>NC_090937.1:563504535-564884951 GCF_040938575.1 Ambystoma mexicanum | reverse complement strand
CAAGGTCCTCTGGACCCAGACTAACTGACCAATAAAACTGAAACAGAGTGTCAGCCATGTTAGTTTAAATGGCACATGCAACATGGTTGAACAAATACCTGACCAAATTAAATTTAATTTCCAGAATAATGAAATCCGAGACGTGACAGTAATTGCAGTAGGACGACAAACTGGTGATGGGGAGTCCTCTCTATTTCTGAAAATCAACCTTCCTTCCAGTCTAAGGTGGCATTCCAAACTGAAAGGAAACACTCTGAAATTCTACACAAATTCAAAATCATAAAATCCAATTCCTATAGTCCAAAAAGATGAGAAATCAGCTCAAAGCTTGGCTGGTATTCAGAAAATTGGAGAGCGGTTGTTCATCCCTATTCAGTTAAATGAGGGGAAGTTCTCTGTTCTCGCCCAAATATGTGTGAACAACGGTAAGGGCTTCATCAGTGAGGCCATGTTCCGCAAACTCCCAAAAGATCCAGCCATTCCCACATTTAAATGCAAAATGGACCTGGAAACACCCAATTCCAAACATTTCTTGCCTAGCAGGGGTATGCTCAAAATGTCCATAGGCAACAAGAGCATAGTCCATAATTGTTGGGTCGTGCGAGATGTCCCTGCTGCATTTTATTTAGGCAGTGACATTCTCAATCGCTTTGCCATTAGTTTGGACCTAATAAACTGCAAAGCCTGGTCCCCATTAGCGGGTAATCCCATGGACTTTGATGACCCAGAGAAAGCATTTTGGTCAGCTCAACTGCTGCCATATGCAGTTGAAATTTAGATTGGAGAGGAAGTCACCATCCCAGAACGGACCCAACAATTCTCACTGGAAGTAAAAATTAAAAGAGGACAGAAACTGAAAAATCCTGACACCTATGTCCATCTCAATGCTCATTTCCAACTGAAAGGGTTGGGGGTAAACCCAACACCACTAGCCAACATAGAACACAACACCATTCCAATGGAGGTTTATAACAGCGACCTAAAGGTATTACTCTGGGCGGAGGCACGATTATTGGAATGGCGGTTGATGACCAACATTTTTCCATAGATTTAGGTAACAGACTGTTAGGATCAATCCCCAAGAACTGTTTTTATAGTGATAGCGACGTTGACACGACACCAGACAGGATCTTCATCCAGCATGGGGGGAATTTCCTGGTGTACTCTTCCTGCCCGTATGGTAAGGAAGATGTGACCTGTGACTTCAGGAGGGATGAGGTGATTTTTCAAGTCCACAAGGACTGCCTTCCCCACCTGAAGCCATTAGTCCAAATCAGCACTTTGACCAGGGACTTCTCCACCCAGCTGGAGGAGGCCGCTGAGATAGCAAAACCAGAAATCTTCCCAGGCTTCAGGCAGATGGTTGAAGAGAGAGTCAACCTAGCTGATGCGTGTGAGACTCTGGAGCAAAGGCAAAAATTGAAACAAGATTTCGTAGATTTTCAAGATCTCTTTGCGATAGACTCAAATGACTGTGGTCTCACTGACATCCACACAACAACAATTCCCATGGACCCTGGCATGACTCCAGTGTTTGTGAAGCAATATCGTTTGCCTCTCGCCTCAATGGAGTCCCTTACTGAAATAATTAAGAACCTTGAGTCCCATGGGATAATTCGTCCAGTCCACAGCACCTTCAATAATCCTCTGTACTGACCTAAGGGAGCTCAACAAATGGGTCCATACTTCCCGATGGCCTCTTCCCTACATTGACCAAGGGCTGGCCCAGATCCAGGGGTCGAAGGTATTCACTGACAGTGACCTGAACAATGGCTACAGGAGTGTGCCTGTCAGTAGGGAGGACCAATACAAGCTGGCTTTTACCTTCGAGGGGCAGCAGTACACCTGGACCCGGACTCCCTTCAGATACATCAACTCCGGCTATGAATTTAACATCTTTCTACATAAGGCCATGCCCGACCTGGGTGAAAGGGGTAATCTGGCCTATGTAGACAATGTTCTAGTCAAAAGCTCAATTGTGGAGGAACACATAGCAGAGATCTGTTATATCCTGACACAGTTGAGGGCTGCTGGAGTAAAACTCTGTTTCCAAAAGGCACAGTGGTGCAGAACCCCTGTCCATTTCTTGGGGCATGAGATAACACCTCAGGGTCTCTGTCCCCAGAAAAAGAAAGTAGAAGCCATCCAGAAAATAAAAGACCCCACAACTCTGTGTGAGCTAAGGAGCCTCCTTGGACTAACTCATTACAGCAGAAAGTTCATTGAGGATTACGCAGAGATCCCAAGACCCCTGAATAATTTTTTGAAGGGGGGGATCAAGTGGGAGTGGGGTCCAGAACAAGCCGAGGCAGTAAGACAACTCAAAAGAAGCTTCTCACAAGCACCTTGCCTAGCTTACCCTGTCAAAAACAAGGAGTTCTTCTTGGAGACAGTGTTCTCAAATACATGCTTGACTGCAGTATTATATCAAAAGCATGACGAGGTCAATAAAGTAATCTCCAATGCGAGTAAGACTTTATCCTCTGTGGAGGAAAAATTCAACGATTGTGAGAAGCCACTCCTGGCAATGGTGTGGGAATTGAAGAATTACCACCCGTTTATCCAGGGGGAACACTTCATAGTGGAGACTCCACAACAGCCTCTGCAATATCTTCAAAGTGACAGAATCCGGGCTGGAAATGTGAGTAATTCCCGAATTACTTCCTGAATTCTGTCAATGCAAGGCTTTCCTGTGGAGGTCAGATATGGCCAACACAAGAAGAGTCCCCTCACGCAAGCTCTGGCTGACTTGCATGATTGTGCCAGAGAAAACTGTCTCGAGGACGAAAGTCTTAAAATCAAGGACAACATGGAGGCCTACCTTAATTCCCCACACAAAGTCTATGAAGAAGACCAGTGTGAGGGAATGCCCACTGTCTATGTGGATGGGCGCTCCTACCATGTTGACAACAACTAGGAAAAGGAACTTGTGGCCAGTGTAGGGAATGCATGGGTGAATGATGCCCCAGAACCCTCCGCTGGGTACAAAATCGGTCCCTGAAGTAGTCAAGTGGCAGAGCTCGTGGCTCTGCATCAAGCCATCCTCACTGCTATCCACCACCAACTCCACGAACTGGTCATAATCACAGACTCAGATTATCTCCAGAATGGGTTCGTGGAGCACCTGGTTAACTGGAAAAGCAGAGACATGCTATATGCCAATGATAAACCTTTAAAATATGGAAAATTAATACAAAATATTGATGATCTGGTCACCTCGAATGGGATGACCATCTACTGGAAAAAGATCAAGGGTCATTCTAAAGTAGAGGGACCAGACGAAACTGGAAATGACCTAGCTGATCAGCTGGCCAAACCGGAGCCATCCAAGGGGGATCTACTTGAGATCGAGTCTCTGTTGGGGGAAATCCAGGTCACTGCTATCACTAGGTCCCAGAAAAATGCTCACAATCAACTCTCAACTGCACAATGGAGTAAGGAGACCCAAGATGCTGATTTGATTATGGCTCAAAAAGGGGATCCAATAATTGTTAAGTTTTATCAACACATTGAGGACCCTGAGAACTTTCCCCTGACGGATACCGATTACATTGGGAAAGAAGACCTCATAGTGTTGATGAAATGTCCAAAAAATGTTCCGAATCCAAGACGGGTTGTTGGTGAGGAAATCCATATCTGGCCATGACCAGCGGGTAGTCCCTACCTCATTCTGAAGCCTGAGGCTAAGTCACGCCCATGATGCGGCCACAGCATTGGGGGTTTCATACGACATTAGAAATCTTGCGTGAGGTTGCATACTGGCCACACATGGGGTAGGACCTCGACCAATACTTGAAGGGGTGTCTTGTGTGTGCACAATTTCAGCCAACCTCACTCACAGACCGTGCTCCCCTCCAAAAGAGGGGGATGACAGTGCCTTGGTCAGATTGATAAGTCGATTTTATCAGACCCGAGATTTGTTCCTTTAGGGCGAACAAGTACATGTTGACCGTAACATGCTTGTTCACTAAATGGGTGGAATGTCTCCCGGCTCCAAATTGCAAGGCAGAAACAGCAGCTGCCCTGATGATCAATCACATATTATCACATATTGGACTACCACAAAGGATTTAGTCAGACCAAGATAGTCACTTCACTAGCGAAGTGATAACAAAGACGTGGGAGATACTTGGGGTCAAAAGGAAACTACATATTGCCTACTGGCAGCCTCTAGTGGTGGAGTTGAGAGATATAACAAAACTATTGTGAGCATATTAAAAAAAGGGTTTGGCAGATTCTGGGCCAAGTTGGGGCATTCGATTACCCCTTGTCCTTATGGCCATCAGATCTACCCCTTCTTCTGCAACAAAAATGTCTCCATTTGAGCTGATGACTGGACGAAGGATGGTGCTACCACAACTTCTGCTCTATAGAACCCAAGAGCAGACCTTGATAAATGCCTCCACAACTCATGAGTATGTTGAGAATCTGAGAAAACACCTTCAAATTGCTTTTGCCTATGCTCAGGGGAATCTAGAAAGATCTACAGACAGTGCGAAGACCCACTATGATCTTAAGACAACTAGAAAAGAATATTAAGTAGGAGACTGGGTCTACTTGTACAATTTCCAAAGGAACCAAGCCAAAGAGCATAAATTCCTCCTAAATTGGCGGGGTCCTTTTGAAATTGTGGACAGAATCTCACCAGTCACCTACAGAATCTGCATCCCCAAGAGCAGTTTGGCAGAAGGGGAAGATAAATGGGTCCACATAAAACAGCTGAAGAGTTGCCATCCCAGGCATACTTTGCAGCAAATAGAGGAGCCAACCAGAAACCCAGAGGGGGAAATTCCGGATTCCTGGAAGAATCCACCTGTTAAAACCATTAGTAAATACAGACAGGGAATATTATAAATTGTAGTCGATGTATGCATCTGCCCCACTACACCCTCGGGGAGTAGTAGTGGGGAAATGTCCATAAACATGCTATGTTCTGTCTCCTAGCATTGGATCTAAGAAATTCTAATTACCAAGGAGGATCACTCGGGGACCGGGAGGAAAGACACAAGGAGCCCGGAGTGCCGTTCCATACTCCCAACCAGAACCGGCGAGGAGAGCATGTCCATCCAGCACTGACGGGAGAAGCAGACGAATTTCTCCACCTGGAACAAAAAAATATATATATAACCTCCCAATCTCCCGACTTCCCCTTGACGGGCAGTCAAACTCAAGTCATGAGGGGGGCTCTGTGGGATGTATTGACTCACTTTTGCAATGCTATGCTGCATCACTCTGTTATGATGGTGCCAGAAACAGCAAAATGGACGCAAAACCCCTGTGCGCGCAAAAACCCCTGAAAATCGCGCTTTTCCAAGCACAAAAAGATGGCTGCCCAAACTGCCACATGTGTTGTCAGTGGTGTAACTGAGCTCTCACTACTGAAATATGTCACTGGACTCCACAACAATTGAAAGTGGTGTGCAGAAGGAAAAAGCAGTGTTTTGTCAAATGAAACTCCAAATCTTGCTTTAAATCACTTTTTCTTTGCTGCTGAAACTTCAGAATGCCGGTACTAAAAACATCTTCAAATATTCAAAATTCTCTCTGGGTGCTACAATTCACTTAGTTCAAAAAATCATTGTGAACTTACAAGGTCCTGAAAAGCTGAGAGCATAAAGAGATTTCCACAGCAAAAGTGGCCTCTCTGTGGATCTGTCAAAATCTCTGTGCAGCAGAGGGATGCTGTGATGACAGCTGTCAGAGGCCTGCCTGATTAAGCTTTAACATGTATAAACTGAAAATCAAATGTTTGCAATCTAAGAGGCCTGTTACTGATAGTAACCCATATTGTAATTGTTTTGAACCCATGGTTTAAAATCTTGAATGATAATTCTAGCTGTTATTTGATATAACAAGTTTGTTTTGTGCTAAGGAAAAGGCCACATAATTTAACAATTAATTTAAACCTGGCTGAAGCTGCAGAACTTGAATAACAGGGTTTTCTCACAGAAGGAAGGTCTTTCCCCCCGGCAGGAAATCACAGAGAAGTGTTAATTATAGGGTAGGAAAGAACCTGGTCTACAGAGACAAAAGGAACAATGACAAGCTGCAGCTCAGGAAATTCGAAGTGTGAAGACAGTCGTAAATGGCCTCTGCAAAGAACAAACATGGGGGATGACTCCTGGGCTTCCAGGGTGAGAACAAGGGGTGGAGCCAAACAACCATTTGTTGCTTAACGTGGACAAAGAACATATTTTTTTTTAAAAGACTGATAACTTACTTGTCAAAATTATGAAAAATATGAGTTGTTAATGTAATTTCTGGCTGCACGGGAGAAGAAGCGCCAGAACTATGTGACATGTTCTGGACAGCAATAGCAAGAAATGTGATTTTATGCAAAAGGTACTTCTGCTAGAATTGTGAAACTTTATACACTTATTCCTGTGTTAAACACGCACACTTGTAGAAAATTGCTTAAAAAATGGACATTGTGTTCCTAGTGAAAAGGGCAAAATTCTGTGAAAAGCAGAGACAAGATCCCACAGCTACAGGATTTTGAGGAATAGCTGCTATGTAAAATATGTAATCTGTATATGTGATTTTTATAGAGGTTGCACATGTGGAACTATGTATTTTGCCAAAAGTAGACTTTGTGTTCCAGGGGCTAGGGGTGGATTCTTAGCCTCATAAAATTGCACCATAAAGATGACACTCCGTTTCTCTCCTCCTATCAAGGCACAGAGTAGACTCTGACCCAATCACTTTTCAAAGGGGCAAGCTTAGACTAAACCAGCCCACACATCCCTTTATGATGTTGTTTCATAGCATACATAGAGACAGCTCACCACTCATAAGGACAGACAAATTCACTCACTATCCTGATGCTGGCAGAGCACCCTGCTGCAGAAATCTCAATCTTTCTTGCTCCAGACTCCAGAAACTTGGCAAAGCAAAAGGTCTATTGCATAGCTAAACCATTCTCAGCTAGGCCTCAAATTCCAGAACAAAACCCCACAAGCCTAAGTGGAAGCATCTTAATACAGCCGGGCTGTGCTGTTACTGCTTGCCTACTGAAATAAATATCCTCAGATCCAATAAGGGCAGATCCGATCCAGTCTTGTGCCGTGCTGTGACCAGAGCACCTTGCTGATCCAGTCCAGTCCTGTGCCGAGCTGTGACCAGAACGCTTTGCTGACCCTGCCCAGTCCGATGTGCCCAGCCATCTTTCCTAAACCAGATCCAATCCCTGACCAGAATCCTGATGGTCCCATTTAAAAACGTATCCAGTGAGTATAAATAGGAAGAATTGTGTCACTAGCATATGTACTTTGCATAGTCTTATCCCTATATTAGACCCATCCTCTCTGGCATTTAGAACCTGTAGTGTTAGGATTGTCTTTGCATTGTCTGAAACCTCTCTCTAAACCTCCTATCTTTCCTCCAGAACTAATATTGTTAAAACTATCTTTGCTCTGATTCCTTTTCTAATCTGAAGAAGGCGAGTTTCCTTAGCTGGCAGTCATCCTCATCAAGTGACTGTTTTCCTGTGTGGTACTCGTTTTGTTCATAGTCATCCTCTAGTGTCAGAAACCCATTTATCATTTTAAAAGTGCATTCCTGTATTCCATTCTTGCGCCTATCTCGAAAAACGACCTCTACTAAAATGTAACTCCCTCAGTTTTTTTGATAGAAACAACTTCTGCTTATAGCTAACATGCACAGCTTTCGATCGCACGCAAAATCGCATTCCAAATCAATGTGATTCTCCTGTTATCGCGAATATCACGCAGTGAAAAGTTTGCCACAAATTTTCATTTTGGGAAATTTTTACATGTGTAAAACAGCTTTTAATTGCTTCTGACTTGAATTTTAAGATTTCAAATATTTTCTTGGGATTAAATCATTGCTTGTGTTTGTGTGCAACTATCCAAAATGGCTCCCATACGAATTTATAACAATTTCAGCCATTTTGACCATATTTGGTGTCTTTGCCCAGTCCATCCTAAAGATAACTTTAAAAGCCATTCTGACAGCTTGACAGTTGATTCCCTTTTCTCTTGTGTTTGAAAGCGGGAAAGTGGGATTGATATTATGTTTGAATTCTGCCATTCCTGAATACCTGCTTTTTCCTCCTATCTCTCTACATTGCCTATTGGGGGTTGATGGGTGTGCACTGGGAACCTCTAACCACAGTGCTATCTGATCTGAACCTACACAAAAGTATTTATGTGCTGAATTGATTTGCTCACTACTTACTCCTTGTGTATTAAAGAGATCACTCGGTGTTACCTCACCCCATTGGTGATTGTTGTGTACCTCTTAAGACATTGTGATTACATTTTAAATACATAAATAAATATTTACCTTTGGAAACCAGCCTGATTCCTGTTCACTGTGTACAGGGGGGTTCCAGGAGAAGGGTGTGATATGTGTGGTATATCGTTCAGAATAAAGAACTTTTACACAAAAATAAATAAGGATTTCAGTTGTGCACTACATGGTAGGCGTTGACTTGGGTGTGTGCTGGATTGAAATCACTTACAGTGCCAGGTATAGCCCCTGCCCCATAAAGCTATGTAAGTCAGCATCTTCCCACTTGATACAACTCCTGCTATGTCTCCGGGATAGTCATCGCATTGCAACACAATTCCCCCCAATTGAGTTAACCCAAGATACACTGTTTCAAAGCGAAGTTCATTGAGCTAAAGAGGGGTAGGAGAAAGAGGAAAGAAGCCCAAGGGGGCTGTGCAAATGAAGCAGCATCTGTGCAATCCTATTTTTAGTGTAAGGGCCAAGGTGAAATGGACATATGAGGCAACTTCCTGTAACATATTGCTCCCTGCACCAGTCTATGTGATACAACAGACTGAAACTTCATGGTGGTCGAAGGAAACAAGAGAACACTCCTTTGGATGATCTTCGAGGGCCCTGCCATGCCAAGAAAAGTACCCCTCAGTGGTGATGTCATGCCAAAACAGCCAATTTTGAGCACTGTTCTCTTTTAGCCAGAGTAGGGATTTGTAGATTCCGGCTTCCATTGACTTTTTCTTCCTGGTAAAAAGTTCTAGCACTCTAACAAACAGTGTGTGGTTTGTTCACCCAATCTCTGTAAACTATCACAGACACCCTTGCAGAGCCCAGAACTCTATCCAATGTCAGACCCCCCTTTGCAAAAGGCCAGATGATCTTACACTTACAGACAAATGAGGAAAGAGGGGAGTACAGCATGTGGCTGGTATGCCCACATTGATGAGGGATGCAGTTGTACTACCATCAAGATTCTCAGTTTGTTCTTCATCATCAAGTGCACTGTATCTATTTGACAATGGCAGACCAAAAATGCAAGTACCACTGCCTTATTTCTCTGGACTTTAGTCAAGCTAGCCGATGGAATCATGTATCAGCCCAGCGTATAGCTGACACTATCTATCTGACAAGCAAATATCAGCTCGTGCGTTGAGGATCAGCTGTATATTTCCACTCTCGGTTGGTGAAAACATGAAGTTGAGCGGTGGGAGCGGAAACTAGTGGAAAGTGTAGTAATTGTTAAATAGAAAGAACTTGATTGGCAGTCTGATAACGTTGGTACCTTTTAATGTGTCTTTATGAAATGTTCCCAAAAAATAAATGTACACTGATTCCCCAAGGGAGGGGAAATTACTGGGGGTACTATAACATGTTGCATATTAACAGATAACATTTTGCACTAACTAGCACCCAGAAGCACTGGATGGATTTGTGCAAAGCTTTTGCGATGTGTGGGCATAGGGTCTCACAATGGTGCATTTGTAAATTTGGTGAAAATCTGTGCACCATCTATTTTTATAATATGCCGAAATGACTCAAAATCCAATTAGTGGTAACTGGGTTCTTACAGAACAAAGGGAGTACCCAGATACTGATTTTGGAATACCTCTTTAGGTACCTTGGTGAAAGACTGTGGGCCCTCATCCTAGCTTGAGTATTAATACCTACTGGGTGCAAACACATTGGTGTCTGAATGAGAGCAATACTGATTGGTTGCATGGGGAAACATTGTTAGTGGCTGCTATTGCTGCCCAAAGACATGTTGAAGCGTTCTGTCATACTCGTGCTGGATATTTTTTAAATGTTGAATATTGTAGCACTCGCGGAGTCGCCCTTACACTTAGGAAGGAAGGAAGGGGGAGCAGGGGGTTGCAGCATGTTTCCAAAATGGTAGAAATAACAATGATTCATGCCTAGGATTTAAAAGCTACTAACAGGTTCTGTAGGTCATGCATGGCCTGCATTCTACTGCTCAGTCCATCATCTACATTTGAATCACAGGCACTGCACATGACCAGTAGAGCATAGAGACTGCCTCAATGCCACCAGAGGCTCAGTGAACCACCAGGTAGCTCACATGTCATACATAGGATCAATGTGGTCACTGGGCGAGACTGCATGCCAGAGCCATTGATCACTATCTATTACTACATAGGGGCCGCGGCATGCATGAGGGCCACACCCTCTGCATAGTTATCACTGGCCAGCTCTGGAGACTTCAGAGCTTAGACCATTACCAGAGCTAATTTTTACAAATCTGGAGGTTTTGTCGCTTCTTCCCTGAGGGGAGTCACCCCCTTTGAAGTGAGGGAGGTATTCCCACTCAGCAAAATGCTCCCTATGGATTTGGGAAAGCAGGACCTCACTTGGAGTGACTCCCCTCAAGGGGACAAGGAATTCCATTCCCAAGTGCAGTGCCTATAAGTACATTCTTATCTACATCGATGGCTATCTGAGAAACTGCTGTTACATTCAGCAGTGGGACTCAAAATAATGCTTTGCCTTTGGATGTTTGGCTTAAGACAATGCTGGTTTCTCCATGAGCTTTACAGCTGAACATAAACAACATGCCCCTTGTCAGTCACATGACAAGAATAAAGGCACAATAACCCATGAATAGAGAAAAAGAAGCAATAGACAAAGGTGAGCCTCTGACGTGAGCATGTTACTGAGAGGCAGAGCCGGCAGTGGCACGCAGAGAGACCCGAGAGGAGAGAAATACCATCGACCCAGCATGCAGTCATGCAGAGTTGGCAAGGGAAAGGGTGCCCAGAGCCATCCTTGTTTGGAGGCGTGACAACATGGAGGACGTGGTGGGCCCAGTGTCCGAGAAACTATGCAGAACCCAAAATGCAAGGGAGGAAGGAATCCTATGCTTGCACGAGCAGATAAATACTGAGATGAACAGTGCACACAACTTGCTCGTGTCCAAACAGGAATACCAGAAAGCCATGGAGAATGCCACGTCAACGGATCAATGCTATAACATAGAAGGTACCCAAGTTGCTCCCAGTGAAGGTGGGCGGAGAGACCAGAGAGTGAAAGACATGCATGCGGCATAAAAGCCCAAAAATAAAGAAGCAAGTCACATTAGGGATTACGAGAGCCCAAGATACCCTAATGTTGTAGCCAAAATGGTAACAGAAACTATCAGGAACAAAGGAAGGCATAGGGAAAGAGGGGTTACCAATACTCATGGGAGATAAGTGAGACATTGGGATGGAGAAGCTCAAGGGAGTCAGAGAGGCCTAATAAGATAGGTGACAAAAACATTTGAGAGTAAAACACATTGGCAACCAAGGCATGAATCTAGTGGGGGAAACCCACTCAGTTGTTGGAGAGGGATTAAGGAGTTACCCTTACACCTACGACAACCTGAATATTATTGTTTCAGGAACTTGACACTTTATTTGGTAAACTTGATAAAAATGTGACACTTTGACAGATAGTCAAGAACTGTTAACCTGTTTTCTACGGATAAGCACTGGATCCAAAACCAGTAGGGATTCCTGGAAACCCTGAGATAGATTGGGGCGAAGAACTCTGAAGTCAATACACTCCCTAGTTTTTCTTATATATTTAAGTGGTAAAGCCAGTTTTGAGGATAGGTTTTTGGACAGAGGCCCATTTTTGTTATTTTGGCTATTGACAAGCACCTTAGGTTTGTTAGGAAGTGAACTCTCCTGGTAGAAATAGGGTTAGAAAGGCATTTTCTACAAAGTTACAAAAAAAAAAAACACTTTGACAACATGTCTTCCAGTCTGATTTGTTCTTCTGGCTTGCCACACCATGCACTGACCCAAAGGGCCACTAGATGTGTACATGGGCCATTACCAGTGGCCACTTCAGGGAACAATTGAGGTACTCCCAATTTGCAACTATAGTTCACTTTGGGAGTTAACATGCCCTTGCCAAAGTCACCACTGACCAGTGCCCACTTTAGTGAACAAGTGGCCATTGGCCACAGCTAGACTCATGGCATGGCCAGTGGCCACTTTGTGTGAGTTAAAGCCGTCCTGATGGTAAAGTGCCTTGCACCAATGAATTTAGGATAGGACTGGTCCCCGCTATGTGTGGCTTGGGAGTGATATGGGAAGGCAAAGTGCCCACTGGGCATGGCCACAGGCAAGGTCCAGTGCCTTTTGGATGGCTTGTGTGTTCTCAGTGCTGTTCCAAAGGTCCTGGTCGATGGACCCATGCCACGTTGGTTTAATGTTGGTGTGTTCATACCCAGGGCAGATCCCCATGCTCTAATCTTGTGATAGTAGCTATTGGGCATGGTTCCAGGCCATGCACATTTTAACCATTGAAAGCATGGGGAAAACGTTCAACCAAGAATGTTTACAGGCCAATCCCAGCTGTCCTATCGTGTGGTCAGTGGACCCCGTCTTGTAAAATGGGGCTACTGGGCATGTCAGTAGGTTATGCCCAGTTGACCTATCTGGTAGCCAGGGAATGTCGAGGGAAGGAACAAAGGACCTGACACAGTCTTGAGGCCATGCTGGTTGGGTACTGCCAAACCATTCTGTAGTTCAATAAAATGTTGAAATTCAGTGAAAAAACACTTTCGTTAGGGGTACATTTCCCATTATATAACCTTCAAATTCAGTGAGAAATCATTATTAAAGAGACATTGGGCCTCATTCCAAGATTGGAGGTAGCTATGGCACTAATAGCGCTATGGCTGCCTCCAATAGCGGTACCGAGTCCGTCCTCATTCAATGGGGACTTACCGGTCTAGGCAGACCTTTGCGGGACCGATAAGTCCCCATTGAAAATACCAATCCCCATTCCCATTTGAGCCCCAACAGGGCTCTTTGGGAATGGGGAAGGTGCAAATAACGGTACCGCAATTTGCAGTACAGTTATTTGCTCCCTGAATCCTTTGTGGCTCCCCCTAAGGCCGCCTGGTAAAGCCAGGCGGCCTTAGCAGGACCCGCAAAGGGACCTCGTAGTAGGGCGCAAAGGGATTACCGGCACCAATGTCCTTAATGGTGCCCGGTATCCCTTTGCGCCCTACTCGGAATGAGGCCCATTATGGTTACAGCTAAAAATAAACAACACACACATTTCAAGCTTATGGTGTCTATAGCAACCATAACTCCATCATAACCTTTGTAAAACGACCATAACTTGGCAACGGCAATGCACAATGAAATGCACACACATTCCTTGACTATACCTCCAACCCAACTCACAGGCATGTATCCTCACTTAATACAGGACTTCATCAAGGAAACATCTGGTAACCAAAACAATACAATGCAGAGTACCTACCCTAACTGTTCAAGGTCATTTTGAATTGTAAAGATAGAGGGACGACACAAAGGGAAAAAGAACAATAACAATGGTAACAATTAATTTAAGGACCCACTTTCCCATTTGAAGCAGCACTTTCAGAGACATTGTCACATAGTTGAGTTATAGTTATTGCCATTGCCTCGTCTCAGCCAATATGAAAAAGGCTTGCTATACTAAGCCTAGGTACAAGATAAATTACTTTTGATATGTTTGGGTAGGTTAGTGATATTCAAGCATCCTATCCATACCCTATGGAAAGGAAATTATAAAGCATCTTCACGGAAAGTGGAGTAGCTTTGGTAGAGAATTGGGAACCCACTTCTCATGGTTACTCCATTAGTTATGTTTAGTTTTCAAACCTGTACGATTATGTATAGGTCACTGCTCCATTTGAATCCCCTAGCCAACTTGATGTTGTTAAAATGGGGAAGGGCCAGAAGAGCGGTATGTGGACTAGGCAGTGCAGTCAGGGGGAGGGTCATTGGTACATCAACAAACCGATCCTGTCAGTGTTTGTAGCACAGTTACCAAAAGACACATTCATTGAATATGTGAGAAGAGCTGTTGCTTTAAAAAGCGCAGACATCTGCTTTCTTAACACCTGGAAGCTTCGAAGCCTATATAGGTTTGAACACAGCCCTTTACATCATTCACACAAGTGATGGCTTTCAATGCCTACATTGTATAACAGCGATAATGCAACATGTTGACTATGCTTAAACCTTGCAATTCGGAATTGCTGATTGCTTTTAGTGACACACCATCTTGAAATTGATGAGTTTCAGTACGTTTTCGTATAGGTATATTGACCGGGAGTCCATTGTGTGTTGGCCATTATTATAAATATTGATAACAATGATTGTATATGATATGTGACCCTTCAATAATAAAAGCGGTTCCTCTGACTGAGAGCTCACCGATAATCTTTATGTTCCAAGATGTAACTCCTTAACTCAGTTTTATCAAACACGTAAGTATATGGTCCAAAAATTAAGTATATGATCAAGTTCAACAAAAGAGAAAACATGCCGGAAAATGTATAATTATTATGGTGTTATTTCCTGTCTGAGATGGATTTAAAAAAATAGTAATCATGTTGTTTTCATTTTCCCCTCAGGTGATTTCCAATGTAACAATAGTGGGTTCTCTAAACGAAACAAAATTGCATTGAGAACTGACATTCTGGAACTCTGCATAATGATGCACAACATTAATGTGTGCCATCAAAATGTACCAGAGCTGTTTTAGTATCTTGATATGCCGGTTCTAGCTGTCTGCATTTTCTGGCATTGGACCATGCGTCTACCTGTAAAGTTTTTTTTTTCTCCTACTCGGATCTGCATGTCTACATTCTCTTTGTCATGTTATTTGAATACCCGGACTCTCCACGTTGAATGCACTATCCAGTTATTGCCCTTATTTTTAAACAGTGTAAGTAAACCTCTTTTTATCATGCATCCGATGTCTCAAAATCAGCAGCACCCTGTTTGTATTGTTAACAATCCCTGCTCAAATCATACACAAATACCATTTTGCTTAGTTTATAGGAAGTAAGGTATAACAATGTCCCCTATTCCTTTGTCATGTCCTTGATGTGTGCCACCTCCCCCTGGTGGCAGATGCACTGCTTCCTGCTACCATTTTAACTTCCTCTCATCGCCCTCCTTCTTTATGTATTTATTTGTTAACATTTATAAAACGTGCAGCAGCCCATAGGCATCGTGGCGCTGTTACATAAGTCGATATTTGTTGCAGTAAAGAATACTTAGTTGCATGACAGTGGAAGTTTGTAAAACCATACTTGGTAGCATGGCAGTACTTAATACAACAGAGTTACGATGGGTCTGTGGAAGGGGGGGTTAGCTAAAGAGTGTGGTTTTGAGCCCTTTTCGAAATGCTGTATGGGAGGACTCAGCTTTGAATGAGTTGGGTAAGGCGTTCCAGAGTTTGGGTGCTAAATTTGGGAATCCAATTCCACCTGCTTTGGCCCTTTTGATGGGGGGATGCCTAGTTGGTTGGCATAGCCGGATCTCTTGGGCAGAGAAGAGGTGTCTCTGATGATCGTTTCTGACAGGTAGGGCGGGGCAGAGAGGCTTAGGTATTTATTTGTTAATGTGAGGTCTTGAATGTGATTCTCTCTTTAACCGGGAGCCAGTGGGCAGCCTGTCTAGCCTGTATGATATGGTCCCTTTTGGGGAGATGGAGAGCTTCTCTAAGCACATTTATTTTTGGGATTATTTGAAGTTTATTTAGATTTTTGGCAAAGGTGCCTACTTGGAGAGCATTGCAGTAGTCTAATTTGGCTTCAATAGTAGCCCAAGTGATGGAGAAGCAGTTATGGTTGGATAAAAATATTTTTTTGGCATTTATTAGTTTGGTGGTGTGGCCAAAGGCAGATGCTATGGCACTGACCTGTCTTGTCATGGACAAATGGAGTCTAGGAAAACCCCAAGCGTCTTCACTGAGGAGGAGACAGGGATGATGGTGTTGTCAATGGTGAGGTTGCAGTTCTCTTTCACCCATCTTTAAAGGGCTGATATTTGACCACATTGCACATTTTGCTTTTTTATGTTTTGTTATGTTATGTTATGTTATGTTATGTTATGTTATAGGCATTTATTGAGCGCACGTACGCCGGAGGCATCATGGTGCTAGAGGCAGCTAGCAGAAATAAAACAGGGAGGAGAGCCATTAGAATGATAATGTTTTCAATTTACGTCAAAAGCAGAAATGATCAGCAGATCATGCAGAAGTTTGTTCCAGGCATTAGCGGCTACAGTAGAAAAGACACGACCACCTGAAAGAGCCAGCCTGTGCCGGGGAACCACAAGAAGAAGGGCTGATTGAGAATGTAGGGGGCATGGAGGGAAGTAGTGCACACATTTGGCTTGAAGATACTCAGCTCCAATACCGTATAAAGCTCGGTGGATCATACACATAGATGTAAACATGGCACGGGCATCTACGGGGACCAGTGCAGTTGCCTCATTAACGAGGACATATGAGTGCCAAAGGACGGGTGGAGGATAGATCTGACAGCTGCATTTTGAAGGACTTGAAGGACATACAAAGCCTTGTATGTGGCTGACATTCAAAAAGACATGACTCGTCATTACATTTATCAAAATACATTTACATAGATTGCAGGTCCAAAAATAGAAAACATTCATACACCTTGGTCACATACAATTACAAGTTGGGACATTATTTCACACAGTGTAATTCATAGAACAGTCTTTGAGGTCTCTAAATGAGTCTTGTGCAGCATTTTGGGCTATTTGCAATTGATTTAGTACATGCTCTGGAAGGCCCTGGTAGAGTCTGGTGTAGTTGTGGGGATAATCAAAGGCAAATGAAAGCTGCCTGAGTTTAAAGTGAGAAGGGATGGACTAGTGCCTTTTCCTGTTTTACTTATGTCATAGTCCTCCCATTGTTATTAAATAGGGTGCTCCTATGGGGCCCAGTCACCTGCACATCTGACAAGCAGCACTTGATGTATGCCACAAGCTAAACCATTTCACAAACAATATTGGGCCTTGAGTGCATTTCCTCCCAAGGAATGATTTTGAATAACTTTAAATTGTCGGCATGGAATTGTAAAATGTTTTGAGGTAAAAACAATCTCTGTGTTCAGTGAAAA
This sequence comes from Ambystoma mexicanum, assembly GCF_040938575.1. Taxonomy (NCBI): domain Eukaryota; kingdom Metazoa; phylum Chordata; class Amphibia; order Caudata; family Ambystomatidae; genus Ambystoma; species Ambystoma mexicanum. The sequence goes on along the minus strand of NC_090937.1, from coordinate 564,867,763 downwards.
CTGTTCCTGCTGAACTAGAAATATATATCTGAAAATACCAAGGTCCTAAATGTGTCAAACATATCCTCCTGATAACTGTAGAACACAGACTGTGCTACAGAAATGCCTTTTTAAAATGATGAATGTCATGTGGTAGGAGTTGTCATGTGTTCTGAATGGTGTGCATGTGCAGTTTCCCTACTGTACATCAAGTGAAGAAAATGAATCATCATTTAATTTAGTCTTTCTAATATAATGTTGTATTTCTTTTCCCAACCATTGTTGGATTAGTGTACAACATTTATAAAACCATGGTGGATTGTACATAATAACTAATATGTCAAAAGCAGTGGTTCCTTTGTATTGGTTTACAAAACACGTGTGTTCAATTCAGACAGATATTCCGTTGGCTTCAAGTTGAACAGAGTGTCACAGCAGATCAAAATAGCCTCCACCCTTGAGAGTATTTTCCAGGGGAATCTTAAAAATATAACTTAAAATACCAATAGCTCAAGGTTTGTATTGTGGCTGGAAATTAGCATATTTTGTTATGAACCTGTTCATTTTATTGCTAAGCACCAAAATTAAATCTGTCCATTAAAATTGGCAACTTTGCAACATTTGATAAAATTATGAATACTCATTAAATTATGAAAAAATATGCAAAATATATTTTTGCCATATACACAGGCGTACCTCTGTGATGACAGAATAATGTAATCCAGATGTCCTAATGTGGTAGTCTGCTACCGTGAATTATGGAATAAAAACAATGTATCATTATTAGTATTAGGAGCAGATTGGGCCCACACTTTATTTCTGGTCATAAATATGGGCATTAAAATTATCCAATGAAGATTGGGGGCTTTTATTCTAAAGGAGTGACTGACTGTGAGGAATGACAAAGTAACGATAATGGCAATCAAATATTGTGGTATAATCATGACATAAACATGGGAATAGATCACACTTTAAAATGTTGGGGCACACAGGGGATATCATTCTGATTCTGGAAAAAGCTGCAGGAAGAAACACCACCTGGTCCAGGATGGATTAATGAGGGAGACCAATTTAAGGGTGGTAGAAAGGAGAATTCCTGTTCCAAGGAGATGACTACTGTCCACAAGTGAATACACACAGAAGAGAATTTGAGGCAGTTCTAACTTCTTGGAAACAGACTAAGAGGGGCCCGCTGACTAAGACTTTCATGGGAACATGTGATGTTTGTTGATGGCTCCATGCCTTTAAAGACTAATTCAAAGTGAGTATAAGTATAAACCTTACCCAAATGAAATAATATCTTCCACCCTTTTACTTTTACCATTAAGTACTAGATGGGGGCTGGTTTGGCAAGGTGATATCAAAAGCTGCATTTAAAATCAAGTGACGTACCATATCAATCCAACCCAAATTACATTTTTGAGCTGTGTGTGCAATGATACAGATATCTGTGCCGTTTTTGTACAGCTCTTTGTACATTATAATCTAATTAAATTGTACCCAAAGTCTTTTCACAGAAATAGTTAACAATAAGCTGTGAAATGAAGACATGTACCCTATAGCAGCCTAATAATAATAAAATATATGCTTGATAAGGTGTGTTTTGTGAGTGCCATTCCTATTTAATAAGGAATGGAAAATGAGAGCAACCTTAATTGTGTCTTTCTACTCCCATAAACATGATGCAAATGTAAATCCCATATACCCCTCATTCTTGAACCTGCACAGTGGTGCTCTTTTGAGGAGGTGAGAGAAGGGTGACACTTGTACAGTTGAACACAATGTTTTGTGTTCTGATTTTGATGCAAATCATGATAAGCTTACTTTAAAGTGCACATACACACATACAAACACACATAAGAGACTTACAACAGTTCTCTGATTCCATAATGTACTATTGTTATTGGGGAAGCCATGCTCTTTGTATCATATGTAGATGCAATTTTATGTGTGATTTGGAAATGTCTTGGATGTAAAGATTTTGAACAAACGGTCCAAAATGCCGCACAATTGAGTCTAAAATACATATTTCTATTCAGAATTAAACATGTATAGATTTGATTATGTAAATTGATGTTTGTGCTTGAGAAATAGTTAGAATCAAGCAGGCAGAATATTTTCCATTTTTGTGGATAAACCATCTGTGATTGTGAATAATCATGGGAAATTCACCAGTGCAAAGCTTGGAATCACAGACCTTTAATTCCTGTATTTTAATAAATGTGAGCTTTAATCAAACCTCATGCTTCTTGTCCAGAGTTGTTGGCGTGGGAATGCATACCAGGAGGTATTAGATCATGGGTACCACCTTAGTGAAAAAGCCTCAGATTTACCAAAACAACTCTTACAAAAATGGGGGCTCTCCTGGGATATTAAGGGGACAGCATCACTGATGACTACACACTCATGTATTAACAGAGAATTTGCCCAAGATCACATACATGTGTAATGTCACATTAGAGCATGGAGTCAAATGTTCCCTGTTGGATAGTCTCGTAATACTATACAGTTTTGATTGTGAATTGGGATTTGAGGAATTGTAGTTTGAAAAATAGTGGATTTTGAAGAGAGAAAACCAATTAAAGTGGAATAGTTATTTGATTGGAGGTATATTAAATCATACTTGTGATCAGATATACAATCTGGCTATGATGTCAGAAGACATCAGGGATGATTTGGACCATCCACTCACCAAATATTTCCTGCTTGGACAATGGCCAATGTACGATCTCCAGTAATGGAAAGATGAAATGAAAATTGTTGTTGAAAGTGATGGAATAGATATTTGAGCAGCAGTTGATCTGCTAGTTGATGCTTTAACAAAACTGTGATTAACCTCCACAGTTTGGGAGGAGAAGCAGATGAATTTGAATTTTTCTGTCTGTCTATTTTACATCCTTAATATGGCATAAAACAGGTCAGCTGAAAACTTACATCATTTGCACCAACTTGCAGAAAATGCCTAACATGCCTCAGCAGAGTAAATAATCATGCAACAAGATAGTGATCAACATGAAAAAGGGATCAAAGAGCTGAATGGTTCTCTGGGTGATAAACAACTGTTACTCCAGAAACAACACAGTGTGATAGAAGCAATGCAAAAAGAACTGGAAGCGTGCGTAAAAGACTAACAATGCCTAACGGGAGAATGTTTAAACACTAAGGGCAATAATAGCTAACATCTACAGAAACAAAATTAAATGCCACAAAAAGTAATCAGGCTAATTTTACTATTGTATAATTAAAAATCTTGATGAATATACAAATACAATAGAAAGAGAGTTAAGAGACAAATGCAACATTTGTGTTGAAGCATGTTGATTCAAATTCTGAATTTTATTAGCTATGTAATGATATAAATATTTAAGAAACAAAGGACTCAGCACAGGAAAATTATCCTGCAATTCAGGAAATACATCAGCTCATCTTACAATTGGCACATGCACATGAACAGGGGGTGATCACAGTAAGATAAATGCACAACAGGCGATGCAAAGAATAGAAGAGAATGTAACATTGAGACAAAAGTCAGAAATATTAATGAACGTTTGTGAGTGCTTAATGTCAGATATTGAGCACCTGGAGACAGAATTAGCTAACTAGCAGACTATCATCCAAGAGTCGGTGGAGGAGGCACATATTCCTTAGAAAGAAACAAATTCCTTCTCTGCAGAAAGAGCTGAAAAACATGAAAGAAACATTGTCCTTCAAAACTGGACCATTTGACACTAGCGAGGTTAGTCTGAATGAATCTAGGGCACAGCTGGTACAGAGTAAACAGCAGATGATAATTGAAATTCACCATAATGATAGATTGGGACAAGAAATCAATGATTGTCAGTTGAGTTCAGAATCACAATTTACAACTCACAGACAGATATGTATTGTGGAAGAATGGATATTATCAGACATTCCTGAGACTACCTCTCCACTGCCCAGAACTTCCCTGAGTCCTGTTGTTGGTTTTTATCACACCAAGCTATCGTTGGGACATATGTAATGTCATAAATGCAATTTCCTCTTCCCAAATGTATCTAAAATACACAGACTGAATTTCCCTGTCAAATACTGAGGTAAATTACTCCCACCAACTAAGCAGGTCAGCGGATCCATTGTTTGAGACACTCCGGGCCCATTTGCTTGATTGTGGTGTGTTTTTTGTGTCCCTCAGCCGTGCTTTCCTCCCCTACCCTAGACTTCTTCCTTCCCTTGTTGATCTGTGTCCTGCCTCCCAGGCCCTCCTGCCAACCCTGATTGGTCCTCCTGTTTGTGCTGTGTGGGTTATCGCATCGTCACACTCCCTGCTCCCACTTCCACCAGCTGGGCAGGTGAACGGATCCATTGTTTGAGACCCTCTGGGCCCATTTGCTGGATTGTGGTGTGTCTTTTTGTGCCCCTCAGCTCTGCTGTCCTCCCCGTACCCCGGACATCCTCCTTCCCCCAGGTTGACCAGTGTCCAACCTCTCAAGACCTCCCGCCAACCCTGATTGGTCCTCCTGTTGTTTGTGCTGCGTGGGTTATCGGATCATTGTGCTCCCCGCTCGCACTTCCACTAGCTGAACAGGTGAGCGGATCTGTTGTTTGAGATGCTCCGGGACAATTTGCTATAATGTGCTGTGTTTTTAGTGCCCCTCAGCTCTGCTGTCCTCCCCTATCCCAGTCTTCCTCCTTCCCCCGTGTTGATCTGTGTCCCACCCCCCAAGCCCTCCCGCCAACCCGGATTGGTACTCCTGTTGTTTGTGCTGCATGGGTTATCGGATCGTCGCACTCCATGCTCGCAATTCCACCAGCTGAGCAGGTGAGCGGATCCATTGTTTGAGACCCTGCCAGCCCATTTGCTTGATTGTGGTGTGTTTTTGTGCCCCTCAGCCCTGCTTTCCTCCCGTAGCCAGGACTTCCTCCTTCCCCTGTGTTGACCTGTGTCCCGCCTCCCAAGCCCTCCCGCCAAACCTAATTGGTATTCCTGTTGTTTGTGCTGCATGGGTTATCGGATCATCACGCTCCCTGCTCGGACTTCCACCAGCTGAATAGGTGAGCAGATCCGTTGTTTAAGAACCTATGGCCCATTTGCTTGATTGTGGTATGTTTCTTTTGCCCCTCAGCCCTGCTGTCCTCCCCTACCCTGGATTTCCTCCTTCCCCTGTGCTGACCTGTATCCCTCCAGACAAGCCCTCACGCCAACCCTGATTGGTCCTCCTGTTGTTTGTGTTGTGTGGGTTATCGTGTAGTCGCAGTCCCTGCTTGCACTTCCACCAGCTGAGCAGGTGAGCGGATCCGTTGTTTGAGACTCTCCGGGCCCATTTGCTTAATTGTGGTGTGTTTTTGGTGCCCCTCAGCCCGGCTGTCCTCCCCTACACCGGACTTCCTGCTTCCCTCATAATGACCTTTGTCCCACTTCCCAAGCCCTCCTGCCAATCCTGATTGATTGCAACGATTATCAGATCGTCATGCTCCCAGCTCACACTTCCACCAGCTGAGCAGGTGAGCAAATCCGTTGTTTGAGACCCTGCCTGTCCATTCGCTTGTTTGTGGTGTGTTTTTGTGCCCCTCAGCCCTCTGTCCTCCCCCACCCCGGACGTTCTCCTTCCCCCGTGTTGATCTTCGTCCTGCCTCCCAAGCCCTGTCGCCAACCCTGACTGGTCACTGTGTTGTTTGTGATGTGTGGGTTATCAGGTTTTTGCGCTCGCTGCTTGTACTTCCACCAGCTGAGCAGGTGAGCGGACCCATTGTTTGAGACCCTCGCACCTATTTGCTTGATTGTGGTGTGTTTCTGTGCCCCTCAGACCTGCTGTCCTCCCCTACCCTGGACTTTCTCCTTCCCCCGGATTGACCTTCTTCCTGCCTCCCAAGCACTCGCGCCATCCTTGATTGGTCCTCCTGTGGTTGGTGCTGAGTGGGTTATCATATTGTTGTGCTCCCTGCTCACACTTCCAAAAGCTGAGCAGGTGAGTGGATTTGTTGTTTTAGACCCTCTGGGCCCATTTGCCTGATTATGATGGTTTTTTTGTGATCCTCAGCCCTGCTGTCCCCCCCTAGCCGGGACTTCCTCCCTCCCCCGTATTGACCTGTGTCCCACCTCCCAAGCCCTCCCGCAAACCCTGATTGGTCCTCCTGTTGTTTGTGCTGCATGGGTTATCAGATTATTGTGCTCCCTGATCGCACTTCCACCAGCTGAGCAGGTGAGCTGTTCCATTGTTTAAGACTCTCCGGACCCATTTGTTTGATTGTGGTGTGTTTTTTGTGCCCCTCAGACCTGCTGTCCTCCCCTACCCTTGACTTTCTCCTTCCGCCGGGTTGACCTTCGTCCCGCCTCCCAAACCCTCCCGCCAACCTTGATTGGTCCTCCTGTTTGTGCTGCATGGGTTATCGGATCATCGCGCTCCCTGCTCACACTTCCAAAAGCTGATCAGGTGAGAGGATCTGTTGTTTTACACCCTCTGGGCCCATTTGCCTGATTCTGGTGTGTTTTTTGTGACCCTCAGCCCTGCTGTCCTCCCCTAGCCTGGACTTCCTCCCTCCCCTGTGTTCACCAGTGTCCTGCCTCCCAAGGCCTTCCGCCAACCCTGATTGGTCCTCCTGTTGTTTTCGCTGCATGGGTTATCGGATCGTCATGCTCCCTGCTTCTACTTCCACCAGATGAGCAGTTGAGTGGATCCGTTGTTTGAGACCCTCCGGGCCCATTTGCTTGATTGTGGTGTCTTTCTTGTGCCCCTCAGCCCTGCTGTCCTCCCCTACCCCAGACTTCCTCCTTCCCCTGCGTTGACCTGTGTCCCACCTCCCAAGCCCTCCCACCAACCCTGATTGGTCTTCCTGTTGTTTGTGTTGTGTGGGTTATCGTGTAGTCGCAGTCCCTGCTTGCACTTCCACCAGCTGAGCAGGTGAGCGGATCCGTTGTTTGAGACTCTCCGGGCCCATTTGCTTAATTGTGGTGTGTTTTTGGTGCCCCTCAGCCCGGCTGTCCTCCCCTACACCGGACTTCCTGCTTCCCTCATAATGACCTTTGTCCCACTTCCCAAGCCCTCCTGCCAATCCTGATTGGTCCTCCTGTTGTGTGTGCTGTTTGGGTTATTGGATCATCGTGCTCCCTGCTCGCATTTCCACCAGCTGAGAAGGTGAGCAGATCCGTTGTTTGAGACACTCTGAGCCGATTTGCTTGATTGTGGTGTGTTTTTTAAGCCCCTCAGCCCTGCTGTCCTCCCCTACCCTGGACTTCCTCCTTCCCCCGTGTTGAACTTTGTCCTGCCTCCCAAGCCCTTCTGCCAAGCCTGATTGGTACTCCTATTATTTCTGCTGCGTGGGATATCAGATTGTCGTGCTCCCTGCTCGCACTTCCACCAGCTGAGCAGGTGAGCGGATCCATTGTTTGAGATCCTCTCGGCCCATTTGCTTGATTGTGCTGTATTTTATTTCCCCTCAGACCTGCTGTCCTCCCCAATCCAGGACTTCCTCCTTCCAAAGTGTTTACCTGTATCCCGTTTCTCAAGCCCTCCTGCCAACCCAGATTGGTCCTCCTGTTGTTTGTGCTGCGTGGGTTATCGGATTGTCGTGCTCCCTGCTTGCACTTCCACCAGGTGAGCAGGTGAGCAGATCCATTGTTTGAGACCCTCCAGGCCCATTTGCTTGATTGTGTTGTGTTTCTGTGCCCCTCGTCCCTGCTGTCCTCCCCCTACCCCGGAATTCCTCCTTCCCCTGTGTTGACCTGTGTCCCACCTCCCAAACCCTCCTGCCAACCCTGATTGGTCCTCCTGTTGTTTGTGCTGCTTGGGTTATCAGATCGTCGCTCTCCCTGCTCGCATTTCCACCATCTGAGCAGGTGAGCAGGTCGTGTTGATTGAGACACTCCGGGCCCATTAGCTTGATTGTGGTGTGTTTTTTGGCTCCTCAACACTGCTGTCCTCCTCTACCCCGGACTTCCGCCTTCCCCCATGTTGACTATGTCCCGCCACCCATGCCCTCCCACCAACCCTGATTGGTCCTCCTGTTGTTTGTGCTGCGTAGGTTATCGTGTCATTGCGCTCCCTGCCTGCACTTCCACCAGCTGAGCTGGTGAGCAGATCTATTGTTTGAGACTCTCCGGGCGCATTTGCTTGATTGTGGTGTATTTGTGTGACCCTAAGCCCTGCAGTAGTCCCCTACCATGAACTTCCTCCTTCCCCCGGGTTCACCTTTGTCCCGCCTCCCAAGACCTCCCGCCAACCCTATTTGGTCCTCCTGTTGTTTGTGCTGCATGGGTTATCCGATCGTCGCCCTCCCTGCTAGCACTTCCACCAGCTGAGCAGGTGAGCGGATCCATTTCTTTAGACCCTCTGGGCCCATTTGCATGATTGTGGTGTGTTTTTTGTGCCCCTCAGTCCTGCTGTCCTCCCCTACCACAGAATTGCTTCTTCCCACGTGTTCACCTGTGTCCTGCCTCCCAAGGCCTTCAGCCAACCCTGATTGGTCCTCCTGTTATTTTCGCTGCATGGGTTATCGGATCGTCGTGCTCCCTGCTTCCACTTCCACCAGCTGAGCAGGTGAGTAGATCCGTTGCTTGAGACCCTCTGGGCCCATTTGTTTTATTGTGGTGTCTTTCTTGTGCCCCTCAGCCCTGCTGTCCTCCCCTACCCCAGACTTCATCCTTCCTTTGTGTTGACCTGTGTACTGCCTACCAAGCATTCCCACCAACCCTAATTGGTCCTCCTGTTTTATGTTCTGCGTGGGTTATCGGATCATCATGCTCCCTGCTCGCACTTCCACCATCTGAGCAGGTGAACGGATCCGTTGTTTGAGACCACCCGGGCCCATTTGCTTGATTGTGGTGTGTTTTTTTTGCCCCTCAGCCCTGCGGTCCTCCTCTACCCCGGACTTCCTCCTTCCCCCGTGTTGACCTGTGTCCCACCTCCCAAGCCCACCCACCAACCCTGATTGTTCTTCCTGTTCTTTGTGCTGCGTGGGTTATCGGATTGTTGTGCTCCCTGCTTGCTCTTCCACCCGCTAAACAGGTGAGCAGATCCATTGTTTGAGACCCTCCAGGCCCATTTGCTTGATTGTGTTGTGTTTCTTGTGCCCCTCGGCCCTGCTGTCCTTCCCCTACCCCGGAATTCCTCCTTCCCCTATGTTTACCTGTGTCCCACCTCCCAAGCCCTCCTGCCAACCCTGATTGGTCCTCCTGTTGTTTGTGCTGCTTGGGTTATCAGATCGTCGCTCTCCCTGCTCGCACTTCCACCATCTGAGCAGGTGAGCAAGTCCGTTGATTGAGACACTGCGTGCCCATTTGCTTGATTGTGGTGTGTTTTTTTGCCCCTCAACACTGCTGTCCTCCTCTACCCCGGACTTCCTCCTTCTCCCCTTCCCCTGTGTTGACCTGTGTCCCACCTCCCAAGCCCTCCTGCCAACCCTGATTGGTCCTCCTGTTGTTTGTGCTGCTTGGGTTATCAGATCGTCGCTCTCCCTGCTCGCACTTCCACCATCTGAGCAGGTGAGCAAGTCAGTTGATTGAGACACTCCGTGCCCATTTGCTTGATTGTGGTGTGTTTTTTTGCCCCTCAACACTGCTGTCCTCCTCTACCCCGGACTTCCTCCTTCCCCCGTGTTGACTATGTCCCGCCACCCAAGCCCTCCCACCAACCCTGATAGGTCCTCCTGTTGTTTGTGCCGCGTGGGTTATCGTGTCGTTGCGCTCTCTGCCTGCACTTCCACCAGCTGAGCTGGTGAGTGGATCTATTGTTTGAGACTCTCCGGGCCCATTTGCTTGATTGTGCTGTTTTTTTTTGCCCCTCAGACCTGCTGTCCTCCCCAATCCAGGACTTCCTCCTTCCAAAGTGTTTACCTGTATCCGGTTTCTCAAGCCCTCCTGCCAACCCAGATTGGTCCTCCTGTTGTTTGTGCTGCGTGGGTTATCAGATTGTCGTGCTCCCTGCTTGCACTTCCACCAGCTGAGCAGGTGAGCAGATCCATTGTTTGAGACCCTCCAGGCCCATTTGCTTGATTGTGTTGTGTTTCTGTGCCCCTCGTCCCTGCTGTCCTCCCCCTACCCCGGAATTCCTCCTTCCCCTGTGTTGACCTGTGTCCCACCTCCCAAACCCTCCTGCCAACCCTGATTGGTCCTCCTGTTGTTTGTGCTGCTTGGGTTATCAGATCGTCGCTCTCCCTGCTCGCATTTCCACCATCTGAGCAGGTGAGCAGGTCGTGTTGATTGAGACACTCCGGGCCCATTAGCTTGATTGTGGTGTGTCTTTTGGCTCCTCAACACTGCTGTCCTCCTCTACCCCGGACTTCCGCCTTCCCCCATGTTGACTATGTCCCGCCACCCAAGCCCTCCCACCAACCCTGATTGGTCCTCCTGTTGTTTGTGCTGCGTAGGTTATCGTGTCATTGCGCTCCCTGCCTGCACTTCCACCAGCTGAGCTGGTGAGCAGATCTATTGTTTGAGACTCTCCGGGCGCATTTGCTTGATTGTGGTGTATTTGTGTGACCCTAAGCCCTGCAGTAGTCCCCTACCATGAACTTCCTCCTTCCCCCGGGTTCACCTTTGTCCCGCCTCCCGAGACCTCCCGCCAACCCTATTTGGTCCTCCTGTTGTTTGTGCTGCATGGGTTATCCGATCGTCGCCCTCCCTGCTAGCACTTCCACCAGCTGAGCAGGTGAGCGGATCCATTTCTTTAGACCCTCTGGGCCCATTTGCATGATTGTGGTGTGTTTTTTGTGCCCCTCAGTCCTGCTGTCCTCCCCTACCACAGAATTGCTTCTTCCCACGTGTTCACATGTGTCCTGCCTCCCAAGGCCTTCAGCCAACCCTGATTGGTCCTCCTGTTATTTTCGCTGCATGGGTTATCGGATCGTCGTGCTCCCTGCTTCCACTTCCACCAGCTGAGCAGGTGAGTAGATCCGTTGCTTGAGACCCTCCGGGCCCATTTGCTTTATTGTGGTGTCTTTCTTGTGCCCTTCAGCCCTGCTGTCCTCCCCTACCCCAGACTTCATCCTTCCTTTGTGTTGACCTGTGTACTGCCTACCAAGCATTCCCACCAACCCTAATTGGTCCTCCTGTTTTATGTTCTGCGTGGGTTATCGGATCATCATGCTCCCTGCTCGCACTTCCACCATCTGAGCAGGTGAGCGGATCCGTTGTTTGAGACCACCCGGGCCCATTTGCTTGATTGTGGTGTGTTTTTTTTGCCCCTCAGCCCTGCGGTCCTCCTCTACCCCGGACTTCCTCCTTCCCCCGTGTTGACCTGTGTCCCACCTCCCAAGCCCACCCACCAACCCTGATTGGTCTTCCTGTTCTTTGTGCTGCGTGGGTTATCGGATTGTTGTGCTCCCTGCTTGCTCTTCCACCCGCTGAACAGGTGAGCAGATCCATTGTTTGAGACCCTCCAGGCCCATTTGCTTGATTGTGTTGTGTTTCTTGTGCCCCTCGGCCCTGCTGTCCTTCCCCTACCCCGGAATTCCTCCTTCCCCTGTGTTTACCTGTGTCCCACCTCCCAAGCCCTCCTGCCAACCCTGATTGGTCCTCCTGTTGTTTGTGCTGCTTGGGTTATCAGATCGTCGCTCTCCCTGCTCGCACTTCCACCATCTGAGCAGGTGAGCAGGTCAGTTGATTGAGACACTCCGGGCCCATTTGCTTGATTGTGGTGTGGTTTTTTGCCCCTCAACACTGCTGTCCTCCTATACCCCGGACTTCCTCCTTCCCCTGTGTTGACCTGTGTCCCACCTCCCAAGCCCTCCTGCCAACCCTGATTGGTCCTCCTGTTGTTTGTGTTGCTTGGGTTATCAGATCGTCGCTCTCCCTGCTCGCACTTCCACCATCTGAGCAGGTGAGCAAGTCAGTTGATTGAGACACTGCGTGCCCATTTGCTTGATTGTGGTGTGTTTTTTTGCCCCTCAACACTGCTGTCCTCCTCTACCCCGGACTTCCTCCTTCTCCCCTTCCCCTTTGTTGACCTGTGTCCCACCTCACAAGCCCTCCTGCCAACCCTGATTGGTCCTCCTGTTGTTTGTGCTGCTTGGGTTATCAGATCGTCGCTCTCCCTGCTCGCACTTCCACCATCTGAGCAGGTGAGCAAGTCAGTTGATTGAGACACTCCGTGCCCATTCGCTTGATTGTGGTGTGTTTTTTTGCCCCTCAACACTGCTGTCCTCCTCTACCCCGGACTTCCTCCTTCCCCCGTGTTGACTATGTCCCGCCACCCAAGCCCTCCCACCAACCCTGATTGGTCCTCCTGTTGTTTGTGCTGCGTGGGTTATCGTGTCGTTGCGCTCTCTGCCTGCACTTCCACCAGCTGAGCTGGTGAGTGGATCTATTGTTTGAGACTCTCCGGGCCCATTTGCTTGATTGTGCTGTATTTTTGTGACCCTAAGCCCTGCAGTCCTCCCCTACCATGAACTTCCTCCTTCCCCCGGGTTCACCTTTGTCCCGCCTCCCAAGACCTCCCACCAACCCTGATAGGTCCTCCTGTTGTTTGTGCTGCATGGGTTATCCGATCGTCGCCCTCCCTGCTATCACTTCCACCAGCTGAGCAGGTGACCAGATCCATTTCTTTAGACCCTCTGGGTCCATTTGCATGATTGTGGTGTGTTTTTGTGCCCCTCAGTCCTGCTGTCCTCCCCCACCACAGAATTTCTTCGTCCCACATGTTCACCTGTGTCCTGCCTCCCAAGGCCTTCAGCCAACCCTGATTGGTCCTCCTGTTGTTTTCGCTGCGTGGGTTATTGGATCGTCGTGCTCCCTGCTTCCACTTCCACCAGCTGAGCAGGTGAGTAGATCCGTTGTTTGAAACCCTCCAGGCCCATTTGCTTGATTGTGGTGTCTTTCTTGTGCCCCTCAGCCCTGCTGTCCTCCCCTACCCCAGACTACATCCTTCCCTTGTGTTGACCTGTGGACCGCCTACCAAGCCCTCCCACCAACCCTAATTGGTCCTCCTGTTTTATGTTCTGCATGGGTTATCGGATCATCATGCTCCCTGCTCGCACTTCCACCATCTGAGCAGGTAAGCGGATCCGTTGTTTGAGACCACCCGGGCCCATTTGCTTGATTGTGGTGTGTTTTTTTTACCGCTCAGCCCTGCGGTCCTCCTCTACCCTGGACTTCCTCCTTCCCCCGTGTTGACCTGTGTCCCACCTCCCAAGCCCTCCCACCAACCCTGATTGGTCCTCCTGTTGTTTGTGCTGCGTGGGTTATCGTGTAGTCGCAGTCCCTGCTTGCACTTCCACCAGCTGAGCAGGTGAGCGGATCCGTTGTTTAGGACTCTCCAGTCCCATTTGCTTAATTGTGGTGTGTTTTTGGTGCCCCTCAGCCCGGCTGTCCTCCCCTACACCAGACTTCCTCCTTCCCTCATGATGACCTTTGTCCTGCTTCCCAAGACCTCCCGCCAACCCTGATTGGTCCTCCTGTTGTTTGTGCTGTGTGGGTTATCGGATCATCGTGTTCCCTCCTTGCATTTCCACCAACTGAGAAGGTGAGCAGATCTTTTGTTTGAGACACTCCGAGCCGATTTGCTTGATTGTGGTGTGTTTTTTAAGCCCCTCAGCTCTGCTGTCCTCCCCTACCCTGGACTTCCTCCTTCCCCCGTCTTGACCTTTGTCCTGCCTCCCAAGCCCTCTGCTAAGCCTGATTGGTCCTCCTGTTGTTTCTGCTGCGTGGGATATCAGATTGTCGCGCTCCCTGCTCGCACTTGGACCAGCTGAGCAGGTGAGCAGATCCGTTGTTTGAGATCCTCAGGGCCCATTTGCTTGATTGTGCTGTGTTTTTTGTGCCCCTCAGACCTGCTGTCCTCCCCTATCCAGGACTTCCTCCTTCCAAAGTGTTTACCTGTGTCCCATTTCCCAAGCCCTCCTGCCAACCCAGATTGGTCCTCCTGTTGTTTGTGCTGTGTGGGTTATCGGATTGTCGCGCTCCCTGCTCGCACTTCCACCAGCTGAGCAGGTGAGCAGATCCATTGGTTGAGACCCTCCAGGCCCATTTGCTTGATTGTGTTGTGTTTCTTGTGCCCCTCGGCCCTGCTGTCCTCCCCCTACCCCGGAATTCCTCCTTCCCCTGTGTTGACCTGTGTCCTGCCTCCCAAGCCCTCCTGCCAACCCTGATTGGTCCTCCTGTTTTGATCCATGGGTTATCAGATCGTCGCTCTCCCTGCTCGCACTTCCACCATCAGAGCAGTTGAGCAGGTCAGTTGATTGAGACCCTCCGGGCCCATTTGCTTGATTGTGGTGTGTTTTTTTGCCCCTCATCACTGCTGTCCTCCTCTACCCCGGACTTCCTCCTTCCCCCGTGTTGACTATGTCCCGCCACCCAAGCCCTCCCACCAACCCTGATTGGTCCTCCTGTTGTTTGTGCTGCGTGGGTTATCGGATCATTGTGCTCCCTGCTCGCATTTCCACCAGCTGAGAAGGTGAGCAGATCCGTTGTTTGAGACACTCCGAGCTGATTTGCTTGATTGTGGTGTGTTTTTTAAGCCCCTCAGCCCTACTGTCCTCCCCTACCCTGGACTTCCTCCTTCCCCTGTGTTGACCATTGTCCTGCCTCCCAAGCCCTTCTGCTAAGCCTGATTGGAACTCCTGTTGTTTCTGCTGCGTGGGATATCAGATTGTCGCGCTCCCTGCTCGCACTTCCACCACCTGAGCAGGTGAGCGGATCCATTGTTTGAGATCCTCTGAGCCCATTTGCTTGATTTTTTGTGCCCCTCAGACCTGCTGTCCTCCCCTATCCAGGACTTCCTCCTTCCAAAGTGTTTACCTGTGTCCCGTTTCCCAAGCCCTTCCGCCAACCCAGATTGGTCCTCCTTTTGTTTCTGCTGCGTGGGTTATCGGATTGTCGCGCTCCCTGCTCACACTTCCACCAGCTGAGCTGGTGAGCAGATCCATTGTTTGAGACCCTCCAGGCCCATTTGCTTGATTGTGTTGTGTTTCTTGTGTCCCTCAACACTGCTGTCCTCCTCTACCCCGAACTTCCTCCTTCCCCCGTGTTGACTATGTCCCGCCACCCAAGCCCTCCCACCAACCCTGATTGGTCCTCTTGTTGTTTGTGCTGCGTGGGTTATCGTGTCGTCGCGCTCCCTGCCCGCCCTTCCATCAGCTGAGCAGGTGAGCGGATCTATTGTTTGAGACTCTCCGGGCCCATTTCCTTGATTGTGGTGTATTTTTGTGACCCTAAGCCCTACTGTCCTCCCCTACCCTGGACTTCCTCCTTCCCCTGTGTTGACCATTGTCCTGCCTCCCAATCCCTTCTGCTAAGCCTGATTGGAACTCCTGTTGTTTCTGCTGCGTGGGATATCAGATTGTCGCGCTCCCTGCTCGCACTTCCACCACCTGAGCAGGTGAGCGGATCCATTGTTTGAGATCCTCTGAGCCCATTTGCTTGATTGTGCTGTGTTTTTTGTGCCCCTCAGACCTGCTGTCCTCCCATATCCAGGACTTCCTCCTTCCAAAGTGTTTACCTGTGTCCCATTTCCCAAGCCCTTCCGCCAACCCAGATTGGTCCTCCTTTTGTTTCTGCTGCATGGGTTATCGGATTGTCGCGCTCCCTGCTCACACTTCCACCAGCTGAGCTGGTGAGCAGATCCATTGTTTGAGACCCTCCAGGCCCATTTGCTTGATTGTGTTGTGTTTCTTGTGTCCCTCAACACTGCTGTCCTCCTCTACCCCGGACTTCCTCCTTCCCCCGTGTTGACTATGTCCCGCCACCCAAGCCCTCCCACCAACCCTGATTGGTCCTCTTGTTGTTTGTGCTGCGTGGGTTATCGTGTCGTCGCGCTCCCTGCCCGCCCTTCCATCAGCTGAGCAGGTGAGCGGATCTATTGTTTGAGACTCTCCGGGCCCATTTCCTTGATTGTGGTGTATTTTTGTGACCCTAAGCCCTGCAGTCCTCCCCTACCATGAACTTCCTCCTTCCCCCAGGTTCACCTTTGTCCCGCCTCCCAAGACCTCCCACCAACCCTGATTGGTCCTCCTGTTGTTTGTGCTGCATGGGTTATCCAATCGTCGCCCTCCCTGCTCGCACTTCCACCAGCTGAGCAGGTGAGCAGATCCATTTTTTGAGACCCTCTGGGCCCATTTGCACGATTGTGGTGTGTTTTTTGTGCCCCTCAGCCCTGCTGTCCTCCCCTACCACGGAATTCCTTTTTCTCACGTGTTGACCTGTGTCCCGCCTACCAAGCCCTCCTTCCAACCCTGATTGGTCTTTCTGTTGTTTGTGCTGTGTGGGTTATCGGATCGTCGCTCTCCCTGCTCGTACTTCCATCAGCTGATCAGGTGAACGGATCTGTTGTTTGAGACCCTCCGGGCCTATTTGCTTGATTGGCCCCTATTTAGTTGTTATGTTACTCCTGTCCGGGACTTGATATGCTCCAGGTGATACTGCACATATCTGTGAAAGACCAGGATGATTGTGAAAGATCTCCCACAGAACCCTTTAGAATAACCTGTCCTCCAAATAATGAGTGGTTGTTCACGTTAGAGGGAAATGCACTGAAATTCTTTCTGGGGCTGATTTGCAGTGAGTATCAAGGTTAACCGATGGATAATTCAGAAGACACAATCAGCAATTTAACTCCACTAAAAAAGCAAGGAGAAGCCATACCCTTTCCTATTCAATTAATTTAAGGTAAACAATCAGTTCTCTCCAAAGTTTATTTAATGCAAGAATGAAACTTCATCAGCAAAAGCTTCCTTGGTAAATTACAGATGGATCACAACTTTCCCATGATTAATCTGATAGATAAATAGGAAATAGAATTTGATGCAATGGATTCAAAACACATTATTACCAGCAGGTGCATTCTGAAGTACAAAACTGGAAACAAAAAGGTAAATCACAATTGTTGGGTCATGAGCTTTGTCATCTCTCTCTGATTTAAATTTTGATAATGACATATTACATTGATTCACAATTAATTTGGATCTTATCAACAACAACGTCTGAACCAGAATCAGGGAAACACAATGGACTTCAAAGATCTACAAAACGTTCTTAGGTAATCTCAATAGCTCTCCTTATAATGCTAAAGTTCAAATTATAGAAATAGTCATTATTACAAGAAATACCTGCAAATTCATGTTGCTAATAAAGATCAGAAAGGGACAGGCCTTTTTTTAATGAAGAAGCTTTTTTAATATAAGTAACATTCTTCAGCAAAAACACTTATCTCTATATCCAACTCCATTAGTACATCTCAAAGATGGTACCATCTGTATATAATTTGATAATAATGATCTCCAAAATGACGTTTTATCTGCAGATACCTCCATTGGAATGGCTACTGATTCTAGAGTCTTGTCCATGAATTAAGCCTATCCCATCATTAATCTGAAATGGAAAGAGTGTTACACCAATATTGATGGCAGCAGACCAGAGCTGTCTATACCTGTCATTGGAGGCATTTTATGCTATACTCCCTGCACCCTTATAGAGTGGAAGATGTTACCTGTGAGATGCTGCAAGATGAGACAGTAGTCAAACTCACTAGTAATTACCTCAATGCTAAGGAATCAATAACCCATGGAGATGCCCTAAACAAGGACCTATCAACCCAACTAGGAGATACTTCAGAGATGAATGCCCTAGAAATATTTCCAGGTATTTGTCAGAATGGTTCATGCCTGTGAGACAGATGAGCAAAAACAAAATCGTAGGTATTTTCTGACTTTTAGAAAATGTTCTCGGTTGATTCCTATAATTGTGGACCTATTTCACTTCATTATACAGCCATAGCTACTAACCGCAATAATAAGGCACCAGTATTTGTGAGACAATGTTGGTTACTTCTAGCATCCATGGAATCACTCACAGAGATTATCAAAAATGTGGAATCCCATGGGATAATTAGACCATGCATACTACTCTTAATAATGCAGTACTAGGAATATTGGAACCCAATCGACATTGGAACCTCTGTGCAGACCTTATGGGAATTCAATAAGAGAGCAGCAGCCTCTGCCTTACCTTGATCGGGGCCTTGCACAGATTGGGGGTTCTAAAGTATATACTGACCTCGATTTGACTAATGGTTATTGGACTGTCTCGGTGAACACCAATAAAAACTTGCTTTTTACATGTGGGGGGGGCAACAATATGTATTCCTCAAATCTCCCATTGGGTATATTAGTAGTGGGAATTAGTTTAATATATTCCTACATAAAGCCATACCAAACCTTGTGGAAAGAGGGAATTTGGCCTTTAGAAGACCTGTTAGTTAAAAGTAAAAATGTTGTGAAACACTTGGAGCTGATCCCCCAGAGTGTTGACTCAATTGAGAAGTGCATGTTCCAAGGTACCCCTTTAGATAGTTTAGTGGTACAGAACAAAAGTAAACCGTCTAGGCCATTAAGTCTCAGTCAAGGTTTAAATCCCCAGAAAATGAAGGCTGAGGCTCTACTGAAATTGAAGAACATCACTAATCTATGTGAATTACAAAGTCTCTCAGGATTGACTGTCTACAGTTGTAAATGTATAGACAATCATGCACAACCACTCGACATTTTTTGATAGCTGGGGTTAAGTTTGAGTGGGGGCTCGTTCAGAGGCTGTCAAACAACTGAAAAGAAACCTATCTCCGTATCCTGCTACGATTAGTCATTTAAAAATATGGAATTTTTCCTGGAAAAAGGTTTTTCAGATACCTGTTTAAAAACAGTTTTATATCAGAATCAGTGATCACTTCCGCAAGCAAACCTTTATGGCCAGTTGAGATCAAATTTAATAAATGTTGGGAATCACTCCTGGCAACTGTATGTGCATTGAAAAACTATTGTTAATTGATCCATGGGGAACATATAAGTGAAACTTCTCATTAGTCTCTAAAATATTTGCAGAATTAGCGAATATGAACTGGGAAAATCTCACACTCAAGGGATACTTCACAAAAAAGGTCAGATGCCTCAAGGATTAGCCAATCTGCATGTTTGTGTCCTAGACCTTTGTCTAGATGAAGAGGAATTTAGAACAACAATATGGAGGCATATCTAGCTTCTCCTCATAAGGTAGATTACTAGAACACATATTTTATCTGGCTGCATGTTACTAAGATATCCAAGAACATTTTGAGTAGGAAGTCGTAGCTGGCATCATGAATGCCCTGGTAAAGGACATTTTTGAACAATGAATTGTTTATAAATGTGGTCCTGGGAGTAGTCAGGTGGCAGACTGATTGTGGTATGAAAGGCTGTCCTTAATACCATAAATCACCAACTGTAGGAACTACTAATCATAACTGATTCAGACTATGCAAGAAATGGATATGCTAAGCACTCAGTAAACTGGAAAGCCAGAGGTATGCTTTGTGCAAACAATAAGACCCTGAAGCATGCAAAGTTATTTAAAACAATAGATGAATCAATGATGTTGAACAACTTAACGTTATTGTGGAAGAAAATAAAAGGCCACTCAAAAGTGGAAAGAACCGATAAGAAAGGAAACAATTTGGCTGATCAATTATACAAAAATTCAGTATTCCAATGGTAATGCTTTGATATTGAACATATCCTTGGAGAAATACAAGTAACAGCAATAACTTAATCATAATGCCAATCAGGAAATGAGCCCTCTACTCTTCAATGGAATAGAGATGCCCCAAATCAAGGCCTAATATATGCACAGAAAAAAAAAAACAATGATTGTAATATTCTACAAATAGAGAGGATCGAGAAAACATTCCCTTATCTGAACCGGACTGTGAGAAAAAGGAAGATATTCTGGTATTAATGAAATTTCAGAAAATGTTCAAAATTTAAGATGGACTTCTGGCCAAGAAACCCCTATTTGGTTATGATCAGTGAGAGGTACCTATCTCATTTTGAAGCATAATACTAAATAATGGCCGTGATGCAGCTCCATCTGTTCATCAGGGATTTTAAATGACTTTGGAAATCCTATGTAGGGTCACTTAACGGCCATACATGGGTCAAGACCAAAATATATATTTTAAAGGGGGTCTAGAGTAAGCTCAGGGGGCTCCTTTACAAAAGATGGAAATTAGATTACCATGGTTTTATCTTCAAATTGAATTAATTGGTCCAGTGACACATTCTGCATGTGGTAATAAAGTGGATAGAGTGCCTCCCCATGCAGGAATTGCAAGGCGCCGACTTCAGCTATATTATTGATCAACCAAATATATTCTCATTTTGGCCTCCTTCAAAAGATTGAGTCTGACAGGAAAGTCATTTCACCAGTGCTCTAATGAGTTGCATAATAAGAAAGTGTAGCCATCAAAAAAGGCACATATATTGTGTACCATCCAGTATCTAGCTGGGGCTGAAGCGATATAATAAAACTATTAGGTGAATTTTAAAGAAGTTTGTGATGCATTATGGACATAATTGAAACTTATGATTACCACTAATGCCACTGCCTCTGAGGTCTACCCCTACTTCTGTGACTAAGATGTCCCCTTTTGAATTTATGACTGGCAGAAAAATGATCTTGCCTCAACATCTGTTGTACTGAATACAGGAACAGAAGTTGAGCAATGCTGCCACCTCACTTGGCTATATAGAAAACATGTAGAAGCATCTCCAACATGCTTTTACATATGACCAAAGCAACTTGGAGAAGGTTGCCATAAGTCTGAATTCCTACTGCGACATGAAGAATTCCAAGAAGGAGTATGAGTTAGGTGATTGAGGTTACCTCTAAAAATTACAAAGCAACCAATCTAAGGATCACAAATTCCTCCCATCTTGGCCCATACCCTCAATATCGCAGATCAAATCTCTCACTTTGCATACAATGCCCAAATACAAAGAGAGGAACAGACAGAGGAAGACTGGGCTCATGTGAACCAGCTGAAGACCTGCCATCCCTGCACTTCCATTGATTGGATTGGTAAATCAGTTCCTACCACCGATGAGACGACACCTGAATTAAAAGGAAGCTGCTTAAAATGGGGAGTACAGGTTTTTGGATGAAAGGATGAATGTGTGTGTAATAATGAAATAAAAAAAATGTTAGTCATGTTTGGAAACATAGAGATTAGAGTAGGAGATAGGAAGCATAAGCAATATGTACAATTTAAATTCTGCTATTATGTTATACTATAGCCATCTCTTTTATAGTAACTAATCCAAAATTCCTTGAGCCTCCTGGTCAAAAGCAGGAAAAGGCAGAGTAAACATAAGGAAGGGTGTAAACTCCTCACCACAATGAGAGGGGGTTAGGGTATCCATATGCGAAGAAATGGAGAACAAGAAATTCTAAACTGTCAAAGGTTGAGAATGACAGTCAAGACCATGTGGTGAGAAGATGTAGAACAACAAACTTGTTTTCTTCCTAATGAAAAAAGCAAAGATGAAAAATGCATTATATCCTCTCTGGGAACAGACCTGACTCCACAGTCTTTCCCCCTCGAGACTTCAGTCAAAGGAGTGTGAGATCTTTGGGGAGAGTCAAAGGCAAATGAAGGCTGTCTGAATTCAATGTGAGTTATGTTGGAATAGTTCATTTTCCGGCTTCACTTATAGTTCTTCCATTGTTCCACCGGATAGTGTGCACCGGTGGAACAGCACTCGGCACATGCTGTGGTATTGTACCTCAAAGTGAGGCGAGAGTGAAGGAACCCTTTTAGTGTTTAACACATTCTTTGTACATTCCGAAATAATAATATCACCTCACTAATAATATCAACTCACTCGCTAACCAAAACCTGCAGAAGGTTAATGCAATTCGTTATCAGCTTACTTAAATCTGCACATAATGAACACCCACAGCATCTATTTACCTGGGAAATAAGGGACACGCAACAGTTCTCTTATTTTAAATTGCTGGCGTTATTGGGGAAAGCAAAATTCTTCGTGTCATTTATAGGTGTTATTTTATGTTACTTGGAAATGTTTTTGATGAACAGAATTTGAACACACTGACCGAAGTGTGACCGAATTAAGCCTAGAATACCTTTTGCTATCCAGAATTAAGCATTTTGTAATTTGATTTTTGTATGTCAGTACACGTTAGAGTCAAGCAGACATGTTTTTCTTTCGTTTTTGAGGTCATTCCGACTGATTGTATCATACTATGGTGACTTCTGCTACATAAACATTGGGGGTTCCTCCATTAATTCATGTATTTAAATAAATTCAAGTTTTGATCAAACCCCCTCTTTCTTTTCCACAATTGTTAGCTTCGACTGTGTGCTAGGGGTTCCATGTGATAATGTCCCTGGAAAAATGTCACTTCGCAAAACAGTTGCCAAAAAACTACATTTTTTTGCAGGGACATTATCACATTGAACATTCGGCAGGACTCCCCGCAACCTCCCAAACCATTTTATTTGTTCAGAGAGAGCAGGGGACACCCCCGCAACCACCGTTGACCTTGACCCCATATATATATGGTCACCATATATAATGTCGCCACAGCCTTTTCCTGGTGACAAAATGTATAGCGACCATATATATATATGGGGACAATATTACTGGATACCATGTTAAGAGGTATTAGATCAGGGGTGCCTGCTTTGTGACCAAAATATATCTTATATTGTCTAGACTGGGAAATATTGTGATTGCTGCAATGACTCTGTGTGGGAAATTCGATATGACCTGTTGTGACTGATTGTCCAGACTTGGAAGAAACACATTTACATGTTGGCTTTTATTTGGTGTTTTTGTCTAATGGCACTGTCCATAAAGAATCCAAGGTTTTGATGCTTGCAATCATCTGTGGGGAGGTTTGCATTCCTTCAGGGCAGCAAATCGATGGTTAACTGGTTGGTGTGTTGCCTGAAAGATTAATTTCTGTTTTGGTTGTGTGCATTTTGCGTCAATTTGTCATCATCCAAGAGTCAACATGCACGAATCAGGTGCCAAGATTGGGTTTGATACGTTGAGATGATTTGGGTATTGCCTGTATAGCTGAAGGTGCTGTGTTTCCCAGAGCTTTCTCGGTTAGTCTCAGGAGTATAGCAATGAAAATAAGAATATCATGCCCGTTTTCCGGACAACAATCTCATATCAAGTTACCATTCATCGTATTTTTTATCACATTTTTATTTAGGTTAAAGCAATTAAATTCTGGATAAACGATATCCGTAACAACATACAATCAGAGATCAGAGTGTATCATCCGCCACCAATAATACTAAGACTAAGAGGTGATTTCATGACACTGAGAGTGGAAGCAATAACATTTCTCAATGGGAAACTCCCATTTAAAAATACATTGCAAATCTGGTGTGATTAGTTGGTTTTAAGGTGGTGCATTGTGGAGTGAGGAACGTTTATTTTGTTTACTTAAGAAGTACATTTACTTTAAAAGAGTCAGATGCTATCCATGAATTATATTGAATAGTTATTGCTGTTTGTTCTACTGACTGTGCATTTGTGTTACTGATAGATTCTGCTCTCTGCAAATATCTGCTCTTGTGACAAAGATGTAAATAAAGCATAGCTATGTTTTGTATTAAACATCTTCCTATCTTCAATCGATAAATGTACAAGCACAGCTACATAGGCATCGGTATGTTGAAGGAAGTGGTATTAAAGTTGTTAGAACTTGCCTGGGTACAAAATCACATGGCAACCAAAGTATAAAAGTAAACGACACAAGGTGTGAACAGTGCACTACAACCGAAAGCCATCTGCACCTGGTGCAATGTACCCTGCATCAGCCAGACTTTCACTCTGCTCCCTGCGGTGCTGCTGCCCCTTGGCGTGACGTTGCACTACACTGCGTGTGCTATAAAAAAAACGGGGCATTCCTGGCCGAGTCAGAGTGACTGGCGACCCCGAACCGCGCGCGCGCGTGTGCGTGTGTGTGTGTATGTGTGTCTCTCTCTCTGTGTAGGAGGGAGTTTTCACGGGAGTGCCGGATGTGACTGGAGCACTACAACACTCCCTAAACAGGTCATCACTCCACTATTGTCTGTCAGCAAGTTCAAATTATTTTGCGCAATATTTTGAAAAAAAGACAGTTGCCTCCTATCGCCTGGACAACTATTGTTTTGGTTGTAGAAATTAAGGATTTAAGGTTAGTTAGTATTTTACATCATGGACATAAAAAATGTGTCTGGTTGTACGAGCCAATTCTTGGCGAAATCAATGTGCATTTCTTTCTTTGAAAGTAGAGTTCAGACTCAGTTGCTGCCCCAAAGTGTCCTCTATAACCTTTGCCATGTCCAGTTCAGCCAATTGGAATACAAGTGGAAAACGAATTCCTCGCTTCGTGAAGCGGTTTGTAGAAAGAGAGATAGGCGATATTGCATAGAGCATCCTGGAACCCCACTGGTATGTGAGTGAGACATATCTGCACCTCCCATCCTCTCCTGTGCGTGCGGAAATCTTGCAGCATTAGCATGCGATTTGAATACAATGTGCTGGTGTGTAATGTGAAGTGGAAAGTAATCGAAGGGGAATTGACTTCATACTGTGAAATCACATCATATAGACCACTGGGCAATTATCATAATGATTTTCACTTTCAGATTCAAGCCATGCAGTTGCTACAGGTAAAAAAAAAGAACATAAAAGAAAGCAAAAACATGTATTGCATACTGTGCTAATCATGTGAGATGTAGAGATGCACATTTTACCGTTTTGAGCGTCTTACATAAAAAACAAGTCTATAAAGAAAGAGATCAAGTGAGTTTTCCTCGAAGAATCCCCATCTCGTAGAGGGACAGCGAGTGAAAGGGAGAGGAGACAGAGAGGGAGAGGGAGTGACCGTGAGTTTGTCATTGATACATTTGGAAATGGGTAATGTCTGCAGAGGTCAGTAGTAAGTGTGGCTATAAGGCCAAGCTGTCTCTTCCCAGAACTTTTCATGCCTTGGTAATGCTTTTTCGTGTTAAGTTATACCTTTTATGACTTTTCTCTGCAATGTTAATTAAGCTTTGGTTCATGATGCATTTTGCTTGTTTATAACCCTCATTAACCTGCTAATCGTTCTACATTCGATCTTACACTACAAACATTTAGTAGCCACTCACACAATGCAGGGCAGCATTTCCTAGTTCTCCCCAGCACACACTAAGCTCTACACCTCTCCCACCACATTCTCAAAAACAGCCTTCCAATCACATCACTGTTAATATGGCAGACCTTGTCAGAACCAAACCAAGCAGGGTTGGAGCTCCCCTCTGGACCTGGACACACATGCCCCAACCGCCTTTACCAATACCTTCCAGAAGCATACCAGCACACAGAGGTTGGGTTCCCCAGATCTGAAAATCATCAACATGGCAGGTTTCACAACTTTCCTCCTAATAACACATCAGCCACAGCCCTCCTTCGCTTGCAGGATCTGGTACTAAAATGTGCTTACGTTGCACTATTCAAGACCACTTTACATCAAATTACATTAGAACGCTGAGGAAGGGTGACCAAAGAGCAATGCCCTGATTACTTACTGGTAATATTCATTGCAGTGAATCCTATTATTGATTGTCACAGACCTAAACAAATTGAGGGTATCCAAAGCACAGAGACAGGCATTCAGCTACCAACAAAATTAAATAAATCAAATGTAAGCTTCTCCCTGTCAGGGCAGGCAAATAACATCTTGAGAGACATCCTGCAACTGAAAGAAATAACAGCAATCTTGATATCGATATCATCACTCCATGTAAGGGAGGGTGGACGGTTGCATGCTGGGGATGAAGAGAACAACTCAGTGTATTGAAGCATTCCAGCAAATAATCAAGATTTGAGCTTTTATCTCGTTTTAAAATCAACTGATATATAGTTAGTACAAACCAGAAACAAAAGACAGACACCAGCTTGCTGATAAACCTGTGAATCATTCATTTAAGTATGAAAGAGTTGCCCTGCCTCAACAATAAACATATTGTTGAGGCATGGCAACTCGAGCTAGAGAGATTTTCCACAGACATTTTGTAATCCAATGAACATGTGGGCCGAGAGGCGCCAATTGCATCCCTACAGAGACCTGACATGGAAACCCCTTTTTAAAGATGTCCAGGGTCAGACATACACCTCGTAGAATCTCCCTGAATGACTGAAAGAAGGGGAACCTGTGAAATCTTGTACGCAATGGATATGACTGAATGAAGGTAGGTTTCCTACTCTGGCTCATGGATCCATAGAGGATAAACAACACATCAGAAAGATGAAAGATAAATCCTCCCTTCCCTTCCAATGACCAAATGTTGTATGGCATTAATCATTCCAGGAATGGCCAGCAAGGAAAAGAACCAGCCTGGCAATGTCCTGATTAAGATGAAAATCAAAATGTATTTTAGGGAAAACCTCCCAAGTAGACTGCAGAACAGAACATCTGGAAGTATCCAATGAATGGGCATACTACAGAGTGCCTTATCACACACTCTTCTAGCGTAAGTGACAACTCTTGGAAAAGTGCCTTGAAGGACAGCACATCCAAAGGCATCTTTCCTATATATTCGAACTCGGATGACTGAAGGACCTTAAAAACCTATGGGAAATCACATGAAGGGAAAGGAGAACTTCGATGAGGCTTTGATATTCTCAGTCAGACAAAACACTTTTATTCAATTTAAACCTTTAAGTTAAAAACGAAACATAAAATCCAATACAATTATTTAAATGGGATTATACAAACAAACAAAAACAGTCTCAACAGAACAGACAAATAAATGAGAACAAGAAAGTTAAAAGAAGGAGAGCTATGCTCGAAGCTTTGTAAAAAATGGTTGCCAAAACCCCATTTGATTTTATAACTATTTCAAAACCTTCTTTCTTAACAGTCACGCCCTGTGGCTAAAACGAGCAGTTCAAAAACCACAAGTGGTAGCAAGCATTGTGTCAAGTACGCCACTGCATCTGTTATGCAACAAATCCCTGCTTTCCTTAGAATCGGTTTCAAGTATATACAACGTAATCTCAGGGCCCTATCACAAATCAGCAAAAAACGCAACACTGTTGCCTTTGCTACACCGCACATTGGGCAACGATTTGACTCAAAGCCACTCCATGAATATGTAAAAGATGCCACTGAAAAGATACCTAATCTGAGCTGCATATGCAAAGATCTTTCAAACGGGGTGAGATCATGCCTAAGTATGATTTGAAACCTAGTTCCATATTATGTGCAAGATATTAGGGTCCCACTTTATACTTGGCAGCGTATGTCACAAGATGTTCCAGAGCTCTTGCTTTCTATCGTCTTTAATTTGCTCAACACTGCACTACCTCTACCCCTAGGATTGGCCGACAACTCACTCATGCCCAGATCAAAAAGCATATCTCTTATATGGGCAAACCATTTACAAATCTTCCCACTCATCCCGGGACACAAGGTGTGACAGTGCATCCCTGCACTTTCCCAAACCTGGTTGATACCACACTCAAGCCCAGAGAAAAACAGGTCTGAACATATCCGAGGAAGCTATAGGGGTAGGGTTGTACTCCAGGTGAAACAGTGCTGTTGGAGCACTCTGCGGGAGCAACAACATTTTAAAATAAATGTGTTTTATATGATTTTCAGCTTCACAGCGTTGATGTATCCCCGAAGAACCGACCCGTACAAAACAGCTGGAAGAACCTGCTTACCGTATAGGTCAAGGGCTGGGTATACCACACCACTCTCATAGCAAGTAAAAAAGGACTTAGTAGCTCCACTTAACTTTCCAGATTAATCACTGCTTTGTCAATTCGGGCCATCCAACCAGGCTCTCCTGAAGCTTCAATTCAAGATGATCAAAGTGTTTAACCTGATCAATTAAAACACCCTCAGCTTTCAGCTGATTTATCTTTGTTTTGATGCATAGGGTCTGAACATCATCAACGTTGTCGTACCTGTATTCAAAGTTAGTTGAAGCTCTTTGCTTTACACAAAGACAATACTCAAGGATTATTCTGGCCCTCACAGATCGCTATCAAAACTGCGTCATCCGCATAGAAAGAGTTTGGATATTTATCAATGGCCATCTTGGGGCAGCCTTGACAACTATCCAGTAGTGAATCAATGATCTCCTGAATATATATGTTAAATAGGAGTCAGGCCAGACCAGCCTCACTCCCATACCCAGATCAAACTGGGCTGTTAGCTCACTGCCCATCCTGTATTACACACATGCACTGGTGCCTGACTATAACTGAGATATTATAGAGATCAGGCTAGCTGGCACCATAAGGGATGTAATTATCTGGCACAGTTTTGTCGTTGAGATGGAATCAAATGTGGTTGTTAGAACTAAAAATACCACGTACAGATTCCTTTTCCAGAGAGCTGTGTACTTTTGAATAAGCAAAAAGAACATGAGACACTGATCTAACAGGCCATTATTCTTCTTAAACCCTGCCTGGAGATCCCTACTTATATTATTTGTATCCACCCAGTCTTGAAGATAGTTTAATATAATCTTGCCAAACAGCTTACTGACACTGCCCAAAAGCGAGATCGGTCGATAGTATAATGGGCTGTCCAGACCCCCTTTATTATAAACTGGGATAGTCACTGCTCTGTGCTAACGCTCAGGAATCATCCCCTGGACAAGGATAGCATTGAAAATGTTACATAAAATGGGAGCCCATACAGCTCATCTTTAAACACGTCGATCTGGGTTAGATCGGGGCCAGCGGCCATGCCACTCTTCAAAGAACCAAGGGCAGATTCTACCTCACCAATCGTTACATGCAAAGAATCAAAGCCAGGCATGATAGGCAATACAGGAACAGAACAGAAAGGGGCAGCATCACAATACAAGTGTGAAAAATATGACCTCCAGGTTTCACCACAAATACAACACTGAAGAGACTGGTCTACTTTGATGTCCCTATCAAGTGCCAGTTTCCAAAAAAGGGAATTATCTCGAGGTTGATGTGCATTATGTAAAGCCCCCCATCTCCTCTTAACAACTTCTTTCTTCTTGGAGGTGCTCAAACATTTGTAGTTATCTCTCAGCACACATAGTTTAGATCTATCCACTGCAAATATAAACCAAGGCAGTTTTCTATTTCTTTTTATTTACCAAACAACACGCATCATCATACCAACCTACAAATTCAGGGTCCATCTGATGCTGAAATAAAAATGAAATCAATAAGGGAGTTCCCATTATGCCCAAAGAAATTATGATGGGCGGGCTGATCTTTAACAAATCCTCATTACGTGCCCTTAGGTTCAAATTGAACATAAGACATGCAGATTCTACAGCTAAACTATCCATTCTTATTGGAGGGACAGCATTCCAAGATTGAATGTTCCATGCTAAGTCCTGGTCATCCCACAGCCCCACCAGTAACTTCAAGGGTTCCAACTATAGATTAAAATCACCGGCCACAATGAGAAATGTTTTCCTTATTAGAGTTTGGAAATGTTCAAGTGTTACCAGGCCCTCCAGGTTTGAAGGTCTATTGTAGATGTTAAATAAGCAAAGTGTGTCTTCCTCACTGGTCCGGATGAGCATTATTTGGAGGTCAGGAGAGTCAGTGGAAATTGCCTCTACCTTCCATCCCAATGTAACATCAATCCAGACCAGCAGACCTCCACTGGGCCTCCTCTTCGGACCTTTGAGTGCTGGAATCTGAAATGACTGAAAACCTTGGAACAAAGCACAATCAACTGCCCAAGTCTCCTGTAGCACAATTACATGGAACCTGCATACAAAAGAGCACCAATCCGGGATGTCCAATAATATACTTACACCCGCAATGTTCCATGAAAGTAGTATGTAGGGATGGACATTATCATAGCATCTATCCTCCCATTAGTTGGTCAGTCCACTGCCTCTAGATCATTGGAGAACCCAACTCTCCCTTTGAGGGGTGCTCTTAATCCTGGAGCTCTGAATAGTTGACCCTGAGGAGGTGCAAAGCAGTCCCTGTTATCACAGG
This sequence comes from Ambystoma mexicanum, assembly GCF_040938575.1. Lineage (NCBI taxonomy): Eukaryota > Metazoa > Chordata > Amphibia > Caudata > Ambystomatidae > Ambystoma > Ambystoma mexicanum. Next base: position 564,838,051 of record NC_090937.1, on the reverse strand, counting down.
GTTTTGGGGGGCCATATATAAATGTACAAAAAATCAAAAGATCTTATGTTGATCGTTGCCTTTCCATTAGGATAACATTTTGAATCAATACCAGAAGGTCTTTCTCCAGCACCCTTGATGCAAAGACAATCTGAATATAATTGAAACCGGTGTTAGGAGTCACGCTCCTTGAACAACACACAATGGGCCTCATTACGAGTCCGGCGGTAACCGCAGCGGTAAAACCGCCTGGTTACCGCCGGACTCATATTACCATTCCACTTCCATGACTCCCGGAATTACCAGGGCATTACAGCCTCGGTGTCCCGGGAGTCACGGAGGCGGAATGGTGTTAATCCCCATTCCCATTGAGTCCCATAGGACTCAATGGGAATGGGGAAGTGGAAACACCGGCACCATCTCGTGATGGTGCTGGTGTTTCCAGGTCCGCCTGCAGGCAGGAGGTGTTCAACCCACCAGGTCAGACCTGGCGGGAAGATCACCTCCTGCCTGCAGGACTCGGGATCGGGAGGTCCGGAATTAACAGTGGAGGCGGGTTTCCCGCCAATGTTAATTCCGGACCGCCCAACCCATAATGAGGCCCAATGTCTTCTCTGATGATTGAAAGACAACCATTTACATGCCGAATTCAGTGGATTCATTTGTTCTTTAATGACTCAGGAGATTCACACACACTATTCATTAGTCGGGGAACATTTACAGTAAGAATTGTACAATTTGATTCCTTTTCCAAAGCTCTGCTGGAACTGTTTATTGAATTATAGCCCCTAACCTTACCCAAAGCCAGGTGCTGATTTAGAGTCCAACAATCTGAGAATGGGATATCCCACAGAGTTAAAAGGCTGATGAACAGAAACACTGCTTGTGGGGGGGGGGGTGTAATATAGAGGGTCGAACACCCATCAGACCATAGGAGTTCCCTCATTGCTTACACAAGACCTGTTTTGGAAGATGACACTTGTCCTTGGAAGCCAATGTGCCCTTACAGAGAGGTGGGTCATTGGCAGCAGGTACAGAGGGGACTCCCAGTTCCATAGGAAGGTAAGGGGGTTCAGAGATAATACCTTCTCCTTGATCTCCCTAAAAACCACTGCCAGCTCACTAAGCCACCATTCGGTTTTCTTAGGAATCTGCTCTTCAAAAGGTCCATAAAAATGTCTTTAACGTTCAAAGTCCAAAGTCAACTTGGTATTTTCCACATAGACAGATGTATCAACGAGATGAGTCTGAGTACCCTTATCATGAGATGTCTTTCCCTTGGATAATGGGAAAATGCATTTTTTTGGAGGGGGGCTGTTTCCCCACAGCCCTCCTCTTTTTCTTGTGAGTTGCAACCTTCCATAGGGGGCCTGTAATGGATTCACTGATGGGTTAGCAAAGGAAAATTCCTCATATAGGAAATAAAAATGATTATTTGAAAGTGGAACTTTAGAAGTGATTTGAACACTGGTAGAGACAACGGCTGCATTTTCACCACCATTTGACTCACTATGTGTCATTTGCAGCTGAATGGAGCCCCCTTCATAATCAGACTCAGTCACAGGCATAGCTGTCAGGCACACTTCCAACGGGTGAGTTTCGATTATGCTAGAGCCCTGATCCCCCAGAGTCAATCCATTAAAGCTAACAGGAAATTTAAAATTCCCCCCTCCCTCTGGGGGAAGTAACTAAGCTGTCGAAAAGGGGCCAAGCGGTCTTCCTTCTCCATACTTTTGCAAAGGCCCTCATCTGATTTAAGTGTGCCGAATCCAGATCTCAAAAGGAAAGGTCAACGCCATTGAAAAGATAAACGCAATAAGAGGAGATGGTGGGAACTTTAACAAGGTCTTTGTCCACCTACTGGGGGAGCCTCATGCAATTGCACAATGTTGAGCCTATATGCCCCGACTCGGGTTCAACCATCTCTGGGCTATTGGAGTTCGCACAGTCCACGCCCTCAATATCTGTCAGCAGATCTTTCATTTTCAGGATCAGGGATTTCACCTCTTTGATAGGTTTAAACATCCTGGAGATCGTATTTTTACTCCCACCCAAAGAGGTGCCTCCCTCTGCTTTCCTTTTGACCATACCAGCCTGGAGATACTAAAAAAAGACACAAACCAGGACACAATCCTCACATCGGCATCCAGCGCTGTGGTTGACTGGACACTGGCAAACCTTATCAACAGTGAGCAGGGGACCGGATATCACAGGCAGAGTAGCGCAAACACCAATCGGACGCCAACACACACGCCCTTCATTCCCGTGGCTTCACCCTTGTGGGAGACCCTGGGAGATTAAATGGGTTTCAGCAAGTTCCGCAAGGTCAGGTGTGCGGGAAGGAGGTGGGGACGAAAGAAATCCAGCAGCAAACAGGAGAAACACAGCTCCAACTCCTGCACCCTTACCTGCCACTGGCTTCGATATTCACTGTAATGCCTGACCCGAGAACGGACCCAGTGTTGATACCAGTGGACTTCGATGGATTTTAGGCTGATTGGAAGAACCTTGAATTTAACCTGGACAGCTTTTTTATTGATGCAAAGGAAACATTGATACGCATTGAATTTGGGGTTGTGGAAATTAGCTTCCTACGGTACATTGACAACATGAACTAAGATTGCATCTAACGTGGGATGATTGGCCGTAGCTGTTCCATCCTGGAGTGTTTTACATATGTCTGTTCCTCTTGGTTATGTTGAATATCACCCTCAAGATGGTTTGGGAACGGAAAACATTATTCAGATAAGCACCTTGCCCTGATACAGAAGAGGCATTGCAATCACAATGCCCTTCAATAAAAGGCCAGCATCTAGTCCATAGGTTTCAACTGATGTCTTATCAATGGTGTAACCACCAAACCTGACATTTGCAAAATCTTTAGTAATGTGAAACAGTAACCATCGTGGAACACATGCAGAATCCATGCATGTACATTGACTAGGAGTCACAAAGAATCGTGATGATTGATATGCAGGGATATTCTGTCCGGTCATTACAGGAGGCTAAAGAGTCCTTGGCCATTCAGTAATATGTCACGTAGGTAAATGTGGAAAGTCAATTTTCACCTGGGGCAGCTGAACCTCTGCTACTTCAAGAATGACCCCTTGGTGGGAAAAAGATACCATATGAATTGAAACAAGAAGCTGTCTGGCAAGAACCGGTCTTGGGTATGCGGTTAATTTATCTTGAAATGACCTGCTTGTAAAACATACTTCCCATCTTGGTGGCCCTAAATTAGACATATAATAACTATTGTCTTATTTGGAACACCTCTCTTTCAGTCTTCTGGCAGCATCCACTCAGGCAGATTCAACGGAGGTTGCCAGTACCTACATCATACATACAATCCCATAAGCCAGCATAGAAAGCTGCCTATGACCTCTCCCGAGCAGTTGCGCTCTGTCTATCCACCCCAAATGCTGTGATATTAACGGTATGCACCACAGGTTCCGACTAGTATTAGAGGTAACATGAAAAGTGGATATGCATAATATCCAAAAGCAAGCGAGTTAACTAACGTGTGGCTTTATCATTCTTATGTATCCCCACAGTTGTGCCTGTTTGTGTTGCTTTCTCTTCCATTGGAATCAGAATTCTCATAATTGACATGCAATGCTTTTGGGACATGCAGGCCCACCTCCTTTCAGCTGTGCAGCTTCCAGTGATCTCTGGAAATCTTCTTTCCAGCTCCCTTGCAGATCTGTGGCGGATTTAGATCTGATATGGAAAACCTCCCAGTATCTTTCAAATTGTATTGAACATATTATGCATGAAATTTGGTCTGCTGGACAGCCTCACTTTCAAATATGGCTCCGTGTTTTGTTTTAAAAGTGTGTGTGATTGGTTTCTCGCCAGGGCCACATGATGGCCATTCGAACGCATAACTGAATCACCAAAATGCTCATATAGGCACATACAGATACTTCCTGCTGTGCTACGTCTGTTGATACACCAGAAGCTGATAAGGCATGGCCACCTTTTGGGAAACTTAACAGCTGAGAAACGTGGCCAGCAGAGCAAGACCTCAGTGCGTTTGCCATCTTCTCTTGCCTCGCTGCAGGCCCAGCCCAGTCAACTCCACTCCACCTTGATAGTTTATCTGCCCTTCTTCTGTGCTTTTCCCACCAGCCCTGCCCCTCCATCCCCACTCCTACTGCCTGCCTCCTTCCCCCGTGGTTGGTCCGGGAATCTGGTCATGTGACTGGCTCTTTTAACAGGGCTCACAGAGTGTATCTCCCATTGCAGTGCATTGTGTGGCCCACTTCAAAACACCTGGCCAGCAGAGCAAGACTATGGTGATTTTTCTGCCTTTACCAGCCTTGCTGCAGGTGCCGCCCGCTCCACTCCACCTTGCCAGATCCTCTACCCGTCTTCCGTGCCTTTTGCTCCAGCCCCGACCCACCTTCCCCAATTCCACTGCCCACCTCCTTCCCTCGTGCATCGTCTGTGAGTCTTATCATGTGACTGGCCCTTTGAACAGGGCTCGGAGAGTGTAGATCCCTTTGTGGTGTATCTTACAGCCCACTTCAAACATCTGGCAAGCAGAGCAAGACCTCAGTGAGTTTTCCGCCTTCCTCAGCCTCGTTTCAGGTCAAACCCGCTCTACTCCACCTTGGAAGTTTCTCTCCCCTTCTTCTGCACCGTCTGCTCTAATCCTGACCCTCCCACCCCACTCCCACTGCCCAACTCCTTCCCCGTAATAGGTCCATGAGTCTGATAGTTTGACCGGCATATCGAACAGGGCTTGGAGTGTGTATCTCTGTTTGCAGTGCATTTTGCAGCCCACTTCAAACACTTGACCAGCAGACTACGTGACCAGCCCTTACCTTCACTGACACTCCTATGGCATCCTTTGCCCAGGCAGCTGGCTAAGGGTCATATGCAAATGGCAGCTTACCTCTTGGCAGCCCCGTCCCTTTTGCCCCTGTTTGCCTGTGAAAACCTGACAAAGAACCCTACAGCAAAACAAACGTAAGGTGGTACGGAAGGTGAGCACAGCAATACATGTGCTCAACTAAAACCCTGCCACTTGTTCATTATTACCCTCAAATCAGAACACTGTGTAGTTTACCTGCTTAGCTAGTCTGATATATGTATTTCGGAGGACAGATGTTGTGTTGCACTTGAGGCATTTTGGGGGTCGGGCGGTGGGTCGAACCTACATCTTTTTGGAGGAAACAAAATGTATTGCACTTAAATAGATTTCAGGGGTAGTCAATGTATCACATTTAGATGTATTTAGGGTGGGCAATGTATTGCACTTAGATGTGTTTTGGGGTAGGCAATGTATATTGCACTTAGATGTATTTGTCGGTGGGCAATGTATTGCAGTTAGATATATTTTGGGAGAGGAAATCTATTGCACTTAGATGTATTTTGGGGAAGGCAACATATTGCACTTAATTGGATTTTGAGAGTAGGTAACTTATCACACTTAGATGTATTTTGAGGTTGGACACTGTATTGCACCCAGAATGATTTTGGAGGTGGGAAATGTATTGCACTTAGTTGGATTTTGGGGGATTATCAATGTATTGCACTGGATATATTGTGAGAGGGGCCGACCTGTTGAACCACATCACTAGAAAGGTTGCTATTGTTTCTGCTCTAAGATGAATTATAAGTGTGGCCAAGGTTTTGCCCCGTGAATAGCCATTAGGGTAGACAACATGTTACACTTAGAAGACTTTACCTATGTAAAGTGCTCTGTTGCTTCTCAAAGCTAGGCCATGCTCAATAAATACAATAATAAGGCATATAATAATAATAATAATAATAATAATAATAATAATAATAATAATAATAATAATAATAATAATAAATAATAATAATAATAATAATAATAATACAAATAATGCATTTGGCATTTGTGTTGCAGTTGGAATAATTGTGGAGGGCGACCTGGGTGTTGATCTCGAAGGATTATATTGCACAGGTTGTATTCTTTGCAATAGAGGACCTCTTGTATAGAACTTGAAAGTGTTGTGCAGTTGACCAGGGTGCTGCATTTAGTAGAGTCCATGAGGGGGACCATGTTATGGATTCTAGGCAATTGTAGAACTTTTTCCACTACAGGGAAGGCAGATGCTGCCTTTACGGTTAGGTGGGGTCTTGTATGTAGCCAGTCGATGATAGCTGGAAGCAGGCAGTCATCCACCATAATTTATCTACTCGGATGTCTTAGAATTTTGCTAAATGTACCAATTGTAGGCTTTCATTTGACTATGATCAATGCATTTTACCTCTTGCTCTACATACTTTTGGAATTAGCCAAAGGTGCGGCCACACTCCTACATGCATCTGCATTCACACACAACACAAATGACACTATGCACAACGCATCTACGATAAGAATGTAGCTAAACTTCACGACAACACATTTGAACAGTAACAACAAACATAACTGACTATTCTCTTACACAGTCCTTCCAGCTTATTTCACTAGTGTACATCTCTCCACCCATACACATGCCAATTAGACATGGGTCACTAGCAGGTATTCTGAGAAGCGCTCATAACCTTTAATTGCCATAATGCGCACACACATACTAGCACCTCCTAACTTTCTCATACTTCAGACTTCGGTCCCTCTGAGGTCTTTCAACCAACAGCGCGTTAGGACCATACCCATGGTGACAGGCGCTATACAAATGACGAAATTAAATTAAATTAAATAGTATACTCGTATCAACATTATGTTATTTCCTTTAAATGCATACCGGACTTAGGGAAGTGTATTGGTATTATAAGAGTGTCCGTTGGAACCAAAGCTAATTATTAAGATACATTATACACCTAAAAGACTGCTCAAACAAACATTGCGCTTCAGCAGAATGGAGTTTAATGCAAATATGCAACTTCTTCTTCATACATACATAGGTAGCACATTGTATCTGTCATATCTGGTGTCCAAGCAGCCTCCTAATTGGATGCTGTACAGACAAATATAAAGCAACTTCGATCTCAATGTCACCTGGCCTAGTAAGATCGCTGTCTTTGTCCTCCATCTCTTTCCCCTCCCTTCCCATCGCGCCTTGAAACACTTGTGTATAGGCACGTTATAAATGCCTTATCATATCATATCATATTAATGTTAGTGCCAAATTTACCCTTACATTTTTGTGTTAAAAACATGCAGGAATATGTTTGGAATTACGCTAGTCAGGGGTGGATGGGTCTACAGGGGACTCTGGAGATTTCCCGGTTTGCCTCTATTGCAAAGGCCTCTTTTTTTTTCTTTTTCGGTAGCCTTGCGGTCTGCACTTCTTACCCATTCTCCCATGCACCTCAACCCACTTCGTTCCATCTCTCCTTATCCCCCAGGCAACTTTGAAGTAAATAATTACCTTTTAACTCCTGTCTATAAGGGCAAGTGTGCTTTCAGATTCACTAATTGGACCAATACTTTTCAGAGTTTTTTGTGCGAGAATCCTCCAAGCCCTACTTGAAGCAGTTGGACTTGCACGCAGGTTGCAGCATTGGGCCACTTTCAAAAACTTTTCCAGGGGCCCTTTTGGTTCACAGTCCACCCATGAAGCAAGTGGGAAGATGAGCTACTCTGTCACCCTTTCTCACAGAATATTCACAAGCCGGTGGAGACCCAAATCAAGAAGATGTTTGTTCCAACCAAGAGCAATCATCTCACGGCACCCATACGTGTCTACAATTGGTTTGAGAGCTCAGTTGAACTACCCTGAATTTAAAATGTAATTTGCTCTCAAGTGGTTAACATCACCAACACATTGATATTTCTGGCATACAAATGCAAATACTAGGTTGAACTTAGAGCATGCATTGGGTCCCTAAAAGCAGTGCATGATTGGGCAACAAAAATACTTTGCATTCAGAGACTATGCATTTTTTAGGGGGTCGGATATGAGTGGAGCCAAGAAAGCTTCAGAGCTCTTTCCTAGGTTAAATCATTTCCACAGGTTTGCATTCTTCCATCATGCTTAGCTGCTGCCCCAAAGTAATTCCTCTAGGAGTAAGGTACACTGGAAAATGCAGTGAAAGAGGGAGGGTCATGCATTTGAAGAAAAACAAACTTGCAAACATGAGGCATGAAAGCCACTAACCACCTCATAGAATGTAGATAAAAATGAAGTGATACCCCCACACTTAGGGCCCGATTCTCATGTAGGTGTTAAGTACCGAAAAGGACGATAAAAGGCTGAACGATCTTTTCGGTACTTAAGACCTATTCTGAAGGTGGCGCATTCTTCCGAAGTCGGAAGTCGGAAGGAATGCGCCACTTTCAGGGCCCAATTCTCAAGTTGGTGGTAATTGCCGAAAATGTTGTTAAAAGGGCTAACAACATTTTCGGTAATTACACCCTATTCTCAAGGTGACGCAATCTTCCGAAGTCAGAATGATTGCACCACTTTAGGAATATGGGTGCTGGTTGCAAGGGGCTGTTCATGTACACCACACGGGTGTATATGATCACTTTCCTATACACCACAGTAAGCAGCTTCAACATCCTGCAATGTTGATGCTGCTCACTTTGGTGTATAGGAACTGTGTTCTCAGCAGCATTTTCGTTAAATAACGATTCCCTCGTTATTTAACGAAAATGCTGCCGAGATTCTGCAATCCGCCTGTTTCCATTAGAAACAGGCGGATTACAGCGAAAGCACTGTCGTGCTTTGGGAAGACGCCCAGGCCCACATGAGAATAGCAATGGTGCCTGGGCGTCAAGAAATGGTGCAGTGAGTCGTGCTATTTAGCACGCTCACTGCGCCAAGATGAGAATCGGGTCCTCAGTTGATTGCCTATTGGAGGAGTTGACATTTCAATGTCCCCTTCCATGGGTGTCAAGACTGTTTATCAAAGGAGGGAGGGGACCCCAGTACCAAAATAAAAGGGACGTCAAAGCAATGGTCCATAAAAATACTGGTTTTAATTAAACATACAGATTCACTAAAACAATAATCTCTGAACCCTGTAGCGGGAAAACACACAGTTCTGCAGGCAGACTTTTGGCAATTGTCCGAAAGTGAAGCTGGGAATTGTACTGCAGCAGGACATCAAAATTATGCAAAGAATATGGGCTTAACCAGTCATTAAGGCCCAAGGTAGAATCAAAGGATCAAGGTGCCGAGAATACTTGTAATGGAGTAAAGGACACCTAGGGTACGGTGCTGCAGTTCATTGAGGTTCCCTCATGTGTTTACCGTGGAACCTGGCAATTTAACCTCGAACAGGTTTCTTAGAAGACTCAGTCATGCAATGAACGTTTGACGTATTAAGTGTTTAGCCCTGCAGATGGATATTAATCAGAAATGCACTTAGGAAAATTGTAACAAATAAATGATTGAGTCATAAAATAAGAATCAGTGGAGATGTGATTGAATATTGGAGAGCTGATTTTAAAATAATGTGAATTTATATATGAATTTCGTTACTGCCCCAAAGGTAGGGGATACAAGCAAGCGCTTGGTATGTTCATAGGTTGCTGTGAACTTTTGTTGGGAAAGGATACCTAGACCACATGTTCTCTATTTTAGTATCGTAAGAGCTCTCAACGTCGTTGCTGAGCTCTTCATAGTTCACTATGTGCAGCACAAGAGGATGAATGTGTCCAGACAACAAAATATGTTTAGGAGTCTTGAAAGGGCTTAATCAGCAAAGATGATTTATTTCAAACAGGATGTCTACACTATCTTCTTGGAAGGCCGGACAGGCTGAGTAGGTTTCAGAGTACAGAATGCAGACAGGTGTTTGAAGCATCATTTGGCTGGATTCAGGGTTTGGTAGGGACTCACTGTCCAAGAAAAGGCTCATACACATCTTGTGTTCTGGAGAGCAACTCCTAGTGAGGCAACGTGGTGCTATCGAGACAAACATCCTCCTTCCCAGAGGTCCACCATACGCTGCAGACCCTTTTAGTTCTGCTTATCAACCTATTTATTAATTTATTTACTTATTCATATTTTTTTAAAGCGCACATCAGCCCTGGGGCATCGTGGCGCTGTTACAGATAAAGACATCAAACTAGTTACAGTGAAAGGCAAATGGTTACAAGGCAACATTTTAATTACAGGATAATGTATACAAATATTGGTATTACAGGCACATATCATTACGGTACGGTTGAGGGCAGGTGAAGGTGAAGGAGGGGAAATGTTTAATTGAATAGTGTAGTTTTGAGAGATTTGTGAAAGGAGTACAGGGAGGGTTCTGCTCCAAGGGAGTTGGGGAGAGCATTCCAGAGCTTAGGTGCTATGTGAGGGAAGCCAATGCCGCCTGTGTTAGCTCTTCTTATAGTGGGAACTCGGAGTTGGTTAGCATGGTGGCTTCTTTTCGGACGGATGAAAGAATTCTTGTTTATGGTTTCAGATAGGTATGGGGGTGCTGTGTGATTGATGCATTTATAAGTGAGAGTGAGTATTTTGAAATTGATTCTTTCCTTGACTGGGAGCCAGTGTGCGAGTCTTCTGGCCTGTGATACATGGTCAAATTTGGGGATGTGTAGTGCAGCGCGGAGAGCATTATTTTCCACTATGTGGAACCTGTTTAAGTTTTTGGTTGATTGCCATCTAGAAGGGCGTTGCAGTAGTCCAATCTGGCTCCTGTAGTAGCTCTGGCTATGGAGAGGCAGTTGGGTGCGGTAAGGTAGGGTTTTATGGCATAAATGAGTTTGGTGGTCAGTGCGGATGCGGAGGAGATGGCACTGATTTGTCTAGTCATGGAGAGTGTGGTGTCTATGTAGACTCCTAAAGTCTTAACGGCTGAGGAGACAGGTATGTTAGTATTGTTGATGGTTATGTGTAATATTTGGTGCTGAGTTTGTTTAACGTTTTGCTGGGTGCTAGGATGATGATCTTGGTTTTATTGCCGTTTAAGCAAAGACCATTAATAGCCATCCAGGATTGGATAGTGGTATAAATCTTAAGGAGGGCGTCTGGGTCTTGGTCATAATCTCCGGAGAGGGGGAGGAGAACTTGTGTGTCATCGGCATAGTTTGTGTAAGCTATGCCGAGAGTCTCCAGTAAGTCAAAGAGGGGTTTGGTGAATAGGTTGTAGAGGGTTGGTGCAGTGCACGATCCTTGTGGAACTCCGCAACTGATGGTGGTGGGGGGAGCGTTGGCCTGGTCTGAGTACACTTTCATTGCCCTACCTTCTAGGAAGGAGGTGATACATGTGGTTGCCTTGTTTGAGAAGTGTGCTGCGTTGAATAGGTGAGAGGTGAGGATGCTGTGATCCACTAGGTCAAATGCTACGGAGAGATCGAGCAGTAGAAGGAGAGCAGGTTTGCCTGTGTCCATTATTTTGGTGATTTGATTCTTTAAATCTAGGAGGGCAGTTTCAGTCCCATGGCCTTTACGGAAGCCCGATCGTCTTCTGCTTAAGATGGTGTGGGTTTCCAGGTAGTGATGGATTTGGTTATGGGCAGCTTTGTCTACGATTTTGAGAAAGAAGGGGATGGTGGTGATGGGGCGATAGTTATTGGGGGAGGAAAGATCAAGGGGAGGTTTTTTCATGAGTGGGCGAACCCAGGCTTCTTCTAGGCATTGTGGTACAGTTCCAGAGGAGAATGAAGCATTGATGAATGGTGTGATGATAGGGGTGAGTGATTCTGCACACTCTTTGATGGTAGTGGGTGGACAGCTATCCCCTTTGCAAGTGGAAGGTTTGATGTTTTTGAGAAGGTCAGAGACTTCTGACTCTGTGACTTCTCTGAAGGCGAAAAGGAGTGTTTGCAAGTGAGTATTGTGAGTGGGAGGTGAGGGAGGACTGGTGGGGGTATTGAGAGCTTTACGTTGGGTGGCTATTTTGTCTTGGAGTGTTTTAACTTTATTGAGGAGGGCAGTCTGGATGCCTGTGCACCATGCTTCATCAATGATGATTTAATCCAGGCTGGAAGCGGGTGTGGTAAGTTCTTTGAATATAGAGAATATTTCTCTTGATTTGGAGTTGGCTTTAGTGATTCTCTGGTTATAGGATTCAGAGTTTAGCTTGGAATATAGCTTTTTTTGTAGGTCAATGAGATCTCTTTGAATTTGTTGAGGGTAGATTGGTTAGGCGTTGATTACCATCTGGATAGGGCTTTTCGTTTCTTGGTGCGAAGGGCAGATAGTTCTTCGGTGAACCAGGAGTTGGAGTGCAAAGATTTTTTTTCTTTTTTATCTTCTAGAGGGGCAATTGTTTCAATGGCTTGGGTGAGAGCATTGGTATAGATGGTGGCGAGAGAGGTGGGGTCAAGGATAAAAGGAGGTTTTAGTTCAGGGATATCGAGGAGCAGAGCGAGGTTGGTAGCAGTGAGTTTTTTGGAGCTTCTTAATTTAGCGGGGGGCCTGAGTTAGGGTTTTGTGGGTAGGAGTGGTGGGAATAGAGAATTGTATGAAGTAGTGGTCCATCCATGGGAGGGCTGAGATGGAGGTGTGGAAGATGAGCAGTTGTGATCAGCAATCCAGTCAATGGATTGGCCATTGCTGTGAGTTGGAGTTGTAATTTTGTGTTCGAACCCCATGTGTGCGAGTTCTTTGGCTAGGTGTGCGGCTGCTTTGTCCTTATGGTCAGATAGGCCAAGGTTAATATCACCTAGAAGGATGGTTTTAGTAGTGCTTTTAAGGTTGTTACCTATGATTTGGAGGAGTTGCTTTTGGTATTCTGGGGGTGATCCTGGTGGTCTGTTGGCGATTATGAGGTTTATGGTGCAGTTAGGGGAGAGGGCTAGTTTGGCAGTGAGAACATCAGCGTTGTTGTCCCACTGTTGGTTACACATTCTAATGGCGAGGGTGTTTTTGAAGATGAGGGCAACACCCCCACCTTTAGAGGTTTTGCAGTCCTGTCTAAGGATGGTATAACCGTGGGGGAGGGCAAGGTGGATAGATGGGTTGGATGCTTCATGGAGCCAGGTTTCGGATATGGCTAGTAGGTCTAGATTGTGGGAGGTAATGAGATCATTGATTTCAATAGCATGGACAGAGCGAGCATTGATGAGTGCGCATCTTAAATCTAGGTTGGCTGGTGATGGAGTAGTGTGTGTGTTGGGGGTACAAGAGGTGGTAGGTGCATGTTTGAGTGGGGGAGGTTGGTGTGTGATAGGTGCGGAGTGATGGGGGAGAGGGTGGTGTGCATGGTCAGAGAGGTCGGTGTGTGCGAATGATGCGTGGCTGCGAGAGCTAAGTCTGTTGTTCCTAAGGTAAGTAGAGGGTGGTGTGCGGCAGTGGGAGAGGAGGGGCTTGATGCGCGTTCTTAGTCTACAGAGCCTGAGGTGGTGAGGGGGATGTCCAGTTGGAATGGTGGTACGATAGCTGAATGCAGTTTGGAGTGCTGTGGATGATGTGTGCAAGAGGTCAGGTACTGGTGTAAGGCATGGGTGAGCAGGCGGCATACTGCAGATAGCCCAAAGGGAGAGAGTAATGAGGAAGATGGAGGAGGGAGAGAGGAGAGGAATAGGCGCTGTGGAGCGGGTACCAGAGGAATGCATTTGTAGAGAACAGATGTTGTAAAGTGCTAGTGCAGAGCTATTTAGCCAGATTCAGTAGCATAGTATTCAGTGCCTTCGTTAGGATGCGCTGTATAATCTAGGAAGCTGGCAGTGGCAAGTACAATCAATGGCCGCTAGGGGCAGGCAAAGGCACAGAAAATCAATAGCCGCTAGGGGCAGGCAGTTGCAAATACATCAATGGCCGCTAGGGGCATGCAGTGGCAAATACATCAATGGCCGCTAAGGGCAGGCAGTGGCAAATACATCAATGACCGCTAAGGGAAGGCAGTGGCACAGACAATCAATGGCCGCTAGGGGCAGGCAGTGGCAAATACATCAATGGGCACTAGGGGCATGCAGTGGCACAGACAATCAATGGCCGCTAGGGGCAGGCAGTGGCAAATACATCAATGGCTGCTAGGGGCAGGCAGTGGCACAGACAATCAATGGCCACTAGGGGCAGGCAGTGGAAAATACATCAATGGTCGCATGGGGCAGGCAGTGGCACAGACAATCAATGGCCGCTAAGGGCAGGCAGTGGCACAGACAATAAAAGGCTGCTAAAGGCAGGCAGTGGCACAGACAATCAAAGATCGCTACGGGCAGGCAGTGGCACAGACAATCAATGGCCGCTAAGGGCAGGCAGTGGCACAGAAAATCAAAGGCCGCTAGGGGCAGGCAGTGGCACAGATAATCAATTGCCGCTATAGAAAAGTGAGGTTAGGCTGGTGCTCAATCAGGTGTTCGTGGGTAAGGCGGAGGAATTGGCGTGTGACACATACACCGGTAGTGTGAATGGGTCTTCGTTCTTGAAGCAGAGCATGCATAGTAGAAGCGACTTACAAGGGATGGCCATTTTAGAGGCCATTGTTTTGGACAAGACCTCTTTAACATTACCATGTTAAGAACTGCAAAGAGGCATTTTTATTTCAAAAGCACGCACAAAGCACCAGTTAGCACTCTACATCTATGCCCTCCTCCAGGACAATTTAACATATCATAAAGAACAGTTTGAAATTATCTGTTTTTTTTTTTTCAAATGTTCCTATTTAACATGCTGAAAAGCATTTATTTTAGGTAGAATGTAAAGTTTTTTTAGCATTATACATAAATGATGCCTTATCACACATTGAAAGACAAACAGGTAACATGTTGACACATTACCTTTTGTTATGAGTCTTTGGGGTCGATTCATATAAAAAGTGCTAAGTTTGCGCAAACTACTTTGCGCAAGAAAGATCATTGCACGATCATTGGACATACGAAAAGTTCACCTCTGTTTGCTGATTCATGGATTACAAAGTGCAAAGTACCCTGCAGCGTAAATAAAAACCAGTTGCACTTGGAATGCCCACAACACGCACCCACGCAAGCAAAAACAAGTGCTATTAAACAACCTTTGCACTCGCCAGCTGTGGAGCGTCACCTGTAACTTTAAGAAGCACACAGTAGAAACTGCGTCTTGTCCCCCATAACCGAAATCAGTACCCCAGTGAAACTGCGGGCCATCACCACCAAGTACAAGCGACAAGCAAACTGTGGACTGTCACCCTAAGCACAAGCAGTACCCAAACTGCGACCATCACCCCTAAATCCAAGTGGTACCCAAGCTTCGTAACGTAAGTTCAAATGACACCCAAACAGTAGAACATCACCCCTAAGTACTAGCTGCACCCAAACTGGGGACCTTCATGCCTAAGTCTAAGTAGCACCCAACCTGCAGTCCATCACCCCTAAATCCAAGCAGAATCCATACTGCGGACCGTCACCCCTAATTTCAAGTGGCACCCAAACTGCAGAACATCACCCCTTAGTTCAATCAGCACCCAAACTGAAGACCATCATCTCTAAGTTCAACCGGCATCCCTGCGAAACTGCGGGTTGTCACCTCTAAGCCATAGAAGTTCCCCCAAGTCCTAAAACCTCCTATGACCACTACTGACACCCAGCCCCAACCCCAGGCAATGCCCTCTAGTCCTTACACCTCCCACCACCACCACTCCCTTCTGGCACCAACCCCATGCAGCCTGCTCAACTCCTGTCACTTCCCACCGCCTCCACTCAGATTCACCCCCAACCCCAAACAGCTGCCTCAAGTCCTGACCCCTTCCACCACCCATGCTGACAACTGGCCCAACCGCAGGAAACCCCCTCAAGGTCCAGAACCTCACAGCACTCCCATTTACCTCCACCCCCAAACTCAGGCAGCCTCACCAGTCTTGACCCCTCCCTCCATCCCCATTGACCCCAGCCACACTCCAAGGCAGACCCCTCAAGTCTGAACATCTCCCATCACACCACTGAACCCTGGCCCAAACCCGAGTAAGCACCATCAAGTTCTGACACCTCTCGCCACATTAACTCAACTCCCCCACCAACGTCAGGCAACCCCCTCAAGTCCCAACCCCTCTCACCACCCCACGGATCCCTGACTCTTACCCCAGGCAGCTCCCTCAAGTCCCAGCCCCTCCCACACCCGCACTGACACCCGTCCCAAATGTCAGGCAGCACCCCTCAAGTTCCAGCACTTCCCACCACCCCCACTCACCTCTGCTCCCAATTACAGGCAGAACCATCATGACCCAACACCTCCCACCACCCCAACTGATCTATGGGCCAAACCCCAGCTAACCCACCCAGGTCCTGACAACTAACACCACCCCTACTCACCTCCACCCCAAACCCCAGGCAGACCCTTTAAGTTCTGAAATGACACCGGACCCCAACCCCAGGCAGCCCACTCGAGTTTCGGGACCTCCCACCACCCCCACTTACTTTCACCCCCAACACCAGGTAGGCCGCTTGAGTCCTCTCACCACCCCCACTGACCTTAGGCCTCAACCCCCAGGCAGCCTACTCAAGTCAAGACACCTCCCACCACCCCCAC
This sequence comes from Ambystoma mexicanum, assembly GCF_040938575.1. NCBI lineage: Eukaryota > Metazoa > Chordata > Amphibia > Caudata > Ambystomatidae > Ambystoma > Ambystoma mexicanum. The sequence goes on along the minus strand of NC_090937.1, from coordinate 564,821,747 downwards.
TGATCCCCGGCACAAATGCCCGGCAGCCTCCTCAAGTCCTGACACATCCCCAACACCAGGCAGCCCCTCAGGTCCTGATGCCTCCCACTACCTCCACGGACCTCCAGCCCCAATCCAAGGAAGCCCCCTCAAGTCCGGGCACCTCCCACCATCCCCACTGATCCCTGGCTCCATCCCCAGGGAGCCCCCTCAGGTCCCGACACCTCCCACCACACCCACTCACCTCTGCCACCAAACCCAGGCAGCCCCCTCAACTCCCAACTCATCCCACCACCTCCACAGATCCCTGGCTCTAACCCAAGGCAGCCACCTCAAGTACTGACACCTCCCACCACCCCCACTCACCTCTGCCCACAACCGCAGGCAGCCACCTCAAGTCCCAAACCCTCCCACCACCCCCAATGCCAGGCATCCCCCTGAAGTCCGAGCAACTACCTCCACCCCCACTCACCTCTGTTCCCAATCCCAGTCAGACCCCTCAAGTCTGACACATCCCACCACCCCCACTGATCTTTGGCCCAAACCCTAGTTAGCCCCCTCAGGTCCTGACAACTCCCACCACCTCCAACCACCTCCACTCACAACCCCAGGCAGACCCCTTAAGTCCTGAGACACCTTCCCCAACCCCAGGCAGCCACCTCAAGTCCTGGCACCTCCCACCACCCCAATTTACCTTTGCCCCTAACCGCAGACAGGGCCCTCAAATCCTTACCCCTCCCACCACTCCCACTGACCCTAGGCCTCAACCGAAGGCAGTCTACACAAATCAAAACAACTCCCACCACCACCATTGATCCCCAGCCCAATCCATAGGCAGCCCCCTCAAGTCCTGACACATCCCACCACCCCCACTCACTGCCGCCCCCAACCTCATGCAGCCCCCTCAAGTCCTAATACCTCCCACTACCGGCAGGGACCCCCAGCCCCAACCCAAGGCAGCGCCCTCAAGTCTGGCTACCTCCCACCACCCCCACTGATCCCTGACCCCAGCCCCCTCAAGTCCTGACACCTCCCAGCACACCCACTCACCTCTGTACCCAACCCCAGGCAGCCCCCTCAAGTCCTGACCCATCCCACCACACCCACGATCACTGGATTTACATATCGATATCTCCCTTGACTGGTCCTTTATGTAAGTCACATCTCTCTATTGAAAATGCTTTAGTGCTTCCTCGTCAAGGAAACAGAAATCTGTTCAATTAATTCACTGTAATGTTAAGCTCATTGACAATAGACTTATGTGTGCATATCACAGGCCCACTACTGTGAATTTCTGCCTCAGAGGAAATAAATCACATCTCTGTATCACTCTGAAGAAAGTAACTGATATCTGGTCCCTCGACAAAATATATGGGTGTATCACCAACAAAAGAGCAACTGTTACCTTTTGTCCCATACAAGACACTTTTATGTTTTAATTATTGGGTATTTATAATGCGCCTATACAGCGAAATGGGGTTAAAGACGCAACAAGACAAGAGGGCAGGTGGCAGGGATGAAGAGAAACTATCAGCCTCAGAGATGGCAGCTTAGGTGCTGAGCTCCTGTGCCTGCTGAATACTTATCCTAATGATTATGGCAGAGATTCCTGAACCTGTTGACACTGTACAGCCTGCTAAGAGGCAGAAGGGTGAGGAGGAGAAGAGAGATGATAAGATTTTGGATCTGCTTACAAAATTGACATTGGATGTTACAGACATCAAATCACGGCTGATAAAGGCAGAGGAGAAGTTTATGGACCTTACTGTCAAGGTGACTGCTGTTGAAGATCATCCTAATCTGATGGATGTCAAGACACTGCGTTTGGCTGATCAGGTGAGGCAGTTGGAGATTATTAATGAGAAGCTATTAGTCAAACTGTCTGAGCAGGAACATTTCTCAGGGAGAAAAACATCAGGATTGCAGGATTTCCTGAAAACGCAGAGAGTGGCAATCCAATCTCCTTTTTGGAAAAGGCTCTGCTCTCCATGCTACATTTGGATCCTAAAATACCACTGGATATTGAGAGGGCTCATAGGTCCCTTGGTAAGAAACCTGCCTTAGGTCAGCGCCCTAGACATTTTATTGTTACATTTTTGAGATTCCCAACAAGAGAACTGATGCTGAGGAAGTCTCATGAAATTGGAGACCTGGCATGGGGAGGGAACAAAATTATGATATTTGCTGACCTCAGTAGAGACGTCATGGAAAAGAGAAAATGTTTTGGAGTGGCAAAAGAAAAGGCACGACTCAAGAAACTGAAATATTATATGATTTATCCAGCAATCTTTCGTGTGGTTGTGGATGGTCAACTACATTCTTTTCCTGATCATAGGAGTGCAGAGGCTTTTTTGACGGATTTGACTGATGTGGATTGTGAGCCTATGGAAGCATCATCTTCAAATCCAAAAACAACAAAAAAGAAGAGATAATTCTTCTCATTTTGGCGTACAAGTCATTTAAAAAAAAAGAGAGAAAAAAAAATTATTTGCCTTTTGGATTGCTGTTTAATGGTTTGACAGTTATTAAAACCGCTGGAGTTATGTTTTAATTAGCATCTCGAGCCCAGAGACTTCACTTCATGGAATTTGAAAAGGGAACCTTCAATACGTGTTTGATACGTGTTCTTACGCACATCACGTTGCTTCAGGAAGGGTGACGGGCATGTTTATTTATGTGACTGAGTCCGTGGAATGCTGCTGCTCACTGTTTGCTGAGTTTGGCGCTGAATATATAAACTTCCCCATTGGATGATTGCAGTGCGGCCGTGTGGAATGCTGCTCACTTTCGTTTTCATTGTTTTCATTGTTGGTGCGTTAGGCGCTGAAGTGCTGAAGTCGTAGTGATGTGACCGAGTACCCGAGCACTGCTGCATGGACCTGAGGTGAGAACTAGCTTTTCTAAATACGTGCTGGAATAACGTATGTAGACATGGCAGCGATGCAGTGATGGAGGACTGATTTTTGACAGATGTGCACGAGCTGAACTAACGTAGGCATTCTTCAGCAATCTTCACATGGCTGTGTCCTCATTTGCTGGCGTATGTGTTCGACTGGGGACCTGACAATGCGAGAACTGCATTCGGGCTTTGGTGAATGCAAAATCTGAGGAATCAGTGGGTGATGTCGCTGGCCCTCTGGAAGGACCCAGTTCAAAAGAAGTGCAAGCCTGATTCCAGCTGAACTTCCAGTGTAGGGATTGTCTTCTCATGAAAAGTCCAGGATGCCAATTCCGACTGCCGCAGAATAAAGCAGTATAACTTATGCGGGAAAGCGGAACCGCAACATGGCCTGTACAACAGACACTCTCTTCCCGTACATGTGTTCCCTCCTCATCTCGTAGGTCGAGCAGTATCATAATGAGCACCGGATCATGCATGTTTGCGAAGTGTACGCGTGGAATGTGCTGGCCTTTATACTATCTTGTGCGTTCTGACAGAGTGACTCATTTTGGTCGGCAAATCACTTGCTCCCATTTTTACCTCACTTGCTCGACTTTCTGATTGCAGTTAATGTTGATGGGCATTTCTTGGATTAGATCATTTGCCCAGTTTGCTTACAGGAGTCGCAAAAGATGACTGTGTGGCGGGCGTGTTAGCAGGAGTAGTTTAAGTTGCGCATCTGAGGTGTCAGACCTGACATCCCCAGTGGATCATATGGTCAAAAAGTTTGTAAAGGAAGGTGGCGAGCATCTGAAAAACATGCAGCACCCTGTGTACGGAGAGTCCGGCAAGGCATTTAAAAAAAACAAAAAAAAACGTTATTTACTATAGCTATACTCATACAGCAGACATACATTGACATTGTGTTACAACAATAGTGCGTTTAAAGAGATGGAAATCTATTCAAGTTCAGGCGGGTTCATAAAATGAATGAAGCACTGCTTGTTCTAAGTACAGGGAAAATCATACCATTTATGAACATGGTTTCGTGTGTACATATTACATATGCAAAGCAATTAGAGGGTTTATATACTGTAGGCGCATTTCTGCTTTGCTTCCAACTCGTTTCTTGTTGGCCATGACTGCAGTTATTGCATTTATGATTATGCATGGACATATTCTAAATGGCTGGTGGACGGCCCCTTTTGCCAAATGAAGACAGTTTAGGTTATTTCTGTAGGCATGAGGGTGTTTGTAATGGCACAATTCTGTGAGAAGTGTTTTCTAATTACCATATGTTCTGCCAAAATTTGCATGTTTAATTGCTCATTCCTCAATGCTAACATGCTAAAATGAAAGCTCGCTACTGGTATTTTTGTTTGTAGCATTTGTGATCGAGGAGTTGTTTTTGGTGCCTGCATTAAGGTTTTACTATCGCCAGAGACAAGAACTTTCCATTTAGCTGGGGTTTTTTTTTCACCATTGTTGGGTACTGCGTTTGGGGGAATATCAGCACGTCTTGAAAGTCCTCCAAACTCTCTCCAGGCCGTCATGATATGTCAGGCAGCTTTGAGATTGAATGGCTTATCTATTATTGTTCGGCTCACTTACATTGCCCTTATGTGTTAGGTGAGGCAAGTTTCAGCGCTTCACAATTCCATCTGTTATGGCTGAGTCTGTCCAAAAGAGCCTGTAAGGGTGTGAAATGCATTGAAAGTTGATGGAAATTATCTTTTAGCAATCACCAATTTACTTTTTCTCTTGCTTAGCTTTTGTTTGAGGTTTTATGCTCAGCTAATAGTTTAATTGAGGCAAAGCAAGACAAGGAGGGGTAAGATAACTCTGGTTAAACGTTGCTTTATGTTTCACTTGATCTGCCTTGGACTGACTTATGTGTTCCTACTTTGCCCATGACTGCATGTTATGCAGTGATGTTTGGTGGGCTGGAGTCTCACTAAATCACTATATTGGCATCTAAAGTTGTGTTGCTATGATCTGTATTTTGCATGGGTACAAAGAAATGCAGTTGTTGGGTGATGTGTTTTTTATGCTGTTTGCTAGGAATTGTGGGGTGGCTGTTAGTGTTGGCCAAAATATTGAAAGTGGCAAAGGGTTGTGGGTACATGCTGTAATGTTTGTATTTATTAATGCTTTTGGACTACTCTGAGTACTTTGGGTCAGGGGTTGGCAACTAGACTCATTTGTTAAGGGTATTTGAGGATGATATTTTAATAGTAAATGTTAGGCATAGGATTCTGGGGGAGATAGTTGGAATAGGGTATGGTTATGTATATAATGGTGTTTTGTTGAAACCCAGGATGTGTTGGGTTTCTTGCAATCAACACTGTTTTGTGTGTGTATATGTTGTCTTTTGTTTTATCTGTGGTGGGGGGGGAATGATACATATGCTTCTCAACTTTATAGGATGGTTTTGGCATTTATCGCAGTGCTCAAATGGAAGATAGTAAATGATTGGGAAACTATGGGTGCATGTGAGGATATAGAGTCTATTAGTGTGCTCTGAAGGGGCTTGTTTCAGTGTGTACTTGGAATGTGAAAGGGTTGAATTGCATGAGAAAGGGAAAGAAGGTGCTGTCTAAATTTTGGCGGGAGAAGATTGATGTGGCTGTTTTGCAAGAAACACATCTACTTGATGGTACTGGTGATTCTCTGACTAATTCAAGATATACAAAAGTTTTCTTGAATTGCTACTCCTCCAACTCTCGTGGTGTTGGAATCTTATTGAGGAAGGGGTTGGATGCATGTGTTGAAAAAGTGAGTATGGATGATGAGGGGCATATAATACTAATTAATCTTAAATATGAGGGTTTGTTGATAACAATTGGATCTATATATGGCCCATGTGCGGGAGGAGGGGACTTTTTTGATTCACTGAAGGCGATGCTTGGTGATATGGGAGGTGAAATGGTTGTTTTGGGGGGGGATTTTAATTGTGTGATTGACTTCAAAATGGATAGGGCCTCGACGTGTCAATTTACCGGACAGAAGTCAAGTAGAGATTTTCGAGATTTTGTGGAAGTATATGATTTGGTTGATGCATGGAGAAATTTTCATTGGGGGGAAAAGGAATACTCATTTTTCTCACCAGTACATAATTCTTATTCAAAGGCTTGATTACTTATTAGTAACAGATAGGCTAATTGAGAAAGTAAAAGAGGTGTGTATGGGGGAGCGACATATTTCAGACCACTCAATGGTTATGGCTAAGCTGAGGTTATCCGCTGAGAGGCAGGGATCTAGTAGATGGAGATTGAAACCTTGTGTGTTAAATAATAAAGATGCTACTGATGCATTAATGGGTTTTATACCAAATTTCTTTGAGGTGAATGTTGGCACAGCAGACAATATGGTGGTGTGGTATGCTTTCAAGGCCTCGGTTAGAGGGGAACTGATGAATTGGACTGCGAGAATGCGTAGGACGGGCGAAGCCAGATTGGATGAGCTTGAAAAAGAATTGGGAGATTTGCAAAGAAAATATGCTTTATCAAGAGAGGAGAATATTAGGCTTAGGATTTTAGATGTTAAGGAATTACTGAAAAGTGAGATGAATTCACAAGTTGAGAGGGGTTTGTATTACATGAAGCAAAAATACTGGGAGCAAGGGGATAAGGCAGGGAAGTTATTAGCAAATAGATTGAAGAGTTATTCAGAGAGGGTGTATATTCAAAAAATTGTTGATGAATCTGGAAATATGGAGATTAAGAAAGATAAAATTGGTGAATGTTTTCGTTCATTTTATGCTAAATTGTACACGGAAGACATTTCTTCGCAAATGGATGATTTTAATAGGTTTTTTGGGAAAATTGTCCTTCCTGTACTTTCTGAAGAAGGTAGATGTTGTATGGAAGCCCTGATTACCATCCTAGAGGTTTTGTCGGTAATTGAGGGAATGAATAAAGGTAAATCTCCGGGGATGGATGGTTTGACGGTAGAATTTTATCAAAAATATGGGGAAGTGTTGTCACCGGTTTTATGTGAATTCTATAACTGTTTTTTGACGGAAGGGAGGTTATGTGACTCAATGAAGGAGGCAATCCTCATGGTGATCCCGAAACTTGGAAAAGATGCAACTAGGTGCAGTAATTATGGACCTATCTCCTTGCTTAATGTAGACCTAAAAATCTTTACCAAAATATTGACGGTGAGGCTCAAAAAATATATGGGTGAGTTAGTAGAGCAATCTCAGACAGGATTCATGGAGAGAAGATATGGATATGATAATATTCAAACACTGTTAGACATTTTGAGTTTGCCAGACTCAGAGATAAAGGATATTTTGTTGATATTTTTAGATGCAGAGAAGGCCTTTGATAGGGTGAATTGGGGCTTCCCGAATTATACACTGTTGAAATTAGGTTTTGGTGCTTTCTTTATTAAAGCTATTCAAGCACTTCAGAATGGCGTATCGGCAAAGGTGTGGGTGAATGAGGGGTTTTCTATGTCATTTCCATTGTTTAGAGGCACACGCCAGGGTTGCCCTTTGTCGCCACTGTTATTTAATTTGGTATTGGAGCCTTTGTTAGCATATATACGTCAGATGAGGTGTATCCGTGGGTTTGCTGTTGGAGATGTGGAAATCAAAGCTTTGGTTTATGCGGATGATGTTGTGGTCATCTTGGATGATCCTGTTGTAAGGGGTCATGTATTGAAGGAGGTCTTTGAGGAAGTGGGTAAACTATCTGGGTATCGGATCAATTGGGATAAAACTGTGGTATTTCCGGTGATGGCTTTGCATGGATGTGAGCATCTGCTGGGGTGGCATTGTAAATGGGAATATTCTAGTGTGAAATATTTGGGTATCTATATTACTCAAGATTTTAGAAAGCTGGTAAATTATAATGTGGATAAAATTATTGAGGTTCTTAGGTGGGATATTATGAGATGGGGACGTGTCAATCTAACTCTTTGGGGTAAAATTAATGCTATTAAAATGATGTTGCTGCCAAAGGTTCTGTATGTTGTTCAATCTTTGCCTGTGCATTTTACAAAGGGAGCGTTTGCACGTATAGACAGATTATTTCAGGATTTTTTGTGGGGATTTGGGAAGAGGGCCAAGATTCCCAGGTATATTATGGTCCGGAAAGTTAAAGATGGGGGTTTTGGGTACCTGGTGTTGAAAAATTATGGTAGTGGTTTTTTGTTAAAGAAAGTGTCTGATTACACTGGTGAAATTCTAAACAAGGTGCCGTGGTGGGTACAAATTGAGATACAACAGTTTTTGCCTTATGATATTAAATGTTTGTTTTCTTTTGGAAAGTTGCCTAAGAAGGTGCAGTGTTTGAAGGCGGTTTTGGCTACTAAAGAAGCTTTGTCGTCATGGATAGTGGGAACTGGACAAGGTCTTTATCTTTATGAAGAGGCTTCCCTTTGGCATAATCCTGGTCTGCAGTTTAATAATAAGGTATTGAATTGGAAAAGTTGGGTTCAGAGGGGTGTTTTGACTATTGGTGATGTGTGGGGTGCTGCAGGGGTAGTACCTTTTGCAAGTTTAGTTGAGAAATTTGGGTTAAGGAACAGGGAATTAAGAAGGTATGATATTTTGGTAACTCTGCTATCAGAACGGAGAGACATGTTGGGCGCTCCATTTTTGAAGAAACCAGAGAATTTTAATATTTTGGAAATTGGACTCCAAAAAGTGTCTACTTTTATGCAGATTATGCAACCTGATGGACAATGGTTAGATTCATGGGACAAGCTGAGGTTGTCATGGACAGAGGAGTTGGGCAGAGAACTTACGCCAAGAGAATGGGAAAAGATTTGGAGAGTGCCGACAACTGCCAAAGTGGATTTGCATTTACGCTATATACATCAAGGATATTGGGCAGAATATATTGGACCCCAGTTCGTATGTGTAAATTGGGATTAGTTGGTGATGATCGGTGTTGGGGTTGTGGGAAAGAACAAGGTACTTTGATACATATGTTATGGTATTGTGAAAGAGTAGTGAGTTTTTGGAGGGAGGTTATTGATAGGGTCGATCAAATTTGGGACATTGTTTATCCACGCACTCCCTTAGCGGTCATCTTATTATTGTATAGTGGTGGACGGGATGTGAGTTGGGGGATATCGTGTGGGGTAATCAAAGTTTTGTTGGTGGCGGCTAAACAGGTGTTGAGGGTCTGGAAGACACAGAAGAAGCCGATGGTGGAGGACTGGATTTTAGATGATAGAATTGTATCCAGACTTGAGAAAAGGATGTATTGTAAACAAAACAAGGAAACCCTTTATGAGGAAATGTGGGGGAGCTTTATTGACCTTTATTGATGATGCTAGATTAGGTTCTGGAGTGGAGTGCATTGGTCTATTAGCATTAATATATGGGGAGGGGGTTTGTGTTGTCTATGTGGTTGTTTTGTGTGGTCTTACTTGTTTGTTGTCATTTGTTTGATACATCTGGCTTTTTTTTAGGTTAGTCCTAAGTTTCATATGTTGGAATACAGAGTTATGGTTTGGAATTGTGTTTTATTTTGTTTTCCACTGTTATGTATTTTTCAATTCAATGACCTAGGATGTTAATTCTGTTGTTTATTGTAACTTGTTGAAAATGAGAAATAAAGAGTTTAAAATTTTTTTTAAAAAAAAGAAAGGAATCTGTTCAATTAATTCACTGTAATGTTAAGCTCATTGACAATAGACTTATGTGTGCATATCACAGGCCCACTACTGTGAATTTCTGCCTCAGAGGAAATAAATCACATCTCTGTATCACTCTGAAGAAAGTAACTGATATCTGGTTCCCTCAACAAAATATATGGGTGTATCACCAACAAAAGAGCAACTGTTACCTTTTGCCCCATACAAGACACTTTTATGTTTTAATTATTGGGTATTTATAATGCGCCTATACAGCAAAATGGGGTTAAAGACGCAACAAGACAAGAGGGCAGGGGGCAGGGATGAAGAGAAACAAAAAACGGTCCTACTAGACCACATGCCATTTATATCATGCAAATGCAGTAACAAGAAGTGTGGAGGAGAGGGGGGAGTCTGGGCAGGGCGGAAGGGCCCAAGGGATAAGCAAGTGCCAAGGGGAGGCCAGTTGGACAAGTGCCAGGGGAAAGTAGAGAGTGCAGGGAAAATATATCCACATACTAAGTCTGATGTACAGGGAAGAAGGGCTCAATGGGTGCATGCCCAGCCAGACTAGTGCACTGAGAGAAAGCTCGGAAGGGCACATGCAGGTTTGGGGGGGCAGTGGTCATGGGAGTCCAAGTACAGGGGTAGGTTAGTCGAGGAGGGCCTGGTGCCCTATAAGAATCTGAAGGAACCATGCAGCCATTCAAAAGAGGCAAAGAGGGACATTAGCAGGAAGGGGGAGAGGGAAGGATGAAGAGAAAAGGAGGGTCTTCAGAAGCTTCTGGAACTTAAGGAGATCTGTCTGAAATCTGAGAGGGACAGGGAGGTCCCAGGCCCCCAAAAAGCCTTGTGGATGCTGCAGACGGTCTTGAATTTGATCCTCACAGCAATCGGGAGCCAGTGGAGAAATTTTAGAGCTGTCAAAATGTGGTCCCTGGGTTTGAGACCAAGGATAAGTCTTGCAGTCCTATTCTGGATTAGTTGAAGGGGGTAAAGGGAGGAGTTAGGCAGATTGAGGAAAAGGTTGTTGCAGTTGTCCAGCCTGCAGAGGACCAGAGCTCTGGAGACCTTGAGTTTCTGGGGGAAGGTGAGGAAAGGGAGAAGGCCTCCAAGTAGGTGCAGCTGAAAGTGGGCCATCTTGGCAACATCTTTGATGTTAGTTGAGAAGGAGAGAGAGGAGTCGAAGATGACGCCAAGATTTTTTGCCTCACAAGAGGGTCAGGGGAGGGAGGGGGCCCATCGAAGGCAGCCAAAGTATAGGAAGGAAGGAGGGGCCTGGGGTCCCAATGAGAAGAATCCCATTCTTACATGCATTAAAACAGAGATAATTAGCAGTGCACCATGCCTGAATAGCATACAGACATTCAGGAATGAGAGAGGAAAAGGAGGAGGCACTACACAGAAGCTTGAAGAAGAGCTGCCTGGCGTCCACATAATACTCAAAGTTAGGATATCAGGCGGGGTTCAAATGGGCCAGAGGGGCAAGGTAGATGTTGAAAAACCAAGGCAAGAGGATAGATCCCTGAGGGCCACCAGCGGTGGAGAGTGAGATGGAGGACAGAAAAGGGCCCAGTTGAACCTGTGAAGGTTGGTCGGAGAGGAAGGAGGCCAACCAGTCCAGAGCCAGGTCCATGATGCCAAAGGTATCACAGGGCCAATGTATAAGGGTGGCATAATTGACCTTATCAAAGGCAGAGGAAAGGACAAGAAGGATGAAATGGAAGCAAAGTTGGAATCGAGATTAGAGAGCAAGTCCTCACTGGTGTTCACAATGCAGTTTCTGTGTCTCTGGCAGCTCTGATGCCAGACTGGTGGTCGTGGAGACAACCAAAAGATTCAGTGTGTTGTATACGCTGGTAGATGATTTGTGTTTCCATTCCAGTCAGTCTCTATGGACTATGCACCCTCCCAAACAAAGTGATGATGTGTACCACACTAAAGACATGACACAGCTTTTAAAATCCATATAAAAATGTCCATTATATACGACATAGTTATTTCTGGATCATCACAAGAAATCACTTATGTGGATCACATTCAAGGCCGCCAGTCAATGTCATTGTCTGGCCCTCACCCAAAAACAGTTTTATGTAATTCACTGAATGTAATCATCCTCTTCTCAGACCTGTTACTGTTATAATGTATTTTCCTGCAAGAACGCATCAGTATGTTTCAGACTTTATAAAGTAACTTTGTTTTTAATTGGCTCATACCAACAACATCATGGGCCTCATTGCAAGCATGGTGGTCCGGGACCTACGGTATCAGTAAGCATGCCCTTATCGTAGTTCCTGGACCGCCATACTACGTGCTCTGCTCGTGGGTGCCTTTTCACCCACCAGGTTTTTCCTGGCAGGTTTAACGGCACCTGTGACCAGAGCACATCGGATGCACCGGCACAACTCTGTATGTAGCCCTTAATAAGGACACGGCTACCGCCAGAGTTGTAATGAGGCCCATGTATGTGTTTCAAACACAAGATTCAATGTGTTTTTCGCTGCCACCCCAAAACTCAAATCTGTTAATCTCAATGCAACTAAAACCAACCACTTAAATGTGCGGCTTCCTCTCCTAAAAGGAGGGCATCTGTGCATTATGCCGAGACTCAATTATTGATTGACAGATTCAGTGGTGTCCCAAGTAGGAAGCAGGAAGACGAAAGATAAAAGACTGAATGTCTTAATGTGTGAAGTTTTTTTGTAAAAACCTAAACGGTTAAAACAAATAAATAAAAAAAAAAAAAAAAAAAAAGGAGGGCATCTGTGCATTACACACAAGTAGTCCACTATTCCTTTGCTCCCTCAGCCCAGGAAATCAAGTGTGTGTGACTTCTTATCACATGCAATACAGTGATTGGAAGTGTCTGCTCACTGATGCCCAAAATCATTTGTTATATCACACCAGACAGAAATGTTGATTGCCAATTTCCTCACAAAGAAATGTTTGTACAAATGTGAATCATAGTATGTGCGGGATATGCCCATCATCAAGGACAGATGAATTAAAGAAGTCCTATCCTCATTTTAGTTCCACTTTAATTCTAAACTCATGTAAATTAGGTCATACACTATTTTTATTTCACTATTGTTCCAGTTCCTTCCACATCAAGAGCAGTGGGCAGATTCTGCGAACAATTTTTCTAGATTGATCACAAACTGTATAGTCTGGTATTTGAAACTGCATGATAATTTTTTTTTGCATTAAAATCGTAACAAATGTTTTAAAGGTTGTACCTCGCCAAATTGAGTAATATATGGTTGATTCCATTATTAAAAGTACTTTACAGAGCCATGTATTTGCTTTGCGTACCTTAAGAATGTACAGGGAAATGCTCACGGTGTCCATGTTGTCAAATGTTAGACTCAACTGTAGTTATTTCACATTATTTATTTTAGTTATTATCACATTAGTTATTTTTTCATGAGTGGGCGAACCAGGCTTCTTTTAGGCATTGTGGTACAGTTCTAGACGAGAATGAAGCATTGATGAATGGTGTGATGATAGGGGTGAGTGATTCTGCACACTCTTTGATGGTGGTGGGTGGACAGCTATCCCCTTTGCAAGTGGAAGGTTTGATGTTTTTGAGAAGGTCAGAGACTTCTGACTCTGTGACTTCTCTGAAGGCGAAAAGGAGTGTTTGCAAGTGAGTATTGTAAGTGGGAGGTGAGGGAGGACTGGTGGGGGTATTGAGAGCTTTACGTTGGGTGGCTATTTTGTCTTGGAGTGTTTTAACTTTATTGAGGAGGGCAGTCTGGATGCCTGTGCACCATGCTTCATCCATGATGATTTAATCCAGGCTGGAAGCGGGTGTTGTAAGTTCTTTGAATATAGAGAATATTTCTCTTGATTTGGAGTTGGCTTTAGTGATTCTCTGGTTATAGGATTCAGAGTTTAGCTTGGAATATAGCTTTTTTGTAGGTCAATGAGATCTCTTTGAATTTGTTGAGGGAAGATTGGGTAGGCGTTGATTACCATCTGGATAGGGCTTTTCGTTTCTTGGTGCGAAGGGCAGATAGTCTTCGGTGTACCAGGAGTTGGAGTGCAAAGATTTTTTTTCTTTTTTATCTTCTAGAGGGGCAATTGTTTCAATGGCTTAGGTGAGAGCATTGGTATAGATGGTGGCGAGAGAGGTGGGGTCAAGGATAAAAGGAGGTTTTAGTTCAGGGATATTGAGGAGCAGAGCGAGGTTGGTAGCAGTGAGTTTTTTTGGAGCTTCTTAATTTAGCGGGGTGGCCTGAGTTAGGGTTTTGTGGGTAGGAGTGGTGGGAATAGAGAATTGTATGAAGTAGTGGTCCATCCATGCGAGGGCTGAGATGGAGGTGATGGAAGATGAGCAGTTGTGATCAGCAATCCAGTCAATGGGTTGGCCATTGCTGTGAGTTGGAGTTGTAATTTTGTGTTCAAACCCCATGTGTGCGAGTTCTTTGGCTAGGTGTGCGGCTGCTTTGTCCTTAGGGTCAGATAGGCCAAGGTTAATATCACCTAGAAGGATGGTTTTAGTAGTGCTTTTAAGGTTGTTACCTATGATTTGGAGGAGTTGCTTTTGGTATTCTGGGGGTGATCCTGGTGGTCTGTTGGCGATTATGAGGTTTATGGTGCAATTAGGGGAGAGGGCTAGTTTGGCAGGGAGAACATCAGCGTTATTGTCCCACTGTTGGTTACACATTCTAATGGCGAGGGTGTTTTTGAAGATGAGGGCAACACCGACCACCTTTAGAGGTTTTGCGGTCCTGTCTAAGGATGGTATAACCGTGGGGGAGGGCAAGGTAGATAGATGGGTTGGATGCTTCATGGAGCCAGATTTCGGATATGGCTAGTAGGTCTAGATTGTGGGAGGTAATGAGATCATTGATTTCAATAGCCTGGACAGAGCGAGCATTGATGAGTGTGCATCTTAAGTCTAGGTTGGCTGGTGATGGAGGAGTGTGTGTGTTGGGGGTACAAGAGGTGGTAGGTGCATGTTTGAGTGGGGGAGGTTGGAGTGTGATAGGTGCGGAGTGATGGGGAGAGGGTGGTGTGCATGGTCAGAGAGGTGGGTGTGTGCGAATGATGCGTGGGTGCGAGAGCTAAGTCTGTTGTTCCTAAGGTAAGTAGAGGGTGGTGTGCGGCGGTGGGAGAGGAGGGGCTTGATGCGCGTTCTTAGTCTACAGAGCCTGAGGTGGTGAGGGGGATCTCCAGTTGGAATGGCGGTACGATGGCTGTATGCAGTTTGGAGTGCTGTGGATGATGTGTGCAAGAGGTCAGGTACTGGTGTAAGGCATGGGTGAGCAGGCAGCATACTGCAGATAGCCCAAAGGGAGAGAGTAATGAGGAAGATGGAGGAGGGAGAGAGGAATAGGCGCTGTGGAGCGGGTACCAGAGGAATGCATTTGTAGAGAACAGATGTTGTAAAGTGCTAGTACAGAGCTATTTAGCCAGATTCAGTAGCATAGTATTCAGTGCCTTCGTTAGGCTGCGCTGTATAGTCTAGGAAGCTGGCAGTGGCAAGTAAAATCAATGGCCGCTAGGGGCAGGCAGTGGCAAATACATCAATGGCCGCTAGGGGCATGCAGTAGCAAATACATCAATGGCCGCTAAGGGCAGGCAGTGGCAAATACATCAATGGCCGCTAAGGGAAGGCAGTGGCAAATACATCAATGGCCGCTAGGGGCATGCAGTGGCACAGACAATCAATGGCCGCTAGGGGCAGGCAGTGGCAAATACATCAATGGATGCTAGGTGCATGCAGTGGCACAGACAATCAATAGCCGCTAGGGGCAGGCAGTGGCAAATACATCAATGGCTGCTAGGGGCAGGCAGTGGCACAGACAATCAATGGCCACTAGGGGCAGGCAGTGAAAAATACATCAATGGTTGCATGGGGCAGGCAGTGGCACAGACAATCAATGGCCGCTAAGGGCAGGCAGTGGCACAGACAATAAAAGGCTGCTAAGGGCAGGCAGTGGCACAGACAATCAAAGACCGCTACGGGCAGGCAGTGGCACAGACAATCAATGGCCGCTAGGGGCATGCAGTGGCACAGACAATCAATGGCCGCTAGGGGCAGGCAGTGGCAAATACATCAATGGCCGCTAGGGGCATGCAGTGGCACAGACAATCAATGGCCGCTAAGGGCAGGCAGTGGCAAATACATCAATGGCCGCTAAGGGAAGGCAGTGGCAAATACATCAATGGCCGCTAGGGGCATGCAGTGGCACAGACAATCAATGGCCGCTAGGGGCAGGCAGTGGCAAATACATCAATGGCCGCTAGGGGCATGCAGTGGCACAGCTATTTAGCCAGATTCAGTAGCATAGTATTCAGTGCCTTCGTTAGGCTGCGCTGTATAGTCTAGGAAGCTGGCAGTGGCAAGTAAAATCAATGGCCGCTAGGGGCAGGCAGTGGCAAATACATCAATGGCCGCTAGGGGCATGCAGTAGCAAATACATCAATGGCCGCTAAGGGCAGGCAGTGGCAAATACATCAATGGCCGCTAAGGGAAGGCAGTGGCAAATACATCAATGGCCGCTAGGGGCATGCAGTGGCACAGACAATCAATGGCCGCTAGGGGCAGGCAGTGGCAAATACATCAATGGCCGCTAGGGGCATGCAGTGGCACAGACAATCAATGGCCGCTAGGGACAGGCAGTGGCAAATACATCAATGGATGCTAGGTGCATGCAGTGGCACAGACAATCAATAGCCGCTAGGGGCAGGCAGTGGCAAATACATCAATGGCTGCTAGGGGCAGGCAGTGGCACAGACAATCAATGGCCACTAGGGGCAGGCAGTGAAAAATACATCAATGGTTGCATGGGGCAGGCAGTGGCACAGACAATCAATGGCCGCTAAGGGCAGGCAGTGGCACAGACAATAAAAGGCTGCTAAGGGCAGGCAGTGGCACAGACAATCAAAGACCGCTACGGGCAGGCAGTGGCACAGACAATCAATGGCCGCTAAGGGCAGGCAGTGGCACAGACAATCAAAGGCCGCTAGGGGCAGGCAGTGGCACAGATAATCAAGGGCCGCTATAGAAAAGTGTGGTTAGGCTCGTGCTCAATCGGGTGTTCGTGGGTAAGGCGGAGGAATTGGCGTGTGACACATACACCGGTAGTGTGAATGGGTCTTCGTTCTTGAAGCAGAGCATGCATAGTAGAAGCGACTTACAAGGGATGGCCATTTTAGAGGCCATTGTTTTGGACAAGACCTCTTTAACATTACCATGTTAAGAACTGCAAAGGGGCATTTTTATTTCAAAAGCACGCACAAAGCACCAGTTAGCACTCTACATCTATGCCCTCCTCCAGGACAATTTAACATATCATAAAGAACACTTTGAAATTATCTGTTTTTTTTTTTCAAATGTTCCTATTTAACATGCTGAAAAGCATTTATTTTAGGAAGAATGTAAAGTTTTTTTAGCATTATACATAAATGATGCCTTATCACACATTGAAAGACAAACAGGTAACATGTTGACACATTACCTTTTGTTATGAGTCTTTGGGGTCGATTCATATAAAAAGTGCTAAGTTTGCGCAAACTACTTTGCGCAAGAAAGATCATTGCACGATCATTGGACATACGAAAAGTTCACCTCTGTTTGCTGATTCATGGATTACAAAGTGCAAAGTACCCTGCATCGTAAATAAAAACCAGTTGCACTTGGAATGCCTACAACACGCACCCACGCAAGCAAAAACAAGTGCTATTAAACAACCTTTGCACTGGCCAACTGTGGAGCGTCACCTGTAACTTTAAGAAGCACACAGTAGAAACTGCGTCTTGTCCCCCATAACCGAAAGCAGTACCCCAGTGAAAGTGCGGGCCATCACCACCAAGTACAAGCGACAAGCAAACTGTGGACTGTCACCCTAAGCACAAGCAGTACCCAAACTGCGACCATCACCCCTAAATCCAAGTGGTACCCAAGCTTCGTAACGTAAGTTCAAATGACACCCAAACAGTAGAACATCACCCCTAAGTACTAGCTGCACCCAAACTGGGGACCTTCATGCCTAAGTCTAAGTAGCACCCAACCTGCAGTCGATCACCCCTAAATCCAAGCAGAATCCATACTGCGGACTGTCACCCCTAAATTCAAGTGGCACCCAAACTGCAGAACATCACCCTTTAGTTCAATCAGCACCCAAACTGCAGACCATCATCTCTAAGTTCAACCGGCATCGCTGCGAAACTGCGGGTTGTCACCTCTAAGCCATAGAAGTTCCCTCAAGTCCTAACACCTCCTATGACCACTACTGACACCCAACCCCAACCCCAGGCAATGCCCTCTAGTCCTTACACCTCCCACCACCACCACTCCCTTCTGGCACCAACCCCATGCAGCCTGCTCAACTCCTGTCACTTCCCACCACCTCCACTCAGATTCACCCCCAACCCCAAACAGCTGCCTCAAGTCCTGACCCCTTCCACCACCCATGCTGACAACTGGCCCAACCCCAGGAAACCCCCTCAAGGTCCAGAACCTCACAGCACCCCCATTTACCTCCACCCCCAAACTCAGGTAGCCCTCACCAGTCCTGACCCCTCCCTCCATCCCCATTGACCCCAGCCACACTCCAAGGCAGCCCCCTCAAGTCTGAACATCTCCCATCACACCACTGAACCCTAGCCCAAACCTGAGTGAGCACCATCAAGTCCTGACACCTCTTGCCACATCAACTCAACTCCCCCACCAACCCCAGGCAACCCCCTCAAGTCCCAACCCCTCCCACCACCCCACGGATCCCTGACTCTTACCCCAGGCAGCTCCCTCTAGTCCCAGCCCCTCCCACACCCGCACTGACACCCGTCCCAAATGCCAGGCAGCACCCCTGAAGTTCCAGCACTTCCCACCACCCCCACTCACCTCTGCTCCCAATTACAGGCAGAACCATCATGTCCCAACACCTCCCACCACCCCAACTGATCCCTGGGCCAAACCCCAGCTAGCCCAACCAGGTCCTGACAACTAACACCACCCCTACTCACCTCCACCCCAAACCCCAGGCAGACCCTTTAAGTTCTGAAATGACACCTGACCCAACCCCAGGCAGCCCCCTCGAGTTCCGGGACCTCCCACCACCCCCACTTACTTTCACCCCCAACCCCAGGTAGGCACCTTGAGTCCTCCCACCACCCCCACTGACCTTAGGCCTCAACCCCAGGAAGCCTACTCAAGTCAAGACACCTCCCACCACCCCCACTGATCCCCGGCACAAATGCCCGGCAGCTTCCTCAGGTCCTGACACATCCCCAACACCAGGCAGCCCCCTCAGGTCCTGATGCCTCCCACTACCTCCCCGGACCTCCAGCCCCAATCCAAGGAAGCCCCCTCAAGTCTTGGCACCTCCCACCACAACCACTCACCTCTGCCACCAAACCCAGGCAGCCCCCTCAACTCCCAACTCATCCCACCACCCCCTCAGATCCCTGGCTCTAACCCAAGGCAGCCACCTCAAGTCCTGACACCTCCCACCACCCCCACTCACCTCTGCCCACAACCGCAGGCAGCCACCTCAAGTCCCAAACCCTCCCACCACCCCCAATGCCAGGCATCCCCCTGAAGTCCGAGCAACTCCCACCACCCCCACTCACCTCTACTCCCAATCCCAGTCAGACCCATCAAGTCTGACACACCCCACCACCCCCACTGATCTTTGGCCCAAACCCTAGTTAGCCCCCTCAGGTCCTGCAACTCCCACCACCTCCAACCACCTCCACTCACAACCTCAGGCAGACCCCTTAAGTCCTGAGACACCTTCCCCAACCCCAGACAGCCACCTCAAGTCCTGGCACCTCCCACCACCCCAATTTACCTTTGCCCCTAACCGCAGGCAGGGCCCTCAAATCCTTACCCCTCCCACCACTCCCACTGACCCCAGGCCTCAACCGCAGGCAGTCTACTCACATCAAAACAACTCCCACCACCCCCATTGATCCCCAGCCCAATCCAGAGGCAGCCCCCTCAAGTCCTGACACATCCCACCACCCCCACTCACTGCTGCCCCCAAATCCATGCAGCCCCCTCAAGTCCTAATACCTCCCACTACCGGCAGGGACCCCTAGCCCCAACCCAAGGCAGCACCCTCAAGTCTGGCTACCTCCCACCACCCCCACTGATCCCTGACCCCAACCCCAGGGAGCCCCCTCAAGTCCTGACACCTCCCAGCACACCCACTCACCTCTGTACCCAACCCCAGGCAGCCCCCTCAAGTCCTGACCCATCCCACCACACCCACGGATCACTGGATTTACATATTGATATCTCCCTTGACTGGTCCTTTATGTAAGTCATATCTCTATTGAAAATGCTTTAGTGCTTCCTCGTCAAGGAAACAGAAATCTGTTCAATTAATTCACTGTAATGTTAAACTCATTGACAATAGACTTATGTGTGCATATCACAGGCCCACTACTGTGAATTTCTGCCTCAGAGGAAATAAATCACATCTCTGTATCACTCTGAAGAAAGTAACTGATATCTGGTTGCCTCGACAAAATATATGGGTGTATCACCAACAAAAGAGCAACTGTTACCTTTTGTCCCATACAAGACACTTTTATGTTTTAATTATTGGGTATTTATAATGCGCCTATACAGCAAACTGGGGTTAAAGACGCAACAAGACAAGAGGGCAGGTGGCAGGGATGAAGAGAAACAAAAAACGGTCCTACTAGACCACATGCCATTCAGATCATGCAAATGCAGTAACAAGAAGTGTGGAGGAGAGGGGGGAGTTTGGTCAGGGCGGAAGGGCCCAATGGATAAGCAAGTGCCAAGGGGAGGCCAGTTGGACAAGTGCCAGGGGAAAGTAGAGAGTGCAGGTAAAATATATCCACATACTAAGTCTGATGTACAGGGAAGAAGGGCTCAATGGGTGCATGCCTAGCCAGGCTAGTGCACTGAGAGAAAGCTCAGAAGGGCACATGCAAGTTTGGAGCGGCAGTGGTCACGGGAGACCAAGTACAGGGGTAGACTAGTCGAGGAGGGCCTGGTGCCCTATAAGAATCTGAAGGAACCATGCAGCCATTCAAAAGAGGCAAAGAGGGACATTAGGAGGAAGGGGGAGAGGGAAGGATGAAGAGAAAAGGAGGGTCTTCAGAAGCTTCTGGAACTTAAGGAGATCTGTCTGAAATCTGAGAGGGTCAGGGAGGTCCCAGGCCCCCAAAAAGCCTTGTGGATGCTAAAGACGGTCTTGAATTTGATCCTCACAGCAACCGGGAGCCAGTGGAGAAATTTTAGAGCTGTCAAAATGCGGTCCCTGGGTTTGAGACCAAGTATAAGTCTTGCAGTCCTATTCTGGATTAGTTGAAGGGGGTAAAGGGAGGAGTTAGGCAGATTGAGGAAAAGGTTCTTGCAGTTGTCCAGCCTGCAGAGGACCAGAGCTCTGGAGACCTTGAGTTTCTGGGGGAAGGTGAGGAAAGGGAGAAGGCCTCCAAGAAGTTGCAGCTGAAAGTGGGCTATCTTGGCAACATCTTTGATGTTAGTTGAGAAGGAGAGAGAGGAGTCGAAGATGACACCAAGATTTCTTGCCTCTCAAGAGGGTCAGGGGAGGGAGGGAGGGGGCCCATGGAAGGCAGCCAAAGTATAGGAAGGAAGGAGGGGCCTGGGGTCCCAATGAGAAGAATCCCATTCTTACATGCATTGAAACAGAGATAATTGCAGTGCACCATGCCTGAATAGCATACAGACAGTCAGGAATGAGAGAGGAAAAGGAGGAGGCACTGGACAGAAGCTTGAAGAAGAGCTGCCTGGCGTCCACATAACACTCAAAGTTAGGATATCAGGCGGGGATCAAATGGGCTAGAGGGGCAAGGTAGATGTTGTAAAACCAAGGCAAGAGGATAGATCCCTGAGGGCCACCAGCGGTGGAGAGTGAGATGGAGGACAGAAAAGGGCCCAGTTGAACCTGTGAAGGTTGTTCGGAGAGGAAGGAGGTCAACCAGTCCAGAGCCAGGTCCATGATGCCAAAGGTATCACAGGGCCAATGTATAAGGGTGGCATAATTGACCTTATCAAAGGCAGAGGAAAGGACAAGAAGGATGAAAATGGAAGCAAAGTTGGAATCGAGATTAGAGAGCAAGTCCTCACCGGTGTTCACAATGCAGTTTCTGTGTCTCTGGCAGCTCTGATGCCAGACTGGTGGTCGTGGAGACAACCAAAAGATTCAGTGTGTTGTATACGCTGGTAGATGATCTGTGTTTCCATTCCAGTCAGTCTCTATGGACTATGCACCCTCCCAAACAAAGTGATGATGTGTACCACACTAAAGACATGACACAGCTTTTAAAATCCATATAAAAATGTCCATGATATACGACATAGTTATTTCTGAATCATCACAAGAAATCACATATGTGGATCACATTCAAGGCCGCCAGTCAATGTCATTGTCTGGCCCTCACCCAAAAACAGTTATATATAATTCACTGAATGTAATCATCCTCTTCTCAGACCTGTTACTGTTATAATGTATTTTCCTGCAAGACCGCATCGGTATGTTTCAGACTTTTTAAAGTCCGTCCCTTTGTTTTTAATTGGCTCATACCAACAACATCATGGGCCTCATTGCAAGCATGGTGGTCCGGGACCTACGGTATCAGTAAGCATGCCCTTATCGTAGTTCCTGGACCGCCATACTATGTGCTCTGCTCGTGGGTGCCTTTTCACCCACCAGGTTTTTCCTGGCAGGTTTAACGGCACCCGTGACCAGAGCACATCGGATGCACCGGCACAACTCTGTATGTGCTGGTGCATCCAACCTCCCCATCCACATTCAGCCCTATGGGGCAGAATGGGGATCGGAGAGGCCCTTGATTCCGGCACCCGCAAATGGGCAATTGCCGGGTCCGCCAAGCTCGGCATGACCCGGTTCTTGCCCATTCCTGGGTGCCGGAAAAAATGCAACTCCGTCGGCATCCGTGCCCTTAATAAGGGCACGGCTACCGCCAGAGTTGTAATGAGGCCCATGTATGTGTTTCAAACACACGATTCAATGTGTTTTTCGCTGCCACCCCACAACTCAAATCTGTTAATCACAATGCAACTGAAACCAACCACTTAAATGTGCGGCTTCCTCTCCTAAAAGGAGGGCATCTGTGCATTACACACAAGTAGTCCACTATTCCTTTGCTCTCTCAGCCCAGGAAATCATGTGTGTGTGACTTCTTATCACACGCAATACAGTGATTGGAAGTGTCTGCTCACTGATGCCCAAAAACCATTTGTTATATCACAGCAGGCTGAAATGTTGATTGCCAATTTCCTCACAAAGAATTGTATGTACAACTGTGAATCAAAGTATGTGGGGGATATGCCCATCATCAAGGACAGATGAATTAAAGAAGTCCTATCCTCATTTTAGTTCCACTTTAATTCTAAACTCATGTAAATTAGGTCATACACTATTTTTATTTCATTATTGTTCCAGTTCCTTCCACATCAAGAGCAGTGGGCAGATTCTGCTAACAACTTTTATAGATTGATCACAAACTGTATAGTCTGGTATTTGAAACCGCATGATATTTTTTTTGTTGCATTAAAATCTTAATGAAAGTTTCAAAGGTTATACCTCGCCAAATTGAGTAATATATGGGTGATTCCGAGTTTGTACATATATGTTCAACCAGGAACAAAAACATTATTAAAAGTACTTTACAGAGCCATGCATTTGCTTTGCGTACCTTAAAAATGTACAGGGAAATGCTCACGGTGTCCATGTCGTCAAATGTTAGACTCAACTGTAGTTATTTCACACGTTTGAAACAGAACAAAGTACATCTCCATTTAAAATCCAACACTCATTCTTAATTAACCATGACAGATGCCTGCCTGTGGTGCGCCATTTCACGGTGCATTGATCTGCCGTGCGCGCTGGTTGACGATGTATGAAGACACTCTGAGATTTGCCTGGATTGCGTTGGCATTCCAATAATGTATTGCTGCATGCACTTGATTACTGCCATGTCTGTCAATGTTCAACTTCCCACTCTAGACACATGTATCAATACATTCTGTTTCCAAATACAAGCTGATAAAGTGCTCTATGGGTAGTCACACACATTATTTGAGAGAGCCAAAATGTTAATTTTGGTCTTTGTCTGGGACAGCATGGATCATTGGCCACAAGCAACAACTTGAAGCTCCTAAAACAACATCTATACATCCATTTGAATAACATCAGGGATTCCAAAGAATAATGTATTATTCTTAAATGCCTAATACGCAAGTTATATAGAAACACCATTAACTTATTTAAACACCACATCATGAGGGATTTGGAAGTTCTACCTAAGGACATCTGTTCCAAGTGGTGTACTTTAAAGCACACAAGCAAATCACATTAGTAATATATGAAAGGATAAATATATTAATTTGTATGGAGGTTTGGGTGTTCTTCCGTAAGGAATAATTAAGAAAAAGGTACTGTGCCAAAGTAAAAAACACTGTGTGCCAGAAACACTGACCAAAATCTGATACGATTATAAAATAGGAAACCATTTTGCAAGGCTGGATTAATTCACAAAGATATTTTTAGAAAACGACTGTAATAAAGCATTTGAGGCTCTACTTTGCATATGATGGTAACCATGAATTTGTTAGGCTTTAAAGATTCCAACGCTTCAGTAACTGCACCATGCACACAAGGCTTCAACTGGAATTGCATTGCATAACTGAAGCAGCATTTAAGGCTCCATTTGCATATTATGGCAGAAAATGGACATATGATGGCTGAACATGCAAATGATAGTGGCAATCATACAAAAGAGGATGCAAATTATGTTTGCGGACTAAATAGTGCATTTTTAATCGATATATCCTGATGGGCGAGGGCTTTACCAGGCCAAGTAATGCCCCAGGCAAGTTAGTTTAACGTTAGTCCGGGGCATGACCTGCCCTGTTAAAGCCCCCTCCCAGAGGAGTTTATTGCTGTTAGCATCCCAGCACCTCAACTTGAAAAGAAAAATGCAATGCAAGATGGCCACCATGGCTTAGTGAGAAGGCAACTACACATAGTCCATTCTCCCTTTCCATGGTGGCCATCGCCGTGATGGAGATGCACAGGGATCATAGCGTGTTCCTGGAACTGATACGACAAAGGTGTGTGCAATGCAAATGGGGAGCGTGTGGGTGGGGGATGTGGAGATTGTGGTAGAAGGGGTGAAAAGCATGGGGAAAGCAACACACTTTATTGATTCCCGGCCTTCTGCTTCTGAGGAGTCTTGGAGCAGGGGTTTTAGCATGTGGTAAAGCCCCCGTTCTGAGCCTCCTGATGGGCTGGGAGGCTGCCACAATCCCCCTGCCCCCTTGCCGGGTACTAACATATATTTATTGTAATTTAATTAAGTACTGAGGGATTTGAAGCTCTGCTTGCATACGATGGCAGAATATGCAAATATGATACTGTGTCTTTAAAATGATGAGTGTTGCCAAGTGTGAAAAAAAAAAAAAAAAAGTCGAGCCACATGGTTTTGTGAATCCCTATTGTTTCATCTTATATCTTCTTCTTTCCAGAGTAGGTCTAGATGAACATTCCTGCAATGACTTGAATCATCAAATGAATCATGGTTGATAAGTTAAGGACCAGACTCAGATGAACTTGTGAAATGTTCGTCTGACATTTCTCCACATGGCTCAAATGGGGACACCAGGTTGGCGCTCCCACTGAGTCTTAGGGAGTTTCCAGAGAGATTGGAGGTAATTGCTGAAGGCAGACATAGGATATGTCGAGAAGGCCTAATACAATGGAGTGCATTTAGACTCATTGTAGGAAGATGGGTATGGAGAAGTGAGATTTTCAGAGATTTGGAGTGGTTGAAAAATACAACTGCCATCACCATAGAGGGAATGAAAATACACCAGTGTCTTCTCTTGAAGAAACATTTGCCACTAGGTATCACCTGACAGGGGGAGCTGGGAATCCATGACAGCAACTATTTGTGGAGTCACTCTTGCCAGGTTTTGCTGAAAGGGAGCAACAGAGATTCAATGAGGCAGTGGGTATTACAGCAGTAAGCATTCATCTCTTGAAGCAAGTGCATGCGGTACATGCCATTGGATGACACCGGAGGGGAAGAGGAGTGGAAGGATCTTGGAATCCATAAGAGAAGATTTTGAGGGGGGCCATGTTCACATGATTTTGCTCACCGGGAGGACCAGAGAGTTGGGAAGGTGTAGGTGACGCACAGGTCAGTTTCCATCGCTTGAAGCGAGTGGACCAGGCACACGTCATTGGGTGACACCTGGGAGCAGGAGTAGGAGGGATTGGGACTCCCTGATATCAGCATGAGGGACAGTAATATTCACCTTATTTTGCTGGGAGAGAGCAGCAGATAGCCAGGGAACCAGTCATTGTTCGTTCTTTGAAGTGAGAGAACAAGAGACGTGCCATAGGGAGGCACTGTGCAAAGAGGAGCTAGACAAGCAGGAAATCCCTGAGGGCAGTCACACAGTCCTGATTTTGCTGGCAGGGAGCAGCAGAAATTGGGTGATGCAGTGTGGCACCTACCAGTCAGTGTTTGCCTCTTCAAGTGAGAGGATGAGACACATGCATGAGGGCAGCTTGTGAGAAAGTTCCATTCACCTGGTTTTGATGGAAGGCAGCAGCAGAAATTCAGAGGTGAGACACCTGTCAGTACCCATCTCTTGAATCAAGTGGAAGAGTCATCAGTTGACACCAGTAACGGCATGGCTACCCCCAAACCCGGGTCCGGGTTTCCTGAATGGGAAATACTGGGCCATTCCGAACTTGGAGGGCACGGTATTTCCCCATTCAGGGAACCCGGACCCGGTCTGGGAATGGGGAGCATGCTAACAACAGGCCCGTTAATGACAGGCCCATTGTTAGCATGCTGGGCCGCTCGTGTGACCCGCTAAGGATCTCTGGTAAACCAGGCGTCCTGAGCGGGTCCAGCGAGTGGACCTCGTAATGGGGCAGTAAGGGGTTAACGGCTGCAGCACCTTTTTAATGGTGCCGTTAACCCCTTAACACCCTCCTTGTAATGAGGCTCCAAGTCCTTACATGCCTTTACTTGTAGTGGCATGCTTCCCCCACAAAGACTTCATTGAGGGCTAGATTGTGGATCCACCTCCAAAGACCAGTCACAAGAAACCCATCAGCAGTTTGCAGCATGAGTCCCAGTTTGACACACAGGCTTGATCAGCAATTGTGATCATGTGAAAGAAATGTTTACTGTGATCCAGAAGTTCCAATGCCATTTCAGCAAAGGTAACAATGGGGAAAATATGCTGTTCTAACTGCAAGATCACCACAAGTCACCGATGCCCAACCTGAAGACCTCCGTTTCAAAACATTGGCTCTCTATTTTATATATGTTGAACTGGCTATGTTAGCAGTACAGCTGCATAACATATTACTACAACACTCACAGTAGACCTCTAGATGAGTAATATTTAACATTGCACCACTTGCAGTTCCTGTCTAATGTCTGTTCTGCACTTTCAACTTTCGAGGAGGTCACACGGTGAGTTATCCATCACCATGTATCCCTGATTGAGTTTCTCCATCTGGTGTATCTGCTTGAGATCAATTTAATTAATACTGTGGAAGCTGCCTGCCTTGCTTTGTGATGTGGATGAGGCACTACTGGTAAGGAATCCTTGAATGCTGATCCACACGTAGTGATGTAAAGGTAAAATTGAGTACCAATTGGCACTTTTGTGAACCCATGTTTTAAATTAAAATGAGCTGCTTTTCATCTGCATGTCACAAGGGAGGAGGACTCACCACAAGCTTCCCAAGGAGGAGACAATATGCAAATGTGCAAGGGTGCTTCCTGCAGCATATGCAACATAAATTGGAGAAACAATTCAGGCAGCAGGAAGATCAAGAAACAGACCACATTTTGACACAAATTCAGGGCACGAAACCCATGGAAGATAGTGGTGAGGCAGCACTTCACGTACACCAGTTGAAAGCTTTATGAGCAGTGTGCATGAAACTTACGGGGAACGAAAATCTGTGGGTCTCCCTCCTGAGTGACTGGAACATCTTGAATACACCTCAGTCAACAACTGAGACAGACAGTAGATCATTAGCCTTCCAGTGCTTGATGCCTATCGATTGGGCACTTCATTGGTGGGAAGGGATGATGACACCTAAGGTTTTGGTACAGCAAGCATTCTGCCAGGCCAGCAGCTCTTGTGTGAGTGGCTGTAAACCCACATCTCTGTCCCCTGCACGTGTGTAGTCAAAGAGAGTTTTCATTTTAACTGGGACTATTATCTGTAACTGCAGGACAGGCGTTATAGTGTCACATGTTGAACAAATGACATTCATAAAAATGAAGGAACAATTTATGTTCCAATAATTCTCAAAGATTTATTGCACCCTCAGGACCTGTTTAGGATACTTAGAAGCTGGAATTATCTCCAATTTTGCTAGTCTTAAATCACTGGATCTCCGTGCCCTGATGCCTGCAGGCTTATGGCGCGTTATAAGCGTATAGACATAGACATGTGAGAGGTTTATGTGAAAGCATCTACACAAATCCAATGTAACAGGTCGGATGATGACATTGATTTGTCAACCTGCACATGTCAGACACTGAAAATTGGAGCATGGGTGTTTTGTGTTGCAAGTGGTTGGAAAATGGATAGATGTAATGGTGACTGTGACTGAAATGCCTTGACCAGTTGCTTTAACTGTAATGTAAATAATGTTTTCAAATCCTGATCATGCACTTGTCAATTGTGTTCATGCTATCCGACAATCCACAGCAACTGACTAAGATTCACAAGCACAGCTACCACTTATGAATCTCAGGTTCTCCCAAAAGGTAAAGGTCTCTCTTAATGTTCTTAGGATTTTTTACAGAGCATTGCCCCACACTGTGATTTCAGTGTTCTCTCAAAGTTCTCAGGTCCTCCCACTGGATTGTGTGCCCCTTAAGGTGTTTTCTTTCACACGACATAGCAACCCACTAATGTTCTCAGATTTTTTCATGGGGTGCAGCAACAGACTAAAGTTCTCAGAAACACCTACAGAGTGTTTTGTACAGATATCCACCTCTCCCACAAACCATGGGTTAGGGTGTCACTCTGTAAAATGAATCCCTCATTTGTGACTTCCTCATTACTTCCCTCATGCATAACACCCTACAAGAGGAAAGGTAATGAGCTCCATACTTCTACGCAGGTTGGCCTCTCCCACTACATGGTCCAGCTCTCCCCAGCCAAAAGAGTCCCCACAATAAATGCATTAGATCCCTCAAAGTTACATGATTTAGTCAAGAGGGTCCTTCCAAAAATGTATGCTGCTAATAGAGCCCTACGCTGCTCCTGCCACCACTCTGCTCCTCACCACCACTGAAGGGGGTGGTGATGGCTGCATGGGCACTAGACAACACTGCTACATTTTACCTAAGGGGTGGCCCTGGCTCCTTATATTCTGCCCCCACATTGCCCTCTGCTGTGCCGATGTGCTCAGGCTCCTCCCCACTCATGGCCTTCTATTGTGGCATGGCAAAATGGACCCACAACCAGATCCCACTGAGATTTAATGGAGGGTAGATGATTTCCACCTCACATGGCTCCCTGCTGAGCATGGCTTTACCCCTCCCGCCATGGCAGGAGCAGAAAGAGGCTTCACAACAACTACTTTTTCTACCTGGTCCTTCTCCTCCTCCCCATCATGTAGGCCTGTCAACTACTGTGGCACCCTCACAGCGTTTTCTTGCCTGCAACATCTTTGCGATGGACTTCTCTCTCATCTGCAGCTAATGCCTCACCCTATTGGTCAGAGATCATTTCCTCTCCTAAGCCCCCTCCCAAACAAGAGCTATCCCAAATTCCTCTTCCAGGCTAAATGATGTGGCCACATCCTTCTATTTACAGCAGAACATGCCCTCCTGAACTACCAATGCCTTTGTGAGACATCTTCATGTGGTCCTGTCATTTCTTGTTATTATTGCCGGATCCTACTCCAAGGCCCTTTTCCCTCTCTCAATCCTGAGGCTTCGCCCAAAGAGTTAGCATTCACCACCAACTCAGAGGATTGGCTCTGTGGCCTGGGCCCCTGAATTCACACTCACAGGGAATCCTCAACCTTTTCTGAGAAGAAATGCGGCACCTCTTCTTTCTCCCATTCCCATGCCTTACTTTGTTTTCCCCTACCAGCATTGAAGGTGAGCCAAGACTGGTGTAAATTGAAACACTGAATACTGTACTCATTTGCTCAATATGAGTGAGAATTTTAAAACGTTCAGCCCTAGGAACCAGTGAGAATCATACCACAACCCCAAGTGAATCACAACAAGTGAACAAACAAGGGAACAAGCAATGCTGCTCCTAAAAACGAAAACAAAAGCATGATCCAATAATACTAATACAGTGCTACTACTACAATACTATAACAACAGTACACAGCAAAGACACAGAGTGGAGAGTGTAAACAATGGGCCTCATTAGGAGTGTTGCGGTAAGGCAACAACGGCACTGGTAGTGCTACCGGCACCGTTGTTACCTCACCGCAACATTCTGAATTTGCTTGCGGTTCCGCTCTGGATGCCTAGTCAGACCAGGCCTGCATAGCGGCAACTGCAAGCAGACTAGAATGGTAGCAGCGGTACCGTTGTTAACGGTACCGCTGCTACCATCCTCCCCATTCCCATTGAGCCCTATGGGGGCTCAAATGGGAATGGGGACGTATCGGGTCCAGGTCCCGCGAATGGGAATTACCAGGCCTTCCAAGGTCAGAATGGCCTGCTAAGTCCCCTTTTGCAGGACCCAGACCCGAGTTTGGTAGGTAGCCATGCCCTTAATAAACTCATAATGAGGCCCAATGTCTTTGCTTTTTAGAGTTTTTTTGGGAGACAATTATGTGCAAAACATGTTTTGTCTTTTTTTAAAACATTTTTAAAGGGGTACACAAAAAGCAAATGACGAAAGAGGAAATGAACATTTTTTTTTCATATGTGGAACAAAACACAACACAATGGGCCTCATTACAAGTTTGGCGGTAGCCTTGCTGGTAAAACCAGCAGGCTGCTGCCAAAAACGTGCAATTTGTTTCGGCACCCGCAAATGGGCAATTACCCAGTGATTATGACCCTGTCGGACCCAGTAATTGCCCACTTGCGAGCGCCGGAAAAAAAGATGCTCCCCATTCCCAAATAGCCCAATAGGGCCAAATGGGAATGGGGAGGTCGGATGCAGCGGCACCGTTTATAATGGTGCCAGTGCATCCGACATGCTGTGCTCGCGGGTGCCTTTCTGCCCCCAAGGTCTGAGCACAACTCGTAGTTTGCTGGCCCAGGAACTGCAGTACCGGCATGCTTACTGGTACCGTAGTTCCCAGACTGGCAAACTTATAATGAGGCCCAATATGATCCACTGAACAAAGATTGGGCACACAAATTGTCATCAAAAACACATTAAGCAGCTGGACAACTACACAAAGGGCCAACCATAAACAATAAAAAGCCAAAGTCTTCAAAACACCTGTGATCCTGCCCTGTGCAGCACCATCCCTCAAATTCTAGCAAAGCCACCAAGGGACAGTAATTTACTTGGGCCTCAGGAAGGGGAACACACTCCTTTAGGAGATGTATGGTCTCTGATTGGCTGAATATGCAAAGACAAACTTGACAAATCACCAGAGAGTGTCCTGATAAGTTAGACAAACCCGATGAATATACCAACTATTCATCACAGGATCCGCCACTCCTGATTGGACAACATATCATTGCCAGAGACCTGGAAGCCACTGTTGGGTATTTAGTGTAGATTTGGGGCCTGGCAGTATTTTCTTACCGCCAAAAATAATAATTTAGTAACGATCACTCCCTACATTCAGATTGGGCCATGTACAACAATAACACAGTGGATATGCATTATTTCAGCACACAGACCTATTTAGATGGTAGGCGCGGTTGGTATGCGTGGTTGGTTTGCGTGGTTGGTGGTATTTTGGTGAGAATAATTTTTTTATTTTATTTGTGGCCCCAATATCCAGAACCCCTTATTTTTGTATAGATTTTTCGTGTAATCACTATAGAGACCCCAGGCTTGCATTTCAGGAACACCACATTTTCATTTTTAGTGTGCCAGCATGGGCAATTTCTCGCTGTCTTATCTACGGCAGCGAGCTATCATGTGGTATTTTTCACTAACTTATATACGGTAGTGAACTATGTCCCGGGTCTCTATTTTTGCTGACTCGTGTACCTTCAGCAAAAGGCTATAACACACACAGTTAGTTATAATTGCTCATACTGAATGACATTGTGCACACAGCTACAGCCAAAGCTTATTTTTAGCTACCTTAAAAATGACAATTGCACTGTCTAAACATCTCCCCACATCATCAGCACTGTATTGGTAAATATAAAACACACCACCCGTCTGCTTTCAGATATTTTTGTGTATTATAAAAGTTGCGTTTAAACACGATCTCACTCCTTACAGAAATAAATGAAATAGCACAGTAACAGCATTATTTGTGATACACTGAGAAGAGAGTGGCGGAGAACAAGAATTCAATTTGCAACATTAAACACGTGGGTAAAGCACAGGAATCTCCTTTCCTACACTGACTGAATATTTTCGTACACACTCAGCCCCCACACCTCAGCGAGATAATTACCAGGCTTATTCAGTATGTAACTTCTTTGGCTGGTCGCCTTCTGGAGGGGTTCACCCAGCAAGGACAAGCATCTGCTGTTACTCAAACTGGGACTTGTTGACTGGAAATCCCAGTCTCTGCCACCAAGTTGAATCTGCTTTATGAATCAGGCATCCCCAGCTATCAACTCAGTCCTTCTCCCAGCTGTGTCAAGATGTCTCTCCCTAGCTCCTTCCTCAAGATTACACAAGAAAACTCTGATTACCTCCTACCAAAGGATCCTAACCAATAAAATTCTATCATGCCCTAACCACCCTCTGCACACAATGGCTTGGCTTATACAGTTGCAACTGTAACCAAACTGATTTCCTGCTTATTCAAGGTCTTTGCTTCCTGCAGTTACTGTGTACAGAACATTCACATTCACTAAAAATGTGTACAAACGTGACATTATGGTTCAAAGTAAAACCGAAAAACCCCTCAAATTCGCCAATTATGGTAGGCCAAGCAACCATAACTGCCCACACCACTCTGCACAGCTGACACTAACACCCAGGACATGAAAGATGGCATCACAAATGTCACTGATGACATCACTGATGATATCACATGTGTAGACCCTTTGTTTTTGTTCACTGTCATATATATATATGTATATTCAGTAAAAAAAAAAAACTTTGTTAAAGGGACGTTATGGTTCAAAGTAAAACCGAAAAGCCCTTGACGTTTGCTAGTTATGGTAAGCTAAGCAACCAAAACTCGCGCCACCTACGTGCATTGCTAAGACTAACACCCACGACATCAAAGATGACATCACAAATGTCATTGATGACATCACTGATGACATCATATGTGCATGTACTTTTCATGAAAAGTCTGCACAAGGGATTCTTATTATAATGTTGATAAACAAACTATCGAGGATCATTGGAATATATGTCATGAGCTATGTGGTGCATTACGCAATGCATTGCTTTAAATAGCATTCTATTATGAAGTTCTTTACAGTATAATAATGTACGCATGTATAAAAATAAGCATTGTGTGCAGCATACATGATGGAGGTGCAGTATTCATAATCTTCCCAAGTTAAATAGTGAAATGGTAAATGCTTTCTGATTACAGTTTTGTGTACTCTGCAACATGTTATAAGAAGCTAATGAAACCCACTTCCTATATAATTTCATTATTACATACGAAACACAAAGACATAACAACAAACACAACTATGAGTATATACAGTCAAAGTGAAGTATGCAGAAAAGCAGCAGTAGAACCAGAAATTGCTCATAACCATACCTCATTATTTGTATGCACAGAAATGATTGTTCTGCTTCAAACCTACTACTTCCCTAAGAATAACTATGACATGATGTGACTGCACCCTAAAGAGAGTAATGCGAATACAAATATGAGCATATCCACAGAAAGTACAGTAATACAAAAAACAGCAGACCAATAAGAAAGTGTTGATAACCTTACTGATTGTCTTCATACACAGAAAGCATTGGTATCTTTCAAGTTTGTATCCTCCCTATGTTCATATTTCATATGCTATGAGTGAACCCCAAATTAATTACTGTAACAACATATCTGAAGTGTAAGTATACAAATATAGTACTTTTCAATTTTTTTGTTCCTAAGTATTACTGGCTAAGATGTATCACTAAAGGAAAAAAGAGGGAGCCAGACATGTAATGTCATCAGTCATGTCATCAATGACATTTGTGATGTCATCTTTGATGTCCTGGGTGTTAATCTTAGCAATGCACGTAGATGGCGCGAGTTATGGTTGCTTAGCTTACTATAACTAGCGAATGGCAAGGGTTTTGCGGTTTTACTTTGAACCATAACGTCCCTTTAACAAAGTTTTTTTTTACTGAATATACATATATATATATTCAGTGAAACAACTTTGTTAAAGGGACGTTATGGTTAAGTTGCGCTACTAAAAACCTATGAAATTCAGTGAAAAAACTTTGTCAAAGGGACGTTATGGCTCCAGGTAAAACCGAAAAACCCTTGAAATTCGCAAGTTATGGTAAGC
Source organism: Ambystoma mexicanum (assembly GCF_040938575.1). NCBI lineage: Eukaryota > Metazoa > Chordata > Amphibia > Caudata > Ambystomatidae > Ambystoma > Ambystoma mexicanum. Next base: position 564,787,675 of record NC_090937.1, on the reverse strand, counting down.
TAAGCAACCATAACTCGCGCCACCACTGTGCACTGCTAAGACTAACACCCAGGACATCAAAGAGGACATCACAAATGTCATTGATGACATCACTGATGACATCACATGTGTATGTACTTTTCATGAAATATGTGTACAAGGGATTCTTATTATAATGTTGCGAAACAAGTGTCAAGGATCATTGCAATAAATATCATACCCTAATTAGTGCATTGAACGATGCATTGATATAAATAGCATTCTATTATGGGGTTCTATCTAGTATACTAAGCTACTCATACAGAAACATAACATTGTGTGCAGCGTACAAGATGAAGGACTAGACAAGACTATCAGAAAGTGCTCATAAGTCTATTGATTATCTTTATGCACAAAAAGGATTGCTGTCTTTCAAGCTTGTGTCTTCCCGTATGTATGTTTCATATGATGTGACTGGACCCTAAGGAAATTACTGTAAGAACCTACTTGAAGGATACGTCTACAAATTATAAAAAATGTTTAGTTTCTGACTGTTACTGAAGAAAACCATGTGGCCTAGATATGTCAGCAAAAGAAAAAAGAGTGAGCCAGACATGTGATGTCATCAGTGATGTCATCAATGACATTTGTGATGTCATCTTTGATGTACTGGGTGTTAGTCTTAGCAGTGCACGGTGGTGGCGCGAGTTATGGTTGCTTAGCTTACCATAACCGGCGAATTTAAAGGGTTTTTCGGTTTTACTTGGAACCATAATGTCCCTTTGACAACGTTTTTTCACTGAATTTCATAGATTTTAGTTGCGCAACTTAACCATAACGTCCCTTTAACAAAGTTTTTTCATTGAATTTCATAGGTTTTTATTAGTGCAACTTAACCATAACATTTTTTTTAACTAAATTTTAAAGGTTTTTATTAGTGCAACGTCACCATAACATCCTTTTCAATAGATGAAGACCACTAACATCTTATGTCCTCAAAGTGGGAACGCTGGGTGGTAAAAAAAACAAAAAGATTTTCCTTCCTACACCGGGATGCCTGCGGCGTCCTGGTGTAGGTAGGAAAATCTTTTACCAAGATGGCCATCATGGAAAGGGAAGGCAGGGTATATAAAGAACACAACAGGGCATGAGCGGGGGGTGGGGGGAACAGGGGAGACACATGGGCATGAGCAGGGGGTGAGAGGGAACAGGGTACAAATGGGGCATGAGCAAGGGGTGGGGGGGAAAAGGAAGGAAACACGGGGCATGAGCGGATGTGGGGGGAACACGAGAGAGACACGGGCATGAGCAGCGGGTGGGGAGGAACATGAGGGAGACACGGGGTATGAGCGGGGGGTGGGGAGGAACACGAGGGAGACACGGGGCATGAGCGGAGGGTACATGGAACACACGGGGCATGAGCGGGGGTGGGGGGGAACAGAGAGAGACAAGGGGCATGAGCGGGGGGTGGGGGGTACACGAGGGAGACACGGGGCATGAGTGGGGGGTGGGGGTAACACGGGGCATGAGCGGGGGGTGGGGGGAACACGAGGGAGACACGGAGCATGAGCAGGGGGTGGGGGCAACAGGAGACAGACACGGGGCATGAGCGGGGGGTGGGGCCAACAGGAGAGAGACACGGGGCATGAGCGGGGGGTGGGAAGAACAGGAGACAGACACGGGGCATGAGCGGGGGATGGGGGGAACAGGAGACAGATATGGGGCATGTGCAGGGATGGGGAGAACAGGAGACAGACACGGGGGATGAGTGGGGGGTGGGGGGCAACAGGAGACAGACACGGGGCATGAGCGGGGGGTTGGGGGCAACAGGAGAGAGACACGGGGCATGAGCACGGAGTGGGGGGTATAGGAGACAGACACGGGGCATGGGTGGGGGCAACAGGAGACAAACACGGGGCATGAGCGGGGGAGTGGGGGGCAATAGGAGAGAGACACGGGGCATGAGCGGGGGGTGGGGGGGTACAGGAGACAGACACGGGGCATGAGCAGGGGTGGGGGGCAACAGGAGAGAGACACAGGGCATGAGCAGGGGTGGGTGGTACAGGAGACAGACACGGGGCATGAGCGGGGGGTGGGGGGCAACATGAGACAGACACGGAGCATGAGTGGGGGTGGGGAGAACAGGAGACAGACATGGGCATGAGCAGGGTTGGGGGCAACAGGAAAAAGACACGGGGCATGAGCGGGGGTGGGGGCAACAGGAGAGAGACACGGGGCATGAGCGGGGGGTGGGGGGCAAAAGGAGAGACATGGGGCATGAGCGGGGGGTGGGGGGCAACAGGAGAGACATGGGGCATAAGCGGGGGTTGGGGGGAACAGGAGACAGACACGGGGCATGAGCGAGGGGTGGGGGGAACAGGAGACAGACACGGGGAATGAGCAGGGGGTGGGGGGAACAACAGACACGGAGAATGAGCGGGGGTGGGGAGAACAGACATGGGGCATGAGCGGGGGAGTGGGGGGCAACAAGAGACAGACACGGGGCATGAGCGGGGGGTGGGAGGAATAGGAGACAGAAACGGGGCATGAGCGGGGGGTGGGGAGAACAGGAGACAGACTCGGGGCATGAGCGGGGGGTCGGGGGCAACAAGAGAGAGACATGGGGCATGAGCGGGTGGGAGGAACAGGAGACAGACACGGGGCATGAGCGGGGGGTGGGGGGCAACAGGAGATAGACACGGGGCATGTGCGGGGGGTGGGGGGAACAGGACAGACGCGGGGGGTGGGGAGAACAGGACACAGACATGGGGCATGAGCGGGGGCATGGGGGGCAACAGGAGACAGACACGGCACATGAGGGGAACAGGAGACAGATACGGGGCATGAGTGGGGGGTGGGGAGAACAGTAGGGAGAGAGACACACGGGGCATGAGCAGGGGGTGGGGGGAGGGAGAGGGACACACAGGGCATGAGTGGGGGTTTGGCGGGAGGGAGAGAGACACACGGGGCATGAGCGGGGGGTGGGCGATAGGGAGAGAGACACACGGGGCATGAGCGGGGGGTTGGCGGGAGGGAGAGAGACACACGGGGCATGAGCGGCGGGTGGGCGGGAGGGAGAGAGACACATGGGGCATGAGCGGGGGGTGGGCGGGAGGGAGAGAGACACACGGGGCATGAGCGCGGGGTGGGCGGGAGGGAGAGAGACACACGGGGCATGAGCGGGGGGTGGGGGGAGGGAGAGAGACACACGGGGCATGAGCGCGTGGTGGGGGGGAGGGGGAGAGACACACGGGGCATGAACGGGAGGGGGAGAGACACACGGGACCTGAGCGGGGTGGGCGGGAGATGGAGAGACACACGGGACATGAGAGGGGGATGGGCGGGAGGGGGAGAGACACACAGCGCAAGAGTGGGGGTGGGCGGGAGGGAGAAAGAGACACGGGGCAAGAGCGGGGGTGGGCGGGAGGGGGAAGAGACATGGGGCAAGAGCGGGGGTGGGGGAGAGGGGGAAAGAGACACAGGGCAAGAGTGGGGGTGGACGGGAGGGGGAAAGAGACACCGGTCAAGAGTGGGGGTGGGCGGGAGGGGCAAAGAGACACGGGGAAAGAGCGGGGGTGGGCGGGAGGGGGAAGAGACATGGGGCAAGAGCATGGGTGGGGAGGAGGGAGACAGACACACGGGGCAAGAGCGGGGGTTGGGGGGGTAGGTAGTGAGACACACGAGGCATGAGCGGGGGGTGGGCAGGAGGGGAGAGACACACGAGGCATGAGCGGGGGGTGGGCGGGAGGGGAGAGACACACGGACATGAGCGGGGGGTGGGCAGGAGGGGAGAGACACACGGACATGAGCGGGGGTGGACGGGAGGGGAGAGACACACAGACATGAGCGGGGGGTGGGCGGGAGGGGAGAGACACACGGACATGGGCGGGGGGTGGGCGGGAGGAGAGAGACACACGGACATGAGCGGGGGGTGGGCGGGAGGGGAGAGACACACTGGCATGAGCGGGGGGTGGGCGGGAGGGGAGAGACACACAGACATGAGCGGGGGTGGGTGGGAGGGGAGAGACACACGGACATGAGCGGGGGTGGGCGGAAGGGGAGAGACACATGGACATGAGCGGGGGGTGGGTGGAAGGGGAGAGACACACGGACATGAGCGGGGGGTGGGCGGGAGTATAGAGACACACAGACATGAGCGGGGGGTGGGCGTTAGGGAAGAGACACATGGACATGAGCGGGAGGTGAGCGGGAGAGGGGAGCCACACGGACATGAGCGGTTGAGAGACACAGGGACATGAGTGGGGGTGGGAGAGACACACGGGGCATGAGTGGGGGTTGGGCCGGTGGGATAGACGAGCGGGGCACGAGCGGGCATGAGCGGGGGGTGGGCGGATGGCGGAAAGACACACGGATATGAGCGGTGGTGGGCGGAATTTAGAAAGACACACGGACATGAGCAGGGGGTGGGCGGGAGGGAGAAAGACTTTGTGTGCAGGCGGCAGATCCTGTTCCTCGGCCCTCCGCTGGCCACCATGTGCCGATGGTGTGAGCGGGGGGCTGGAGGAAAAGGGAAGACACGGAGCATGAGTGGGGGTGAAAAGAAGGACACACGGGGCATGAGGGGAGGTGGGAGGAACAGGAGACAGACACGGGCATGAGCGGGGGTGGGGGATTTACTGTGCTGGCGGGGTACAAAGCCTCTCATGCGAGGAACAAAGATGGCGGGTGTCTCTGAAGCCAGACGCACTGCACGCTTTCACGCATTAATGAGAGAGCACGTCAGATGATGGCGGACATCACGCAAGCTGCTTGCCCAATCATCGTCCGGTCCGCAGAGCGAACAGGGAATTGTGTCCGCGAAGCGAACACAGATATCACTAATTTGTTTCACTTACATTTCTGTCATTTTTTTATTTACGGATTTACACCAAATAAAGCAAAGCACGCTTTCGGGACCAAGCCGCCGCTCCTGGCACAAATTTGGTGTAAATCCATCCAGCGGTTTGGGCTGTAGGCGTGAGCAAAGTTTTTTCCCATTATGTCTATGGGAAAAAAAAAGTTTTGGGACCACCCTATAACTTTGCCCCCCCTGGACGAATCCTCACCAAACTTTGCAAAAAAATTCAGAATGACCCAAATACATTTTTTGGTGAGGATTCGTCCAGGGAGAGCGAAGTTATAAGCCGCCCAAAAAGTGCTCTTCCTATGGAAACAGCAACTTAACCAGATGTGATTGGACCACAGGGAAAGTACAGCCATAAAAAAAAAAACAACAGAACTATCAGAAAGTGCTCATAAGTCTATTGATTATCTTTATGCACAAAAAGGATTGCTGTCTTTCAAGCTTGTGTCTTCCCGTATGTATGTTTCATATGATGTGACTGGACCCTAAGGAAATTACTGTAAGAACCTACTTGAAGGATACGTCTACAAATTATAAAAAATGTTTAGTTTCTGACTGTTACTGAAGAAAACCATGTGGCCTAGATATGTCAGCAAAAGAAAAAAGAGTGAGCCAGACATGTGATGTCATCAGTGATGTCATCAATGACATTTGTGATGTCATCTTTGATGTACTGGGTGTTAGTCTTAGCAGTGCACGGTGGTGGCGCGAGTTATGGTTGCTTAGCTTACCATAACCGGCGAATTTAAAGGGTTTTTCGGTTTTACTTGGAACCATAATGTCCCTTTGACAACGTTTTTTCACTGAATTTCATAGATTTTAGTTGCGCAACTTAACCATAACGTCCCTTTAACAAAGTTTTTTCATTGAATTTCATAGGTTTTTATTAGTGCAACTTAACCATAACATTTTTTTTAACTAAATTTTAAAGGTTTTTATTAGTGCAACGTCACCATAACATCCTTTTCAATAGATGAAGACCACTAACATCTTATGTCCTCAAAGTGGGAACGCTGGGTGGTAAAAAAAACAAAACGATTTTCCTTCCTACACCGGGATGCCTGCGGCGTCCTGGTGTAGGTAGAAAAATCTTTTACCAAGATGGCCATCATGGAAAGGGAAGGCAGGGTATATAAAGAACACAACAGGGCATGAGCGGGGGGGTGGGGGGAACAGGGGAGACACATGGGCATGAGCAGGGGGTGAGAGGGAACAGGGTACAAATGGGGCATGAGCAAGGGGTGGGGGGAAAAGGAAGGAAACACGGGGCATGAGCGGTGGTGGGGGGAACACGAGAGAGACACGGGGCATGAGCAGCGGGTGGGGAGGAACATGAGGGAGACACGGGGTATGAGCGGGGGTGGGGAGGAACACGAGGGAGACACGGGGCATGAGCGGGGGGTACATGGAACACACGGGGCATGAGCGGGGGTGGGGGGGAACGGAGAGAGACAAGGGGCATGAGCGGGGGGTGGGGGGTACACGAGGGAGACACGGGGCATGAGCGGGGGGTGGGGGTAACACGGGGCATGAGCGGGGGGTGGGGGGAACACGAGGGAGACACGGGGCATGAGCAGGGGGTGGGGGCAACAGGAGACAGACACGGGGCATGAGCGGGGGGTGGGGCCAACAGGAGAGAGACACGGGGCATGAGCGGGGGGTGGGAAGAACAGGAGACAGACACGGGGCATGAGCGGGGGATGGGGGGAACAGGAGACAGATACGGGGCATGTGCAGGGATGGGGAGAACAGGAGACAGACACGGGGGATGAGTGGGGGGTGGGGGGCAACAGGAGACAGACACGGGGCATGAGCGGGGGGTTGGGGGCAACAGGAGAGAGACACGGGGCATGAGCACGGAGTGGGGGGTATAGGAGACAGACACGGGGCATGGGTGGGGGCAACAGGAGACAGACACGGGGCATGAGCGGGGGAGTGGGGGGCAATAGGAGAGAGACACGGGGCATGAGGGGGGGGTCGGGGGTACAGGAGACAGACACGGGGCATGAGCAGGGGGTGGGGGGCAACAGGAGAGAGACACAGGGCATGAGCAGGGGTGGGTGGTACAGGAGACAGACACGGGGCATGAGCGGGGGGTGGGGGGCAACATGAGACAGACACGGAGCATGAGTGGGGGTGGGGAGAACAGGAGACAGACACGGGCATGAGCAGGGTTGGGGGCAACAGGAGAAAGACACGGGGCATGAGCGGGGGTGGGGGCAACAGGAGAGAGACACGGGGCATGAGCGGGGGGTGGGGGGCAAAAGGAGAGACATGGGGCATGAGCGGGGGGTGGGGGGCAACAGGAGAGACATGGGGCATAAGCGGGGGTTGGGGGGAACAGGAGACAGACACGGGGCATGAGCGAGGGGTGGGGGGAACAGGAGACAGACATGGGGCATGAGCAGGGGGTGGGGGGAACAACAGACACGGAGAATGAGCGGGGGTGGGGAGAACAGACATGGGGCATGAGCGGGGGAGTGGGGGGCAACAAGAGACAGACACGGGGCATGAGCGGGGGGTGGGAGGAATAGGAGACAGAAACGGGGCATGAGCGGGGGGTGGGGAGAACAGGAGACAGACTCGGGGCATGAGCGGGGGGTCGGGGGCAACAAGAGAGAGACATGGGGCATGAGCGGGTGGGAGGAACAGGAGACAGACACGGGGCATGAGCGGGTGGGGGGGAAGGAGACAGATACGGGGCATGAGCGGGGGGTGGGGGGCAACAGGAGATAGACACAGGGCATGAGCGGGGGGTGGGGGGAACAGGACACAGACGCGGGGGGTGGGGAGAACAGGACACAGACATGGGGCATGAGCGGGGGCATGGGGGCAACAGGAGACAGACACGGCACATGAGGGGAACAGGAGACAGATACGGGGCATGAGTGGGGGGTGGGGAGAACAGTAGGGAGAGAGACACACGGGGCATGAGCGGGGGGTGGGGGGAGGGTGAGGGACACACAGGGCATGAGTGGGGGTTGGGCGGGAGGGAGAGAGACACACGGGGCATGAGCGGGGGGTGGGCGATAGGGAGAGAGACACACGGGGCATGAGCGGGGGGTTGGCGGGAGGGAGAGAGACACACGGGGCATGAGCGGCGGGTGGGCGGGAGGGAGAGAGACACATGGGGCATGAGCGGGGGGTGGGCGGGAGGGAGAGAGACACACGGGGCATGAGCGCGGGGTGGGCGGGAGGGAGAGAGACACACGGGGCATGAGCGGGGGGTGGGGGGAGGGAGAGAGACACACGGGGCATGAGCGCATGGTGGGGGGAGGGAGAGAGACACACGGGGCATGAACGGGAGGGGGAGAGACACACGGGACCTGAGCCGGGTGGGCGGGAGATGGAGAGACACACGGGACATGAGAGGGGGATGGGCGGGAGGGGGAGAGACACACAGCGCAAGAGTGGGGGTGGGCGGGAGGGAGAAAGAGACACGGGGCAAGAGCGGGGGTGGGCGGGAGGGGGAAAGAGACATGGGGCAAGAGCGGGGGTGGGGGAGAGGGGGAAAGAGACACAGGGCAAGAGTGGGGGTGGACGGGAGGGGGAAAGAGACACCGGGCAAGAGTGGGGGTGGGCGGGAGGGGCAAAGAGACACGGGGAAAGAGCGGGGGTGGGCGGGAGGGGGAAGAGACATGGGGCAAGAGCATGGGTGGGGAGGAGGGAGACAGACACACGGGGCAAGAGCGGGGGTGGGGGGGTAGGTAGTGAGACACACGAGGCATGAGCGGGGGGTGGGCAGGAGGGGAGAGACACACGAGGCATGAGCGGGGGGTGGGCGGGAGGGGAGAGACACACGGACATGAGCGGGGGGTGGGCAGGAGGGGAGAGACACACGGACATGAGCGGGGGTGGACGGGAGGGGAGAGACACACAGACATGAGCGGGGGGTGGGCGGGAGGGGAGAGACACACGGACATGGGCGGGGGGTGGGCGGGAGGAGAGAGACACACGGACATGAGCGGGGGGTGGGCGGGAGGGGAGAGACACACTGGCATGAGCGGGGGGTGGGCGGGAGGGGAGAGACACACAGACATGAGCGGGGGTGGGTGGGAGGGGAGAGACACACGGACATGAGCGGGGGTGGGCGGAAGGGGAGAGACACATGGACATGAGCGGGGGGTGGGTGGAAGGGGAGAGACACACGGACATGAGCGGGGGGTGGGCGGGAGTATAGAGACACACAGACATGAGCGGACGGTGGGCGTTAGGGAAGAGACACATGGACATGAGCGGGGGGTGGGCGGGAGAGGGGAGCCACACGAACATGAGCGCTTGAGAGACACAGGGACATGAGTGGGGGTGGGAGAGACACACGGGGCATGAGTGGGGGTTGGGCCGGTGGGATAGACGAGCGGGGCACGAGCGGGCATGAGCGGGGGGTGGGCGGATGGCAGAAAGACACACGGACATGAGCGGTGGTGGGCGGAATTTAGAAAGACACACGGACATGAGCGGGGGGTGGGCGGGAGGGAGAAAGACTTTGTGTGCAGGCGGCAGATCCTGTTCTTCGGCCCTCCGCTGGCCACCATGTGCCGATGGTGTGAGCGGGGGGCTGGAGGAAAAGGGAAGACACGGAGCATGAGTGGGGGTGAAAAGAAGGACACACGGGCATGAGGGGAGGTGGGAGGAACAGGAGACAGACACGGGCATGAGCGGGGGTGGGGGATTTACTGTGCTGGCGGGGTACAAAGCCTCTCATGCGAGGAACAAAGATGGCGGGTGTCTCTGAAGCCAGACGCACTGCACGCTTTCACGCATTAATGAGAGAGCACGTCAGATGATGGCGGACATCACGCAAGCTGCTTGCCCAATCATCGTCCGGTCCGCAGAGCGAACAGGGAATTGTGTCCGCGAAGCGAACACAGATATCACTAATTTGTTTCACTTACATTTCTGTCATTTTTTTATTTACGGATTTACACCAAATAAAGCAAAGCATGCTTTCGGGACCAAGCCGCCGCTCCTGGCACAAATTTGGTGTAAATCCATCCAGCGGTTTGGGCTGTAGGCGTGAGCAAAGTTTTTTCCCATTATGTCTATGGGAAAAAAAAAGTTTTGGGACCACCCTATAACTTTGCCCCCACTGGACGAATCCTCACCAAACTTTGCAAAAAAATTCAGAATGACCCAAATACATTTTTTGGTGAGGATTCGTCCAGGGAGAGCGAAGTTATAAGCCGCCCAAAAAGTGCTCTTCCTATGGAAACAGCAACTTAACCATAACTACATGGCCACTACCGTGGCCATGTAATGGCAGTGAACAAAAACAATGGGGCTAAACATATGATATCATCAGTGATGTCATCAGCGACATTTGTGATGCCATCTTTCATGTCCTTGGTGTTAGTGTTAGCAGTGCACAGTGGTGTGGGCATTTATCGTTGTTTAGCCTACCATAACTGGCGAATTTTAGCGGTTTTCTGGTTTTACTTTGAACCATAATGTCACGCTTGGAAAGTTTTTTCAGTGAATTTCACAGGTTTTTAGTAGCACAATTTAACCATAACGTCCCCTTAACAAAGTTTTTTTTAGTGTATTTTACAGGTTTTTAGTAGGGCAACTTAACCATAACGTCCCTTTAACAAAGTTTATTTTTACTGAATTTCACAGGTTTTAGAAGAGACAGTTTATTGTAACTGAATATACACTTTCATCATGTGATTTTGGGACATATGTACTATAATGTCCTTACTTTATATACATGTAACATAAAACATACTGAACCCCCTCGCTAATAATATTTGAAAGGCACGGACTGAGCACCTGTCTGTGGATGGGCGGGGACGAAGTCACCACTACCCAAACAGTCAGGGGGTATCTGAAATTGTATTATTGTGTTATATGAAAAATGCACAACGTTCAATTAGAACACATAAAGACATTATAAGTACTAATAAATAACCAATTGAACCTAAACGTCTGAAACATTATCCATGCATTTAATGACCATGTAGAATGAAATGGATTATACCATAACAGAAAAAGGTATGCCTCCAAAGTAATTACCTCACAGAAACTGTGCAGCCAGGAGCGACAGTAGACGCACACAGTACAACGAAGACAAATTACAACAAAATAGTAAGTGAACCTCATTTGTCTTATATCTGTGTGTACTTTTTTTGTATGAGGGGCAGAAAAAATAATGTATTTCTGTTGTTTTGACACAGAAATGTGCAGTGCTTTGGGGTGGCTGGAGGAGAATTTTCCGATTGGAGAAATGTTAGAAGATAGCGATAATAATGGTACACACTACTCTGCACAAGCAAATTAATGGTCAGTATTTTATGGGCATTTAACATATATATATTTTTTTTTAACAGACCAGGTAAAGAAAGAAGAAAGGCCAACACAGACACAGAGGAAGACATTCTAAAAAGGATAGAAGTGAAAATGGACATACTAAATGACAATTTTAACAATTGAAGGCAATTTGTGGAGGAATATGTGAGAGGAAAAATACGATATCACTTTCCCACCTGTACCTGCCCCCCTTCTCCATTTCCCAGGGAACCATCCCCAAACCTTCAAGAAGAAAATAAACATTTTGATGAAACATCCATCCCTTCATCCCCTCACAATTCATCCCCTCACAACCAGCCCGTGTTAAACCCTTATTCCCCTATATTCGTTTCAGTATCTGCTTCCCCCTGTATTTCTCTTGATTGATGTGTGTGTGTGTATTGACATTTTTTTATGTTAGTTGTAGTGAAATGGTTTGAGGCAAAACATTTTTTGAAAAGAGTTAAAATGTCCACGGACAGTGCGCCTGTTCGGGCTGGCCGTAATCAATATAGTATGGATGTTCTAGGGGCAAAACACCTACCCGTAGCAATCGCAACCAATTTGGACCTAATGTTATAACGCACCAGGTGTCCAATTTGTCTGCAATTGGACATAATGGGGACATCCTAAGGACATTAGACCTCTCTGTACTGGTCACAACCAACATAAAACATGTTCTTAGAACACACCAGATGTCTGGGATGTCTGTAAATGAACAAAATGGGAGTGTCCTAAGGACAGCATATCGATCCGTACCGTCCGCAGCCAAGATGGAAATGCCTGTAGAACAGGTGATGTGTCTGGCATGTCCGTAGTCAAACAAAATGGAGGTGTCCTAACAACACTGCACCTGGCCATGCAGTCAGCAGAACATCTACGCACATGCGCACCACACCCATGAGTAGTGCGAACATCGCGTCTGTCCCTAAATTTCTGTCTCACTTGTGTCGCACTTTTTTAAAAAAAATTTGGTTTTATTTGATTTTATGTCAAACATGTTACAGTTTATTCAATAGGAATTAACAAGCTTTGCAAACAATTAAAAAAAGAAAAAATGTGCCAAACAAATGGACAGTCATAATCCAATTTTTACATTTCGGCAGTGCTTATGTGAACTTTCCATTTGCATTTAACTTCCGTTTAGAATAACATTAAATGTTAACAATAATCCCTGCTTTCCCCTCCCTCCCCTCCCTCCGACCCACCCTACACGACTTGGTCGACTGCTGCTGAGGAATGTGTTTTCTAGTGTGTGGTGAGCTGCATGATATATTTGGTATGTTTTGGGGACCACCTTGTTTGGGAAGTTAGTGTGGTTTTTCGTTGTCTCAGGTCCTGTATTCCATCAATAGGTGATCTCTCGTAATGTGAGACTATGGGGCTGATGGACCTGTAGATATTAATGTGTCATTTCCAGCATGTATTTGTTAAGGAATTCCATCCTTAGAATATCGCACTGTGTGGATTTCCCATGTATGGATGCCGTGATCTTTTCCATGGTGCACATATTGGAGGTTACATTGACTCAATATTTCTCGGTTGGGACCGTTGGACATTTCCATTTCATGGCTAAGAGAGCCTTTGCAGCTAGTAAAAGTGGTGCAGCTATGTCTTTGACCCTCCTCCATTCATCTTCAATATTTTCAAAACTAAATAGTACTGCTGTCCTCTGGATCCCATCTAGGTCCCTAATCCAACCCAGGACTTCGTTCCAGTAAACTTTAATTCGGGGGCAATTTCACCACATGTGCCAATAGTCTGCTATGGATCCGCAACCTCTCCAACATAGTGGGCTAGATGATTGGTACATTTTGGAGAGCCTGTGCAGGTCATATTGCCATCTATTTAGTAGTTTAATTGTGTGCAGTTTATATTGGCACGAGATCGAGGCTTTGGGTGCAGCCCAACATATCTAGTCCCACATCTCCAGATCAATACTATCTCCCATGTCCCTCTTCCATTTCAGTCTAAGGGGTTCTGTAGACCCTTCCCCTGCCTCTATGAGCGTTCTATATAGGATCGAGATCAGTCCCTTCGTTTCAGTTCTGGAATCTAATATTATCTCAAATGGGGTGAGGTCCCTTTCAAACTTGTCCTTCCACTTGGGCTTTGTCAGGACACCCTTAATTTGCAGAACGTGGAATGCAGACAGTGTGCCAATTCCGAGTGCCTCCTCCAGCTCGGGGTGTGTGATAAATGAGTCCTTTTTTAGAAGTTGTCCCACCCTTTCCAGGCACGCCTCGTACCAGGATTGAAATCTCTCTACATTAGGAATCTGGTCATTGTTGCCAGGGGACCACAGGTGACTTAGTGGCGATGGCCACATAGTGATGTTTTTCATATCCATGCCTTCTTGCAATACATCCCATATGGTTTCAAACATCGGGTGTGCTTTAGATTTCTTTAATACTCTCCTTCTAGGGGATCATAGCCACTCAGAGATTGTCGCCGGGGACAAGTAGTGATTGTCCATGGCAATCCATTGAGGTGTTTTCTGATCACGGAGGTGGGGAATGAGGACTCGCAACTGGGTTGCTACATAATATTTCTGAATATCCGGAAGGCCCACCACACCCTTATCTTTTGGTAGCGTCAGGTTGGTATATGCAATTCTTGGTTTCTTCCCCTGCCACAGGAACTTTATGATCGCTTTCTTGACATCTGTAAAGAATTTGCGCGGCATTTGGATAGGGAACATTTGAAAGGGGTATAAAAATCTCAGGAGACAGGTCATTTTTATTGCATTTAGGCATCCGAGCCAGGATATGGTTAGTTTGTCCCACCTGGCGAGGTCTGCGTGAAATTTTTGGAGAAGCACCGGGAAGTTGGCCTCATATAGATCACGTAGATATCACGTGACATGTATCCCCAAATATTTCAATTTCTCATGCTCTATCGTAAGGCCCAGGGAAGAATATCTTTCACTGTTCGCTTCCATTGTTCCCAGTAGGGGGAAGAGTATTGACTTGGATTTGTTGATTTTAAATCCCGATAAGTAGCCGTATGCATCTATTAAATTTAGTGCCCTGGGGATGGAAGTGTTGGGGTTTATCACATGGAGAAGTAAGTCAATGGCGTATAGCGCTACCTTGTATTCCACCTGCCCCAGTCTCATTCCCTCAATTCGGGTCATTCCTGATTTTCTGGGCTAGGGGTTCTATAGAAAGGGCGAAGAGTATGGCCGATAGGGGACATCCCTGTCGGATGCCACGTTTTAACTCGAACCACCTCGAGTACTCTCCATTGACTGACACTGCAGCTCTAGACGCTGTGTACACTGCTTTTATCCCTTTTCTAAATGTTGGTCCTATACCTACGGCGCGGAGGACTGCGGAAAGGAATTCCCATTCCACTCGATCAAATGCTGTGTCACACTTTTAATTACTTTCAGGACCCGAACACTGTCCGTAGAATTCCCGCGCGCATGCGCATGTCCGTTACTCTGCATTTGGTGTCCAGAGGGCAGCCATTTCCTTCACGGATGTGTTCACGACATCATCATGTGACCGCACCCAGGCTGAGCATGTGGACTAATTTGCGCAGTTTGTCTGCTTCCGAAACATTTCAAAAGAACTTATACAAACATGGGAAATTATTTTACAGTATAAAATCACCATTTCACATGTCCCATGCAATGGCCCAACCTTTCAAATTATTGTTTAGAATTTTTGCAATGCTTTTGAGTGATCGATATGGTCACGAGCTGCACCCTTCCACCCCTATAAATGGCCACACCCCCAAGCTCATCTTCATTGTGCTTCTGGCTATAGCAGATTGAGTTGTGCTGCCTTTACTGCTGTAGCGAACATTAGCCGAGTAATCCTTATAGCATCCATGGCTGCTGTTGGTTCATTAGCCTCAGCCCCACCCCCAAACCCTCCACCGCCACCACCTCCCCAAGAGCCTGCAGAGGGAAATACAGGTGAGGATGTAGACAGCGAGAAAGAAGAGGAAGAAGAGAATGAGGTGGAGGAACTCTGCACTACAAGCACTCGCCGGGAGTCGTGTGTGTGGCAGTTGTTTAGCGTTTTTGGGAACGTACCAAAAGCATGTGCAAACCTGCTCAAGTGTAACCAGTGCAAGTTGGTGATGAGTCGCGGGAGACCTGGTGCGTACAGCTTTGGTACGACAACCATGAAGCGACACCTAACGTTGTTCCAAAGTGCAGACATTTGCAAGGTGGTGCCATGTGAAGAACGTAGTAGATTGAGTTCCTCCACAGCATCCTCCGTGTCCGATCCTCTCACTACAAGAGACACTCCTGTGGGGGGGGCGCATACCTCCAGCTGCCTCACAAGCCATTCACGATGCTATGACCCTTACCTTTCGAGGGTCACAATATTGTGTATGTAGTGCAACACAGTACTCTGCAGGGGGGAGAGTCTTCGAACTGCTTTTGAGGCTACGGTCACGGAGCACCAGAAGAACTGCCCCCTACCTAAGTAAAGGCCACCATACATCTTTCTCTCTCCACCTGCCCTTTCTTATCCCCGTGGTTGGTTCCCTTCCTTACCCTCCTTTGCCCTCCTCTCATAGGGTGTTGTGTGCTGAAAATCAATAAACTGGAAAACAACAAAAATGACAAAAAAGGCTCTTTTCAGAGCCGCCTTTCTCAGTTTAACAATAGAATTATCAAGTGACCGGTGTAGGCCCCTGCGCATTGTTCAAAAAAGTCCATGGACAGTCGTAGGATGCACAAAAATGGAGGGTGCAAGCAGAGCAAAACCAATGCACTTGTCGCTGGGAGTAAGTGGTGGCTCTGAAAAGAGCCTTTCGGTGGTGTTTTGTGTGTTTCAAAAACTGTGGATTTGAAAAAAACGGATTGCCAAATAGATGACTATGAATCCAAAAAAGGTTGCAATGCATTTTGTACATTGGGAAGAAAAATCTGATTGCCAAAATATGTGAGATGGACTCCATCTCTGCGAAAAATTGAAGTGCTGCGAAACAAAATGTGTTCATTGTGGAATGAGGACATGCCAACATCTCTTAGAAAGACACAAACAGCCTTTTTGACATTGCGCCTCACTTTCTCCATTTGTGGACCAAATGCAGAAGAACGCAGCCATATTTGTCTTTGTGCAATACGGGAAAAAACTATTTGGCAATTTGGAAACATGTTCATGACCTTTACAAGTCCATCCTTCATTGCAAATTGCAAAGAAATTCCAGAGACATGGCCTAAACTGTTTCCTCCGCAATGAATGATAATTATATCCGGATGAAGCTGTGTGTGTAAAGTACCACAGAGAGGTACCAAGTCCAGCCACCTCATTCCACGCACGCCATTCCAGTGCACTTCCACATGAGGAAATCCAAGATCAGCAGATGGACCGCAACTTTCCGCATGCACCTTCAACCAATGTATCCATGAGTCTCTCAAATATAGATAATCTTTTTTCGAGCACACAGACCAATGGCTGTCTGGTGTCCTGTCAGGGAAAAGACGTTGTGACTAAATTTCTCCGATCAGAACACACCCACTGAACTTTACTGACCAATCCCTACTCTCCCACATTCTCATTTGCATGCGTCTCCACCCCAGAATCTCCGTTGGTAGTATGCGCTGCCTGCAGACTACCGCCACTACCGCTCTACCCACGGACAAGCGCTGCTAAGTGCAGCACGTAACTCTTACCCAGTCCTTCTACCCTGTCCACATCACTCGCAAATCCATTCCCTCATTGGACACGTAGAGGATCAGAGCGTGACGACTGTACATTTAAATATTATTCCTCTTTTCCCCGTTAAAGTTTTTTTTTTTTTTGGGCAGATGCCTTACAGACAAAATATATCAAAATATTTTTTCTTCTTACTTTACTCCTACAATTATTACAGAACCTTCTCCAAAGCAAGCCTTACCTTCCAAAAGAACATGGCATTTCCCAAAGAAGATAACGCAAAACCATCTGCTTCAAAATAAGCAGCATTACTGGGAACAATGTTCTCGTGGCTGCAGAAAAACATACCAGCTCGTAACATGAAAGCATGCATGCCGCGATTGATGGTACACCTCCCAATACTTTGATTAGGACAGAAAACAGAACTGTTGTCCCATTTTCCTCTAGGGAGTAAGGCAGAAAAAATTACTTTTGCACTTGGAAAGATATTAATGACTGCTTGCACCAACTGTTCCAAATCTTCCAACAAAGTATCTGAACTCACGTAGCCCAAATGGCAAGCACCGTAGTGCAAAAGTACCTCATATTGACTGGTCATCCTACGCATGTCTCTGCAAACTTGGAGAATTATCGCAACATTGCGATCAGTCTCAGCGCTCCACACCACCT
Organism: Ambystoma mexicanum; assembly: GCF_040938575.1. Taxonomy (NCBI): domain Eukaryota; kingdom Metazoa; phylum Chordata; class Amphibia; order Caudata; family Ambystomatidae; genus Ambystoma; species Ambystoma mexicanum. The sequence continues at coordinate 564,770,275 of NC_090937.1, read as the reverse complement.
CCACTCCTCTCACATCGAAATTGTGTGCCACATGCCTACTTTCGGAATAATGCTGTAAACCATGGACAAAAATATCTCCGAGCACCAAAACCCTGACTCTCTCCACCTCTGCCATCTTCAGTACACGCACCGTCTTTCGACACAAAAGAACAATGTGAACATCTGATTGGCTGATGTCTACAGTCCCCTTTCCTGGCTGGATTTGCTGTAGAACCCTGTATGTGGCACCCCCTACCCGCGGACAAGCGCTGTCTACGTGCAGCACATAACTCTTACCCAGTCCTTCTACCCTTTCCACATCACTCGTCAATCCATTCCCTCATTGGACACAGCTAAGCAGTCACACAACCATCCACCAATCACATTCAACATCTCTACATCTAACTCTGTCATCAAAATTTTGCACTTCAAATGTACTATTGATCACTCTGAATGCAAGTCGCATATCATTGTAAAGCACATACTTCAAAAACTACTGTGCAAGTGTCGCAGATTTCTACGTACAGTTCCATGCATGCACACATGCATGAGTATAAAGTACAGGTATGCATATTTTAATCAGAAAACATGTGTAACCCTTATGATTTCATTTAAACAAATTAATGGCATTAAATCTGCATAGCCAATACATACCAACGCTCCCCCTTTAAGTACAAGACTTCTGATGTTTCATTGGCAACCCGCACTTCTTCTTACTGTCTCCCGCATAACCTATACATACGTAACAACCCTCCTTATTTAGCGCGAAACTTGATTTTCCATTAGAAAATGTCACCATTTTTTACTGTGTACCACCTACATTAATGCTACTCGTATGAGAAAAATAAACAATCCCGATTGCTGTGGTGACATCTCCCTTTGAGGGTCTCCCGATTTTTCGGGTTCGTACTTATAGTATGAAAGTAGTGTCATTTTTCCCATCTAATATAATGACCTATCACTTACAAACCTCTCTGGTATGGACAACACAGCTTAAAAAAAACAAGGCATTTTAATAAACTAAAAATTGTCCTCATTTGCGAATCACGTTCAACTAACATAATACAAATAAATACAAAGGCAGCACATAGTGAAGTGAAATGCACACATGCACTGTGTTGAGATATCAAAGGAGAATACTCCGACGAAAGATGCAAAATTTACGTGTGCAGTAACATCACTGCTTTAAACACACAAAGTTACTAACTTCTTCTTTTTACAATTGCATTGAAGACTACTCTCCTGAAAATCAACAGCAGCTACACTGCAAACTACATATCCGCAGAAACCTGGTCATTCTGCAAAAAAAAGTAAGTACAGTACTACTTTATATTCTTACTGTTCCTCAAACAGACTGTGTGGGTTATTTATTTAATTTGCACACCAAAACAATCATTGATTTCTTAACCATTCTACCCACAAATCGCCATTTACTAAAGAAAGAATAACAGGCAGAATGGCTCACAAATCCCTGTGTTTTTGGAACTCTAATAACATACAGAAGCCTTAGAATGTTAGTACTAGAAAACACATTTTTCAAACTGTTTCAATTTTGTACCATTACGTTTGCTATTAATGCTTCTCCTCACCACTAGCTCACTTTGTACTCTCATCTGAAGTACAGTGTAGCCTTCCAAACTCATTGTAACTGCCCAATGCACATTCACACACCACCACAAAGAGCTTCCCCATCAAACTCATGTACACATGCACACAGCATACATACATTGTACAACAGACCAAACCATGCCTTCTTTTTTTCAACAGACTCCAAAGAATGCTTACCAAAAAGCAAGTCCGTAGAAAGGAACGCAGAAATAGAGCAAATGAAAATAAAACTGTCCAAAGTAAGCATCCATCTGTAGCAGAGTTTGTAGAGAATGTTGGAACAAAACATCCAATACAGTCATTTAGCGAAACAAAGGAAGCTTTAACTACCGAAACTGTGGCTCCTCTATCAAAATGTGGCAAGAAACAGAAAACCCTTTACAAAAAATCAGCTACCAGTACTGCTAACAGTGCTCCTATTAATCCTAATATAGTAACAACAACCCATAGTAAAAAAAAAGTATTTTAGCAAAAATGTTTCGCCAGAGTCCTTCAGAATCTAATAAGAAGAGGACCGAAATCATCCTCAACCCTTAAAACCTACCGTGGAAAATTAATCCTACAAGCTCTCGTAGACAGTGCAATCGTTCTGAAAAAGAAAGTTATTATTTTAGTGTTAAAAAGGGTTGAAACCACTAACAAAAGTAAGTACTAAACTACAAAAGAAACTTATCAATAAACGGAATGTCAAAAAAATAACTTCTTAAATATTTGTGGAGGTGAATGGAGTCACACAACAACAACAGAACCGTATTTTAATGAAGAAGCATAAATACAAAATCAAAAAAACACAATTGCCATCCATAGCAGTGGACGAGGGTGTATGTGAGGGACATGTGTTCATTTCCAAACTTGCAATTGGGCTTCTATCATGTTTTTGCCATTTCTAAGTGGGTGGATGCAATACTCGCGTGGGTGTTTGGCATTTGGAGGCTGACCATAAGGGCCAGGGATCTACATTGTGGTGACATGTTGGCTGGGGGACATGAGTGGGGGCCTGGTGGAGGCTGCCCCTGGTGGCTGGGGGGTGGGGGTGCAGGGAGACATGAGTGGGGGCCTGGTGGAGGCTGCCCCTGCACTGCTGGGGGGTGGGGGTGGTGGGAGACATGAGTGGGGGCCTGGTGGAGGCTGCCCCTGCACTGCTGGGGGGTGGGGGTGGTGGTAGACATGGGTGGGGGCCTGGTGGAGGCTGCCCCTGCACTGCTGGGGGGTGGGGGTGGTGGGAGAGTGTTAGGGAGAATTCTCTGTTTAGGCTGAATTTCCTAACCCAGTGAGTCCCCCAGCAGCTTTGCTGGATTTCTGGAGTTTGTTTTTTTCATCCTGCCAAGAGTGAGACTCTTTTTCTCCCACTCTTGGACATGAATGTGTGTAATTCCTTTGAATGTCAATGTGTTCTATGGGCAATGGGGTCTTTTACTCCATAGGGTCTCATATGTTTTTCTATGTGTGTTACACCGCACCCTACGTGCCGTAACACTGGGGCGTCCTAGCGGACCTCCATCATAGACTCCATACCCGGGGACTGACTACTGTCCTAAATTTACTAACAGAACTAGTACAAACCATCCTATTGTGGACGTACTAGTAGGGGTAATTCGATTACTCCTAGGTCTGTTATTCGAGGGGGCACTGTCCCGTCCCCCCTCGTCGAGTTTTGGCCAGTGGCAGTGGAAACTACTTGTTATGTTCGACCCCGAATATAACCCTATGGGATTCTTCCCATTGTTAGAGATTGATACTTTTTCTCGTCTCTAACATACCACTGGTCGACTTATCTTAAATAAGTCTATCGGATGGTATTTTCTGGCAGAACTCGGTTTTTAAAATGGCGTCTGTGTTCGTCTCTGTGACTCCTAAACCAAAGGTCGAGCCCTTTGTTCCACTTTTGGCCTGCTTCTGTACAGAGACCCTCCAAAGGGGTGCCATTCTGTCTGGGTTACCACAGGGGTGTGGGAGGGGGTTTAGGCACTCTGGACCGAGTTGCCTTGCCAACTCCGGTCGCACTCTGGTGTGATTGGCCCAAGTGGTGAGCCTCCCCGCTCACCACTTAGCGTGTTTTGATTGACAGCTAGGCTGAATGAATGGGGGTTTTCTGCATAAAAGCAGGGCTTTTGGGACTGGATCTTTAGAAGTCGCCACAGGACCTAAGAATCCGACGAGGGTAAAGCTGAGCCGACCTGCAACGACAACACCTCTGGTGGAGCCCTGCTGAACCGACTCACCACTTCCCGATGACAGAGGAGATCTCCCTGCCGGAGAGTCTCTTCCCCTGACTGGTGGGAACAACCAGTCCCTTTTGCTTTTTCTTCGCCTCAGGACGCAGTGGTCGAATTGCCCGTGCAGAGCACCTCGGCAACCGGATAGCCACTACCCCTGTACCGCGACCAAAATGTGGTGCCTTGTGACGGAGCACTCCCCGGCTGGTCTCTTCCCTGGTGGTGCAACGATCTTCAACTTTCCTTTGACGACGAGATCCTCTCTTCTCTTGGCAAAGACCGGACGTGCACCCACCACCAGGAACAACTGCCCCCCCCGGAGCTGCCTCTCCACAATCAAGGTGCTGTGTCCGCCTGGCTTCCCTTGTTGCAGGATAGAGGGAGGTGTCTTAATCCTCGCCTCTCCATAGGGTCGCCTCCAAGCTTTCTCTAGCGTGTTGTACTGAACTGGTCCAATCTGCCGATAACAATTTGCTACAAAGACTCGAACGCATTTCCACTAAGATACTTTTTGGGACATATCGCCTTGCCTCTATCCGAGTGGGCCTGGCCTCTGAACTTTATAATCTATTGCGGTTCTTGTCTTCTTGCCTTGCATTTGTCCGTTAAGTATTGGAACCGAGTTGATTTCGTAACCTGCTTATTTTCTCTCCCGTCCTAACGAATATTAGAGTGCCATCTAGGTTGAGGCATACACCTCTGTCTGCAAATAAGTGATGCTGGTAAAACCTAGACTTGTCGAACTATTGTTAGGGGGATTGATCTTTTTCTTCGTAGAGTAATTGTAATTGAAGTGTTTGCCGTAATAGTGCCAGAGTGTTTTCTATAGACGTGTCGTTATAAATAAATACCTTTATATCTTTACACTGAAGCCTTGTTGCGTGTTTGCTTATCTTACTGTGAAGAATTGCCCTATGTTGTATACTCCACATACTGTCTAACTCTTCTTGAGGGAAGTCTGACTGCTCAGCCACAGCTACCAAGTGAATCTGTGTGGTACAGACTGCTACCAAGTGGGTTTACTGCCAAACACCTGTAGTCCTAAATCTTTTGCAGTGGTCCCAGAGGGAACTGCACAGGTTTCCGCCTAACAGAGACATGAGTGGGGGCCTGGTGGAGGCTGTCCCTGCACTGCTGGGGGGTGGGGGTGATAGGGGACATGAGTGGGGGCCTGGTGGAGGCTGCCCCTGCACTGCTGGGGTGTGGGGGTGGTGGGAGACATGGGTGGGGGCCTGGTGGAGGCTGCCCCTGCACTGCTGGGGGGTGGGGGTGGTGGTAGACATGAGTGGGGGCCTGGTGGAGGCTGCCCCTGCACTGCTGGGGGGTGGGGGTGGTGGGAGACATGAGTGGGGGCCTGGTGGAGGCTGCCCCTGCACTGCTGGGGGGCGGGGGTGGTGGGAGACATGGGTGGGGGCCTGCTGGAGGCTGCCCCTGGTGGCTGGGGGTGCAGGGGGACATGCGTTGGTGGGCAGTAGTGCAAGGTGACATGTGGGTTGGCTGGGGGGCATGGCCATGGTGGATGGGCTGCCTGCAGGACATGTGCAGGGTAGGCCCCTGTGGTGTGGGCCACCTGCAGGGGCCGTGGAGGGTGTAGAGGGAACACCTGGGAGGACCCACACGTGCAATTCACATGTGGTGCTCCCCGCGCACCCCTGTAATACACGTACCCTGATGGAATCGCGTGTGATACTTCCCACGCACCCCTGAAATACACGTACCCTGCTGATTTTGCGTGTGATACTTCCCGCGCACCCCTGAAATACACGTACCCTGCTGATTTTGCGTGTGAATCTTCCCGCGCACCCCTGAAATACACGTACCCTGCTGCTTTTGCGTGTGATACTTCCCGTGCACCCCTGGAATACACTTACCCTGCTGTTTTTGCGTGTGATACTTCCCGCGCACCCCTGGAATACACGTACCCTGCTGCTTTTGCGTGTGATACTTCCCGTGCACCCCTGTAATACACGTACCCTGATGGAATCGTGTGTGATACTTCCCGCGCACCCTTGAAATACACATACCCTGCTGATTTTGTGTGTGAAACTTCCCGCGCACCCCTGAAATACACGTACCCTGCTGCTTTTGCATGTGATACTTCCCGTGCACTCCTGGAATACACGTACCCTGCTGTTTTTGCATGTGATACTTCCCGCGCACCCCTGGAATACACGTACCCTGCTGTTTTTGCGTGTGATACTTCCTGCGCACCCCTGGAATACAGGTACCCTGATGGAATCGCGTGTGATACTTCCCGCGCACCCCTGAGATACACGTACCCTGCTGATTTTGCGTGTGATACTTCCCGCGCACCCCTGAAATACACGTACCCTGCTGCTTTTTCGTGTGATACTTCCCGTGCACCCCTGGAATACACGTACCCTGCTGTTTTTGCGTGTGATACTTCCCGCGCACCCCTGGAATACACGTACCTGCTGCTTTTGCGTGTGATACTTCCCGTGCACCCCTATAATACACGTACCCTGATGAAATCGCGTGTGATACTTCCCACGCACCCCTGAAATACACGTACCCTGCTGATTTTGCGTGTGATACTTCCTACGCACCCCTGAAATACATGTACCCTGCTGCTTTTGCATGTGATACTTCCCGTGCACCCCTGGAATACACGTACCCTGCTGTTTTTGCGTGTGATACGTCCCACGCACCCCTGGAATACATGTACCCTGCTGTTTTTGCGTGTGATACTTCCTGCGCACCCCTGGAATACACGTACCCTGATGGAATCGCGTGTGATACTTCCCGCGCACCCCTGAGATACACGTACCCTGCTGCTTTTGCGTGTGATACTCCCCGCGCACCCCTGAAATGCACGTACCCTGCTGCTTTTGCGTGTGATACTTCCCGTGCACCCCTGGAATACACGTACCCTGCTGTTTTTGCGTGTGATACGTCCCGCGCACCCCTGGAATACACGTACCCTGCTGTTTTTGCATGTGATACTTCCCGCACACCCCTGGAATACACGGACCCTGATGGAATCGCGTGTGATACTTCCCGCGCACCCCTGAGATACACATACCCTGCTGCTTTTGCGTGTGATACTTCCTGCGCACCCCTGAAATACACGTACCCTGCTGCTTTTGCGTGTGTTACTTCCCACACACCCCTGATGCACACATACACAGGACAATCGCGTGTGGAACTTCCCGCGAACCACTGAAATACACGCACCCCGCTTGGCGTTTGCTGTTTGCCAGCCCTGTGAACTGGTCCAGGGTTAGCGCAGCCCTTTGCGATTATTTGGGGATTTTTAATGCTTTTCCTTGCGCGAGGGCGTTCTTGGGGGCGTAACTGGCGCTGCTGCAGGGTTGTTGCGCCACGCTGCGCCACGGCTTGTTTTGGATGCGAAAATCCATGAATACGCTGTGCGTGGAAATCAATTTTAGCGCACTCGGCTGGCGCAGACATTCGCATGGGCACGCTGTGCGCCAGCCGCATGCGCCACTTTTGTGCGAATTACCCTGATAATGTGTTTCAGGTGGAATTAAACCTGTGAATTATGCAGAGAATGACCTGAAAAAGATAAACTCACATGTATGGTAAGATACCAACACCCATCAATTTTATTTTTTTTAATTAATAAAGCAGGAAAAGAGGAACCTAGTTTAAAGCAATAAATAAACAGATAGCTCCAACAATGTAACCAAAACGACAATGATACTTTGGATACTGAGGGTTTCTTGAATATAGCACGAAACAATTAAAAAATAAAAGATGAGAAAGCGTATAATTAAGGAAATATTTTTGGAATGAGGGGTCATATGTTGTAGTGAGACATGAAGTTGTATGTATTTGAAAATGAAAAAAAAATCACAAGGCTTCTCACAAGGTGTCTTTTTCAGTTGTTTGTCAATGCATTTTGTTTGACCCTAACATTCCTCCCCTTCCCCACTCCCTCATCTCTGTCATGACATAAATGTAATTTAATTAATTAATTAATAATTAATTACTTTGTAATGTAAGTTTTGTAACAAACAAATGCCCAGATTTGAAAAAGGCACAAGACGTGCCGAAACACATGTTATCGCATGGGCTCTCTTAGGGGAGTTGAGAAATAAGATTAAAAGAATCAGTACACTTCTGAATTAAATTTGTGACACAGTTTGTGAGAGATAACCCTTCTATGCTTGTATCGGAGGTGGGGCATTGGCCTCAGTTTTTCTCACATATGCGACACGGAACTTACCTGAACCTGTAAGGAAATTGGTCGCAGAGCATAAGACGTTGATATTGGCAAACCTTGTTTAAATTGAACATTACATTATAACACAACAACCATTTTTATTAACAGAGCAAACATTTTGTTTGTTTAAGTTAAATCAGCCTGCTGAGTTGAGGAACTGTATGGGCTTAACAAGGCATTAATTACACATCAATCACTGTAGGAAATATAGAAAAAGATATATGCATACACAGATTCTTTACACAATCAAGTATGATTAATAATTCGCCCTGAAAGCAAGAGACACTGTCTCCATCAGACAAATCACTTTGATGCAGCTGGAACCATGTAGCATACTGTCCCTCAAAATACCTCTATCGTATACGGAGACTATCACGATGCATGTTATCTATTGCCCCCAGTACCTTTGAACTCCTTTGAGGAGAAACTACTCCACTTGCTATCACCAATATCAAACAGACCTCCCAAACAATTCTTCTTGGTGACCTACCCGTTGGTGTCAATGACCCTAATGACCTGAATGCTCCGTCTGTAGCGAACACCCTCAACGATCTTGGGTTCCAAACAATGTATCACTCCACCGACCCACCAAAAATGTTGCACCTTAAACTGGATCACTGTTCTTAATTGTCAAAGCACAGTCACGTCTGACTGCCTCCACCCTTGGACCAACCACCACATCATTACCTTCATCATTGCCCTTAACAGTCCACCAGCCCACAGCACCATCTCGATGCCACAAACCCTTGCTTGCATATCACGAAAATGTGTAACACTTGCTGGAGCACTAATCCTCTCTAAACTCGATTACTGCAATGTCCTTCTTATGGGCACCTCCAACGCCAATATGTCCAAGCTCTAACTACTCCACAACAAAGCACTTCGCGTTGCCCTCAGTCTCAAACGGTTAGACCACATCTCTGCCGCAAGACGCAATTCCCACTGACTCCCTGTCAAAGCTTGTGTAGATTTCAAAACACTTTCTATCACTCATCACTGTGTCCACAAAGAGGCCCCACAGTACCTAAATATTTTCCTGAGCCAAATCTCGTCAGTATGCACACTCAGATCCAATTGCAGTATTTCCTTGTTTATCCCACGCATTAAGAGCTAAAGGGCGGGTGGAGTCAGTTCCTGTGTTATGGCTCCTACTCTCTGGAACGCTCTGCCTGCACACATTCGTAATGAACAATATTTCCCTGCCTTTAGAAAATGTACTAAGACCTGGTTGTTTAACAAACAGGAGTAAAGTGAACCTCTGTTTTACCATTCTGTATTGTGCTTCCCTACCTCTTACTGTACTAGTGCTGTGGTACCCTTGGGTCATTAATGTAAAAATAAAATAAAATAAATATATATATGCCAACACAATGCAGCAAGCAGTCAACACCATTGCCTCCCTTGCTCCTCATAAAGCCAAACCCACGAAACACCTCAACACATAATTTACACCTGACCTCATAGCACTCTGTGCCAAGAAACGTGAAGTTGAGAACAAACGGAAAAACTCCCTCTCTGACCTATGCAAATCTTCCTTAAACGCAGCTTCTAAAACCTACAAGACTGCCATCGTAGCAGCAAAATCGTCCACCTACAACACAATAATTGCCAACGCAAAAAAATCCACCACCTGAGAAAACTTCACTATTCTTAAAGAATTGGAAACACCCTCCCGTCCAATATTTGATTTATCCAAAGATGACCTCTGGTGCAATAAATTCAAAATGCCCTCCTGGACAAAATCACCTTGCTACACACAAAAATACAACAGAAACAAGCATCAACTGACCCCAATAATCCTGCACTTCAGACCTGACTTGGCACCAAAGCTATACAAGACCACCCCCCATTCTGTTTGAACTCCATTACTGGGGACCAGGTCACTTATTTGCTTAAAGGTCTAAAGCCCTCCAGATGTAAAGGAGACTCTTGCCCAGATGCAATTATTAAAGACTGCGCTTAAACCCTCCTCCCTTTCATTACCACCTTCATCAACTCCTCCTTCACCGCCTGCAGAGTCCCCACCAGCCTAAAAGAATCCTGGGTACTCCCACAGTTAAAGAATCCATATCTAGACCCTACTATCCCCACAACCTACCAGTCCATCACAACGGTCTCCTTCCTTTGGGAAGATCCTGGATAGAGCAGCTTATATCCAAATTCAGCAGTACTTGGAATCCAATCACATACTAGGAATCCGACAATAAGGGTTCCGCCCAGGAAATGGGACAGAAACTGCCCTGTTTGTTTTAAAGAACCAGCTAGATGAAATTAAGGACACAGGGAAACCAGCCCTCCCACTACGACTGGACCTATCGGCAGCTTTCCACTTAGTGGATCTTAAAATCATCTGCCATCACCTGACATCTTCAGTCAAATTCTCAACAAAGGTCTTTGGATGGGTTGCCTCATTTTTTAAAGATGGAGCAATAGTTCCATCAGAGTTTATGCCAACAATGCTAGTGCCCCTCCTGCTTCAATCTCCTGTGGTGTCCTCAAGACTCTACTGTCTCCCCCACACTCTTTAATATATTCACATAACCTCTTTTTGACCTCCTTTATGCAATGGGTATCTCCTACACCAACTACCTAGATCCTCCTACCCCTCTCCAGCAACTGTTATCAAAACTCAGAGAAGCTTAATTCCATCTAGCACACTATTTAAAAGTGGATGGCCACAAACTTTCTTTGTCTAAACGAGGACAAAACACAGTTGCTCATTGTCAGACTGCCCGCAGTGCTCAGTAACGTTAATGAGCAATATGAATCCTTCACCAATGATGGCAACTGCATCCCCGTCTCCCAGTCAGTAAAAACTCTGGGAGTCTACCTTGATGCTTCCCTCTTTTTCTCACGCCAAGTCAATGCTATTTCCTCCTCAGCTGCTCACATCGCCAAACTAATTAATGCTTGTAGATCTTTCCTGTCAGTTGACAGTTCCCTGACCATTGTCCGAGTCAACATAGGTGCAAGACAGACTCTGCAATGCCCTGTGTGCCGGCACAGCCAAGAGAAATATTCATAAATTGCAAGTGATGCAAAATAACATGCTCCACTAAATATTCCTAAATGAGAGCACATCACTCCTGCCAGAAGAAAGGCTCATTGATTCCCGATACATGAAAGAATTGTATTCAAAACTTTGTCAATCATCCATAGGTGCCTTTCTAAGACTTCCCCCCCTTATCTCTCTCAGAAATTCAAGAGAGCCTTGTCTATAAAATCACCCAGAAAGGCCTATGTAAACAGGCTCATCCAGCCCCACTTCAGACTAGAAACAGCGGGTCGATCGAGCTTCCTAGTCATTGCAGCCAAGTTATGGAACACACTACCCCCAAATCTGAGGGAGGAACCATCTTATTGGGCCTTCTGGAAACAATTGAAAACTTGGCTCTCCACATAATGTACTAATTGTAATGCTGTCTAGTAACTCTCTTACCACTCTTTGGGCCTCATTACGAGTTGCCCGTTAAAACCGGGTTCATTACCGGCATGCCGGAATGAGCGGGTCCGTGCTCCTATGAGCCCGCTAATAGCGGGTGATTTCAAGTGCGCGAGCATGTGCGTTCCCCCATGCCAGTAGTGGCAAAACCTCCATGCCGCTAAAGGGCCTCCAACTCCCCTACACCGGCATCGCGGGACCCGCCCATAGTGGCACCGCCTCATACCAACCCCTAAATACCGGCACAGTATTACTGTGTTTGCAAAAAACGGACCCGGAAATTACGTCATCGTGCAGGAACGGGAAATGGGCCGGCGGCCATCTTTAAAAACACAATCCATTGCCATCCTCCATAACCACCACTTCTCTCGTGTTGTTGTGTGCCACAACAGAAGCAGGATGTCAAAGGCCACCAAGAAGTACTCCCAAAGGAAGAGAAAGCAGCGTTTTTCAGATGCAGAACTCACCATGCTTGCCAACACCCTTGCACAGCATGCAGATACGATCAGGAGCACCGACCTCAAGCAAGCGGCCCAAACCAAAAAAAAAGAGGTCTGGCAGGAGGTCGCACAGAGGGTGTCGGCAGTGGGTAGCACCCCAAGGAATGTGCGTGACTGCCGGAAGCGGTGGGGCGACCTCTGCCTCCGGGTGAGGAAGATCCTGGCAGAGAACAGGAGGGCCGTAATGGCAACAGGCGGGGGCCCACACTCCCCTGTGAAGTTGACGGCATGGGAGGAGACCGCAAGTTCCTTCATCAACCCAGAGGGTTGAGGGAATTGGAGACCAGGAGGTTGGTGCTGCAGCTACCACAGAGGAAGGTGAGTGCACCATCACATCCATGTAGACTAAACCATGATGTGGCACAAGTGATGTGGAAGTGAGACTAGGCAAGGTAATGCATGTCCCAAGGCTACATCAACATATCCATTGAAGAATGAGTGCCACACCCTGCACCACACGCATGCTGAGTGCCAATCTCAATCCCAACAGAGGTGCAACATGACCCAACCATGCCCATGGAACTCACCACACATACACCAAACCAATGCCATGCCACCAGCCAGGCATTGATTGCCCACATACCCCCTCAGAACACCAAATGCCACACCCCAGAAATGAAATGATGCCTGAATGTATGAACATATCACACCGCAATAGCTGCCATTTGACAACATCACTGATGACCTGCATCTCTTCTATCGCCCAGGCACCGATGAGGAAGATGGAACGCAAGACAGGGGGGCAAGTACATCCACTGCACGCAAAGGGACCAGTGCCACCGCCACCCCCCAGCCCAAGAAAATGCCTACAGCAACAGCCAATGTGCCATGCAAGGCAGCAACCCTGCAGGGGACACCTGTAGCCACAGAACAGCAGCAGGCACCCACAACAGTGGGAGCCGTTTCAATTGATACTCCGCCAGCCACCACGGATGTTGTGTCTACAGAGGTGGATAATGAGGCAGAGATCATGTCCGGCACACCCACCCCAAACCCCATCACCAGCCTCCCCCCCTACAAAGTCTGAGGACATGGACGATCCGTGCCTCCATGACTCGGACCTAGGGGAATCTGACATTGGCATCTTTGAGGAGGACAGTGCCCTGGACGAGGGCCCCATGCAGGTGCCTTCCACCACCCTGCCAGCCACCACCCTGCCAGCCACCACCCTGCCAGCCACCACCCTGGACACTGATACTCCTGCAGCCGACAACTCTTTCGAGGCTCGCCTGGAAAGGGTTGAGGCCGACAAGAGTCCATGCTGGAACTCATGCGGCAACAAGTGAACACTGGGAATTAGGCCATGAGGGCCATTGCCACGGCCATTGCAGCCAATACTGCTGCTGTGGAGGCATCGACGTGTGCCTTTACGGAGTGTATGGGGTCACTCACACAGGCCCTTCTTGCAAATCTCCCACAAATGCAGTGCCCACACCTTGGGCAAGCCATGAGACTGACCATTGACACCTCCACTGCAACAACCCCTTCCACCTCGGCCCAATCGAGCCCTGTGCGGTTAACGCGGAGCAGTGCACGGCGCTTGACCATGGCACCCCAGACCCAAAAATTGCCAAGAAATAACAGGACAGGCAATCACATTTAGAAAAAGTACATTTGTGAAGGGACCACTGTTTGTTGGACATATGTGGACATTTGGGATCTGTGGGGTGGGTGAGGGAGTTTACTGGGGTATTTTCTGGGGTTTGTGGGGTGGGTGAGGGAGTTTACTGCGGTATTTTCTGGGGTTTGTGGGGTGGATGAGGGAGTTTACTGGGGGTTGTGAGGGTATTCTGTTCACCATATTACGTCTGCTGAAAATACACCGTTGTGTGCAAGCAAATCATTGGCTGGACATCGTTCTTTTTGTACATGTACATTTATTGTGTGATGGTGTACGGTGGGGCAATTCGAACAAAGAAAGTGTGCATGTCCAGATTCAGTGTGTTGCGGACACATTACTTACATTGTCCATGCGTTTCAAAAGTATTAATCAATTAGCGCTTGTCGTACAGCATGGCCATCCCGTGCATCACGTACTGGCAGGGGAGCTCCTTCGCCTCCGTCTCCATCCCCTTCATCCTCACCCAGCCCATGCATGTCAATGTCAGGTGGCAGTGGTACATTCCTTCGGACGCACATGTTGTGCAGCATGACACAGGCCATGGTGATCTTTGCCACCTTCTCGGGCCTATATAGGAGTGCCCCAGCAGACCTGCTTAGGCAGCGGAACCGCGCCTTCAGCAGGCCAAAGGTCTGCTCAATCACAACACGGATACAAGTGTGCACACAATTGTACTCCTCTTCATGGCTGTTCTGCGGGTTCCGCACAGGTTTAAGTGGCCACGGCCTCAAGGGATATCCCCCATCACCTGCAAGCAGATACAAATAGGTGTGTGTCACATAGAACTGCCACCTTCAGGGAGCAGAGTCATGGCAGCAGCTACTTGGTGTGGGCATGCACATGTCCCTGTACGTGTACAAAATAGTCACCTAGATGCAATGTATACTGTATTGAGGTGTGGTACACTGGATGGGGTTCAAATGATGATGCTGGGTGTAATCATGTATGCACTGACAGATGTGCTTTGGTAGTGCACAAATGTTTGGCCTCCAAATCATGCTGTATATTCTTTAATATGCATGGTCACACTCGCCGCATTGCCACAGTTGCCATCCTATTCATTCATGCATTGCTTGCAATAACGATGGTGCCCTGGTTGTGCTTCTTACTTGTTGTCATCCATCTGCAATATTTGTGATAAGTGGCCCAGTGATGTGTTGTGTTCTGTTTTGCTGGTTTAGAGGAGGAGTGTTTAGCTCTGCAGGCGTTCTCCACTCACTGGCTAGTGCAACCCAGGTGCACTATTCCCCCCCCCCTTTGCCAACCAGGTGCACTATCCCCCCCTTTCCCACCCAGGTGCAGTAGCCCCCCCCTCTGCATCCACACACATCAGTACCCCACAGCATGGCCATGGGCCTGTTGTGCAACTCACCGAGTAGCCAGGCACGTGGTCCAGCATATCGCTCCATGTGATGGGGTAGTGTTGAGTTGTGCAGTACCATGGCATCATGTGTGGATCCAGGAAATCGGGCACAGCAATGGGTGATGATCTTGCTGGTGTCACATACCATTTGCACATTGATGGAGTGGTATTGCTTGAGATTGTGGTACACCGCCTCTATGGCATGGGGGACTACCAATTCCACATGGGTGCAGTCGATGGCACCAACACAATTGGGCATGCCTGCCAGTGCATGGAAGCCTATTTTGGTTTCGGCTATCTCCTGGGCAGTCCGTGGTAGGGATATATGGGTGCTTGCGTGCTTCAGGAGGGCATCCAGCACTTGGTTCAGCATGCGTGAGAATAGTGGTTGTGAAATGCCATGCAGCTGTCCCACTGTGTGTTGGTAGGTGCCTGTGGCCAGGAAGTGTAGCACAGACACCACCTTTAGTAGTGGGGGATAGAAGTGCATATTTCTATTTGGCTGGCAATGTCGTTCTGTATCATGTCCACTATGGTGGTGATGGTGTCACAGTCCAACCGGTACAGGGTGTGGATCTGCTCAGGGGTTAGGCTGAATGGGCTGGGTCTGGTGCGAGGCATTGGTGGCTGCCTACGAGGCACAGCTGCCTGCGCTGGTGGTAATTGCTGGGCCTGTCTCACCCTCCTTCTCCTCCTGTGTCTCTTCTGTGCTGCCTGTTCTTGATGCTGTAGTTGTTGTTGTTGTTGTTGCTGTAGTTGTAGCAGTATAGGCATGTCCTCCAGCGCCATGATTGCAACTGCTAGTGGTAGCATTTTGGTGTAGGAAGGGGTGTGGTGTGTAGGTGTGCTCCTTTTGTACTGGGCCACTCTGAATTGCATACACCTGTGGGCGGGGGGGTTGTGGTGTGTGAGTGTGCTCAGTTTATACTGGCACAGCCTCCATTGACTCCACCTGTGGGATTGTGTGCACCTGTGGCAGCTGCCTTGTATCCTGCTTGCTGTTTGCGGGTGGTCCGCGATGCCTGTATGGCCGGCATCGTGCAGCCCGTGATTACCGGCTTCGCGATGCCGGTATTTGCATGTATGTGTGGGTTGGAATTACCCCCTATTACCGGCATGTATGCGTGGGTTGGAATTACCCCCTATTACCGGCATGCCGGTATTTGCTCCCTGAAGGGGCGCGTGTACGCGCCTATGCCGCTATTAGCGGCACCGTTGTTTAGTATGCCGCTAATACCGGGTTTCCAGGTCAGAATGCTACGTAACGGTAAATGATGCCGGTACCGGCATCGTTTTTCCCTTACCGGCATACCTCGTAATGAGGGCCTTTGTCTCTTCTTTTTTTCCTGTTAATTCTCTCTCTTTGTAGGCTGTGCTTCGATGCCCATTGGTTTAATGTGCTTTACAAATGTAATAAATGAATACATAAATCAAAGCATCCATATATAAATATTGCTTATCCTATCCTAGCATACAAATGCCACAATACATTAAAGTGCTAACACACAACAATTGACCGACAGTTAATAGTACTAAAATCAAGGATAAATCCTGATTTAGCTCTGTGATTATCAGTCAGTTTCCCTCTCCTACATTGTCTTTAACTTCTTA
Organism: Ambystoma mexicanum; assembly: GCF_040938575.1. Lineage (NCBI taxonomy): Eukaryota > Metazoa > Chordata > Amphibia > Caudata > Ambystomatidae > Ambystoma > Ambystoma mexicanum. The sequence goes on along the minus strand of NC_090937.1, from coordinate 564,753,728 downwards.
TCACACCGACCACTCCATAATATACAACATCAACATGACCTCTCCCAACATGTTTCATTCGTTCTTCCAACACTCAATTAAGGTACTTTCTCAAGGGACACACTATATCATTACTGATCAAGGCAGTCGACGATCTAGAATTCTATATTCTGCTTTTCATTTCATGAAGCAAACGTGTGCTGCCTGAAGTTTCTATCTCACATTGCTCATATGCTCATCATGCTGTAGACCCACCTCCCGCTGTTTGAAGTAGTGTGTAGTAATGCACTTAACATGGGGATTCCTACGACTGTCTTTGTAGGTGCCACAGTTATAAGTATGGATACTAAGTTCCCATCTTTTGGTAACCCAGATGTCTTCTAGCACTGCACAAACAAACCTGTACAATGCAGGATAACCAGTGTCAATGTTGAACATTAACCACCCATTAAGGTAAATCCTGCATTATTTGAATGGACTCACATGCTGTGTGCTATGCTCATATTACTTCAGCAGCGCACATTAATTCTGCTTAATGAGCTTGACACCTCCCTTAAACCGTAAAGACAAACAGATGGTGTCTTACCAACAATTTCCTTCCAAGTGTGTCCTATTCAGTGAATCACACCCTTTCACCCAAAGGCTTTACTTATTTGTCTCAGGTATTGTTACAGCATTCACTGCTATTATCACATCATCCATATGCCAGGTCCTTGTGTCGACAACACTAAAGGACTTGTGCTGTCCCTGCCATTAGACTAAATACATATTATGACATATGTTACACACATAACATGCATATGTAGGTCCTTTTACGTAATAGTCATCGGACTTGCAACCAATCAAATGTACATAAATTAATAATATCACATTGTTCTGCAACTAGGTGCAAGTCACATTATTCCACCACGACGGATACAAAAGAATCAAAGAGAATGTATAGTGTGGGCAAACATCGAACAATTGCACACATTGCAGTCTCAAATCATATTTTGACTTTTTACACTCAAGGCAATCATTCACATCTCATGTATCACTTTTTGTCAAGAAAAGCACATCTTTGTGGAATAGTCACTCTTTGCCATTTGAACTATCAGAACTCTTACTGATCGTAAACACACTAGTCCATTTAAATTCCTCAGCACCATGTTTCTTTTCAATAAAGTGCTTTAACAAAGGAGATTCAATCAGCGTATCTTCAATACCACTCTTAGGTGGGGCTATTCTCTTTGCACCTTCCTCTCTATTTTCCCTAAATAGAACAATTTACAGGGACACCAAATACCATACAAAACAAAATCTGAATAACAGTTAGACAAAGATGCATGTATTCGGGCATACTTAAACCAATATCAACCTCCATACTCCTTGAGATGTGTTTTCAACACTTACACTGGCCACATGGGATGTGTACCTTTATTCATTATGTACCCCACATCTCTGTCATCTGTGACTGTTGGTTTTGTTTAATCCTGATATTGTTTCTCACAATTTGATCCTTAAGATGTTTACTCTTTTTGTATGCAAATAATGGCTTAGGAAAGTGAGTTGTACCTCCTTCCAGAATTGTCCACTTCTTTGTTACTGCTTTTCTTATTGTGTTAGACAAGCTTGAACAAGTGCTCACAAACAATAGACTACCTGGACAATATTCCAGTATAATTGTTTTTGGCTCTTTTCAATGATCTTTTGATTAATGTTGGCAGGTAGCCTATCTGTATCAATTTCTAGCTAAGTTTTTGAGCTTCCACAACACAACCATGATTGTTGGAACTATTATGTTTAAACTGCAATAACTGGCCAAGGGGAAGATTATCCTGAGTGTGTTTCGGGTGGACGATTCTGTACAAGAGCAGTGTGTTTTTATCAGTGGGCTTATGAAATTGTTTCACTATTAAAATGTTTGACCCACCATCCACCTGTATTTTTATATCAAGAAAATGAATATGGTTATTGCTATAATTAGAGGTAAATTGTAAGCCCCTATTGTGTCTGTTAAACCAAACAGTAAAGCCCAATGCTCTCACTAGGTCTCCATTATATATTATGAGCAGATCTTCTATATGGTGCCTCCAATATATGTGGTTCTCTAAAAGGATTTAGTTCAATCATAGCCAGAGATGTGTGCTAACGTCTGTATGGCATTCATGAATGCTATGGAGCTCTGTGTATGTGTTGGGAGTATGGTTTCATGATGGTGTTAGCCTAAATGTCTGCGTATCACTATCAATCATGTCTCAACATGCCAGCTACAGGTAAAATACACAATCACATGGGTTCATCTTATTGATGTCCTTTCTCAGTACCTGTTGAAACCAGACTTGTGTAAATTCATGCATTGAAATAGGGTATTGGCTGTCATCTTAATGCAGCTTGTCATGTCAGGCTCAGTCGGTGGGAAATTACCAGATGATTAAATTACCATGCATGCTCCAAGACCACTGAACCAGCCAATGGCTGGCAGACATAACTTCATATAAGAAATATCCAACTTCGAGATCATCCCATAAGCAGGTTGTCAGGTACCTCTCTCTATTTACTGCATCATGTTGAACTGACATATGCCATCACAATTAAGGACATAATGCAATCTTCTTCGAGAGCCTGAGCATAATATTGAGTAAGCACAGAAGAGGTGGCTATGATGTAGTTATGTATGGTATTTATATAGCACCTTTATCCAAGGTGCTGTACAAAATAGAACAGTACAAACATAAATAAAAATGTCAATTAATGCATGAAGAGAGAGGAGAAAACATGAGACAGACACAAATCAGGAAAACACATGACCAGGAAAGGGAGAAAGAAAAATATCTAGTTGGAGGATTTTTGGGAAAAGAGCAACATTAGAATAAAATTGAATGTCAAGAGGGAGTGAATTCCATAATTTGAATGCATTCATTGAAATGAACAGAGGCGAGAACAGGTGCAGGGTGGACAAGGGACCAAGAGAAAAATCTGAGCTGAAGAGCGAAGAAACTTAGCAGGGTGATAGAGAGAAATTAAAGAAACCAACTAATGAAGAGCCAGGGCATGAACACATTTAAAGACAATACAAATAAATGAAATTCAAATCTTAATCTAATTGGAAGCCATTGAAGCTGATTTAAAAAATGTATATATTAAAAGAATACTGCAGTCTGTCAGGTGCATTGACCCATGTTCGAGTTACTATGCAGCAACATTTGGTGCTGTGGGCTTAGAAAATCCAAGATGGCCGAAAAGCCCACATTGGCGCCAGAATCCAGGAAAACCGCGCAGTTTTGCACACACCAAAATGGTCGCCTGACCTGCCACCCACCAGTGCGAGCATGATGGGCCAGAAGCGCCATGAGTGAAATGTGGTGCCGAAGGAAAAACAGCAGTGCCTGTTAGCTCAAAAAGCGCTTTGAAATCACCTTTGTTTCTCTGAATGCAAGCTCAAAATGCATATTTCAAACATTGCAAGATAGTTAATACAGGAGACCATTGCCAGACCCTATCCTTTGGCTGCACACAGAGCGAAATCAGTGCAAAGGAATATGGTGCTGTTCAAAATCCGTTTTAATTGATGTCAAAAATTGCTAAAATCATGGGCACAAAACCACCAAACAAAAATCCAACTTCTGTTTGGGTGTTCTACAGTACTCTACTGCAGAATCTGCATCAATACAATGTTAGCAAGGATCATATGCCATCAAGTAAAATCCTCTTTTTGGAAATGCATTAATTCAAGACAGCTACCAAAAAAATGGGTGCAGTACCGGCGCTTGACACTAACCGGTGCTAGTGATCTAAACTCTGACAGGAGACTGGTATTTCAGGAGCTGAAAAGGAACCTAAACCAGCTGGGACTTCAAAGCCTTGCTGGTTAATGAGAATTCTTAACACCTACTGTTCCCGGGCCCTATACTAGAAGGCAGTCTGATTTAATTAAAAGTTCAAGAGGCCTTCTGTCCATGGGAAGCCTTCACACCTCAGAATTCCACACAAGAAGTCAGGAAATCACAGGTTTCTGTTAACCCAATGCAGAGTGGCTCCCTGGACTGATGCCCTGCTAGCAGGAAAAACCAGACAAAGGATGGCTTCAGCTGAATGGGATATGCTGATTTGAGGTGTAATTGTCAACAGTTGCTCTGGGGAAGGCAAGACACATGATCTCTGAGTCAAGCCAAGTTCCCGGGGGTGGGGGCAAACAAATGGGTGTACTGAATTGAGAGCAAATGTATGTTTTATTACATTGCTTATAAAATATTGTATTAAGCTGACAGAAATGTACAATTTGGGGATTCTTAATATGAAAAATGTACCCCACAATTTGAGACTAAGCTCAACTCTGTGTGATGTTTCTGAGACCAAACCCGCGATTATTAATATTACAGACACTGTGGTTATCTCTGAAAATTGAAAACTTATTGTAATGTGCCCAGAGAGGGGGTGTACCTCCGGGGAAGATGTGATGCCGAACCGTCCAGGGCAAAACCCACTAAAAGTTGTAGGGTGTCCTGACCCACGTTTAAGCTACCCTGCTACAACATTTGGTGCTGTGGGCTTAGGAAATTCAAGATGGCGGAAAACCCACATGTGCGCCGAAATCCAGGAAAGCTGCGCAGTTGTGCGCACACCAAAATGGTTACCTAACTTGCCACCCACCAGGGTAAAGAAAGGTCTTTGTTAACAAAATCCACTTTTACTGATGTCAAAAAGTTGCTGAAATCGTGACTCATTGGACCACTTTAAAGATTCAACCCTTTTTGTGGGGTTCCACATAACCATCTTACTGTAAGGAGCCCCATCAAAACAATGTTAAGCAAGGATTTACTACCATGTAAGAACCATTCCTGTTTAGAATGCATTAATCCAAGAAAATCCCAAAAATGGGTGCAGTACCAGTACTCACCACTATCCAAAAGCCGGCGTTTTAAAACCCACTGTGTGTTTTTCTGAAGGCAAGCAAAATGCCTATTTCAAACCTTGCAACATGTGCAAAATATTCACTGAACACCAGCAGACATTTGGCAGAATGGAGTTTTGTGTGCCTACAAAATCTGGGAAAAGAAGAGCCCAAAAACAATGCTTATAACAAAAATGCTATGGAGTCAGCAGCTTAAGCCTAACTGCAACTGGATTTAAAACCACCAAAATCGAAAATGTTAAATTAAATGAGTGACCTATGTTTGGTGTCACATGCCTTTGTAACTGTTGAAATGTCATAGTTTTGCACTTAGAATCAGCATTCTAGCTGCATGTGTAAAATTACAAGTTATTTTAAAAGCAACAAAAAGTTAGCTGAAGGTCTGGCTTAAGGAACTTGATTTTGCCTGGCAACGGATCCCATCAGGAGTGAAACTTGAGTCACAACTATGTTCCCAGGCCAATGTTCCTTTTGCTGCCCATACTAAGGATATGCCATCTATCTGATAATTGAATTTCCTGTGCTCTGCCAGAGAGTGAACAAAGCCCTCTCCACTCAGGCAAAGGTTTTTATTACAGACGTCGTAAAAAGTGGCTTCCTCCTGGAGAAGCTGGGAGGGGCACTGCCTGTGAGAAGCAAGCTGGCTTGGCAGAAACTGGAAAGACTGGTTTCTGTACCATGTGACCTGAAAAGACACACCCCTGCAGCAAGGATATGGTTTTATAAAAAGGGGGATAATTCATAGTGCGGACATGTGAAAATTTTATAAATGATACCATAATTCTTGTGATTTTTCTGCCCACAGTTTAAGACGTGGTAGGAACCGGTGGTATGTTCAGGGGGGTTTTAGCGGAAAAGTGGATATTACTCTAAGGGGCCAATTCATAGAATTCGGCGCACAAGTGGCGCACGCGGCTGGCGCACAGTGTGCGCGTGCGGTAGTCTGCGCCAGCCGCGTGCGCCGAAACACATTTCCGCGCACAGCGTATTCATGGATTCCAGCCACCAAAACCAGCCGTGGCGCACAGTGGCGCAGCGACCTTGCAGCAGCGCCAGTTACGCCCCCAAGAACGCCTTCCGCGCAGGGAAAAGCCATCAAAATCCCCAATCCAGCGCAAAGGGCTGCGCTAACCCTGTACCAGCACGGCAAGCGGGCTACGTGTATTCCAGGGGTTCGCGGGAAGTTTCACACGCGATTTCAGCAGGGTACGTGTATTTCAGGGGTGCGCGGGAAGTTCCACACGCGAATAGCCTGGGCGCGTGTATTTCAGGGGTGCGCGGGAAGTTCCACACGCGAATAGCCTGGGCGCGTGTATTTCAGGGGTGCGCGGGAAGTTCCACACGCGAATAGCCTGGGCGCGTGTATTTCAGGGGTGCGCGGGAAGTTCCACACGCGAATAGCCTGGGCGCGTGTATTTCAGGGGTGCGCGGGAAGTTCCACACGCGAATAGCCTGGGCGCGTGTATTTCAGGGGTGCGCGGGAAGTTCCACACGCGAATAGCCTGGGCGCGTGTATTTCAGGTGTGCGCGGCAAGTTCCACACGCGAATAGCCTGGGCGCTTGTATTTCAGGGGTGCGCGGGAAGTTCCACACGCGAATAGCCTGGGCGCGTGTATTTCAGGGGTGCGCGGGTAGTTCCACACGCGATTGGCCTGGGTACGTGTGTTTCAGGGGTGCGCGGGAAGTTCCACACGCGAATAGCCTGGGCGCGTGTATTTCAGGGGTGCGCGGGAAGTTCCACACGCGAATAGCCTGGGCGCGTGTATTTCAGGGGTGCGCGGGTAGTTCCACACGCGATTGGCCTGGGTACGTGTGTTTCGGGGTGCGCGGGTAGTTCCACACGCGATTGGCCGGGGTACGTGTGTTCCGGGGTCCTGTGAACTTTCACACGCGATTGGTTGGGATCCACGTGTGTACTGTCATCACGTGCAATGAGGGATACTCCCTCGCACGTCACGTCACAGACGCGCTCACGCGCTGAGGGCCTTTGGTCCAATGAAAATGCGTATGCGTGCAGACGCGCTTACGCGCTAAGGGCCTTTCCTCGAATTACACGCTGACGTGCAGAATTTTCACGTGCCAAATCACTCCGTATCAAGCTGGCCACGCGTAAGCACACGGAAGACCACGCTCCTGCCCAGAAGGCCGAACTACTGCCCCCCAGAGCCCCGAGCACGCTCCCACCTGCCATCTGCTGCTGCCTGACTGCCTGCTGCCCACGTGCCCTGCCATTTGCTGCCTGCACATCAGCCAGGGGTGCTGTTGGTGTGACCACCCCTGCTGGAACCAAAGACTCCCGACTGGGATTCCATCGCTCCACAGCCCAGCCCCAGGACCCAGTTGCCCACCCACTCCTGCCTCTGGGGTTGTCATGTCGGGGCAAACTCCATCTGTGACCACTGACAACCCCCGGCCAGAGAGGCAGAGGGGCACCAGCTTCAGTGCCACCGAAGTTGGTGTCCTGGTGGAGCAAGTCCTGGGGCAGTATGATGCCCTCTTCGGAAGTTGCCGCGCCGACAAGGAAGGACGGACTCGGATCTGGACTGACATCGTGACTGCCATCAACGCGGAGGGGGTGGCAGTCCGCGACTTCCAACATGTCAAGAAGCGCTGGGAGGACTTCAGGTCCAGGACCCTGACCAAGGCCCGGCGCCTCTTGAAGGCAGCGGATGCCAAGGGGCGCCGGGGCCACTTGTCGGAAGAACAGATGAGGGTCCTGGAACACATATCCCCAGCGCTCCACGTCCAGGTCCTTGAGAGGCAGACCCGTCTGGAGTCGAGCGGTGAGTGTACATGCATCCTGATTGTGAGCAGTGCGTGTGGTGATTGTTCAGTAGTGTGCAGGTTGCACATCTGTTTGTATGGGGTCGAGTATGGGTGCGGGTGTACAGGGCCGTGGGGCTGACACATGCGAGGGCTGTAATGTGTGAGACATGGATGGTGCCTGTGTGTGTGGGCTTGCATGCCAAATGCAGTTGTGTGGGCACACAAGTTTGTATGAATGTGTATGTGAGTAGACATGTCCGTGATGTCACGCATGTATGTTGTTTTCAGCTGATTGTATCAGCGCTGTGTACATGTGCATGTGTGTGTATTCGACAAGGGTGCAACAGTGATGCAACATGGATGCATGTGACAGCGGTATGTGGAAGCCTGATGGGCAGATGTGACATGGATGCCCGTCTGAACACTGCGACACTTAGCAGAGGTGTACACATGCATGCAAGTGTGGTGGTGTGTGTACATGTGTGGTGCACTTCCTGTGTTGCATGTGATGTCTGGCTCACCTTTGGCTGCTGATGCTGTTGTATGTGTATGGATGGTGTTGGCAGTTGCAACATGGCTGTGGTATGGCTCGTGTGTGCAAGTTGTAATGACATGTGTGTTGGGGATTGTGATGACATGTCAGAGGTTTGCCAGCCACTCATGTACAACTGTCATGTGTGTATGTGTACATTGTACAGTGCCCTGATGCCTGTGTTTTGTTTCTCCCTGTCTGCAGCGTCAACTGATGAAGAGGGCGGAGAAGGTGCTGTGGAGCACAGCGGCGGGGATCCCACCGCCAGCCGGAGACGCAAGGCCCGGCTCCCCTCCCAGGTTGTCATCTCGTCGGGGAGTGAGGAGTCCGGTGCCGCGTCCCAGGCCGCAGCTGCCGGGGGGAGGTCCAAGAGGCGGAGGTTGCAGTTGGACTCCTCGGCAGCAGAAGGGGCAGCTGGGACCCCACAGGGCCCAACGGGGGAAGATGGCACAGAGTCATCCAGGTTGGTGGGGGGTTTGGTGGAGGAGGAGGCCGTGCAAGCACCGGAGACGGGGTCTGGGGGTGGGGATCCCACTGGTGCTAGTGGTGCAGTGCAGGACCAGGGACAGGAGGCAGCACAGGCCGCCGCGGAGGTGCCTGTGTGCAATCCTGTCCCTGATCCTGTCCCTGCATCATCTTGCACCAGCAGGGATGCCCATGTCCAGACCAGTTTTCAGGCAGGGGATGAGCTGACGTCAACTGGCCTTCCTCTGCCTGCGGACGTGGCTATCCAGGCCCGGGTTGAGCCTGTCCTGGCTGGAGTGGCGTTGCGTCAACGGGCCATGCGAGGTGACCTGCAGTCTTTTCATGAAGAGACTGCAGGTCATCTCGAATGGCTCGTTGACCACGTCAGCCTGCTGGGACAGGTCACCCAGGCCGGATTCCTCCGTCTGATGGGGCTTGCCACGACCCCCTCCTCAGCTGGACCCCCTACGCGCCAGTCGTCCTCTGTGCCATCTTCCCACCCATCAGTCACCTGGGTGCCCTGTGGCGCTGCCTCTGACGGTGCGGCCAGGCTGGTGGAGGAGGCATCCCTGCCACAGTCGGGAGTCGGACGTCCAGCAGGGGTGGCCACGTCAACGACTGCACCCCAGCCGGCGGAGGATGTGCAGGCAGCAGGAGGCAGTGCAGGGGCAGAGGCACAGCAGCAGCAGCACCATGGTGGGAGCCATGAAGGCTCGGGGCCTTCGACATCGGAGGGGCAGGCATCGGCCGGAGGGCAGGAGGACCCAGGACAAAAAGTGTCTTCCATGTGGCAGCGGTTGGGCCACGCCATAGATGCGGAGCGGCAGCGGGCGGAAGAGGCACGGCTCTCAATGGTCAGGGCGGAGAACTCCATGCAGAGGGCCCTGAGGCGGGTCGAGTGCCTCGAGGCAATCCGCAGGGCTTTGGAGGTGGACACGTCGACGGCCCTGCGGACCCTCGGGGCCATGGAGGAGGACCGCCTCCGGGACATTGAGGAGGAGTTCGATGATGCCCTGGCCCGGCACATCCAGAAGTGAGCCGTGGAACTAGCCCGCTGCCCTTGTACATAGTTATGTAGGTAGTGTTAAGTTTCATTTTTGTTTTTATTTCATTTGGACCTTTTGGACATTGGCCACATTTTTGTATATAGTTTTTTTTTATTAGTTAGTGTAGTTAGTTAGGTTTCCTTTATTTTGTTGGGATGATGGACCCTGGCTTCTTGCATTGTACATAGTTGTGGACTTGTACATACTTTCTTTTTTGACATTATCCATGGATCAATGGCTTATAATTTTTTTTTCACATTGGATTTTGTTTGGTGGACATTGACTTTGTACTACATTACTTTGGATTTCTATATTCTTTAATTTTTTTCTTTTTTTGAACGGACATGCTTCTTTTCATTTTTTTCCATTCACATTTCTGTTTCTTCATTTTTGTTTCTATTCATCTTTCCTTTAATACATTATTTATTTGTTGCACTTCAATGTGTGGTGTCTCATTGTTTTCATGCATTTCATGTTATGTGTTTAGAGAATCACTGACACCCATTGGGTGTATGTGAGGGACATGTGTTTGTTTTGGAACTTGCAATTGGTGTTCTATGATGTAATTGCAGAATATGAGTGGGTGGATGCAATACTCGGGTGGGTGTTTTGCATTTGGGGGCTGACCATAGAGACCAGGGATCTGGACTGTGATGACATGTTGGGTGGGGAACATGAGTTGGACATGGGTGGGGGCCTGCTGGAGGCTGCCCCTGGTGGCTGGGGGTTGGGGGTGGTGGGAGACATGGGTGGGGGCCTGGTGGAGGGTTCCCCTGGATGCTGGGGGGTGGGGGTGCAGGGGGACATGTGTGGGGGCCTGGTGGAGGGTGCCCCTGCACTGCTGGGGGGTGGGGGTGGTGGGAGACGTGTGGGGGTCTGGTGGAGGGTGCCCCTGGATGCTGGGGGGTGAGGGTGCAGGGGGACATGTGTGGGGGCCTGGTGGAGGGTGCCCCTGCACTGCTGGGGGGTGGGGGTGGTGGGAGACATGTGTGGGGGCCTGGTGGAGGGTGCCCTGCACTGCTGGTGGGTGGGGGTGATGGGTGACATGAGTGGGGGTCTGGTGGAGGGTGCCCCTGGATGCTGGGGGGTGAGGGTGCAGGGGGACATGTGTGGGGGCCTGGTGGAGGGTGCCCCTGCACTGCTGGGGGGTGGGGGTGGTGGGAGACATGTGTGGGGGTCTGGTGGAGGGTGCCCCTGGATGCTGGGGGGTGAGGGTGCAGGGGGACATGTGTGGGGGCCTGGTGGAGGGTGCCCCTGCACTGCTGGGGGGTGGGGGTGGTGGGAGACATGTGTGGGGGCCTGGTGGAGGGTGCCCTGCACTGCTGGTGGGTGGGGGTGATGGGTGACATGAGTGGGGGTCTGGTGGAGGGTGCCCCTGGATGCTGGGGGGTGAGGGTGCAGGGGGACATGTGTGGGGGCCTGGTGGAGGGTGCCCCTGCACTGCTGGGGGGTGGGGGTGGTGGGAGACATGTGTGGGGGCCTGGTGGAGGGTGCCCTGCACTGCTGGTGGGTGGGGGTGATGGGTGACATGAGTGGGGGTCTGGTGGAGGGTGCCCCTGGATGCTGGGGGGTGAGGGTGCAGGGGGACATGTGTGGGGGCCTGGTGGAGGGTGCCCCTGCACTGCTGGGGGGTGGGGGTGGTGGGAGACATGTGTGGGGGCCTGGTGGAGGCTGCCCCTGCACTGGTGGGGGGTGGGGGTGGGGGGAGACATGGGTGGGGGCCTGCTGGAGGCTGCCCCTGGTGGCTGGGGGTGCAGGGGGACATGCGTTGGTGGGCAGTAGTGCTAGTTGATATGTGGGTTGGCTGGTGGGCATGGCCATGGTGGATGGGGTGCCTGCAGGACATGTGCTGGGTAGGCCCCTGTGGTGTGAGCCACCTGCAGGGGCCGTGGAGGGTGTAGAGGGTACACCTGGGAGGACCCACACGTGCAATTCACGTGTGCTACTCCCCGCGCACCCCCGGAATCCACGTACCCCGCTCAATCGCGTGTGGAACTTCCCGCGTACCCCTGGAATCCACGTACCCGGCCAAATCGCGTGTGGAACTTCCCGCGCACCCCCGTAATACACGTACCCCGCTCAATCGCGTGTGGAACTTCCCGCGCACCCCCGAAATACACGTACCCCGCTCAATCGCGTGTGGAACTTCCCGCGCACCCCCGAAATACACGTACCCCGCTCAATCGCGTGTGGAACTTCCCGCGCACCCCCGAAATACACGTACCCGCCCAAATCGCGTGTGGAACTTCCCGCGCACCCCTGGAATCCACGTACCCGGCCAAATCGCGTGTGGAACTTCCCGCGCACCCCCGTAATACACGTACCCCGCTCATTCGCGTGTGTAACTTCCCGCGCACCCCCGGAATACACGTACCCCGCTCAATCGCGTGTGTCACTTCCCGCACACACCCGGAATACACGTACCCCGCTCAATCGCGTATTTTACTTCCCGCGGCGCCACTTTTTTGATGCGCTGGGACTCTACCGCCTGCCTTCGTGTGGCGGACGTGTTTCAGCTTGTGCGCGGCTTTGGCTGTGCGTGGGTTTGCCCTATTCCATTCCATGAATACGTGTGGTTCGTGTGCGTGTGGGCGTTACCTCTGCTTCCGTGCAGTGCATCCCCAGTTACGCCCTTATTTTCGCGTGTTGTTCCCCATTCCGCGCGTTACGCCCCATGTCCCGCCCACTTTCTGCTGTGTGCGCTGAGGTTGTGCGCTTTCACTGTGCGCGTCGCGCACCGTCGCGCACGCCTTTCGCGATGTTGCAGTGACTTGTGCGCCATGCACGGGTTTGGCGCACATCCCGCGGTGGACACGCGCAGGGACTTCCATGAATCGCACGCGTGCGCGTGCGCCTGTTTTTTTCCGCTTGCGCATGCTTGCGCCTAGATTTTCGGCGCACATTGGTTCCATGAATCGGCCCCTAAATGTGTGCATGTTAAAAATCTGAAACTTCATCAGTTAATGTCCCTACCCCCTGCACACATGTATGTAAAGTTGGGTCCATGTCGGAAATTGAAAAAGCAGTTAAAAAGTCAATTATGTACACTCTTTGAATGCAAGCTCCGAGAATGAGCAGATTTGGACATAGACATGGCTAAATTCAGCCACACCATGTATATGTAATTTCAAACAACTGTGTAACTCTGAAGTATGGATTTTGATCATATATATATTTGGGTGCACAGATGATAAGGGAGGATGTTTCAAGAGATCATAAAATGACATCAATCTGACTCACAGTTCAGTTTGCCAATCAAGCGGAGGAATGGAAGCCTGACCAATGACGAATGAGAGGGGCAAGTCTAGTGATGCAACACACACACCCATTCTCCAGAAACAGATAAAAGCAGAGAGTCAGGACACATAGAGACATTCAATTTCATCTGCCGCTGGAAGCCCTGCCGGAAAAATCCATACTTACCTCCATCAAACTCCAGAAAGCCAAACTAGAGACTTCAATCTATCCAGAGCAGAGACCAGACCAGAGAGAAAGCAGTGCTGTGCCTAGCAGAGACCAGACCAGAGAGAAAGCAGTGCTGTGCCTAGCAGAGACCAGACCAGAGAGAAAGCAGTGCTGTGCCTAGCCGAGACCAGACCAGGCGCTGTGAGCAGAATCCGGAAAGACCTGACCAGACTGAAGATCGTGACCAAGTCGCTTTCCTGTTCAAAATCTCTTGTGAGTACTTAGCAAAACTCAGAACACATCTCTTAGTTTAAATTCATCTAATTCAATCTATTTAACCTAAGTAGAACTGCCTCCTATCTGTCACCTGTCATTTCTAGTAAAATTTGTCATTTTGAAAAAGTGTGCGTTTAAAATTTACAAAACCAAAAACGACCTTTACTAAATTACTCATATCTCCGCAACCGTTTGGGCTAGAGACTTGCAATAACTTTCATTTGGAAGCTGAGATCCCAGGCTTTCCTAGGACCCCAAAACGGTAGAGATAGTCCTTGCGGTTCCTTTGTAATAGCGCTCGGCGCATCCGCGAATTTTGCCGCGATTTGCAATTTCTTCACATGTAAAAAAACTGCTGCTGCCTGATTTCATTTGCCAGAAATTCGTTTAACCTGCTAACTATTCCTGCATCGTTGCTAGTGTGAGCCTGGGCTAATATTAACTAGATACCACTCACCCTGGACCTCTGAAAGGGGAATTAAAAGCAATTTAGCATATTTTTTAATTCATTGCCAGCACATATCAAAGCAATTTGGGCCTGTGTTTTCAAAACTCCTATCTATGTTTTAAACTTCTGTTGTCTAAGCTTGCTGGGGTGAACTGATTACATTGATTGCATTTTTGAGAACTGCGTGCTTTCCTCCCATTCCCTTGCATTGCATAAAGGGGGGGGAGGGGATTGCCAGAGAAAAGTGATTACATTGTTTTGTTGAAATCATATTGAGTATTTCTGTATTGCATTCTCATTCAACATTGCATCCACCTGAGCTTACATAAAGCATCCTCTACCACATTATACTTTTGTTCCTATTCACCTGTGTGCTATCTTATCCATTTCATCTCAACTCCTTATTGATTATAGAGAAGCGTGTTAGCGCCAGATTCCCCGTTGTTGATCTTTAACATATCAGATTAAGGGTGCTATTCAAGTATTAATTTATTATAAAGTGTGATATTTCTATTTTAAATTATCAAATAAACCTTTTAAACTTGCAAAACAGAACTACTTCTTGGCTCAGTGGGGTCAGGGGGATTCCAAGAGAGGGGTGTTATATAGGGGTAGTCATCCAGAACGCATGAACTGGACCTAAAGATATATCAATAAGGGTTTTCATTCAGTATTCTAGACTAGGCGTTAACTTAGCTGTAGTGCTGAATTGAATCCTCTTACAAAGTGGGGGCTCGAGCCGAGACGTTGGGTTAGATTTACCACTTGTGCAGCTTAATACAGTGTACTAACTGACGGGATACATACATCCGGTCGGATCACCACGCTGCATTACGCTGTGAAGCATTCCTCAAAAGGGACACTCCAAGAAAAGTTCTGTTCTGCAAAAATAAAATACAAACTTCTGTAAGTCAGGACAGAGACCAATCTCTAGAATGACGACCTTAGTAGACATGAAAATAGCCAGAGAGCACCTCTTGCATAAGCTATTTGTGAGAGGTGAATGGACCGAACAGGGCCAGGATGTGTGGTTGCAGGCCATCACACAACAGGTCACTGAAACAGGGTCAGATATATATAGAGATCAGGGTCCCTTACATGTGGCCCCGAGTGAACTATATATGGCTCCTAAAGCCAAAGAGGAACACAATAAGATTGCCAGGATAGCAGCATACCTGTACCTATATATGGGAGACATGCAGGATAGATGTGCTGAAAGCCAAAATCTGGCAAATAGGCAACAGATGGCATTACAGAAGGCCCAATCTGATCTGGACTCTTCTGAGCAGAGGCTGCAGAGGAGCCAGGAGGTAGAAAATGATGGTAGGCAATATATCATTAAAATAAAAGAGGATATGGGCATCCTACAACAGGAAAAGACAGACCAGGATACCCGATTTCTGGCCCTGCAGAAGGAGCACCAAGACAGTTTGGACTCCTTGCTGCAGAACCAGAAAAAGCTGGAGCAACAGATCAATTTCAACAGGGCATGCACAGAGCAGGTAGCCACCCTGCAAATCCAACTAGACAGAGAGAAAGAGGAGAGCAACAAACTAATTTTGAAAGACCTGGATACCCAGGCAGAGTTTGATCAGGAGCACCAGAAAGCCGGCGCCTTCCAAAGGCAAAGGGACGACCTGGCGGCGCAGATGCAGGCTCTTAGTCAGGAAAGAGACGCCATAGGCCAGGAAGTCTGCCACTTAAAAAAGGAAATTGAAGAAAATCACCTGGCCCTCCAGGGGCTGGGTGATCTCCAAAAAGAAAACCAGAACTTGGTAGAGCACACCAGAAGGGTGGAAGATGCTCTAGCAAGAAAGGAGCAGGCCAATAGGGACATTGCCCAGGAGGTAAACCTCCTGCAGCAAAGACTGGCCCAGTTCTCCAGGACCAACCAGAAAGCACAGAGGGAGAATGAGGCCCTCTGTCAACACAATGATAGGCTCCAGCAACAGGTAGCGATGCAGGAGAAACTGATAGAGTCGAGTAAGGCCTTAACAGAGGAACTGAAGGCACAAATGCAGGCTCTTGCATTGCAACAGGGAGCAGGGGCGGATAGAGATGAGGTTCGCTGGGAAATGGAAACTCCGGAGCATAACCTCAGGAGCCCTAGTACCAGAGGCCCTCATACTTCTCAGTCCCTGGACTCTGCCACCCCCATGTCCCCTGGCGCACATGAGCACAGGGCCACAGGGATGGCAGATTACTATCCAGCTAAGAGTATGGGGCTCATAGGCCAGTACCACTCAGGAATGGAGGGGTGGGCATCCGGGTATGGGCACCCAAGTACAGTACAGTTCAGTGGGGAACCCCAGGAGAGTTGGCCCATTAAGGGCATCCTGAAAACCTCTGCCCAGTTAGGTCAGTGGAGGGGGTACCCATCAAATCCTGGCAGCAAGGAGGAATCTGAAGACTCCTCTGAACTGCGCAGGACACAGGAGACCAGGTCCCCACATTCTGCCAGCCATTCCCAGGCTCGCAGAGTCCGGGAAAACCTGGAAGAACAGACGGGAACCTCTGGGAGCAGTGCCTCTGAGTCCGAGGAAGAATGGACAAGGGTTACCCGAACCAAAAAGGCCAATAAGGCAAAAAGGGCCTTGCTTAAGGACCCCTTAAAGCAGATTAAGGCAATCAGGAGCGTCATCACGCCTTACCATAAGAACGCTAAGTATTCTGTTTGGGAGCACTTAGAGTTGTTTGAACAAATGATGGAGACTTTCCATTTGAAGGACAGCCAAAGCTGCATTCAATATGTAAAGTGGACCTTCTCCCCGGAATACTCCAGTTTCTTTGCGGGGCTGGAGGACCAAAATCATTTAAGATGGTCCACCTATAAGGCGGCCATCCTGAAACATTTTTCTGTTCACAGAAATCCTCAAGAGGCTCGCAAGGCAGCCTACAATTTGCAATGTGGGGAGGATCAGGCCCCACAAGAATTTGTGCAGGAGTTAAAGCGTGCTTTTGCACAGACCACAAGAAGGGTGCGCACAGATAGTAGAGAGTTTATAAATACGTTTTTCCATGCCTTGCCCAAATATATCATGACCCAGCTCGTGAGGGATTTTCATGAGAAAAGATCTTTAGACTGGGTCATTGAACAGGCTACCCGGATCTATGAGGTGCAGAAGCCCATAGAAAATAAAAGCAATGCCCAGAAAAACCCCAAAGCCAACAGCACCCCTGCTGCTGTCAAGGTGGCAGAGGTAAAGGTCACCCCCGTTTTGGATCTGGAGATGGGGGGGCCTAAAAACCTACCTGCACCTAATAATGCTAGGCCCAGGAGGTCCTCGGGTCAGTCACAGACAGGGAGCCAAGGAGGCAGCCCCACAAATGGGGTCCCTCGCTCTCCTGATTATGTAAGTCCCCGTTACAAGGGAAATCGACCCATCCTGGGTTATGTGTGGACTCCTCCAGCCCAGGGGGGGGATCCAGCCAAGCACCTAAACCAGGGAACTTCCCTCCAAACTTCCCACAGGAGGGCAGAAATTTACCAAACCCTGGGCAGAACTTTTTCCCCAGATATCCACCCGACTTCCAACCCCAAAATCATCCATCCTTCTTTCCCCAATTCCCTGAGCCCAGACCACTGAATCCGGGAGAGGGGAGGCCAAGGGTGGAGGGGTACCAAAATCTTCCCAACCAGGGGTACTACCAGAGGAGGGACAGCTACCCTTCCCGGGATCAGCCCAGGGGAGAAAACAGGGCCCCGTATCAGCCTGAGCGGGTTTCCCAGTTAGAGCGCCAGGTTCAAAACATGGCGCGGGATATGGGTCATATACTGAGGGCACAGCAGAACCCTCAGATCAGCATGCCGGCGCAGAACGCACCCAACTCTGGACCTGGTGCTCCAGAACAATGACGGGGGCAGCACCCCGATAAATCACCGGTTCCCAGGGAGGAGGCACAAGGGGAAGGGGGGTGTAAAGCCTTGGAGGAAGCTTCCTTCCTCATTTGTAAACAGCCCCTGGAAACCCAGGAACCGGAAACAAAATCTCTTGCCCCTGAAAGTCTGCCTCCTAAGGAGCAGAGGGGGGGTAGGAGAAACAAAAGACCCAAACAGACTCAGTTTGAGGAGGAGGTACAGATCTTCCAATTTGAGGGAGAGGGATCCTCAGAGGATCCTGGGAAAAGGATCTTCTCCTTCAGAGAGGGGGGAACTCCTCCCAAAGAAAAATGGGTCCCTAGGGATGCAAATCCAGACTGGGGAGATGTGGAGACTGAGCTACCGCCGCCCACCATCTCATCCCAGAACCAACAGCAAGAAAATCCCCTGGTTCAAACCCATCCTGGGGACTGCCTCCAAAAAGGGGGGGGCGGCCCAGAAACGGAGCCAGGGGAACCCACAATGGCTCTGATCTCCAGTTGCAAATTTTTTCTTTCAGATTCCCAAGACTCTCCACAGAATTCTGCCCAAATCTCCTCGCTAGCGACGTCCAAAACCAGAAAATTAGCCCACCAGTTGTCCAAAAATGTACATTATCTGTGCCCCCTTGAGGAGAAGGAGGGAAGATATTATGCCCCGGTACAAGTACAGGGGCAGGGTACAATCTCAGCACTGGTGGACACTGGATCTCAAGCTACCCTTCTGTCCAGAAGGGCCTTTGACGAACTGAATGCAGGAAGGGGAGAGAATTACCAAATTCCTCTCACCTCTCTTCCTGGACAACTGCAGAACTTTGACGGGAAGGAAATTCCCGTCGAGGGGACGGCAGACTTGGACATTAAGATCGGGCGACATAAGTTGAAACACCCGGTCATAGTTGTGACCGCCAGAGGGCACCCCTTGTTTACTAGGGAATGACCTCCTGAGAAGGTTGTCACCCCTAATAGGTTGCGTAAACAAGGTCCTCTGGACTCAGACTAGCCGACCCATAAAATTAAAACAGAGTGTCAACCATGTTAGTTTAAACGGCACATGCCACATGGTTGAACAAAAATCTGACCAAGTAGAATTTCACTTCCAGAACAACCAAATTCCAGACGTGACGGTAATAGCAGTAGGACAACAGACTGGTGATGGGGGGTCCTCTCTATTTCTGAAAATCAACCTTCCTTCCAGTCTAAAGTGGTATTCCACGCTGGAAGGAAACACTCTGAAATTCTATACTAATCCACAATCAGAAACCCCCACTCCTATAGTCCAGAAAGATGTGAAATCAGCTCAAAGCCTGGCTGATATTCAGCAAATTGGAGAGCAGTTGTTCCTCCCTGTTCAGTTAAATGATGGGAAGGACTCTGTTCTCGCTCGAGTGTGTGTGAACAAAGGTAAGAGCTTCATCAGCGAAGCCATGTTTCGCCAACTTCCAAAAGATCCAGCCATTCCCACATTCAAACTGATAGACAAATGGGAAATGGACCTGGAAGCACCCAATTCAAAACATCTCCTGCCAAGCAGGTGTATGCTCAAAATCTCCATTGGCAACAAGAGCATAGTCCATAATTGTTGGGTCGTGCGAGACGTCACTGCCGCCTTTTACTTAGGCAGTGACATTCTCTTTTTTTTTTTTAATAACACATTTTATTGGTGTTTTTAGGAAAAAACAAGGTTAAACAAATAAACAACGTAAACAATCAATACATGCGCATTGCCGGAGAGGGTTACTGGCTGTTTCAGATGTTGTACACATATGTTTGCAAAGGATAAAAGGGGGGGGGGACAACTTTAGTTGAGCCCGCAGGCAGCGTCCAGTTGTTTTATAATCCTCATTGGGCATCTTCCCATTTCCTCCACACTTTCAGGGCTTTTGCCGGGCATCCTCTGGCCGCGTATACTCTGTATTCCGTTGCGACACAGATATCCACATCCGTTCTCCATTGTTCATAGCTCGGTATTTGGTCCGAGCCCCATTTTTGAGCAATGTTCCTTTTCAAAAGTGCGGTGGTGGTGAACAAGAGCAGTTTTTCATATCTAGATAGGTCAATTTCATCATCTATCCCCAATAGTAGTAGCTTAGGGTTTCTGGGAACTGTTTTCCCCATAACTCTAGAGAGTTCCGCACAGCATGCCTCCCAAAGTGGTTGTATATGTGTGCAATCCCATATGATGTGGAAAAAGGTACCCTCTTCCGTTTTGCATCGCAGGCAGTTCGGATCATCTATTCTTCCCCATCTGTGTAGGGCCACCCTGGGATAGTATACTCTGTGTAATATCTTTAATTGAACCAATCTAAGCCTTGATGAAATCGCTATCTCCCTAGGGAACATCAATGTCATGACCCATTCCTCCGGCAGTATGGCCCCCACGTCCGATTCCCACTTGGTCCGCAGTGACAGTAGATCTGGTGTGCCAAAGGAACTTATGGCACTATATAGAACCGATGTCACTCTCCGGGTAATTGGTTCCGGGAGTAGATTTCTCTCAATGGGGGTGAAGTCCGGTAGGGGGCTCACTTCGGGGAGGATGTTTCGTAGTGCGTGTTGTAGTTGAGCATAGTGGTAATGTTCGGTTTGGGGAAGTCCAAGTCGGAGAGCCAGCTCTGCAAAAGGGACCATGGTGTTATCTTTCACAACGTCTCCCAAGATGGGCGGACCTTGCCGGGACCAGTTCGGCCACCTGGGGAGCGTGTATACACCTGGAAGGTTCTTGTTGTTCCACAGAGGTTGGGCCTGCGATAGTTTGTCGCCCCATCCCACGAACTTGTGTGCGTCTGTCCAGATTTGTGTTAGCTGTGCGCGCATGTTGGGAGTAGCCGCGCGGTCTCTTTTCTTATAAAGGTACAGCATGATGGGTTTTCCAGGAGTGTCCGACTCTAGAGATTTGTTGTGTGGTGCATCGGTGTCGCCGTGTAGTTGGTCATTCACTTTCATCAATTGACTGGCCCAATAGTATGTTTGCATTCGGGGTAGTCCTATTCCGCCCTCCCATATGGATCTTTGGAGTGTAGCTAGGGCTATGCGTGGATGACCGTTATTCCACAGCAGTCTGCGGAGTGTCTGGTCTATTTTCCTAAATATGTTTGAAGGGATGTGTAATGGGGCATTTTGTAATATGTAGAGTAGGCGGGGTAGGGTCATCATTTTGAAGAGTGCAGCTCTACCCAGTAGTGTCAGCGGGAGGGATGACCAGTGACGGGCATCCTCTGCAAATCTTGTCATGACTGGGTACAGGTTTCTGGGCACATAATCAGTCAGCTTATTTGTTATTAGAATACCTAGGTATTTGAATTGTTCCCTTTCTACCCGGTAGGGACATTGGGGCGGGATCGAGTCTCCCTCTTGTTTAAGTGGGAATAAGGTGGATTTGTCCCAGTTTACTTTCAGGCCACTGAAGGAGCCGTATTTCTGCAGTAAATCAGTCACTATGGGGCAGGATCTGACCGGGTCTTGTAAGTAAACCAATAAGTCGTCCGCGTATAGGGACACCTTATCTTCCCAGGCTTCAGACCATCTAAATCCCTTCCATGTTTCGTTTGTTCTTAACAGTATAGCGAGTGGTTCAATCGCTATTGCGAATATCATGGCCGACAGTGGGCATCCTTGTCTGGTTCCTGTGCCGATTTCAAAGGGGCCTGACACGTGACCATTCACTTTCGTGACTGCTAGCGGGGATTTGTACAATAATTTAACCCAGCTCATAAACTGGGGCCCGAATCCCATCCTTTGCATTATCTCCCAGATCGCATCCCACCTGATAGAGTCAAAGGCCTTCTCGAAGTCTACGGCCAACAGGGCCAACGGGTCTCGGATGGTGGTCGCATTCTCCATCGCCATGAATAATCGATGTATATTCATCCGCGTGGATCTCTGCGGCATAAAACCACACTGATCCGGGTGGATCAAGGAGGGTATAACTTGCTGCAATCTATTGGCTAAGGTTTTCGCTAAAATTTTGGTTTCTGTATTGATAAGGGAAATGGGCCTATACGAACTGCAGCACTCTGGGGGTTTGTCCGCTTTGGGTATGACCACTATGGTGGCCTGTCTCAGGTCTTGTGGGAGGGACCCTTTGTTTCGGGAGGTTTCATACATTTTCAGCAAGTGTGGTGTAATTACGCTCGTGCCTATTTTCTTCCATACCTCGACCGGAAGGCCGTTGGGTCCCGGGGCTTTCCCGGGTTGAAGGTCGGCTATGGCTGCAGACAATTCATTCTCCGATATGTCGGTTTCTAGCAGGGCTCTTTGTTCAGGTGTCAGGGAGGGAAGGGTGATTCCCGAGATGGGTGTAGTGTCAATGGGGGAGATTGGCGGTCCATAGAGTTCCTTGTAGTAGCTTGCGAACTCTTCCGCTATGTCACGGTCCGCTGTCACTAGTGTATTCCCCTGTGTTCTGATCGCTCTAACATGTCGGAGCCCCTCGTCACGCCTCTCCAGCCACGCCAACATTTTGCCTGCCTTATCCCCGGTTTCGTACACTCTGGTCCGCATCGCTGCGTGTGCCTGTTTGGCATTGTCCAGGGCGACGTTTTGAAACTGTTTTTGTGCTAGCTGTAATTCGCGATGGGATTCTGGGAGGTCTTGGGATAGATGAGCTACCTCTGCCTCTTGTACTCGCTTTTCGGCCGCCCGGATCGCCGCGGCGTGTTTTTTCCTATGGGCTGCGATCTGGGATATGAGTTCCCCTCTCAGTACGGGTTTGTATGCCTCCCACAATGTTACAGGGCTATCCACTGAGGTTGTGTTCAGTTCAAAGTATGATTCTGTTCCTTTTTTGATATGTTCGACTAGGTCGGGGAAGCCCAGATAATAATTGTTTAGCCTCCACGTGGGTGGGGGAATCGGCCTGTGTGTATTGAGCACCATTACGAGCGGGGAGTGGTCCGATATACCTCTGGGTAGGAGGTGTGCATCGGTTGCTAGATGTAATTCGGAGATCGGGAGAAAAAAGTAATCAAGTCTAGATAATGAGGCGTGTGCTCCGGAGAGGAAAGAGTATTCTCTCGTGCCAGGATGCAAATGTCTCCACACATCTTTCAGGCCTATTGCGTCGGCGAACGTGGCTAGTTTGGTATGCGTAGCTGGATTTCTCGAGCGGATGTGTGTTCGGTCAAGTTCTGGGTGCATGACCTCGTTGAAATCTCCCCCCACCACCATCAAGCTCGAGGAGTCCGCCGCCAACATTGGCGTTATATCTTCAAGTAGTGCAGTGAGTAAGGTAGGTGGTGCATATACGGCTAGCATGGATATAGGCCGCTCCCAAAGAGTCGCGGTTATGTGAACGAATCTACCTCCTGGGTCCTGTGTGACGGATGAGAGGGTCAGTGGAAGTCGTTTGTGCACGAGGATCAGCACCCCCCTAGCTCCCATGGAGAAACCTGAGTGTATCGCGATGCGGTAATTAGTTCGCTTGAAGAGGTTGCAGTTTGTGCCCGCCAGGTGCGTTTCGGTTAGGAAGGCTACATCGGGCGTATAACGGTTCAAATATTGGAGTACAAGGCGTCTCTTGATACTGCTGCCTAGCCCATTCACATTCCAGGTCATTATCTTAATAGACCTGTTCTTGCTTTCAGCGGTGTGGTCAGTCATGGTGGTCGGGAATCGGACATGCCGGGTAATGTTGTGTGTATCTCCGGGCATTGCCCCTTATCCGCCCCCCTGGAACCCGACCCCAGCCTATTGCGCGCATTGATCTTAGAGCAGCAAACCAAACAAATAAACTCTGTCCTAAACACAAACTCCCTCGTACCCTCCCCATACTCCACCCCAACTGGAAGTACCTGTCGCCCCAACATTAGGCCGAGCCTGACAAGGGTCTGCTCGGACCGAACAAACAATCAATACATTCGATATAACTTCTTTGCGATTCTGTCGCCGTTGCTCGGCGCTGGTCCTATTACCTTTGTTGAGGGGGGGGGGCCCCCGCTCGAGCCGCCATTTCTTCAATGTGGGGGGGGGGAAAAGCTCTGACAGTGCATTGCTATCAGCATGTGTCCGCACACTTCAGTCGGCTTCTCTTGGTGGTAGTCCATCCTGGCCTTGTAGTGGTTGTGCATTCGGGGATCTGTCCGGGCGCGGTCTATTTCGTTCACGTTCCCTTCTATTTGTGGGGCCCCAATCTCCCTCCAGGTTATTTTCTGCCCAATTCCATGCATCCTTTGGGTCATTAAAGTGCACGGTTGTGCCATTATGGTAAATTTTCAGCTGTGCCGGGAACAGGAGACCATATTTGATGTTTTGGGTCTGTAGCTTCTTCTTAAGCTGGTCAAATGATTGGCGTGCTCTTTGTACTTCCCGTGTGAAATCCGGGAAGAAAGCGATTTTCGCGCCGTTGTAGGTCGTGGCTCCCTTGGATCTGGCCATTTGCAGTATCGCGTCGCGATCTCTGTAATTTAGGATTTTGGCAATCACAGTGCGGGGTGGGGCCCCAGGCGTTGGTTTGCCTGTTGGGACTCGATGTGCACGTTCAATGGAGAAAAGTTTCGAAAAATTCTTTGGGGCGTATAGGTCCATGAGTAGTTGTTCAAGGAATAGTTCCATGGAGGGGCCTTCACTTTTCTCAGGTAATCCCAGGATTCGTATATTGTTCCGTCTAGAGCGCCCCTCTCCTTCCTCCACCCGTTCCTCTAGAGTCTTAACACGTTGCAGTACTCTGGTCATCTGTTGATGGATGTTTCGGAGGCCATCTTCCGTGTAGGATATGCGGGTTTCCGCCTCTCCCGTGCGGGACGTGAGTTTCTGCAAGTCATGGCGTAGGAGGGACACTTCTGTGCTGATGCCGTCCATTTTAATCTCCATAGCGGTTCTGGAGTTGGCTATGGCGTTCATAATGTCTTTGAGAGAGGGTTCGGGTTCCTCATCTTCAGTAATTGCCGATCTTTCCTGTGTCGGCTCCGTGGCCAGTGTGGGCACCGCGTATTGTTCCATTTTGCTTTGCGTCGTGCCTCTCCTGCTCTTGTCCTTGCCCATGACCGTTGCAGTCACAACTTCGATGAGGATCCGCCTTGATGATTCTAGTAGCGTTGTGCGTGGGCCGGGGCACGGATTTAACTCTCGATCTAATCACAAGCGATTTTCTGGGAGCGGGCAAGCGGGAAAGCTGCTCGCAACCACTGCCTCCCGCCCACCCTGCTCCTCACCGTTTCGCGTGCCCAATCACGTGCCTCTCCGTCGCTGTCTGTCGCCCCTTGTTCTGAGTTGGCGGGCGCTCAACGCGGAGCGGAGCGGAGCGCGTACGGTTGGTCACTGCCTTCCCATCAACCGTTCGCTCCTCCTGTATGGCGCTGTTCTTCGTGCCGGATGTCAGTGGCGCACTATCCCAAGTCACTGTCGGCCATCTTGGATCGAGTTCGGCGGGTGCCACGCTCTATCACCTTCCACCGCAGTTATCTTCGCCTCCGGCCTCCGTTTTGTTACGGGAGCAACTGCAATGTGTCGTGTCGTCTGTCGGCCAACTTTTCGTAATTTTGCAGGAGTGTCGCAAGTCAAATTCCCCCAGGATTTGGCAGGATGTGTTGGCGGCACCGGGAGCTCAGCGAGCACGCGTCTACATCGGTCGCTCGTTGGCCACGCCCCCCTAGGCAGTGACATTCTCAATCGCTTTGCCATTAGTTTGGACCTAATAAACTTCAAAGCTTGGTCCCGATTAGCGGATAATCCCATGGGCTTTGATGATCCAGAAAAAGCATTTAGGTCAGCTCAATTGCTACCTTATGCAGTTGAAATTCAGGTTAAAGAGGAAGTCACCATCCCAGAAAGGACCCGACAATTCTCCCTGGAAGTGAAAGTTAAAAGGGGACAAGAGTTGAAAAACCCTGATGCTTACATACATCTAAATGCTTCTCTCCAACAGCAAGGGTTGGGGGTAAACCCAACACCATTAGTCAACATAGAACATGACACCATTCCAATAGAGGTGGATAACAGCGACTTAAAGAGTATTACTCTAGCCGCAGGCACCATTATTGGAATGGCGGTTGATGACCGACATTTTTCCATCGACTTAGTAAATGAACTGTTAGGACCAATCCCCAAGGACTGTTTTGACAGTGACAGTGATGACAATACAACACCAGACAGGATCTTTACCCGGCATGGGGGGAACTTCCTGGTGTACACTTCCTGCCCCTATGGTAAGGAAGATGTGACCTGTGACTTCAGGAGGGATGAGGTGATTTTCCAGGTCCATGAGGGCTGCCTTTCCCACCTGAAGCCTCCGGTCCAAATCAGCACTCTGACCAGGGACTTCTCCACCCAGCTGGAGGAGGCCGCGGAGATAGCCAAACCAGAAGTCTTTCCAGGCTTCAGGCAGATGGTGGAAGAGAGAGTCAACCTAGCTGATGCCTGTGTGACTCTGGAACAAAAGCAAAAGTTGAAACAAGTTTTCTTGGATTTCCAAGATCTCTTTGCGGTAGACTCATATGACTGTGGTCGCACTGACATCCACACAACAACAATCCCCACGGACCCTGGCATGACTCCTGTGTTTGTGAAGCAATATCGCTTGCCTCTCGCATCAATGGAGTCCCTTACTGAAATAATTAAGAACCTTGAGTCCCGGGGAATAATCCGTCCCGTCCACAGCACCTTCAATAATCCGGTGCTGGGAATATTGAAGCCAAACGGCCAGTGGAGACTCTGCGCCGACCTTAGGGAGCTCAACAAACGGGTCCATACTTCCCGATGGCCTCTGCCCTACATTGACCAAGGGCTGGCCCAGATCCAGGGGTCACAGGTATTCACTGCAATAGACCTGACCAATGGATACTGGACTGTGCCTGTCAGTAGGGAGGACCAATACAAGCTGGCTTTTACCTTTGGGGGCCAGCAGTACACCTGGACCCGGACTCCCTTCGGATACCTTAACTCCGGTAATGAGTTCAATATTTTCCTACATAAGGCCATGCCCGACCTGGGTACGAGGGGTAACCTGGCTTATGTAGATGATGTCCTCATCAAAAGTTCATCTGTGGAGGAACACATAGCAGAGATCCGTTATGTTCTGACACAGTTGAGGGCCGCCGGAGCAAAACTTTCCTTTCAGAAAGCACAGTGGTGTAGAACCCGTGTTAATTTCTTGGGGCATGAGATTACTCCTCAGGGTCTCTGTCCCCAGGAAAAGAAAGTGGAAGCACTTCAGAAACTGAAAGACCCCACAACTCTGCGGGAACTAAGGAGCCTCCTTGGACTGACTAATTACAGCAGAAAGTTCATTGAGGGCTACGCAGAGATCACCAGACCCCTGATTCATCTCCTGAAGGGGGGGGTCAAGTGGGAATGGGGTCCAGAACAAGCCGAGGCAGTAAAACAACTCAAAAGAAGCCTCTCACAAGCGCCTTGCCTAGCTTACCCTGTCAGAAACAAGGAGTTCTTCCTGGAGACGGGGTTCTCTAATACGTGCTTGACGGCAGTATTATATCAAAAGCATGACAAGGTCAATAAAGTAATCTCCTATGCGAGCAAAACTTTATCCTCTGTGGAGGAAAAATTCAACGATTGTGAGAAGGCACTCCTGGCAACGGTGTGGGCATTGAAGAATTACCGCCCGTTTATCCAGGGGGAACACATCATAGTGGAGACTCCACACCAGCCTCTGCAATATCTCCAAAGTGACAGAATCCGGGCCGGAAATGTGAGTAATTCCCGAATTACTTCCTGGATTCTGTCAATGCAAGGCTTTCCTGTGGAGGTCAGATATGGCCAAAACAAGAAGAGTCCCCTCGCGCAAGGTCTGGCTGACTTGCATGATTGTGCCAGAGAAAACTGTCTCGAGGACGAAAGTCTAAAAATAAAGGACAACATGGAGGCATACCTTAATTCCCCCCACAAAGTCTTTGAAGAAGACAAGTGTAAGGGAATGCCCACTGTGTATGTGGATGGATGCTCTTACCATGTTGACAACAACGGGGAGAAAGAACTGGTGGCCGGCGTAGGGAATGCATGGGTGAATGAGTCCCCAGAACCCTCCGCTGGATACAAAATTGGTCCCCGAAGTAGTCAGGTGGCAGAATTGATGGCTGTGCATCAGGCCATCCTCACTGCTGTCCAGCATCAACTCCACGAACTGGTCATAATCACAGATTCGGATTATGTACGGAACGGGTTCGTGGAGCACCTGGTTAATTGGAAGACCAGAGGCATGGTATGTGCTAACAACAAACCCTTGAAACATGGGAAGTTGATCCAAAACATTGATGATCTGGTCACCTCGAATGGGATGACCATCTATTGGAAGAAGATCAAGGGTCATTCCAAAGTAGAGGGACCAGACAAAACTGGAAATGACTTAGCTGATCAGCTGGCCAAAACCGGGGCCATCCAAGGGGATCTAATTGAGATTGAGTCCCTGTTGGGGGAAATCCAGGTCACTGCCATGACTAGGTCCCAGACAAATGCTCACAACGACCTCTCAATTGCACAATGGAGTAAGGAGACCCCTGATGCTGATTTGATTACTGCTCAGAAGGGGGATCCAATAATTGGTAAATTTTACCAGCACCTTGAGGACCCTGAGAACTTTCCCCTGACGGATACCGATTACATTGGGAAAGAGGACCTAAGAGTGTTGATGAAATGTCCAAAAATGTTCCGGATCCAAGACGGTTTGTTGGTAAGGAAATCCAAAGCTGGCCACGATCAGTGGGTGGTTCCTACCTCATTCCGAAGCCTGATGTTAAGTCACGCCCATGATGCGGCCACTGCCGGTCACAGGGGGTTTCACACAACATTGGAAATCTTAAGAGAGGTTGCATACTGGCCACACATGGGCCAGGACCTCAACCAATATTTGAAGGGTTGTCTTGTGTGTGCACAATTTCAGCCGACATCCCTCACACACCGGGCGCCTTTACAAAAGAGGGGAATGACACTGCCATGGTCAGATTTACAAATCGACTTTGTAGGCCCTGTGATTCGCTCGGCTAGGGGGAATAAGTACATGTTGACCGTGACATGCTTGTTTACCAAGTGGGTGGAATGTCTCCCAGCCCCAAATTGCAAGGCAGAAACTGCAGCGGCCTTGATGATTAACCACATCTTTTCCCGTTTTGGTCTACCTCAAAGGATTGAGTCAGACAGAGGTAGCCACTTCACCAGTGAAGTAATGACAAAGATGTGGGAGATACTGGGGGTCAAGAGAAAGCTGCATATTGCTTATAGACCAGCTTCTTCTGGGGCAGTAGAGAGATATAACCGGACAATTGTGAGCATATTAAAGAAGTTTGTGGCAGATTCTGGGCCAAGTTGGGATATCCGATTACCTCTGGTCCTAATGGCTATCAGATCTACCCCTTCATCTGCAACCAAAATGTCACCATTTGAGTTGATGACTGGGCGCAAGATGGTGCTTCCTCAGCATTTGCTCTACAGGACCCAAGAGCAGACACTAATAAATGCCTCCACTACTCATGAGTATGTGGAGAATTTAAGGAAACACCTCCAACATGCTTTTGCTTATGCTCAGCGGAATCTAGAAAGATCAGCTGATAGCATGAAGACCCACTATGACCTGAAAACTTCCAGGAAGGAATATCAGGTGGGAGACCGGGTCTATCTATACAACTTCCAAAGGAACCAGGCCAAGCAGCGCAAATTTTTGCCTACATGGAAGGGACCCTTTGAGATCGTCGATAAGATCTCCCCTGTGGCCTACAAAATCCACATCCCCAGAGGCGGTTCGGCAGAGGGGGAAGACAAGTGGGTCCACATAAACCAGTTGAAATGTTGCCATCCCAGGCACACTCTGCAACAACTGGAGGAATCCTCTGGAATCCTAGCGGGTACTGTATCAGACTAATTCAGTTCCAATCATAAAACCTACCACATCTAGTCTCTAAAATATTGTGATTTACATGAAACTGTCTCTAGTGATGCTGTTTTTTTTTTTTCAAAATAAGAATGTAATATTTCGTTACGATGAAATGCATATGCTGCCCCACTATCTCAACAGTGGTGGAAAAAAAAAATCGTCTATGAGTAGATATTGCCGCTCTTCCTTTATCATCCTAGGAGAGATGAAACCATGAAGGATGACCAAGAAGGACGATCCGGAGACCGGGAGCAAAGACACAACGGGCCCGGGGTACCGCCCAATCTTCCCATCAGGACCGGCGAGGAGAACTGATCGATCTGACCGGATGGAGAAGAAGATGCTGAACTGTGCCATCTACAGAAGAGGAAGAAGATTATGCGGACAGACCGGTGCGTGGGTCAAAACCCTTGGGCACGCGACTCCCCATCGACCCAAACTCAAAGTGCAGTCACGTGGGGGGGCTTGTAGGGTGTCCTGACCCACGTTTAAGCTACCCTGCTACAACATTTGGTGCTGTGGGCTTAGGAAATTCAAGATGGCGGAAAACCCACATGTGCGCCGAAATCCAGGAAAGCTGCGCAGTTGTGCGCACACCAAAATGGTTACCTAACTTGCCACCCACCAGGGTAAAGAAAGGTCTTTGTTAACAAAATCCACTTTTACTGATGTCAAAAAGTTGCTGAAATCGTGACTCATTGGACCACTTTAAAGATTCAACCCTTTTTGTGGGGTTCCACATAACCATCTTACTGTAAGGAGCCCCATCAAAACAATGTTAAGCAAGGATTTACTACCATGTAAGAACCATTCCTGTTTAGAATGCATTAATCCAAGAAAATCCCAAAAATGGGTGCAGTACCAGTACTCACCACTATCCAAAAGCCAGCGTTTTAAAACCCACTGTGTGTTTTTCTGAAGGCAAGCAAAATGCCTATTTCAAACCTTGCAACATGTGCAAAATATTCACTGAACACCAGCAGACATTTGGCAGAATGGAGTTTTGTGTGCCTACAAAATCTGGGAAAAGAAGAGCCCAAAAACAATGCTTATAACAAAAATGCTATGGAGTCAGCAGCTTAAGCCTAACTGCAACTGGATTTAAAACCACCAAAATCGAAAATGTTAAATTAAATGAGTGACCTATGTTTGGTGTCACATGCCTTTGTAACTGTTGAAATGTCATAGTTTTGCACTTAGAATCAGCATTCTAGCTGCATGTGTAAAATTACAAGTTATTTTAAAAGCAACAAAAAGTTAGCTGAAGGTCTGGCTTAAGGAACTTGATTTTGCCTAGCAACGGATCCCATCAGGAGTGAAACTTGAGTCACAACTATGTTCCCAGGCCAATGTTCCTTTTGCTGCCCATACTAAGGATATGCCATCTATCTGATAATTGAATTTCCTGTGCTCTGCCAGAGAGTGAACAAAGCCCTCTCCACTCAGGCAAAGGTTTTTATTACAGACGTCGTAAAAAGTGGCTTCCTCCTGGAGAAGCTGGGAGGGGCACTGCCTGTGAGAAGCAAGCTGGCTTGGCAGAAACTGGAAAGACTGGTTTCTGTACCATGTGACCTGAAAAGACACACCCCTGCAGCAAGGATATGGTTTTATAAAAAGGGGGATAATTCATAGTGCGGACATGTGAAAATTTTATAAATGATACCATAATTCTTGTGATTTTTCTGCCCACAGTTTAAGACGTGGTAGGAACCGGTGGTATGTTCAGGGGGGTTTTAGCGGAAAAGTGGATATTACTCTAAATGTGTGCATGTTAAAAATCTGAAACTTCATCAGTTAATGTCCCTACCCCCTGCACACATGTATGTAAAGTTGGGTCCATGTCGGAAATTGAAAAAGCAGTTAAAAAGTCAATTATGTACACTCTTTGAATGCATGCTCCGAGAATGAGCAGATTTGGACATAGACATGGCTAAATTCAGCCACACCATGTATATGTAATTTCAAACAACTGTGTAACTCTGAAGTATGGATTTTGATCATATATATATTTGGGTGCACAGATGATAAGGGAGGATGTTTCAAGAGATCATAAAATGACATCAATCTGACTCACAGTTCAGTTTGCCAATCAAGCGGAGGAATGGAAGCCTGACCAATGACGAATGAGAGGGGCAAGTCTAGTGATGCAACACACACACCCATTCTCCAGAAACAGATAAAAGCAGAGAGTCAGGACACATAGAGACATTCAATTTCATCTGCCGCTGGAAGCCCTGCCGGAAAAATCCATACTTACCTCCATCAAACTCCAGAAAGCCAAACTAGAGACTTCAATCTATCCAGAGCAGAGACCAGACCAGAGAGAAAGCAGTGCTGTGCCTAGCAGAGACCAGACCAGAGAGAAAGCAGTGCTGTGCCTAGCAGAGACCAGACCAGAGAGAAAGCAGTGCTGTGCCTAGCCGAGACCAGACCAGGCGCTGTGAGCAGAATCCGGAAAGACCTGACCAGACTGAAGATCATGACCAAGTCGCTTTCCTGTTCAAAATCTCTTGTGAGTACTTAGCAAAACTCAGAACACATCTCTTAGTTTAAATTCATCTAATTCAATCTATTTAACCTAAGTAGAACTGCCTCCTATCTGTCACCTGTCATTTCTAGTAAAATTTGTCATTTTGAAAAAGTGTGCGTTTAAAATTTACAAAACCAAAAACGACCTTTACTAAATTACTCATATCTCCGCAACCGTTTGGGCTAGAAGCTGAGATCCCAGGCTTTCCTAGGACCCCAAAACGGTAGAGATAGTCCTTGCGGTTCCTTTGTAATAGCGCTCGGCGCATCCGCGAATTTTGCCGCGATTTGCAATTTCTTCACATGTAAAAAAACTGCTGCTGCCTGATTTCATTTGCCAGAAATTCGTTTAACCTGCTAACTATCCCTGCATCATTGCTAGTGTGAGCCTGGACTAATATTAACTAGATACCACTCACCCTGGACCTCTGAAAGGGGAATTAAAAGCAATTTAGCATATTTTTTAATTCATTGCCAGCACATATCAAAGCAATTTGGGCCTGTGTTTTCAAAACTCCTATCTATGTTTTAAACTTCTGTTGTCTAAGCTTGCTGGGGTGAACTGATTACATTGATTGCATTTTTGAGAACTGCGTGCTTTCCTCCCATTCCCTTGCATTGCATAAAGGGGGGGGGGAGGGGATTGCCAGAGAAAAGTGATTACATTGTTTTGTTGAAATCATATTGAGTATTTCTGTATTGCATTCTCATTCAACATTGCATCCACCTGAGCTTACATAAAGCATCCTCTACCACATTATACTTTTGTTCCTATTCACCTGTGTGCTATCTTATCCATTTCATCTCAACTCCTTATTGATTATAGAGAAGCGTGTTAGCGCCAGATTCCCCGTTGTTGATCTTTAACATATCAGATTAAGGGTGCTATTCAAGTATTAATTTATTATAAAGTGTGATATTTCTATTTTAAATTATCAAATAAACCTTTTAAACTTGCAAAACAGAACTACTTCTTGGCTCAGTGGGGTCAGGGGGATTCCAAGAGAGGGGTGTTATATAGGGGTAGTCATCCAGAACGCATGAACTGGACCTAAAGATATATCAATAAGGGTTTTCATTCAGTATTCTAGACTAGGCGTTAACTTAGCTGTAGTGCTGAATTGAATCCTCTTACAAAGTGAAAAATGTTGTTGTTTCTGAGCCCAAGCTCACAGAAACATGGGGCTTGAACAGAGACCTGTCTTAATTAATCTGTGATGTGTATATGTATTATGAACCACATGTGTATCTGGGAAACCTGTTTCTTCAATAGATTGTAAAAAGGTAGCTTCACTCTGACTCACAACTCAGTTATCCAGTTAAAGGACAGAAAATCCTCTAGCCTATCAGGATCCTTAAAGGGTTGGGCATAGAAAGTTAGCCTTCCCACCCACTTTCAAAAGACATAAAAAGAGCCACTGAGACCCAGGTAGGGACGGCTCTTTCCACTTTCTTGCAAAGCACTTTGACGGACGACTTCAAATTCAGGCAATATTCAGAGACCAGAACTTAGAAAACCAGACTCCAGATTCCAGAACTTTGAAGCAGAAGGCCTACTGCAAGCTAAAAGTATTCTCAGCTGGCCTTACAATTTTGCAAACTGATTTACCCCAGACTTCCAAGGGGCACATCAGAATAAAACAGCCGGGGTGTGCTGTTTGAATCTAGCCAAGAACTTTTGCCAGAACCAGACCCAGAGAGCAGTGCTGTATCCAGAACCGCAGACCAGACCGCTGTGCAGTGCCAAGAACTTTTGCCAGAACCAGAGATCCAAACCAGCAGAGCAGAGCTGACCCATATAGTTGTGACTTCAGAACCACCCACTAGAAGTTCAGTCTAAACCTGTTGACGGCCTATTTCAAATTTATAGTGTGAGTATCCAGCCAGAACTGTGCAGAACCAATCTCTTAGTCTAAAATAATCTCCTCCCATCCATTTCAACCTATTTAGAACTGCATAGAAATCGTGTGTCCATTCTGTGATTCAAACCTGTGAAAGTGTAATTTGTCATTTGAATCTTACTTTATTTCTGAGAATCTACCTTCACTAAATCGTCTGTATCTTTTGAACCGCATGTCCTAGAAGCGAGATTTAACTTTCATTTTAAAGCGAAGAACCTATGCTTTCCAACAAGCCCAAAACCTCTTTCTTCTCCTTATAGTTTTTCCATAATCGCGATCGACGCACTTGGAAAAAGTGCCGTGAATTGCAATTTGACTCAATTTCTCCACCTGTCAAAAATAGCTGTCCTTTTGCTTACAACTGCTGAAATTCGTTTTCAATCTGATAATCATTCCTGATTAATTGCAAGTGTTGACCTGAACTAATTCAAAGTAGCTGTCACCTACCCTGAATCTCCTATAGGGAATTAAAATCATTTTTAGCATATTTTTCACTTCATTGCAAATCACATTTAAAAGTATTTCTGCCTGTTCTAAAGCATACCGGTTGCTCTAAGCTTGCTAGGGGGCAACGGGAATTTGTATTGCATTTGATTGTATTCCTGAAAACTGTGTGCTCCCCTTCCATCTCCTTATATTGCATAGGGGGGGAGTGAATTCTCAAAAGAAAAAGTGATCATATTATCTCTTGTTGAAACCATATCAGTTTATTTCTGTGCTGCATTCTTTCCATCATTGCTTTTCCTTGAAACCATAAAAGTATTCTCTGCTACCTTATCCTTTCTATACTAACTCCTCACTGATTGAAAAGAGTGTGCAATTGTAACATTACCCATTGTTGATAAACATTATATTCATAAGTGTGCTATCAAATATTAATTTATTCATAAAAGTGTGATATATATATATATATATTGTTTAATTTTTCAAATACATTTATTCATTTGCAAAACAAACCTACTTCTTGGCTCAGTGAGGTCAGGGGGATTCAAAGAGAGGGGCGTTATACAAGGGTTTATCATCCAGATCTATGAACCTGTCATACAAATTTATAAATAAGGGCTTCCCTTGGGCATTCCAGACTAGGGATTGACTTAGTTGGAGTGCTGAATTGAAGTCACTAACAAGTCCAAACGTGTGTCTGACAGCTGAATGATGAATGGAAACAATTAGGGAAAGAGCGTATGTGGGTAAACCAACATAAACGGAACAGCAGTAATTAAGATGGGAAAGAACACAAGTTTGTAAGAGAGGTGTACTTGAACAAAAAAGTTATGAGATGGCAGATGTTCCTAATATTATGAAGATAGAAGCAACAAGATTGAGTAATATAATTGGTTTTGAAGGGAGCAAGCCGAATCAAAAATAAATCCAAAATTACGGGCATAAGAAGAAATAGAAAGATTGTGAGGAGGAATGTCTGTTTTCTAAAATTAACAAAGGGCCATCCAGTTTTTCACCACCAAAAGAAAGTCAGAAAGATGCTGATGTATAGTATCATCAAACAAAGAAAAGGAAAGAAAGATGTGGGTGTCATCGACACAGAAGTGTTCTTGAAACCCATGAGAAGAAATCAGTGAAGCAAAAGGTGTAGTTTAAAGAGTAAAAAAGAAGGGGCCCATAGACAAACCATTCAGAACACCAAATGAAAGAGGGTAATATTGAGAAGACTTTTCATGGACACAGTGAAAGAACAACAGGTAATATAAGAAGAAAACCATTGAAGAACATGACTTGGAATGCCCAGAGGAGACAAAGTAGAGAGCAGCATAGAATGGTCTACTGTATCAAATTCTGCACTTAGGTCTAATACAACCAGGATACAAGAACACTTACAGTGTTGTGCATGAAGAATAGAATTAGAAACAGACAGAAGGGAAGTTTCTGTGGAATGGTCAGATGGAAGCCAGATTGTTGTGAGAAAAGAAGAGGGTAGTGACTTGGATAGGAAATATGTTGAAGATGAACAATGCACTCTCGAATTTTAGCCTGATAAGGTAAGAGTGAAATAGGGCAGAAGTTAGCCGATCTGACACATCCAATGAGGGTTTTGATTTAATAAAGGAATTACAATAGCTATTTTAAATGAAGCTGGGAAGGATCCAGATGATAAGGATGAATTAAAGCAAAAGATAAGGAAGGGAACACTAGAGGGCAGAATAACCTTAACCAAGGACGTTTGAAGAGGATTGGAGGGAGCAGAAGTAGGATGAGAACGAGAAATGGTGGCTAACACATCAATCTGTAAAACAGGAGTATAGGAAGAAATACATATGGCCAGGTTAACTGCCCTAGAAGAACAGGATGGCGATTAGGGATCTGAGTGATCACGATTTGAATTGTAGTTAAGAAAATATGTGCAAAATCATTAAAATTATGATTCAAATTTAATGCCGGATTCGGAGTACGAGGAGCCAAAAAGTTTATCGAGAGTCGAGATTCAGAATCTGGGAGAGGGTGGCTGGGACTGAATAAGAGAATGGACATACTCTGACTTAGCTTGGGTCAAAGAAATAGAGAAGGACTGGTGGAGAGAAGAAAAAATCTTAAAGTTGGCTTCAGTGCGATGCTTCGGTTAACGCTGTTCAGTCTAATGTAAACAAATCCTTAGTTGTTTTAAGGAAATCAAAGCCAGGGACGAGTGGGTCTGCCCTTAGGAGTAAATGGTGACAGAGGTTCAAGTCCATCAACGGATGAGAGAATGTCAGAGTTGAAACCCTTGATCATGCCATCTAGGCTATCTATAGGATCATGACCAAAGGAAGGAAGTTGAAATGAAATATGAGGACAGAGAGGTTCAGATTATGAAGATCACACTGGCAGAAAGTATGAAAAGGTACAGAAGATACAATAGGGACCAGAGCAGTCAAGAGAAAAAAGTGAACAGTAAAGGATGCTCAGTCAAAGGAATCACATGAGTTGAACCGGATGATAAAATAGAAATACAGGCTGAGATAAAGATGAGATCTAATGTGCCACCCTTAACATGGGTATGGGGGGGAGGAACGAAAAACAGTTTGTAAGCAGAAGAAGAGAGAAACAGAGGGCAAGTAGAGGACCCAGGCGATGGAATATGACTATTGAAATTACCAGCAATAAGCACGGAAGAAGAATAGGAGATAACTAAGATAATACAATATTGAACTCCTCATAAAATGGAAATAGGGGTCCTGAAGGCTGAGTGTTAAAATAGCAATAGGAACAGGTGAAGCAAATAAAGTAAAAAGAAACTCAAAAAAGAAAAAAAGAAAAAGTTGAGGTACACGAGGAGCTCGAATCCAACGAGGAAGAAAAAGTAAACCAATGCCTCCACCTGGACGAGAAAGTCTAGGGGAGTGGGAGAAAGTAGACTGGGAATTTGTGAGAGCTGTCAGAGTAGCAGAGTCATAATGAGGTAATCAACTTTCAGAGATACAGAAAAAAAAATCCGAATTAATGAGAGAAACAAATCTAGCACAAGCTCAGTTTTGAAAACAAGGGAAAAGCATTCCAGAGAACAAAGATGACATAAATAGGAAGACTACGGCAGATAGTAGGATAAGTAAAATTAGAGAGATTAATAGCATCTGGATTATGCAAAGTGTGTTGAACAGGAATATGCAGAGAAAGAACAAGGCACAGAACAACACAGGTCTGTGAAATGGCCAGCATTGTGAACTATCAATCAGACAGCATGCACAGCAACAACTGTATGATGTTTCATTCAGTCAGAGGGTCATAAAGTAGCACTCCAGTGAGTGGTCTAGGCATCTGAAGTGTGACATTAGTATACCAAATATGCTATCTATGGGATTCCTGTGCCGTATGTGTGCAGGGTTTTAACACTGCTTTACCTCTATTCAATGGGTTACAGAAAGGGCTGATTAGGTGTCTCCTCATGAAATACGCATTGCCACCTGTGCATGAGAGATGCATCATGTGGTATGCAAAGCTATATTTGCACATGGACATCTGTTTCAGGTTGAGTGTGTAGAAGTACAGAGCATCCCT
Organism: Ambystoma mexicanum; assembly: GCF_040938575.1. Taxonomy (NCBI): domain Eukaryota; kingdom Metazoa; phylum Chordata; class Amphibia; order Caudata; family Ambystomatidae; genus Ambystoma; species Ambystoma mexicanum. Next base: position 564,715,821 of record NC_090937.1, on the reverse strand, counting down.
GTATTGGTTTGATGTTCTTCCTCAAATTGTTGTGCCACAGCAAATTGCTGGTAGGTGTAACTGTTCTGTTTTGCACCTTGGAACTGTGAATTTATATTCAGGATGATGTTGTATGCATCGCATAAAATCTGTGTAGTCACAGAATGCCAGTGTCTCCAGTTCCTGTGCAAGTGGTCTGTGGCAGCAGAGGGGACGATGACCACATTGGTGCAATCAATGGCACTGCACTCCCCAGGAAACACAGCTGTGTCATAACATTCCCTCACTTGTGGAGTCAATATCTGTGGATTAGGGAGAAAACATTTATTGTCTGGCAGAAGCAAGGATTCCAATAAGAACCTGGTATAAACTATGAATACAAGGGAGGGGATGTCCCTGATGTGATGCCACTGGTCTTCTGGACAGAGCCAATGGTGAAGAAATGCAACAATCCTATGGGCTTCACTAGTGATGGTAAGGCATGCCCTCACTTAATACGTGTCGGCATCTCTAGTATTTACGGGGGAAGGATCCCACAAGGTGACCTCTTTATTTGCCAGCTCAAATAAGCAAACCCTCCTCCTGTAGATCATTTCACTTCTCATCTTCCTCCTTATGAGATGTTGCAGCAGGATGATGCCCACTGGATCAGCCATTTTAGAAATGTGTAGCTGATTCCATGTGTTGAGCTTTTCTCGTAGATGCAGTATTATAGAAACGTTTCCTTAGTGCAATTCGCTCATATGCCAAACAATTGCCCTAGAGCAAAAAACATATTGCTAAAATACATGTTTGCACAAGGGCATTGCTGTCCTTTGTGATGGTGGAAAAATGCATTTTTTTTTTGCTCTAGAGACATGTTTGCCCAATTTCAAATTGCTCTTGTACTGATGCAGAGTTATTGTAATATGGCCCTGTCTTGCTTTTACTTGCTTGTTTTGCTTGCTCTAATTGGAATTAGAAAACCATTGAGGAACCATTTGCTCAATGTTATGTGTCACTTGCGTCAGTTTGTGACTGGACCAAATGGTGACTGGCAATTGCTGGAGCAAATCAAATGCCAACCTTCAGAGAATGTGCTTTTTGGAGCATGGTTGCCCACTTTTGCTATGAGGATCCAGTTCATCATACCTATCTGATATTGACATGAGCGCGTACATGGTATTATGCAGCGAGCAGAGCTCCAGAACCTGGCGCAAACAGTTGAAATAGTGAATCCGCATGTGCATTTAGAATTGCCCTGAAAAGCCTATAGGGGTGGAAGTCACGACCATGTTACCAGTAACTGATTTGTTGGGATTTGTTTAGACTTTAATGTACCATTAACTGATTATGAAGCATAGATTATTCATATTTTCACTATACTAATCCATACTAAAAACAATGAATGATAATTTAGTTTGGTGTCGCTGACAATTAAAGATGTGTTTATCCAATTGTAAACCAAACTGCTGGCTTACAGTTTAACAAAGTTTATACGGGTCTCACAACATGTCGTGTTTATCCAATTGTAAACCAAACTGCTGGCTTACAGTTTAACAAAGTTTATACGGGTCTCACAACATGTCCTTTTTTCAAGTAAGGAACTGACAAGACTCAAGGAAAGTTATTGCACAAAAGAATGGGAGCAACACGAGTCATTTGAGAGAGTTATATGAACTAAAATAAGGAATCACAAACAACTATTTGATCATTACATTTTCAACTTCAGAACAGCATAAGGAGTACTTACCAGGAGAAGAGTGACTTTCTCCTGACATTATTCTTTTTTGGGGCAACTTAGTGGTACAGTCCAATAACATTAGTTCTTGTACGGCAGACTCATTCTTTTTGAAAAATACAAAGGTGTGTGTGGGTCCCTCTACTGAGAATGAACATAGGTCAAATACCTTGTTCTATGGAATTTCTTCCACTCTGGAGGGTCTACAACCACATATACGCTCACTGCACACTTCACAAAAGAGAAATACTCATTTGCATATCAGTCTGGTCCCACCCAAAAGGACAGTTCAGCACCGAAATGCTGGGTAGTTCTTCTCTGTACAAGAGTACCATCAGGAACCACAGAAACATGCTTCAGCCTTCTTGGGCCTTCTCGGTGAATTGAAGCTGAGCCTCTCTAAGACTCATTATTTTTAGATATAAAAGATGACTAACAAGCACCTTAGTTAGTAAAGTGTAGGGAATACCCTATTGTAATAGGGATGGTCATGTTTTCACCATATCATTTAATAAAGTCAACCTAAAGATGCCCTCCCATAGTCTGCATCCTTCTTCCCATACGTCACACCATTTAATGCATTAATCATACTTTTGCCACCCAGTTCACGTGGGTATCTTTAACACTGGAACGTAGATGTGATTCTTAAAATTAAAGTAATGTATTTATTGAGTTCATCCCAAAACATGGCCTGCATAGGAGTTGAGGGGTTTAGGACAATGCCAGTGTGTGCATTTTTATAGCCATATTGATGTTATGACAGTTTATTGTATGGCCAAATTAAAGAGAATGATACAAGTGAACCAGCAGTGCCTGCTTAGCCAATGGCTGAGACGTTTTTGTAACAAAAAGGCAAAGGAAAGGTCCTTTATCAAGTACTCGATTGACAACGGCTCTATTTATGTGACACCAATCCTATTTGTTCAGCTCTTTCACTGAAAAACGGCCTGTCAAATCGAGAATCATTGAACGATGGGCATTGTTATAACGGCTATATTTCTGTAATGAGGGTTAAAAAATTAAATACGAATGTCAAATTGTTGGTGTACTTGAATCTGTGTGGCAGTACATTTTTAAGTGTGACCATGTTAAAGTGCATGTTGTCGTTCTCTATAAAATTATCATTTTTTAGCACCGAAATGTTTTAAAACAACTTTCCAGCAACTTTACAAAAGTTCAGTTTTCTGACGAGCTATGTGCAAAGACTGAATTGCCTTCATTTTAGATTGCTTAACTGCGCAATGGGATTCAAACGCGCCTTTTTTCATTATGTTTTTGAAATGGAAATGCTCTTCAAAGGATGCATCCAACAAGTTGCTCAATACTCTGAACTGTAATCTGAGTATTGGGCACGGCTTTATTAACGCGATTCTGTATAATGATCCTCCTGCACAGGAAACGTCGCCATCTTTTCTTCGGGAAACGCGCCGTTTGCAGTTTCGTCTTCTTTGACCTTCATCTCGATCGCTGAGCAAATAAAGCAAGTCATCTTAATAATTTCCCGCTGAGTGATTAGTATGGGGTGTTGTCTAATATTTTCACAGGAGATTACAAAATGAACAAACAAATCTAAAATGCATAAGTTCCTCAGGAATATTATTGCCATACAAACAAACTTTTTGTCATGTGGCATTGCATTTCAGCAGCCGGTGGTAAATGAATCCAACGTGAACTGAATTTAATAAAAACTCCTCGGAGATGCCTGGTGGCATCTGCGGATGGCTCATTGCTTTTAAATGTTGAGGAACATGCAGTGCTTGAGATCCTCAATAAAAGCCTTAAAAACAAAGGAGCCAACACGAGCGCATGCCATGCATGAATCACGTCCACATGTGGTTGTAAATTGCAAATGGGAATGGCATTCACAGGAAGCTATACCCAATGCATGCCCAGTTTAGGCATGTTGGAAACGATGGACCTGATTCGTGGAATTTTTAGTGGGGTGCAAAATGAATTTGTACTGCCAACAAACACCCTGATTCACAGTGCAGATCAAAGAGTACTTTTGCAGTGTAAAGTGCACTGCAAAAGTACGCTTTGCACCGTGAATTAGCCCATTTACCGCGGCGCAAGGAGTACTTTTGCAGAGCAAAGTGACGTTGCCCTGCAAAAATACACTTTGCACTGTTCTGTGAATCAGGGTATATGTTGAAAGTGCAAAGTGTCTTAGCACCAGTGAAAAGTCACTTTGCACCATGCTAAAAACTCCAGGAATCAGGCCCTTATGGCCCGATTCATGGAAAGGTGCGCATAGTCGCCTGTCTGTTTCCATTTCCTTCCCACTCTCCCCCTCCCTTCCTTATCTATGTCTTAGCTCTTGCACTATCTGAAATGTCGTCAGGCCGAGTACGATAGTTAATTTCACATCCTTACTGTTCATGGCCTGTAAGAATGTGGTTCTATTTTCCCTTGTTCCCGCCCTTGCCTTGAAGCGCTTTGAAACACATTGTGTATAGGCGCTATATAAATAAATAATGATATCATAGATCCCATAAACCCAGCTCACTGTGAACAACTCTGCGTAAAGCTTCATCCATGAGATCTTCTGCACACTATGTGTATTCATGGATTTCAAAGCGCATTACAACTCGACCTGCAAAGAAAACTGAGCTGTGTGAGAAATGCCCACAAAAAGCACCCACTCAAACAAAAAACCAAGCCTTATACCACCCACCATCCAGAACCACTGAGAAAACGTGGGACCTCCCTCGTAAGCCAAGGCTGCAGTCCTGCAAAAATACAGGAGCTCCCCCACAAGTCAAGGCTGCACTCCCCTGTCAAAAAAACACAGGAGAAACCTTGTAAGCCAAGGCTGCACCCCCTGAAAAACTGCAAGTTCTTCCCCCTAATCCCAAGGCACCCAAACTGCTGGCATGTACCCCTACTGCACATCAACCCCTCAAGTCCAGACACCACCCACCAGCCCCCTCACCTCTGACACTACACCAGGTAGCCCCCTCAAGTCCAGACACAACCCACCAGCCCCCTCACCTCTGACACTACCCCCAGGCAGCACCCTGACAGTAGCTGTTAGGCGGAAACTTGTGCAGTTCCCTCTGGGACCACTGCAAAAGATTTAGGACTACAGGTGTTTGGCAGTAAACCCACTTGGTAGCAGTCTGTACCACACAGATTCACTTGGTAGCTGTGGCTGAGCAGTCAGACTTCCCTCAAGAAGAGTTAGGCAGTATGTGGAGTATACAAAATAGGGCAATTTACACAGTAGAACAAGCAAACACGGAACAAGGCTTTGGTGTAAAGATATAAAGGTATTTTTTTATAAGAACACATCTATGCAAAACACTCTGGCACTAAAACGGCAAACAACTTCAATCACAATTACTATAAGAAAAAGATCAATCCCCCTAACAATAGTTCGACAAGTCTAGGTTCAACGGCATCACTTATTTGCAGACAGAGGTGTATGCTTTAACCTAGATGGCACTCTAGTATTCGTTAGGACGGGAGAGAAAAATAAGGCAGGTTATGAAATCAACTCGGTACCAATACATTTACGGACAAATGCAAGGCAAATAAGGCAGGGTCTACTGCAGATCACAAAGTTCAGAGGTCAGGCCCACTCGGAGAGAGGCAAGGCGGTATGTCCTAAAAGTGTCTCAGTTGAAATGCTCTTCGAGTCTTTATCGCAAATTGTTATCGAAAGATTGGACCAGTTCAGAACAGAACGTTAAGGAAGCTTGGAGGCGACCCAATGGAAAGGCGAGGATTAAGACACCTCACACTATCCGGCAGAAAGGGAAGCCAGGCGGACACGGTACCTTGTTTGTGGAGAGACAGCTCCGGCGGGGGCAGTTGTTCCTGGTGGTGGATGCACGTCGGGTCTTTGCCAAGAGTAGAGATGATCTTGTCGTCAAAGAAAAGTGAAGTCCGGTGCACCACCAGGGAAGAGACCAGCCGCGGAGTGCTCCGTCACAAGGCACCACCTTTTGGTTGCGGTACAGGGGTAGTGGCTATCCGGTTGCCGAGGTGCTCTGCACGGGCAATTCGACCACTGCGTCCAGGAGCGAAGAAAAAGCAAAGGGGACTGGTTGTTCCCACCAGTCAGGGGAAGAGACTCTCCGGCAGGGAGATCTCCTCTGTCGTCGGGAAGTGGTGAGTCGGTTCAGCAGGGCTCCACCGGAGGTGTCGTCGTTGCAGGTCGGCTCAGCTTTACCCTCATCGGATTCTTAGGTCCTGTGGCGACTTCTGAAGATTCAGTCTCAAAAGCCCTGCTTTTATGCAGAAAACCCCCATTCATTCAGCCTAGCTGTCAATCAAAACACGCTAAGTGGTGAGCGGGGTGGCTCACCACTTGGGCCAATCACACCAGAGTGCGACCGGAGATGGCAAGGCAACTCAGTCCAGGGTGCTAAACCCCCTCCCACACCCGCTGTGGTACCCAGACAGAATGGCACCCCTTTGGAGGGTCTCTGTACAGAAGCCCGCCAAAAGTGGAACAAAGGGCTCAACCTTTGGTTTAGGAGTCACAGAGACGAACACAGACGCCATTTTAAAAACCGAGTTCTGGCAGAAAATACCAACCGATAGATTTATTTAAGATAAATAAACCGGTGGTATGTTAGAGATTAACGAGGAAAAGTATTAACCTCCAACAATGGGAAGAATCCCATAGAGTTATATTCGGGGTCGAATATAACAATAGTTTCCACTGCCACCAGCCAAAACTCGACGAGGAGGGACGGGACAGTGCCCCCTCGAATAACAGACCCAGGAGTAATCGAATGACCCCTACTAGTACGTTCACAATAGGATGGTGTGTACTAGTTCTGTTAGTAAATTTAGGTCTAGTAAAGCCAATGGTGACTTTACATGCCCGGGGAGACAGTAGTCAGTCCCCGGGTATGGAGTCTATGATGGAGGTCCGCTAGGACGCCCCAGTGCTACGGCACAGAAGGTGCGGTGTAACACACATAGAAAAACATATGAGACCCTATGGAGTAAAAGACCCCATAGCCCATAGAACACATAGACATTCAAAGGAATTATACACATTCATGTCCAAGAGTGGGAGAAAAAGAGTCTCACTCTTGGCAGGATGGAAAAAAACAAACTCCAGAAATCCAGCAAAGCTGCTGGGGGACTCACTAGGTTAGGAAATTCAGCCTAAACAGAGAATTCTCCCTAACAGTAACCCCCTCTGCCCACACCGCCCTCACCTCCAACACCACCCCAGGCAGCCCCCTCAAGTCCAGACACCACCCACCATCTTGCCTCACTTCTGACACTACCACAGGCAACCCTCTCAAGTCCGTACGCCACCCACCAGCCCCTGTCATCTCTGACACTACCTCCAGGCAGCACCCTGACAGTAGCCCCCTCTGCCCACACCGCCCTCACCTCCAACACTACCCCAGGCAGCCCCCTCAAGTCCAGACACCACCCACCATCCTGCCGTACCTCTGACACTACCCCCAGGCAGATCTCTCTCAGTACACCCCCTCCCCACACCGCCCTCACCTCCGACACTACCCCAGGCAGCCACCTCAATTCCAAACACCACCCACCAGGCACCCTCAACTCCACACTATGCCAGGCAGCACCCTGACTGTACACTCCCTCCTCACACCACCCCCACACCCATCACTACCAGAGATGGCCCCCTCAAGTTCAAACACCAACCACCAGCCCCCCTCATCTCTGACTCTACCTCAGGCAGCCCCCTCAAGGCCAGACACTTCACACCAGCCCCCCTCACCTCTAACACTGCCCCAGGCAGCACCCTAATAGTCTCCCACACAACCAGCCCAATGCACGGCTGCAACACACCTGAACCTCTGTGATCTGCCTCCACCATGAAGCAGACCTCCAACATGTCCACCGCCAACACGATCAACAGGAAGCACTGAAGATCAATCCAGGACTGGAGTATCCACTGTCACTCCCTGGCAGACATGAATCTGAAGCACCCCAAAATGACAGCACTATATTGCACAACAATACTGTGGCCACCCCTGAGAAAATGTGACAAGTGAATGCAATGCCAGGTGGCATGTGCATAGGGGCCATGGGTCATTGCACAGGCATGAAAGCATAGCAACTGAATGTGTGCTGAGGACAGAAATAAAATGGATCGAACATCGGCCCGATGATCCACAAATAATAACCAGGCGTGTTACAGCCTGAGCATAAGTGACCTAGGTGGAAGGGACGGCAAAGTCCCTGTTAGGGACCACAACATGACATGCCTGAGCTTGGGTGATGCAAGGGCAGTCACAGGGAGCATGACTCACTGAGACAGGAAATGTGTGCTGCTACACAGAAAGAGCAAACATGGTACAAAACTGAATTCCAGTGGCAGAGGTGGAGCAGAACATGAGAGCAGGCAGTGCATGGGAGTGACACAGCAATGAAAACAAAATGTGCAAGTGATGTGACCAGGCCACCCACACACAGTGAGTCCACCTCCCACCGCAGCACCCACAATGCTAAATTCACAATACAGTGAATAGAGTGTGGGCAGGGGTGTTGCTAGGTCTGGAAAAGACCCGGGGAAACGCTAATGTCAGAACTGTCAGGACTGGGTCCTAGCTAGCCTTTTGGCTGTAGCTCCTGAGATTATATCCGGGGCTACAGCCAAAAGACCAGGGGCTATAGCCCCCTTAGCCCCCCCCCTCGTAGCAATGCAGCTGGTGTGGGCACATACACAATCCCAAGCATGTGCAAAGGGGACACATGAAAAACAGTGGACCTGAAATTAAAACAATTTGAAAGTGTGCAAACACACATGAACATGTGGTATTTCATCCCCAATCAGAATAAACAAAATAATACAAAACACATCCAAACATCACTGCAACCATACCCAGATGTACATCATCTCACAAACACTAGAACCCTACTCCACAACAACAATGACACACTGACGCAAAACACAGAGTGATGCTGGACATGTAAAGGAAAATGAAAAAATCAAGTGCAGCCTCAAGTCATCTGATGGCCTTACCCCCTAGGGCTGTTTCAGATGCCATGTCCTCCTTCCTCAAGTGGGCCTCTGTTGTTTCCTGGAGGGCTTGCAGGGTCAACCCCAACTGTTGTTCAGCAGCCCACCTCCTTTCCCGATACAATGCCACCTCAGCAATGGGCACCATCACCAGCTCCTCTCATGCCTGCTTCCGGTTTGCCTCTCTGCCAGAAGCTGCCTCTCATAGCACCGGAAAACAGAAGAGATGGCTTTTAATGCCCCACATGGTCCTCTTGCCCCAAAGTTACCACCTGGTATTCCTCCTTGTTGTGGCCACCTGATGCCGCTGTGCCCAGTACATGCTTCGTCAGTAGGCCCGCCAACGTGATGTCAATTGTTGGGGGCATACAGCACCTGCACTGTTTGAGGTGCCTGTTGTCCCTCCATTGACTGTGTCCCTGTCATTGCCTGGGTAGGCACAATGACCACCTCAAGCGACGTACTAGGGACTCCCAACTTGGGCAGGGATATTAGCTACACCAGACAGGGCATTGGAGAGGGACTGGTGCACAGCGGTCCCTGCCGGTATATGGCCTGGAAGGCACAACGGAGTATGACTGGCACACACAGGAGGAAGCCAAGGAGGCAGTTGTAGCAGTGAACAGGCCATGTATCCCACCAGGGAACAGGCCAGCTGCCAACTAGGCCACAAGGCGGTACAGCTCATTGTGATGTTGGGCAAGCCTACCACGAGTATCCTGCCCATCATCACGTATGACTGCAGTCTGCCTTGTCAAGCAGGCCAGCGAGGGCAGCACCTGATCCCTGATGGACACAGCTGGCAAAGGGATGCTGGTGTGGGTGGAGGTATCCCGAAATGCATCCACTGCTGCATCCGATGGCCCATGGACAGGATTTTAAACAGGCACCTCCATGGTGTCCTGCACAGCCTCATGCCCCTGGGACAGGGTTTCAGCATGTACCTCCTCCCATTTACCTGATGGGCCTCCCCCTCCATCAACCTGGATGATACCAGGGTGTCATCTGCCATGGATGGCCACTGTGTTGCATCATCCTGTCCCAACGCTGCTGAGGAGTCCCCTGTCACCTTCACCTCTTGGGTTTTACCCCCAGCAGCTACGGCCGATGGTCCGGGCGCTACCCCAGGCACATCGCTCCCCGAAAATAAGCTCTCACGGCAGAGTGAATGGGGCCTGTTCCTTTGTCCGGGGGAATGTTTCCCGCTTCCATGCTCCACATCACCACTTCCACTCTCTTCTTCAGCTGCAGCAACTGCGGTAACAGAGACACAGAAAAGTGACTGCAATTCAGTGTACTGGATCAAAGCCTGTGTGGCATCATCAACATTTACAGGAACATGAATTGTCCAGTGTACAACCAGCAACATTCACACTCTCACACCTGGACATACAATTCCCATTCAAACTGACACAACAGCCTAGGCTCAATGACAACCATGGTCATGACACATCCACATGTAAATGTAGCACTATGTGGGCAGTGCACAGGCACATACCAAGAGAAATGCCATGGCACAATGGGAAAGGCAACGTGACCCAACTGCAAACTGATGCGCGACATGCCACAGGGGAACAGGTGCGGGCAGGGAGTAAAGTGGATGGATGGAGTAAAGTGGATGGATGGCCATACAAGTAATGCATGGACGAACAAATGGGATGGGCCACCGCAATAGACAAATTATTGGCAAGACACACAGTGGACAGCTGGCCACCAGTAGTCACTCAGGATTGCACCACTCTCAGCATGGCAGTGCCACCACCTGCTTGGGCATCTCACTACCCGACCTGCATGCTTTCAACACATACATGCATCAATTGCAGAGGCACACGTGAGTATGCCATAGCACCCAGCAGGTACACGTGGAATGTGCACACATCAATTATGAGTACACAAGCAGCGCCAGGACAGATCACATCAATGTCCAGGAAACTGCAATGTCACAACTTCACTATGCCAAACATCCAAACGCTCCAGATGTAGAGGTTGCATAGCCACACATTACAATTGTCGGCACAACATCATGTCCATCATGCATGGACCTGACATGGGCACCACATCATCATCTGGAACCCTTGCCATCCAAACATGTCTAAGTCACTAATAAAACTGCATGTGCACAGTTCGACCAACTGTACAACAACATACCCTGCAAATACCAGCTGATGCCCCATCAACAGATGTCTCATCTCACACATGGGGTGCATTATGTGGGGCCTGCATGCTGGTGTCAAACGCTGAAACACACATGCTGCAAACATAAGGGTATCACTACAAACATGCAGGCACATGCACAACACACATGCACCATAGAACACTGCACCACATGCCTATTCAACAGCAGAGTCCAGGCATTGTCTCCAATCACAGACCTGGGTATGCAGCTTCATATAGAACCTCGCTAGGACCTGCATGGTGTTAGAGGAGAACCTGCATTTGCCCATACAGTGCACCTCCACGGTTGCACTGGACTTCAGGGTGCACAGGGTCGTGGCGTGGATCCTGGATTTGAGGTCCTCCAAGGGTTTATGGACAGTCTTGGTGCAGCAGACTGTCCCCCTCCCCACGTTGATGGCAGCCATTATGTCCCCCCAGATCTGCTTATGTTCTTCCTTGCCAGGTTGCTTTGCTGGATTGAAAAAGTCATCATAACTCTCCAGGACCTTATCCGCCAGGAAGAGAACTTCCTTGAAGCTGAAGTTGCCAATCCCCTGCCTCGCTGTTGTGGGGTTGGCACTCTGGCCAGAACAAGATGGTGCGGACATAGCATCTCCCATAGCAGGTGTGTGTAGGCAAGATGGTCGAATGTAAAGGTGGGAGTCCAACACATCAGGGGATGTAGTCAGAGTAACCAGACAAATGAGCACAGGAAATAGCTGGAGAGCAGGCAATCCTAAGGTAGTGCTTGTGGGCAGCAGGCACTCACAATGGACAGGCAGCAGCATATGGCAAAGTGGGTGGAAGCACAGCGCAGGAGGAGGCATGTAAAGTGGCACAGAGGCAGGAGAGTGGGTCTTCCATGTGTAGCTCGAAAGTAAGCCAAAAAACAGAGTGAAGCCACTTAGTGCGTAAGTTACATGACACACGCTGCATGCAGCGTGCCCACATGGCTCACAACATTTACAGGGATACATAAGGATGTGAATTTGCAACACTGGTTGTGCACGTGAAGGAACGAAGATGGACAGGTATCATTTACATAAATTTGGGGTACCATGCAATCAGTTCCCTTCCGGTACCATGTACCATATTTTTGATTTTGTGCATATGTATTTCCTATTTAGAGGCCTGCGGTGTGTAGCATATGCATTTTTTGTGTTTGTGGGTGCCACTGCTTATCACAAACTGTTTTTTTCTTTTTTGAAAGCTTTCTTGGTATCGCATATGCAATTTCTGAGTGTCTGGGTGTCACTGAGTATGGCGTACTGCTTTTTTCTTTTTCTGAAGCTTTTGGGTATCGCGTATGCAATTTTTTACTCTCTGGGTGCCACTGCATATTGCATACTATATTTATTTGATTTCGGGGTACATTGGAGCCTTGCTGGGCCACACATCTATGTTGCACATCATGTAGACTGTTCCCTTCATCATATTGCCCAGGACAATAACTCAGTGTGCCTTTCATTCATCCCTTATCCCCTTGACATGTGTGGAAAGGCCCCAGGAGGGAAAGGGGGCAGACAGGGACGTGGGCCTCCAGGGGGTTAAGGATGTGGTGTGGAGACATCTGCCCAAGCCCAGAGGGTCAGGGACGTGGTATGGAGACATCTGCCCGGTCCCGGGAGGATTTGGCAGGCCCCAGTCCACAGGTGGCCCGACACCTGGATGACAATGTGGTTCCAGCCAGAGAGGGGCAGCACCAACACCTCATGCCCCTTGGGCCAAGAAGGGATGCACAGCAGGAAGAGGCTCTACCCCAAAATGCTACACAGGACACTGGCCTGCAGAGGAAGAGGCCCTTCACTGATGAGGAGTTCAAGATCATCATTAACTACCTGATGGATCACTAGATTGAGATGTGGCAGTATGCGGGGAGCACCCATACACCTGCACAATGGATGGTGTATTGGCAATGTGTCACATGCCAGATCAACGCCTTAGGTGTAGAGATGCACACGGCTGAATAGGTTCAGAAGTGGTGGAATGATCTCACACGTAGAATGAAGCACAAGCTGACTGTCAACCTGGTCTCTGCAATGGCCACTGTAGGTGGGCCACCAGAGGAGGAGCAGCTGACACAGCATGAAGAGGCCACGTGCCAATTCATCCTCCCTGAGCAGGTGCAAGGCGTGGGTGGCCCAGAGAACAAAGAGGACACGTCTGGTGAGTGGCTGTTATTGGCAATCATATATTTTGCCAGTAATGCATGACCCACCATATTTGTGTAGTGGCACATCCCGCTGCAGTTGTATGTCATCCCTGGCTAATGCATGTTTGCCAACGTTCAGACACATGTCACATGGCCATCATTCTGGGAGTATCCTGCGTGGTGGACATTTGTGGCACATGTTTGTGTGACAGTACATATCATCCACAGGGTACTCTCCTGTTTCATGGCAAATACATGAGACACCTACATGCACTGTTGTATGCTACATTCTTGTGGCATGTCACTCTGCACTGATAGACAGATACATGCGATCGAGGTTGAAGTATCACATCATGTCATGCTGAGTTGCATGTTCCATTTGTCACCTGCTCCTATGGGATGCCTTGCCATAATGAATATCTGAGCTGTCCGTCGCCATGCCTTTTGGTGTGCCCAGAGTGAAGGTACATAGGTGCAAACAGACCACATCCCCGAGTTGCAGTCATGATGTTGATGCTGAAACAAATGATTGTAGTAGGGGGTTAAATCATTCACTACATGGTCAACAATAGCTGATGTTGGGTTGTCATGCAGAGGTTGCCATCCTGGCAACATGAAAATCACATGGCCATAGACAGCCTATGTGGAAGGTCATGTACATCATGAATGTCAATGAGTGTGCCTGGCTGCATTCCAGTCATTGTATGTGCATGTTAGTTGATCAAATATATCAAGCAACTTGGCGTCAAAGGCCTTTATGTGTCCATCTGTTGATACTTGAAAGGCACATGCCTTGCCACTTCCATCATTGTGCTGTGCAGTTGCACAGACATTGGTCTTTATTCAAACTGGATACATGCACACTTCCTCACACCTGTGTCATCTGTCTGATAAGGTCAGACATGCCAGCTACATCGCACACCCAGATGTAGAATGATGTTGCAACATGTGTAATTTGATAGGTATTTGAGGTAGTTCAGAATTACAATCTGAGCATGCACGGCCATGAACATTTTACCCAGCATTGTGGGATGATGTGCATATACAGGGACTGTATTGCAAACACAAACACCTATACTGGAGGCATTGCTGTAGGGATTAATTGTTGCACATACATGCCACTCATGGACCTTGGAGGACCTTCATCACTATGTCCAAATACTGTGTGTCAGGATATGTTCTATGCGCTCCACATTTGCACATACACAGCCTCCCCACCAGCATGTTTGGAGCGGAAGAAGCAGAGCAGGGCCCTGCCATTGTAATGTGGATGACACGCAGCTCTCAACCAAGCCTCACTCTCTGTCTCCCCCTCATCCTATCTCATACACTACTGACCTTCTGCTATACAGGCATGTTGTACTGCTAGCAATCTCTGCCTCGATGCCAGTGACATAGAGAGCATTGAAGAGAGCGTCTCTGGAATGCCCCTCTTAACCCCCATAAGCATGACAGCCCGAAGAGCCATAAATGCAAGATGCCAGTCACTGTTTGGCCAGCCCCCAGGAGGGCCAGTGACATCCACATATGCAAACAGAAATTCTCTCAGACAACCATTCAAACCATATCCAGTTGACGTCTTCCTGCATACAGGTTCCTCATTGATCATGGAAGCAGGTGCCTCACTGGACCTGAATGAATAATGACAAATATCTAGCTGTGCTGACGTCCTTAAAGACACCACGACATACCAATGTTAGCCATGAAGCAAACTTGCTTCCCTGTACAAAGTTACACGGACACACACACACTTGCACACATGAAGAACATCCTTACACAGTTCCTTAGATAGAGGACAGATATATATATACATACTGTCAAAAGTCTTTATTATTTTTCTCATTAGCCAAACATAAAAACGTAAGAAAATCAAGAGATGCAGATCAAGCCTGCAGACACTTATTGCAACTAACTATATGGAACTACAGCATCGTATAAGGAATCTGGAAGGACCACATACCACTAATCCATAAGGAAACTAATACAATACAGATATATAGAAATGATAGCACAACTGAAGTAGAATTACATGAAGCCACCGGCCCCACAAGACGGAATGAAGGAAAACATATATTGCAGCATACTGTCCAGGACTGCTGCTTGCAGCCAAGGTCAGAGACAAGCAGAACATTCCTGGCCCCAGAGACAAGGAGCCACCTGCAAAATAGCAGAATAAATCCTCACTAACTGCAGACCAGAAAGCTCAATTTTGGGGTCTTCTAACACGTGGTGCGGCCGAGCCAAACAATGTCCCTTCACCGGCGGTGGGAACAGGAGCAGTTCCCAGTGAATCAGACACAAAGTGGTACATGTGTTGTTTTACAATGTTGCAACCCTGTAGTCATTCTCTAAGGTAAAGTGGTCATACTGATAGCTACAATTGGGATACATAGTCTTTCTCATCACCTTGAGAAGGTACACAGAGCACTGAGAACAGAGCTAAGTCCCAGGCCTGGGGAGACCAGCTCCAGCCAATCAGGGAACACTAATCCAGGGTTGGATGGCAAAGGGCAAGGACCAATGGTAATCCTGCGCCCCGGCAACAATGTAATAGATCGTTTCTGGGAAAGGCTCAGGCAAAGTCACCTGACATGAGAGGGCCAGTTCGCTAACATCTATAGGTGCCGGCTATAGGCAATACCAACCCAACCACCCAATTGTGTATTGGGGTAGATCCTTGACTTGTGACGTCAGACCTCAACAATAGCCCCTGGCATGGGTTTAAGATTGCTGTATGCACTTGTAGACCTGTTGCATTGTGGATTTCTGATTGAGTAAGAAATAAATACCACCAACTCTCCAGCCTACCAGTAAAGTCACTAGTGTACACAGAAGATAGATCAGGTGGTGTAGGTGAAAGGAGCAATAAACTTCCTTATGATGAAGAAGACATCTTGACGTTCCAGGTGGTGCGTTCAGCACAGGGGATGTTGCATTAGTTGAATGACTGTGTTCATGTAATTTAATTTCAACCACTGCATTTGTGCATCTTTGCACATTTCAACTGCATCTCGCTGATGGGGTTCTCAGAGTTTTCAGTAAGCTTAAAATCAGCTACTTTGATCTTTAAACACTGGTCAATAAATGAGGTCATGAATTACTCAGTGTTATTTTTCATTGGGGTATGCATTGATATGCTTGTAAGACTGAGAAAACATCACTCCCCAGGCATGCTGCATCCACCTTCTTGTCTGAGTACTTCAGTCTTTGGACCTCATTGAGCAATGTACTGTGCTGAATAACATGTTTGATGGCATTCCAAAAGGTCTGTTGCACACAACAGATACCAAGGAGCAGCTACTAGTGCCATTGTTCAAGCCTGTCTGCAACTGCAAATTGGAATTCATATAAGGTGGAATTTCAGGTTGTCAAAACATGTTGTTGCAGCTTTTGACTTGGCTTTGCCTTGAAAGTTGTAATAATTAGTGGCGGCATTCCATTGTTTACTTAGCTGGTCCAACATGTTCATGGTAGATATCCTGCGTGTGTCAATTGAGATGTTAAAGTTAGGTTATGGCAACTTGTGGCACACCTGCTATTGGTGCAGAAAATATCTTGCACTGTAGGCCTGCCTGAAGTGTCAGCTGACCTTCTGTACAAAGGAAATCACTTCCTTCATTGGCTGTCAATTGCTGATGAAAGTGTCAAGACCAAGTGAAAGCTATGCACAAAGCAAGTACAACTCATAGGGCCTCATTACGACCCTTGCGGAAATGGAAAAATGATGGCGGAAATGCAATACCGCCATCGAACACCGCTCGTTGCGATCATGACCCGTCACCGTAAAGTACGATGCCATTAGCGACACCGCAGTGAACGGCAACGCTAACTGCACCAAGTACGCGCACGCGCGCCTTGCAAAACCGGAATCACCGCCATGGCGCAACGGTACGCGAATTCTGACCCTAGCGGACATGTACTGAACGCCATCAAGCACGTCGTAAAGTACCATTCCGCCATGGCGAGAAATACGGCAACGCGAACCAACCGTAAATGGCCCACTGAGTGCCTGTACTCCACTCCCTGGCCTCATTGCACAACTCCTGGCAGGCGCAATGTACTCACACTATGCAACCAGTGAAATCCACTATTCACCCATGCATGCCAACGTAGAAAAGCATGCAGGGGCTCAAAGCGCCCCGTGAGTGGGCATCCATGTACGGCATGTCACCATAGCCGTACTGACGCAGCACAGGCATGTGAATGTACAACACATCAAAATGAAAATCAAGAACACATGACACAAAACAACAGTAGTCCCCCATCGCTTGCCACCAGCGCAAGGCAACATCCACAACAGCATCCTGAGGGGGATTGCACCAGCCCTGTACTCATGCCAGTAAACAAACCAACCATCAGCAGAAGCATGTACCACACAAGTCAACTCAGAAGGCGGAACACAAAGCAGATCATCATGCAATACATACCGCCACAAAGCGAAAATCGCCACATCACCTGCAAAGAACAACGCAACACGACAAATATCGGAATACAATTTAAATGCACATCCAAATGACAAAGGCCCCACATCAATTTGCAAAATCCCACCAAAACAACCATCATCACCGAGGGCTGCATCTGCAATAATTGACCGGCTTCCACTTGTGTGACGCCCTGTACCATCATGGCACACAGGGCTTACATCAACGTTCCAAAAGGCAACATGGAAGCGGCAAGAACCGCAGGTCCGTCCCATGAGGCAGGCACTAGTCGAGCTGAAAGGCCGAAATGTTGCACCTAGCCACCAGTACAGCGTAAGGGCATGTGGCCCATTGGCGATCGTCCCATATGATCGAAATGGTGCTCCACTGATTCACCCGAAGCTGCAGGAGTCGAGAGTAAAAACCATCTGGAGGAGTGGCGTAGAGATGGCATCTGCAATAGGGCAGGAGATACCTGTCACCCAAAAGAAACACAAATCAACCGATTGCATTACGGGACTCATGATGCATTACAATCTTCATTCAACACACCAAATCCACACCCATATGCATGCTAGCCCACTCCAAAGGAATATACACACCCCTAATCCAGTATCGAATCACAACGAAACCAATCGAGCTAAATACACCATTGGCAACGTCGGTTACTGTGCATGCGTCCGTCAAGATAGAACCCATGACATGGGATTAGTAACGTGCCTAGACACAAGTGTATGAAGGCGCGTCGAGACAGGGAGGATCCGACAAGGGCAGAGAGACGTATGTCCCACTATGGCAGCCTTGCATCACATAACGCAGGGGAAGGGGAGTGAACCAAGAAACCCATGTACATGGCAGACCCTAAACGGATTCATCAGTCCATGCATCCACACATCATTCCCTCATCCCGCAATGAAAACGCATGAATATTCACTCACATAATATGTGAAACTTCCATCGCGTCTGTGCGTAATGCAGTCCGCAAAAACCACTGTGCCCCTGGCCGGATCTGTAGTGTTGTGAAGCAAGATGGATTTGGGAACGTCCTGCCTTATCGTCCACTACGCTATTGCGCATCCCATTCAATTCATATCATTCATTGCCTGCTCGTTATGGGCCATGTCCCAAGGACATTCTACAATAGAACGTTACATTTCCAGCCAGACCTGTGGGCGTATCCTCGCCGCTACTTCAAAACCAAAAATGCTGGCCTTCGAATACCTCACTTGCAACATTACGTCGAAAAGGCTTCTGTGAACGCTTGCATTCACAATTACATCAATGTAGTGCGGCTGTGTGTCATGATGCTAACTGGCTGCAATCACAAATGGCACGCCACGCCCGTCGGTGAAGTACGTTACTGTGCTGCATGAGGGTCGGCCATCGATCGAGCCCTACATACCACTGACTCTTCACAGGTATGTAAGCGGCTGCAATCATAGCATGTGTAACAATGGGAGCATAGCATGAAAATCAGTCAAAGTACATCACACTGCCATCGGGATTAGATACATGATTCCAATCCCAAGATGCCATGCGGCCAAATGCAGCCTTACGTGCGGGCCGTGCTCGACCAGAAGGGATTGCATCTGCCACAGATTCATTCAATCAGCACAGGTGGAGGCCATACAGGCCGACAGCACATATATTGCAGACCCAAACCCCTCCCACAACCACTCCCACTCCAAAATGCTACCGGCAGGACTAGCGATGTTGGGCCTGGGGTACCAGATAGCACTGCAAGTGCTACAACTACAAGAAGACGACGAACAACAACAGGTACAACAACCGGGCGCACAGGGGAGACGGAGGAGAAGGAGGAGGAGGAGGGCAAGGCAGGGTCAGCAAGGCCCACAAGCACTGCCACCACCACCACGCAGGCGGCCCGCAATCCCACGCCTCCGAGCCGATCCGTTCAACCTCACTGCTGAGCAGATCCACACCCTCTACCGTTTGGACCGGGACACCATAATCGCCATTGTGGACATGACACATGCTGACCTCGTGAGCATGATAGATAGCCCAACCGCCATCCCACCCCTACTGAAGGTGGTGTCTGCACTCCACTTCCTGGCCACAGGCACCTACCAGCACACAGTGGGACAGTTGCATGGCATTTCACAGCCACTGTTCTCACGGACACTCTTCCAAGTGCACGATGCCCTCCTGAAGCACGCCGACGACCACATCACACTACCACGCACGTACCAGGAGATTACCAACGCTAAAGTGGGATTCCATGCACTTGGCGGCATCCCAGGTTGCATTGGTGCCATCGACTGCACCCATGTTGAATTGGTTGTCCCACATGCCATGGAGCTCCAGTACCGCAACCGGAAACAATTTCATTCAATCAATGTGCAAATGGTGTGTGACTCCAACAAGATCTTTACGCATTGTTGTGCCAGATTTCCAGGATCTACCCATGATTCTATGGTCCTGAGGAACACAAGAATACCACGCTACATGGAGCGACACGCAGGGCACAGATCCTGGCTACTCGGTGAGTCTCATTTCATGCATGACATCGTGGCCCATTTGATGCGTCAATGACCTTGCAGGGGGGGGGGGGGGGGGCTACTTAGCACTATCATTCCACTGACACCCTTTATTCGTCTCATACAGGTGATGCCGGGTATCCACTGAAGAGATGGCTCCTTACACCAATCCGGAACCCACAGAACGAGCATGAGGAGGACTACAACCATGCCCACTCACGTACCCGTGTGGTCATTGAACAGGCATTCGGCCTACTGAAGGCTCGTTTCCGCAGCCTCAGCAGGTCTGGCGGGGCACTCATATACAGCCATGAGAAGGTTTCTAAGATGGTCATGGCATGTGTCATGCTGCACAACATGTGCATACGTAGGAATGTGCCCATGCCCCCTGACGCTGTACTGCATGCACCTGAAGATGATGATGATGATGATGAGGGTGGGGATGTGGAGGCACCTCAAGGAGTCCATGAGGCACAGGATGCACGTGCAATCCGACAGAGCATCATAGATGCATGCTTCTAGCAACCACGCATGGTGCCTATTACACGGAAAGGGGACCTGTGGCACTGTGTGTGTGTAGTACAGGCACATTGTGGACTGTACGCCTATGAAGGCCTCGTACGCAAATATCAATGTCCACACATGTCATTGGATGATAATGAGGTGCTGTATTGTTGATGTGATTTGATTTATACACCCTATGGACCCGCCACCCAGTGAAGCCCAACACACCCCCTCCACCCTACTACCTCCCCCCCCAACACCAGTGTCCAAATATGCATGCTGTCCGTGGGTAGACGCTATTGCAAGCCCCCTCTACGGGTATCAGGGGCACCCCTGCCCGTGGAGCGCAGGTTCCTGCCAGATCTGCGTTGGGGGCTGCCCTGGACGGAACTTGCCACGGATGAGGTCTCTGCCTGCTCGCGTCCATGCATGTCTCTGAGGGTTTGTGAGAGCTCCGAGAGCACACGGCGCACAGCAGCAAGTTCAGCACAAACGTCTTTGGACGTCGCATGCAGTTCCCCCCTCAGGCTCTCGGTGCTTTTCTCCATTTGTGCTCTCAGGCTCTCGGTGCTTCTCTCCATTTCTCCCCTGAGGCTCTCACTACTTTTCTCTATTTGTGCCCTGAGTGTCTCGGTGGATGTTTCCATGGCTGCCCTGGAACCCCCGCATTCATTTGCATGGTCCTTGAGTAGCGTGGACGCTTCCTGCTGTTGCTCGATCAGCAGGTCGAGGGACTGTTGCCTCTGCTGGGCCATGGACATTTGCGGTGGTGTGACAGGGGGGCTGCTCAACACATGTTGCCTTGGCACAGGACTTGTGGGGGTTGGCCAGTCGTCGTCTTCAGGGTGCCCCTGCGTGGTTTCGTCATGGTGTAGGGGATGGGACATGCAGGGGGATTGGGAAAGGTCATGGATGGTACCTACGTCGCCAGCACTGTTTTCCGTGTCGGAGCATGCTGGCATGACAGCTGTGTCCCCTATGGTGCTGCTACCACCAGAGGCGGTGCCATCAGATACGTTCTTTGGGGGGACCTGTGGTGCTGGGGTTGTGGACTTGCTGGCTGCTGGGGTGCCTGTTGCAGTCCCCTCCAGTGTGCTGCCACTTGATTCCTGCTGCTGCCGTGTCTTGATCCTTGCACCTGAGGTGGAGGCTCTTGGGACGTTGGTCCTGGCCCTCTTTGCAGGCGTGCTGGTAGGGGTGTCCTGCAGCTCGTCGTTGGTATCGGACCCTGTGGTGGAGTAAAGAGGGGCGAGCGTTAGTTATGGGTCTGTCGGATTTGGAATGGCAACGTATCAAATGCATTGGGGTGGTACATGAGGCTGGTTTGGGACTGGGCCTTGGAGGTGGTCTCATTTTCGTGTGGATTGAGGATGCATTCATTTGGCTGCCTGCAGTTAGGGGGTGCATGCTGCACATGTAGGGGTTGTTTATGGCTTCTTGATTGATTTGTTTGTTCATTCTGACTTTTAGAGGGCGCTGTCAGGGCTAAGTATGTATTGCACTATGGGGTCACATGGTACTGCACATGTTCGTGGTTTGTGGATTTCGCATTGTTTCTCTTGGCCAACCTACCTGATTCTCCGGATGTCGGCACTCCTTTCTCCATCCCTCCGACTCCCTCTATGCTCTCCATTCCTATGGTGGAGGCGCAGATTTCCTCCCAGGGGGTCAACTTGATGGGCGACTCTGAACCCCCCCCGGTAGCTGTGGCGATGTTCCTGTTCGCAGAAAGTATGCTGCGTACGCGGATCCGCAGGTCGTCCCACCGCTTGCGACATTGCTGTGGCGTGCGGGGTGTTGTCCCCACCGCACTTACGCGCTGTGCCACCAGGACCCATATGGCCTTCTTGTTGGCAAGGGCCGTCCTGGTCATTTGACTGGAGAAGACGACGGCGGAATTTTCCTGTAGGGTCTCGGTGAGCACGGTCAGTTCCTCTCGGGAGAAGTGTACCTGCCGCTTGCGGTCACACGCTTTCTTGGCTACCTTTCCCATATTTATTTTTTTAACTGGGGTTGCTAACGGGTTGGGATGTGTCAGGGTCGGATTTTTTATGGTTGTGTTGGGATTCGGATTTTATAGTTGTGCGGCGTGCTGTTTCCCGTTCCGGCCACATGCTTTTACTTCCGTTTCCGTATATTTACGGTGGCCGTAATTTGCGGTGCACGCTCGTTACGGTGACCGCTCATTACGGTGACCGCTAAGATGGGTGGCGGTATTGCACCTGGTGCAGCGTACGGCGGCGGTAAGGGCCGTTTTGGGGTCATTTCCGCCATCGCAGCCTTTCGGATTCCGCCATGGCGTAATGCTCGTGCCCGATGGGTCGTGATTGGCCGCACTTTGCTCCTTCGTGCAATGGCGGAAACGCTATTTACGCTGTTGCGGTCCGGTCAGTCGATTTCCGCAAGGGTCGTAATGAGGGCCATAGTCTTGCCAATTTGTATGCCATCAAAGACATGCACTACATTGTCAGCAACAACAAAGCCAACCTATAGGTGTTGTGGTCTTAGCATCTGCACTACCTCTTCCAGCCATTGCCAGATGTCAACTCCCATGTGCTCTGTTTCTTCAATCCTTGCATCCACAAAGTGAACTTGTGACAAACTGCATGATTTCTTCTCCTCTAGGATTACTCAGGGATCCAGACCACTCTCCGCTGGCAGGGCAAAGGAAGGTTACCCGGCGAGTGGTAACCGTTATGTAGTAAGTGCTCTGTCCGCTGGTCCACATAGGTGTTCCTGGTGAAGTGGATTGTATTGCCCCATGACTGATCATAGGGATTGATTAACTGCAAAAAATACTATTGCTTGCAACTCTGGTACATCCTGGCATGAAAAGTAATGTTGACTGAGAGCTTGCCAAGACGGATCGACTTCTTAGTAGTGATGCAATTTGACAAAAGGCCAAAGATGTTTTTTTTAGAAAGAACATTTCTTTGCGGTACCAGTTAGCAGGCATACTTTGTCATGCACCCTGTGATATTTTTGTTCTAGCTCAAACACTTCCCTCACAATGACATGGCACTTAAGGGAGGTATCACTACAAGAAGCAGATGTGCGGATCAACGTCTGGAATTGAGATGGTATAATGATGGGGTGCTGTGGGAGGTCTACAGTTGAACCCTTGTATATTCACCCCACTCATGTGTATAGTGCTGAATGATTTGTCCATAACGTTGGTGTCTTCCTATGCATATCTGACTTCAAAGATGTTAATAGTGCAAGAGGTTTGCGGCGTTGGCATTAGTAGCATGGCTACCACTCAGTGAGAGTTTGCACCTCCAGATTGTATAAGAGGCTGTACAGTGGGAAAGCTTTCTTGTTATCTCCCATCTCGATAGCTGTGATATTGCCCTTGTCCTCAGTGTCACTAGTGTCCAGAATCATGTGTTTCTGTCTTCTGGAGTTAGATGTGTCATCAACGTTATCTAGATTCTTGTCATCCATAGTCTCAGAATCACTGGTTGTGACGGGTGGAGACAAGGGCCTCACCATGTTGTATTCCTCTTCACTGAGCTCTGTTTATGTACACTCGCCATGCTCCTCTACACAGTTGCTTTTCTCAGTTAATCATTGGGGGTTTTCTACACCTCTGCCCAGAGAGAAAGAACCGAACATTGTCCTCCTCCAATGCCGGAAAACATGTAAGACTTTTGCTTAAGCAGCAGGTGCTTCTGAATGTAACCTTGATTCATTGCCTAATTGATCTATTTACCACGTAGGGTTCTGACCTCCATACACATATATCAGCTGTTGTTGCTGATTTAATATACCCTCAAATCAAATACCTTTCTCTGACATGTTAAAGTTCTACAGAAATGTTGGTGATCAAGGTGTCTATTTCTCCTACTACATTTATCTATAGCAACCGAATACGTATTTTGTCTCTTCTCACAACAATGGCTCCTTGATTTACATGCACTGAACAAAATCCCCTCCAACCTATTTACTCGTCATTAAAAAACATGTGCTACAGAAGCAAGCATTTTTTGTGCTACTAAAAGACAGCAGACTACCTTACAGACACTGAATGCTTGCTCCAACATCAGCGGAATTTGCGGTCTTCTTCTTAAGGAATCGTTTCCTCTCAAAAAGAATGCACATTGATTTGCAGTCATTGCATATACCAGAATTGCCTTTTCAGTTTATGTCAGTTTGTGTCAGACAGTGTAAGCTCATTGATGCACTGACCCCTTGAAACTAGCACCAGCCATGTGGGCGCCGTCTGCACATTGTAGATCACTGGCCTTTAAGTGGCATTCAGTTGACAGTTATTTCTTTTTCATATCCATGTATTTCCTGGATCAACAAATAAAAAAAAAGATTAGTATGAGTACGCTCACAATGTTTCCAGCCTGCTCTGAGTCTTCCCCTTTTCCTGGCCTATGTCATGGCAGAGCAAGCATTGAGGGGAGTTGTGTAGGTGGGGTATTTCCTTGTATGCAACACTTGAAGAATAATGAACCTGTGGCCTTGAAAAATACCCTTATTCATTTGCGCATTTACCTCTTGCATATGGGAAGACCATTGTGTCCATCAGGCAAACCATATATACGTGTCTCTATTTCCAGAATCCGCATGCATTGCACACGTTCCCTGATTTGCATGAATCACACGAGCACCATCTGTAATACGTGTTTTGTTTGAGCCAAGAATGGTTTCAAATAGGCCTTTTCCTCCATTAATTCTTGTTGGGGTGGCAAGGCTGGAGCAAATGTCCATTTTGCACCAGCTGAGAGACGAAGTTATTTGCCCTATTTTGGCCATATAGGCGTTTTCCATATCTTCCACCATTGTGGGCATGCTTTTACCAGATGGAGTGTTCAATGCCCTGGCAATGGGTTTGTCACTTGAGGCCGAGTTCTTGAGACCACTTGCAGTATGTCTCGAGGCTGCTAGTAGGCACCGCTGGGCAAGAGTGTCTGGAAATATTCCAGCGATTCCCAACGTATGTTGGAGATACCTTCTCTTCCCTCTGAGATCCCACCCAATGTGCCAGAGTAGATGTTACTATGCCAGTCCAGGGTTAAGCACATAGCATAAACATCCGAATTTTAAGTACGAAATGTTCCCCGGTGCATAGATTCAACTAGAGTACATTAGTACTGGCTTGTGTAGGCTTGTAGTCCTTAACATTCTGCAACCTTTACATTTATGAGTGAAAGTTGTTCACACCAATTATCCAAAGGAAGCCAATGCAGGGAGAATATAATGATACCATGATGTTTTTAGCTTAGCAATCACATGGACCACCTATTGCGATCACATATAAACGTGTGGGTAAACATCCACTCAGCCCAGGGCTTGAGGCTGCGCAACTCGATGGGGCAGCAGTTAAGCAATTATTAAAATTAATGCTGATACATTGCTTCAAAATAGCCAATAATGTTACTGGTATATAGCATAGTATTGCATAGTAGCCTTTAGTAGCTTGTAGGGTAGTAGACAATAGTAGTTTGCACATTGTATGAATGTAGGTTTATGATTGGAAGAGTGTAGAAAATGTTCACTGCACCCAGTTCTGAAATGTCAGCACCAAGCAATACATGTGTTTTCATTAACTATTGAATAGAATATTTAGAGCCTGCTTGAGTACATTTACATATGCAAGGATATTTGTTTTGAAAGGCAGCTTGATGTGAAACATTTAGCATGATTAAGAGTCGTTTACTAGCTGCCTGTTTCTGGAGGTCCTGTTTTTACCATTATTCGGCCATCTAAACTGAAGGTGCCTGTGCCAGAATATTTCTTCAGTGGGGCCCCATTAAAATGTGCCCAAAGTCTTCTTGCAGAAGTGGTAAGTGAGAACAGGGGGATTTTCAGTGACTAGTATGTATATTCCTTGGAGAGCCACTAGCCCATTGAAAGCAGACTGTATAAACACATGTCCCCAGAGTGAAGTCTGCGCACAACATGTCTTGTTTACATTATACCTACGTAGCATTCACTTTCTAGTTTGCATTACGCTGTGCTGGAGATCATGCGTATTGTTGGTGCTAGAAAAAATGGAGATCAGTGTTCCCTGCGGTGGTTTAGGGAAAGCCATGGCCTGTGGTTGGCACTGCCCCCATGTGTTTTCTGCTATTAGCCTGCAGGCTGACTGGGGTGTACTAGAAAGGTCTTCTCTCTGCAGACTTTAATAAGACACATGTGCATTACTAGTCATAACATTAGGGCAAAGACATCCTTTGTATAGGGACATGATTTGTCCCAGTTTCATTATCAGTACAATTGCCATATGTTACTGAGCGTAGCAAAAATGGAAGGTAAGGATTTGCATCACTAGAAGCACCAGCACTAAGAATACATCTATTCCATTACATTCACATATCATTTAATCTGCAAATGCTGGGGCATTTTGAATTTGCTCAGAATATATTCAACAATATTTGATGCGCCTTATTAACTGGGGGTTTTTAGGATTACGAAAGTGATAAAATCACTCCCTAACTAACTACGTGACTTCAGACAGTGCCTTTCTTATACCCTACTCAAGAATATTATTAAATCTAATTTTAATTTTCTAATTAATTCTGCGATAATTTGCTGGATATGATTTTCCAGCCAGAGATCATGCTTCTGGGAATTTAAAAAAAAAATGTGTGTAGTCTATTTCCTTTCGGGATAAGCTGTAAATAAGTAAGTAAGCTATTGGCATTCATAGAAGGATACCAATGTTTCTATTCATTTAATGTCGATATGGCAATATTTTAGCTGCCTGTTTGTATATTTCTGCGAGTAATCTTGCGTTTGTGTCACATTGTACTGACTTTCAGAGATCACTGTAGTACCACGTCCAGTCTTAAGTTAGGATTTATTTCATAGATTTGTCCATTTGCATTATATGGTGTTTGCAACATCTGCACAGTTGTAATTGGGTTCCCATAAAACAGCTCTAGTGCTGTAAGCAATTGTCAATTGGTTGTACAGTGAATATTTATTCTGTTCTAGTGCAATTCAATTATGGTGTAATATTTATATTTGTTCCCTGTGTACATGGATGATATAAGAACTTGTGCTTATTTCCCAATGAATATATAAAGAGCCCCTGAAGAAGGCTGGGTCAAGAGAATTAAGGAAAAAATTATAGTTGAAGTGTTTGTGAATAATGTCTTATATGTGTGAATATATGATGATGAATTTAAATTTGTATACATGTTTTCACTCTGCTAGGTAATGTACACTGTTGATTTTTTTTAAGATGGTATTTGTTGTTTTTATATATGAATTGGTTTTAAAATTGAATTGATTTTGATGTGTTTTGTTCTTGATGTATATTGTGATTCACTTTATTGCCTGTAATGCCATTTTAATTTGACTGGGTATATAATTTGTTCCACAACTACTCAAAATAATATAGTGCGAGATTTGTTTGGTTTACAGACTTTATTATCTTCATCTCTTACGCTTAAGGATGGACCTGAAGAACCAAAGACCTGTGGACCTGACTATCTGAAGGCTTTTATAAAATCTTCAGCTCCAACATGTCAAGAAGGACCTGAAGATCATATTCTACATCTTGCAAATCTGTGATAGTTCCTCTCAACACTTTCTCCTCCTCTGGATCTCCTGCCCTTCCCTGTTCTACTAACCATCCAAACTCATCTGCTATCCCTGTAGCCTGCTTGTAATTCCTGGTTGTGTCCTCTTTCTTTAGTGTTCCATTGCATCGTTGCGAGGTTTGAGCTTTACAAATCCAATACATATACAAATACATTGTGTGTGATGTCAGTAAAAATAATTGGTGTGCACTCAATGTCAATGATATGTATTTACAAACATTTTAGTTGTTTAAAATAAATATCTAGCCCTTTTGGGTACCTTGTCTGATGTACAATCTCAATAGGCACCTGGTTTCCAGACTCCCAATTTGACAATACTAGTGTATTCCACATTTAGCAATCCCATTATTTTTCCAGTTTGCACAACTCAGCACACTCTGAATTTGGCAAACTAAACATATTCATATTTATTTACATTCCAGGATATTCCTTCAAGCTTCCCTCCTCCTCCTCCTCCTCTTCCTCTCTCATTTCTGACTGTCTGTCTGCTATTTAGGCATGGTGCACTGCTAAATATCTCTGTCTTAATACCAGTAAGATTAGATCCTTGTCATTAGGACCCCAGCACCCACCTTTCCTAGCCACCCCCCATGGGCCCTCTCCCTTCACCATCCTGTGAGGCAAAAAACCTTGGTGTCATCTTCAGCTTCTCTCTCGCCTGCTCTGCTTACATCACAAACCTTGCCAAGAAGGCCCACTTTCAGGTGCACCCCCTCAGAGTTTTGCAATACAACTATACAACTTCGGACCATAATTCAAATGTGACATTCTACATTTATTCCGCAATTCACCCTGGATAAATACTTTTGGCCTGATTTCCAAAAGTAGGTTACAATGGTGCAATCGTATTGGAAAATGCTTTGGAAATCAGGCCCTTTGACTTCGATGAGCACAGAATGCCTCCAATGTGTCCAACCTAGCATCTTCCCAATATGGTTGAACTGTATATTCCATGAGGATCTCCAGTTCGAATATATATGCAGAATCTCAGTCTGACAAACCAAGAATATCCCACATTTGATAACGCCAATATATCGAGAGGTTGCACATTATCAGATTCCAAGTTTACAAAATCCAACATTGACAATCGCCATTTACTTAATCCCATTATGTGCCTTTTTTGACAATCCAAATATGTGCCCAGTTTAATTAACCTCAGTTAAATTTTCCCAATATGCTCCCACTTTGATTTGCTCAGTATACACTATTTCATAGACGGTAAAGCCCAGGTTATATAATCTCAGTACAGCCTAATTTGACAATCCTAGAAAACTCTCAGAACACACAATCCAAATATGATCAACTGGGCCAATATAAATCAATTTACAGTTTGAAACTCCCAATGCACATTCTGTTTGGAAAACAGAGTGTGTTCATACTTTGCACTAGGCCAGAGCATAGCTATTTGTACAATCTAGATACATTTCCTGTTTAAGGAATCCGAATATTTGACCAGTTTAACAAAGTCATGGTTTCCCCATTTTGCACAGAAAACACAATCCCAATATACACTGGTACAAGCATATTCAAAATGTGCCCAACACCAGTTTGTATTGTCTGCAAATGCTCAGTTTCCTCTGTGATTATTAATTACAACATGCTGAAGAAAAAAACAATGCCACGTAAATACATTATCATTTTGTGGTGCACTATTAACATAACCCCACTTAGACATTCCAAGAGTTTGCAATGTAAGCATATTCCCAGTTTGGCATCTCAGTATAATCACAGTTTGACATACACATTGCATTTTGTTTGGCAGCCCCAGTAGACATCTACAGCCCTCACAGTTTGACCTATGTAATGTTTCTCAGTGCAAGAAATTCAAGACCATTTCCAGTTTGACAGTCCAAGTAAACACTTAATTCGCAGGCTCTGTCATATGTGTAGGTTGCCATTAACCAGGTAATGCCAGATGTATATGTCTAATTTGACAATTCAAGTATATTCCCAGTTTTCAGTATGTTTGTAGATTCCTAGCTGTATTGTCCATAATTGTTTCTAGAGTGTTCCATTCACGCGTGACACTGCTAGCACAGGTAAGTTGTTGAAGTTTAGAATATATTTCACTGACATATAAGAGTGTTAACAGTTTGAGTAGTCATATTTCTAGTATTCTGTATATTAGATAGACCAACGGTTGTACCTTTCCGTTTGTTGATTAAGAAGGGTTTTTGTAACCAAAATAATTTTGAAATGAAAATGTTCACTATGATGGTCTCTAAGTTCTAACATTTTACTCTAGAAAAAAGACCATTTCATACGTGCAATTGCATGTAATATGTGTAGATTATACACCACACCCTCTAGTACCTACATGTCGATTTTCAACCCATCAAGAGTTGTTCGAAATGCGGAAGCTTCCGAAAATTGTTTGGATTTGAAAATGAGGTGCTCTCATTGCTTAGCTATCTACCCCTTAAATACTAGCTTGTATACATGTAAATGTAACAACTGTTTTAGTGGGTCCTCTTATTTTTAGAGAAACGTAATTTAGAATGTATAACAGGCCTGCCTCGTTTTCGTTTTTTTTTGTTTTTTTTAAATGAAAGACATGTAAAGTTAGTGGATCATTTTCCATGGCTCTTTAATAATTGCATTTAAAGCACTATAAGGCAACACGAGTATACATACAGCTGACACCTTCATTTAAAAAAGGAAAGCTGCACTCAAATATATTTTGTATTGTATTACTAAAAATGGACAGTCACATATTATATTCGTCCTTCTGTAACATTCCCCTTTACTAATTTCTTGGGTTTAAAAAAACGTTTACTTGCAAAAATACACATCATTTTTATAGTTAGGCCCAAATCATCAATAATGTAAAACAGTCAGTGATGCATCAACTGATTTATAGTGCCTTCTAGTGCCTTTACCATCTTCGTCTCTTCATTTTTGCGTCTTCAAGGAATAGCAAGTCTTAACATCATGTAACTCCTGAATGTGCGCCAAACTTTGCTGGCATCGTAATCTGCTATTCAATACAGTGGTCACTGTTAGTATCCATATTTTGGACCTTGTTC
This sequence comes from Ambystoma mexicanum, assembly GCF_040938575.1. NCBI lineage: Eukaryota > Metazoa > Chordata > Amphibia > Caudata > Ambystomatidae > Ambystoma > Ambystoma mexicanum. Next base: position 564,684,844 of record NC_090937.1, on the reverse strand, counting down.
TCCTCTACAATGTGGGGGTTTAATATAAAACATTTGTATATTTCTGTGGAGGAATGTCCAACTAATGTCACCTGCCATCTGACACCTCATAGTGGCATATATGTTATGTAGTTGATGCATGGTCGTTTTATTTCTAAAAGTTCCTTTAACTCAGAAGCAGTACTGCTGTATTTTTCTCATCTCTAAAGTGGAATGGCTGGACTACATCTGAATTTATCATAATCTGCTTCGATTATGTGCTCCGGGATTATTGCAATGGAACCTATCTCGGTCAACCTGACTTTTTGATCGACCGCCTGCAGCTGCTTCAAAAAGGTGTAGCACATCTGGCATGGGAGCTACAAGAATGTCTCATTCCTCCAGTCTTCTACGCCAGCTTCATTGGCTCCCAGGTAGGAACCGTATTAAATGCAAGGTTCTGTCTAATGTGCTTGGTGCAATTATAATACTGGGGCCAAATATTTGCAATCACAGCTGACTAGATACACTCCTGCTAGGCAGCTGAGGTCTGCCTCTTTCAATCTGTTGCTGGTCCCCATGTTGCATAAAGCCCAGCTGGGGGTCAGTTCTTGTTCTGTTCTTGCACCCTCTTTGTTGAATTCCCTTGCCCCTCAGTTTCGGGAAAATGCGGACCTCTTGAGTTTCCACAGGGTTCTTATAGCCTACCTATTTTGAGCCTTGCGGTTGTTTTGTTGCAGACTTTCTGCTATTATGCTTTTCTGTTTTGTGTCTCCCCCAGTGCCTAGATGCCTTTGGGACTTTTTGTTTGTACTCTATACATTTAATACTAAATAACATGTGCTTCAAGCACTCTACAGTTTGTTTCACAAACAGCTCATTTTTTGTAATGCACAATAATCGAGCATGTAATTGCTAGCGACTAAATCAATAATGGCAACTAGGCACAGTGCACTTGACCTATAGCACTTCTGTAAGGCTGCTTCAATGCTTCATTGAGGTAAAGAGCTTTATATCAGTGTATATAACAACACGTTGGACAGTTACAACAGTTTACATTTGTTCCAGTAGCACAATATTTATAATACAACTATACTTCAAGTATTTACTATTCAAATATTTCCCAGATTGCACAATCCCAATGTGTTTGACCCCAGCTTGTCCAACCAGACTACTTTCAGTTTGACATCCTAATATATTTCCACTTTGACAAATCCAGAATACTTGTAGTTTAACAACCCCAGTATTCTTCCAGTTTTGTATTCTCCCTGTACGTCCAGTTTTACAAAATGCCATTACACTCCCCGTTGGACAAAGCAAGCACATTGACATTTTACACAATCCCAGTATATTCTGTGCTCACCAATCGAAGATGAATCCCTAAGACATAACACCTTTTCACTTTCACAAACTCAATGCAGTTTGCACTGTGCATCCCAGCTTTGCTCTCCTCCTCTGCCTTGTAGGACTACATGGTTTTTGCGCCTGCATGAGTTTTTTCAGGCAGGCGTAAAACCCTTCAATTGCAATGGAATACGCCTCGTACCTGCACATGCTAAATAACAGGCGGATTCCTTTGGAATCCCTTCTACAATTCTGCATCCAAAGCTTAATTTTAAGGCAGTGTTTTATTTCTCTCAAAACAGAGAGTAAAAGAGAAGCGTAAAGGCGATTTTGTCTTGCTTTTCTCTTCACGTGTGCACTGTTTTGCAAGCGATGAAAATTGCAGGCGGGGATCAGACAGATCATGCAAAAGCTGCGGGTACACTGCAAGCAATTACCATTTTCTTTAAAATGACTAAAGTTAACATTCGCATCAGACTTTCAGTTACACAGTCTGAACATATATATGCTTGCATCAAACATTCCCGGATGCTGACTGATGCACATTCTCATTAAGTGAGCAGTTTGCGCAGCTTTGGAATGTCCCCAGTGCTGAAATCATAACATACTAGAAGTGTGAAAACCCTAGGATTCAGCCACCTGCACATTCTTTGGGCCCTCATTATTTGCACATCCCAAGCATATTGTCCTAGGCCAGCCAAGTAACCTCCAAGTTTGACAACCATAATATATCACCAGTTTTTTGTTTAACCCCAGTATACTATAGTGTGCACCATCAGAGTATATCCCCATCGTGCACAGTTTGAGTTTGGACAATCATGCTGTACTGTACTGTAATTTTATGAAATTGGGTTTTTCCATTCACAACAAATAATAAACGAAATATAACAACATTAACATCGAATCAAAGAAATGACATCTGGAAATTCCAAGGTACACTCTCAAATAACAACATAGAATTGTGATGCACACGAAATAGACATGCAAGGCCAGTGTTCAATCATATAGACATAAAGAGGAACGTCGAGTTGAAATTATTTTGATCCCAGTGTAGCAATACTTCTTTAGCTCAATCGAAAAAAATAAAAATACATGCAGGCTATATTCCTAAATTGTCCAACAATTCAATGCTTTGGGCCTCATTACAACTCAGGCGGTAAGGGGTTTACGGCGCCGTAAACAGCGCCGACCCTTACCGCCTGAGTACGAGTTCCCTTAGCGCCATGGCGGATTTAACACCTGCTTTTAGCAGGTGTTAAAATCCATGGCGCTAAGGGACCATGGAGTTAATTACGCCACCGTAATTTACGGTGGCGTAATTAACGCCTTCCCCACTCCCATTATGCCCTACGGGGCAAAAATGGGAATGGGGAAGGGTAAATGGGGACTGGGGACTTACCGCCCCGCCAAACTCGGAATGGGGTGGTAAGTCCGCCAACCACCATGGCGTAAACGTAGTTTATGCCATGGTGGTAAAGTCACGGCCCAGGCGGTAACTTACCGCCTGGGTCGTAATGAGGCCCTTTGTGTTTGACAATATCAGCTTTCTCCCCAATGTGCACAATCCCAGTATAACGCCATGACGGTAGGAGTTTGTACAATCCAACAATTATCCCAGTTATGCTGAACATTTCAGTTTAGATTTCAGTTTGCATAATTCCACTATATTTCGTGTTTGATAACCAAATTGTGTTCCTTGATTAATACCCTCAATATACTCCAGTCGGTGCAATCCCAGTATATTTCCAATTTCCACATTTCCAGTATGTTCCCATCTACTTTCCAGAGACTCCGAGCACCATCTTTGCTGTTACAGAATCAGAATATACTCACAGTTTGTAAACGCCATTTATATACACAATGCAGTTGATTGCAGGATGCAACACATTTGGCAATTTTAGCATTCACACATCTTGCAAAATCCCAATATGCTACTAGTTTGCATTATACCAGTATTTTCTAAACTATAGATCACCAGTATGTTCACATTGTGTTCACCATTCCAATATATTCAATTCAAATATGTTCACAGTGCACAGCTATACAATTCCTGTGCACTTCCAGTTGGTTATTGCACTATTCCGCAATGCTTCCAGTTTGCCAAATGCTCTTACATTCTAAGTTATGACATCACAGCAGTATAATCCCGGGTTACTACTCCTCAGTGCATGCCAATCTTCACAATTTCAGGTTACCCCAGCTCATCATAGACTGGGTTTTCACGATTCTAGAATACTTCAAGTTGTTTTTTTTTTTATTTGTTTTTTTTAAACAGTTTAGTCCACTAAAAACTCACACCAGTTACACATATCCTAGAGAGAAAGCTGAAAGGACATGGTACATATTCCGATACATCATAGAGCCTAATGAGGGGAACTGTGATGAGACGTGAGACCAATCACACTGAAGCATGGCTTTCCAAATATATGGCACTTGAAAGATTATGATTTTAATGACAATGGGCCTCATTCTGAGTTGGGCGGTAAGGGATACCGGGCACCGGTAAGGAGACCGGTGCCGGTAATCCCTTACCGCCCAATTCCTAGGTCCCTTAGCGGGAACCGCAAAGGACGTGTGGTCGGACCACACGTTCTTTATGGGTCCTGCTAAGGGACCAGGGCGCTAATTACGGGCCTGCTATTTACCGGGTCCTCCACGGTTGGAATGACCCAGTAAGTCCCCATCCAACCAGACCGGACCTGGACCCGGTATTGGAGGCAGCCATGGCGCTAATAGCGCCATGGCTACCTCCAGTCTCGGAATGAGTGCCAATTTATTTTGCATAATGTATGCGTGTGGGCTTTATGTTTTATATGTATTCACGTTCCTTAAAAACATATAGTAGGCGAGTGCTGAGCTTCTGCAATGTAGAATTATAATGTCACTATCTGTCAGCCAATTTTATGTCCATTTTTTTTAACATAGAATTCTCTACTTTTGTCTTCTGCATGCTAACAAAGGCACAACTCCAGCACGCGCACACACTCGCCATTGGATGTTGAAAGGTTTTTTCCCATATGAATAACCTTTTCTCATATGAACTTAAATGATTGCATACCCTATTTATGTAATGAGCATGAACATTTTCTGTACTACAATAGATATGCTAATTGCTGCTAATAATATAAAAAAAGTTAATTAGTCATCCAATTTGTAAAAGCGGAGAATTATAACTAATTCAAAATAAAGCAAGTCTCCAAGGATTCGTGCAGCTTGGAAGTGTTTAATGATCTTTTGGTTCGACAGCGTTCCGTTGCTCATTTCTCAGTGCCACGTGCGCGGCTTCCGGTTCGATTTTACATAGAACTCAACTTTAGTTATCATTGAAAATGCATGTACTTTAGTACAGTTTCATACATGGTTTAGTGAAAGACTGCTGCTAATATCACAGAAGATGATTCCAGATAATATTTCATAACATTCATTTTCTAACATGTCTTTTCAGTGTATGATATTTGCTGATAATTCCGCTCACCTTTACAATTTACATATGTGCTTGATTATAAATCCTCAATATTTTAAAATATGCGCAACCGATCCTCTTCCAAAGAGCAAGTTCTAAAAGTACAGATAGAGAGCCTTATTCTGAGGGCACATATTCCACAATCTTGTGAGGAAAATGAAGGTATAATGGGATATCAATTTGTAATCACTTTCCACCTGCCTGAGGGTTATAAAAGGGGTATACAGGGCTGCATGGCACATGTTATTCTTGGCATGTTCAGTTCCGTCCGGAGCCCCAGTGCAGCACCTGCCAGAAATCATTCAGCCTGGGTGAACCCGGTCTGTGTTTGCTGGAAATCAGTGGCCCCAGCAGTTTCCTGCCACACTACTAGAGCACTGCTCACTGTAAGACCATCTTTTCTGGTCGTGTTTCATCTAATACTTCATGGTACATATAACTTCACCTGTTCTATGATTGGCTTTTCTGATGGCAGGGGTAGCACTGCATTTATATGGGATGCAAATGTGCTAAGGTGTGCAAAACCCACTGCGACCCTATTGTATCATCATTTCTTTCATACGGGCCAGCAACATATTTCATTCAGGCTAGGCGAACCCTAAGAAGGACTTTCAAAACAATGCCATGTCCAATGCTGACAGAAGTGTACTCATGTTAGAAATGAGTGTACACTATCTGTACATGCTTGCTCAGCCTTGTTCTACTAAATGTTTATGTTTGCCATTGTTGTATTAAATGGACGTAAACATATTTCACAAAACTAGGGGATGTATTATTGTCACAAGAATCTATAACCCTTAATTCTTCTAGTAGTAACACGTGCAAGCGTGGAGGTCTGGCCATTTCTACAAGCTCTCATCTTGCCATCAGTGCAGTACCTTTTGAGTGATACCAGAGACTTCTCGCAATCGGTATTTGTATTTAATGATTCCAGATTCAATACTGAGTCTTCAATGAGATAATAGTGTATGTACTCATTATTAGCAAATGTGATTAGGTCAACCCCGACTGTCAAACAGTTGATGATCAGAGTTCTATAGTGGTAAGTGAAATATAACAACATCGTTTTCATCAATGTAATACAAGTGGCAACATTTTGGCAAAATGTAATTTTCAATTTGCAGTAAATTATGCTGATATCATCGGTTTTGCATTTTTCAAGACTTTCACACTTGCTGTAGAAGCACTGCAGCAGAACATTTTCTGGAGGAAATGTGTGAGACACGTTTTTTTCTTTGGGTGTTTTATCAACAAGAACGTAAGTGGAAAACTAAAGCAAATAGTTCCAATATATTTACTTGAGTTTTCCACTTGCTTTGCTGGGACAAATATGAGAATTATATTGAGAAAATACAGCAGATAGATAACACGTCTCTTATCAAAGTAAGGGAAGACTCATTACATGAGCTGTAAACATGTTGGCGATGTAACATGTCAAAGGTCCAGACATCGAAGTAGGACAATAAATGTAGTGTAAGGCTGGCATTGGTTTCAGGTGTATGGACCCACACACATATGAAGAGATTGGGGGTGGGCAGAAGGTGTAGTGGGTGGAAAAAGTGATGCTCAATGTTCTCTCTTCTGCACAAACAGATTTTGCATTAAATACAACTGCTAACAGAGATTCGGTGCATGGGAGTAGTGGCCACATTGTAAAGTGTACAGGTACTGGAAAAAGTGTAGCGGTGATGGCTATCTTGGTTTCTCTTTCATTGTCAACCTTGATATCCGTGGTGGTGCCTCCATGCTGTATGATGGGGCGACAACCCACCCATCACACATTATGGGCGAGCTATGCTCTCCTGGGCTGACCTTAACCACTTTGCCCTTTGACAGTTTATGTTCTCCAGGGCACATGCCGTATGGTCCGTGGAAGGCTGGGGTGTTTTGCTGCCAGTCATTCGCAAGGAACAGGGATGCATCTGTATATGAACAATGAGTTGGGACATATTGATCAAGACAGCTCTACACCTAGAAAATACTACCAGCCACCTGGTGGATTTGCACCCATCCTCCAGTGAGCCTCATAGCGTGCCATCCTAGAAAACCTTCCACTATCCAACAGAGGACTAATCTAGTGCAACCAGCCCACCAATGAATAACTGACTGCACGCCTAGAAATGAGTAGAACTACCCAAAGTACAGATTGACCCAATTAACTAACTAGTATCATGCAACTCACACAAAAGCAAACCGGCTAGAAAAACCTCCTGCATACATTGCCTGTAAATGGCTGAATGAGTGACAGCTCTGGAGAATATTGATGAATGCTTGCCATCTGAATGTTCTGAATGGGTCTGGGGTACATCAATCATCTATTGAAATTATAACGTTGGCAACAAGTGGAAATGAGTCCTAAAGTAACAGAAGACAAATCTAAAGAGTGCTCTAGTGGTAAGAGCAGCCCAGGACAGGCCAGCCACTGCCCCCCAGAAAGTTTCCCACATCTCCCCGGGTGAGTCCCACTAAGCTGCATGAGAAGCAAGACGGTTTGAAAACCACTGGGAACTGTGTAGCTCAACCTTAGGACATCCATCCTCCAGTCACTTGTACAGGGGAAGGGAAACTGTGAAAAACATTCGCATCCCCAGGGACTGATCCCTTCAGAGAAGCCCAGCGCAGCCACTTACCAAGAATAGTGCAGACGAATGGGCTATGTCACATCAATTGACTATCAGCATGTGGGTAACAAGTACAGGGGAAGGTTCTGGAGATCAGCCCTGCTTCCCACCTTCAGCCAACTCATAGCATTGATAGTGGAAGGCTGTCTACATTGGGACGCCTTGCATCACACTGCAAGAAAGGTGAGATGCAATTTGGTGACTGGTAGGATATTTTTTAGCATAGCTCTGCATCTGTCCACATACCCATGTTCTGCCTCCATGGACAGGTGCATCCTAGCCCTCTTTGGGGTGGTAGCCCATGGTTCCCGCCGCCTTAACCCTAAATGCTTGTGTATTTCTTCAGTGTCTACTAGTCAGACGCATGCTGGTGTCCAGCTAGTTACAGTTGCTTGTGTTTTGTTCAGTGTGGCTTTCATACCGATATTGCAGGTTTCCATGTGTTACAAGAACATTGTTATGTCAATATACATTGAATGTTTCAATGCAATATTTTAAAACTTTTAAAGTCTGAAATTAAAATGTATTTGGTACAACTAATTCATGTAGCAGTGCCGTCAGGATGAAATAAGACAAACTGAGAAGAGGAAATAGAGGGTGTACTGTGACATAGGTGGCTGGAACACAATGAAGGAATGGGAAATGTGCAGACTTTTCATTAAGGCATTCTCCATCACTGTAATGTCTCACATTGCTTGGAATGTAATGGGGCCACAGCTCACAGAAATAATAAGCAACCCAGCTGTACATCTTGTCCTGGTCATTTTGATTCCCAACTCTTAAAGGAAAAATGAGAGCCGGAAAAGGGACCTCAGTCAAATGGCTTGTTGACTCGTGCAGCCTGATTCACAGAGCGTTTTCCTATGGGATTGTGCCATTATAAAACGGTTCTGTTCCGCACATTTCAGTGCTTTCATAGTCGTTTCTTTTGCTGTATGTCCTTTAACAATGTAAAAAATATATAAAAGAAATAATTTAGTGGGGTCTTACTTCAAGCTACTCCTTTAAGGCTGTATCTCCTGTGATGATTTTTTAGTCTGAAAGCTGTGGAATGTTGAGGTGTAATGGGTGTTGCCCGAGGGGACTATGGAGCGTTTGATAGCCATCTTTTCTCATTGAGTTGATGCAGTCTGAAACATGCTCTGCACGCTGGAGGAAGGCACTGTGCCAACAGAGGTTCTGGATCGCATATGCTAATTCGCCTACCTGACTTCATCAGAAATTTCATTTGACGTGATCTTCAAAGCAAGGCACGCTCAAAGTGCCCGGATTTTGATCAAACCCATCAAATGCATTTTTCTTAAACAAGTCTGTTCTGTGAAGCAGTTCAAAGCAAGATTAGGAGCAGTAATGCTGTAAACGTACTGAAGGGCGCCTGGCTTTCATTTTCCATTAATAGGAGCGTCTCTGGCTATCTGCACCCATAGGGATCGCATAGGACAGGTTTGCATTTTCTGAAAGAATTTCATGAAGATTGCGCATGTCCCGCAGTAACCTCGTTATCTTTAATTTTTTTTTTTTTTTTTTTATTAATAGTTGATTTGGTCGCGATCAATCGAGACCTTTCAACTTTAAAAGCAAGTGATACATCATGTATATACAAATTCACAACAATTTACATAAATACAGTATATATACAAGAACAAATAAAAAAAAGAGATCAGGAATATTATACAATGTGCTTAAACATTGCCATAAACTTTTGGCTTTGCATACATTGGTATTTTGAGCTGATACAGGTAATTTACCACAGCATATCTGACGGCCTTTCTGTTGGTGTGGAGTAATAGGACCCATAAGTGTTTTGGGGTCAAGATCTCTTGGGCCAAAAATAGGGGTTTAAAATGAGTACAGCGAGTTGATACTAGTCTATCACATTCAGTGCATAGATGCTGAAGCGTTTCTGGGTGTTGTTCACAAAATCGGCAGGGCAAGTTGCTGTTGACATTGTCCCTGCGATTCAACACTTCGTTGGTCAACCATAAATTTAGCCTAAATCTCAAGAAACCATTACGGTGACTTGAGTTAGGGGACCTCACCAGGTAGTCAGCCACTGTATTATAACATTTAAGTTCAAATGGAAAAACCTCAAAGTTTTTATAATTAGTACAGGCTAGACGTGTGTGAATCCAGTCAGCCTCCCAGATTTTTAATTTTCGCTTTGTCTGGATTCTCTAGTAATAAGACTGGATCTATCTGTGCTTTTTCTAAAATAGATTGGATTTTTTGCCGCCATGCTTTAGGAAAGGTGTCCATAGATCTTAGGAGGTAGATGGATATGATATTGGTAATCCCTGTTGTGGCTTGATTTAAGAGGCATTTGCGGTATAAGGCACATAAATTCCACTTATAGATTGCATATAGTGAGATTAACCCCAACTCATATCTCACAAGTGGCAATGGTTGTGAGGTTGGTAACTGTAAAATTTATCTCCAAAACCGGCCCTCCCTGATGGCCCAGTAAGTGTATGTCATAATGCAGCGGGTCTCGGCGCCATATAAAATGACTGGAACCACTTTTTGTTTAAAGTACGTGAGGATCGGTAAAAGAGAGAATTTACAGTATCTCGCCTTAATGACTTTGGCTTGTGAGATGCACATTTGCAGTTTATGAAGCCCTTTTTTGTTATACTGATCAGGGGCACACAGATTGGAAATGACCATACCTAAATACACATAGTCATTAGTAACAATGATCTTACTTTTTTGAAGGGGCCAATATAGCTGAGATATGCTTTGCCTCTTAGTGCCAAATTGGATGACATTTGTCTTAGCAATGTTAATTGTTATGCCATTTGCTTTTGTATAGATGTCAAGGGAACCTAGTAGTCGACGTAAGCCTTTGGGGGTATGTGACATTAGGACCATATCATCAGCATAGAGTAGCCATTGAATCTGAACTCCCATGAGTCTAGGAGAATCAGATATTACTTTGTTGAAATTTTGGTGAATGTCGGAAACAAAGAAATTAAACAGGGCTGAAGCTAGTATGCAGCCCTGCTTCAGGCCTCTAGCTGTGACAATTGGTGGTGTTAAGAGGCCATCATTGGTGAGTTTCACTTGAATTGTGGTGTTGGTGTATAGTTGGATTATCCATTTCAGAATGTACCATGGACAATTAACATCAAACAATTTTTTGTACAAGAGCTCTCTAGGCACCGCATCAAATGCCATTTGAAAGTCGATAAAGGCAAGGTACAGAGGCTGTTTTCTTTGGTAGGCTCGTTGGATAAGACTTGATAAGGTGATGATGTTTATGCCAGTGCCTATCCCTTGCAGAAACCCCGTTTGGAATGGATCTCGTAAATTGCTATTCTCTAGCCATATGGTAAATTGTTTCAGAAGTAATCTGGCAAATAATTTGCCAGGACAATCTAGTAACGCAATTGGCCTATATGATTTAGGATTCTCATGATTACCCTTTTTGTAAATTGGGAGAATGATAGATTTTTTCCAGGTTTCAGGAATGACACCAGAATTCGACACATGATTGAAAATACGATGAAGGATACCTGCCCATTCGTCAATGTGCTTTTTTAACATAGTGTTATGCAGCCCATCTGGGCCTACTGCCCGAGACGAGCTCAATTTCAAGATGCATGATTTGATGTCGTCAATATCAAAGGTGAGATCTTTTGTTGCCACTGACAAACAGAGATTTAGTTGGATGTCAGGAAAGGGAGAAAGATACAGTTTCTGAAAGTACGACTGCCATGTCTCGGATGAGATTGAGTTTATTTGGGCTGTATGTAGGGAAGTGTCAGATGTACGATTGAGTAGGGCCCAGATGCCGGCTGTAGATTTTATAACTAATTGTTTGAGCATTGTTTTCCCCTCCAGTTCGTACAACTTGGCTCTTTTGACTTGGAGCCATTTTTTATACTTTCGTTTGGCTGTTCTTATTTCTTCAGCCATATTTATTTTTTGTAAGTTCCGCAAATGTCGGATTTCTCGTCTTAGATCAGATTTACGACAACGTATTTCCGAATCATGGGCATGAATGTGCCGCTGTTCATGCTGCCCATGCCTTGGAATAATTCGAGTAAATATCTGCATGGCAGCTGTGTAATCTTTAACTACAAGATTACTCCGGTACATGGTCTCAAGGTGGCAATTAAGAGTTCTCAGTTTATCTTTGTCCCAAGACAATCTATTTCTCCCATTATTCACGACAGCCCCACTTGCATATGTGTTAAGCCATTGTGTTGTTTGGGCATGGCCAATCTGTAATGACAGTTTAAGTTTATGATGATCACTTAAATGTGTGTTAAGAACTTCCAACTTTTGAACTGAGTTAAAATTTTTAGCATTAATATAGATGTAATCAATTATAGCATATTGGGCACCTCTTTGCCAGGTTGGCTGGGCGGAGCAGTCACCCCTCACATTTCCATTTAACCTCAAGAAGTTGCGTTCGGCCATAATAGATGACCATTTAATTTCATCTTCCGATAAGGGCACAAGCCCTTTTGAGATAAGATGTAGATTGAGATCGCCCAATATAAGAATATGTGTTAAGGCATTTCCGGTTGCCAATCCATCTAAAATTTCTATAAGTTGCTGGAAAAATTCTTCAGAGGTTAATGTGTTACTACACCAATAGATATTAACAATTGCTATTCTGTGGTGAGTATTAGATAGCTTTACTACCTGGAATGAGCCGGAGGGAACCTTGCACATGGTTGCCTCTAGTCCACAGGTTTTTTTTACTGCTAATGTGAGCCCTACTTTCGGTCTGCCGTGGGCGCCTTTTTCTGCGGGGGTGAAATGGATAGCATGCGAGTCCCAAATCGGGGACCGGACAAGCCATGTCTCCTGAAGGGCAACAATATCACTGTCACATAAATCCTTGCTTGGTATAGAATTCAAATGGCTATGACCTCGTGTATTCCACGAGATTAAAGTTAGAAGCTTCATTTCATGGCATAGTTATGCTTGTCTTGTTCGATTCATCACATCTTGTTGCGAAGAGCCATTAGAGGAGGATGTGAATATATGTGACATGTGGCCCTGTACTGTTGTAGGACCAGGCATTGTTTCTTGAGATAATATGAACCCCAGGTCAAATAATGCCATTCTGGCCTGCCACACGGTCTCAGCTACCAATAGAGATCGAATGTACAGGCGGGCAACAGACAGGTCCGCATGATTTATAAACTCGATCTGTTCAATATCCAGTGATAGGATAGCTGAGAGGGCTGGAATTTCTGCACAGATGTTAAGAATACTCGACCGATTCAGATCATAGGATTTAAATGGGGCATCTCGACATTTTATTATAAAACAATGATGAGTTAGGTCTTGTTTCGGTTTGGTCTGCGCCGGTCGATCTCTCGACAGCATTGATGGTCTGGCTGGAGAACGGGCTCTTCTGTCTTGGTCGATGGCAACAATCGCCTTTGGTCCCTGTATGAGGGGTTTAAGCGAAGGAAACCCTTTTTCTGCCAGTTCAGATGAATTCATCTCATTTGATTGATGAATATAAGCTTCAATAGAGGCTTTGATCTCATCTCGTAGCTCCTGTCGAGAAACTGAGGTTTGATTGAAAATAGGGACAGGAGTGGGAATAGAGGCTTGAGGCTGAGGTAAAACGTTTATCTGAGGGTTAAGACTGGCATTACGCTTCAAGTATGCCTCCACTGAGGCTCTGATTTGATCCTCCGTGTTTGTCGGGACACTCTCTTTTCTTGGCAGGGCATTATGGGCATCTAGGCTCTGTTCCGATTGGCCATTGGACTGTGGAGCCCGTCTGATGTCAGATTGTAAGGGGTGGATCTTGGTCTGATCATCCGCAGATATAAAGGGTACGGCGTCGCAGGACTCCCGAGCTAAAAACTGGGAGGACTTTTTTTTTGGCAGGGATTTCAAGTATAAGTCAATGGATTTCTGTACTTGCAACTGAATCTCCTTCGACATAGGAGCATTCTGGAGATCAGGCGATTGGGACACAGACTCCACTGGGGCTGTGACTGCAGCAATTGAGGAAGTTGGGAGAATTCTATCAGGACTTTTTAACTGAGGGTCTTGCTGTTTGCTATTACATTCGACCATCTGCACCAGATCGTCCAATGGCTTATGCAGAACAACCGGCACAGCTACAAGAGCCGCATCCGGGTTCGAGAAGCCAAGATCAGAAATAGAAACGGTCGACTGATCAATTGGTAAATCCTCCTGATTTTTTCGTTTTTTACTCACTGTTGATTTTATGGCAGGAGTCTTGGGCTTGACGAATTGAACTTTCCTTCTTTTGGTGGACCGTAATGTAGTGGGTTTGGCAGCAGTTATGCCAAAAATCTCAAACATATTCTTTTGTAGTAGTGGACAGGTGGATTGGTTTGTCTTTGAACTTACGGCAGGTGCATGAATGTCCGCATAGACATTTGGCTCTGGTATAGAGGCAAGCACGGGCGTGGGAGCATTTGTACAGCCAGTTGATGGTATCATGACAGAACCTGCCGTTGTCTTAGTGGAACTGTCAAGGGAATTGACATTTTCGATTATAGTAGGAAATAGATCTGTGGTCGACATCGTAGACAAATTGGATTGGATTGGAGCCCCTTCTATTTGTGAGGGTAGATTATTATCATGCGTCTGCGTGTGGGCTGCATAGGTGACTTTTGAGCTAAAGAGCTCTTGCTTCTGACTTAATAGATTGGTTTGTGGTGCGATTTTTGAGTACAGGGAGAGTAACTGTTTAAGACAGGAAGTCTGTTTAGAAACTTTTGCATCCAAACTTTCGTACAGTTTTGCAATAGCTAACAGGGCTGTGTTCATTGCTGACAGCGTATTGTTTAGGGCCGGAGCCTCTGGAAAAGAGTATCTCTCTCTGAGATTAGGGTTGAGAAAGAAGTCAGAGACTCGGGGACCCTGATCAAAGCGTGGTTGTCTCGGAGTGGGTGCTATATAGGAGTCAGCTTCCTCTGTTAAATCAGGGGGACGAGACGGGTGTGTAACAGGCGAGCCCGTCGATTCAACCATTGCCGTGTTATCATGAGGCAGCACAGGTGATGGGTTCTCACTATTTGCACCAAAATGGTTATTAATATCTCGTTCTAGCTGAATTAAATCACCGGTATTTGAACACACATAAAAAACTTCTTCAGAGCGCTCCTCAGTCCGATTAGAGAGGTTCATAAAATCAATATCCTCCTCCTCTAATTCCCCAATCACAGTCATATGAGTGTATGCTTGTCTCAGTTTGTGTTGGGCCAGAACTGAGCATTGAACAGGTTGGGGCATAGTGTCCCCCGGAAAGAGAGCTGGAGTTGTTCGTAAATCACCTGCAACACAGGCTGCTATTATTGTGTTATCAGTGGGGGCATTACATGAGCTGGTTTCTCGAGGTGGCATATCAATAGCAGTTATGAACATGGGGTCAGGAGTACTGGGGCTAGAGGGTTGATCTCGGGTGTTGGGCCCCATAAGAACAGGTTGAATTATTGGAGGCTGGGGGCCAGACTGACCCTCTATCTCAGATATGAGCCCCTCAGTTGGGCATAGATGCATATTATCAGAGACTGAGTGTGAGCGTTGAGTTGTAGCACGTCCCACATATGGTAATAGGCTTGTGAGTCGTGGTTGGAGAAGAATTTTTTTCGTAGCACTTGCACGCCCAATTTCCATCAATTTTGTCCTGGTCTCTGATATGGGCGGCATGCTGGTGGTTAAAGTGTAGGGAATCATGCAATTGGTCACACAATAAAAGGCTTTGACCAGGACCTCGCGACCCGCGAACAGCAAACAGTACTTATAGTACTTGCCGAGTGCGCGCGCGGGTGCGCTATGACATGGACTAATAAGGGCCAAGCAAAGCAGGCTTGGCGGGGGCCGTGGTCGAGGGCGTAACAGTCCTTTAGGGAAAAAAGAGGGGAAGAAAACGGAGAGCTATATTAGGGGCCAGCCACGGTGGTTAGAAGTGACACACCAACACAAAGTACATAACGTGCGGGCTGATTAGAAGTGCACAACGTGAATGTTGGATAAAAGTGCACAACGTGCACAACGTGCACAACGAGCTTCACAACGAGCTTCACGCACAGTCACCTTTGTTGCTGTTCTTTTAATCAGGCAGGTCGGGTGTTACATGGAAAGACGTCCTCGGTCCGAGAGCAGGGCAAGTCCACGAGTGATGCAGCAGCTGTAGAAAACGCTGTAGAAAACGCTCCGACTTCCAGAGTTGAAACGCACAGAGGATCGGCACAGCAAACAGTACTTATAGTACTTGCCGAGTGCGCGCGCGGGTGCGCTATGACATGGACTAATAAGGGCCAAGCAAAGAAGGCTTGGCGGGGGGCGTGGTCGAGGGCGTAACAGTCCTTTGTTGCTGTTCTTTTAATCAGGCAGGTCGGGTGTTACATGGAAAGACGTCCTCCGTCCGAGAGCAGGGCAAGTCCACGAGTGATGCAGCAGCTGTAGAAAACGCTGTAGAAAACGCTCCGACTTCCAGAGTTGAAACGCACAGAGGATCGGTACAGCAGTAGGCTGTTTGTTAAAGAAACATGAACATAACAAAATCTGTTGCTTCATTATTTTAGGACTTGAGCGTAAACACTTATCTCATCCGAAATGTTGAGCTCAGTACCTTACAGTATGTTTGTGAGGAAGTTGCATGCCAGACAGTGCTAGGAGTGACAATTCACGCCTAATGACTACCCGAGCTTACTTCTCACCTCAGCTCAGCCGTTCACGGACGTTGATAGACCAAATACTTTCTGAGCTAACGTGAGCTCCTCTTTTAGATAGTGTGGAAGAGGAGGAAGCTACAAGCACAACGCAAAACAGTGACGGATACAGAACTTTAATATCCCAATGAAGGAAATTATGAAAGTATGAAGGGTGCATTACAAAAAAATGAAATAACCTAATTGAGTTAAAAGTAAGTTTGAAGACTGCAATTGGAAATTAGGTTGATTTCATATAATCAAGGCTTATTGCAAGGGTCCTTCAATGTCTACATCAGTGGTCCAATTTTTAAGAAAATCTCTAAATGTGAACATAGGTCTTTGGTTGACGATAGCCTCGCATGCAAAACAGACAGGGCCCTCTGGGAAATGTTGCCCACAAGAAACGTCTTTTATATGAGAAAATATATCTGAAAATGCATGCACTCGACTGGGTGCTGAGCAATGTTGGAGCAGACACATGGTTGCATTGTGCGCTCCAGTTGTCCGCAAAAGGTGTTCATTGTCAGTGCTCATTGTTCATGCAGAGATGCATTTTAGTCAGAAAATGTTCATGAATACTTCTGGTTCACATCCTGAAGAGGCTGGGATGAGAGCATTAGTACTGCTCACCTCATGTTAACTGCATTTATGGCAGGACTCCAGATCTCTACGTCTATAAAAAGTAAGGTCAATGCCACAAAATGGCAATGCACCACACTGGTTTTATCAGCAGCCAACACGTGTTGGTGCCAATCTTCTATTCTTGCTTTCTCTTGGTAAGTAATTTAAGATACCAGGTCACAGCTTTGACATACATTCACCTAGATTGTGCAAAAAACCTTTATTCAATTTTCAGAGTTTGGAAAAACTCCTACTTTGCCTTACAGCTAGGATAGGAGTAGCCTCTACCATCAAATAATAAATAAAAAAGTCCTAGTTGAGTCTGTCAAATCAAAATGTCCTACACTAACAAAACGTAATGCCTGTACTATCTCTTGTACAAAAAATGTGTAAAGGAGAATATGTTTGCAAAGGAAAATCAGTGTTAGAATATAAAGAATAAAAGTCAGCTCTCCTCCCCATGTTAAAGAGAACAGAGTAAGGCAGTCTCTGTAGATAGGATGACACACTCTGGCTCAGGTTCTCAAAACAGGGCATTGAAAGGCAGTTCAATACGTGGATCGAGGCCCGCCTGGCTTTCCACGTAAAAAATGTCTCTCCTTCCAGCTTTCAAAACACAGTTCAACAAAAAGTTCACGCGTGTCTCCCTCAGTCGGACTCTGACCTTTCAAAGCAAAACATTCACGTAGGTCTCCCTCAGTTGGGCTCAGACCTTTCAAATCAAGATGTTCATGTAGGTCTCCCTCAGTCGAGCTCGGACATTTCAAACACAACACTTTCAGGGATTCCCTTCCCCAAGCTTAATTCACATCCTTTAGGGATTCCCTTCCCCTAACTTATCACACTTCCGGTCCCCCACAGACAGGCTGAGACCTTTTCCGATGTCAAAGACTTTCGAATGTACATGGCTTTTACTATAGACTTCTGCAGGACCACTTCGACTTTCCCTTCAGCTCACACGCTTGTGTTATTTGCCTCACTGTCTCTTGGTCTGGGTAGTTTGATGTCATAAGAACAAAAGTTCAATGTTAACCTTTTTTTCCCCACTTTTTTCCCAGGGTTAATTTTGATCACTTCACTTTTTATAGTTCATTCACTTTATTGCTTCATAACAAAAACATTTCACCTTTCATAGAGACTTTCAAGTGGGATACTTCCTTTCGCCGGTCCATTCTGCTAATCGGTATCGCTGGTTTCACAACTAACGGTAATTCAAAGTTCATTACAGGTCTGCCTTTCTTCATGTCTCATCCCTACACGTGCAGCCTTCAATGGTGCAATATATTGTTGAAACTTCAATCTTTCTGTAACACACACCGGGCTTTCATGTTGCTTGCCACTCACTGGCTGTTAGCATTTCTTTCTTGTCTTTGCTGATTTTCATTCACAAATCAAGGTTAATACCACAGGCTTGGCCTGGCCTCCCCAACTCTGTCGTTCACCCTGGTGGCTCGCTGGCATCCTTGGAACAATGGAGTCTTCTGGTCTGGGATTTGGCCATGTGTCTTTCGCAGCCTTTTTGAGGCAACAACCTCTTGCAGGGAACTCCTGGGGTTCTCTACCCTGAGCTCTCGTCCCTTGGTCCGTCGCTCTGCTCCAGTAGGTTTGGCTCTGCCCTGGAAGTGCTGCTCTTGCTCCTGCTCCACCTTGCTCGAAGTGTACCTCTATGTTCCGCCTTTTATACGTGCAAGGAGAGCTAATTCATATAAGATGTATGCACTTAAAGTCAAGTGCCTGACTTTGCCTGACCTGACTATTGGGACATGTCTAATTAGATGTGCAAGGGTTATCCTCTTTACTTTCAGTCACTTCCTCGGGTAGGATGGGTCATTTGTACTCGAAAGGGGGGAATAACACGTCTCGCCATCGGTCGCCTCACCCCCACTCCTTGAAGACCCCTCACCCAAGTGATCCTCCTATGCTGGTCCACCCCCAGGGTCTGCATCCAAAGGCGGTGGCCATGCCCTGGTCACCTGAGAGAGATATCCCCGGGGACTAGTAGGTGAGACACCCTTTGGTTTCTCACATAGGGCAGGGCGGGTCATGTAAGTGAACAATGGAGTGGATTGGGAAGTCACACAGGGCAAAGAGTAGTGTGCATAGTGAGTACATAGGCAGGGCCCGGTAAGATACATGGTGCCAGGGGGAGTATAAGGTTGTCAGTAAGAAGATATCATCATGGTCAGTGGGGCAAGTGTTGGAGAACCAAAATACACACTGTGAATATGCCCAAAGAATGCATGCCCTCAATTAGTATAAACTTCCAGAATTAATGAAATCCTTCCAATGGCTTTAGTGTGACAAGTGCTGCCCAATCAATTCCATGCATCAATTGTGTAAGTGCACCAAAACAATGCACCAGCATCGAAGTGCAACTACACATAAACACACATGCATGTGGACAGACAAGCATTCACTGTGACTCAAAGATTCCCCCCCAACTAGTAAAAATGTGTCATGCATGCAAAGACCATGGTGACAAACAATACAGACACAACACGAAAGGCAGTGCGCATGCTCAACTTCAGATAGAGATGGCATGATGTGATTCCCTCATCACCTCCACCGGGAACTAATCCTCCAAATATGTGAAAGGCGAGCCAGTGCCTGGCAGAGGGCATGGGGACTAGGGACGTGAAAGGGTGCAGGGTGGACCTCCCATGGAGTGCTGTCATGGGATGAATCAGGATCACTGCAACAACATGGGGCATTGCATTTCAACAGCCATAGTTCTCAATCCTACATACAACACATAATAACATATACCCATTGTTACCTGCACCTCACATCCTCTCCACCTCAAGACAGCCATGGCAGTTGACACCACTGTGCATGGCTTCATGTCCGCAACTAGTGGATCCTATCTGGGGACGGGGAAGTCCACCCTGGAGGGGGGAGGTGGAGGGTGCATGTCAATATTCACATAAACAGGAACAAAAGAGAAATTCTCGCCATGGGTTAATTGACCTCATGGCACCGATGGGCCAAGAGGCTGGTCTGTGCTGGTACCCCCATCCTGCGGTTGATCTCCAGGTGATTGTGGTGTTGCAGCCCTACCAGGCAGTGCTGAGGCGTGGTTTTCACTGGCCACGTCCATCCGTGACATGGTTGATTGCACAAGCACAGTAAGGGCGGTCAGGTCTCCATGCATGTCCTTATGGATGGCTGCAGAGTCTGTATGCGCTCTCACCCATGATGCATTAAATTGCTCAGAGAGTGTCTGCCTGAAGGCATCCATCTCCCAGTGAATCAGTATCCTCATGGCTGAGAGTTTGTCATGGATTGCAGTCCTCATGGCCTGCATGACAACCCTCAGGGTCTCTCTATGTGCCTGAGAATCAGCGTGCAAGGACCCCTGCAGACACCTCAGATCAACCCGTCAGCCCTTGATGATGGCCTCCAGGCACTTTCTGTGGGTGTTGCATGAGGACTGCATGACCTGCAGCGGTTGTTCTACCATAAAAGCTAAACCATAAAAGAACAATAACAATACATTTAACAGGTGTACATATATCCTAGAGTGGGTAGCATTTAATCCCATTCCAGGCATTTGAACAGGACGAACGGATTTGACGTCCTGGCACAATTTGACCATGGGAACATAAAATAATCCTGATACAATGGACAGCTATTTCTCATTTGCAGGTGTGGACTGGATCATAGATTTAATGTCACTGTTGACTTTGTATTAATGGCATTGGTGTTTTCTTTAGTTACACATGACACTCGTGTCGGCCTGACTTCAGCCTTGCTGCATTTTACAATGTTGCCATGGATTTCAATCATGCAATGTGGTCCAAGATTTCATAATTGTTTCTAGCATGGCGTGTTGTTCCATCCTGCTCTTTGGTGGGAAACATTCAGCCTCTCCTCCACACATTCCTGATTGTTTCAACTGGCAGACACTTTCAGGCCTTTGACTCCAGACAGGTGCCTTAAAATGTAATTTTCATGGGATGTTTGACATGTTTGAACAACTATCATGCACAAGCATAAACTTTAATGCAGCAATGAAAGCCCATTGCCATTCATGATGTTCTTGTCCTACTACATGTGTTGTCTACGGCCATGTGATTTTCATGTTGCAAGAATGCCAACCTCTGCATGAGAACCCAACATCATCTATCGTTCACCATATAGTGCATGACGTAACTCCTTACTACACTCATTTGAATTAGCAACTACATCATGCCTGTAACTCGGGGCTGTGGTCTGTGGGCACTGTAAGGAAGGCATGATATCAACAGTAAGACAGACACAAGGGAACAGAGTTCAAGGGTGTTTATTGAACTTCAAAAAGGGTTTGAAAAAAGCATATCTAATCCTAAATCTAAAGATGGGAACAAGCTACGACCATCAAATAAAAATAACGCAATCCTAGTGGTGTCTTGTCAAAACAAAAGGGTCTATATTGAAAAACCTATTGCCGATCCTTACCTCGAAATACAAATAGTTTTGGAAACAATGTTATGAAAAACAAAGAAGTGTTTGTATTCAAAAAATTATATGTCAGGTATATTCAGGCCATTGGCCCCACTTCCCCACACTTTCAGCACAGGACAAGGTGGCACATTGAGCTTAGCACAGTCTCTGGCTTCTCTAGCACAAGGGTGCAATTCAAACATTAGCATCAGGGCCTTTCAGCGCCCAAGTCTCTTCTTTCAGAGGTGCTGATGCGACAAAAAAACAATATGTTATTTTCCTCTTAGGATTTCACAGATACTCAATTTCTCAGGTGATTTAGTATTCACCTCAGAACCCCCTCTGCCGGGCTCAGATCCCCTTTAACATAATGCTCACAGGATTTCCATGTATCCAATTTCTTGGGTGATTCACTGTTCATCCTGGATTACCCTCAGCTGGGCTCCAATCCTTTTCAACACAATGTTAAATCAGTCTCCGTCTGCCAGGCTCGGACCAAAGTAAATTCACTTTAACAAACATACTTGCTTTAACCCAAAGCTTTCAATTGATCTCCTTCGTTTGGGATCAGACCAACTTGTATCTACTTTGTCGTCACCTTTCTTGGCAGTATCAACATTGAAGACTTTCGATTGTGCATGGGATTTTACTTGACCCATTGCAGGACCATTTTGATTCACAATCCTTTGCCACTCTTTCGCTTTTGCCACCTCTAAGTTGGATACCTTACAGAGACATTTGAACGAGCACTCACACAGTGCCACACTACTCTGTCAAAGGTATCGTATCTTGGTTTCAAAGTTCGATCACTCATCTATTGTTCAATTTTACTTGTGTTGGTTATCACATGTGTTTTATACAATGTTCGCTTCATCGCTCATCATGCAATGTTTCTGCTTGCAACCTTGGCTTCAACACAGACCGGTCAGGTATTGGTCTCCCCAAGTCACTGGCTGTGATGATTTCATGTGTTGATTTCACTGTCACTGCTTTGTTGTAGGAGCCAAGGCCAGTACCACAGCAGCAGGCGATTCTCCCAGCCTTGATTATTAACGTGGGTAGGCCCCAGGTACCTCCGGCACATAATGCAGGATTCTTCAGCCTGGTTTCCTGGTCTTACGCTTTCTATTCTTGAGGGATCGTGAAAGTAAGGGCTTCTCATCAAAAAAGTCAATGGCAATTCCCTCCTTGCAATCCCCTTTTCTTTCACCGTCTTTCTCCTCGTGTTAAACTGCCATCTTGGAATAGCTGCTTCCTCATGTGTTTTGCCTCGATCAGAGCGTGCTCTCATGCTCCGCTTTTTATACATGTGGGGAAGTGTAATGGAATTCAGATGTGCATGAAGGTCAGTAATTGCCCGACCCTGCCTGATCATTGTATTGGAACATGTCAGGTATACGGCTCGGTTGTTAATCTGTTTTCTCTTATAGTGAGCTGTCAATGAGAAAGTGTTTGTGTTGTGAAAGGGGGGACTGAGTTCCTAAGTATCCTATTTGATAGGATGGGGTAAAGGTGTTACAGGGAAGGGGATACCGTGTCTCGCCATCTGATGACCCAACCCACTCCCTCTAGACCCCTCACGCAGGTGATCCTCCCCCACTGTTTCACTCCCAGGAACTATATCCAAAGTGAAGGCCGTGTCCTGCCACTTTGATGACAGATCCCCAGGTACTAGCGGATGAGACACCTTCAGGTTTCTCACCGCACTTACTGACCATCACTCTGGGCACATCACAAGGTGTAGTGACAAACAGCTCAGATCTGCATCATGACAAGGCATCCCATGGGAGCAGGTGACAAATGGAACATGCAACTCAGCATGCCATGACGTGATAGTTCCACATTGATCACATGCATATGTCTAGCAGTGCAGAGTGACACGTCACAAGAATGTAGCACACAAAAAGTACACTTAGGTGTATCATGGTACCCATATACCAGAAGAGTAACCTGTGGGTAATGTGTACTGTCACACAGACATGTGCCACAGAAGTCTGCCACATGGGGTACTCTCAGTATGATGGCCATATGACATGATTGTGTATGTCAGAAAACATGCATTACCCAGGGATGTCATACAACTACAGCCTGATGTGCCACTTCCCAGAAAGGTGAGTCATGCATGACTGGCAAAACATACGATGCACAGTGACAGCCACTCACCAGATGTGTATTCATAATTATCAAGGCCTCTGACACCTTGCACCTGCTCAAGGAGGATGAATTGGCTTGTGACCTCTTCATGCAGTGTCAGTTACGCCTCCTCTGGTGGCCCCACTCCAGTTTCCATTGCAGAGGCCAGGTTGACAATGCGCTTATGCTTGGTGCAACTGGTGAGATCAGTCCTGCATTTCTGAACCTATATCAGTGCACATCTCCACTCCTAAGTTGTTGATCTGGTCCGTGACAGGCTACCAATGTACCATAGTTTGTGCAGGTGTATGGGTGCTTTGCGCAAATAGGCACATGTCACAATGGTGATTTGTGACATAGTCAGAGATCCTCATCAGTGAAGTTCTTCTTCCTCTGTGGGCCTGTGTCCTGAGTCGTGTCTTGGGGTCGAGCCTCTTCCTGCTGTGTAGGGTGCCCTTTCCTGCCCTGATTTTCACGGGGTGTTGATGCTGCCCCTGTATGGGTGGGACCACATTGGCGTCCAGGTGTCGGGCCACCTGTGGACTGGGGCCTGCCACTTTCTCCTGGGGCTGGGACAGATGTCTCCACACCGTGTCCCTGACCCCCAACTGTTGGGGCTGGGGCAGATGTCTAAACACCATGGCCCTGACCCGCTGGGGGCGTGGGGCAGATATTTCCTCACCACGTCCCAACCCTGCCTGCCCCCTTTCCCATCTTGTGGCCTGTCCACTCATGTCACAGGTGTAAGGAATGAATGTGAGGCACACCAAGTTATTTTTCTGGACAATATGAGTAAGGGAAAAGTTTACCTGATGTGCAACATGGATGTGTGGTCCAGCAAGGCATAAATGTACCCCAAAATTCAAAACATATGGTACGTGATACACAGTGGAACTCCCAAACACAGAAATTGTGTTCATGACACCCAGAAAGCCTTGAACAAACAAAAAAGCATTACGTAATACGCAGTGGCACCCCAAAAACAAGAATTACATACGTGAGACGCCGCAGGCTTCACACTGGGAAAAAGACATTGGGCCTCATTACCACCCAGGCGCTAATGGGTTAACGGCGCCGTAAAAGGCTGCGGTGCCGTTAACCTATTAGCGCCTAATTAAGAGGTCCCTTTGCGGGACCCGACCTTAACGGCTGGTGTAGACCAGCCGTTAAAGTAGGGACCCGCAAAGGGACCTTGGTGCTAATAACAGTGCCGCAATTTGCGGCACCGTACTTAGCGACTTCCCCATTCCCATTGAGCCCTATGGGGCAAAAATGGGAATGGGGAAGGGCCCTGGAGGAAGGGGGAATTACCGCCCCGCCAACCTTGTAGTGGGGTGGTAATTCCCCCTTTCTCCATGGCGGAGTCGGTAACTTGCCGGCATGGACCATGGTGTTAATAGCACCATGGTCTCCCGCCAGGGTCGTAATGAGGCCCAATATGCGCAAATGCACCGGGGCAAGCCCTTCCCAAAAAAATATTATGGTACAAGGTACCTGACAGTAACGGATTGCGTGGCACCCCCAAATACATTGAAATGACACGTGTCCTTTTTCTTTCCTTCAGTTGCACAGTGTTGCATTTCCATTTCCTTATGTATCCATGTTAATGCCGCGGGCAGCGTCGGTACACTGCGGGCAGCGCTTGTCATTTAACATACGTGCTAAGGCCTTTTACTCTGTTTTCGGTTACCTTAATAGCTAAACACAGAAAACACACTCTCCTGCCTCTGTGCCAATGCACTTGCCTTGTGCTGCCCCGCTTGTTGCCATCTGTCCAGTGTGGGTGCCTGCTGTCCATCTGTACTGTATTGGGAGTTCTTGCTGTCCAACCATTGTCTATTCTCCTGTCACTGACCCTGTGACCACCTTAGCGGCTGTGTTGGACTCCCACCGTTCCATTCCAACACCATTGCTCCATAGCCCATCTCCAGGACCACCTTGCCCACCCACACCTGCCTCGGGGTTGCCATGTCCGCACCATCTTCCTCCGACCAGGCCGGCAACACCACAACAGTGAGGCAGAGGGCTGTCAACTTCACTTCAAAGGAAGTTGTCAGACAGGTGGATAGGGTCCTGGAGAAATATAATGCCTTCTTCGACCCAGCAGAGCAACGTGGCAAGTAAGGACGTAAGCAGGTATGGATAAACATAATGGATGGTTGCCATCAGTGCGGAGGGGGTGACAGTCCACTGCTACAATACTGCCATAAGAGGTGGAAGTACCTCAAATCCAGGACTCATGCCAAGGCCCTACGTGCCCTGAAGGCTGTTGCAATCATGGAGGTGCACCATGCTGGCAGGTCCTCCAACAACATCATGCAGGTCCTGGTGAGGTTCTACCTGGAGCTGCATACCCCGGGCTGTATTTGGCAACAACATCTGGAGTCTGCTGGTGAGTAGGCATGTGGTGCAGTGCTCTACAGTACATGTGTGTTGTACATGTACCTGCATGTTAGTAGCTTCACCCTTATGTTTACGGCATGCATGTTTCAGCGATCAACAGTGGCAAGCAGGCCCCGGACAATGCTCCCCATGAGTGAGGTGTAACGACAGTCGATTGTACATGCGCTGGTATTTGCAGTGTGTGTTGTTGTCCAGTTGAGAAAAACATGCACTTGCAACGTCACTTGAGGCAGAGACGTGCTTGGATGGCAAGGGTGGCATATGAGAATGTGGTGTCCATGTCAGGTGCATGCATAATGCTCATGAGATTGTGCATACAATAGCAATGTTTGGTTGGGGTTGAGGGTTCTGGTGCGTGTGAGAAGCTTTGCATCCGGGTATGGTTTCTGTTTTGTGTGGATATGTTTAGCATTTTTTATTTGACTCTGATGTTGGATGGTATGCCACTGGTTCATGTATGTTTGCAGACTGTTACATTGAATTTGATTTAAGGTCCACTGTTGGTCATGTGTCCCCTTTGCACATGCTTGCGATTGTGTATGTGCCCACACTCTATTGGCTGTAGTGTGTATTTGGCATTGTGGAGGCTCTGGTGGGAGGTGAGATCACTGTGTATGAGTGGCCTGCTCATATCACTTGTATTTTCTTTTTCAATGCTGTGCCACTCCCATTTAATGGTTGCACTCCCACCAGCATGTGCAGTCACCCAGTGCCTGCTCTCCCATTCTAGCTACCCCTCTGCCACTGGAATGCAGTTGTGTACCATGTTTGCTCTTTCTGTGTGCCAGCCCACATTTTCTGTGTCAAGGACTCATGCATTCTCTGACTGTCCTCCCATCACCCATGCACAGGCCTGTCATGTTGTGGTTCTGACAGGGAGATGGCCACCCCTTCCACCCAGGTCACTTATGCTCAATCTGTGGCATGCCTGGTCATTATTTGTGGATCAGGCCAATGTTTGATTTGGTTTACTTCCATACTCAGCACATATTCAGTTGCCGTGCTCTCATGCCTTTGCAATGACCCATGGCCAATATGCACATGCCACTTTCCATTTCATTCAGTTGTCACGTGGGGATGGGGTGGCCGAAGTGTGGTTGAGGCAATAGAGTGCTGTGTGTTCATGGTGCTTCAGATTCAGGTCTGCCAGGGAATGACAGCGGATGCTGCGGTCAAGGATTGGTCTTCATTACTTCCTGTTGATCATGTTGGCGGTGGACATGTTGGAGGTGTGCTTCGTGCTGGAGGCAGACCACAGAGGTTTAGGTGAGTTGCAGTCATGCATTGGACTGGTTGTTGTGGAGACTGTCAGGGTGCTTCCTGTGGTAGTTTTGTGGGTGAGGGGGGTGCTGGGTGGTGTCTGGAGTTGGGGGCTGCCAAGGGGAGCGTCAGGGGTGAGGAGGGCTGGTGAGAGGTGTCTGGAATGGAGGGGGCTGCTTGGGGGTAGTGCCTGGGGTAAGGGCAGTGTGGGGAGAGGGGGGTACTGTCAGGGTGTTGCCTGGGGTAGAGTCGGGGGTGAATGGGGCTGGTGGGTGGTGTGTAGAGTTGAGGGGGCTGCCTGGGGTCGTGTGAGAGGTGAGGAGTGTTAGGGGGAATTCTCAAAAATGTGCTAATCTCTCTCTACCTTAGAGACCCCAGCACTTTTGCGGAACTTTGGGACTTTGTACTTTTAATTCTATTTGTTTTCTGTGTTTGTTTCTTTTGGTTATGGAGTCTAACAAGCTCCATAGGCATCATTTTTTACAATTATGTCACAAAGCACCTTCATTGCAGTGCCACAGGGAAGACTTCCAGAGTTCCCAAGGTTTAAATACCTTCTCTACTGTTTCCGAGAGCAGTAAAGTGAAATTGACTTGCAAGACCCAGCACACCCTATCTTACAATAGAGTGCTGGGGGGGGGGGGTTACTTAGTATCCCCTGTGTCTAAATGCTCATGTTAAAATGTTTATGTTACCCTTTCCTCAATTGACTGGCTGGTGGCAGTGGTTTCATTTTGAACTACCTTGGTTAACATTTACCGTGACCATTTGCGGCTCCGGTAAAGTAACCGCGGGAGCCATATTTTTCAAAATGGCATCAGCCATCTTTGCTAAAATGGTGGCCGGTATTTTTTTGCCAGGTCTTTGTAGAAAGGTCTTTCTAGAGTGTTTCTCTGTGCACCAAATCAGGTTTGGCTCTTTGTTCATTTCGCCTTTGGTGGGGTTTCTGAGAGAGTGTCTGGGGTTGGCAGGAAATGAGGGAGGTGCCCGCAGCTCCCTGTGCTTAGTCTCCTAGGAGACCCAAATGCACTCTGTGTTGATTGGCTGGCTGACTGTCTGGCAAGGACAGCCACCCTGCTGGGTGAGTGCCAGCTAGGCTGGAATGAATGGGAGAAAACTGAATAAAAGGTGAGTCTGTTAGTTTGGAAGGCAGAGTCGACCACAGGACGAAGGAACCAAAGAAGAGCTTGAAGAGGACGCCTGCTGCAACTCCTGGACCGTTGGTTTGGCCAGTGAAGCCCTGCTGCAGTGACTACTTGCTAAGTTCGCATCGACAAAGAATCCTCTGCAAGGACGATTTCTCCCTTTGAGTTGGTGGGACCAATCTACTCCAAAGTAAGCCACCTGGACACCCATCTCAGATCTGGTTTTATTTCCTCAGAGTGTTGCAGGAAACCGTATAGCCAGGGAGAGGGACACCAGATTGTGTGTGTTACTTTTAAGCTGGCCTTAAGCTTTTGGAAGATCCTCCGGACTCCCACGAAGAAGGACAGTCCAAGTCTGAGCCCCCTCAGCAGAGTGCGGGACCTCAGAAGTGAGGACAGTCGACATTGACAGCCAGGAACTGCGCTTTTTGCTATTTGCTGTACCGCAAGGAGCTGAAACACGAAACAGCCACTGAAAGTAATGTTTGCCGGTTTTGACAGTGCCGGTGCAATGCAGGAGTCCCCCGATGTCCTCCCTCTTGTCCCCACGACTGAGGCCCAGGAACAGCGAGATCTGCAGAACTGCACAGGAACAGAAGTCACCAGATGCATCTTTTCTTCTTTACCAAGGTACTGTAAAAGAGGTCTAAGAGAACTTACCTCTTATTAAAGAAGTGCTTGTAACTTCCACAACTCACAAGTCTAATCAGCAAGGGACCCTGCATTTGATTCTGCTCTTCCTCATAGACTCCTAAGAACTTGTGCAAAGACTTTTCCATTACTTACCAGAGCACCAAGCGGAGTACCTGCAGAGTACCTCTTTGCCTCCCCGACTGCTTTGGTGTGTCCTGCTGCTCTGTGTGCTTCTCTTCGGCGAGTGAACTTAATGGACTGAAAAACACGTTGCATTTTCCTCGTAGCGTGTGTGACCACGCCCCCTGTCAAGCAAAGGATGTAAAAGTAGGAGCACGCGTGCACCAGTGCATGCGCACCAAGCAGCGTACCTGCAGAGTACCTCTTTGCCTCTTCACCTCGTCGCGGCGGAGGGGCGGGAGGTAACCTCTGGTAGCATTTGCGTAATTTTTGAGAGTGTGAGTAATTTCAAACGGTGGTTATCGATCTTCAAACTGAGTCACGGTAGCATGAAGGTTCATTCCCTGAAGACAGGTATGCCATTGAACATCCAGAGTTTGCATAATGCAATGAATCCCTCACTACCTCCTCATACGGCTCTGTCTTTGAATTCAACACCAGTCAGAACCAAAGCAGTAAGAGGAGGCTCATTGAATATGGACATTAGAATGTTTTGCAGTGGCTCCTTATCAGCTCATAGAGCCAAAAGTAGACTAGCAATAAACCCGCCTTTGGCAACTCAAAAGGAGCAATCTAATGAAGCATTTGATGGGCCCTTGTCTAATCTAAATACATCAAACAAAACAGAGCGAGAATGCTTTCTGAAAAATGTAAGCGCCCATCAATTGATAACTGACACAGCCATATTAGAGAACATACCACTAACTGCACAACCAATTGAATCTATCTATCTAACGCCGTCGGCAAAGGACGTTGCAGTCATTGATCTAGATCTTAATGACTCTGTATTCTCTGACAAAATGTTACCAGAAAACCTATCGAAATCGCCCTTAATGTTTACTGAAGTCTTGCATTCAACATCAGAAACTATAACTACAACCTCAAGCATAGAAGTTAGTAGGATTCAAACAAACACGCATGGAACTAACACATCCATAGGGTCTCATAAATCTGATATGACAATAGAGGTTACATTGCAAGCAATGAACTTAGCCATCCAAACACTTGGCAAAATATTCAATTTGGTCGATAATCGACTGGCAGCTCAAGAAGCGCTCATGCACAAACTGCTATCCACACAAGAACTGGTGCATATAAGAATACAATCTCATGCAGCTTCCAATTATCTAGCACTACCACACAATGCACATACAAGATCCATTGCGTGTCAAACGATCAATCAATATGAGGAAAAGCCAGAAACCCTTTCGACCCCAAAAAGCAAAAATGGCTCTGAATTTACAAGCATTTTACCATGCTTTAGTGCCATAATTCATGACCACTCAGAGAGTATTGAATCACAAGTGCCAGATTCAACTGTGATAGCACCTGAAGTCCTATCAGTCACCCAGGGGAAACTTTACCCTATATTCAAGGTGGCAATTTCGAAGACTGCTAAAAAAAGAATCATCAGCATCTCGAAACGAGTAGAGAAAATCAGTCAGCTAATAAATGCTGCAATAAACAGGAGGAAAAAAGTTTTAAAAAAACAAAGCCAACCAAAAATAGTGAGTTAAAACTGCCTAAAAATATGAGTGCCCCGAAACAACAGGGAAAAGGGTCAACGAAACAATTCATCAAAACGATATTGTTACCCAAAAAAAATAATAACTTGGTTGCTACACAAGCCATTAAGAAGAAATACTTCTTACAGATAGCCAACAAAAATAATTTGTGTATCGGAGCATTCCAACCTTCCCACCCTTTAGATTATCCCCCATTAGAGGAACGACTCAAAATGCTGAAACAACCAAACTCTAATTATGCATCAATGAAAAACAACGGTGAAAAACCTCTTAGTTCTACAGTAGAGGCACCACAACTACATGGTAATAGGAAAGTAGCATTATTCAATAGTCACGAAAAAGGTGAAATAAGAAAGGCAATTGACGCCTATATGTTGGGATATGTGCAACCCCGTATTGAGATATATATATAAGCACCCAAGCTTACACCACCTTTCCGTGGTCGAATTGGGTCAATCAAACGATCCCCTGCCTGAGCGTCAAAATATTTTGGAGCTAGAAAGATCTAGGAAAAGTGCGAGCCAACAAAGCGATGCAATGGGGTCTCTGTTAAATGAAAATACGATGATGGATGGACTTTCTGCAGTGGTCACTCGCTTCATTGAGAATGCTCTAAAAAAATTCAAGCCCTTATTTCGACTGAACCAAATGCATCGAAAATTGAAACATCAAAGAGTAATTCCTTAAAAAAAGAAAATGTCAAAAAAAATCCAGCGTCATTTTTCCTAATGTTGTCTTGCAAACCTCCACCTTCAACTCAGTATGAGTTGAATCGCAGAGCGGCAATGGCCATATTTTCGGAAATTCAAATATTAAAAGAAATTAGGTCGAGTGACCTAGTTTTGGTTGAGTTCCCGGATAAATTTTTTTTTAATGCAATCAGACTCTGGATGAACTCGAGAGCAATACAGAGTCTAATCTGGAGCGCCAGGGAACCTCTATCCAAACTAGGTTTCAATTTGAGCCATGATCAAATTCAAGCACAATTGCCTACGAACCATACAAAACAGTCCCGTTTTAATCATAAGACAGTCAACACAGGATGCAATGCCACACCAAATGGCCAATGTGTTTGTCAATGTAATATGGAACAGATATAACTAAGCCAAGCTACAAGTACTCAGTTCCTTTCCCTCGTCAGATGGAACTCACGAGGGTTCAAGCACTTATCAAATTCTAACCAGCATCAATTAAACAATTATGATGTTGTACTTCTGCAGGAAACTTGGTTATGCATTGCCCCAATATGGGTTGGATATGAGGTATTTCTGAACCCAGCTATTAAGTCAACGCTGGGAAGGCCAATGTCAGGTCTACTAACTGCTGTCAAAATTAAAAAGGGTGTTGCATCTAAGCTGTGGGCGATGCCAAATGACTTTATGATGCTGGTAAGAGTTGATGTGGGCATGGTTAAATATGCTGTCTTTAATGTTTATTGGAAATCTGTTGCCATAGGTGACGAGGGTTTCTTTAAAGATCTAAATGACTTACTTGACATGGTAGTAGAAGACGGCCACACAAGATATCTTATATTACCGGGCGATTTGAACTTAAAGTGCGTGAATATAAAGAACAAGCAAGTTAATCAGAGATTGCTTCGATGGAACAGCTTAATATCAGATAGAGGCCTGCATATGCTTAATGGTTCTTTTGCATCATATACACCACCGGCACCAACTTGGCACAAAGGCTCACTCACTTCAATCATAGATTATATTCATGTCAATTTAGACCTATGGCCTGATGTTTGTGAATTCAAGATTGTAAATACCAATGCCAGTGATCACAACATGTTGATAATGAAATGGGGCTCACAAATTTTACACAATTGTGTTCCAAACGTATCAGCAAAGGGCTGTTTAGGGGCTATCATGAGAAGAAACCACCTCTGATGGACGGAGGACGCCTTAGTTCACTTTAATGAATTATTAGAAATGTCAAGATTTGAAGATAATAATACAATAGAAAATGTTGACACTATATACAGTAATGCCATTCAAACATTTCAGCAGTCCAAAAGGTCATATAAAACAAAAAAAATCATTTACATGTATTTGATAATATCATTCGAATAAAGAAGTCGGCATACCGAGCTGAATTAAGGAAAATCAATAGGCATCCTCCGCACCTCAGAACGGCGCACTCGAAACAACTGCGCAAAGAGTATAAGAATTGGGTCAAGAGTCACAGGTCTGCTTTATACCAAAGAGATGGAACAAGAATGTTGTATACTCTTGCTAGTAAAAACATTTCCAAAATGTGGGCTACAATAAACCAAACTGTATGTCAGCATCAAATTGTTACGCAGACCAGTGCAGTTAGTACGCAACAATGGGTAATGCATTTTAGTCAACTTTATGCTGCCCCTAAAGAACAACTTAGCCTTGAAATAGAAAAGATACCCAATACTTTCAACTTATCCTTTGATGAGTCGGAGATTCTTAACTTAATTAAAACAGCCAGTAAATGCAAAGCTGTTGAACCGGATGGCTTGTCTAACTTCGTTGTGCAAAAGCACCCGGAGCTATGGGCATCTATACTATTTAAAATCTTTAGTGAGATTAATAACAGCCAAGAACTGCCACACACATGGGCTGATGCGATAACGGTTCCCATTTATAAAAACGGTGACCGTCAGTCGCCGGATAGCTATCGCCCAATCTCTCTGCTAGATGCCCCAGGCAAAATATTCTGCAGAATAATTCTCAAGGAACTGAAAACATGGGCTGAGAACAACTCACTATTGGATCCATTCCAAGCGGGATTTGTGAAGGGCCTGGGCACTATGCCCAACATATTTGCACTTTCAATGATTCAAGCTCGTCAATCATCTCAAAAACAACCTCTTTACATAGGATTTGTGGACTTTAGAGCCGCCTTCGACTCGATTGATCGAGCCGCGCTTTTGGTGAAACTAAAAAAACAAAATAGTCCCTCCTCTATGTTAGCATTAGTTGCCCTCCTTCATTATAATACACCAATGCGTGTTCTAGTTTCGCTAGATGGCGAGCTCACACCTCCAATCGCAATTTACAGAGGCCTGAAGCAAGGCTGTGCCTTAGCTTCATTTCTGTTCAACTTTTACATCTTAGACATTGGTGATCATCTCACTGATTGCGTGGGAGATCCCCCTAAAATTAGCACACAGCAAGTACCATATCTGCTTTATGCTGATGATTTAGTCCTCCTGTCTCAAACACCGATGGGGCTACAAAACATGTTGGACCGGTTGGATGTGTATGCCCGAGCAAATAATCTGAGTATTAATAATCTGAAGACCCAAATTCTTAGCTGTACCCCAACCGAAGATCCAAAGTACACAGATGTGAATGGCATTTGCATCAGCATAAACTAACAAATACATGCCTATATAGATACCTTGGAGTAACAATTCAATACAACAAAACATTGACACAATATATGTGTGAACTGAAAATCAAGTTACAATCACTAGTGTCCCAATCGAAGATTCTAATCAAAAAATTTGGCAAGTTTTCTATGAAACACATCATTTTGTTTTACAAAATGAATGTTACACCAATACTGTTATATGGTGTTGAAGCAACTCTACCAAAGGAACGCCAGTTTTGGGACTCTATAGAGGCATCGTACTGGAAACAAGTATTACAATTACCAAATAGTACACCACTTGCGATTGTTCGATATGAACTAGGCCTCACTTCCCTAAATTCACATATATATTGGAAGAGGTGTGCCTACTTTCGTAAATCCCTAGAAAATTTAGATAAACCTTCAATATTGCAAGTAACAGCCCATAGTTTACTCACATCAAAAAGTGAACATCCTCAAAAATGAAATGAGCATATTGTGGATATACTAAACAATGCAGGCATCACAATTCACCTACTGATGGAAAATCCTGATAGAGCAAAAATTAAAATATTCCAACATGACTGGGCAGAAAATTTCACAAAATGCTTGTCACATAAAGATTTTGATATCTATATGTTTGGAACCAAGAAACATGGGATAACGGTGGAATATCTAATTAAATATCCATGTTTAGCATTTTGCAGGAAATATATGAGATTCAGATTGAACTTGTGGAAGACTTGTGATGTACTATTGGAGGAAAGTTATCATGCGTGAGCAAAATTACTGCCGTTACTGTCTAAATATCACTCAGACCGAAACTTTGAAACATCTATTAATTGATTGTGAGGCCCTAAATGGCATGAGAAGTAGATGCTTTAAGAACAGAGTAATATTTCTGAATCACCTCACGCAATTGGAAAAATGGCAAATGCTGTTCTCGAATGCCAGAATTACAATACAAATATCCATTGTTCAATTTTTAAATACTGTTTTGCCACCCACAGTGGGTACAACAATTTTCAAGAACTCTGATTGATAAGTGGACTCGGTAACAATTGTAAGCAACTTGTTTGTCAGTTTACAATTATTTGATTTTGTATATATTTGTCTAAATTGTATATAAATGTGTTGTTATTTTATTTGTAAATGAAACAGAAATATTGTAATGAAATGTTCATTTGTAAATGTAAGAATAATTTGAAAAGTTGATCTATCAACTAACCAAATTAAAAAAATAAAAAAATTAAAAAAAATACTTACCAGAAGTGCTTTATCCTATCCAAGACTTTTGCACATTGAATTTGGCTTAGTCTATTGAAATGAATGACTCTTCTAGTGAACTCTAACAGTATCTGCACTGCTTAAGAATATTTGTGGTCGCTTGTGTTCCAATAATCTTTGCCTTTCACCAACGTTTAAAGAGTATTCTGACTGCCAACAGTAAGGTATTAGCGTCCCCAGCACCCTTGTTACTGAAGTCACCTGTGGGTGTAGGTTGTGTCTGTAGGCCATCCAAAAAGGGCCTTGTCTGATCCAGAAACTCAAAGTGTACAGTATTGAAATGTATTTGTGTGTTGCTATTCTATTGCTCCCTTCTGAAGAAGGCTTTATAGCTGACTGATAAATACATTATTAATTGTTTATGCAAGAAATCTTGAGTGTAAGAGTTTATTTGAATACATGTAACTGTGAATCTGTTTGTAACTCCACTACAGCTCACATTTCCCCTCTTGAGATAAGCCTGGCTGCTCAACACGCTAACGAAACTGTGTAGTGCAAGCTTATACCAAAGGTTGGGTGCCTATACCTGTAGTCATAGTTGTTTGTAGTGTTCCCAGAGGGTACTGCATTCAAACATTGCCTAACAAGGAGGGCTGGTGAGAGGTGTCTGGAGTTGAGGGGGCTGCCTGGGGGTAGTTCCTGGGGTGTGGGGAGGGGGCCTACTGCCAGGGTGCTGCCTTTGTTTGTGTCAGAAATGAGGGGGGCATTGGGTGGTGTGTGAGGTGAGGGGGGCTGGTGGGTGGTAACTGGACTTGACAGGGCTGCCTTGTTGTAGTGAAGTGGGAGAATGGAAGACCAGGCTCCCGTCCTTCACCTCTCGCGCTTGGCCTAAAGGGTCACGACCCAGACACCCGCCACGAGAAGAGTTTGCCCATCTACCAGACAACCAAATACC
This sequence comes from Ambystoma mexicanum, assembly GCF_040938575.1. Taxonomy (NCBI): domain Eukaryota; kingdom Metazoa; phylum Chordata; class Amphibia; order Caudata; family Ambystomatidae; genus Ambystoma; species Ambystoma mexicanum. Next base: position 564,648,960 of record NC_090937.1, on the reverse strand, counting down.
CTGGTACAGGAACATACGGATGTGTCCATCTGCCTGCCCAGCAGCCCGCACTGGCCATGCCGACACCTGCGGCACGGATCAACTAGACTAAAACCTACACGTCGTTAGAGATGCCATGACAACCTAGCCAACGGTCAGCACACCTGTACAAATATACACACTGGACACTCCCGCACCAATCTACACGAAGAATATACTCAGTGCTATGACGTAGGCGACAGACATACTCACGGACGTGCATCTTTATTATTTTCCACATAGGCTTTCAAAATGCAGAAACGCAAGACGCATCATGAACTCATCTAAAAGAGCTTGCTTACGCTTCTCCTAAAACCAGTTGCCACAATGAGAAATATAATGAAGACACGATACTGGACATAAGACAATATGGTACTGTAACCTAAAGCGCCTGTGCACCAAACGGCTCCACTTATACACCAGGCCTAAGTAGGCCGCAAGCAAGAGCTTCCATGGACGTTAAAAGAACAAGAGTCAGGTTGCTGATCCTGCAGAATGAGCCCGGCGAAGCAACCAGCCAAGGTCGCAATGTTGCCAACCCACATTCCGAGAGCAAACCATCAAGGGCACGATGTTACAACCTCGCACACCGCACACCAACGTTAAAGTCACACCTGCAAATTAAACCAGGCACACAGTGGAAAAACAATATTAATTGTGCAGAATTCTGCCTCAAACACGGTCCCACCTCACGTGACCAAGCTGAACCTGACAGGATGCCAAGCCCAGGAGGAAGACAGCGTCTGGATCCCTCGTTACAAGACATAGGCAGATACAATTAAAAGGCTCAATGGACATCTGCGACAGTGGGAGTAGTCGGCCTTCCAGCTATGAATAAATCCTCATATTGTCTGCACGTACCCATAGTGAAACATTGTTGCAAATGACAGGTACACCGAGAGCTGGGAACAGCGATGGTCCCAGGCTGGGAAGCTCGCGGGCGCACCAATCAGAACATGGGGCTCCTATCACTGACGCCATTAACTTTAACCAATCATCAGGGTCTTCATGTAACAATTCTCATGTATCTAATTGCAGGGACAACCCAGCTATATCACCTGACTAACCCTTGTCCACTAATATTGTTCTCTATACGTGTGCTATACTAACCCTACCACTCGAGCAACCAATTAAGAGTGGCGATAGGTTTTTGCTAACTTTTCAAGGTGACGCAAGTAGCGCGTCATAATAAGGTAAAAAGGGCCTGCGAGCCCTACGATTGTGTGTGTGTCAGGACGGACGCGTACACTCCTTGACCCATCCCTGCCGTTTTTGTCTAATAAACAGCAGAGTCACCTTGCTTCTTGCGTGGGTCTCATACTCTATCTCATCTGGGATATACGGGAGGAGTTGGGGCCTCCCTGCCCGGAGGTCTGCGGACGGCCCGGCCGACCCCGGCAGAATTTCCCCCCGACAGTAGTGTCTGTGGTGACTGCAGTGTGGGGAGGGGGAGTACTGTCAGAGTGCTGCCTGGGTTGGTGTAAGAGGCGAGGGGGTCTGGTGGGTGTTGTCTGGAGTTCAGGGTGCTGTCTGGGGTAGTACCAGAGGTAAGGGGGGCTGGTGGGTGGTGTCTGGCATTCAGGGTGCTGCCTGGGTTAGTGCAGGAGGTGAGGGGGGTTGGTGAGTGGTGTTTTGGGTTGATGGGCTGCTGGGTAATATGGGAGGTGGGGGGGCTGGTGGGTGGTGTCTGGACTTGAGTGGGCTGCCTGGAGGTAGTGTCTTTTGGGGGACGGCAGTGTGGGTAAAGGGGAATACTGTCAGTGTGCTGCCTGGGCTAGTGCTGGAGGTGAGGGAGGCTAGTGGGTGGGTCTGGAGTTGAGGGTGCTTCCTGGTGTAGTGTGGGGGTGGGGAGGTGGTGGGTGGTGTCTGGAGTTCAGGGTGCTGCTGCGTGGGGTTGTGTCAGAGGTGAGGTGGGCTGGTGAGTGTTGTGTGGAGTTGATGGGGAAGACTGGGGAAGTTTGGGAGGTGAGGGGACTGGTGGGTGATGTCTGGACCTTTGGGGCTGCCTGGGGGTAGTGTCAGGGGTGTGGTCAGTGTGGGGAGATGGGAGTTCTGTGAGGGTGCTGCATGGGGTAGTGTGGGATGTGAGGGGGGATGGCGGGTGGTGCCTGGTATTGAGGGGGCTGCCTGGGACAGTGTGGGAGGTGGAGAGGGCTAGTGGGTAGTGTCTGGAGTTGACTGGGGCTGCCTGGGGGTAGTGTCTGGGGAGAGGGCAGTTTGGGGATGGGGAATACTGACAGTCGTTTGTCTGGGTTAGTGTCGAGGTGAGGGGTGTTGGTGGGTGGTGTCTGGAGTTCAGGGTGCTGCCTCAGTTAGTGTGGGAGTTGAGGGGACTGGTGGGTTGCATCTGGACTTCAGGGAGCTGCCTGGGGTAGTGTCTGGAGTGACAGCAGTGTGGGGAGAGTAGAGTGCTGTCAAGGTACTGCCGGGGTAGGGTGGTAGTTGAGGAGGGCTGGGCAGTGTTGTCTGGAATTGATGGTGTTGCCTGGGTTACTGTGGGAGGTGAGGGGGGCTGGGGAGCAGTGCCTGGAGTTGAGGGGGCTGCCTGAGGTAGTGTTGGTGGCGACAGGGACTGGTGGGTGGTGTCCGGACTTGGGGCTGCCTGGGGGTAGAATCTGGCGTGAGGGCAATGTGGTGAGGGGGGAGTACTGTGAGGGTGCTGCCTGTGGTAGTGTCAGATGTGAGGGTGCTGTTGGGTGGTGTCTGGACTTGATGGTTTGATGGGCAAATGGCACCAGTTTGAGTGCCTTGGGATTAGAGGGTGTACCCGCAGTTTTGCAGGGGTGCCGCCTTGACTTACGAGAGAGGTCCCACATTCTTGTGAGGGTGAAACCTTCAGTTACGAGATTGCTTTTGTGTTTTCACAGGGGTGTCACCTTGAGTTACGAGGGAGCTCACACATTTTCCCAGGGGGGGGGCCTTGGTTTACAAGGGTGCACCCGTGTTTTTGTATTCACAGGGGGTGCAGCCTTGAGTTACAAGGTGGCTCGCTCATTTTTGCAGGGGTGCCACATTGAGTTATGAGGGTGCGTCCAACTTTTTGCATGGGTGCAGCCTTGAGTTACAAGGGTGCGCCCATGTTTTCTCTGGGGTGCAGCATTGAGTTACGTCAGTGCTCACGTTTTTTTGCAAAGGGTGCAGCCTTGACTTACGAGGCTGCACCTGCGTTTTCCCAGGGTGTGCAGCCCTGACTTACGAGGGAACTAGTGAGTTTTCGCAGGGCTGCTGCATGGTGGGTCAGCAGTGGACATGGAGGTTTGCGCTTAGGTTAGGATTGGCTTGCTTTTTGGTTTGCGTGGGGGTGTGTGTGGGAGTTCCTCACGCAGCTCGTTTGGATTTGCGGGTCTTGTTGAAATGCGCATTTGAATCCATGATTACTATTAGCGTGCAGATAAATGTATGCGCGCAGTCTCGCGTATTGTTGTTCTTTGCACACGGCCGTTGCGGGATAAATGAGCACTGTTCCATGAATCGGGCCATATGTTTTTATTGTTCCCACCATACTCATTATAAGGCCATTATGTGCTTCTGAGAGTCCTCCCTCAGAATAAATAGAGAGATTGAGGTTGATGGAGCTTGATGGGGACATTCACTTCTTCTGTGTGCCCCTTTTAATATGTGAACGGAGGATAGCCCAGTGGCAACACACTGGTCTTGGAAGCAAGACCACGCAGAGCAACCCCGATCCGCGCTTAAAACTGAACTCAGGTATGGTATAAGGCGCGTTATAGAAACACAATTAAAACATATACTACATGACAGAATAGGAGCAAAACTGTTAATTCCCTTGCCTATGGCAGAGAAATGATTTGGAGGGAGGTATGAACATACCCTGTTTTAATTGGCCAAAGGACTGGTAGCGAGCCATAAGTGGCCTTTCCAGCGCTCAAGCTTACAGACCCAAAGAAAACAGAAAGACATTATTAATATGTTTTAATTTACTATATTGACTCAACATGAATTTCTTTACAAGTAAAAGGGTACATCAATAAATACGTGAGTGCACATTGATCAGTGGACGTCCAGTGAGGGGGTGTTCTGGGAGTTTTAGTTTTAATAGTGCTGTTTCTGAGGTGCTTCAGAGAGGGTTGTTCAAGGTTAAAGGCATGTTCGTTGACCAGAGATGGGTGGAACAGAGACGCACCTGTGCGAAGTGGCGATGTTGTAAAGCTGGGGAGAGGAGGCTTAAGGAAAGAATACATGAAAATGGTGCACACATATGCATTGTTGCAGATGGTTTGAGCACTACTGAATTCCTCTAGCCTTCTTTTTCGTGTGCTTGCTTATAGCTAACTTTGAGTGCCCCCTCGTGCATGAGACACCTGGGCATGACACGCGTATTCATGGAATCTTTCCCACAAATTAACTCTATGCGCAAGTTGCGGCTGACATGCCTCCTGCAAATCAAAAGTAGCCACTGATACCTACCTATGAGCGGTGTTTGGGCGCAGCCTCATGCACCCCGGTAATCCTGCGTGGGGTACCGCACAGCCAAGCCAACACCTCAGGGACACTGAGTAGGGTCACCAGTAACAGTTCACAGCACCGACAACATGCGCACATTTTCTGTAACTTGAACAATTTCACAGTCAATCTGTGTGTGAACCCACATAAACCGTGCCTGCACTCCGCTACCCTGCGTGAGCTCACCTACCTGCGATTGGCACCCCGACTGCATGTATGCACCCCTATATTTCTAATTGGGCCTTTTATTCGAACTGTGCGATTGCATGCCTTATGCCTGCTTTCACGTGGCGGACAGATCCAGGGCTTGGCGTCCTGAATCCCCAGACGTGATATTGCATGGGTGGTTCCTTGAATGTGTCCGCTTGTGTGCAGTTGGGGGCGTGCAATGACCTCATAGCAGCTCCTCTATCGACTCGCCCACATTTTCCCTTGCTCGTCCTCATTTTGCATGTTCCACCCCCTGTTTCGAACTCTGTGTAGGCCGAACCCACACTCTGAAAGGTATGCCAGACCTGCGCAAAGTCCACGCATGTACCAGAAAAGTCCCACGCAGTCGATTTCATGAATTGACGAACGGGGATTTTGCAAGCGGAATGGCACGCAAAGTGGCTATTTTCCGTGCAGATAATTCCATGAATCGGTCCCTTAGTTTTTAAGTTGATAGTTCATATCCTACTGCTCACAGTGAACTCTATTTGACTTCAACATGCGAATGACAGTCAGTCACCTTCACGTACGTCGATGAGATTATGTATTTTTTGCAAAACATGTCTTTCTCAATTATTACTTCTCAATTTATTATTTTTGAACATTTTTTTTTGTATTTCATGCATACGTTTGCAAAAGCTACTTTTGGATGTATTTTTCATGGCACTCCACTTTATTTTCTGTTCCCTTCTCTAAGTACTTTTTATTTTGTTGGTGCTATTTGATTTTTTGTTTTGTTGAAATTGAGGACATAGGGTTCAATTTTGCTTTAAAACTGCACTTTTCATTCAGTGATGGAATCGATCTTCGAGGGAGAAATAAATCAAGAAGCATATTTTGAATGTAAGATTGTTCCCGAGAAGTACTTTTTAAACGTTCTTTTCTCATTTATTTAAATGGTAACGTGTTGGTGTCAAAAAGCCTATTGTCCAGTGGTTTTCTGACAGGTTGTTGCATAACTGTTAAAGCGTTCTCATATTCCTTTTGCTGCCAACCATTAAAAAAAAATGGCAGCACAGAAGAGGCGTGGGGTATCATTAGCTGTAATCAAGCTGCGGATTCAGCACAGCAGGAGTCGCCTCATCTCTGGTCGCCACACGGCTCATGCTAGTCTGCTTTTTTTTGTTTTTGTTTGTTTAATGACGAATGTAAGATTATGTATTTCCTAGGTGCCTGACCATAGTTTTATTTTCTTAGGAAAAGGATTTAAGAACAGAAAAACAATGAAGATGAAAATGTTCCTTAATGGCTTCATCTTTCAAGCACTGCTCCTGAGAAAGGCTCATTCGTCTTCATTTTATTTCCATTTAGGCAAGCCACCTGCATTCTTTTCCAAACTTTAATTACTTCGTAATGTATTGCCTTACTACTAGAGCGAGCAGCATAGTATTTTATTATTTCCCAACCAGACATGTTTGTGTCAAACAAGATGCCATGACCAACTTCGATAGGATGATGTATTAGTCCTTTCTCATCCAGCAGGGATGCGCCCAATGCACAATTAAAAGTCCATGCGAAGCATCATTCATAAAAGAAACTGAAAATCACAGGTGACAAACGAGAGGAATTGGCCATTTCTTAAACTGTTTACAGATGAAAAGCACTGATCATATTCTGGTGTGCACCGCCCTAATGTCAACGAGTATGTGCATTGATTGATGTGTTTCTTGGATTGATAAAGATCGGCTAATCACCCACACAAGCACCAAGCCCTGCCTGAAAATCAGCCTAACAATCGTCAAACTTCAGGGTGAATTGATGGATCTGCCCACTCATGAAACCTAAAGTGGCAAGTATAACTCACAGGTCCTGGGGTAGTGTGCTGCACACTCTGTCTGATTCAGAGGGCATTGGACAAGAGACCCCCCACCTTTTATAGCCGCTTCATATCACAGTACCCGCGCGAAGGTTGCAGGATGGAAAAGCGCCCCTGAATATGTCATGCAGGAAGTTGAATGCACTTTGATGAAGGATCTATGTATACTGCTGGAAAGGTTGACCTTGAGCCTTCTTCCAACTGTTTGTGCCAGAAACATTGATATATGGCGTCTTTTGGGACCTTCATAAATAAATGTTGCCTTTGTCTTTTGGTTCTTTTGAGCTTTCTTTAATGGTCCTTGGACAATACCAAATAAACCGAGTTGCAATACACTAAATAGGCATTCGTGATGGTCACATGTTGTTCAAATGTGAAGAAACGCAGAATCCTACACCGTGTACAAATTCAGAAATGCATAACGGAGTGGCCTGTCTTGTGGAAACATTGAAAATTGGTCCGCAAACATGATGCATACAATGTGGAGGGAGGATACTGGTTTATGTACTATGCTGAGTAGTCCTGGTCAAATTGTGCCGTTCAGCATGGACTTGAGTTGAACATAAATCTTCACCACAATCTTGCATGCATTACATTTCAGCTTTTTCTCATTCGTTCAATTATGGCTTGAGGTAATTCACAGAGCTAATTGGGTAGCAGTTTCTTGGGTGCTCTTCTCTAACCTGTGAAGGATCTGTGCACCATCTGAAATTAAATCCATGGCAGGACAATGCAAACATTTGGCTAGCGCGGAAAGGGCTGAGCACTTTACGGACCTATTTTACCAAAAAAACAGTTCACGCTAACTACTTTGATCGAGAAAGAACTTGGCGCAGATTAAAAAGATAGCATATGGAGCTTTTTCATGGAATCAAAAGTGCATTGAAACCTGATGCACAAACAACAACGAGTTGCACCTAGAACACCCCCAACAGGCCCCCATTACAAACAGAACATAGCAACAGTGAACAATCTTTGCGCCAAACCCATGGAAAAAGATATTAAAAAATAACCAACCAGTAATCACCATTACTCGTGCTCCACTCAGAACCCACATATACTGGCAAAACTGTGACTCATCCCCCTAAACCAAAGCAACACCTGTGTACCACGGCAAAACAGCACCTCATCCCCCTAACTTAAAGCAGCACCTGAGTACCCCAGCTAAACTGAACCTCATCCATCTAAACCAAAGCAGCACCTGCGTACCACAGCAAAAGAGCACCTCATCCCCCTAACTTAAAGCAGCACCCGAGTACCCCAGCTAAACTGAACCTCATCCATCTAAACCAAAGCAGCACCTGCGTACCACAGCAAAACTGTGTCCTGTCCCCCTAACCCAAAGCAGCACCTGCGTACCCTGTCAAACCTGTGCCTTGTCCCCATAACTGAAAGCAGCATCTGCGTACCCACACACAACTACACCTCATCCCCACAACCCGAGGCAGCAACCAAAAGTCGTCCATCATCCCAGTGCCCACACTGACCTCTGCCCCAACTGGCCACTAAAAGGCAGCACCCGCAAGTCCGCCCTTGTCCCAGTTCCCCCACTGACCTCTGTCTGAACCAGACTAGCCAATGCAGCAGCCGCAAGTCATCTCTCACCCCAGTGCCCCCAATGACCTCTGGCCCAACCCGCAACCCAAAGCAGCACCTGCAAGTAATTCCTGCTCTCAGTCTCTCATGTAACCCATGTAAATGAGACTCCAAAAACAAATCCAGAAAACAATAACAAGCTGTACAAAATGTGGAAAAACAGCCTCTTTATTGCAATGCAAAAATCTGCTGGGAGATCAATCAATCTCAAGTGACCAAAAGACTGACGATTCTTGAACCATCCACATTGGGGCACAATATTTATAGGCAAAAAGTACAAAATGTAAATACATTATAATTAATAAGTGAGTCTGCACCACTAATCTTCTACTGGCTACCGCCATTTCACAAACCTAAATGACACACATTACTCTAAGCTGTTGGTTAAAACCGTATAGACGACATCATAAGAACAACTCGTAGCTGACATTATAAGTACAACTGCTTGCAGATGACTTAATTCTTTGCAGTTACACCCCCAACGTATCACCATGTGGATGATCTGACCATATCAATCAATTGCAAGGGTGAGATCCACATTCTGTGGCAATAGTAGTTGTCACACTAATATCCGATCGCATGACTTCAGACACTTTGGCAACCCAAACTGTTTCCCGGACTTTGTATCTCCTCACAGTGAAACATACTTTGTGACTACACTACATTGACACATGTTCTTTGTACTTTTGTGTAATTCTGCCCTGGAATGTAGGTCTTAGAAAAAGACACACCTGCATATATTTTTTCCACTACCAGGCCATTCTACTATGTACACAACAAGCCAAAATTCAGTTAGATGGCATTTGTACCGCAACCTGATTTAGTACTTTGGTAATGCCTTCTCTGAAATCCCTGTTCACACTAAAAGATATATTTTTTAACTGTTGTGTTTTATCCTTCCTAATGATGAGGACATATATTGTAGGCTTTGTGACTAATGCTTGCACTGTTCAATCTTCAGGTATGAACACAGCTGCTTGCAAACCATTCTTGAATGCAGTAGGGACTGGACCCAACTCAAAAATGGAAGTGTTATTCAGACAAGATGGCAGAAATATTCATTCAGAGGCCTACTCTTTAGGACACTACCTGCTATTTGTTTGATCAATCACTCCGCACCGCACCATGTCAATCCAAAGGTTCTCTAGAGAGTGGTAACTCTTCACGTTAGTTCAATATAAATGGCAATACTCCTTCTACAATATCTGTATCTCTCAGAGTAATATATGGCTAAACTCTAGGATCAATAACTAAGATCCTTTACCAGCAATACATTCTGCTGTGTACCTGGCAGCTTAGTGTTCTTCTAGAATGTCTGGCATATACTAAATTATGAAAAGTGGTAAGGAAGCTGTGACATCAGAATGACAAAATCTTTGAACTAATAATATTCTCTTAACCTATATTTTCCTTTGCAGTTTGAAATATAAGTAGTACTAGTAGTATAAGAAGTATTCTCTTAACACTCTTCCCATGCATTCAGGACCAATACCAAACTCTGGTTACAAGAGCTTGATTCTGCTACATCGTGTACATACTGTATATATCCATTGCAACATTTGCCTGATTCAGATCTATCATGCACACAATGCACGCCATCCATTGCAATTCATTGTATTCTATTCATTGTAATGTATGACCAATGGTCCGTCTACTTCACTTCATTCACCTTACTGCTATGTCACAGACTGCATTTATAATTCATGTACATCTTTGTACCTATACAGGCTCAAGTATTATGTTTTTACTCAATATGCAACTCATGTACTCACTATGTAACTCATGTATTCCTTTAATGAATCCTCCCAGATGCCTCAGGGCCAGGTGCACAATATAAATAAAATAAATACAAATACAAATAACCTTGATTCTTACCATCCAACTTACCTTTGCCTCAACCACCCAACCCAAGGCAGCACCTGCACATCCACCCTTATCCCAATACCCCAACTGACCTCTGCCCCAACCCCTCCAACCAAAGGCAGATCCCACAAGTAGTCCTTCATCCCAGAACCCCCATTGACCTCTGCCCCAACACCCCAATCCAAGGCAGCACTCACAAGTTCACCCTCGTCCCAGTACTCCCACTGAACTCTGCCCCAAAACCCAACACAAGGCCGTGCCCACATGCCTGCACTCATCCCAGTACTCCCACTGACCTCTGCCCCAACCCCAAAACCCAAAGCAGCACCCGCAAGTCGGACCTCATCCCAGTACCCCCACTGTCCTCTGCCCCCCCTACACCAAGGCAGCAACCACCAATCAGACCTTACCCCCTAAACCCACTGACCTCAGCCGCAACAGCCCAATCCAGGGCAGCACCAACAATTCCGCCCTCATCCCAGTAACCCCACTGACCTCCGTTCCTACCCAGCAAACCAAGGTAGAACCCACAAGTCTGCCCTTCTCCCAGGACCACCACTGACCTCTGCCCAAACTGCCCAACGCAAGGCAACATGCGCAGGTCTGGTCTCATCCCAGTATCCCCACTGACCTCTGGCCCACCCCCAACCCAAGGAAAAACCTTCAAGTCTGCTCTCGTCCCAGTACCACCACTGACCTCTGCCCCAACCCCCCAACCATAGGCGGCACCCACAGGTCTGCCTTTCTTCCAGTACCCCAACTAACCTCTGCCCTAACCCAAGGCAGAACCCTCAAGTCTGCTCTCGTCCCAGTGCCCCCACTGACCTCTTTCCCATGCCCCCCAACACCAAGGTAGCACCCGTAACTCATCCCTCATCCCAGTATCGCCACTGACCTCTTCCCAGACCCCAACCCAAGCCAGCACCCATAAGACCGCCCTCGTCCCAGTACCCCCACTGACCTCGGTCACAACCCCCCAACCCGAGACAGCACCCACAAGTTTGCGCTTGTCAAAGTCCAATGTGGAGCAGCAACCTACCTCATCTCCTCTGGCTTGAGTCTACCATGAAGCACACCTGCCAGATATACCCCTCCAATATGAACACTTTGGAGCACGTGCTTTGAATTCAGGACTGTAGCCTCTTCCATGGCTCCTTGATGGACCACACTCAGCTACACATCAACAATCCGCCATACTGTTTCACCATAAACACTGTGGCCACTCGATGTACATGTGACATAGTTCACAAGTGATGAGTGTAGACCGCTGATCCACAGTGAAGCCATGTGCCTCCTCAACACCCACAATGCCAAAGAGGCACACCTTTGAATGAAGTGTGAACACATCCACATTGAAATGCAAGTGCCAAATGAACACTGAAACACCAAACCATCAGTGGACCAGAAATGAACTCAACATACATTGAACTGAACCTCTACCGAATAGTTAGAGGTGAATGAGCTGTCAACAGATACAACAAATAAATATACAACAAACATCTAAACCCTGTCAAACATGTGGCAAGTCACATTAGAATTGAGTATCCATTCCCAATGAGAGACCCCAAACACCATCACGAAACATCTCACCCATCGCCAAAAGCATCTCCGCATTGACACCATTACGCACCCACCAAACATGTTACTCAACCAACACTGACACACCGACACCAAACATGCAGTGTCCCTGCACAAGGAAAGGCATCAGACAACACCCCCTACCCAGCCCCACCCGTCTAATGGTCCTCTCAAACACATCAAACACATGTCCAAGTCAATGAAAAGAATGGCACCGTGTCGAGCACTAACAACACACATCACTGATCACCCATTAACATATTCACCAATGGAGTTCAAAGTCAACCACAGCATATATGTTTCAGACACACATGCACTCCATGTACACAATTGAGAAGCATGCTTGTACTGCAAAGGATGGGAGTAGGCAAGCAACAGATATACATGACAAAGCTATGAATGATGTGAATCCCAAAACATGTCACCATCCCACATCTACAATAGATCACACATGTTCATCGAGCATGGTTGTAACGTCCATCACACACACAAATCATGTACACATGTCCCCAAGCAAACATCACAATAGCAACATGACACACAGAGTGAGGCCCTAACCCACATGGCAGCCATAGGACACACTTACTTTGAGAACATGGCCAATCAAAAGGTGCACATGGACAAAGAGACAGCAAGTACTGTGGTAGAATCATGATAACAAACGTGTTTTAAAAACAAATCATGTACACAAAAGGGGAAAGGAGAAATAGCACATGGAAATAAATAGAAGTACCAAATGAAACCTACAACTAAAGAACTATTTACATCAGGCATTGGGCCAGTCTGATGTGATTCCAAACCATGCCTCCACCAAGGCTGATCCCCTCTCTACCTCTGCCACCTGCAGGAGGGCCTGCGTTGTTGCCTGGAGGGCGTGCAGTGACTCCCTCATCGGAGTCTCAATCTCCTCCACTGCCCTGCAAGACAACCCCTGGTTAAGAGCTGGCCCCCTCACCAATCTCTCCTGCACCTCAGCCCTGGCACTGTCAATTGCTGCATCACAAATCTGCTGCATTTCCACATCATGGTGCATTACATAGTTCACCTGGGCCAACACCAGAGTTCTCAGGTGCTGTCTGGACTCCAGCCTCAATTGTGAAGTGAGTGATTGCTTGCCTCCTCCTACTGCCATTACCAAGCAGGATTTGCCTCCTCACAGTCACCATCTCCTGCTGCCTGGTATTGCGCGTGCGGCGCATGTACTTTCTTCAACTGCATGACAGTCTGCGCTGGGGGAGTACTGCACCTGCACAGCCGTCAAGTGCCTGGTTTACCTCCACTGCCTGTTCACCTGTAGGGTCCTGGACAGGCTCAGCATCCACTTCCTCTTCCATAGACTTTGGCATATCCAGACTGGCAATGGTGGGACTGGTACGTAGGAGGCTATGGTGGTAGTTGGCATGGAGGCCTCAGTGGAGGTTGACTAGGGCATAGATGAGGAGGAGGAGGAGGAGGGGGCCATTGCAGTGGTAAGCCCAGAGAGGCCACTGTAAAGAAGTGCAGTTGCCAGTGATGCCAAGAGGCGGCACATCTGCTCATAATGCTGTACAAGCATCTTCGATTGTTGTCCTGGACTGTTGTGGAAAAACGAGCTTGGTGGAGAAGTGCAAGGGCAAGGCTCACATGGGCCTGAGCCCTGTGGCCAGCCCACCTCCCTTCCACTCTGACATGTCTGGCCAGTCTTTTCTCTGCTTTGAGGGGATAGCCACCCATGTCAGGGGGCACAACCCAAAGGGGGATACTGTCAAATCAACACTTTCCCAAGGTGTGTGTCTGTAACAACAGCGGAGGCCAGCCAAGCAGTCCAACCCCAAATGGACCAAGATTTGAGCAACACACATGCCATGTACAGAAGGGATTACCTTAAATCATGCATACCCATGCAGAACACACAAACACTGGATAGAGGGGTATCTCTACAAAATATCCCCACCAAAAATATCGCTGTCCATATGGCCATTTGTCTCGCCGTAGGTGATATTTTTGGGGGGATAATTTGTGAGAGGAGCGGTTGCAGGACTGTCCCTGCACATTTTAAAATAATGCAGGGTTGTGGGGGTGGGTCCATGGGTCAATACTGCCGCAAAAATATGGTGATATTTTTGTATCACAATATTTTTGCGGGGATATTAAGACCTGGAACCGGTAGATGTACATCCTGTGGGTACACAACAGCTGTTTGGCTTTGTGCCTGCACGTCAAGGACCTGGGCGGGGACAGCTGGGTTAACCCTCTCCAGCACCGAAAGGTGAAAGGGTATCACCCTACGGTAGCCTGCACGGTGCTCCTCCACAGTGGCACCTGCCTTGAGGACAGCCTTTGCCTTCACCTGGCTCCGGATCCTGAGGTCATCGCAGCACTTCTAGGTCGGGTCCAGGGTATGGACTGCCACCCCCTCCAAGCTTATGGTAGCTGTGATGTCATCCCAGATCTTCTGACGTCCACATGTCCCAAGCTGCTGCAGCGGGTTGAAGAGGGCTTCATAATGGGCTAGGACCTGCTCACCCAGGATGCTCACAGAGCCTGACAGGTGAGCCATAGGAGAACAGGCAATGGGAAAATAGTAGGCACTTCAAGGCAATGCAGCACTCACACACTTCCAGGCAGCAGGAGATGGTGAGGTTTGGAGGCAATCTAGGGCAGGAGGTTACATGAAATGGCATGAGGATTGAGGAACAGGTGTCTTCCATGAATTCACAAGTCAGCAGTGTGAAGATCAGAGGAAGGGGTCTGTTCTCCCAAAGCTGTGAATGTCTTGCGCACCTTTACATGCACAATGACAGAGACATTTAGGGGTGCAATGTGCATTTTATGTCATGGCTAGCTTCTCCTAACTGCACCATGAGTGAGAGGCTCTGTAGAGAGCATGAGGACGGGGAAGTGGGCAGAAGAAGGATCCACCTGCTACATGTGGTGGTGGGCCTGCAGGTGCCCCTGCACTACCAAGGTCCTCTATGGGCAAGAGGGGCCAGACTGCATAGCAAGAAGAGGAAGCACCCCACAAAGAGGAAGATATAAAGGAGAAGGGGTCACCAAGGAAGAAGTGCTTTTCAGATGAGGAGCTAACAATCTGAACTGATTACATTGCTGAACACCAGATCGACCTATACCTTTGGGCTGGCAGTACCCTTCCTATGACCCAGTGGTGGAGGATGTGTCAGGAGGTCACATACCACATCAATGCCTGTGGCATGGAGAGGCACACTGATATGGAGGTCCACAAGAGGATGGGCGACCTCATGCGACAGACCAAGGAAAAGCTTGGCAGCAACCTGATCTTTACCTAGGCCACTGGAGGCGGATCACCACAGGAGGGCAAGCTGATTCCACTTGAAGAGGTTGCCAGTGGACTCATCAGCAGTGAGCAGGTCGCTAGTGTGGGAGGCATGGACACCTATGCAGCCACATCAGGTGAGTGCCATGTGTGCATGTCATGTGTGCTTCAATCGACGCATGATATATTGTCAAATCTTGTGGTACAGTTTGCTAGGGTCCTCCTCATCCATCCTTGCGTACTGCAGTAATGCTACCATAGTCATTTCCATCAAATGTTCAGAATTTCAGGTGGTGGGTGTGTGGCATCCATGTGTGGTCGAGGTTGATATTGATCCCACAGTACACATCATTGCATATAGAATTTCACTGCTACGCCAATACACACATGTGTGGCAATGGTATGGAAGACAAATCTCATTTGACATGCTTACTGTGTCATGTATGTGGATAGTGCATTGTGATTCAAATGAAATTACTCCAAGGTGCGGATGATGTCAGAGTCATCCATTCACTGACCCTGACTGCCAGCGAACATGGATGAGGAACAATTGCAGTGTAAACAACATGAGGCAGTGTTCCAGACAGGATTTACAGTGGCTGGCCAATAGATGTTTGAATGATGTACATACTAGATTTGGAGTGTCAGTGGTCCAGTGCCCATACCAGTGTGCACTAATCATGTCCATGTTGCTCTCTCCTCACACATGTACCTTGCCGCAGGCAATTTTGCGATGGGGGATTAGGGGATTATGACAACACATATGCCTCCATGCAGGTATGGTCAGCAGAAGTAGAGGTCAGACTTTACATGTTGCAAGAACACAAGGTTGTCGTCTGGATGCCATGGACATCCTTCTGTTCCTTGTGGTGGCTGAGTCTGAGGAGGAGAGCAAGGAAACCCTGGGCCCGGCAGAGGGAAGCCCTGTCTCAATGGTGTATTCAGTGTCTGCAAGATTGCCTTCACCCATTATGGATCAAGCAGCAGAGGATGGGGTTAATCGGAGGGTTGCAGACTGCCAGTCAAGGACAATGCTCTCACTGCAATGGGCCCAGGCTTCAGCATCCTGGCTTGGTAGGCACTGCACAAGTTGTAGACGTGTGCCTGCAGACAATCAGAGTGGGAGGAGGAGTTGCTGCATGCAAGTGCCGAGGGCTGCAGTAGATGGCCAGGGACATCCATCACCTGGTGGAACATGTCACCTCCTCAACTGCTGCACACACTACTGAACAATGCCTATCAATGCCTATCGCACCAGGAGGGGAGAGAGGATATGCAACAACTGAGGCACGTCATTAGCAAGGATGGACAGGCTATTCAGGAATCCCTGCATGATTATTTGGCCTCTATTTGGCCTTATTTGGCCTCTAGGCACCACCAGTGGAAGGTGTTGGACATGTTGAGGGAAACATTGTGTGTGGAGATGTTGGCCTCAAGGGTATGCCAACCTCAAGATGCAGAAGCCCATAGTAAATGTCTGCAGGCAGAGATGTTGTCTCCGAGGACATCCATTCGTCAAGACGTGGAAGCCCATAGTAAATGCCTGTAGGCCAATATGCCTGTAGGCCAATATGTTGACACTCTCATTAACCCGACAAACTAATGCTGTCAGATCTGCGTCTGCATACACATGCAAACTTATCGCAGCTTGCAGACCATTCCTCACTACGTCTAACAGCGTTACGCTAGCGAGAACCCTTATTATGGCTAAAATTGATTACTGCAGTGCTCTCTATCTTGGCACCAGCCAAGAGAACCTGAACAAACTTCAAACGACACAAAACAACGCCATTCGTGCCGCTTTAAACATTCCCCGACACCACCACATCACAGAAACCAGAAGTAAGTTAAATTGGCTACCTGTCAAACAAAGAATTTCACTCAAAACACTCGCCCTTACGCACAAATGCCTAGCCAACAAAGCCCCGATCTACCTTGGTAGTCGACTGTCGCGCCACTCTACCTCCCGACCTCTAAGAACAGCCCAATCCCACTGTCTAGCGATCCCCAGATTTAAATTGCAAAAAGCAGGGGGCTCAAGTTTCCCCGTCTTAGCTTCCAAGTTATGGAACTCCCTCCCTGTTTCAATTAGAGCGGAAGACTCTTTCAATACCTTCAAAGCCAATACTAGATCTTGGCTTTTCAACCAGCTTTAAGGCCGGCTTCGCGCTTCTTCCTGACCTACCCTGACTTGCCGACCGCTATTATCACCTATCGGCACTGAAACTACTGTACATATGTATATAAGATCCTCTTGTAAATGTATATAATGATTCTATGTTATACCTGCACCCATGTGTAAATGTTTAATGATTCTCTGTTATGCCTGCATATCTGTAACCTTGTACAAATTGCGCCCTGATGCCTCCAGGCCTGTTGGTTTGCGCGTTATAAATAAATAAATACAAATACAAATACAGCAATGCTGCTGTAAAGACACATATACCTCAAGGAAGTCATTGCATGCTGAAATATTTGCCATATGGGACCTCCACCTTCAGGAGATGGCTTCCTTGAGACAATCCCTCAATGTGTAATTGGAGATGTCAAGAGTGAGCATGAAGAATGACTCTGTAGTCTCTCGCAATGTACATCACCAAGACCTTGTAGTGATTGGGACTCTCATGCACGTATCCCTCTCATGAGTGGCCATAGACAATTATGACCAGGCTTTGGCACTGCATGGTCAGAGTGCACCATCCAAGGATTTACCCCAGGATAATTGTCTTAGTTGAACCACATAGGTTTGTCCCTTGGCCATGTCCACACACACCCCATCCTCTTGCCCATTCCACCTCTTCTTCATGTGACCCGGGACACATGGACATGTATGCATTTTGGATTTTTTAAATCGTTTACATTTGTGGACCCCCCACGCCTCCTCCAGGGTGGTTATCTGTGTTATTCTTTTTTGATTGTTCCACCAGTCCAATGAGGACTATTCTATTTTTGTCCAGGTCCAGAGTGGACTCTATTTGATTTGTACCCCCATCCAAGGTGGACTATTGTTTCTTATTTAGAGCCATTGACCACTCAAGGGCATTTCAAGTTGGGTGCCTTGACATTTGGCCATGCACAGTGGAGTAAACTGGTGTGGTGTTGTGGACTGCTACAGCCTCCCACATATAGGTGCATATCCCATTCTACATTGAGTCTCATCAGCTTGTCGAACCCAATATCTTAGGTTGTTACAGGTATGTTGCCTCATCTAGAGCCCACACTCTGGGAGAGGACCACCCATCACCTATTTCCACCCTAGTCTCCATTCCCTCTGCTGGACACTGGCCCTCCTTGCACCAATGCAGAGGCACAGTGTTAGGTCGAGGTGGTGAGGGATTCACAGCACGACATCTGTACCAGCAGGCAAGATTGTGCACTTTCGATGTTGTTCATGGCTGGTGAAGTATGCACCCCAATAGTGGCATGCTGTGGCACACGTAGGGTTTTCATGCATGATGTGATTTGGTGATGTTTGGATGATGGCCAGTGTCGCTGAAGATGTGAATTTGCCTACATGTCTGTGTGTGTGCATGATTCCTTGATTAGCCATGCATGTGCTTTGGGTTTCTGGTTGCGCATCTACGACATGCTGCTTAGAGACAGTATCATTGGGTTGTTTATGTGAAAATGCTTGGTGGGAGCTGATGCAGTAGCTCAATTTCTTGTGTGGCATTCCATGATAACTCCTGTCATGTCAGATGTGCAAGCTATCACCTGACATGTATCATTTCCAGTGTCCACTCCATTATCAGGGGTGGACTGGCCAATTGGTGATCTCCGGCAGGCCGCTGCACCATTGGCCTGATTTGTGTGGTGTTTCCACATTTTCTCATGGGACTTGGGTTCGCCTTGTAGTTGAAGTGTGATATGGGGTCACTCTGGGTAACATTTCCATGGTATCTTTTGCTTCCCGGTGCACCCCTGCCCACGTTACATAGGGATGGAAAACACATAGGTGGATGATCCAGTTGACATGTATGCATGTGGGTGATGTGTGTAGAGTATGGTGCATTGCTGTTGAAGTGCAGGTATTGGATGCCAGTATGGCCTTCTCATGTGCCATGTTGCTGATGTGTTCCCATTTAATGTTGGCACGTTTTGTGTTTTCCTGCCCTTTGCCCTCCAGCCTCTTTCCTTTGAAGCTGGTGAGCAGGTGCAAGTGGATCGAGGTCACCTGGCCTAAACCCAACCCACCTTCTTAGCCCTGCCTCTTCCTTTCTGCTCATAACTCTTAGATCAAGGGTATCGCTCGCCCGGGTGTCTGAAGTGAAAGGCAGACGAACAAAAGGGCATTTCAAGTTTGGACCAGGAGGACTGTTAAGTATTTCATTCAGCCGATGTACCCTGGTCTCAGCCTAGTATGCAGCGCACAACCAAAATGCTTATGCAATGGAATAAATAATAAAAGAAAGGCTGAAGGTTATGACCTATTTAAAATATGTAAAAAGTGATATATGTTTCATTCAAGAAACTCATCTTCTTAAAGATGAAATTGAAACCTTGAAGAAAGGTTGGGTTGGGAGGGTTTATGGCTTTCCCTTTTCCACATGCTCAAGGGGAGTTTCAATTCTGATTCGGAGAAATGTCCCAATAAAAGTATTGAGAGAATTGTCAGACCGAGAGGGGAGGATGGCGGCATTACTGGTTAATATTCAGGGATGTAATGTGGCATTATATAATATATATACCCCGTCTTTGGATGATGGGTCATTTTATAGGAAAGTGGCTCAATCATTACAAGACTTGGGTACAGATAATGTTATTCTAGGTGGGGATTTTAACACTGTTTTGGACACGAATTTGGATAGAAGTTTGTCTGTGAATAGTAGGCAGACGGATTGTCATTATCTGTCTCTGAAAAACCTACTTGAGAAACACGCCCTGCAGGATTGTTGGAGGATGGACCATCCATTTGCCAAAGAATATAGTTTTTACTCAGGTGCACACTCAGTTTATTCTAGACTTGATATGTTACTGACAGCCAGGATAATGACAGAGAACCCTAAAACTAGTGAAATAGGCAACATTCTACTAACAGACCATGCCCATGTAACAATGAGCATTACATTGGTTTGTGAGAAACAAGGAAAATATACTTGGAGAATGAGCAATAGATCTTACATGTGGAAGAGGAATTAGAGACATTGAAGACCGAAATTGATTTTTTTGTGTCAGAAAATCACAAGGGTGAATTGCGTCCAGAGATTGTATGGGAGGCTTTCAAATGTACCATGCAAGGTTATTTGATTAACGTGCGGTTTAAATAGGAAACATGTTACTAGACAAAAAGAACTGGAGATGAAAATTGATGACTTGTCTAAGAGAACAACGGCAGATCCAAGTGACTTGGATGGTACTACGGAGTTGCTGAAACTAAAAACAGAACTGAAAAATATCATTGATGAATGGACGCAATGGAAATATCATAGCCATAAATGTGTGTATTTTGAGAAAGGTGAGAAATGTGGCCGATGGCTGGCCTACAGGCTGAAGAAGAGGGAGTCGGAGCGATCTATCACATGTATCCAAGAAAAGGATGGACGGGTCACCTATCATCCTGAAGAGATCAACAAAGCCTTTCAAGACTATTATGTAAATGTATACCAGAATGAATCTGGCACATCCGTCGGGGGGAGGTAATTTTCTTGAGAAGGCAAAGCTTTCCAAACTCGCAGATTATGATTCACAATTACTAGAGGAGGAATTAACTTTGGATGAGATCAAAGGGGCAATTAACAGATTGAATGTAGGGAAATCACCAGGAAATCACCAGGGCCCGATGGTTTTCCATTTGAGTACTACAAGTTGTTGCCAGATTCGGCCCTCGAATTACTAAAGGATATGTGCGTGGCCTCTCTGGCGAATGGTCTATTGCCGTCATCTACAAGACATGCAATGATATCTGTCTTTCCTAAGAAGGGGAAAGATGATAGGCTTCCTGCAAGCTTTAGGCCAATCAGCCTTATTAACACAGACAAGAAAATACTGGCAAAAGTCTTGGCTATTAGACTAGAAAATCTTCTCCCAACTTTGATCAATGAGAACCAATCAGATTTTGTGAAAGGAAGGAAGACATTGAGTAACATTAGGAGGCTGTTCCATAAGATTGCTAAGGCGACTGATCCGTTAGACGGCGCTGCTGTTTTTTCACTGGATGCAGAGAAGGCATTTGATAGAGTGGAATAGGACTTCCTCTTTTTAGTCCTTGAAAGAATGGTATTAGAGGCAAATTTCAGGTCATGGATTAAATTGCTTTATTCAGAACCGTCAGCTGATGTCCACACCAACGGTAGACGTTTGGATTTGTTCAAGCTGGAAAGAGGGACAAGACACGGGTGTCCTCTTTCTCCATTGCTGTTTGTTATTGTGAACGAGCCACTGTTGCCTGTAATTAGAGATTACCCTCACATACACGGAATGTCATGTTGGGGGATGCAACAAAAACTGTGGCTGTTTGCTGATGACATACTCTGGATTCTCAGGGACTTGGAACAGTCATTAACGACTCTCATGGAAGTCTTGACATCATTTCAGACTTCTTCTGGCTATAAAATGAACTGGACAAAGTCAGAGGTGATGGCCCTCGTATCTTGCTTTAGTAAACAATATATAACGGGTCTGGGGTTTAGGTGGTGCCCCGATAAAATGTTGTATCTTGGGATTTGGATTACTCCGAAGGTTAGTGATTTGGTGAAGGGTAACATGAATACGATTTATATGATCTTTAAAAATGATTTGGAACGATGGAGTTTACTGAATCTTTCACTACGGGGAATGGTTAATGCTTTAAAGATTGCATCGACTCCTAAAATCAATTATATCTTGAGTATGATCTCACTAAATATTGATACTCATTACTGGAATGAATTGGACAGACTTATCCAAGGTTTTCTATGGGATAAAAAACCACCAAGATTAGGTTTATGGAAACTACAATTACCTCAGGAGAAAGGTGGACTAGGAGTGCCAAACTGTAGGGCCTATCATCTTGCGTTTATTTGTGATTTTATAGTTACATTTCTGGCACAGGTCCCTGATGAGTAGGTTATGGCAGAGGTGAGTTATTATGGCCTTTTGTCACCGCGGGCATTATTGACCACAGAATCAAGGGCAAGAGGTGTCAAAGATCCATTGACTGTCTGTCAGAGAAACTGTTGGAAGAAATTGCCTGGTTTGTTGGGTGTGGATGCTTATAAAGATCCTGGTGCATCATTATGGATGAATCCTGCTATTAAATTCGAAAATAAAACGTTATTCTGGCCAGAATGGTTTTTGGGAGTTGTCATTTGGATTGATGATCCATTTAAAGAAAGAAATGGATGAGTGCTAGAGAATTACAACAACAGTTTAATATTGAACATTTCAGGTTTTCAGATTACAGGCAATAACATTTTACCATTGATGATATTGACTTTCAGGCTAGATTGGATCTGGATTTTCTTACAAGAGAGTCATTGGTTGGAGAAGGTGGCCTATCTAGCCAAGTATACAAACAGATTGTGAATGAGTATAAAGGCAATGATTTGCTGAGAGGTGAATGGAGTCGAAGGATTGGCTCTGACATTACAGTGGAGACATGGACACGAATGTGTGCAAATGTCAGACTTTGTTCCTTGGGCTTGACTGAAAGAACGAGACAAATTAAAATCCTAAACCGGGTTTATTGGACCCCTGATAGATTATGGAAGAGAGGTTTGAAGGATGATCCGGAATGTTGGGCCTGTGTTCATGAAACCGGTACACTGGAACATATGATGTAGGACTGCAGAAAGGTATGAGGATTTTGTAAAGAAATGGGAGTAATTTGGAGAAGGTCTTGGATGAACACATTGGTTTTGACTTTGAAACATTGATATTGGGAAATGATGAAACCTTGGATGTACTCACTCAATGTCAATAGAAGTGGTTGTTTAGAGGTGCCACGGTTGGAAAAAAAAGTCATCCTAAAGAATTGAAAATCAAATATTAATCTAGAAAAGAAAGTGTGGTTGAATGACATGCATAACCTGGCCAATATGGAAAGTGCTTTATATAGGAAACAAGGCAAGAGTGGATTATTCACGAAGATTTGGGGAACATTTCTAGCATTGTATTGAATCTGACATTTGTATATTATATGATGTGAACCAAGTGACTACGGGGAGGGGGTTGTTTATATACTGTTTTGTACTTATGTATATAATTGTTGTACTTGTGTTGGTATTTCATGTAATGATGTAATATTTAAACTGAAAATAAAGTTTAAAAAAAAAAAGAAAAATTGGGTAGTGAATACAGAAAAGAAACTCAGTTTGGACAGAAAAATATTAACTATAATTTTACTCTAGACTAGAGTATTCCAACTAGAATACCAAAGAGGGACACAGTAAGCTTTGGAGTTGATTCATGACTTCAACCCCAGATTCCCAGAGCCTGCTCTGGTGGAACCAGAACAACCACTCTAAATAGGATTGATAATTTAGGATTTACACAAGATAAAAATGACTAAAGAAATGGCGCTTAGCAAGATAAATCAAGACAGGACGGCAATAAGAATTCGGACAATATTACAAGTTATTAAGGTAAGGATAGGATGGTTTAGAGATTGGGATAGAACAAGGCAAGGCAAGGTATGCTATGGTTTTCTATGATTCCTATTAATACTTACAGTCCACTTTAATTTAGGATTTTGGACCATCAAGGGTTCTGGTCATCACACGGATCGGGTCTAACCAATGACAGCTGGGCAAATCTGGTGGAACAGGATCAGCTGGGCCGTTCTGGTCACCGGACTGCACTGGACTTGCGCTTCTGGTTACAGGATACTACAGATCAGGGGGTGGCAAGTTTGGAGCAGGCAAGCATCTAGTATTAGCAAGCCAGGCTGGATCAGGATGATTCCCTTGGGTTTTGGGATTTTTAGAATTTGAGGCCTAGCTGAAAAGGGGTTCAGCAATGCATAGGCCTTGGCTTTGCAATGAAAATCTGGAATCAGGATCAAACAGGATGAAGCAATCAGGAACAGGACGCCACGCAGGAATTCAGGAAGAAAGTCAGGAATCAGTGGGCCTCATTCCGAGGTGGGCGCAAAGGGATACCGGGCACCGTTAAGGACATCGGTGCCAGTAATCCCTTTGCGACCTATTCTGAGGTCCTTTAGCAGGAGCCGCTAAGGGACCAGAGAGCTAATAACAGTACTGCAAATTGCGGTACCGTTATTAGCTACTTCCCCATTCCCATTGAGCCCTATGGGGCCTCAAATGGGAATGCGGAATGGATTTTTCAATGGGGACTTACTGGTCCCTCCAGGGTCGGAATGGACTGGTAAGTCCCCATTGAACCAGGTCAGACCCGGACCCTGTATGGGAGGTAGTCCTGGTGCAAATAGTGCCATGACTACCTCCATACTCGGAATGAGGCCCACTGTGTACCTTGTGTGCTGTCAAATGTCCTTACTTATCAATGCAGATGACATCACTACAGTATATGGCAGGGGCAGGCTTACTACCCACACCCATAATGCTAGGATTGCGTCGGAGCATAGTTTTCGCCTTGCCCACAGCTGATTGGATCACAGAAACAGGATGTCATGTTTATGGGGTTACTTTTATAATGTCTAGAAACCTCCCCTAGCTACTGGAACCAAAATCTAATTTTGCTATAAATACATATTTATGCAGTGTAACCTCTGAGAAAATCAGATACCCAGGTTACATA
Source organism: Ambystoma mexicanum (assembly GCF_040938575.1). Lineage (NCBI taxonomy): Eukaryota > Metazoa > Chordata > Amphibia > Caudata > Ambystomatidae > Ambystoma > Ambystoma mexicanum. The sequence continues at coordinate 564,624,445 of NC_090937.1, read as the reverse complement.
TTGTGTCCGTCGTATTTCAATCCAAATCCTAAATCTGAGTCTTTAGGACCTGGTTTTGCCTTTCTGCTACATTTTGGCAATTTTAACCATGAAAGATTTGGCCTAAAATTCCCCACTTTTGTACACAGATGCACATTTACCCCTGGGATATGTCTACAAAAGGTTAAGTTCGCAACAGCAATACTTTCCCCGCAATCTGTCATTGTTTACAACTTCTGTTCCTTATGCAGTCATGAGTTCTACCAACTTTTCAAAGAAAGAGCATAAAATTACATTTAGAACTACAAACTTTTAAAATTTTCCTAATTCTTGTTGTAAAGTTAAATGTCTTTAACAAAATAGCCTTTTAAAACTAAATGTTACTTGATCAGTTTTTCTTTCCCTCAACTGCAAACAGCTGTCAATTTCTTTGAAGCAGGACAAGGGGCCTCTCTCTTGAGTGAAGGTTTTATTGCCCCTCACACTTGACAGTTGAGAGTCTCAGCTTGCTATTGCCCTAGCCTGGAGCAAAGACGAATGTCTGATGAGCTAGGGAAGTCCCTTCGTCCTGGTGCATTCAAAGTCCTCCAAGCTTGCAGTTAGCGATTTCCTGTTCCAGAAGTGTATGCGGTGTCACCCTTTCTCAGTGCTAGCAACTGGCAGAGCAAGTTTTTTTCAATATTGTTTACCAACTTAGCCTATGAGTTTTTACATCTTGACTTAAACCTATGGAATCAGAAAAGTTTATATATGTACTTTTAACAGCAACAAATCCTTTTATATATTTATAAATAAGCAGGCCTTTACCCAACAATTTACTTTTAAATAGGCAGTTTCCTCTTGTCAGTCAGAAAAAGCACATTTTACTATTTCTTTAAATTTGGTTTTAATTTCCAGCAAATACCCACTTTCTGCAGCTATAGTTCTTTTCTTGAGTGCTGGAGTTGTTTTGCCGCATGGATACATTTAACAAGCATCTATTTAGAGTCTTTCTCTGAACAGCTGATTCTTGATACACCTGCAAAGTTTTAGACCCGTTTCCCAGTGTAAAATGAAAACAAAGCCCCTGGTTGATTTCCAAAGATACTTTTGACAGGAGCTGTCATTCAAATGAGGCCCCCTTCCTCTGAGCCACAATGGATGATCTTGGGCATTGCAGGGCTTTTTCTAACCACAGTGGTTCATGAGAAATTGATGAATTTAGCACCAATCAGCACTTTTAAGGTTGAAAAAGGAGTCATTTTAGGCATTTTGGGTTTTCCAGCAAAGTAATGCTGCCTCTTTCACTTCACTCCATGTTAAATGTTGCAGAGCACACTAGCACATTCCGGCAGTGAGTACTCTGTTCCACCCCACCTGAAATGTGTGTGGCATGGTGGTGCAGCCGCTTTCTGTTTTTTTGCAAAAACACAGTTTAGAAATCTTGGCAGCGTGTCCATTTTGCTGTTTCGTGCACCCTTGCAGCAAGTGATGTAGCACTCCACAGCTGAGTGGGTCAAAATATCCCACAGATTCCCCGCCCCCACCCCAACTTCATGGGGGAGTCGGGCAAGTGGGATTTTTTTTAACTTGAAAAAGCAGGTTGAGTCGAGTATAAGTCATTCTTCCATCAGCGAAAGATGCAACACGCTCTCCTCGCTACCTCTGATTGGAATGTGGAACAATACCCCAGCTTTCTATCAGGTTTTCTTTTCTGATGTGGAGCGACACCCCGGATTTCCTTGGGTTTCTCCTTCTGCGTCCCCGAGTAGGTCCTCCTTGGTAAGGAAGGTACAATTAGTGCAAATCTATAAAAGAGAACACAAACCGGTTACGACTACTTCCCACTAACTGTCCTCCAATTAGGATGACAGCAGTGGGAAATGCATGCATTCAGTGACAATTTAAATATTCCTATGCTTCAGATGTAACCCCTATTGGGTTTTCTATGGACTCCTCTATTTGCTACAAAATGTGCCTGGGATGGCAACTCTTTAGCTGATTGATGTGGACCCACTTCTCTTCTTTCAAGTCACCTTTGGGGATGCACATTCTATAGGCGACTGGTGAGATTATGTCCACAATTTCAAAAAGGTCCCTGCCAGCTAAGCAAACATTGCACTTTTTTGGTCTGGTTCCTTTGGAAATTGTACAAGTAGACCCTGTCTACAACTTGATATTCCTTTTTGGTTGTCTTTAGATCATAGTGGGACTTCATGCTGTCTGAGGATTTTCTAGGTTCCGCTGAGTGCATGCAAAAGCATGTTGAAGGTGTTTTCTCAGTTTCTCAACATACACATGAGTTGTGGAGGCATTTATCAATGTCTGCTCTTGTGTTCTATAGAGCAGATGCTGGGGAAGCATCATCCTTCGTCCAGTCATCAGCTCAAATGGAGACCTCTTAGCTGCAGAAGAAGGGGTAGATCTGATGGCCATCAGGACAAGTGGTAATCGGATGTCCCAACTTGGCCCAGAGTCTGCAACACATTTTTTTTAGTATGCTCATGTCATGGGTACTAGCCATGTAGTCAGGGCAAGCTGGGTGGAGGATTGGCAGGCCTGGCATAAGCACACAAAACATCCATAGCAGATACCTTCTTTTAATTCCTTCCTGGTGTTTGTAGTAACTTCCTGGTTACCACTTCCTGTTGCCAAACAGGAAGTGCATGAAAGTCCATGAGCTCTCTAGTGTTCGGGTGTGGATGGCTATATCAGCCACACCCAAGATTCTTCTTCCAGTGCTTCGTGTTGCTTTCTGTAAGCTGCATCAGCAACACACTCACCGTGCTCCTGCTTACCTGCTCCGGATCATCCTGCTTCTGCTTACCTGCTCCGGATCAACCTCCGTGCTTTCTCCACGGCACGGCTTTCCCCGGACACGAGGTGAAACCTACACCGGCACCTGTAAGCACAAAGAAGAACTTTCATTGGTGCGCTTGGTCCAGTAACGCTGCGCATACTCACCGAATCTTGCCGCTATGCTGGAATCCAGGTTCGTAGTCCGAGCACCCAAATTCCTGCAAAAGAAAGGAGAGACATTACTTACTGTGCTCGCTCCAGTAACGCTGTGCATACTTACCGAAGCCTCTGTGCATACTTACAGGACCTCCAAGGCTCTCCAGTAGTGCTGAACCCAGACTCGTGGCTCAAGCACTCCATAATCCACTCCTGCAAGGGAAAGGATAGACATTATCAGGTGCGCTACTCACCCAAGATACCTATGGCAAAATAAAGACAATTTGGACAATACCGGACTCTCAAAATCCACCGCGCAACGTGCGCCTTGTGGAAAAGACTGTCTTGCTAGTGAAGAAACTAGCACATTGAACACTTCGCCTCGCTGTGAAGGCATATAACAGCGCGTGGCATCAGAACTCAACAAACAGACATTGTCATCATCCCCATGAGTGTAGGGCTGTGAATCTCCCATAGAATCGTGCACCTGCGAATGCAGGATGGAGTGCACACCCCACTAAAAACCAAGGCAAGCCCTTAGGGGACATCAAAGCACATAGTAGAGAGAAGGGAACAGGCCCAGGGAAATGAGGTGAACACAGGTCTGAGTGTGCATATACTATTTGACAGGTGTTCCTCCGGGTGAAACAGGGGAAGAAGTGAGAACTCAGGGTCAAAGGAGGCTCATCCATCGCTCCTGCAGAGACACAGGTGAGTGTCAGCTCACAATAGTTTTATTGTACCTCTGAACTCCACCACTAGAGGACAGCGGTATACAATGTGTAGTTTCCTTTTTACCCCAAGTATCTCCCACATCTTTGTCATCACTTCGCTGGTGAAGTGACTACCTTGGTCTGACTCAATACTTTGGGGTAGTCCAAAATGCAAGAAGATGTGATTGATCATCAGGGCAGCTGCTGTTTCTGTCTTGCAATTTGGGGCCAGGAGACATTCCACCCATTTAGTAAACAAGCATGTGACGGTTAAAATGTACTTGTTCCGCCTAGAGGAGCGAATCACAGGCCCGAAGAAATCTACTTGTAAATCTGACCAAGGCAGTGTCATCCCCCTCTTTTGGAGGGGAGCTCAGTGTGTGAGTGATGTTGGCTGAAATTGTGCACACACACAAGACGCCCCTTCAAGTATTGGTCGAGGTCCTGCCCCATGTGTGGCCAGTATGCAATCTCTCGCAAGATTTCTAATGTATTATGAAACCCCCGATGACCGGCTGTGGCCGCATAACGGGCGTGACTTAGCATCAGGCTTTGGAATGAGGTAGGGACCACCCACTGGTCAAAGCCAGATATGGATCTGCTTTCCAACAAACCGTCTTGGATTCAGAACATTTTTTGGACATTTCATCAACACCGTGAGGTCCTCTTTCCCGATGTAATCGGTATCCGTCAGGTGAAAGTTCTCAGGGTCCTCAATGTGTTGATAAAACTTACCAATGATCGGATATCCTTTTTGTGCAAAGATTAAATCAGCATCTGGGGTCTCCTTACTCCATTGGGCATTTGAGAGTTTATTGTGGGCATTTGTCTGGGACCTCGTGATAGCAGTGACCTGGATTTCTCCCAACAGGGAATTGATCTCAAGGAGATCCCCTTGGACGGCTCCGGTTTTGGCCAGTTGATCAGCTAGGACATTTCCAGTTTTGTTTGGTCCCTCCCTTCTGGAATGACCCTTGATCTTTTTCCAGTAGATTGTCATCCAACAAGCTTGCCATGCTTGAGTGGTTTGTTGTTAGCACATAGCAAGCCTCTGGTTTCCAATTAACCAGGTGCTACACGAACCCATTCCGGACATAATCTGAATCATTGATTATGACCAGTTCGTGGAGTTGGTGTTGGACGGCAGTGAGGATGGCTTGATGAACTGCCATCACATCTGCCACCTAACTACTACGGGGACTGATTTTGTACCCAGCAGAGGGTTCCGGGGTATCATTCACCCAGGCATTACCAACACCGGTCACCAGTTCCTTTTCCCTGTTGTCAACATGGTAGGAGTACCTATCCACATAAACAGTGGGCATTCATTTGCACTTGTCTTCTTCATAGATTTTGTCTAGGGAATTTAGGTACGCCTCCATGTTCAGACAGTTTTTTCTGGCACAATCATGCAAGTCAGCCAGACCTTGCACAAGGGGACTCTTCTTGTTTTGGCCATATCTGACCTCCACAGGAAAGCCTTGCATTGACAGAATCCAGGAAGTAATTCTGGAATTACTCACATTTCCGGGCCAGATTCTGTCAATTTGGAGATATTGCAAAGGCTGGTGTGGAGTCTCCACTATGATGTGTTTCCCCTGGATGAACGGGCGGTAATTCTTCAATGCCCATACCATTGCAAGGAGTGCCTTCTCACAATCGTTGAATTTTTCCTCCACAGAGGATAAAGTCTTGCTTGCATAGAAGATGACTTTATTGACCTTGTCATGCTTTTGATATAATACTGCTGTCAAACATGTATTCGAGAACCCTGTCCCCAAGCAGAACTCCTTGTTTTTGACAGGGTAAGTTAGACAAGGCGCTTGTGAGAGGCTTCTTTTGAGTTGCTTTACTGCCTCAGCTTGTTCTGGACCCCACTCCCACTTGAACCCCCTTCAACAGATGGATCAGGAGTCTTGTGATCTCTGCGTAATCCTCTGAACTTTCTACTGTAATTAGTCAGTCCAAGGAGGCATGCAGAGTTGGAGTCTTTTAGTTTCAGGAGTGCTTCCACTTTCTTTTCCTGGGGAAAGAGACCCTCAGGAGTTATCTCATTCCCTGAGAAGGTGACACGGGTCCTGCACCACTGTGCCTTTTGGAAGGATAGTTTTTCTCCGGCAACCCTCAAATGTGTCAGAACCTAACAGGTTTCTGCTATATGTTCCTCCACAGTTGAGCTTTTGATCAGGACATCATTTACAATGGCCTTTCACCCAAGTTGGGCATGGCCTTGTGTAAGAAGATGTTAAATTCGTTGCCGGAGTTGATGTATCCGAAGGGAGTCCGGGGCCATGTGTACTGCTGCCCACCCCCCCAAGGTAAAGGCCAGCTTGTAATGGTAGGGGAGGTAGTCCTTGTGGACCTGGAAGATCACCTCATCCCTCCTGATGTCACAGGTCACCTCTTCCTCACCGTAAGGGTAGAAGAGTACACCAGGAAATTCCCCCTTGCCGGGTGAAGATCCTGTCTGGTGTTATGTCATTGTCACTATCACTGTCAAAACAGTGATTGGGGATTGGTCCTATCAGTTAATTACCAAGATCTATGGAAAAATTTCAGTCATCAACCACCATTCCAATAATGGTGCCTGCGCCAGAGTGATACTCCTAAGGTTTCTGTTATCCATCAATATTGGAATGGTGTTGTGTTCTACATTGACTAATGGTGTTGGGTTTAACCCCAACCCTTGCTGTTGGAGATTAACTTTGAGGTGAACATATGCATCAGGATTTAGCAGTTTCTGTCCTCTTTTAATGTTTAATTCAATTGGGAATAGTCGTGTCCATCCTGGGGTGGTGACTTCCTCTCCAATTTGAACTTCAACTGCATACGGCATCAATTGGGTTGACCGAAATGATTTTTCTGAATCATCAAAGTCCATGGGATTACCCCCTAATCGGGACCAGGCTTTGCAGTTAATCAGGTCCAAATTAATGTGATTTCCTGTAGCTAGACATGTTCATTCTGTTCTGGCCAGTCGCCCCTGACAAAAAGCTTCTGCAGAAGGCGATCCCTACCCATTTTCATTTCCACTGGGATCGCCATTTTGGAAATATCCATTTCTTTATTAATAATTTTGGAGTTGATTTAATTTTACTTTTACAGACCGGCCTGGTCTTGGAGTATTTGTTTTGGGAGGCGCTTGTACAGTGTAGCACAGTATACCAACCAAGCAAAGTGACGCTACCATGTAGGTTAATCTGCTGTGCCAGACTGTGACGGGTGGTAATCAAGCCCAAAATCATGGAACGAACCCCCAAATCTGTTAAGTATTTCAATCAGGTGATGTACCCTGGTCTCAGCCCAGTATTCAGTGCACAATCAAAATGCTTATTTTATTATATAAATATATATATATAGGTTCAATATTTTGAGTGATACACCACTCATATCAAACCCCTTTTCAAATACCCCAGGTCACGATGGACCAGGAATCAGGCTGGTTGGTAAAGGTAATATTTATTTATTTAAAATTCAAATCAAACATATGTTTTTTAATATATGGGGCAGCAATCACCAATGTGGTGACAATAACAGATAAGAAGGTATGTAATGCATTTAAATTCACTCTTTAGCAACACAAAATAGAAAAAAAACAGAGAAAAGAACACTACGGGATATTCAACATGGTAACTCCAGGGTGACGATTTACCAGGATCTCTCGGCCCTCACTCTCCAGATGCGAAAGAAATGCGGCACTAGCAGCAGGTGGCTACAGGAAAAGGGGACACGCTATCGCTGGGGCCACTCATTCCACCCATTCCACCTAGCATTTGAATGGTAGGGCCAGAGGTACTAGTCACGGAGGCGGAAATCCGAAGGGCCACCGAGGATCTCACAGGCGACATCGCGGGACCATCAAAAAATCGGGACAAAACCAATGGAGACTGCCCTCATGCCCCTCGAGGCCCAGACCTCTCCCAGGGGAAGCTAAAGGTCAAAGGCTCACGCAAATTCCGAAAAACCAAACATCCACCCACGGACTGAGGAGATCCTATATGAGCGTACGAGCAGCAACCAAGGCTCGCCTCTCTGCGCAGAAGGCCTGATCCACACCTCATGCGACGATTCATGGAGCCCGCCGTTCATAGTGTTTTCGCCCCACGACCCGTGGAGAGCTCTTTGTTTAATCGACTTCGGTCAGGGTTGAAGTGTCGCCCATTTAGAGGCTGTTGTATGGTTTCATAGGAAGTGGCACAGCGACTCCACATGGACAACGGCCGACGCCTCTCCGGGCCTCATGTCGTGATACGCCCCGCCAGGGGCAAAGGAGACACAACCAGGTACCAGAGCCGGGGGGGGCCTGGCTTGGGAGTCGCTACAGCCAGTTTCCCACCGCGGATCAGAAAGGGCTGGTACTTAACGAAGAGAGACAGGTTGGAAAGCGCTACACCTAAGAAAATGTTTTCCCGGCGCCAGGGAAACGACCCTGGTGGTTCGTTGCCAGTCACATCCCCACCCGGGGACCCGGCGGCGAACGTCCCACAAAACGGGTAAGGGGGGGAAGGGGAGGGGGAAAGGGGAGTAGCCCCCCGTGGGGCTCGAGGGGAAAGGGGAAACCAGCTCAAACTATGGACACTTTTTTTGCAACGGGCTCCAAGTAGCGGACATTTAGAGGCGATATCAGTGCGCGTAACGAAAAATGACAATGATTGAAGCAAAGATAGGCACGTTGAACGTCAAGGGCCTTAACTCCCGGAATAAGAGATCTCTCACGAGCAACATGTTCCGTAAGCAACACCTAACGGTTCTTTTCCTACAGGAGACACATTACAGGCAAGGCAGGGAATCGAAGATCAAGGGGAAAGACATGGGTGCAATTACTGGGCCTCACACAGAAGTTCTAAGAAGGAAGGGGTGGGAATCCTCCTGAGCAGGGCGTTCCATCTCACAGACATAGAAACCAAGAGGGGTTTTGGTGGTCGTTTCTTGGGCATTAAGGGAACCTGCGAGGGAGAGCACGTTACCCTGGCCACTCTATACGCGCCCAACTCAAAACAAATACACTTTCTCACCCAGGTCTTTCATGTTATGGATGAGTGGGCAGAGGGACCCATGATACTGGGGGGGGGGCTTCAACCTTATAATGGACCCGAGGCTCGACTGGTGGTCCGCGAGAGGGGGGACACCCAGGGGCATCTCCAAGGACAATCTGGCCCTGCAGGCCCTCCTGAGAGAGCACTATTGGGTGGACATCTGGCGAACAGCGAACCCGAACCAGGGTGGGTACACCTTTTTTTCGCCCCCTCATTGCACCTACACCAGAATCGACCTTTTGTTAATCTCGGAGGAGGGGAACGGGGTGGCACAACAGCCGAAGGTGGAAGCCATAACTTGGTCGGACCACAAACTCCTCATAGCGAATTGGTCGCTGCCCATCTCCCCAAGATCCTCCCGATGGGGTTGTAATGATACACTCCTCAGGGACCCAGTATTTCGCGATTTCATGAGGCAGGAAATGCTGGCCTATTTTGAGCCAAACGACACCGGCGAGACGGATATGTCCATGGTGTGGGATGCCTCAAAAGCCACTTTCAGGGGTATTCTCATAGCGGAGGGTTCGAGACGTAAACGGGAGAGAGGCCTAATCGAAGGTAAACTCCGTGCAGAGTTGGGTGCTCTCCGAGCCAGACTGGGCCTCCCGGGGGTGGATCGAGGGGCTCTCCTGGAGGAGATGAAGGGCAAAAGACAGGAACTCCATACGGTCCTCATAGGGGAAGTCATCAAGAAAATGAGATACACTAAGCAGAGGTACTATAAACGGGGAGATAAGGTGGGGACCCTACTGGCGCAGAGGGCTCGGGGCTGCAGGGTTGAGAGGGGAGTCACTTGTCGCAGGGATGGAGCGGGCGGGATTCACGGGGGCCGCAAGGAAATAGTGGAGTGTTTCGCTGACTATAACAGCAAACTCTACTCCAAAAAGGTAGGCGAATCACCGGAGGACATCAGTGCCTACTTGGCAAAACACCCTCTGCCTAGGCTGTCCGATGTGGAGCTAGAGGTTCTGGAGAGAGAGATATCGGAGGAGGAGGTGGAGGGTGCCATCAAAAGATTGAAGGTGGGAAAGGCACCGGGGGAAGACGGCTACACAGCCGATGTTTACAAACAGACCCAACCTGTCCTGCTGAAGCCCCTGGCCAAATTGTTTAACCAGATCAGGAACCGGGAGTCCATCCCACTGACATTTTTGCAGGCCCTCATCACTGTTATACCCAAACCCGGCAAGGACCAGACGGAATGCGGGTCTTACAGACCCATCTCACTCCTTAATCTGGATGCTAAAATCTTTGCCAGAGTCCTGGCCACCAGACTTGAGGGCTGCCGCCCGTGCCTGGTGCACCCCGACCAAGCGGGATTTGTCTTGAACAGGCAGGGTTCTGATAATATGCGGAAGACACTCCATGTGCTCGCCTCGAGAGGGGTCCGCGACGAAGGTGCGCTTCTGCTGGCCCTTGACGCAGAGAAGGTCTTTGACAGGGTCAGCTGGGCCTTTATGAGGGAGGTTTTCATGACCCTGGGTATGGGCCCGAGGTGGCTGGGTTGGATCTCCGCGCTCTTCTCCTCCCCCTCCGCTAGAGTGGTGGCAAATGGGACCGAGTCAAGGACATTCCCCCTCGAGCGTGGTACATGGCAGGGATGTCCTTTGTCCCCCCTAATTTACGCGCTCGTGATGGAACCATGGGCAATCTCGATCTGCAACGATGCGGCCATCAGGGGAGTACAGGTCGGAGAGATGCAGTGCAAAGCCTGCCTTTTTGCTGACGATGCACTGCTCTATATCACAAACCCATCCCAAACAGTCCCCCGAATGCTGGAGGGCCTCTCACGCTATGGGGACCTATCGGGGTACAAAGTTAATCTGGAGAAATCGGTGGCGTTCGTAGGGGGTAATTTACGAGACTCAGAGATGACCTTTGTTAACGGGCTCCCCTTCAGGCTGAGAGACGACGGACTCCGGTACCTAGGAGTCCGGGTCACCGTGACCCTGAGGGCCTATACCTGGCCAATTCCCCCCCCTCTGGTCAGCAATCCAGAAAGCCATAGAGCGATGGTCAGGGTCGGGGCTCTCCTGGATGGCACGTCTCAACCTCATAAAAATGGTAATCCTCCCCAAGTTTTTATTTCTTTTCCAAATGCTCCCGGTGCTGATCCCGAAAACGTTTTTCAAGGAAACGAAGCAAGTCCTCCTCAACTTTCTCTGGTCAGGGAAGAAACACAGAATCTCCTACGAGGTGCTGACCAGACCAAAGGAGGATGGAGGGGTGGGATACCCTGACCTTGAAACATACCATAGGGCCTCCCACCTGAGGGTCCTGGTCCACCACTTTGCCCCGAGGACGAAAAAACAATGGGTAGCCATGGACAACGGGCCTCTCGCGCCCGTCACCATAGAGGAATGGCTCTGGGTCCCGAGGAAAAAGATCCCCAGAAGTGTCTTGTATCACCCAGTCCTAAAAGTGTTGTGGTCCCTATGGAAAGAGGGAGGGGGTTATTACCGCTGGCTCACAACCTGGCCCTCCCCTTTGAGCTGCATTTGGGGCCCCCCCTTCCTGGCCAAGATAGCAGAGCCAGCGGCGTACCAGACGTGGTTCGAGGCAGGTTTTAGCAGGACTGGTCACCTCTGGGTGGGGGGCTCTTTCTTACCCTTGAAAGATCTGGAGGAGGCCCTGGGGATAGGCACCCTGTCCCCCTTTCGCTGTCTCGAGCTTAAGGGAGTCCTGACCAAACCATCCTGGGGGGACACCCTCAGGAGAGACCTTACAGACTTCGAAAAATTACTCCTTTCGGCGAGGGGTTCCAAGGGAATAATATCCCGCCTCTACAAGCTCTTCCTCTTTTTTGTCCCGCGAGACCCCCCACCTGCACGCACACAGTGGGGAAAGGACCTGGGTGAGGAGATTGACGACAAGAGGTGGAGGGAGATGTGTAGGCGGGCCAACCGCTCCACGGCCTCACTCCAGTATCGCCACCAGGCCCTCAAGGTGTTGCATCTCTGGCACTACCCCCCGCAGAGGATTGCCAGAATGAGGCCGAGGTACGATCCACATTGCTGGAAGTGTAGGACCGAAAGGGGGGATTATATTCACATGTGGTGGAGGTGCCCGGTGGTCCAAAAGTACTAGGAGGAGGTTTTGACATGGATTAAGGGGATAGATGGGGTGGAGCGACCTGCCTGCCCCTGGCTTCTCCTTTTCAGAATTGACATTGGGGACGATCATGAAAATACCCATGACCACATGCTCCAGGTCATGTTGGTGGCGGCCAGGTGCTGACTGGCACAAAAATGGAAGAACCCCGGAATGCCTGAGGAAAAAGCATGGGTGACCAAGGTACGGGCCATTTACGACATGGAATTCCTCTCGCATTTACTCGACGAATCTAGATCCAACATCGAGGAAATATGGCTCCCCTTCTTCAAAAAATACGGCTGCACAGTGTAATCTTAGGCTCTGGACCCGGAGAACCCCCCTCTGGGGACCTCAGGCCAGCGTTCACTGGTCCAACTCCGAGTCCTTCAAAGCTCGGCCCATGACTTTGGCGTGCCAAGTGCACAACATGTAGACTTTGCTATGCCCTTTTCGGAAACCCGTCAAATACGCAATCATTGAGAACTTGAACTGGTGGGGGTGGGGGGTGGGAAAGGGTGGGGGGCGAGGGGTTATAACTGGTTTCTTGTTTATTAATGTTTAAATATGCTCTGCATTGTTGTAACACAGGTGCGAAACCTAATAAAATTTGATTTTCAAAAAATAAATAGGATTGGAAATTTAGGATTTACACAAGATAAAAATGACTAAAGAAATGGCGCTTATCAAGATAAATCAAGACAGGATGGCAATAAGGATTCTGACAATGTTACTAGTTATTAAGGTAAGGATAGGATGGTTTAGAGATTGGGATAGAACAAGGCAAGGCAAGGTATGCTATGGTTTTCTATTATTCCTATTAATACTTACAGTCCACTTTAATTTAGGATTTTGGACCGTCAAGGGTTCTGGTCATCACACGGATCCGGTCTAACCAATGACAGCTGGGCAAATCTTGCGGAACAGGACAGTTGGGCCTTTCAGGTCACCTGACTGCACTGGACTGGTGCTTCTGGTTACATGATACTACATATCAGTGGGGTGGCAGGTTTGGAGCAGGCAAGCATCTAGTATTAGCAAGCCAGGCTGGATTAGGATGATTCCCTTGGGTTTTGGGATTTTTAGAATTTGAGGTCTAGCTGAAAAGGGGTTCAGCAATGCATAGGCCTTGGCTTTGCAATGAAAATTTGGAATCAGGATCAAACAGAATGAAGAAATGAGGAACAGGACGCCACGCAGGAATTCAGGAAGAAAGTCAGGAATCAGTGTGTACCTTGTGTGCTGTCAGGTGCCCTTATTTATCTTGTAAGATGACATACCTACAGTATATGGCAGGGGCAGCCTTACTACCAACACCCATAATGCTAGGATTGGGCGAGAGCATAGTTTCTGCCTTGCCCACAGCTGATTGGATCACAGAAACAGGATGTCATGTTCATGGGGTTACTTTTACAATGTCTAGAAATCTTCCCTAGCTACTGAAACCAAAATCTAATTTTGCAATGACGACATATTTATGCAGTTGTAACCTCTGAGAAAATCAGATACCCAGGTTGCATATTTTGTGCATCATATTTATATCCAAATCCCAAGTATGTGGAACCTGGTTTTGCCTTTCTGCTACATTTTGGCAATTTTAACCATGAAAGATTTGGCCTAAAATTCCCCAATTTTGCACACAGATGCACTTTTACCCCTGGGATATGTGTTCAAAATGTTCGCAACATCAATACTTTCCCCACAATCTGTCATTTTTTACAACTTCTGTTCCTTATGCATTAATGAGTTCTACCAAGTTTTCAAAGAAAGAGCATACAATTAGATTTAGAACTGTAAACTTTTCATATTTTTCCTAATTCTTGCTGTAAAGTTAAATGTCTTTGAAGTTCAGTTACAAAAAAGACTTTGAAAACCAAATGTTACTTGATCAGTTTTTTTTTCTTTCCCCCAACTGCAAGCAGTTGTCAATTCCTTTGAAGCAGGATGAGGGGCCTCTCACTTGATTGAAGGTTTTATTGCCCCTCACAATTGACAGGTGAGAGTCTCAGCTTGCTATTGTCCCAGCCTGGAGCAAAGACGAATGTCTGATGAACTGAGGAAGTCCCTTTGTCCTGGTGCATTCAAAGTCCTCCAAGCTAGCAGTTAGCACTTTCCTGTTCAAGAAGTTTGAGGGGTCACCCCTTCTCAGTGCTAGCAACTGGCAGTGCACATTTTTTTTAATATAGTTTACCAACTTAGCCTATGAGTATTTACATCTTGACTTAAACCTATGGAATCAGAACAGTTTAAAGATGTACTTTTACCAGCAACAAATCCTTTTATATTTCTAAATAAGCATGCCTTTACCCAACAATTTACTTTTAAATAGGCGATTTTCTCTCTTCAGTCAGAAAAGGCGTGTTTTACTATTTCTTTAAATTTGGTTTTCATCTCCAGCAAATGCCCACTTTCTGCAGCTATAGTTCTTTTCCTGAGTGCTGGAGTTGTTTTGTGGTGTGGATACATTTAACAGGCATCTATTTACAGTCTTTCTCTGAACAGCTGATTCTTGATACACTTGCAAAGTTTTAGACGTGTTTCCCGTGTAAAATGAAAACGAAGCCCCTGGTTGATTTTCAAAGATACTATTGACAGGAGCTGTCATTCAAATGAGGCCTGGTTCCTCTGAGCCACAATGGATGATCCTGGGCATTGCAGGGCCTTTTTAACTGCAGAGGTTCATGAGAATTTGACACTGGCACATTCCGGCAGTGAGCACTCTGTTCCACCCCACCTGAAATGTGTGTGGCAGGGTGGTGCAGCCAATTTCTGGTTGTTGCAAAAATGCAGTTTAGAGATCCTGGCGCACACAGGAGTCAGCGCGGCCATTTTGCTATTTCTTGCACCACAACACCAAAGTGATGTAGCATAGCACAGCTGAGTGGGTCAAAATATCCCACAGATTCCAGGGCCTGAACCCCTGCTCAAACAACAGAGAAGGATGTGCTGACATGTGTTTTTTCCCTCCGTCCCTACAGGCCATCCCCACCATCACCCGGCAGAGCCAACGTCAACGACATTGCCCCTTCTCTTAGGCATGGACTCCTCAATGCAGCAATCTCGCCCACATCAGTGTTAGGGAAGATTATATATTGTATGTAATTTTCCCTCCATGTGGCAACCCACAAACTTTTTGCTGCTGTTTTTCACGCTGATCTAGACTTTGTCAGAGAAGCGCAGCCTTCTGCCGCACTCCTCTGGGCTTTCGCTCAATTCTTATGGGGAAACTGACATGCCCTTAAGACAGTCAGTACTGGGAAACTTTGTTTCCCTTAGTCCTTTCCTCATGTTGCAGCTTTTGTGCAACATGAAACAAAAGTGCACTGTAACTTACTTTACCGCGCTCTTGGGTCTCTAGCCATTCCAAAGGCCCTAGAAACTCTTGCTGGACTTATTATGAACTGTGCAATTGTGTCACGGACAGGACTGGTGGCAGCTACCGTTTCTCTTGTGTTTTGGACCCTTTTTCGCCATGTTATCCGTGCTTACCGTGTTTGGCACAAATGAGTGGCCTGGCTCCCAAAATGGCCATGCCACGAGGTTCTTTGTCCTTTCCTCTGACCGTCTTGCCCCTTCACCTTCCCCAGGTCGAGCCGACCTGGGTCCGTCATTATTTGGTCATGCACTTTCCCGCGAAACCCAATGCTTTCGCAGGCTTCTGCATGCCTTGTGTGTGCCTCCAGGATGTGGGCTCAGACCAGAGTAAACGCGGTTGCCATGTTGCCCTACTGTGGTTACAACCTGTGCACGTCTGCTGCATTTGGGACACCCTCGACCCTGCATCCTGCTACATGGAATCTACACGGTGTCGAGATATCCTGATGATTGCAGCTGAACCTGCCAGCAACGTGAACTGAACTGGAGAAGTCTGGGTCTGCCTGTGTCGGGGACCGGTGAGTAGTCCATACCCCAACCTGTGGCCCCTCACGCAGGAGCCCGTTTCTTTTCTACCGCTGTTGCGAAACAGCGACTCTATTCTGCACTCTCACCCTGCCTCTACCCACCAGTGGAGGCCTTGCTTGAGTAGTGGGGACTTGTTCTGCATCGCTTCATTCACCTTCCTGAACTGCCTGAGACCCTTGAAGAGTCCCTCCTTTATCCATTGGCACCAGCGCGTGCAGGTACTTTTGAGAATAAGGCTCCTCTCTTCATAGAGCTCGGACTTCCTCCTAGTTAGGTGTATTTCAGATGTCGAACTGGGTCTAATGATTACTTGCACTGCCTGTTTTCCTCCCCATCTAGGTGGTCTACATATTACGTGCTTAGACCCCTCGGTATTGTATATATATATTGTATTGATTGTGATGTGTTGGTTTACTTTAGTATTATTGTGATTCTTTGCTATGGTCGATGTTACAAAGGCCTTGTAATAAATGTGTCTATATTTTTGATGTAACACCTGTCTGGAGTAATTTGTAAGTGACCTTGCTTTGTGTGCTCATTGAGGTCTTTCAGTCACCCTCACCCCTCTTGAGATTTAGTCTTGACCGCCACCATTGCTACCCTGATTGGTCTGGCATGTCCAGAGGTTACCCTGTTCCAAGAAACTAGGCTGGCCTTCTGAACCTCTGCCCCTCCAGGTCCGAGTTCAGAAATCCATCTTAACAATCAGCCACAAAACCATCAACACCCCCTCACCGTCCACAACACAGAAGTTGATATTTGCCAATGTCCGCCCAGCTACCACCAATGCAGCAGACCATCGCCAACCTCATCACTACACATGACCTTGACACCATCTTCATCACCGAAACCTCGCTGACACACACCTCCACCCACATCCTAGATGTCCTTGTCCCAGACGACTACAGCATACACTACAGAGCCCGGCCAAACAAGACTGGCAGTGGCCTTACTTTCATATACAAGACCTTGTGGCCCTGGACCAGACTTGATATCAATAACACTGAAACTTTATTTTGCCAGAAGAGCCATAAAAGTACATATAAATACAACAACATATAATAAAACATTACCTCAACACATGTGATGCAGTCACAATTGAGCTTAGGGTGACCTAAAAGTAAGAAAATATACAGTGATACAAGGGACCTATTAAAAAGAATCAAGCTAAAATAAAAACACATTTAAAAATAGATAAAATTCATCTGAACCACTAAGGCATTATCAAATTCAAAGGCCCAAATAAGATCTCAGTTAGAGGGTTACTCTGAAAGAACAAAGAAATATCAAGGCTGAGTACCACAAAGGTAATACACCAATCACGGGCTAAAAAGATTCACAGATTTTTTATTACTGTACAGTTTACAAAGCAAAAACAGATAGCTATCTGGCTTCCAACACCTTGCAGTGTGTACCAGACACAGAGAGGTGAGAGAATGCTGAACATCTAAACACTCGCGTATTTATACATTTCATGCAATATTGTCCAGCCTCTCTTCACGTTAATAATTCCTGGTCTAGAGTTTGTGCCTAGTTCACATACAGATTTTACAATATCATGCGAATGATCACATAGGTTTGTATTTCCATGAAGACACAATAGCAATATATGTTCTCAAATTCCACGGTAAGCCTTATCCCAAATTTCTTCACAATGTAGTTCAGCTAAAGCATACGCTCGAGGTTTGTTCTTCATTGTCCCAATGTTTATACAAAGATGAGGCTTGTGTGCGCAGACAACACTTGAATGACAGTTCATGTGAAGCGCAAAGTCTCTTTGCTCAGTTTAAACCGTCGGCTCTCAGACAACCGAAACATTAACAGAACTCAAAGTTAGAAGGCTTGGCTGTAAGTAGAAAACATAGTCCACCATTTTTGAACATAGAACACAAGAGTGGAGAGCAAAATGGCGGATGAATCTTAAAATGGCGGAAAAGTTAACCCAAAAATCGGAACTTTGCAACGCGGTTTTCCGTGTAGCACGACTAGGCTTAGGCCAATATAAATACTAAGGAGGCACTATATAATTACCGTTAAACAACTCAGGAAGTGAAAAGTAGCAGTGTGGGACGAGGAGAGAAAAACGTGCAGCCTCGCTGACCTCATAACTATGGCACTTTTTCCTGTCGACCCCTGACTTCTCCTTCTTAGTAGCCAAGCGTTGTGTATAAAATGTGCAGTTGCAAACATTACAGGCAGGTCAGCACATTGGCTGAGAAATCTTTCGGCAACTGCTATCTGACAAACCCCGGCCTCTCTCAGGATCAGCTTTAGATACTTTTTCCTCAAATTGGTAAGACCATTACAAATCAACAGGAAGTAAGCAATTGTCTAATTTGCAGCCCTTCAAAGGTGTTGGATACCTGCCAGTTTTTGGTAAAAGCCTTGACAGGAAAAATGCCCAACCTATATCTACGTATAAAGATTTTTCAAATGGTGTAAAAATAACATCAAGATACAATTTGAAGCCTGGAACCATCCTGTGCTCAATATAGCCCAGACCTGTCCTTAGATGGGTGGCATCGATCATTAGAGATTCACTACACCTGCACTTTAAAGTATGCTTCCGTTTCGATGTAGAAGACATCCAGGAGGCCGTTGGAGTTAGCCATAAACCTGTTGCTTCCAGATCCTGGAGAATATTCTTTACATTAGAGATCCATTTGACACTTTTTTCTCCCTCCAAAGCTAGGGAGTGCAACAGTGCTGCCTGATGGATCCCAAGCCACGTTGATTCCATAGTCTGGCCCAGAAAAAGGCTGTTCGTGCATGAATCAGTGGAGCGGCTGGGACTATGTCAAGTTCTAGGTAGACCAAAGCTGAGGGGGCACTGAGAGGTAACATTAAAAGCTTTGTTAAGAACTTGTGCTGAATTTAGCAGTATCACCGTAGCCCCAGAGCTCTGAGCCATACTGCGTGACTGGAAGGGCCTGTTTGAGGAAAAGGTCTAGTGCTGGAGAAATAGCCCCACTACCATGTTTTACATGGAAAGGTAGTATGACACCTCTGACCTTTTCCAAGACAATGGAGGATTTTTTTTTTTTTTTAATTTTTTTGGACCAACCCCCAGAGTCTTGGAATCTCAGCCCTAAGGAGTCATAATTTTTAACCCGCTCTAATAACTGACCATTTGCTTCCAGTTTGAATTGAAGGGATTTTGAGTTAGGGGGTTTAAACATCATGGTCTTGGATGTGTCAATATTTAGCTCAAGGTTAAGCTCCTTACACTTATTTAAGAAAATAGAGAGGGCCTTTAGGTGTTATAGTTATGAGGATGGCATTGTCTGTATAAGACAGAGCTGGGTACTTCTCTTGGCCTATTTTGGGACAATCTTGGCAATCTCTAAGCAACCCTTCTATGATTTCTTAATTATAGAAATTGAATAAGAAGAGAGCCAAGATACATCCTTTTCTGACCCCTCTCTCTACAGCAAATGAGCATGATAACCCAAATCGAACGCTAGACCCATTTTCAGAATAGAGCTGGCGAATTATATGAATCAGATTTTGGGTGGGGGGATTTAGGTGCAGTAAGGATTTGCCACAGGGTTGATCTACAAACTGAGCCAAACGCCATCCTTAGGTCCAAGAATGCCACATATAAATTAATCTTTTTTTTAAAACAGCATTTTTCTGGATCAATAAAAAAAAAAACATTGATCGATTGTGCCTCAATTCTCTCTAAACCCTGCATGTAAATCATGGATTATTTCTCTTATTCGCCCAGTCTTGTAGATGTTTTGGTATAACTTTATCAAATAGTTTCAATATACTGTTCAGGAGTGAGATTGGATGGTAATTGCCTGGGCAATCTCTGGTCACCTTTCTATTAAATTGGTAAAATCACAGCTTTCTGCCGTCATGGGGCTATAACGATCTTTATGTAATATGGCGTTGAAAACTTTGGTTAAGGCAGGTGCCTAAATCATTACCTCCTCCTTTAACAGATCTATCGGAATTAGATCAGGGCCAGCGTCATTTCCACCCTTCATGGAAATCATGGCTATCCCTATCTCCTCAACTGACACCGACAGTAGTCCAGTCTCGGGGGTGGGGGGAATACTCGGCCGACAGTGCAGAGCATTGCGAGGGGTCCTGGTATACATTTGAGTAGTGTGACCACCATTCATCTTCACTAATACAACAGTGCAGTTCCTGGTCACCACTCAGATCACTATTGGACACCAGTTTCCAGAAAGATACATAGGGAGTCATTCCGAGTTTGGAGTAGACGGAATGGGGACATACCGGGACATTTCAACCTATGCGGACCCGGTAAATTCCCATTTCGTAAACCATTCCCCATTCCCATTTGAGCGCCAATAGGGCTCAATGGGAATGGGGAAGGAGCTAATAATGGGCCCACAAATAGCGGGCCCGCTATTAGCGCCATGGTCCCTCAACGGGTCACGCTAAGGGCAGCTGGTTAGACCAGCCGCTCCTGGTGGGACCCGCTAAGAGACCTTGGAATGTGGCGGTAGGGGGTTAACGGCACCGGCATCCTTACCGGTGCCGTTAACCTCCTAATGCCAGGGTCAGAATTACCCCCATAATCAATATCTTAAAGAGCAGTCAAGAGGGCAGACCCTTTTCCCTGTGCGCACTCTTTTCTTCTTAATAGCGAGCAAGCTCTTATAATTTGCACAAAGAGCTCTGACCTGTCTATTCCCTGCAGAGATTTTGAACATTCAATAATTTTGGTTGCAGCACTATGACAGGCTTTATCATACCAACCTGGCCTTGGTGCAACAGATTTTTTGATATTATTAAGAGTAACTGAGACAAATGGAACTAACTTGGTGACTAGTTTCTCATATTCACTAAGAATTTGTGAGTCACTGGTGTCCATGTTGTATATTACTTGGAGATTATTAAAAACTGCAGTGTAGTGATTGGATTTCAAACCATGCCTAAGGGAATTAGATCATTTTACTGACCTCCTGGCTTGACCACAAACCTCCACTAACTGAAGTTGTCTGCATGTGAGGAATACCTGACAACTTGCTATCTCCACCCGGTGTATCTTGCCAGTAGCATATGCTTGTCTCATAGACTGAGCAATATATGTGTAAGTACACATGGCCGGTAGAGTGATACTGCGAATGGCTCATTGAATTAGTGATGGTTCCTTTGATGGCTCCATCTGTTACTTGGATAAATGTGGTAAGTGTACAGCAAATTTATGCCAACAAACAATGACCTCCAGGGACGTGTGCATTTATCAGACCAAGACCAATCCTGGCTTGCATAGTCTCTTCGGAGACTCTAGCTAAGCTTTGGCAGAACGCATGTCCCCATGATAGCAATGATACATTCTGATGTCTGCCCTATCAAATTCAGATGGTGCGTCCTGTGCCTAACACAGTGATTACAGGTCACAGGGAATCAGGAGTCAATTCCAGAGAGCCTTAGAAACAGCTACCACATCCAAGGAAATCAGCAGGCGTGCAAATTACCCACTACCGACTAAGGTCGAGGGCCAGTAATTGGTATCTGTTCACTTAAAAATCCTTTAACGAGATTCATTGCAGGGCATTTCACTGTGATTCCAGCACCAATAGCACATGTTAAAGTTGCTGCACTTAAAATGCTTGTAAGTGGATCTTGTGACCTAGCTAGTGGTCCAGCACAAGGCCTGTTAACGCTTTTCCCAGCCCCTACCTCTAAGTATTCACTTTATGCTCATGACTTAGTGTCTGGGGGCTCTGAAGCGTTTACTTTAAAAACATTAGACTGCTCAAAGCAGGCCCTTTGCTTGTATACTTCAGATAGGAATGATGCAATCGGACTCCTGTTTCATTTTGTTTGTTTTTGGAACTGGTACCATGATTAGGAGGGATGCCTTGGGGCATTTGTGTTGTGCCGCCAGAGGTGATATTTTTGGAGTGTCATACTTCTGACCATAACGATGACAATGAGTGATCTGGCAGCATTATTGCCAACGCCCACTGTGCAGCTTCTGGGAAACCAAAGTCTTTTGGATTCCACGGGGAGTATGGTTGCAAAGCTGGAACTTACAGGAATTGATGGAAGGGCACCCCCAGGATTGAATCCTGTGTCTTAATTTCACTCAACACAGGAATCCTCAGCTGGCCCGGACACGGAAAACATTGGCAGATTAATAGCTCTTCCTCAATTCTGTGGTTGGTGGTGCATGGCCACTCTTTCTAGCAGGATGTGTTCAAAAATTACTACAGGGATAACTGCCTCGTGGCAGACAAGTATTAATAGCTAAAATGCATTTTGATCCTTCCATGTTGCCTCTTCCTATCATTGTGAAGCAGAATTCAGCGAAAGTTGGATTGTTCACCCGCTAACAGGGAACATGAACTGGGTTTAGACCATTGTGTGACAGGTTACTTCTTTCCTACTGATGATGTGTTGTTGCAATAATAATCTTGCTCAGTGCATGAGGAACCGCATGTTCAGACATTTGGTGTATGTGCTTGGCTGAGGAGCCGGTGGGGTGAAACTGCCATCTGTGGGATTATGATGGAATGCCATTAAGTCAGAATCCCCCTTAAACTGTTATGGTAATGTACGACTGTGGAGCATCAGTTGCACAAGGATAGCCAGACTTTGGACCAGTACATAGAGCTGTTTGCCTCATGACTCGAATGTGGACAAAAGGTGGAAGCTCTCTCACCGGTAGTGAACCACATGTACATGAGGAATGTGGTGCATTATCATTTATAGACAACCTGATTCTGTATCAGGGTTTCCTAAGTAGCTTCCTGCGATGTATTGAAAGTCATCCTCTGAGACATGGTTTTGTCAATGGCACAGCCACAGTGGCAGTGCTGCAGGGTGCATGGGAAACCCCCACCTACCCTGGGTGCACCTGTGGGGATGTAGGCTGGGCGAAGGGCGCTCTTCTCCCTTTCCGCTCTGCCTGGCTGACCATAACGACTTGGCCCATCCAGAAGCAGAGTGGCAGAACCCAGCCCATGGGAGGCAGGCAAGCGAGGGTGGGCATTGAATGCGTATGGTGCCTTAAACCCCGGACCTAGTGTGCAGAGGTGATGGCTTGAGCCCTGGTCCCAGGGCACAGAGGTTGCAGTTTAAGCCCCGGGTCCTCGACGGTGGTCTCAATGTAGGCACAACCTCATGGCCTCACAGCCATGTGGTTGTGGAGGACCATCCCGGGCCATCTGGTCATTCGTTTGGGACAAACTGGACCTCTGGCTGGGCCGGTCAGACCAGATGGCCTGAACTGTGACTGGCTTGGCGGTCTCCTACATTTGTCTGCAGTCGGGCTCCAAAATAGTCAGTGGGAAGAGTCTCCCTGTTGGATGGATGTGTGTTCCTGGAGCTTGAAATGCTCTTCTGCACCCAGACCAGGGCTCCAGAGCAGTTGTGGTCTAACAGGCCATGTCACAGAGGGAGAGGCTAAGAAGCATGGCAGCTGAAGGCCCTGGGAAGTGCTACTGGGGCTCAGCTAGGCGGTGGGGGGCCCTGGCCATCTCCAGAGGGCATAGCTCGAAGGCATCCAGGGGTGCTTTCTCAGTCATTGTGTGCCAGCCTCTGATGCAGGGCACCGGTCACCTAACTAAGCAGCAATCCTTATCAGGGGACCCAAGCCGCTGTAGATGGCAGAGATGTAAGGTGTTGAGGGCAGTTCCCCAGATAACGAGGGGTGCCTTAACACCCTAGGGTGTCACTGGGTATAACTGTCAAGTTTCCTTGTTCCATGCAAGATGCCTCAAGGCAGTCCTGTTTTTTTTCTTTCATGCACTGCATGTCTATGCAAGAGGATGAAGAGATTGTGCAAGTCCTGAAGAATATTGCAGTCATGCGAGGCTTTGTTGCAGTTGGTGCAAGGTACTCCGGCGAGGACCTGGTATGGTGACATTGTGCTTGGGATTGTCTTCACTGTGGTATGCGATTTTACCTGTGTTGGGTTGAGGTGAGCAGGTCCAACAGCGATGGTACGGAGGGAGATATCATGAAGGTGGCAGTCAGGTGAGGCCTTTGTTTCAGTTGGTGCATGCCACTCAGGGGAGCACATGGTATCGTGACATTGTGGCTATGGATATCTTCACTCTGTTTAGGATGTTGTACCTGTAATAATGGTTCTGTTATTTTCACTTGCTGTGACTGTGTAGGCGCTTTGTGCACTTGTTGTGATGGATGTGGTTTTCGTGTTATGGGGAACACAACGTTTGTCTGTAAGCGACACACATTCTCAGGATGTTATGATATGATATGATATGATATGGCATTTATAACTCGCCTATACACAAGTGTTTCAAAGCGGGATGAGGCAAGGGAGGAGGACCAGAGGGAAGACAGAGACAGGGATCTTACTAGACCGCGTGACATCGAGATTGTGCAGTGCAGGGGAGGGGGAAAGGGAAAGTGCGGGGGATGGGCAGGGGGCAGTGCAATACATAGGATCAACAGTACAATAAATAAAACAGTGCCATGTTTTCCGGGAGGCAGTGCAGGTGTGCAGCTGGTGGGGGAGGGGACCTGGGCCCCAGATCAGAGGTTAGCCATGTGACCAGTGCAGTTTCAGTTAGGAGTTCAGCAGGGGAGAGAAGGAGAGAAAGCAGAAGCAAAGAGGAAGGTCTTGAGGTGCTTTTGAAACCGGAGATGGTTCTACTTAAGTTTCAGGGAGGCAGGGAGGCTGTTCCAGAGGGAGGCCCCAGCCGAAGAAAGAGATTTACCACCAACTTGTTGCTTGGAGAAGCGACTGACCCTGAGGAAGTTGGAGGCAGATGAGCTAAGAGCTCGAGAAGGAAGATTTTTAGGAAGAGAGAGTTGGAGGTATGGCGGCCCCAGTTCCCAGAAGGCCTTGTGGACAATGCACAGGGTTTTGAACTTAATCCTCGCAGCCTCTGGGAGTCAGTGCAGAAATTTCAGTCCTGGAGAGATACGATCCCTGGGCTTGAGGCCGTGGACAAGTCTTGCAGTCCTGTTCTGGATGAGTTGCAAAGGGTGGATAGTAGAAGCAGGCAGATTTAGAAAGAGGCTGTTGCAGTAGTCCACCCTAGAGAGAACCAGAGCTCTGGAGACAGTGAGTTTCTGGGAGAAGGAGAGGAAATGAAGAATACCTCTGAGCAGGTGCAGCTGGTATTGTGACTTCTTAGAGACATCAGAGATGTGAGGAGAGAAGGAGAGAGTGGAGTCAAAGATGA
Source organism: Ambystoma mexicanum (assembly GCF_040938575.1). Classification (NCBI taxonomy): domain Eukaryota; kingdom Metazoa; phylum Chordata; class Amphibia; order Caudata; family Ambystomatidae; genus Ambystoma; species Ambystoma mexicanum. Next base: position 564,599,650 of record NC_090937.1, on the reverse strand, counting down.
GCAAGAAGTTTTTAGCCTCACAGGTGGGAGAAGGAAGTGGGCCAAGAGAGGCCGGCCAGAGAGTGATCGGAAATGAGGGAGCAGGTGTGCTGATGAGGACAAGCTCAGTCTTACTGGCATTAAGGCACAGATCGTTGGTGGCACACCACTCCTGGATAGCGGACAGACAGTCAGAGATGAGAGAGGGAGAAGAGGTGGTGGATGGGAGCCTGAAAATGAGTGTCATCCGCATAGCACTGAAAGTTGGGGCAGAGAGCAGAAATGCGGTGGGCAAGAGGTGCTAGGTATTGGTTGAATAGCCAGGGAAAGAGATTAGACCCCTGGGGAACACCACAGGTAGAGATAGAGATAAAGGAGAGGAGTAACCCAAGTTGGACATGCGAGGGTCGATCGGAGAGGAAAGAGGTCAGCCAAGTCGGGGCCTGATCGGTAATACCCAGGTTATCACAGAGACGGTTGAGCAGGATGTTTTGAGCAAGCTGGATTGTCCCCATTACATCATTGAAGGGCAATCAGGGATGTGGCTTAACTGTGTGCGCTGCACAGGGGTTGTAGTCCAGGTGAAGTATGTTTGTACAACCTGATTGTGTGTGTTCTGTCTCTGTGCCCGTTGGCCTACTAAGGGAATGGGTGGGGCCTGTGCAAGAGGTAGGTGTCCCTCCTGCAGTTCTACTGTTATGCCAAGACGTGTGGCAATATTGAACAGGATGCAACATGCCATGGTCATCTTGCATTCTACAGTGGGTGCATATAGAAATATGCCACTTGAGTAGTCAACAGAGCGGAAGCGTGACTTGAGCACCCCGAATGTGCGCTACACTTTTCCCCTAATATTGATGTGTGATATGTTGTAGCTTGCCTCATCTGGGGTGGATGGATTCTTAATGGGTGTCAACAGAAATGTTGAGAGCATGTAGGCACTGTCCCCTCAAACAAGCGAGTACATTAACCACTAGCTACCCACCTCTAACACACCCAAGGGGAAGGCTACTTATCAGAAATTATCCTCACAGTGGAATTTTCATACAATTCTGTCTACCACCACGGTCAAAAAGTTATCTTAAACGTATTTCAATCAATATTTACTCCAAACATAACAGTAAAAACAACATAAAAAGCCATATACAGTGCTCATCATTTACGAAAGCCGTAATGGACAAGATGGAGAGAAAACAACACTTCACACTTATGGCTGTAGTCCACATCACAATGTTTAAAATCTATCAACATTGGTTATTTAGCGTGATGTTAGTAATAGTGTGACTGAATCACATAACTATAATACACAAATATGGTATAATGGCGTCCCCTGAAATGGGGGAAATGGTTGTTGCTAGCATTGATTGTCATTGCTTGTTTTTCTGTGTGTCTTGTGACTGCTTGCATGTGCATAATAGTTGATACCCACCAGCCAGGTGTGTCCAAAGGGTCCCGATGCAATGGCCTGGTATATGGGGGAATGGCAGAAGATGTAGCTGTCATCCGGGCATCCCAGGTAATTTGCATTGACATGCATGATGTGGCTCTTGGCATCACAGATCACCTGCACATTAATGACATGTCAATGTTTCCTGTTGCAATAGATGTTATCAGTATCTCAGGGGACTTGAGCACTACATGTGTGCAGTTGATGACACCCAAGACCCGTGGAAAGTGTGCAATTGCGTAGAATTCTTGACACACTCTCTCTCTTGTCTGCATTGTGTGTGGCATGTATATGTACATGTGCACACGTGCCGAGATGCAGCGCCATACCTGGTGGAGACACCAGGATTGTGTGGGCTGTGATATGCCCCCCACAATGGCTGTGGTTTGCTGGAATGATCCAGTTACCAGAAAGTGTAAGGCCAGTTGTGAGTGGGAGCACATGGTGGGTGATGCCAGGTCATTCTCCCGCTCCCTGGTCAGGGCTAGGATGACATGGGGAGGAAATTGGTATCTTACATGCACCAACTCATCTGGCATCCCAAATAATGTGGTTCGTGGATGGAAGATTCTGGCCATCATCCTTCTCCTCCTCCTCCTTCTTCTTCCATGAAGTATGATCGGCGCTAGTAAAGCAGTGTCAAGCTTTATGTTCAATAGGGTTGCCTTGTGCTTTGTACTTTGCGAAGCATATCTGGTAGCAGTAAGATCGCAAGATGTGTGTTCGCCTTTGGAGCTTCTGTGAATAGGGTTTCCTTAGCGCTTGACGGGTTTGTTTCTTGTTTGCATGGTGCCTCTCGCCCCACGGCCATGTACTTCCTCATTTTCTGCCTTGAATGGGGATTTTGCATGTTCCACCCGCTATTTAGTTCTTTGCGCTTGCCCTTCCCACATGCTGCGCTCTAAATCATGCAAAGTGCTCCGGCACAGCACAACTGTGGATGGGCTAGCACAAAGTCTGATCCCTTGAATCAGAAATTAGCTCTTAGCACGTCTCAAAGTGTACTTTTATGCTTAAAGTGAATACATATTTTGTCAATTAGGCCCTAGGACTCTTCGTGCATTCTCAGAGTGCTTTGCGAGTTCTGTTGGCTGTTGGGACCCTGCCGTGCAGTCTGGAGAACACGCCTTGATTTAATGAAAAATATTCACTAGTGGATTTAGCCCTGCCCCTCTGACTGGAAATACTATTTTACAGCTGGAGTGTGCGCATTTGTGCGTGTGCTTATTTGGAGTGCTTTATGAGTGCTGTTGGCTGTTGGGACCCTGCCGTGCAGCCTGGAGAACATGCCTTGGTAATCAGAACATTTTCACTTCTTTTGAAACGAGGAGGGATTTACCCTGGGACTTGAGAGACTATACAGACTGTATCCTCTTATGCTTGCAGATTTAAGCAAAAATATACACAAGTAGATTAAGCCCCACCCCTCTGACTGGAAATACTATTTTACAGAGGGAGCACGCGCATTTGAGCGCATGCCTTTTCAGAGTGCTTTACAAGTGCTGTTGGTTGTTGGCTTATTTGCGAGGTCGGGAAAAGGGTTTTCTCTATGGCCCGCACTTGGAAAGCTAGGAGTAATGGTGAGCTCTTATGAAGACTCTGTAGGTGGGTTACAGGGCTCGTTTCCATATAGGTTTGTATACTTCAAGCTGGAAGAACTGGTTGTTAAGTCCAGGAAGGTATTAAGCTGTGCTGACCATATTGGAAAATGTCTAGCTCTCTAAGCAATATGTTTGTTGTTCTTCTAACATTTTACTAGACTTCAGGGAGGAACATGGTGAAAGTTGGATTGGAGCTTGTAGTAACAGAATCCTTGGGATAACTTAAGATGTAGCTAAGGCTCTGCCCCAGCATACACAGGAACAGGAATCCTAGTCAGAGCTTTCTTGCTACTGACTTTATAACAAAGTGGTTTGAGACACTTGTACTATATTCTATACATGATGCAGGAAAACATCAGAAAAAAAGAAGAAAATGCCATCCAGTAGACTAGATATACTTATAGCGCCACTGGTATTCACTAATAGAAGAGACAGTCTTTTTAGAGCACAGGCACTGCCTTTACCACCATCAAACCAGGAGTGGGCGAAGGTGGAAATGAGGCTTTGGCGAAGGAACATGGGTGAGGATATGTATTCCAATTCCCATTGACCCATAATCCCTCACAATCCCTCTATATGGAGGATGCAGATTCTCTGCCTCAAACCATCTCCAACCAAATAGAGGGCAGAAACTCTAGAGGGGAATTTGGTCAACAGAACTTTTCCCCGATAGATACTCCTCAAATATTCCAATCGGGGGAAATAACTATGCTGGCCTTGACTGAGCACAATGAGGAGAGGACAGAGCAGGGTACGGGTGAAGCCTAAGCAACCATACAGAAAAAACAGCCCCCGATCATGGAAGTTAATACACACCTATTACTTCGTGCTATTCAAAACATGCAATATCAGCTCCTCAGTGACATAAAAACCCACACCACCCAACTGACTAAATCTCTGTAACAAAAGAATTATTGAATACAAAACAGAAGGTAATTACACAGATGGAAACAGAGGTCCCAATGAAGGTAGTTGGAAACCCAGTTGTTGTGTCCAGTATAAGGCAGAGTACATTATTAGAACAATTAGAACAGAGTATACACACAGAAAATGAAAGATAGATGTGATCATAACCCTGCAAGTCATAGAACATAGAGAGATAGGGATTCATGAGAGTTCTACCTTTGAGAATGGTTACTTCATACTAAATAAAACCAACACAAAGGGGAAAAGAAATAAAATTAAGTAACTGGTGGACTTAAAATCATCCAAAACAACTTCTAGAAAATGCTTATGAACTATAGCTTTGTATGAATTACAGGATTATCAAGAGGGGGGAATCAACTGATAGACCCTGATGCAGTTCTGAGTGTAGAAGGGGGGAGGGAATGTCTGAAGTGATAGATCTAAGAGACCCTCAACCCATATATGTAGAGGTGGAGGATAGACTGGTGGACTGTCTTAAACAAAACAAAAGAACACCTGAAAAACAAAAACAGGGAAAAACAAAAACCTGGGAAACCCGATCTATGACTTATTCAAAGGTAGCCATCAGGAGGTTTAAGCATTGAAAATTACGATATCTGTGTCAGAGGACATGCACAGACTAGAAGGGAAAGGGCAAGGATGAATGATCTGAGATACATCCGAAATTGTGTTTTTTAAGGAGAGGGGTAGGGCCAAGTGATGATGGGAGGAGTCCGGAGAGTCTATTTAACAAACAAAAAATGCAAAAAACACAAAGGCACTAGTGGCGTCTAACTCCTTTAACCCTATAGAAGAGGATAATACCCAATCTATGATTGAACCCGAAGTTATACATTTGTTAAGACCATAATATGTCAAGGGTGCTCTCAGCTAGGTTTGGGAGGATCTAGGACAGAAGGGTTGCAAGATGGAATACAGGATAGAATCTCTTCAGATCATTCTGAACAATCAAGGAGCAAGAAGAGAACCTTAACAGAAAAACTTTACATATCTGAGCACATACTGTTTAATAGTCAGGGTGAAAGAAATGTAGCCAAGGACGGCCAAGACAGAGAGAGGATTAAAAATATCCCTGGAATGGCTACATCCATTAACCAGATGACATTAGAGGGACTGGTCTAATTGCTTACTCGGGAATCCAACCGGAAGTGCGTGGTGAGAGTGAAATCCATCCAAAGGGAAGTCACAGCGTATCAGGAGAGAGGGGCCATTCTTGAAGAGGATCACGGGTATTATACGCTATTAAGAGATCTGTCTTTTCCGGTTGGTCCAAGTCTTGCCCTGAACTATATGTTTAAGGATGGTGGGCCGGAGTCATTGTGCAGGACCAGAATCATGGCTCTGCTAGGTGAAATCCCATCCCTTCATCTAATTACATCAAGGGACATTATGCTAGTCGATTTTATTCATCCATATCACTACGATTATGTTAGACTAGTAAAACCATCTATACTAGTATGTGATATCCTACTAAAAGAGGCAGCCAATTTCTTAAGATTAGGATATGACCTAGAACCTTTTGTAAAGGAAATGGGCATGGAGAAACAGAAAAATTGGAGCCCTATCATGCAGGATAGGAAGTTTTCTTCTGATATAAACACGAGAGAAATCAGAGGGGTAGAGAACGAAACCTCTGACAAAGAAAATATAAATTGGCGCTGGCTAGCAATGACTTTAAGGGACTCCATCTCCCAGCTAAAGAGCATGAACCAGCAACCACTTTCATCCTCATGTTGCAGAATGCCAGGGGCCTCACTGGTTTATATGGAGACAGTTACCTGGGTAGAATCTTGAGGGCCTTCGATATAATTTTTTTATTCAGGAGACCTGGCTGGTAGTGGTGCCAATTTGTGATGGTTATGAATATTAAGTCAAAATGCATCGAAAGAGAACATAGGCAGACAAAAGGGTGGAATAGCAATAGCACGTCGAAATGATGGAGGATTGCATGAGATTGAAGATTGGACAATCTCTAAGTTGATAATGCCCATTGTAAAAGTGTCTGATGAACAAGGAGGTTAACTGAATGTGTTGCTGATTAATGTATATTGGGATCCTCTGGATGACCTCAAGGGTGTTCTGAATGTACTTACTACTAGGCTGGAGGATTGGTTCATCAATTAACCGGGTGGGGAAATAATAATAGTGGGTAACTTCAATGTGGACTGCACCATTGATTACACAAAGGATTGTGACTATCTAGCCCATGATGATCTAATAGTGGGTCACACTAAAGGGAAAGTGACACAATGGGCCAAGTGGTTCCAATCACTCGAACATTGGGGATTACAAAAAGTAAGCAATGAATTCCCGACTTGGTCTTCCAGTGGGTCCCATTCAAGAACATATAGTGGGACTGGATGTAGTGGCTAACACTATAGTGAGCACGTGTGGTTGAATCTGACTTTGCATTGGGAAAGGGAGAAAGCATCCCCAAATGTTTTAACAAATCTACTTCAAGTGAATGTAAGAGGTAACAGAATTAGATGGAATGATAAAACAACTGAGAGATTTAACAGTATTATGCTGAGAGACTATGATAGTTCAGAATTGGAAGCAAAGTTGTCCATCTATTCTACTACGCATATCCAAATACATGGAGACCATAATGATGACCTGTATGAGTAGTACAAAAATACTGCAAAGAAGATCGTACACCAAACACATAAGCACAAACATGATGTACAAGTTTAAGAAATGAAGAGACAGAATCACAAAAGGATCCATGAAATTAAGAAAACTGTAGTGGAAAGATGGGAGATGGAAGAAAGTATACATAAATTGAAACTGAATTTCAGAAATAAGATGACATTTTATCGATCTAGCTCGTGCCAAAGAGACAGAGAAAGTATACTTAGCTCCCATCAGGATAACAACTCTACTAGGTTTTTGGTCCTGATTAATCAGACAGAAGTGAAACAGGTCTTAATTCAGACTTACCTCATACCTGAACAGATCTGGGTAAACTACTTTATGAATGTGTATAAGAGTGACACAAAAATAGACGCATGGGGAGAATTCCAGGAACGTAAATGGGAAATGGACATCTCAGTGGACTACAGTGAAAGATTGATTAAAAAATCCAGCCCATCGAGAGCGGGAGGCCCGAACCAATTGACAAATCTATCACTGAAACAGAACTCAGTTCTCTGGGCCAATATTTTATATATATTATTCATGGACATATTAAGCAGTAGGAGGACACCCCAAAGTTGGGAAACATCTCATGTAATTCATGTAATTGGATGGCAAAGATTGTAAGCCTTATAATCTTTGCCACCCAAATACAGACCCACAGCAATTATGGATGTGTATTCAAAAAATGTTGCCATTGTAGTTTGGGAACAACCTGAGTTCTAGTGTAGAGAAAATGACATCTTGGACAATAGACAAATGGGTTTCAGGAAGCGCATGGGAACAGACTGTGGGGACCTCTTACTATGTATCCTCCAAAGACAAGCTTGGGCTGATCAGAGCCAGTCTGTTTATGTGGCCTCAATGGACCTATCCATGGTGTTCAACTTGGTCGATCGCTACATCCTGTGGAGAAAGTTGCACTCATTTGGAATTGCTAGGGGTCTACTGAGTATCTTGGAACATCTGCATAGGAAAACACAAATTCAGATTACACTGCACTCAGAAGGTTAACTAACAAAACCCATTTGTACTACAAACGGTCAGAGACAAGGGTCTATGTTAGCTCAGATTCTATTTAATCTCTGTGTGGCGGATGTTGGTAGGCCTTTAATGGAAGCATTGTTCACCCCTCTGAAAATGGGTGGCCTGAAGATAGCATGGGTGCCTATGCTGATGATTTTTTTCTTTTTGACCTTATACCAATAGGTTTACAGAGATTAATAGGTGCTTCAGGCAATACATGCATGCTCACGAACCTGTCATAAATTCTGCGAAAACAGTGATAATACAACTTGCAAAGGAGACTAAAAAAGTAGTAAGAACAAAATGAGTTTTTCCTGGTGGCTTGATCATAGCAAATTGACGGAGAAATCAAATATGATATATTTGGCTTTCCCTATTGTGGCAAGATACACCAAATGTGTGTTTAGAAATTACATTAAGGAGAAGTGTTTGAAACTTGTGTCACAAATTAAAGTAGTGGATAGGAAGTACGGGAAATTCTCTATACTGCCAACACTTACATTTTATAAAATGAAGGTAATCCCAAGACTTTGGGCATCATTACATGGATGGCGGTAAGGATTTACCGGTACCGTTAAAATACCGGTACCGGTAAATTCTTACCGCCTTACTACGAGGTCCCTTTGCGGGTTGGGGGATTTAACGCCTGCTTTTTGCAGGCGTTAAAAACCAACCCGCAAAGGGACCCAGGGAGCTAATTACGGTACCGCAATATACGGTACCGTAATTAGCGCCTTCCCCATTCCCATTAAGCCCTATGGGGCAAAAATGGGAATGGGGAAGGGCAATGGCGGAAGGGGGAATTACCGCCCCGCCAACCTTGGAATGGGGCGGTAATTCCCCTTTCCGCCAAGGCGGTGCCGCTATTTTACCGGCATGAACCATGGCGCTAATAGCGCCATGGTTCTCCGCCATCCGTGTAATGAGGCCCTTTGTTTTACAATTTAGAATTTCCCCCACATGGATATTCCTGTAACTGAACTATTTTGAAGCTATATGGTGCACAATCTGCTATTGTATACCGAAATGTGTCCCGTTTGAGGTATTACATTAAGAAGTCGGACTACAATCAATTAAAAGTATAGTATTATGGAAAAGACTCAATTTGCTGAGAAAATGCATGTTAAATACCGACTGTAATTTTTATCAAATGTTGGCCAATGAATTGAGAAAGGGAATCAAAATTTTTAATTTTATTCAGGAATTATATGAGGATGGAATTAACAGCTTACTTTTGATGGGCTGCCAACAAATTAAATACTTGGCCTGCGTCAAAAATTGACAAAGGAAAAAGTCTCATGCAGATATTGTTTGAACCTGATGGAAATAGAAACCCCAGCACATGTATTGCTCAATTGTCCTGCCTTACTGACCCAAATAATGAAATATTTTATTAGGTATATTTTGAACCCTGAAAAGGGTGTTTTTGTACTTGTTGTGGATTCATATTATGCATGGTAAATCTGTGGCCTTGAAGTTAGCAACTCTTCGTTTTTACAAAAACAAAATTGTAAATTCTTTTAGATACTATATTTGTTATATGTGAAAAATTAAAACAGTTTTTAGGATCTGTATGTTTACAATCAAATATAATGTATGGTATAAATGACTATTTTAATAGCCTAAGAAAAAATAAACTTCTTGGTAAATTGTGAAAGATAAATTTGTAAAGGTTTTATAAACCAAAACAATAAATAAATACAAAAAGACTCTTCGTATGTTCCCAAATCATTTGATTGAGAGTAAGTAAACATAATTGATTATAGCCACTCAAGACCATTGCGGAAAAATACAGAGACATTGGATGTGTTGCAGGAGGATAGAGTGATCTTCAGTGTTGACAGCTGCCGATAGATCCAAAAGGTGTAAGGCTCCAAAACAGTCATCATCCCCAATCATTCAGTTGCTGTCCCACATTGATGTGACTACAGATTCCATGTTCATCCCAGGATGAGAATTGACCTGACAGTGGTCCAACGAACGATTGGTTCCATGTCATCAGGAAACTAATGGATAACTATTGTTTCCAGTATCTTTGACATAAATGGTAAATGTGCTGATTGTCAGTGGGCAAAATAGGCTTTATTACTATGAATATTTTAAATAATTTGGGACAGTAGCTAATGGAAGGGAAGTATTTATGATGTGGACCACTGTGTCTAATAAGGCCTTGTTGCTAAATAGATTGTTAGCAATTTGACATGTGAAAAAATCAAATATTGGATAAGATATTTTTGGATCCTTTGCAGCTTTCTTGTAGGCAGAGTTGTAATAGTCTAGCCTGGCAGACACATAAACTGTTATGATGGTGACCTGTTGGTCAAATGTGAAGAAATGAAGCATCCCACACATTATGAGAGTTTGAGCAAAGGACAACTTAGTCATCTTCTAAATCCGATGATGCACATATATTTGATCCTCAAAAAGATGCCAAGATTGTGGATGGAAGATACTAGTTTATATCCTGGACAAATTATGATGTTCAGCATGGACCTGGAATGACCAAACATCTTCACCTCAGTCTTGGATGTGTTATGCATTACATTTCAGTAAATTATTTTCCATCCAATTATTGATCAAGGAGTTCATATAAGACATTTCTTAGCTGTTTCATAAGCATTATCATATAACTTAAGCAGGATTTCAGTGTCTTGTATGTATACAAATGAAAGGCATGGCGATGCAAAAGGGTGGCTAGAGGAGAAAGGCCAGAGCTTACAGGGATTATTCATACACTCCCAAAGCAGTGTTGTGACAATGATTAGACATAAAACAACACAGCCACTTTAAAGCCATTATTCAGAGAGAAGATGGAGGTAAGAGTGATCAACAGTTTCGAGGGATCAATAGAAAATAACCAAGGCTCCAACACTGTCGTTAACCAAAATTCTTCTGAAGTGATCCAACAATGATTGGACAAAATATTCCCTTTGATCCTGGGATGAAATCTAGCCTGAAAGAGTCCAAGATATGATTGATGCCACCTGATCTTGAGGTTACCGGATGACTATTGTTTCCTGCATATTTGAATGAAATTTTAAGAGTGAGAAGAGTTCAACTTTGCCGATACTCAGGTGGCAAGGTAAGTTTTGTTTATTCGGGATAAGACAGCTGAATATTTAATATTATTTGGGACAACATCCAATGAAAATGAGCTATATATATATATATATTCAGTGAAAAAAGAGTGAGCCAGACATGTGATGTCATCAGTGATGTCATCAATGACATTTGTGATGTCATCTTTGATGTCCTGGGTGTTAGTCTTAGCAGTGCACGGTGGTGGCGCGAGTTATGGTTGCTTAGCTTACCCTAACTGGCGAATTTCAAGGGTTTTTCGGTTTTACTTGGAACCATAACGTCCCTTTAACAAAGTTTTTTCACTGAATTTCATAGGTTTTTAGTAGCGCAACTTAACCATAACGTCCCTTTAACAAAGTTTTTTTACTGAATTTCATAGGTTTTTAGTAGCGCAACTTAACCATAACGTCCCTTTAACAAAGTTTTTTTCACTGAATTTCATAGGTTTTTAGTAGCGCAACTTAACCATATCGTCCCTTTAACACATTTTTTTCACTGAATTTCATATGTTTTTAGTAGCAAAACTACTTAACAATAATGACTTTGACTTTATATACATGTCATATGGAACTGACTAGATCTCTTCTTATGAACTTGATGTCCGCGAACTTATTTAATGTTCGCGGACTTGTTTGGAGAACAGTACCACTACCTAAAAACTGTGGGGGGGGGTGGGGGGTATGTTTGATTGTTATATCATAATATAAGAACATTTAACAAATTCAAAAAGCAGCACACAAACACATTATATATAGTAATACATAAGAAATGTAACCCATATATGTAACACACTAACCATTCATTTAAATACGATATGTTCTGAAATGGAATATACCACAAGAACATAAATTGGCTTCCAACATAATTACCTCACAGACACAGCAGAACTGAGAACAAGACCAGACCCACTGAATACATAGGACTTATCTTACCAGAAATAGTAAGTGTACTTCATTTTACTCATATATTTATAAACTTTCTGTATTAGGTTAAAAAATATATTATCTTTTCTTTTTTTTTCTCACAGAAATGTCTAGTACTCTGGAATGGCTAGAGGACAATTTCCCACATGAAGAAATGTCACAAGATAGTGAAACTAATGGTAAACACTTTATAATATAAACCATTTAAATATTTTTATTTTGTATACATTTAACATATATATATTTGTTTTATACAGAGCATAACCATATAGAAACTACCTCTGAAGAAGCTGTTATGGAAAACACGCTTGACAACATAAAAGAAAAAATTGATTTACTGTTGACCAATTTTAATAATTTGAAAACTTTTGTTGAAGATCATTTTAAAACAAAAACGTCATAGCATTGCCCCACATGTACTTGTCCCTCCTCACCATATCCCAGTCAATTATCCCCAAACCCTCTCCATAATCCAAAACGTTTTGATGAGATTTGCATCCCTTCCTCACCTAATACCAATCATTTTGAAACCCCAAATTCTCCTGTTTTTGTTTCTGTTTCTGCCTCACCTTCTCTGTCATAAATTATTAATATATGTTAAATAAAGTTTAATTTTTATATTGTATTGTGAACAGTTTCCGTTTTTTTTTTTAAAACAATAAAAGTGTCCGCAGAGGGTGCGAGTGTTCTGAAATGTTCGTACATAAACGAAAATGGAGGTGTCCTGAAGAACACCACACCTGTTCGTACTGTTCGCTAGCAAGTTGAAACTGTTCTAAGAAGACACGTGGTGTCCTGAAATGTTCGTAAAGAAACAAAAATTAAAGTGTTCTAAAGAATACTATATCTGTCCGTAATGTTCGCTATCAACTTAAAACTGTCCTAAGAACACAATTGGTGTCCTGAAATGTTCGTAAATAAACAAAAATGATGTGTCCTGAACAACAGTACAACTGTTCGTAGTGTTCGCTACCTAATTGAAAGTGTTCTAAGAACACAATTGGGGTCCTGAAATGTTCGTACATAAACTAAATTACACGTGTCCTGAAGAACACTATATCTGTCCTTACTGTTCGCTACCAAGTTTAAACTGTTCTAAGAACACACGCGGTGTCCTGAAATGTTCGTTTCACGTGTGACGCACTTTTAATTACTTCAGAACCCGAACAGTGTCCGTAGGACATCAATGCGCATGCGCTAACCAATCTCCGTGCACTTGGTGTCCTGCAGACAGGCGCTTCCTTCGCAGACTAGTTCGCAAACAGATCATATGACCGCGCCCACGCTCATCGTGTGTCCTGAAATGCGGACACTGTTCGTGTCCCCGAACAATTTAAAAGTACATTTTCAGTTAATCCATAATATTTTTCAATAAAATCTCACCATGCCACAAGTCCCACATAGCAATCTTGAATTTCTATATACCTTTTGAAACTTTCCGATCCTTTTTTTGTGTTCGATCTGTCCGCGCACAGTGCGCATGTCCGTGGACCGCGCACAAGCACCCCTATAAAAGACCACGCCCAAGAGCTTATTCCCATTGTGTTTCTGGCTATTCTTCAGAACACAGTGATTTTTGCTGCCACCTGCAGACTACACCATCATCGACATGGCATCCTTGGCTGCTGAACTGCCACTTGGTGCTGCACCTGCTTCAGCACCACCACCACCCCCTCCACCACCACCACCTCCCCAAGGGCCTGAAGAGGGGAACAGGACTGAGGATGCGGAGGAGGAAGAAGAGGATGATGAGAATGAGGTAGAGGAAATCCCTACTACCCGCACTAGGCGTGAGTCTTGGGTGTGGCGGTTATTTACCATTCATGGGAATGGTCCTAAGGCTCGTGCGAACCATGTTACCTGCAATGAGTGCAAAATGATACTCAGTCGCGCAAAGCACGGTAACTACAGCTTTGGGACCACTACTATGAAGCGACACCTGAGGTCATTTCACTCTGGGGCTATTCGCAGGGTTGTACCTTGCGAAGAACATAGCAGGTTGATTTCCTCTACTTCATCCTCTGTTTCTGATCCTGTCACCACAAGGACCACCTCTGTGGGACAGCGTCTTTCTCAAGCTGCCTCACAGGCCATACAGAATGCTGATGACTCTTACCTTTCGAGGGTCACAGTTGTATGTATGTACTGTGACACAGTACTCTGCAGGGGGGAGTGACTTCGGAGTGCTTTTGAGACTATCGTCTCAGAGCACGAGAAGACCTGCTCACTACCCAAATAAAACCCACTCTACATCTTCCTCTCTCAGCTCGCCCTTTCTTATCCCTGTGGTTGGTGTCCCCCTTTACCCTCCTTTACCCTCCTCTCCTAGTGTGTCGTGTCTGAAAAACCAAAAAAAATACAAAATTACAAAAATCAAAAAAAAAATAAGGCTCTTTTCAGAGCCGCCTTTCCCAGTTAAAAAATAGAAGTTAAAATAAATGAAGCAGGACTCTTTGTATTTTTTAGAAGTCCGCGAACAGTTCGCGAACATTAAAAAAATTGGGTTACTACTCCATCACAAACATTGTAATTTTCTCTGGAAAGAAGTGCTGGCTCTGAAAAGAGCCTTTCGGTGGTGTTTGTAAGTCAAAAATTGTAAATGCTTAACATCTACTTCAAAATCGTTGTTGTAATTCCAAAAAAGTTCGCAATGCATTTTGTACATTTCTCAGAAAAATCTGATTGCCAGCATAAGTAAGATGGACTCCATCTGTGCGAAAAATGTATGTACTACAAAACATAATATTTTCATTGTGAAAAGAAGACATGCCAAAATCTCTTAGAAAGCCACAAACAGCCTTATTAACATTGCGCCTTGCTTTTTCCATTTGTGGACCAAATGAAGAAGAACGAAGCCACATTTGTCTCTGCGCAATCCGTGAAAATATCACTTGAGAATTAGGAAACATGTCCATAACCTTCCTCAGTCCTTCTTTCATAGCAAATTGCAAAAAAATTCCAGTCACATGCCCTAAACTGTTCCCTCCACAATGAATTACAATTATGTCTGGATGTTGCTCTGTCTCCAAAGTAGCACAGAGAGGTCGCAAATCCAACCACTTCATTCCTCGTACTCCATGCCAGTGTACTTCCACATGTGGGAATCCAAGATCTACAGCTACTCCACAGCTTTCTGCATGCGCCTTCAACCAATGTATCCACGAATCTCCTAAAATCCAAACAATCTGTTTTCTGAAACACACAGCCATAGCTATCTTTTGTTCTCTCAGCAAAAAGAGTATCTCAGAAAATCTCTCCTGGCACAACACACCCACCAAACTTTCCTGACCAATCCCTTTCAGTGCTTATTCTCATTTGCATGACTTCTGAACCCAAAAATCCTCAGATGTAACTCCCGATGTCCGGGAACTACCGCCATGTCCGCGGACATATCGTAACATGAACAGCCCTTCTACCATTTCCACTACACTCTCTCTGCCATTCCCTCATTGGATGTACCTCAAAAATCACATCACCATGCACCAATCACATTCAAGACCTCTACATCTAACTGCATCATCATAGATCAGCACTGCAAATGTACTCTGAATCTCTCTGAGTACAAGTGTCATATCATTGGCAAGCAGCATCTACCACAAATACTGTACAAGTCTTCAAGATTTCTACTTGCAGCTCCATGCATATCCATATGCATGAACACAAACTTCATATTTTCTGTATAGTAGATGACATAGCTCTCAACCATTTTTGTTTTACAGGCGGGTGAAATCACCCGATTTTGTTTTTAGCGGGTGAGACGCCCATTGGAATGAATGGGCGTGCAGGAGGCTTGGCGGGTGAGTCTGCCCTTTACAAGGCGTGTGACACCCGCCAAAAGCGTGTGAGTTGAGAGCTATTGTAGATGAACACATTTTCAAACAGACTTTTACCTTGTAAAATCTGTAAAATGAATTTACTGTACTTTTTTCAATTTCCTAAAATCAACTATCACTTATACACCTTTATACTTTTTACTTTCTTTATACACACACACTCAAATCATGTTAAACTAACATTTTTTAAATGAAATATATAGACTACATATATTCAAACAAAATTGCATGCAAACACAATCTATGTTTAAACCTTTATAAAAATACTTATACAATTTCATATTTTTTGTTTTTATTTATTTATTTACTTAATTACTTTAAATTAGACATGACATTGAGGCGCTATTACCTAGAACAGTTTACTTACAGAAATAGTGGTATTCACTAATATATTATAAATTTCACAATACATAGTAAAGATATTTTATTTTTGCTACAGTTAGTCATTCAATACAATTTGTTCATTAAGAACATATCATATGTACTGAACTGATGCAATGTATCTTATGTAAATAAATTAGTTTAATGGTTTTACAGAAGGCACTGAGGATTTCAATTAAAAAAATTAATATCTAAATTAAAAACAGTGCTATATACAAACAAAGTTACTAATTTGAAGCTTTTACAGTTGCAGTGAAGACCAGTTTCCTGAAAAGAAGCAGCCGAATTCGAAGAAGAAAGAAAAACTAAGAAGTTACCTGTTAATTTAAAAAAAAAAGTAAGTAAAATATCACCATAATATTTGTATTGTTAATCAAATATACTATAACATTAATACCAGCTATTTTGGTTTCTTAAAATAGAGATTTTGTACCATTTTGTCCAAAAATGTCCATGTCGTAAACAGCGATTTACAACCAGAATGGCCCACAAATTTCTATTTTTGGACACACAAATTAGCCAACTGAACCACTACAATTTTCATATTATAGAACAAACAACTGTTTTAATTGTATACATTAGATTTACTATTTGTACTTTTCCACACCACTAGCTTACTTTTTTTTTGTCATCTGAACCCCAGTTTAGTGACACATAAATTCAAGAATACCTATCCCTACTAGTTTTAGTTCCCAATGCACAATCACACACCATTACATACATCTTTATCATCTTACTCAAACACTCATGCACACAGCACACATACATTCCAGAACACCCCAACCCATATCTTCTTTATTTTTTTCAACAGACCCTAAAGAATGCCTACCAAAAGACAACTCCGTAGAAAGCAACGCAAAATTAGAGCAAATGAAAATAAAGGTGTCCAACATAAGCATCCATCTCTAGCAGAATTTGTAAAAAAAGTTGAAACAAAACAGCTAATACAATCATTTAGTGAAACACAAGAAGTTTCAAGTACAACAACTTCGCTTCCTCTATCAAAATGTAAAACAAACCAAAAAACAATTAACAGAAAATCAGCTATCAGTACAGATAAAACTACTTCTTCAAATTTTAATATAGTGCAAAGTAAGCATACCAAGAAAAGTATTTTAGCCAAAATATACCATCACAAAGTCCTTCAAAATCTTATAAAAACAGGAGAGAAATCAGGTTCAAAGCTTAAAACCTATCGTAGGAAATTAATCTTAGAAGCATTGATGGACAGTGCAATTCTTCTCAAAAGAAATGTATTTATTTTACTGTTAAACAAAATGAAACCACTAACAAAACTAATAACTAAATTACAAAAAAGACTTCTCAATAAGCGAAATGTCAACAGAAAGAACTTCTTAAGTATCTGCGGAGATGAATGGAATCACACTACAAGCACAGAACCATATTTTAATGAAGAAGCGTACAAACAAAAGCAAACGAATACAATTGCCATAAATAGCAGTGGTCGAGGTTATGAAAAAGTGAATAATACCATAATGGAACAAGAAGTACTCCTTACAAAAATATGCCCTGAAAACTTAGAATTACCCCTCCATTCAACTGAATCAGAACGTCTAGTGTACAAATGGCCATGCACGTCAATGTGTAACATTCCCAAACAATGTTTCAAATCTTTACACCAATTCCTCAATAAATATGTAAAAAGCAAAGACAAAATCAAAATTAAATTACTGCAAAATATAGATACCTGTCCAGTGCGCAAGTACACAGGACTACATGGACATTCATTGGCCTGCATTACAGGACCTACTTGTAAAACCACTTTCCATGATATCAAAAGGATATCAACACATCATGCAACTATAAGAAATCTAGTCTATAAACTGTACTATGCTAAAAGTCCTGCTTTAGCACTAGCAAAGTTAAGTAACATCCTTCTACATGGTACAGCAAAAGACCTACTTGAAGAAATTCACTATATCCAGAAAAAATATTTAGGAAGTGAAAGCCATTTACAGAATGAAATAGCTTTAAACCAATTAAGCAACAATTCTACACATGGCAACCTTTTGCTAAACACATACAAAAAAGAAATACTAAAATTTAAAAGTACATCAGCTGAAGTACCAAACCATATATGTGTATGTTGCCGTAGAATTTTTTATAAAAGTAACACAAAAACTGTGGACCTATCATACAAAATAGAAGACAATGAAGATTCTAAATGGTTTGAATTAGCTCTCTACCTTCTAGCAGAAAACAAATGTGAAATAACTGAGCCCTTAATACTTTGCAGTTATTGCACTACAAAACTTGACAACAACCAAACTCCTTCACGTTCTATCACAAATAATTTGGAATTATACCCAGTACCAAAACCTCTACAACAACTTAATTTATATGAGAGCATCATAATTCAAACAGTACACCCATTTCAAGCAATAATACGCCTTCAACCAAAAACAGCAAAATTACCTCCCTCTGAATTGGTAAAAGGCATTCGTGGAAAAGTAGTTTATTTACCATTAAATCTAAAAGAAAATGTGCATACTCTAGGAGTGCAACGTCCAATGCAGCAATCTTTAATTATATTAGTAAATGGAGTACCTACAAATGAAAAAAAATATGGCAACAGCTTGTAGATTTATATAAAGTTAGACAAGCCTTCCAATATCTTAAAGAGAATAATGAATATTACAAAGAAATTAATATTGAAGAAAACTTGAAAGATACAACTGAAATAATTCAAGAAACACAAGAAGCTGGTCAATTTGAGCTACTAGATCCTGCTACAATATCAAATACTATAGACCATTATACAATTCATCCTTTGCACTGTAATGACACCGTACAAGATGTAATAGAAACTTACCAAATGCGTCAAACAAAAGGATCGCCAATCAGTATATGGGAACAAAAGTATAGAAGCACATGCTTTTCCGCTACTCTTTCCAACTGGCAAAGGAGGAAGGTATGATGATAGACCTATTCAAATATCAGCTTCAGAATACCGCTCATTACGGATGTATTCTGAAGATCCCAGATTTAGACAAAATGTGGAATACATATTCCACCTACTCTTTGAAAGTGAACTAGCAACTTTATGTTACTGAGTTGCACACATATTAAAATCAGGATCACACTTTCAAAATATGACAGCTAGACAATTATTAGAGAAAGTGCAACAAAAGGATGAGGTTTTACAATCAAATATTACAAATCTATTAGCAAATATGCGTGGTACTAAAGAGTACTGGTTTCAACGTCATGGAGATGTACGTTGTATGATCAGAAACCTTGGCCCACCCACTTGCTTTGTTACATTAAGTTGTGCAGAATATGCATGGGAAGATTTACATGATTTCCTACACATATCAAATAAAAACAAAACAAACATAGATATTCTAACACCTGGAGAACTTTGTTCTTTGGATCCTGTTAATGTTTTAAGATATTTTCACCATCGCTTCATTGCTATGCTACATTTTATTTGTAATAAAACTGTTCCTCCCCCAGTTTATTGAAAAATATGTCACTTGTGAAATTCCATCAGAAGCCACAAATAGTGATCTTTGTGCACAAATTTTACAATTTCAAAGACACAAATGTGGAAAATATTGTCGTCGCAAATACAAAAACAAAGGCAAATACTACACTAAATGCCGATTTGGTTTCCCTAGACCAGTTACAAATACAGGTCAAGTAAACAGCCTCATGTCTTCAGTTAGACATACTGTTAAAGGAAAGTCACCTAAAAATACATATTACATAAAAAGAAAAGAAGAAGAAAAATATATCAATGATTATAATGCAATCATTGCCCACTTATGGAATGCAAACATAGATGTGCAGTACATTGCAGACAATTCTAGTGCAGTTGCACGATATGTCACAGCATACTTAACTAAAGCAGAAAAGACAGAGCTCCAAGACCTCTGGAATGACCTGTCATCAGATAAAACAGTATCTCAGAAATTATACAGCTTGGGCATAAAAATGCTCACCCATAGAGAATGTGGATCTTATGAAGCAGCTGATCGTTTAACTGGTACTTCATTGTATGGTAAATCTGAAAATATAGTATGGCTAAGTCTTGGTCCAGCTAAATCTAGAAAAAGAGTTCTAAAATCATATGACGGTATAGAAACAATAGCCAAACATGATCCCAACAGCCAAGACATTTTAAAAAACAATTTATTTGACACATACTACCCAAACAGAAGTAATACTTTGGAAAACATGTGTCTATACCAAATAGCCCAAAACTACACATACAAAAATAATATGAAACCCGATGAAAAAAAAGGTAAATATAGAGTGACAGACTGTGAAGGCAGCTTAGTTAAACTCACTAAACCAAATTTAATGAATCATATCAAATTTTCATTGAAGACTCCTCAACATAAAGAAGTATATTACATGTCCCTGCTACAACTCTTCAAACCATGGAGAAAAGAAGAACAATTACTAGATAACTATGACTCATATGAGGATGCTTTCAAAGCAAATGAAAGCACTATAACTGATGTAAACTTTACACAGTACAAAACAATGTTGCACAATGAACAGCAACATGAAGAAGAACTCCAAGCCCAACTAGATAAGGATACTCCTGACAGTAGTCAACCTTCTGTAACAGGAAGCCAAGAACCACTGGGAGAACCACTAATAACAAATGAGGCAGAATTAGCTATGATAGAAGTAGAAAACACTATGTGTCAGTATGAAGATAAGGAAGACTTAACTATACTACAATCAAAACTAAACAATGAGCAAAGTAGCATTTTTCAAGAAGTAACAAAACGAATTGCACATGGTGTAAAACATGAAAATAAAGAATGTTCCTGCCATAATTATAAACCTATACTACTGTACGTCAGTGGTGAAGCTGGTTCTGGCAAAACATTCCTAATCAAAATCATTAGTAAGTTCCTTCAACAATTGACAAACAACAAACTGTCAGCTGTTGTCACTGCCCCCACAGGTTTAGCTGCCTTCAACATAGGTGGTGTTACATTACACCGATTACTACTATTACCAGTAGAACACCAGAACAAATTAGACTATTACAAACTTTCTGCAGAAGCTGCAATGGAATTACGCAGAGTATTGAAACAAATGAAAATGCTACTAATAGATGAAGTGAGCATGGTCTCCAACCTGATGTTAGCTTTGATTCACCTCAGATTACAAGAAGTACTCAAAACAGACTATGAAGAGCTCTTTGCAGGAAAACACATTATTGTTTTTGGAGATCTGCTTCAATTAACACCAGTAAAAGGTGAACCTATTTTTAAAACATTAGGGCACAAACTCTGCCGTAAAACTGTTGGCAGCATTGGAAATGTCAACCTTTGGCAACATTTCCAATACAGAGAATTAACAGAAAACATGCGCCAAGCTGCAGATCTAACTTATGCCAATATTTTAAAAAGTTTGAGAGTTGGTATACTTTCTAAAGAAGCAGAAGCAACATTGAAAACCCGGCACATTAATGCACTTTATGGCTATAATGCATGTGCTACAGATGTTATGGAACAATTAGCCCACAAAAATGTCAATTGTATGGCCTTAATGCCAACTCTTGCAAGCTGTTTCAAATTCAATGAAATCATGCTAAGTAAAGAAATGCAACCAATAATGGAAATTAGCGCCACAGACAAACTAGATGTACATGGTATGACACTACCCATGTGTGACCAAGCCACAACAAGACTAAATAATTTAGAAAAATCAATCTCAAACACAGCAGGCTTAGAAAAGATGTTAAAATTATCCTTAAATTGCAGAGTAATGCTTAAACGTAACCTTAACGTGGACCAAGGACTAGTTAATGGAACACTGGGTACAGTTGTTGGCTTTCAAACATACCCACGTGACAACAAAATTCAGTTTGTCAATATACTCTTTGACAAACTTTCAGAAGTAAAATGGATAGGACGCTCAACAGCTAGATTCCTTCTCTTCAAAGATATGTATGTACGCAGAGAACAATTTTCTCTAACTCTTGCATACGCAGTCACAATTCATAAATCACAAGGTCTTACCCTAGACAAAGCAATGATAGATATTGGTAACACAGTCTTTAAAGAAGGCATGAGCTACGTTCACTATCACGCTTACGTACACTTGACGGTCTATTTCTAATCAACTTTGATGCAAGTAAACGCTGATATTCCTTGTATTTTAGAATATAATAGACTTCGCTCACTATACACTCCCCATCTAAACACACATATTCTGTTCCACAAAAACTAAAACGTTGTAAAAGAAAACTAAATCAAACAGAAATGCAACAGGACGTCACTGCAAATCCTCCAAAGAGAGTAAAAGAAACTAATACTTCATCAAGTACCACAAACAAAAAAGAATCAATTAGAGAAAGTAAACCAGGTACTTCTTTAAAGAAGGAAGACAAACTCCAAAAAAGCAGTTAGATACAGAACTACCTGGACCATTTAAATTCTCAAATATAGTTGGTGTAAGTTGCTATGCAAATGTAGCCACGAATATTCTATTTCAATTACCACCAATTGTTGACAACATTTACTCACACAGTACAGACCCATTGTGTTTGCAAATGTTAGTACTTCACAGAAATGCAGCAAACAATCCTGACAACACATATAGTGTTTTTGGAATAAGACGACAATTGGACTACTGTGCTGGAATGGTGAAATTCACTATAAACTCACAGGAAGATCCACAAGAATTTCTAATGTACTTACTACAAGTACTGGAAAACAAAAACATACCTATAAATGAAATCTTTCAGATTTCATACATGTGGAAACATACATGCACTCTCTGCAACAATGCGACACAAGAAGAAATCCCCAATGAACGCTTCATATATATATCAATACCAAATTGTGAATCCATTCCATTTCAGCAACTTGTACAAAATGCAAACCATGGTAGATTATTCTCTACCTGCAATTCAGATAATCGCTCCACGTTAGTAATACAAACACATAGTAAATACGTAATACTAATGCTTCTACGTTACAATGCAGATGGTACCAAAAACAACTGCAAGCTGACTGGATTCACACATGGTCAAATATCACTTGGTAAGAAAACCTTCACAACAATAGGTATACTCTACCACGCAGGAGCCACAACCAATTCAGGGCACTACACTGCATACATAAAAAAGAAATGTGGATGGTTTGAATGTAATGATAGTACCATTACTCTAAAGCAGAGATTACCAGCAAATCTTACAAACGCTTATTTGATGTTCTTAAAACCAAAATTTGATAAATAAACTGTATTTAAACCTTTAAGTAAATATGTGTTACAAAAATATAAACTGTTAGAATACTCCAAAAGCTATCTAAGTGCTCAAAGATTCTACAACAACTAATCAGATAAATGAATACCACTAAATTAGACCAAAAAATACACAGTTAGAATACGCCAATTGGTATCTAACTGTCCCAAAATTATAAATTTGTGTTAAAATAATATAAACTGTTAGAACACTCCAAACGCTATCTAACAGCTCAAAGATTCTACAACAACTAATCAGATGAATGAATACCACTAAATTAGGCCAAAAAATACACAGTTAGAATACGCCAATTGGTATCTAACTGTCCCAAAATTTAACAATATCCAAATAGGTAAATCAAAACCACTAAAATATATTAAAAAAATAGACAGTTAGAATATGCCAATTGATATCTAACTGCTCCAAAATTTTATGATATCAAAACAAATGAAGAATCTGTTACTGCTCCAAAAAAAATACAACAAAGCAAAGTATAAAGCATTAGCCAGAAACAACAAGTGAACACTGAAAACAAACAAACAAATAAACTGTAGCATAACAGAAAAAGGGTGTTTTTTAATCCAACATGGATTTTTTTTTCTCCCACAGACCCAATGATTTTAGCAACAAATACAGAAACTGAGCAAATTGCACAGAACTCTGATTTGTACTCTACTAAATATGAGAGTCGAAAAAAAATAAAAGTATATTGCTTATGCAATGTAATAAGTCATTACAAAATACTAATACTAACATGCTATTTTCTTTTATCACAGAAATGAAGAAGAAAAACATGGACTCCCATTACTAGACCAAACAGTAAGTATACAATAATAAGGACAACCATAGCAGCATATCACATCTATAGTATCTAATACCTTTGTTCCTTATACATTTGTTTTTCACCCAAAGTTATAAGCAAATATGAATGTGATATGCTGCGGTGGTTGTTGCCAGGGCATAGAGTCTTGGGTGCATGGCATATCACATCCATAGAGTCAAACATTTCAACTATGATCTATGGGAAACTTTTAATGTCCGCGAACAATGTGAGTGTTCTTAGAACACTTTGAACTTGCCAGCGAACAATACGGACACCGTTTTCAGGACACCCCCTACGAACATTTCAGAACAACGCGATAGTTCTTACAATACTTTCAACTTGACAAAGAACAATATGGACAGCGTCCTCAGGACACCCCCTACGAACACTCCCCGGACACCGGGATTGTTCTTAGAAGCGTCTTCAGAACACCACCATCTTGTTTATTTGTGAACATTTCAGGACACCGCGAGTGTTCTTAGGACACATTCAACTTGACAAAGAACAATACGGACAGCGTCCTCAGGACACCCCCTACGAACGCTCCCCGGACACCGCGAGTGTTCTTAGAACCGTCTTCAGAACACCCCCATTTTGTTTATTTGCGAACATTTCAGTACACTGCGAGTGTTCTTAGGACACATTCAACTTGACAGAGAACAATACGAACAGTGTCCTCAGGACACCCCCTACGAACACTCCCCGGACACCGCGAGTGTTCTTACAAGCCTCTTCAGAACACCACCATCTTGTTTATTTGCGAACATTTCAGTACACCGCGAGTGTTCTTAAGACACATTCAACTTGACAGAGAACAATACGGACAGCGTCCTCAGGACACCCCCTACGAACACTCCCCGGACACCGTGAGTGTTCTTAGAAGCGTCTTCAGAACACCCCCATTTTGTTTATTTGCGAACATTTCAGGACACCGCGAGTGTTCTTAGGACACATTCAACTTGACAGAGAACAATACGGACAGCGTCCTCAGGACACCCCCTACGAACAATCCCCGGACACCGCGAGTGTTCTTAGAAGCGTCTTCAGAACACCCCCATTTTGTTTATTTGCGAACATTTCAGGACACCGCGAGTGTTCTTAGAACACATTCAACTTGACAGAGAACAATACGGACAGCGTCCTCAGAACAACCCCTACAAACATTTCAGGACACCGGGAGTGTTCTCAAAAACATCTTCAGAACACCCCCATTTTGTTTATTTGCGAACATTTCAGGACACCGCGCGTGTTCTTAGAACACATTCAACTTGACAGATTACAATACGGACTGCGTCCTCAGGACACCACCTACGAACACTCCCCGGACACCGCGAGTGTTCTTAGAACAGTTTCACTTTGCTTGCGAACAAAACAGACACATATTGACTCCTTAGAACACCCCCTAGTCAGTTTATTTAGAACATTTCAGAACACCTGTGATGGCCGCAAACAAATCGAACACAAAAAGTACGTCTAACACATAAAAAACACAACTTTCATCCTATCTCATACACTTCCACCCTCCCCAAACACTCCTACACACCAACACACTTTACAAAATACACATTTTGAACAAAGTTTCACCGCGCTGTCCGGGGACGTCCGTGAATCCAATATGGCGGGCGCTACCGAAAAATCTGACGTACTTCACGCTCCACGCCGTCCAATCAGCGAACACTTTGCATGTCCGCGAACATCACGCAAGACGATTGGCCAATCAGGACACTTCCCACGGAGCCAACAGGGAAGTGTATCCGCAAACCGAACACAGATATCACTCTTTTTTTTTACCTACTTTTTGGTCATTTTAAAAAAAAATACTGGACGGATTTTCACCAAATCTGCAAAAGCACGCTTTCGGGACCAAGCCGCTGCTCCTGGTCCAAATTTGGTGGAAATCCGTCCAGCGGTTTGGGCTGTATGCGCGAGCAAAACATTTTTCCCATTCACTCTATGGAGAGTGAGTATAATGTATACAAATATGAGCATATAGAGGGAAGGTAGAGTAATAAAAATAAAACTATGAGAAAGTGCTGATAACCATAATGATTATCTTCATGCACGGAAAGGATTGCTCTCTTTCAAGCCTGTATCTTCCGCTATGTACATGTTTCATATGATGTGACAGGACCCTAAGTCTACAAATATAGTACCTTTTCAATTTTTACTTCCTGACTGTTACTGAAGAAAACTATGTGGCTTCGATATGTCAGTAAAGGATAAAAAGGGAGAGCCAGCCATGTGATGTCATCAGTTATGTCATCAATGACATTTGTGATGTCATCTTTGATGTCCTGGGTGTTAGTGTTAGCAGTGCACGGTGGCGCGAGTTATGGTTGCTTATGTTACCATAACTGGCGAATTTCAAGGGATTTTCGGTTTTACTTGGAACCACAACGTCCCTTTAACAAAGTTTTTTCACTGAATTTCATAGGTTTTTAGTAGCGCAACTTAACCATAACGTCCCTTTAACAACGTTTTTTTCACTGAATTTCATAGGTTTTTAGTAGCGCAACTTAACCATAACGTCCCTTTAACAACGTTTTTTCACTGAATTTTATAGGTTTTTAGTAGCACAACTTAACCATAATATCCCTGACATGTAACATAGAACATACTAACCCCCTCGTAGTGATTTTCATGTCCGCGGACTACCGCCATGTCCGCGGACACATCGAAAATCTGAGCGTGGTGAATGTAAATTTAAATAGTGTGCCCCATTTCCCCTTTGAAGTTGGCTCTGAAAAGAGCCGTTTTTTTTTTTTTACAGATGCTTGACAGACACCTGTTATTTTATATTTTTTTTCTTGTTTTTTTTCTTACTTTACTCCTAAAATCTTCACATAACCTTCTCCAAAGCAACACTTACATTCCAAAATAGAAAGGCATTTCCGGTAAAAGATAAAGAAATGCCATCTTCTTTAAAATGAACAGCATTACTGGCATCAATATTCTCATTGTTACAGAAGATCATACCAGCTCTAAGCATGAAGGCACACATGCCTCGGTTGATGACACACCTAGCAATGTTTTGTTGAGGACAAAAAACTGAACTATTGTCCCATATTGCCCTAGGTAGTAATCCAGAAAAAATTACTTTCGCATTTGGAAGGATCTTCATTACGGCTTGAACCAAGCGTTCCAAATCAGCCAACAAAGTAGGGGCACTGATGTTGCCCAAATGGAAAGCACCATAGTGCAAAACTACCACATGCGGACTGTTCATCGTGGCCATATCCGCACAAACTTGTACAATTCCCTGTACATTGCAATCAGACACAGTGCTCCACACCACCTCCACTCCTTTCACATCAAAGTTCTTTGCAACATGCCTGCATTCAGCGTACTGCTGTAAACCATACACAAACATATCTCCGAGCACCAACACCCTGACTTTCTCCACTTCTGCCATCTTCACCACACACAGTCTCTTTCAACACAAATCCACAACCTCGACATCTGATTGGCTGATCCGTACAGTCTTCTTTCCATGTTGGATTTCCTGGAAAAACCCGGATGTACCACGCCCTGTCCACGAACAGCCGCGGTGTCCGTGGACGGCGTCCACTTTACTCTCTGTACCATTCCCTCATTGCATACAGCTAAGCAATCACACAATACGAATAACGTCCTCAGAACACCCCCATTTTGTGAATTTTCGAACATTTCAGGACAATTATCATTTCATTATTCAACATATTAACATTACAAATATTATACTTTTATCTTGTACTCTGCACACAATGCTATCTTTCTCCATTAGTAGCTCAGTATACTACATAGAATCCCATAACACAATGCTATTTATATCAATGCATCGTTCAAAGCACTAATAACGGTATGATATTTATTGCAATATCCTTGACACTTTTTTCGGAACATTATAATAAAAATCCCTAGTACACAAATTCCATGAAAAGTACATACACATGTGATGTCATCAGTGATTTCATCAATGACATTTGCGATGTTATCTTTGATGTCCTGGGTGTTAGTTTTAGCAGTGCATGGTGGTGGCGCAAGTTATTTTTCATAGCTTACCATAACTTGCTATTTTCAGGGGTCTTTCGGCTGTACTTAGATCCATAACGTCCTTTAAACAAACTTTTTTTAATATCACGCAAACAATATACAAACATGGCGTGCAAAAACCAACTTCTACAGATGGCTTTACACAGAATGTTGCAAAGTAAGAATTTATGCTCGTTCACAGTGAAGATCAGCTGCTTCCATTTTTTTCTCGGGCCCCGGAGAGGCTCACGAAGCAGACTATAAGGTTGTATTGTGTTTGACCTTGACAGACAGAGATTGTGATGAAAGACTTCTCTTGAAGGAGTGTTGCTAAAACGTAAGAGAAGATAAAGATGAAATTTCTGAAACGAAACCACTTTTACATATTATATCACTATGCGAAAGATCGTTGGCACACGCAGAGTCGTATTTTGGGACTGCACCACTCGTAGACAATGGAAATTGCAATTGTACTGTAAGTAACCCTTTAGATTACTTTATACCAAATATAATTACAATAGCGTAGCATTAAAGACCGCTGAAGTTGAACTTGTTCGTTGAAAGTGGCATAATGTTTTCTACCGCGCACTATCACCGCCAAATTGATCCCCTGTCGTTTAGAGGGCTCTGAAAAAGGCAGACGACACAGGGTGGGTTAATAGAAATAATTTAACCGGTCTATAGGCTGTCAAGCGCTCTACTCGCTGTGCCACTTCACTGTAGCCTGTCAAGTGGCACAGCGAGTACAGCGCTCGCTTTGACATCCGTGCACAGCTTGCTAACGCAAGTTTGAATCCCGGCAAGGCGAAACTCAGCCTTTCATCCTTCCGTGGTCGATAAATGAGCACCACACACCGTGGTTAATAATAAGCACCGCTTACATACCTCACAGTTCTTAGCGCTATATGAATGGGAAAATATTATTATTTTATTATTAACATACTCTGTTGCACTATCTTCGATAGCAAATAGTTTCACGCCCTAATAAATAAAATGATGATTTTTAATGAAGATCGGCTGGTGAGACTAATTTATGTTTTTTGAAACAGGTACGTGGCCCCATTTTGTCTATGTCACGATTTACAGACTCCAGCGGATTGGGTCTTCAACTGCCAGGTGCAAGTCCAAATATGCAACTTCATGACCCTCACCATTTTATGGGACAATCGCCAAGGACCAATATGCCCTTACGCAGTACTAGCGGCTACAAACAACATGCCAACCAATAGGGTGGTCTAATGGCTCGTTGTTGGAGCAACCTTCCGATTATCAGAGCGACCATTTCCTGCTTTTATCATAAACCAACAGCCTATCTACCGCAAAGGAACAACGCATGGCTCCAAATAAACTTTTGCTGATCAACAGCAGAGATAATAGCAAATCGCTGAATATGCACTAAACATTTAATGTGAAATAAATGTACTTTACCAAATGTACAATCCTGCTGTTTACTTTTAAACCACAGTTTCATATTCCGAATTGTGGCGCACTGAGTTGTAAGCTGATCTAACACTCTCTGTACCGCAAAGGAACATCGCGTGTCTCAACATGAACTTTTGCGGATCGACAACAAAGACAAATGCAAATTGCTGAATATTCTCTAAACATTTGATGTCAAAAACATGTACTTTACAACATTTACAATCTTGCTCTTTGCTTTTAAATCACAGTTTCATATTCCGAATTGTGGCGCGCTGTGTTGTGACATAATGTGTGTTGTCTTCCGGGTTCTGTGTAAAGTCGCGTAGTACTGGAGACGACTGGGCGTGTTTCATTACGCACCCTGTAACGTCACGGAGAAAGGCGGGGAATATGAATGCTTTGATAATATCAGGCTTAGGGGCGGGAGATATGATTTAGTGTCGCAAAAGCAAGTCAGCCAGGTCAATAGCGCCAGTCATAGGATTATCACATAATGTCGGCGCACACCAGCCGGATTTATCGTTTCTTTAGTGGACAAAAAGTCGGTTGACGCCCCTAGGAAATTGTACTATTATCGAACAAAAATAGTGCTCTTAAAACACTTTCACCCTGACAACGAACAATACAAACAACGTTCTCAGAACACCCCCATTTTGTGTAATTGCAGCCATTTCGGGACACTGCGAATGTTCTTAGAACACATTCAACTAGACAGATTACAATACGGACAGCGTCCTGAGGACACCCCCAGTTTGTGTATTTACGAACAATTAAGTACACCGCGAGTGTTCATAGCTCATTTTTACCTTCCTTGCGAACAAAAATGACACATACTCCGTCCTCTAAACACCCCACCATTTAGTTTATTTACAAAATGTCAGAACAGCCGTGTTCTCCGCGGACAAATCGAACGCAACAAAAAGGTCTAGCACATAAAAAAACAAAACATTGAACCTATCTCATACTCCCCAACCCTCCCCAAACACTCTTACACACCAACACAAGGCACTAAATACAATTTATTATCCACGTTTCACTGCGCTGTACGCGGTCGACTGCGAACACAAGATGGCGGGCGCCACAGAAAATCTGACGCGCTCCACGCCCCTCACCGTCCAATCAGCGAACACGTTGCATGTCTGCGGACATGACGCAAGCCCATGGGCCAATCGGGGTGCTGTCCGTGGAGCGAACAGGGAAGTCCGTCCGCGAAGCGAACGCAGATATCACTAATTTTTTTGCCTTACATTTTGGTCATTTTTAAAAAAAACTACTGGACAGATTTACACCAAATTTACAAAAGCACGCTTTTGGGACCAGGCCGCTGCTCCTGCCGCAAATTTGGTGTAAATCCATCCAGCGGTTCGGGCTGTAGCCGTGCGCAAGGTTTTTTCCCATTCAGTCTATGGGAAAAAAAAAAAGTTTTGGGACCCCTCCTATAACTTTTCCCCCCCCTGGATGAATCCTCACCAAACTTTGCAAAAATAAAAATTCAGAGTGACCCAACTACTTTTTTTGCAAAGTTTGGTGAGGATCGTGCATTAGCTGTATGCATTTTTGAGTTCTTCTGGCAATATACAAATATATTCAAATACATGCGACATTTATGATGGTTGTAGGACACAATGATATAGCCACCATCAATTTAGGAGTAAGCTATGATGGAACAGCTACAGTTGTTTCTACTTTAGTAAAGAGTCATTCAGAAGGAGAACCTCACACTTTAGTGTGAAGTGATATGTATCTTTTCAGTTCATTCAGCCCATTGAGCACATCTTTAGAGACATTTTACCTTTAAAGAATTTATTTGTAAAGCATTAATTTTGTTATAAGGATACTTTTGTGATCCTGCATTATTTGAAATAAGGTTTTGCTTGTCTCCATAAGATTTATAAGGCAGCCTTGTACACTCATGTTTATTCATTGAGCACTCCTAATCTTGTAGATACATGTGCAGTGTAGTTTTCTCTTTATAGTTTGTTTGTTTCTGACTTGGCATGCTCATAATTGATGGAGGTGGGGAACCATGCAGAGTGGTGGGAGGCTATATAAAGAAGGTAAGACCCTTTTGAGGCCCACTCCAGAATAAAAACAACCCTCTAGGGAAATAGGCCAGGAGACAGCTTTGCAAGAATAATAAGGTTTAATTGTACAGCATACAAATATCAGCAAAGGAGTCTGCTGCTCGAGAGCGCTCTGGTTAATCTAAGGACAGGCAGAAACTTAAAAATCCATGTGGCATCATAATACACAGTACAAACGATTGCTACTGATTGGTAGTACCGTAAGGATGGGCCTGCTACATAGGGGATGCCAGGCTACAATTGGTTAGTTCTGTTGCCGTCGATCAGCATCCACGTGGGTCAGCTGGGGACATCTCAGTTTTGGGTGAAGGCAGGGTTGCTCGTATAACACATTGGGCCTCATTACGACCCTGGCGGAAAGTGACTGACCGGACCGCAACAGCGTAAATAGCGTTTCCGCCATTGCACGAAGGAGCAAAGTGCGGCCAATCACGACCCATCGGGCACGAGCATTACGCCATGGCGGAATCCGAAAGGCTGCGATGGCGGAAATGACCCCAAAACGGCCCTTACCGCCGCCGTACGCTGCACCAGGTGCAATACCGCCACCCATCTTAGCGGTCACCGTAATGAGCGGTCACCGTAACGAGCGTGCACCGCAAATTACGGCCACCGTAAATATACGGAAACGGAAGTAAAAGCATGTGGCCGGAACGGGAAACAGCACGCCGCACAACTATAAAATCCGAATCCCAACACAACCATAAAAAATCCGACCCTGACACACATCCCAACCCGTTAGCAACCCCAGTTAAAAAAATAAATATGGGAAAGGTAGCCAAGAAAGCGTGTGACCGCAAGCGGCAGGTACACTTCTCCCGAGAGGAACTGACCGTGCTCACCGAGACCCTCCAGGAAAATTCTGCCGTCGTCTTCTCCAGTCAAATGACCAGGACGGCCCTTGCCAACAAGAAGGCCATATGGGCCCTGGTGGCACAGCGCGTAAGTGCGGTGGGGACAACACCCCGCACGCCACAGCAATGTCGCAAGCGGTGGGACGACCTGCGGATCCGCGTACGCAGCATACTTTCTGCGAACAGGAACATCGCCACAGCTACCGGGGGGGGTTCAGAGTCGCCCATCAAGTTGACCCCCTGGGAGGAAATCTGCGCCTCCACCATAGGAATGGAGAGCATAGAGGGAGTCGGAGGGATGGAGAAAGGAGTGCCGACATCCGGAGAATCAGGTAGGTTGGCCAAGAGAAACAATGCGAAATCCACAAACCACGAACATGTGCAGTACCATGTGACCCCATAGTGCAATACATACTTTGCCCTGACAGCGCCCTCTAAAAGTCAGAATGAACAAACAAATCAATCAAGAAGCCATAAACAACCCTACATGTGCAGCATGCACCCCCTAACTGCAGGCAGCCAAATGAATGCATCCTCAATCCACACGAAAATGAGCCCACCTCCAAGGCCCAGTCCCAAATCAGCCTCATGTACCACCCCAATGCATTTGATACGTTGCCATTCCAAATCCGACAGACCCATAACTAACGCTCGCCCCTCTTTACTCCACCACAGGGTCCGATACCAACGACGAGCTGCAGGACACCCCTACCAGCACGCCTGCAAAGAGGGCCAGGACCAACGTCCCAAGAGCCTCCACCTCAGGTGCAAGGATCAAGACACGGCAGCAGCAGGAATCAAGTGGCAGCACACTGGAGGGGACTGCAACAGGCACCCCAGCAGCCAGCAAGTCCACAACCCCAGCACCACAGGTCCCCCCAAAGAACGTATCTGATGGCACTGCCTCTGGTGGTAGCAGCACCATAGGTGACACAGCTGTCATGCCAGCATGCTCCGACACGGAAAACAGTGCTGGCGACGTAGGTACCATCCATGACCTTTCCCAATCCCCCTGCATGTTCCATCCCCTACACCATGACGAAACCACGCAGGGGCACCCTGAAGACGACGACTGGCCAACCCCCACAAGTCCTGTGCCAAGGCAACATGTGTTGAGCAGCCCCCCTGTCACACCACCGCAAATGTCCATGGCCCAGCAGAGGCAACAGTCCCTCGACCTGCTGATCGAGCAACAGCAGGAAGCGTCCACGCTACTCAAGGACCATGCAAATGAATGCGGGGGTTCCAGGGCAGCCATGGAAACATCCACCGAGACACTCAGGGCACAAATAGAGAAAAGTAGTGAGAGCCTCAGGGGAGAAATGGAGAGAAGCACCGAGAGCCTGAGAGCACAAATGGAGAAAAGCACCGAGAGCCTGAGGGGGGAACTGCATGCGACGTCCAAAGACGTTTGTGCTGAACTTGCTGCTGTGCGCCGTGTGCTCTCGGAGCTCTCACAAACCCTCAGAGACATGCATGGACGCGAGCAGGCAGAGACATCATCCGTGGCAAGTTCCGTCCAGGGCAGCCCCCAACGCAGATCTGGCAGGAACCTGCGCTCCACGGGCAGGGGTGCCCCTGATACCCGTAGAGGGGGCTTGCAATAGCGTCTACCCACGGACAGCATGCATATTTGGACACTGGTGTTGGGGGGGGAGGTAGTAGGGTGGAGGGGGTGTGTTGGGCTTCACTGGGTGGCGGGTCCATAGGGTGTATAAATCAAATCACATTAACAATACAGCACCTCATTATCATCCAATGACATGTGTGGACATTGATATTTGCGTACGAGGCCTTCATAGGCGTACAGTCCACAATGTGCCTGTACTACACACACACAGTGCCACAGGTCCCCTTTCCGTGTAATAGGCACCATGCGTGGTTGCTAGAAGCATGCATCTATGATGCTCTGTCGGATTGCACGTACATCCTGTGCCTCATGGACTCCTTGAGGTGCCTCCACATCCCCACCCTCATCATCATCATCATCTTCAGGTGCATGCAGTACAGCGTCAGGGGGCATGGGCACATTCCTACGTATGCACATGTTGTGCAGCATGACACATGCCATGACCATCTTAGAAACCTTCTCATGGCTGTACATGAGTGCCCCGCCAGACCTGCTGAGGCTGCGGAAACGAGCCTTCAGTAGGCCGAATGCCTGTTCAATGACCACACGGGTACGTGAGTGGGCATGGTTGTAGTCCTCCTCATGCTCGTTCTGTGGGTTCCGGATTGGTGTAAGGAGCCATCTCTTCAGTGGATACCCGGCATCACCTGTATGAGACGAATAAAGGGTGTCAGTGGAATGATAGTGCTAAGTAGCCCCCCCCCCCCCTGCAAGGTCATTGACGCATCAAATGGGCCACGATGTCATGCATGGAATGAGACTCACCGAGTAGCCAGGATCTGTGCCCTGCGTGTCGCTCCATGTAGCGTGGTATTCTTGTGTTCCTCAGGACCATAGAATCATGGGTAGATCCTGGAAATCTGGCACAACAATGCGTAAATATCTTGTTGGAGTCACACACCATTTGCACATTGATTGAATGAAATTGTTTCCGGTTGCGGTACTGGACCTCCATGGCATGTGGGACAACCAATTCAACATGGGTGCAGTCGATGGCACCAATGCAACCCGGGATGCCGCCAAGTGCATGGAATCCCACTTTAGCGTTGGTAATCTCCTGGTACGTGCGTGGTAGTGTGATGTGGTCGTCGGCGTGCTTCAGGAGGGCATCGTGCACTTGGAAGAGTGTCCGTGAGAACAGTGGCTGTGAAATGCCATGCAACTGTCCCACTGTGTGCTGGTAGGTGCCTGTGGCCAGGAAGTGGAGTGCAGACACCACCTTCAGTAGGGGTGGGATGGCGGTTGGGCTATCTATCATGCTCACGAGGTCAGCATGTGTCATGTCCACAATGGCGATTATGGTGTCCCGGTCCAAACGGTAGAGGGTGTGGATCTGCTCAGCAGTGAGGTTGAACGGATCGGCTCGGAGGCGTGGGATTGCGGGCCGCCTGCGTGGTGGTAGTGGCAGTGCTTGTGGGCCTTGCTGACCCTGCCTTGCCCTCCTCCTCCTCCTTCTCCTCCGTCTCCCCTGTGCGCCCGGTTGTTGTACCTGTTGTTGTTCGTCGTCTTCTTGTAGTTGTAGCACTTGCAGTTCTATCTGGTACCCCAGGCCCAACATCGCTAGTCCTGCCGGTAGCATTTTGGAGTGGGAGTGGTTGTGGGAGGGGTTTGGGTCTGCAATATATGTGCTGTCGGCCTGTATGGCCTCCACCTGTGCTGATTGAATGATTCTGTGGCAGATGCTATCCCTTCTGGCCGAGCACGTCCCGCACGTAAGGCTGCATTTGGCCGCATGGCATCTTGGGATTTGAATCATGTATCAAATCCCGATGGCAGTGTGATGTACTTTGACTGATTTTCATGCTATGCTCCCATTGTTACACATGCTATGATTGCAGCCGCTTACATACCTGTGAAGAGTCAGTGGTATGTAGGGCTCGATCGATGGCCGACCCTCATGCAGCACAGTAACGTACTTCACCGACGGGCGTGGCGTGCCATTTGTGATTGCAGCCAGTTAGCATCATGACACACAGCCGCACTACATTGATGTAATTGTGAATGCAAGCGTTCACAGAAGCCTTTTCGACGTAATGTTGCAAGTGAGGAATTCGAAGGCCAGCATTTTGGGTTTTGAAGTAGCGGCGAGGATACGCCCACAGGTCTGGCTGGAAATGTAACGTTCTATTGTAGAATGTCCTTGGGACATGGCCCATAACGAGCAGGCAATGAATGATATGAATTGAATGGGATGCGCAACAGCGTAGTGGACGATAAGGCAGGACGTTCCCAAATCCATCTTGCTTCACAACACTACAGATCCGGCCAGGGGCACAGTGGTTTTTGCGGACTGCATTACGCACAGACGCGATGGAAGTTTCACATATTATGTGAGTGAATATTCATGCGTTTTCATTGCGGGATGAGGGAATGATGTGTGGATGCATGGACTGATGATTCCGTTTAGGGTCTGCCATGTACATGGGTTTTTTGATTCACTCCCCTTCCCCTGCGTTATGTGATGCAAGGCTGCCATAGTGGGACATACGTCTATCTGCCCTTGTCGGATCCTCCCTGTCTCGACGCGCCTTCATACACTTGTGTCTAGGCACGTTACTAATCCCATGTAATGGGTTCTATCTTGACGGACGCATGCACAGTAACCAACGTTGACAATGGTGTATTTGGCTCGATTGGTTTCGTTATGATTCGATACTGATTTAGGGGTGTGTATATTCCTTTGGAGTGGGCTAGCATGCATATGGGTGTGGATTTGGTGTGTTGAATGAAGATTGTAATGCATCATGAGTCCCGTAATGCAATCGGTTAATTTGTGTTTCTTTTGGGTGACAGGTATCTCCTGCCCTATTGCAGATGCCATCTCTATGCCACTCCTCCAGATGGTTTTTACTCTCGACTCCTGCAGCTTCGGGTGAATCAGTGGAGCACCATTTCGATCATATGGGACGATCGCCAATGGGCCACATGCCCTTACGCTGTACTGGTGGCTAGGTGCAACATTTCGGCCTTTCAGCTCGACTAGTGCCTGCCTCATGGGACGGACCTGCGGTTCTTGCCGCTTCCATGTTGCCTTTTGGAACGTTGATGTAGGCCCTGTGTGCCATGATGGTACAGGGCGTCACACAAGTGGAAGCCGGTCAATTATTGCAGATGCAGCCCTCGGTGATGATGGTTGTTTTGGTGGTATTTTGCAAATTGCTGTGGGGCCTTTGTCATTTGGATGTGCATTTAAATTGTATTCCGATATTTGTCGTGTTGCGTTGTTCTTTGCAGGTGATGTGGCGATTTTCGCTTTGTGGCGGTATGTATTGCGTGATGATCTGCATTGTGTTCCGCCTTCTGAGTTGAGTTGTGTGGTACAGTACTGGCCGCGTTTGCCTACGTAGCACAGTATGGTCACGGATAGGGGCTGCCATTGTGACTGTTTACATGATGTGCTGTTCAGGGGCGGGGGATTGGCTTTTGGCCGACTGGTGCCTGTCAGCCAGGTCGATTGGTGGAATGATGGGTTGTTCAGAATGTGGCTGGTCACAGGTGACTGTGTTTGCGTGCGTTTGTTGGAGGGGGACTGGGGTCATGTCCATTGGAATAGCTTCTGTATTGATGCCATCTGTGCCCTGCAGCTCCCATCGGCCCCTCTTGGGATGAGCCTGGCTGCTCAGTCACTCTGCCGACTTGTGTGGTACATGCTTCTGCTGATGGTTGGTTTGTTTACTGGCATGAGTACAGGGCTGGTGCAATCCCCCTCAGGATGCTGTTTTGGATGTTGCCTTGCGCTGGTGGCAAGCGATGGGGGACTACTGTTGTTTTGTGTCATGTGTTCTTGATTTTCATTTTGATGTATTGTACCTTCACATGCCTGTGCTGCGTCAGTACGGCTATGGTGACATGCCGTACATGGATGCCCACTCACGGGGCGCTTTGAGCCCCTGCATGCTTTTCTACGTTGGCATGCATGGGTGAATTGTGGATTTCACTGGTTGCATAGTGTGAGTACATTGCGCCTGCCAGGAGTTGTGCAATGAGGCCAGGGAGTGGAGTGCAGGCACTCAGTGGGCCATTTACGGTTGGTTCGCGTTGCCGTATTTCTCGCCATGGCGGAATGGTACTTTACGACGTGCTTGATGGCGTTCAGTACATGTCCGCTAGGGTCAGAATTCGCGTACCGTTGCGCCATGGCGGTGATTCCGGTTTTGCAAGGCGCGCGTGCGCGTACTTGGTGCAGTTAGCGTTGCCGTTCACTGCGGTGTCGCTAATGGCATCGTACTTTACGGTGACGGGTCATGATCGCAACGAGCGGTGTTCGATGGCGGTATTGCATTTCCGCCATCATTTTTCCATTTCCGCAAGGGTCGTAATGAGGCCCATTGTTTAATCTAAACTAACATGCTAAACTCCCTGTTCCATCACTGTGGCATGCACCTGCGTGGCACAGAAACTGGTGCCAGTGGGAAAGGAGGATAAAATGTAGTCATGTTGACCGACGCATTCAGGGTTTTGTTTATACCGCATTTCCCGCACTCATGGTCTCCACCCTGGGTTTGATCTTTAATTCACCCCTCCCTGTATGTTGTTTTACAAAGGCTGTGTTTTATGTTGGGGGAAATACAGCTGCGCATTCTTAGATATTTTATGGACGCTTCATTTGTGTTGGGACGGAAGGTTTGGTTGCTTGCTTATCATGGAATGCAAAGGTGTGGTGGTTGGGCCAGTGGTGTGGGTCTGTCTCTGGACTGGCTGGGTGGGGGTTAGAGGCCTATTTGCATTTTAGTGGAGATGAATGGACGTTACTCCGAGCCTGGTGTTGTCTCACACTCTTGCAGGGGGTGCATTCCTCTGAAAGATACTAAATGTTTGCAACAGTGAAGGGACAAGGGGTGGAAGTGAACCTCCATGAGAACTGG
Organism: Ambystoma mexicanum; assembly: GCF_040938575.1. NCBI lineage: Eukaryota > Metazoa > Chordata > Amphibia > Caudata > Ambystomatidae > Ambystoma > Ambystoma mexicanum. The sequence goes on along the minus strand of NC_090937.1, from coordinate 564,560,892 downwards.
CTGCACAGATTCCTAGTAAGTTGGGTTCATGGAGTTTGGTGGGTGCAGTGCGATCATACAGGCCTGTGCTTTTTTGGCCTACTATAAAATAGAGTTTCATTCTCTGTGTTCTCCAGTGCTCTGCATCTACAGTTGGTGCTATACTACTTCTATATTGTGTTTAATCGTGTGGTTATCTCCCCCCCTTATAGACTGCATCACTTCATATGGGGTTCACCTCACCTGAAAGTGTCTAGGGGGCTGGGATATACTTATTCCCATCCCAACATTCCCCCCTTTTGTTTCTTCTACCATAACACATTCTCCTTCCCCATATTAATGCTCATTTCCATGCCTTTCTGTTTCATCCCATGCTGGTGTTCCCTTAATTGGCATCCATGCTCTATGCACATTTCATACACTTTCCCCTCATTGTGCATATTGTTCAGCTTTGCATGTCATGTAGGTGCACCCTCCACCACCAGATCCACCCATACTTCCTTATAGTTTTCAGGGTCAGAGAGAGGAACAACGGTTGTGTGCTCTAAATTATCAACTATATCTCCAATAGAAATTGGGACCATGTGGTGAACAGGGCAGTTATTTTGCTCAGTTTGTATCTCTTCTTCTTTTGTATCATGAGGTACCTTAGTATTCCCAACACTAACCATCATCATTGCGCTTTTAGGCACAGCTTTGACAACACTGGAGATCCAATTGGCATGTGCACAAGATCTCCAGGATAACCACGAGGATGGTGACCGATATCTTTACCAATGTTCCAAGCCATGATGGGACCCAGCTGAAGGCCATGGTTAACCAGTCTTCTTCTTGGACCCCAGCTTCTTTTTTCATTTTGACCACTAGTTCATGTACTGCTGCAATGATGTGCAATGATGTGTGACAATGTCCCATTTTAGCATTTTCAGCATATTCAGAAGGTAAGAAGGTGCAACATGAACTCCCAATCTTTTTTCAAACACCACCTTCCTTGGCTGTGAGGAGATCCAGTACATAGTCGTTCTGTATTGTCATTAGTCTGAGAGCCCTTAGTTCCACTTTTATGACATTGAAACCTTGCTCAGTATCATTAGCCTTCTCTATCAGCTCCCATCGCACTATTTGGAGCCATTTTACATTGGCCCGTGTCAGGATGCTGGGTATAAGAAATGCAAAAAACATCTCTGCTGAATTATAGACCTTATATTCATCACCTATTTGCGCATGCAGTTCAGACAAGTCTGTGGATATGTAATTTGAGGCTCTCTTTCTTCTTCACAGCTGGTCATAGGGCCCCTTGTCAGGGATGATGTGAATGTTTGGTGGTGGCATTGTGTATTCTGTTTCTACTGTTGGGTGTACGGTGGGAGTAAGAGTAGGAGTCCTCCCTTCAGCTGTTCTTCTGCTACCACTAACAGTGTAGAGTGCAGCATTGCTAGTGAACAGTAGCCCCTCCAAGAAGGCGGGAGGTGCAAGTATGCTTGCTGGCCACAGATCCAGTAATAGTCCATCAGCGCAGCAGTATCTTTCTTGAGGTTAGGTACTATGACAGTTTGGTTACATTTCTCATTTGACCCGACAGAAACAGTTCCTTCTCTGAAAAAACACAGTTCGTATGATTTTGGTTGGTGCACCTTTACTGGTCTCTCGTAGGCTGTAATCCATGATAGTTTGGTGATGTGCTGTGCCCAGGGTTGTGCACATGTCTGTTCCACAAGTGTTGCAATTTTCTCAGATACCCAAAAAGCCCTTTGTCCCTACATGCAGGTGTTGTTTCGTGCCACCAGTTGTTGACATATCTCGTCCCATTGATGGTTCTTTCAGACAGTTGGAGTTATTCGAACTGGTTTTGTAATTTCGGAGGGTCCGGATCGATGAGTTCTAAATGAACGTTGCATGCCTGGAAAGTGCCTTTGATCCAACATAGCGCAAGATGAATTAGGCATTGTGTCTCTATTATGGGCACTTCTTGAGGAACTTGCATGCGCTATTAAGGAACAGATGTAGCAACTCCCATTAGTCATTCGCCTTCCGATTGCACTCATGTCGGAGTACCAACTGTTCGAGTGTTCAGGATGATGAATATCTTCCAATACATCTAATTCTAAACCATGGTATGCATCATATTTGAATTGATGTGCTTGTCTTTTGTTTCTCCTATCAGGTATTGCATGCCTTTTCACTCTTGTACGTCTGCTGTTAGTCATATTTCAATTACTGCTCCCGTTACACAAAGTTTTTTACATTTGGCATTAGAATTTGGAACATTTTACTATTAAATATAGTGGTTTGGGATCTGCTACTATTTGTGACTATCACATTATTCGTTGATCCAATGTTCAATACAGAGGTTGATTCTGAAATATTAAATGGTACACTTTCATTTATTCTTTCATATGTGTTAAGGCCTGTGCTGGACCTTAGCACTGTGACAGGAGAGGGCATAAGGGCTGCAATGGATTCAACTTCCAGGGAGCTTAGCAGTAGTGGAAGGTAGTCCAGATACATTGGAAGGGATCCAGTGACATTGAAAGGTGTGCTCATATTCCTTTAGGCCCCTCCCCCTTTCTTTTAGATGGCCAGCCCAGATAAAAGTTGCTCCTCAATACATTCCAAATGCAAACATCATTACAGTAAACAAAATGGCTTTAAAAGGAAGATCACAATCATAACTATATAACCTAATACTACTAATGCTATTTCCATCACTATTCGAGAATATCTCAGTGGTATCATCTCCATCTTTGTTGCACCTGCAGATTTTGGAAAAAAACAGGGAAAGGGAGGGAATAAAAGGGCTAAGGGGTGGGGAGGAGAAAGAGAAAGAGAAAGAGAAAGAGAAAGAGAAAGAGAAAGAGAAAGAGAAAGAGAAAGAGAAAGAGAAAGAGAAAGAAAAGAAATAGAGAGTGTTAAATCACGTAACTGATGCTATAGCAGAATTGTTTGTTTTCTTACTTTTTACACATGTGTGATTCTGGAAATGCATTGGTGGGGCAGGGCCTCCATATCCTTGTCCTGTACTCCCTTATCATGTGTTTTCTTTGTTGTCTTCTGCACATGAGTCCATGTGGAACTCCTGGCAGTGCAGCTCTTCCTCTTTTTGGTTGTGGTGAACAGAGATCCATGGGATACCCCGATGGCACCCATTGTATCGTATTGTCTATTTATTTATTTATAGAATGCACCGGGCCATCAGGCATCTAGGCGCTTGTATGACTTTTTTTTTGGTTACAGTTACAGTACAGTACAGATACAGCATAACACAAAAAATATGAGATAACATGGGTGGGGGTATATCCCTGTACCCCTAGAGTATGTTTTTGGGCACCTGTGTCTGGCCCACAGAGCAGGGTGTGGACTGGTGGCAGCTCCATGCTGAATTTGACAGGTGCTCTGAGTATCCTCCATTTTGGGATACCCAGGCCCTGACATATAGGAGACAAGATGGCCCCTTTTGCCTCTTGGTTTCTATTAGCTGTTACGTCCTCGGACACCCTGACTCTGTCCCTTCCCCTGACTGGCTGTTGGGTGGAAAAACCATATATGGTATTGTGGGGAAGTCTAGGCCAGACTGGCTGGAGCATTCCGACTGACTATGTTGTGGATACACCCTTGCGGTGGGGCCTGTGTGAATGGAGTGTGACCAATATGCATTCCATGTTATGGGTGTTTGGTGTCTGTGTGCATGACACAAAGAATGAGACACCCCCGCCTGAAAGTGACATGAATGCAGTGTGGTGTGCTGAAACCTCATTACAGAATCACAGCTTGACATTCTAGTAGTCACTGAATCCTGGCTCCACCAAGCTTCTGGCCCTCTCTTGACACTCACAATTCATCCTGACTATACCATCCTTAGAACTGATAGGACCCACTCTCATGGAGGTGGTGTTGCCATCATTGCCAAAACCCAAATCCAATTAAGACCATGTCCCATTGATAATATTGCTGGTTACGAAATATTGCCCGCCAAACTTCCCATAAATGAAAAAATAACTATCAACATAGTAGTAATCTACAGATCTCCCAACTCCAAAAGCCATCATGAAACAGACATCCCCTTACTATTAGCTCCACTCATCAAACCTAACACCAAATTCATCATTCTGGGAGACCTGAACCTAGGATTTAATGATAGCATAGACCCTAAAGCAGAAGCACTGCACTCCTCCCTTAAGGACATGAGCTTTTGTTACGCTCACCTGGACCCCATAGGGGTGTCGATCGGACCCGGACAGCTGCGGTCTCCGTCAACGTGATGCGTAGTGCAGAGATGACTGTCTGGACTGGCCCGTCTAGTCTTGTCTGCTGGACCCGAAGAAGTATTTTCCTGCAAGTGGAGACAGGGATTAGCCACCTGTGGGTTTTACTGATTGCCTCCCAACTGTTCTCGCTCTCCCCCACTAATCACCTCCGATATCCCCTTAGTAACCTCACCTTATGTTTGTAAAAGATGAGCTCTCCATCCTGCGTGTCTTGCAGGGGCGCTTAGATACCAGTTACTTCACTAGTTTGAAGGCGTTGGGAGAGTTCCGGTAAGCATTGACTCTGAAGTCCCAGGCGGGATTGGTAAGTATCAAGTTCAAAGAGTTCAATGTGCCCAATGTTCACTCTTGTCCCCTTCCTTCCTTAAGTTGCAACTGAGTTCGTGAGAAGAAGGTCTCGTAGCTGCTACTGGCGTTCAGGTAAGAGTCTGTGTTACCCAACGCTGTCCGGTAACTATTACATGCGTTAACGTGTTGTTTTTCTCCCTCTTTACAGATGCGGCATATGAAGATATGGAGAATAATACCGCCGGTGGTAAATCTGGTAAGTCTATGGTGGTAAGAGGTATTTATTGATTCCCTTGGCTCACCTTGTTATTCTTGTGCCCCTAGGTGCCGGAGTACGGCAAAGAAATGATGGAGACAGTGCCGTATCGAAAGATGCTGTGAGAACTGGTGAGTATGGCGCCGTGCTGGAGCTGGCGAAGCAATGCGTGCAGGACTGATGTACTTCCAGGTCGGGAGATGAAATGGATCCGGAATCAGGTGAGGAAATTGAAATAAGTTTGTTTTCTAACCTTGTCCTTTTCTTCCTCTTTATTCTAGGAGCTCCGGATTCGAGGCGGGCGTGGCAGAAGACTGGATGCTGGCTGCAGGCACGGTGAGAGTCACGCTGCTGGATGCAGAATAACACAAAGCATGTGCTGCTGTTCGGGCGTGGTTTAAATAGCCTCCAAAGTAGCCCCAGGAAAGAAGTTCCCCAGGACCACACCCGAGTAAAAAATAGTCCCTGTAGTAAAATAGTCCCATCCAGGCCTCACGTTGGCTTGGATTTATTTGCAGCATGGTCTGCATGAGATAAGTAATGTCTATGAGCCTGGCGCCTATGGTGCCAGGACTGATTTTTATTATGAGCCTGGTGCCTACGGCGCCAGGACTGAACCCAGACAGCCCCTAGCTGGGGCTGCTGGGGTTTTTGTAAATGTCTGGATGCCTGCTCCCGGGGCTGATGGGCTTGATCCGGATGCCCGGGGGTAGGCATCATGACAGCTTTATCCAACCAGTAAATGGCCCCACTCACATCAAAGGAAGAACCTTAGATTGGATTATCTCGCTCAACACAACTATAACCATCGACTCGATCTCTCCTCTAGCCTGGACGGACCATCACAACAACAAGTTCACCATTAGATCCAATTAACCCTCTCCAATTAAACCCAAACTAACCAACTCATACAAAAAAAGAAATCCACGTAAACTTACACTGTTACCAATCTCCAACGACAACCCTTGCCTACTAGCAGATGCTTACCCTAACTGCCTCACCTCCACCATCAACGCTGTAGATCCTCTCACCACCAAAACAAAGTGCTCCGACAAGCGATGATTTTTCTGGTTCAATGATGATCTAGTCACACTTAGGAGAATCAAAAGTGCTGCACCCTCGAACATGCCTTCCGTAAACACCCCACCACAGAGACTGAAAAAGCCTTCCAGGAGGCAAATAAAGCCTATGAAATAGCCATTATCACCTACAAAGCCAACGCCATAATACTCAGATCAGTAACTCTGCCTCCGACACAAAAGAATTCTTTTCAATCCGAAAAGCATTGGAAAAACCAGTCCCAGCCACAAACTCCACTAACACCAGCAAAGAGTGGTGTACCACCATTCAAGACGCCCTAGCGGCAAAGACTGAGCTAGTTAAAAAAAAAATGACTACCAAAAAGCAACTCCTAGCGGATAAATCTGCTCCTGACAATCACTTGCTGAACTCGATCGAGATGACCAACCCCCTTTTCTATTTCACACTGGTCTCCCAAGAATTAGTGCTTGAAACTATATCCAAACTAAAAGCTTCTAATTGCAAAGGAGTCTCTGCCACAAGGCAAGTAGTCAAATCATGTGCCCACACTCTTACACCTATTCTTATTTCATAAATGCTTCCTTTAATGCCAAGTTGGTTCCAGCCAGTATTAAAAAAGCCTGTGTTACATCCCTTCTAAAAAAAAAAAAAACGAATTACAGGCCAATTACAACCATACCGTTTCTCAAAATAAAATAGCCTACAATCAAGTCCAAGCACATCTGGAACAGAACCAGCTCCTTGGAACCAGACAATCCGGCTTCCGTCCTAATCATAGTACGGAAACAGCCCTCCTGGACCAAAAAATCCAGATGGATTCCATCAGAGACACAGGTAACCTGTGCATTCTACTCTTATTGGATTTATCCACAACGTTCGATCTTGTGGATCATAACAAACTCTGCTCTACCCTAGCCAAATATTTCAACTTCTCCTCCGATGCTATCATGTGGATTAAATCTTTCCTAGCGGAAGAACTTCCAGAGTTTCAATAGGCAAAGAAGCTGCTGACCCTTTCCCAGTCCCCATTGGTGTACCTCAAGGCTCTTGCCTCTCACCCACACTCTATACCTCTTACACTAAGCTTCTCTTCTCAGCTTTAGATGATATGGATGTCATCTACACTAACTTTGCAGATGACACACAGATCCTTATCCCACTCTCAGGGAACTACACCCAAGATACTCTGACTATCAACAAAATCTATGCCATAATTCAAAATTGAATGGCATTAAACAGCCTCTGCCTCAATGATGAGAAGACAGATTCTCAGTGTGGGTCCCGAATCTAAAATAGATGCACTTCATCCCGACTACTCTTCCATCAATGTCGATGGCATTATGATACCGGTACTAAAACAAACAAAGACTTTGTCATGATGCCTACCCCCGGGCAGCTGGACCAAGCCCATTCGCCCCGGAGGCAGGCATCCGGACATCTGTTTAAATCTCAGAAGCCCCAGCTAGGGGCTATCTGGGTTTAGTCCTGGCACCTTAGGCGCCAGGCTCATAGTAGAAATCAGTCCTGGCGCCTAAGGCGCCAGGCTCATAGTCATCACTTACCGCAGGCAGACCATGCTGCACATGCATCCAGGCCAACGTGAGACCTGGAGGGACTATTTTTTCCACAAGGACTACTTTTCACTCGGGTGTGGTTCTAGGAACTTCTTACCTGGGACTACTTTCAAGGCTATTTAAACCACGCCCGATCTTCAACACACGCTTCGCGTTATTCTGCATTATTCTGTTATCCAGCCTTCTGCCACGCCCACCTCGAACACGAAGCCCCTAGGAGAGACAGGAAAATAGAAGAAGAGGTTAGATTACAGACTTTAATCTGATTCCTCACCTGATTTTGGATCCTGCATCACTCCGAGCCTGAAAGACATTCTTCCGGCACGCGTCGCATCCCAGCTACAGCGCCGCTCTATTTTCATCAGCCCACAGCATCTCTGACTCGGCGCTGCCTCCGTCACTTTTTCGGTGATTTTCAACACCTGGGGAAAAGACAAAAAAAGGCAAGGTGAGCCTAAAGAGACTAAAAAGACAATCACTTATATTACAAGACTTACCTGATTATCACCGGGGGCTTTATCCTTCAATACGCCGCATATAGGAAAAAAAGGAAAAGACAGTGAGCAATTCTCAGGCACCTTACAGGACCGTTTGGGTAATACAGACTCTTACCTGAACGCCGCCATCAACCTCCAGACATAATTTGCCGCCGCAAATCAACAGGGAGTGCAAGAGTGAACATTGGACATTTTGAACTCTTTAAAAACTTGGCAAACTCAGGACTCAATAATCGTCCACAACTCCAACACCTAAAACCAGTGAAGTAACTGGTATCTACGCGCCCCTGCATGCCACTCAGGATGGAGAGCTCACCAATCAAAAATATAAGGTGAGAACACTGACCAGGAATATCGGAGGTGGCAAGTGGGGAGAACGGGAGCAGGGAGGGGGGTCTGCATTCACACCCACGGGGCTAAATACCTTTCTCCATCTACAGGAGAATATTTCTATGAGTCAAGCTTACAAGACTGAGGGAGTCCGTCCAGATGGTCATCTTTGCCCTATGCTTCACGCTGGTGGAGGCCGCAGCTGTCCGGGTTCGATCTACGCCCCTGTGGGAACCAGGTGAGCGTAACAGACTCTAGGAGTCTACTTGGACGCTAACCTCTCAATGACCAAACATATTAGTGCTCCCTCATTTTCTACCTTATACCGCCAAATTAATTGCCCTAAGCCGCCAATTCCTGACCCCCACCAATTGCATTACCCTGGCCAGGGCTTTGATATTATCAAGACTTGACTACTGTAATATATTACTACTTGGTACATCCATCTCGAACCTCAAACTACAACTCATACAAAACAAAGCCCTACAAGCTGCCCTGGGAATAAGAAAATCGGACCATATCTCCAAGACCAGAAGAGACCACCACTGGCTGCCCATCAAAGCTAGAGTAATATTAAAAACTCTTTGTATCACTTTCAAATGCCTCTATAAAAATGCTTCCATCTACCTGAGCCAAACTATAGCCAAAAAAGAGATCACTAGGTCCCTAAAATCCAACAACCACTCACTCCTAGCAATGCCCCACTACAAAAATACTAGAGCAGGTGGCAGTAGCTTCCAATATCTAGCCCCCAAAGACTAGAACTCCCTACCGCTCATCATCAAAAATGAGGAAGCATTCACAGGTTTCAAAAAATTGTTAAAAAATGGCTATTTAACCAATACCAATAAAACTGCCACTGAGTACCTTTAAATATCTCTGTACCTGTTCTGCACCACTGTTTATTGTAAATAACTGTGTTCTCTATGTGATTTCTGCACTGTTGTTGATATCTTTGTTTTGTACCATTACATTGCTGTAAATACTACTGTAACTGTAACATAATGGCCTATGATACCTAAGTGTCTGTGCATGTAACAAATGCAATAAAATAAATAAAGTCTGGGTGCTTGCCCCAATACATATTCCTTGCTATGGGTGCCTGGGTTGAAGTGAATGGCCTGAATGCACTGTGAGCCTGATTGGCTGCCTAGCTGCGTGAATGCCCTATGACTGATTGGCTGACTGAGCTTGACTCAGCAGTGTGAATGATGGACAGATCTGTATATCTGGGGACCTCTCACTTACCAAAATTGTTCAAAAGCTGAAGTTGAAATTTGAAGCTTCTTATCCTCGAAGCCCAGCTGGAAGAGGAAGGTTTGCTGGTGATCCCCGTCGACAAAATCCAAAAGCTGTGTGTCTGTCAAGGACTGATCCAAGAGAGGACCCGTTTAGGAAACTTCTCCCCGAGTTATGAGGGAACATCATGCAGAAGCTGATCTTCATCAAGGCACCCTAGAAGTCAGTCGCAAAAGGCTGTCAACCGGAGACAGGGTTGGCCAAGAAACATTGAAGTAAAGCACCAGGACATCAAGGCCATCGATGTCCATCACTGTCGACCTGGGTTCGAAGGATTTCTGTTACTGCTGGAAGCCCATCGAGTCATGTTGCCCAGAAGCGGGGACAGCCTGATGCCGTGCTGCTTGACAAATGGAGCCGTAATTCTCCACCATTTCCTAAGAACATTTAAACCAAGGCCTCCCTTACCATCACCGTTGATCGTTTTAACCCACCAGAGAAAGTCGGTCGCCTACGACAGAGGAGAATCCGCTGGTGGGTTTTTCCCACCACCTGAAGTCCACAAAGATGCAGATGAGTGAAGATCCAGCCGTGGTCGAGTCCCGATCGTCAATGCCAATGCCAACACCAGATGCCTGCTTGGAGGTTTACTTTAATTTCTGAGTCCTTTTTGCAGCACCGAACTCTGTCATCGAATCTGCACTGCACGCCTCGTCTACGCAGGATGTCCATGATCGATCGTCAATGAGCACAGCGAAATTCGAAGTTGCTGTCCCGACTACAGTGTTCACATTTTCTTCACAGAATCTCGATGACCGTGGCTCCTGCTTTAAAAGGATCCCACTCACGAGGAACCCTTCTATGAGCAGTCAAAGAAACTCTGCCAAACTCAGTTACATTGGGGTGGTGGACATTTTTCCATAAGAAAAAAAGACTTTTTAAGCATACATGGACTGGGCTTGTTAATACACTTAATTACAGGTTGCCTAGGTGGGTGATGCACACACAGAACTGTGTCTTAGTAGGTAAAGTACTATTCTGCCATTGTTTTACCCAACTTGCTTTCCTTCCTATGTCCTGTGCTGATACACATTACTGTTTGATTTCTACGCCATTAAAAACTGTCAGCAGTTGCTGCATCTTTAAGGAGTCAATCGTTAAGAGTGGTACCACATTGACATTGTATATATTTGCCATAGTAGATTTGCCAAAGTACAAAGGGCCTCATCACGACCTCGGCGGTAACCCTTAAATCCAGCGGTAGCGCTATTACCGCCAGATTTAAGGGTCCGCCAAATCAGGGCCTCGGCGGATTTCAACCCAGCTCTGAGCTGGTGTGAAATCCGCCGAGAATTCGCGCTATTACCGCCGGCGGGAAATCCGCCGACGGTAAGAGCGCAAATTTTCCCCATTGAGCCCAATGGGGAATGGGGCATTCCCGAATGGGCTCAATGGGGAATGGGGATTTACTTTACCACCGAACTCGTGATCTGGTGCTATTAGCGCGTCGGCGGTAGGGCTAATACCGCCCAAGTCGTGATGAGGCCCAAAGTGTGTTATTAATTGTGTATATATATTGAACCTTACATTTTTATAAAGAACTGTATTAGCACATATCATAGTGTGTGGGCATTCCTTTTTTGGGGTACTTAAGAGCAAGCCTGCATCACCTCCTGAGAGCTTAAGCCTTGGTTGCTCATCCTTCGCTACCCTATAGAGGACCTTGGCTGCGGTGATCTGTGCTTCTACTCTGCCATATAGAGGGCAGGAGTACAGATACACCCCTCCATTTTTTACACCATGCACTTAATATAGTTAGCAAGAAGCTACGTGAGTTGAGGTAGTATTGTTTTCTTCCTTTTGGACACTTTGTGTTGTGTCCAGTGGGACCCCCCGAAACATCTGAGAGGTGTATCCAATATCTCAACCCCTTCACCTTTACTGAAAGGGGGGGTGGGCAACACAAACTTGTAGGACACATGGAATCTCGGGTTATTCCATTTTCGCATGTTTGACATAGACCATTTCACCTGGCAACAATGGTTCTGCAGGGGTAGTGTCAGCTTGTGGGGTAGTTGTCCTTTCTGCTTCTTCAGTGTGTGGCAGAGACATTTGTTTTGTGATACACCTTATTGCATGTGTCAGCTGGGACAAGTATGGTTTAAACTCTTCTCCTAGTGTCGCTGCTGCTCTATGAGCATCTGGTGCTCTCCAAACAGGCAATATGGTGTTTGTCTACGCCTGCCAGTCACTGTTTTATGGGAGGACAGCTGGCAATCCTTACTGGGTTGTGTGTGCAGATGGAACAAGGCCAGAGGCAAGCAATACACCCAATTATATTTAAGGGTGTTGAAAAGCTTAGACAGAGTGCTTTTAAGGAGGCCGTTGATCCTCTCTACCACCCCATTTGCGTGTGGGTGGTAAAATGAGCACATGCAGTGTTTAATTCATTACAGGGTTTTTATTTCCTTGAAGAGTTCATAAAAAAGTGGGCACCATTATCTGACCTTAAGACGTCACACACTCCCCAGTGGAGGAAGACCTCTCTGACAAGGAATTTTGCAACACACTTGGCATCTGGGTGGGCACATGGGCCAGCCTCAGCTCATCGAGAGAATGGACACACCACCACAATTAGATATCATGCCCCATTGCATCATTCCACCATGTCTGCATAATTAATGTGCATCTCAAGGAATTGGCTGACAGGGCAGGGCAATGTTCCTCTGAGTGTTCTCAGTGTCATGCCTGTACTAAATACTTGACATGTTGTGCATTGGACCACCATTGTTTCTAGGTGGTCCTGTAGGTTTGGGACAAACCAATCTTCCTGAATGTCTGCTGCAGTATGTTGTTTAGAGCTATGGGACGGGAAATGCAATTGCTCGAACGCTGTATGCAATAATTCCACGGGCATTGCTACCTTCCCTGTGCTCTGATGTCTCCATAAGAGGTCTGTGGGTTATTGCATGCACCCACATTTAAGCCATAAATCCTGTTCTTCTGGGGGTGCCCTACGCTGCATTTCAAAGATTTGTGCGATAGGGAGAGCCGTTTATGCATCTGTGTCTGGCCTCGTATTTGCTATGGCCACAAAGTATTCTGCTGATGTTGGTACTGAGAAGTGTGCTTCAGCCTTTTCTGACGCTTCGGCGGCTGCATTTCCCAGTGAGATTATGTCTGTGTTGGTGTATGTGCTGCGCATTTGATGACCCCACTATACAGGGCTCTTTGAGGGTGGAAATCAATGTGTTAGGCACAGCAGCATGCTGCACTGGTGAGCTGTCTGCTCTTCTGAACTCCTTGCTTCTCCACTGTGACAGATCTGCATTCACCTTTCTGGTGACATAGGCAGAGTCTGAATAGATGGTTACATAGAACCCTTTAGAGGCCTGCAGGGCCTCTATGAGTGCTAGCAGTTCTGCTGCCTGTGCTGAATAGCCTGTAGGTAGTCTCTTCATTACCAATGATTCATATTCTCCGTCTTCTAGATGTACCACTGCTGCCCCAACAAGTCTTTCACCTATTTCCTGATCAAATGATGCTGACCCGTCAATGAAGAGCACTTCTCCCCCTTCCAGGGGGCTATCTTTGGTTTTGTGGATATCATCGTCTTCCTTCATAGGATGCCCAATCATGCTGCTGTAAGTCTTCAGCCTTGCATGGCTGAGTGAGAAACATGACATGGTTTACAGTCTTGCACTTTGTGTCATGGATGTGGGGGCTAGACAGTATAATCTCATATGTTGATGCTCTTTGTGTTGAGGGTGTGGCCTTGCAGTGGTCTAGGATTGCAAAAAGTGAGTGATCCATGTACAAACAAACAAACAATGTTATTGAGCATCCCATGACAATTGTGGAGCTCTATTCAATAGCAAAGGCTGCGGCAGCAATAGCTTGTTTGCAGGCAAACTGTCCCTACATGACAGAATCAAGTGTGCAACTGTAATAGGTTAGTTGTTTATGACCCCTTGTGCTCTTCTGTGTGAGTACCACTGTCATGAGTGTGGCATTTGAGTGGGAGAAAATGTAAAATTCCTGTGTGTAATCTGGTATGGCAAGGACATGTGCTGTTGAAAGTACTTTTTTTAAGTCATGGAAACTGCTTATCGTCTCTTGGGTCCACTCAGTTTTGTGGCTCTCCTTCTGGGCCTCCTTAAGGCCTTCTAAGAGCGGTGTGGTTGTGCTGCGTAGTCCAAGATCCATGCCCTGCACTAGTTGCATAACCATAGGAACCTTTGCATGTCTTTCACTGTGAGGGGCTTAGGGGTGGCACGGACTGTTGCTGCCCTGTCAGGAACTATTATTATTCCATCTTTGGAAATTAGCTGCCCTAGTTAACGTACTTCCATTTGACAATATGGGAGTTTTGCCTTATCCAACTAGTACCTTTTTCTTGCTAGCAATTGCAGTAATGCAATGGAGTCCTTGGACAGCTTTGTTCACTGTCGATGCAGACCAGTAGGCCATCTACGTATTGAATTATCGTGCAGGTGTTCATAGTGTTTCCCACCCAGGGTAAAGGCTGTAAGGTTCTGTGAGTCTGGATGAAGAGGTACTGAGAAGAATGCATTCTTAAACTAGACCACAGTAAAGTGGGTAGCATCCTTGGGGATGCTGCACAAGATGGATGCCGGGTTGGGAACAAGTGGAAACTCTTTCTGTACAATATCATTGAGGGGTCACAAACCCTGGATCATCCTCCAACTGCCCCCTGTTGCCTTTTAAAGTGGGTATATATCTGAATTGCATGGTGAGGTGGAGGGCACTATGATCCCTTGGTGCAATAGGGCCTGCAGTGTTTCCTGAATCCCCTCCTCTGCCTCCCTGGACAGCGGGAACTGTTTTACCAATGGGTGTACTGCTCCTGGTTTTAGTGTTATTTTTGCAGGCATCACTTCTTTCAGCTTCCCTACATTATGTGGGTTTGTGGTCCATAAATTTGTAGGTATGTATTGCAAATCTTTCTCACTAAATGGGCGTGGTCCACTAACAACAGCCCTGAGGGGGCTCTGAACTTTCCTGTATTGTACCATTATTTCACAAGGTATACAAATCTCTAGGATCATTCTCCATCATTATTGCCATCCTCGAAAAGCTCTTCATCAGACAATTGTCATAGGGGCACATTGGGGTCAATGCACAACACAGTGCGCCACTGACACCCGTTAGGGTCAGTACCCAGCACTACAATCTATTTTGCAGATAGCACTAAACCCTCCAGATCTAATGATAGGATTTTGCCTGCATCCAACTTGGGGAGCACTACAGGTCGAAAAATAAAGTCATTGGGTACCCTCCACTCTTTTCTGGTAATCTGTGGGCCACTCGGCCACTCGGGTGAGTACCTTGATGCCATAAACATACATATCAGGGTTGACAGGGATAACTCTCACTGTCACTTCACTGGCCACTGAAAATTACCAGCATTGCTCTTAGAGAGCACATGCCAAGTGTGGAGCAGACAATCCCTCTCTCTGTAAAATATATTGTCATGTTCAATTTACTAAGTAGATCCCTACCGAACAAGTTCACAGGAGAACTCTCTGAATAGAGGAAGGGTGCTTGGACAACCTTCACTCCCACTTTGATCTCTAGATCTTTTGTGCAAGGAACCGTTCAAACGGCCCCATAGAATCTCTACGTGGCGAGAGATTTTCCCGATAGTGGTAAGTTTCCTTCCTTTATGTATGGCTTCTCCGCTCCTGAGTCCACCGTGAAGATGAATTATTTGTTCCCATGTCTGCCCCCACCAATGGTTCCTCCTGGATGTAAGGTCATTGGCAGGACTGGACACACAAGTGCTCTCTGTGGGCTGTCCTAGTTTGGGTATATGTCTGTCCCAGAGACCGAGAAAGGGTTTCACCCTACCACAGTTGCTCCTTGATATGGGGCCGCTGCTCTGTTGAGTGCAGTAGCGAAAACGTGTCTGATCTCGGTGGGCTGTTGGTTGGGGCAGGGCTGGTGTGGTTGTATTGCTTGTTGTTGCTGTGGTGGATGGTATGGCCAGGGGATTTGGGGAGATAACTGTGTGGAGGCCTGGATAATCTCGTATGGTATTGATGACATTCCACAAGCGGGTCATTGGGGCTACCTGGGTGGGTATACTCATACTGTTGTTGGTTGTAGTTATTATTCCCTCCCTGCCTACTGCCACATTCCCTTCGAAAGGTTCTCCCACCACCCGCATGACCAGCACTGCCCAGGTCACCACCCCTTGATCCTGGCCCTCCAAACCCCCTCCCCCGGGTCCTCTGAACCCACCTCGTCCTTGTTGCTTCCTCCTTGCCACTGGGGTCCCGAGAAGTGCTGATTTCGTCTCCACTGTCCTTGCAAAAACTGCTGCTATCCTTGCCTGGTTCACAATAGAGGTGCACCGCTCCTCTCCCGTCTTCTCTGGGGGTGGCCCTGAAGATACTGCTGCTACCTTCACTAGTTTATTTTGAACTAGTTTCACCTCCCCTGCCTGCCTCCTCTGAACAGTTTCTTTCTCTCACTCTTTGATCCTCCTTCAATGGTGGACTATAATGCTTTTAATCTCGGGCTACCCTGTTGCTTCCACTCCCGCTATCTTATCAAGAGCCTTCTGCACTTCTTTGGGGAGCCTGCTTTTTACAATGAAATAAAACAATGACGTTGATTGATCCCAGGTGGTGCCCATTTCTGCTCTAAACATCTCTTCAACCCTAAGAATATATTGTGCAGCATCTTCCTCATTTGCCATTGTGCATTGCATTATTGACTGTAAATCGGGGTGTCTGAGAATGTTGCAGAGCATCCCATACATGTGCTCTGATCTTGTTATATGATACGCCACCATGGGCATCGTTACTTAGCGTTACTCCCGGGAACCCAACTTTGATCCACATCATCTCTTCTTGATCTCCTACTGTTGCTACCAACAAGATCTTAATGTCCTCAATAGCTAAAGGTACCTGTAAGGACATGTATAGCATTTTGCCAGTATGTAATATAGCATTTTTATGCCAGTATATAATATATAGCATTATTGCTAGCATACACAGTACACAGCCAGGCCCAGTTTGACACTGCAGATATTGAGAGCACACATAGAAAACCTTAGTGTACTGCCAGGTTAAATTAATGAGGTGCACAATGTATGTTGGATGCCTCCTGTATGAAGACTACATTAGAATACATAACTGACTAACATTACTAATCTAACTCAAGTACTGAGTGCTAACTTTTAACATGAGAATATAGTCTTAGATGCAAAATGAGGTGAAATCCATGTTTTGGTTGCACTATTTATAATTCATTTTTAAATGCACACTAGTGTTTTATTCAGCTTGTGGAGAACAGAAAATATGCAAGATGCAGGAAGCAAAATGAAACAGTCTGGACCTGAAACTTTCATTGTTTTGAAAACAAAGGCTGGCACAGGGCACATTCTTTTTACCCTGATTGGTAGAAAATGTAGGCTGACAAGCCACGTCATTAAAGGGATGGGTACAAGTTTTCCAAAGAAAAATAAATGAAGAGAGCAGTTAGTGCATGCTGGGCTGAGGAGATAGACAGACGGAGTTTCAAGGGGGTCGACCGCTGACTGAATCTAATCAGTTGGTGCTCCCCCACACAAGGTTACGGAGGAGTTTCGTGCTGACACTGGGACTGCAAAAGACAGTGAAGTTGTGCGGCAATCATCACTGACCTTGGTAAGTGATTAGTGCTAAGTGAGGAATAATTTGTATGCTGTGTGTGTGTGGCTAGGATTTTTGCAGTGCAGAGAAGTTAGAAATCATTGCATGTTTATTTTTCTCTATATTCAAAGTGTGGGAACATTAATTCATGTTTGCAAAATACCTGCTTGTTCTGTTTGTTCTTTTATATTGCAGATGATGCTGTAAATAACACATGGTAAGATCTGGTGACTTGTAAATTATATGTAATACAAAGCATATATAAAAACAATTGAGACTTTTGTGTCATTCATGCATTTGTGAATTTTTTTCATAAGTGAAGTACAAAGGGGAGGTTAATATCAGTGCAGTAGTGCATTTACCAATTTACCACCGTAACTAAAATAGCAAAGAAGAGAAAGTTAGTAATAAACAGCTACAAAGTAGAGGGTTGTGTCCTTTGTATCATACTATTTTAGTGACCCTACCTTGTATTGGTGGTAATTTTAGTGGTATCTTGCTTTGTGGTATTTTCTGAATGATCTTATTCCTGTTTTATGGTGGTGAGCATGGTTCTCTTTTTTTAATACTATAATCCCATTATAAAAACACACTTTTCCTTTCCATTAGAATATTTTCTATTTGCCTGTAGAGAGCCCCAGATTTAGCACATCTCATAGAACCCAATGGCCCTCATTAGGACCCTGGCGGAGTGGGTTTCCGCCAGCGCTAATCGCGGCGGACCCGTCCGCCGTACTACGAGTTCCCTTAGCGCCATGGAGGTTTTCTCCGCCTGGTTTTACCGGGCGGAGAAAACCATGGCGCTAAGGGACCTCGTTGTTAATTACGCCGCCGTACTTTACGGCGGCGTAATTAACTCCTTCCCCACTCCCATTATACCCTATGGGGCAAGAATGGGAATGGGGAAGGGTAAAATGGGGATTGGGGATTTACCGCTCCGCCAAGGTCGGCATGGGGTGGTAAATCCGCCAACCCCCATGGCGCTATCGGCGGCTTTCCGCCATGCTCCGCGGTGCATTTAGCACCGCGGATTCCGCCAGGGTCGTAATGAGGGCCAATGAGTTTATTCATAGCGCCACCTACAGTTTGTGGCTATTGTCACTGGCTTATGTATATCCAGTAACCTATGTGTCGAATTAGACACCACTTTCCCATCAGCATCCAAGGAAGGACTCACTTATCACAAAGCACACAACCCTATACTTTGTAGCTGTTTATTACTAACTTTCTCTTGTTTGCTATTTTAGTTACAGTGGTAAATTGGTAAATGCTCTACTGCACTGATATGAACCTCCCCTTTGTACTTTACTTAAATTTACCGATGCATGAATGAAACAAAAGTCTAAAATGCTATACATCTCCTTACATACCCCTGCTGTGCTTTTCTCGAATGCGTAAATCCATTTCCCCGCACCCCACTGTCAGTGGTGGGAGAGTATTGAGGAGGTAATTCTTGTCCATTTGTGCCCAGAGTTCATAGTGAGGGCGACCTGTGCCCTTGTGCATAAGTAGGATTTGCATTTTTGACTTTCCTTTCCCACCCAGAGTTGCAATTCCCTTTTTCAGTGGTAGAGCTATCCTGCCAAACCTTTTTCTTAATATTCTGTCCCATAGGCTTCTAATCTCGGTTTGGTCCAAGGCGCCTGCTCGGCCCCTCCCTCTGCATCTTCTTCCATGTCATCAAAGTTGCTCCCATATTCCTCATCCCCTCTATAGGATTCATATCCCAAGCAATCTGTTGCCCCGACCCGCTCTACATGGATGGTTCTTATGGGTGCATTGTCTATTCTGAACAGAAAATCATCTGAATTCCATTTGTCCCAGGGTGGCTGTTGCGGCGCCCCAGCAACAATAGTGGAACCTCTGCCACCCGTGTTCCCTCTCATGCTGCTTGCCAGTTCTTCAATTTCAATTTTATTAATATACATACAGCAAAATTTCTTTATATATAAAGCACATAAAACAATACATCATAAAAATAAGACAACGAAAATACATACACAAAACAATACATAAAGTAAAATCAATAAAACACCACTAAAAGGTTAAAATATTCTACAACATCCAAGTTTAAATTGCATGTGAATTATTATGCCAATGTCAATAATCTTGGGGCTCAACTTTCGTATATTACACATATTTCAGTGCATTTCCTATAAAAATCTAACCATGTGGAAAATAAAATGTACGTCATTCCCATCCATGAACATTTGCCACAATAGCTTTTGGTCGTCGTAATCAAAACAGTTACTATACGATTTCATGTATTGGCTTCCAATTTCATTTAAACTTGTACAAACAGTTAATATATGTTCAAGAGATTTGGTTGTATCCTCACCACATAACCTGCAATTTTGCATATTCCGTGATAAACCCTTCCTTGCTCCAATACAGCCTAACACATCTCCTTTATTGAATTTCAATAACAAATATTGTCGTACAATCCATGCTTCAGGGAACGCCACAATATATTTTGATAAACTGTTTTTTCCATATATGTAGT
Source organism: Ambystoma mexicanum (assembly GCF_040938575.1). Lineage (NCBI taxonomy): Eukaryota > Metazoa > Chordata > Amphibia > Caudata > Ambystomatidae > Ambystoma > Ambystoma mexicanum. Next base: position 564,541,259 of record NC_090937.1, on the reverse strand, counting down.
CAATAAAAGGACCACTATGTGACTTACAAGCAAGGGTGACTATGTTGTTTTCATGATCGTACAATGTAATCTTTTTTATCCAGTGTTTAATACGCTGGACATTATTAGAAAGGAGATTTAGTTCACAGCCATTTTTCCATTTATTAAAAATAGTGAATATTCTTCCAAAGGTTCCAATCAAGGAAAAATTATCAAGGCCAAGAAATGCCTTTGCATAGTCACAAGTGATAGTGTTATTGGCTAGAGTCATCAAGTCAACATGCACACAAAAGGATCTATTAATCATTATAGAATCAATGCATATTAGCTTGAACTCGAGGTACAGGTATTCAACTGAGAGACTTTGAGGCATACGGAACAATTTCCTTATCATCCTAGCCTCAAATATTCTTAACTCTTTAGAGATTGTCCCCAGATCTCAAATCCATACGATAGCACAGGTACAATTTTCATTGTGTATAATAAGAAAACAGCTTTAACAGGGTAGCCACCATTTCTACCAATAAAAGCACTCACGATACCGAACAGTTTACAACATTTCATTTTAGTTCATTCCCAATGAGCCTTCCAATTCAATTTCTCATTAATTTTAATGACCAGGCCGAGATAGGTGTAAGTGGACACGCTTTCTAATTTCTTAGAATCCAAAGTCCAGTACAAGGACACTTTTTTCGATCTCCAGCAAATGTCATTATTTAACTTTTTTTCTGTATTAATCAATAGGCCATTTGTTTGAGCAAAACAACCTACTGCATCAAGCAGTGCTTGCAATCCATTCGGAGTATAATCAAGTAACAAGACATCGGCGTAACCTAGCCAGCTAATGTGCTGTCTATCTACCTTAATGGGATTTAGCAGCTATTGGTTAAAGGACACAGTCAAATATAAGTTGAATAAGGTGACAGCGACAAAACAACCTTGTTTGACTCCAGTTCCAGTAGTGATGGATGCTGAGAGCAGTCCTTTGCCATTCAGACGCACCTTAACACTGGTATAGGAGTGAAGGAGGATCAACATCCTTAATAGACCACTCAGAATATTCCAGGCTTTGAGTTTGTGCCACAATTTATTCCTCACCACTGTATCGAATGCGGCACTAAAATCTATATATGCTGCATATACTCTAGTTGTTCTACAAAACCAGGAATATTCAATAGATGATATTAGGTAAGTATATTATGGTTAGTGCAAGACTTTGCTCTAAAGCCAGTCTGGTATTTGCTTAGGATATCATGATTGTTTATCCATGTATTTAAATCAGCAAGTAATACATTTGCAAAACCTTTAGCTGGAATATCCATCATAGCCAGAAGTCGATAGTTACGAGCATCACAGTACTTCCCCTTGTTATGAATAGGGAGGATATGGCTCTCTCTCCAAGACACAGGCAAGTCTGGTAGGACTTCTCTATATCTGTATATAGGTACCACAGTGCTTCTGCCCATATTGAGGGGTTCATTTTCATTAGACCATTATTGATCCCATCAGGGCCACATGCCCGAGAAATATTTAGGTGTTCAGTGATGGCCTGTATGTCTGAGCAAGTAGCCTCACATATCCATGGTGTATCAGGAATCAGGCAATCAGTATTGTTCTCTACAACCACTCCCATAGTTTTGGGATATGAGTGGCCCATACTTCTTCTGGAATACTATTGATAGGTATATCACATGTTTTCTTTGCCCTCAGTTCTCTGTCATAAGTGATCAATGACATTTGTGATGCCATCGTTCATGTTCTGGGTGTTAGTGTTAGCAGTGCACTGTGGTGATGGCAGGTATGGTTGCTTAGTTTACCATAACTGGCGAATTTCAGGGGTTTTTCGGTTTTAATTTGAACTATAATGGGGAGGTGGAAAAGTTTTTTTAGTGAAGTGCACAGGTTTTTGGTAAGGCAACTTGACCATAACGTCCCCTTAACAAACTTTTTTTTGTAGTGAATTTTACAGGTTTTTGGGAGGGCAACTTAACCATAACGTCCCCTTAACAAAGTTCTTTTTGTAGTGAATTGTACAGGTTTTTGGAAGGGGAAGATAATCAAAATATTGTGTTAATGAAGTTGATGTGCTGACTATACACTGTCATCACGTGATTTTGGGAGATATGTAGTGTAATGGACGCACTTGATATACATGTAACATACACCATGCAGAACCCCCTCCCTATTGATATTAGGACGGGGCGGACGAGGTCAATAGTACCCAAAGAGGCAGGGGTATCTTAAAATGTACTATTCTCTTACACAAAAAATGTTCAACATAGAAAAAGGACACAAAGACATTATAAGTATTAATAAATAAATATGGAAACCTAAACGTGTGAAATGGAAACGACACATTTAATAACCATGTAGAATGAAATGGATGGTACCATAAAAAAAAGAATGCCTCCATCGTAATTACTTCGCAGAAACTCTGCAGCCTAGACTGACAGTGGACCCACACAGTAGGACAAAGGGAAATAAGATCAAAATAGTAAGTCAAGGTCATTTTTTTATATGTGTGTGTACTTTTTTTGGCAAGTGGTGCAGAAATAATAATGTCTTTATGTTGTTTTGACACAGAAATGACGAGTACTTTGGAGTGGTTGGAAGAGTACTTTCCGCATGGGGAAATGTCGGAAGATAGCGATAACAATGGTACACAGCACTCTGCGTATGCAAAGTAACGGGCAGTATTTTATGGACATTTAGTAGATATATACTTATTTTTTACAGACCAGGAAAGAAAAGAAGAAAGGGCAGCGAACGACACAGAAGAAGACAGGCTGAAAAGGATGGAACTGAAAATGGAGACACTGAATGAGATTTTGAAAAGTTTAAGGGAATTTGTGGAGGACTGTGTGAGAGGAAAAGTATGTTACCACTGTCCCACCTGTACCTGCCCCCCTTCTCCATTCCCTAGTGAACCATCCCCAAACCTTCAAGTAGAAAATATACGTTTTAACGAAACATTCATCCCTTCTTCCCCTCACAAATCTTCCCCTCATAACCAGCCCGTGTTGAATCCTAATTCCCCTATATTTTTGTCAGTATCTGCTTCCCCCAGTATTTCTTTGGAATGAAGTGTGTGTGCATGTTTGTAATGTTTTTGTATAGTAGTTGTAGTTAAAGAGTTTGAGTAATACAATTTTTAAAAAAATGTTCGCGAACAGTGCGCCTGTTCGACCTATCCATAAGGAATGGAATGTGGATGTTGTAATGGCACTACACCTACCCGTACTAATGTGAACTAAGATGGAATTGATGTTTGACAGCACCATCTGTGCAAGTTGTGCATAAAGAAACAGAAAGCGGCGTCCTAAGGACATTATATCTCGCTGTACCGCTTACAAACAACATAAAACATGTTCGTAGAACACACCAGATGTCCGGGATATCTGTAAATGAGCAAAATGGGAGCGTGTTAAGGACAATATGCCTGTCCGTATCGTCCGCAGCCAAGATGGTACCGTCCATAGAACAGGCGCGGTGGCCGGCATGTTCGTAGCCTAACAAAATGGAGTTGTCCTAAGGACACTGGACCTGTCCGTACAGTGAGCATATCTTGTATGCACATGCGCAGTACAACCATAAGTACAGCGAACATCGCGCCTGTCCCTAACTGTCCGTCTCACTTGTGTCGCACTTTGAATTAGTGTGAGAACCTGAACACTGTCCGTAGGACACTTGCGCGCATGCACACGTTTGTTACTATGCATTTGCTGTCCAGTGGACACCCATTTCTTTCGCGGATGTGTTCAGGACCTCATCATGTGACCGCACCCACGCTGAGCGTGTGGACTAATTTGCGCAGTTTGTGTGCTTCCGCAACAGTACAAAAGAACTTATACACACAAGGCAAAATATTGTAGAGTATAAAAATATCATTTCACATATCGCAGACAATAGCTTACCTGTGGACATGGTGTGTAACATTTTTGGAACGCTTTTCAGTGATGAAGATGGTGAGGAGGCGCATCCCTCCACCCCTATAAATGGCCACACCCCCGAGCGCATCTTCATTGTGCTTCTGGCTATAGCAGATTGAGTTGTGCTGCCTTTACTGCTGTAATGACCAATAGGAAATCTAATTGTTATGGCATCCATGACTACTGTCGCTTCATTAGCCTCAGCAACACCCCCAAACCCTCCACCACCACCACCTCCCCAAGTACCTGCAGAGGGATATACGGGTGAGGATGTAGAGATTGAGAAAGAGGAGGAAGAAGAGAATGAGGTGGAGGAACTGTGCACTACAAGCACTCGCCGGGAGTCGTGGGTGTGGTGGTTGTTTTCCGTTTGTGGGAACGTACCAAAAGCACGTGCGAACCGGGTCAGGTGTAACCAGTGCCAGTTGGTGCTGAGTCGTGGGAGACCTGGTGTGTACAGCTTTGGTACCACAACCATGAAGCGCCACCTAACTTCATTTCACAGTGCAGACATTCGCAAGGTGGTGCCATATGAAGAACGTAGTAGATTAAGTTCCTCCACAGCATCCTCCGTGTCTGATCCTCTCACCACAAGAGAGACTCCTGTGGGAGAGCGCCTCCCTTCAGCTGCCTCACAAGCCATTCAAAATGCTATTGACCCTTTTCTTTCAATAGTGTGGATGTATTGTGACACAGTACTCTGCAGGGGGAGAGTTTTCAAAGTGCTTTTGAGGCTAGGGTCACGGTGCATCAGAATAACTGCTTCCTACCCAAGTAAAGATCACGCTATAGCTTTCTCTCTCCACCTGCCCCTTCTAATCCCCATGGTTGGTGTCCCTTCCATACCCTCCTTTGCCCTCCTCTCCTAGTGTGTCATGTGGCCAAAAGCAGGAACGTGGAAAACAATAAAAATTTAAAACAAATGGCTCTTTTCAGAGCCGCCTTTCTCAGTTTAAGAGTAGAATTAGCAAGTGACCGTTGTAGGCCCCCGCACATTTTTGAAAAAGTCTGCGGACAGTCGTAGGACACAGAAATGGAGGTGCGCAGTAAAACCAATGGACTTTACGGTGCGAGTAAGTGGTGGCTCTGAAAAGAGCCTCTGGTGATGTTGTGTCTGCTTCAAAAACTGTACATTGGGAAAACCGGAATAGCAAATAGGTTAGGGTGATTCCAAAAAAGGGCGCAATGCATTTTGTACATTGTGAAGAAAAATTTGGTTGCCAGCATATGTGAGATGGACGCCATCTCGGCGAAAAATGAAAGCGCTCCAAAACAAAATGTTTTCATTGTGGAATGAGGACATGCCAACATCTCTTAGAAAAGCACAAACAGCCTTATTCACATTGCATCTCGCTTTCTCCATTTGTGGACCAAATGCAGAAGAATGCAGCCATATTTATCTTTGTGCAATACAGGAAAAAAGTATGTGGCAATTGGGGAACATGTCCATGATCTGCGCAAGTCCTTCCTTCATTGCAAATTGCAAAGAAATTCCAGACACGTGGCCTAAACTGTTGCCTCCGCAATTAATGATAAGTATATCAGGATGACACTCTGTCAGTAAAGTAACACAGAGAGGTACCAAGTCCAGCCATCTCATTCCATGCACGCCATGCCAGTGCACTTCCGCATGAGGCAATCCAAGATCTGTAGATAGACGGCAACTTTCTGCATGCACCTTCAATCAATGTATCCATGAGTCTCCCAAAATCCAGATAATCTGTTTTCGAGCACACATAGCCATGGCTGAGTGGTCTCCTGTCAGGGAGAGGACGGTCTCACTAAAACTCTCCGTTCAGAACACACCTACTGAACTGTATTGACCAATCCCTAGCTGCGCTCATTCTCATTTGCATGCGTCTCACCCCAGAATCCCCGTTGGTAATATACGCTGCCTGCAAACTACTGCCATGTCCGCGGACAAGTACAGGATCAGAGCGTGATGACTGTACAGTTATGTAATAATCCCCTTTACCCCTTGAAAGTGGGTTCTGAAAAGAGCTGTTTTTTTAATTTATTTTTATTTTTGGGCAGATGCCTTACAGACACCTGTTATTCTGTGTTTTTTTTATTTTTTTTGTTCTTACTTTCCTTCTACAACCATTACAGAATGTTCTCTAAAGCAAGCTGTACATTCCAAAAGAACATGGCACTTCCCAAAGAAGACAGTGCAACACCATCTGCTGCAAAATAAGCCGCATTACTGGGATCAATGTTGTCGTGGCTGCTGCAGAAAAACATACCAGCTCGTTACATGAAAGCATGCATGCCGCGATTGATGTTACACCTCCCAATACTTTGATCTGGACAGAAAACAGACCTCTTGTCCCATTTTCCTCTAAGGAGTAAACCGGAAAAAATAACTTTCGCAGTCGGAAAGAAGTTCATGAGTGCTTGAACCTACTCTCTTAAATCTTCCAACAAAGTAAGTGAACTCAAATACCACAAATGGCAAGCACCGTAGTGCAAAAGTACCACATGAGGAGAGGTCATTGTACGCATTTGTCTGCAAACTTGCAGAATAGACGCAACATCGCCATCACCCTCAGCACGCCACACCACTTCCACTCCTCTCACATCAAAATGGTGTTCCACATGCCTACTCTCGGCATAGTGCTGTAAGCCAGGGACAAAAATATCTCCAAGCACCAAAACCCTGACCCTCTCCACCCCTGCCATCTTCAGTATACGCACCGTCTTTCGACACAAAAGAGCAATGTGAACGTCTGATTGGCTAATGCCTACAGTCCCCTTTGCATGCTGGATTTGCTGTAGAAACCCGTATGTGACACTCCCCTACCCCGGGACAAGCGTTGTCTACGTGCGTCACGTAACTCTTACCCAGTCCTTCTACCCTTTCCACATCAGTCGCAAATCCAGTCCCTCATTGGACACAACTAAGCAGTCACACAACCATCCACCAATCACATTAAACATCACTAAATCTAACTCCGTCAGCAACATTGCGTGCTTCCAATTTACTATCAATGACTCTGAATGGAAGTCGCATATCGTTGCAAAGCACCTACCTCACAAACGACTGTGCAAGTGTCGCGGATTTCTACGTACACCTCCATGCATGTGCACATGCATGGGCATAGAGTACAGGTATGCATATTTTAATCAGAGAAAATGTGCAACCCTTATGATTTCATTTAAACAAATTAATGCCGGCAAATCTGTATAGGCAATACATACCAACGCTTCCCATTTTAAGGGCAAGATGTCTGATTTTTCATTGGCAAACCGCACTACGTCTTATTGTCTCCCGCATAACCTATACATACGTTACAGGCATGCCTATTTACCGCGAAACTCAAGTTACAAAATGTCTGAGTTGTGTACTGTGTACGGCCTACAGTAATACTACTTGCAATGTGATCGTATGGGAAAAATATGCGCTCCCAATTGCTGTGGTGACATCTCCCTCTGAGGGTCTCCCGATTTTTCAGCATCATACTTATAATTTGAAAGTAGAAAATGTTTTCCCATCTACTATAATGTCCTATCACTTACAAACCTCTCTCCTATAGATTAAATAGATTACAAAAAACAAGGCATTTTCATAACTTTAACATTGCTCTCATTTCTGAAGGACTTGCAAGTAAAATACTGAAAAAAACATACAAAAACAGCACATAGTGAAGTGAAATGCACACATCACTGTGTTGCAATACGAAAGGAGAATACTCTGATAAATGATGCACAATTAACGTGTACAGTGTCATCACTGCTTTAAACACACAAAGTGAATAATCTTTTTTTTCTCAATCGCAGTGAAGACTACTCTCCTGGGAAGCAACAACATCTACATTGCAAATGACATATCCGAAGAAACCTGGTCTTTTCCAAAAATAAGTAGGTACAGTACTACCTTTATATTCTAACTGTTCCTCAATGAGGGTGTGTGGATTATTTGTTAACTTTGGGCACCAAAGCAAACATTGATTTCTTTCACCATTCTACTCACAAATCCCCATTTGTTAAACAAAGAATAACAGGCAGAATGGCTCACAAATCCCTGTGTGTTTGGGACTCGAACATACGTAATCATTAGAATGTTAGTACTAGAAAAGAAATAGCTGTTTCAATTTTATGCCATTTCATTTACAAATAATACTTCTTGTCACCTCTAGGCCACTTTGTACTGTCATCTGAAGCACATTGTAGTGCTATATAAATAGACAAATTGACAAATAGACTTCCCAAATCATTGTAAGAGTCCAATGCACATTCACACACCACAACAAACAGCTTCCCAATCAAAATCATGCATGCATGCACACAACACACATACATTGTACAACAGACCAAAGCATTCCTTTTTTTTTTTTAACAAACACCAAAGAATGCCTACCAAAAAGCAAGTCCATAGAAAGGAGAACGTAGGAACAAACCAGCTAATACAGTTGTTTAGCAGAACAAAGGAAGCGTCAACTACTGAAACTTTACCTCCTCCATCAAAATGGGTCAAAAAACACAAAAATATTGCCAAACAAACGGCTACCAGTACAGCTAGCAATGCACCTAATAATCCTGATATAGTAACAAGAACCCACAGTAGAAAAAGTATTTTAACAAAAATGTTTCGCCACAGAGTCCTTCAGAATCTAATAAGAAGAGGTCCAAAATCATCCTCAACCCTTAAAACCTACCGTAGAAAATGTATCCTACAAGCTCTTGAGGACAGTGAAAACCTTCTCAAAAGGAAGTTGTTCATATTAGTGTTAAGTAGGATGAAAGCACTAACAAAACTAAGTACCAGACTACAAAAGAAACTCAGCAATAAATGGAATGTCAACAAAAATAATTTCTTAAATCTTTGTGGAGGTGAATGGAGTCACACGACAACCACAGAACCATATTTTAATGAAGAAGCATTCAAACAAAATCAAACAAACAATTGCCATCCATAGCAGTGGTACACCCAAATACTTACAAGAAGAAATTGACTGTATTCAGAGAATATATTTTGGAAGTGAAAGCCATTTACAAAATGCAATAGTTTTAGAACATAGTAGCAACAATTCTGCACATAGCAACCTTCTATTACACACATCCAGAAAAGAAATACTAAAATTTAAAAGGGCATCGGCTGAAGTACCAAACCATGTTTGTGTGTGTTGCCGCAGAACGTTTTACAAAAGGAACACAAAAAATATAAACATAGCATACAAAATAGAAAACAATGAAGATTCTAAATGGTTTGAATTAGCTGTCTACCTTTTAGCAGAAAACAAATATAAAATAACTAAACACCTAATATGTTGTAGTTACTGCACTACAAGATTAGACAACAACGACACTCCTTCACATGCTATTACAAATAATTTGGAATTGTTCCCACTACCAAAAATCCTGCAACAACTCAATTTGTATGAGCGCATCATAATTCAAACAGTTCACCCATTTCAAGCAATTATACGCCTTCATTCAAAAACAGCAAAATTACCTCCCTCTGAATTGGTGAAAGGCATTCGTGGCAAAGTAGTTTATTTGCCATTAGATCTAACCAAAAATGTACACACTCTAGGAGTGCAACGTTCAATAGAGCATTCTTTAATAGTCTTGGTAAATGGTGTACCAACAAAAGACAAAAAAATTTGGCAAGAACTGGTGGACTTACATAAAGTTAGACAAGCATTGCAATATCTAAAAGACAATAACGAGTACTACAGGGAAATTAATATTGAAGAAAGCTTAAGGGAAACAACTGAAATAATTCAAGAGCCATCAGAAACTGGACAATTTTACCTTCTGGATCCTGCTACAGTATCCACTCTTTTGGACCAGTACACAATTCATCCATTGCATTCCAATCAAAGCATACATGGGGCCTCATTAGGACCCAGGCGGTAAGGGGTTTACGGCGGCATAAACAGCGCCAACCCTTACCGCCTGATTCCGAGGTCCCTTAGCGCCATGGAGGATTTAACACCTGCTTTTAGCAGGTGTTAAAATCCATGGCGCTAAGGGACCTTGTTGTTAATTACGCCACCGTAATTTACGGTGGCGTAATTAACGCCTTCCCCACTCCCATTATGCCCTATGGGGCAAAAATGGGAATGGGGAAGGGTAAATGGGGATTGGGGACTTACCGCCCCGCCAACCTCGGAATGGGGCGGTAAGTCCGCCAACCACCATGGCGTAAACGCAGTTTACGCCATGGTGGTAAAGGTACGACCCAGGCGGTAACTTACCGCCTGGGTCGTAATGAGGCCCATGATGCACTAGAAATTTACCAAATGCGACAAACCAAAGGTTCACTAATGAGTATATGGGAAAAAAGTATAGAAGCATGTGCTTTTCCCACTGCTGTTTCCTACTGGCAAAGGTGGAAGATACGATGATAGATCCACTCAGATTGGGGCATCAGAATAACACTCACTACGAATGTATTTGCAAGATCCTAGATTTAGACAAAATGTGGAATACATATTCCACCTACTCTTTGAAAGTGAATTAGCAATGCTATGTTACGGAGTTGCACACATTTTGAGATCAGATATTTCCATCATCGTTTCATTGCCATGCTACACTTTATTTGCAATAAAACTGTTCCTTCCCTTCGAGAAGTGCAACACTTCTTTTGGAGAAAAGAATATCAAGCGAGAGGAGCACCACATATTCATATACTGTTATGGATCAAAAGTGCACCTAAATGTGGTCATGACAGTGATAGCACTGTTTTGCAGTTTATCCACAAATATGTCCCTTGTGAAATCCCTTCACAACAGACACAGAGAGTTGCATGGGCAGATTTTACAATTTCAAAGACACAAATGGGGCAAATATTGTCACCGCAAATACAGAAATAAAGGTAAATACTACACCAAATGCCGCTTTGGTTTCCCTAGACCAGTTACAGAAACAGGTGAAGTAAACAACTTCCTGTCTTCAGTTCAACATAATGTTAAAGGTAAATCACCTAAGAACACATATTACATAAAAAGAACAGAAGAATCAAAATATATCAATGATTACAATGCAATCATTGCCCTCTTATGGAATGCAAACATAGATGTGCAGTACATTGCAGACAATTCTACTGTTGTTGCACAATATGTTACAGCCACTTAACAAAAGCAGAACAACAGAGCTTCAAGACCTCTGGGATGACCTAGCATCAGACAAAACATTATCACAGAAATTGTACAGCCTAGGCATATAAATGCTCTTGCATAAAGAATGTGGCGCCTATGAAGCAGCAGATCGTTTACCGGTACTGCTTTGTATGGAAAATCAGACAACATAGTATGGCTAAGTCTTGGTCCTGCTAAATCTAGGAAAAGAGTGCTGAAATCATATGAGGACATAGAAACAATTGCCAGAAATGATACCAACAGCCAAGACATTCTAAAAAACAATTTACTGGACACCCACTATCCGAACAGGATTAGCACTTTGGAAAGCATGTGTCTATACCACATAGCTCAAAACTTTGCATACAAAAATAATATAAAACCCGATGAAAACAAACTTAGATATAGAGTGACCGATTGTGAAGGGAGCTTAGTGAAACTTACCAAACAAAGCTTAATTAATCATGCAAAATTGTCATTAAATACTCCTCAACAGAAAGAACTATATTACATGTCTCTGTTACAACTTTTTAAACCATGGAGAAAAGAGGAAGACATACTAGATAACTATGACTGCTATGAAGATGCTTTCAAAGCAAATGAAAGCGCTATCACCGATGTGAACTTTACGCAGTACAAAACAATGTTACACAATGAGCAGCAACAGGAAGAAGAACTTCAGGCCCAACTAGATAAGGACACTTCCAAAAGTAATCAACCATCTGTAACAGGAAGTCAAGAACCACTAGGACAACCACTAATAGCAAATGAGGCAGAAGTAGCTATTGCAGAAGTAGAAAACACCATGTATCAGTATCAAGAAAATTCAGAAGACTTAACCGTACAACAAGCAAAACTTAACAAAGATCAGCTCACCATTTTTGAAGATGTAACAAAACAAATTGTACATGGTGTACAACACAAAAAAAAGAATGTAACTGCCAAAATTACAAACCTATACTGCTGTACTTGAGTGGTGAAGCTGGATCAGCAAAAACATTCTTGACTAAAATCATCAGCAAGCTTCTTCAACAATTGACAAACAACAAACTGTCAGCTGTTGTAATGGCCCCCACAGGTTTAGCTGCCTACAACATAGGTGGTGTCACTTTACACCGATTACTACTGCTTCCAGTAGAGCATCAAAATAAATTAGACTATTACAAGCTTTCTGCAGAAGCTGCAATGGAAGCACGCAGAGTATTGAAACAAATGAAAATGCTACTAATAGATGAAGTGAGCATGGTCTCCAACCTAATGTTGGCTTTGATTCACCTCAGATTGCAGGAAGTACTTAAAAATAACAACGAAGAACTCTTTTCAGGGAAGCACATTATCGTTTTCGGAGATCTTCTACAATTGACACCAGTGAAAGGTGAACCCATTTTTGAAAACTTAGGCCACAAACTGTGCCGTAAAACTGTTGGCAGCATAGGAAATGTCAACCTTTGGCAACATTTCCAATACAGAGAATTAACAGAGAACATGCGGCAATCTGCAGATCTCACTTATGCCAACATCTTGAAAAGTATTAGAGTTGGTGTACTATCCCAGGAAGCATAAGTAGTATTGAAAAACCGGCACATTCATGCACTTTATGGTGATAATGCATGTGCAACTGATGTTATGGAGCAATTAGTGCACACAAATGTCAATTTTATGGCCTTAATGCCAACTCTTGCAAGCTGTTTCAAATTCAATGAAACAATTTTAAATAATGAAATGCAACCAATAATGGAAATTAGGGCTACAGACAAACTAGACGTACATGGTATGACAGTACCCATGTGTGAGCAAGCCACAACAAGACTAAGTAGTTTAGAAAATTCAATCTCCAACACAGCTGGGTTGGAAAAAATATTAACATTATCCTTAAATTGTAGAGTAATGCTTAAACGTAACCATGACGTCGAGCAAGGGCTAGTTAATGGAGCGCTGGGTACAGTTGTTGGCTTTCAATCATACCCACATGATAGCAATATTCAGTTTGTCAATATACGCTTTGATAAACCTTCAGAAGTGAAAAGGATAGGGTGCTAAATTGCTTGATTCCTTCTCTTCAAAGACATGTATGTACGTACGTACGTACGTACGTACGTACGTACGTACGTACGTAGAGAGCAATTTTCTCTAACTCTTGCATATGCAGTTTCCATTCATAAATCCCAAGGTCTTATCCTAGACAAAGCATTGATGGATATAGGAAACACTGTCTTTAAAGAAGGCAGGAGCTACGTAGCATTATCACGCTTACGTACACTTGACAGTCTATTGCTAATGAACTTTGATGCAAGTAAAGTCAAAGCTGATATTCCTTGCATTGTAGAATACAGTAGACTGCGTTCACTGTACACCCCCCATCTGAAACAATATCCTGTCCCAGATAAAGTAAAACGTGGTCAAAGAAAACTAAATCAAACAGAAATGCAACAGGATCGAACAGCAAATCCCTCAAAGAAACAAAAGAAGATAAAGGTTCATCAATTGCCACAAACAAAGAAGAACCTATTAGGGAATGTGAACCAGGTACATATTCAAAGAAGGAACAGAAACTCTGAAAAATGCACTCAGATGCAGAACTAGCTGGTCCATTCAAATTTGCAAATGAAACTGGGGTAAGTTGCTATGCAAATGTAGCAATGAATATTCTATTTCAATTGCCACCAATTGTTAACAATATTTACTTACACAGTACAGACCAATTGTGTTTGCAAATGTTAGTGCTTCATAGAAACGCAACAACAAATCCTGACAACACATAGAGTGTGCATGGAATAAGGCAAGAATTGGACCAGTGTGCTAGAATGGTGAGAATCACTATAAACTCACAAGAAGATCTACAAGAATTTCTAATGTACTTACTACTAGTATTGGAAAACAAATGCATACCTGTAAATGAAATCTTCCAGATTTTGTGCATGTGGAAACATACATGCACTCTCTGTAGCAATGTGATACAGGAACAAATCCCAAATGAGCAATTTGTGTATGTTTACATACCTAAGTGTGAATCTATTCCATTTCAGCAACTTGTACAGAATGGAAACCATGGCAGATTATATACTATTTAAAATTCAGTCAATAGCTACATCTTACTGATACAATCACATAGTGCCTACATAATACTTATGCTTCTACGTTATAATGCAGATGGTACTAATAACAACTGCAAACTGACTGGATTCACACACGGTCAAGTGTCACTTGGAAAGAAAAGCTTTACAACAATAGGTATTATCTACCATGCAGGAGCTACAGCCAATGCATGTCACTACACTGCATACATTATATAGAAATGTGGATGGTTCGAATGTAATGATAGCATCATTACTCTAAAGCAGACATTACCAGCTAATCTTACAAATGCTTATTTAATCTTCTTAAAGCCAAAATTTTATAAATAATGTGTACTTCAAGATTACCAAAAAATTATGTGAAAGACTACAAACAGTTAGAATACACCTACAGGTATCTAACTGGCCAAGAGGATATAACAAAGACACAAATAAATGAATATCACAGATCTGTAAGAACAAATGCACAGTTAGAATACGCCTACAGTTATCTAACTGTTGTTAAAAATCGTCAGCAAGGCAACAAACATAACATTAATCAGAAAGAAGAAGGACACACTCAAAGGAAACAAGGAAGTAGTTAGTACCATAGCAAATAAAGTTTTTTTTAAATCCCACAAGTATTTTTTTCCCCAGACCCAAGGATTAGAAAAGCAAACACAGAAACTGAGCAGAATGCACAGTACACTGGTTTGTTAACTAAATATGAGGGTAAAAAAAAAAGTTAACTGTCTATTATGCAATGTAGTAAGTTTTCATAAAATACAAAAACTAACATACCTTTTTCTTTTATCGCAGAAATTAACAAAGGATACTTCCGCCAAGTACTAAAGGCATTTTAAACATATATGGATTCTGAACAAAGTAAGGCGTAGGTATATTAGCAACAAAAGCAGGAGACCGAGTAAAAATACTAGGCCACACAACCGCTCTCAAACAAGGCCCAGAAGGGCATCAAATTATCAAGTTCAGAAACTTTCTTGTATCCAAAGGTTATTCAGTGCTCAAAAATAAATAGATGCAGAAATTCATCTGCTGATTTTTTCAAATTGAAGTTTATCCAAAAAGAAGACAAAGCTGTCACTCTTATTTTTTAGTGAGAGGAAGATTGCCACAACACACGTATGTAATAGACTTAAGGCCAATGCATTCCGGAAAGATTTCCTTCTTCAGGGCCAGTCTGCACAGTTATAATTCAAAAGCAAAATATAACAACAGTAATATTGCCAGTACATGTGAATTGAAATGAATTAAAATGAAAAGTAAATATAAATACAACATACCCATCGAGGGATAGCCCCATGGAGCACACAGAATATGAAAAAAAGAGAGATAAACAAGAAGGAATGAGTGAAAAGGAATATTAAAGCAGCAAACATGGACGTGTGAGAAAATAAGAAAATAATGTTACCTTAAAGGTGTTGCATGTATAAAAACAAAGGTTGCTCAGCCCACATGGAGCGGGGCGCAATGTGGTAGCGTGCATACAGCCACTCAGATAAAGGGGAGATCGCGTTAGCTACTGAAAAACATAAGGATCAGGGTAAGTGAAGTTCATAGTCCCTGAGGAAGTAGAAAACAATTAGATCCGACGCGAACGCGTCGCTTACCTCCGTTACACGGAGAAAGAGCATCTGCGTACAGAAGCCGGTTCCTGGAAGCGGGATGTCGAGTAAAGCGGTCGCCTAGGAAACCGCTCTTTGTTGGGACACGTGACCACTGCAGCGCCATAGCGCGGCCGGTGTACACTAAGCTGCAGAGCAGGGTAAAGCCTGCATAAATGCAAAAAATTAATAATTTGCGGGAATCTGCAAATCATCGGCTAACAAAAATTTAAATTAGCCCAGATTTTTTTTTAAAAGATAAAAATTGTATAGAAGATAAGTTGAAAGGAAAAAGGTAAGTAAATAGAGAGCTAGATCAAGCACATGGATGGCATTACTAAAGAGAACAATATAAGCTAGTGGCATTACTCAAGTGGAGTCGATAATAACATATGGAATGTCAAGTACAAATGGACACATGTAATCAAAAAGGCAATTTGTGTTACATAACCAAGCTGAGGGTGGTGTCGCCCCAAGGAACGACACCTTGGGTCCCAGACCAGGATCCGGGATGTCCAGCGAGGTTACTATCAAAGTCACATGGGAACAAGGTGGAAAAGGATCAAGGATAAAGTCAGCATATCAGTACATATGTAATAGGAGAGAAACAGTGTAAACCAACAATACACCAGGCGTACATTGGCAGGACATGTGTTTAAATATAGCAGTGATAATTGATTTCCTCATTCAAACCATTGGGGACCAGACTGCAGAGTTTGTCAATCCAAAATGTTTCTCTGCGATTTAGGCGTAGACTCATATCTTCATGTGGTTGTTTCTTGTTAGCACTTCCAATACCAAAAACTTAATTTGGGACAGGTTGCGGTTGTTCATGGCCCAATGGCGGGCCACGACTGAGTTTGGATTGGAGTTCCGAATGCAGGAACGGTGTTCATTCCACCTAATCTTGGCAGCTCTAGTGGATTGGCCCACGTAGTATTTTCCACAGGGACATCTTATGCCATAAATGATGTTTGTGCTGTCGCAGGTGCCAAATGTCTTGAGAATAATTTTTTTGCCTGTCCGTGGGTGGAAAACAATGTTACCTTTGACTACAGAATTGCAATTAACACAATGTAGACATGGGAATGTGCCAGTGCATTGTGTGGACAATTTAGTGCAGGGCAGTCTTGTCTGTACTAGTTCATCTTTAAGATTCCTGCTCCTTTGAAAGGCAAACACTGGAGGCTCATTGAAAAGGTCTTGTACCCTTATGTCGTTCTTAAAAATTTTCCAATGTTTCTTGATTGTTTTTTTGATTTTATTGCTTTGGGTGGAGAATTACGACACATACACAGGTGATTTCAATTCTCTGACTGGTTTCTTAGAAGCGGAAAGTAAAGTGTCACGGTCAAGACTATTGATTCTGCTAGCAGCGAGGTCCAATTCTCCTTGATGGTAGCCTCGTTGGAGGAATTTCTCTTTCATCAGGAGTTGTTGTGCTATACAATCTTCTGGATCACTCACAATCCTTTTCACTCGAAGAAATTGACCAAATGGAAGGTTCTGGAGTAAGCTAGGCTGATGGAAGCTGAGGCGGTGCAAAAGATTGTTGCGATCGGTGGGTTTTCGAAATAAGGTGGTATTATAACCTGTGTCTTTCATTGTAATTTGCACATCAAGAAAAGTAATCTTGTCACGTGATAGTTCCCTGGTGAATTGTACTCTGGGATCAATGTAGTTGATGTATCCCAAGAAATCCTCGAATCGTTGTTCAGTGCCTGCCCATACACCAAAAATATCATCGATGTATCTAGTCCACATGTGGATGTCCCTTTTCCATTCTTGTTTGGTGAGTATATGTTCCATCTCAAATTTAAACATAAGCAGTTGGCATATGAGGGTGCCATGGTGGCGCCCATGGAGGTCCCTGAGGTTTGTAAATAGAATTTATTGCAATACTGGAAATATGAATTTTCAGAAATAAACTGCAACAAAGTCAGGATGAATTCTTTCTGTGCGCGCACATCAGGAGATTGGAGTAACAGCCATTCGACAGCTTCGATACCAAGATCGTGCGGTATGGAGGTATACAGACTTTTGACGTCTATAGTAAACATCAATTGGTTAGGCTGAAGACTGATGGCATTGAGTTTTTGTAAGAAGTGAGTTGTATCCCTGGTGTAGGTCGCGCTTTGCTGTATGAGTGGTTGCAGGAAAAAATCAATGTAGACCCCCAGAGGCTGGTTGAGGCTATCCATCCCTGCGACTATTGGTCGACCAGGGGGTTTGGTGAAGTCCTTGTGAATTTTCAGGAGTGTATAGAAATTAGGAATGCTAGGATGATCCTTGAGAAGAAATTTGTGTGTATGTTCATTGATCCATTCAAGTTCCAATGCCTTGTCAAGCATCATAGTGCCCGCCTGTCACTTTCAGCTGTTACCCCTTCCCCTTTTGGGACCTCTGTGTCTTCGAACATTCTCCAAAGTCCTAATATTTCCCTACTATTCTGAAATGGCCTCCCCTTAAACCTTGCGGTCAAGTAAGTGGACATATGCTCAAGGGAGCATCTGTCAAAAGACCATTGATCTGGCTAAGAGTGGGTAATTCCTTCTGCTTTTGTCTCAGTCACCCACTGATGGTTGTACTTTTTAATGTTCTCACAGTTTAGGGGCAAGTCCTTACACATTTGGTCTAGGGGAGTGTCCTTTCCCATGCTCATGCCTGGAAGGTGTCTTGGGTCGGGGCTATGCTTGTACTACCGTGTCAGTCAAAACCAGGAAATCATCCAAACTGGTTAAAACACATACACCTTAATTGTGTCTTTAGCATGAGCCAATAGTGTCAATAATTTCACAGAAAAACCATCAATTCACTTTTCCCCCTCCCATGTTCCCCACTAGAGCTTGTTCATACACTCCCTACACGCTCCCCTGATGTGCTCACACACATCATACATGTCCCTCCTGGTCCTCCTACGTACACGTTAAAATACAGCAACAAAACAAACTAAAATAACAAGCTAAAATAGCAACAACTACTTCTCCCGAGCTATCTAATTATACAGAGCTACTATATTTCTTCTTATATGTTTCTCCCACACTAGCCGAGACACCTTCCTGATGAAAAATGGGGATGTCCAAAAAGTTCATTTCCAGATCTTTAATTTCATGTTTTGCTGGCGCTCTCACGATTCAGTGACGTTTCCATGCTGCACCAATATGTAAGCAGGCTTTTCCAGTTTACGGGTTGTTTTGCCATTGGTACATTTATCTCCTGTGCAACTTATTGGGATTACTCTCACAGGTAAGATTGTGTATGGCTGGCTGTTGAACAAATCAGCGTTCTTACTCTTATGGTTAAATGATACAGTGATGTGTGTGAACACATTGTGCTAGTGTGTTAAGGTAGTTGCACTAGTAAATGCCCCGGCTAATACATTTGGGGTTTTGCATGTGCGAACATATTGAGTTAGTGATTCTAAGGTATTCTTCATGCGAAAGTGTCCCATTTTAACAGAGTTTGGTTTGCGAAATTACCAACTATACATATCGACCGACGGCTGGTGGTATAACGGTGACTAACTGGACATTTTGTATTCTGACTCCCTCTAGGAATTAGATTCCCTTTGTGTTGATACCCAAGTAAAGGTGGGGATACTCACCCGATGGCATTGGGCAATGTCGATATCTTGGCAACTGGCCTTTATGCTGTGTGATATTGACCACTTGAGGTATGTGATATGATGTTGGCAATTTTCCTGGCAATTGTGTTAAGGGTCTGTGGCAAGGGTATATGTTTTTTGCTAGGCTCACTTGAAGATCTGGTGTGTTTTTGGATTTGATATTGCAGTGCTACATTTCGGGCCCATTTTAAGGGTTTATGAAGAAGTAAAAGTCCTATTGAGAAGGACTCTTGAAGATTTATCATCCTCCAAACTGAATCTTACTGTGCATAAATAGCAGGTAATTTATTGATCAAGAAAGATGTTTCCGTCCTTTTTTCACAGATATACATGACGATGCATTACTTGTGAATGTCATCTTTGTGGTTGATACACAGATTCATTCGTAATAAGATTAGTTGTGGTGATTCCTGTTTTTTCCATTGTGTGTTGTTTCAAAATTAGATATTAAATGAAGTTTCTTTACCCAGGATACACACTTTCAGAAATGTAATAAGAAATGGAGCAGGATACCACCTGATGAATGTCCGACCAAAGTGGTTTTTATGACAGGAACATGTTGGGTCTTTCTTTGTGTGAACACAATAATTATATTGATGTGTGATTTAGGGGGTAATTCATAGAATTCGGCGCACAAGTGGCGCATGCGGCTGGCGCACAGAGTGCGCATGCGGCAGTCTGCGCCAGCCGCATGTGCCAAAACCCATTTTAGCGCACAGCGTATTCATGGATTTCAACATCCATAACCAGCCATGATGCATAGCGGCGCAGTGACCCTGCAGCAGCACCAGTAATGCCCCCAACCCTGCCCTGTGCGCCAAAAACATCGCACAAATCCCCTACATGGTGCAAAGGTCAGTGGACCAGCATACAGCCCCCCTCAACCATGAAAACGTGTGGAAAAGTCCACATGCACCGCTCGGAATATGAGTACTCTGCTCGCGCTAGCAAAAATGCATGTAAAAGTCGATGCGCACCCCCGGAATACGCGGAGGCAGCCCATCCACCCTCCCCATGCCACAGAGGCAGCCCATCCACCCTCCCCATGCAACCACAGGCAGCCCAAACCACAAGGGGGACTTTTTCCACGCATTTTACCTAATGCGAGCGGGGTACGTGTATTCCAGGGTTGCACATGGACTTTTACACACGTTTTCGCTAGTGCGGGTGGGGTACATGTATTCCAAGGGGTGTGCATGGACTTTTACATGCGTTTTCGCTAGCGCAAGCGGGGTATGTGTATTCCGAGCGGTGCGCGTGGACTTTTACACGCATTTTCAACAGCGCGAGCGGGGTACGTGTATTCTGGGGGTGCACGTGGACTTTTACACGCGATTTGGCAGTGTGGGCCTTCCCGGGTGTGCCCTTTCCCCCTCCCCATGCCCTGCAGGCAGCCCAAAACGCAGGGGACTACCCTACACCCCTGGGCATGCCCCGCAGACAGCCCAAACCACAGCGGACTACCCTACACCCCTGGGCATGCCCTGCAGGCAGCCCATACCACAGGGGACTACCCTACACCCCTGGGCATGCCCTGCAGGTAGCCCACACCACAGTGGACTAGCCTACACCCCTGGCATGCTCTGCAGGCAGCCCACACCACTGTGGGCTAACCTACACCCCTGGGCATGCCCCACAGGCAGCCCACACCACAGGGGACTACCCTACACCCCTGGGCAAGCCCCGCGGGCAGCCCACATGGCACCATGCACTCAGGAGCAGCAACACATGTCCCCCACCCACCCCCATTGACGGGCACCTGCCAGCAGGCCCTGACTCATGTCCCCCTGCACCCCCACCCACCCAGCAGTGGCGGGCACCTGCCAGCAGGCCCCAACTCATGTCCCCCTGAACCTCAACCCACCCAGCAGTGACGAGCACCTGCCAGCAGGCCCCAAATCATGTCCCTCACCCCCCATTCAACCAAAGAACCACCAACCCACCATTGACGGGCACTGGCCAGCAGTCCCCAACTCATGTCCCTCACCCCCCAACCACCCACCCACCATTGATGGGCACCTGCCAGCAGCCCCCGACTCGTGTCCCTCACCCCCCAACCATTCACCCACCCACCATTGACAGGCACCTGCCAGCAGGCCCCGACTCAAGTCCCCCAATTGACTGCCCCCCAGTACAAGCACGCAACCATCCACTGCACCCACTCCCAAATTACCCATGCCATGAGAGTCTCAAAATAACCACCAAGGCCATGTATAAATGTGCAACAGAGCCACACAGTGGCAACACATGACTGAGGCAATGCTCATAGAGACATGAACAAAACCAATGAGAGTAGACCACACCAATAATGAAGAAATATGATATGTATTAAAATACGTAATGAAAAAACATATTGAAAAATCAAACTTGTAAATTAAGAGACAATGGGCCTCATTACAAATCAGGCGGTCCGGAAATAATGGTGGCGGTAAACCCGCCACCACTGTTGTTTCCGGACCGCCTGATACCGACTCCTGCAGGCGGGAGGTGATGTTCCCGCCAGGTTTGACCTGGCGGGTTTAACACCGCCCGCCTGCAGGCGGACGAGGAAACACCGGCAGCATTACGAGATGCTGCCGGTGTTTCCATGATCCCCAATCCCATTGAGTCCCATAAGACTCAATGGGAATGGGGATTAACACCATTCCGCCTCCGTGATTCCCGGAAAAACGGGGTTGTAATACACCGGTAATTCCGGGAATCACGGAGGCGGAATGGTAATACGAGTCCGGCGGTAACCAGGTGGTTTTACCATCTCGGTTACCGCTGGACTCGTAATGAGGCCCAATGAAATCACAAAAAAATTAAAATCCAATGTTAAACAAAAATCCACAAGAGTAAAAAAGGGAAGTGGTCCATTTCCATTCTCCAAATAAAGTACATGAAAAAAAAACATTGATCCAGGGGATGTTAAAATAACGGAAGTATGTACAAGTCTGGAACTATAAACACTAGAAGTTCAAAGGGTCCATGATGCCCAAACCAAAGGAAACCTACCAGAAATCCTATAAAATAACTATGTACATAAAGTGGAGCAATGTCCATTAACTCCAAAATAAAATAAAAAAGAAAGGAAACCTAACACTATTGAACTATGTACAATGGCGGCGGGCAAGTCCTAAGGCTCACTCTTTGATGTTCCGGGCCAGGGCATCATCGAACTCCATGTCGATGTCCCGGAGGTGGACCGCTTCCATGGCCTTGAGGTCTTGCAGGGATGCAGTCATGGCTTGTCCCAACTCCCCCACTCAGCCCGCCTCAATGCCCTGCTTATGGAGTTCTCCGCCCTGACCATAGTGAGCCGTGCCTCTTCCGCCCGCCGCCGCTCCGCATCTATTTGCTGGCCCAACCGCTGCCACACAGAAACTCTCAATACAGGGTCCTCCTGCCCTCCGGCCGATGCCGGCCCCTTTGATGTAGATGACCTCGAGCCATCTTCGCTCCCACCTTGAGCCTGCTGCTGCTGTGCATGTGCCTGCCTGTCGATGGCTGGATGTCCTACTCCTGCTGGGGTCCAGTTGTTGGGGTGGCCACCCCTGCTGGACATCTGACTCCCAACTGTGGCAGGGATGTGTCCTCCACCAGCCTGGCCGCTGGCTCAGGGGCAGCTCCACAGGGTGCCCAGGTGACACTTGGGCGGAAATATGGCATGGAAGATGACTGGTGCATGGGGGGTTCAGTTGAGGAGGGGGTCGCTAGACGATCCAGCACACGAAGGAACCCAGCCTGGGTGACCCATCCTAGTAGGCCGACGTGGTCAATGAGGTATTCGAAATGACGTGCATTGTCCTCACGAGAACCCTGCACGTCATTCCGAATACCACGTTGACATAACGCCACCCCAGCTAGGACAGGCTCAACCCGGTCCCAGATTGCCACGTCCACAGGGAGAGGAAGGCCAGTTGTTCACGCATCCCCTCCCTGAAAACGGGTCTGGACGAAGGCATCCCTGCAGGTGCGGGATGATGCAGTCACAGGATTGGGGACAGGATTACACACAGGCACTTCCACGGCGGCCTGTGCTGCCTCCTGTCCCTGCCCCTGGACTGCACCACTAGCACCAGTGGAATGCCCTCTCCAGGCCCCGTGCGTGGGCCTTCCACGGCCTCCTCCTCAAACAAACTCCCCACCAACCTGGATGACTCTGTGCTATCTTCCTCCATAGGCCCCTTTGGGGGCTCAGCTGCCCCTAATGCTGCCGAGGAAGGTGGAAGCAGCATCCATATGTCACACACAACCATGCCACTGTACATACACAGAAATGCTAACATGTGTGCATCCCCACATGCATTCGTGCATCCTGCATTTGAACACATACACCATTGATGTGCCTCACACATGACTGGACTTACATGTGGCAATGTCATGTACCTGCACATACACAACCATACATGGGCCTTTCCAGACATATGTCGAAGCTGCACACTCCTGGCAAACCTCAACATGCACTGCGCCCAATCAGTACACATGGACACTTACTGCTCGACTGCAGACGGGTCTGACTCTTAAGGATCTGGAGGTGGAGCGCTGGGAGTATACGTTGCAGGGCCCTCAACTGGTTGTTGGTATGGCAGACCCGGCACCCCTCTGCATCCTCTGCCTCCAAGAGGCGCTGGGCCTTCCTGAGGGTCCTGGACCTGAAGTCCTCCGAGCGCTTCCGGACGTGTGGTATGTCACAGGCTGCCACCCCCTCCACATTGATGGCAGCCACGATGTCCTTCCAGATCCTCTTCCCTCCTTCATTGTTGACGCGTGGTCTTCCGAAGAGGGCATCATAATGCACCAGGACTTGCTCCACCAGGATACCAACCTCTGTGGCACTGAAGCTGGTAGTCCTCTGCCTCTCTGGCTGGGGGTTGCCAGTGGTCTCTGATGTTGTTTCCCCCGACATGGCAACCCCCGAGGCAGGTGTGGGTGGGCAACTGGGTCCAGGTGCTGGGCTGTGGAGCGATGGAACTTCAGTCGGGAGTCTTCTGTTCCAGCAGGGGTGGTCAGAGCAATTGGACCCCTGCAGATGGCTGACGTGCAGGCACCAAATAGTAGGGCCCGTGGCCGGCAGGCAGGCAGGCAGCAGCAGATGGCTGGTGGGAGTTGGCTCAGGGCGCTGGGGGGCAGTAATTCAATGGCCCGTCCGCATGTTAATGCGAGTAATTCGAGGAAAGGGCCTAAGCGAGTAAGTGATGTGACGTGTGCAGGCCTTTCCTTCAGCATGGGTTAAAGGTGAGCGGGGCCAGCAGTTCACTGTACGTGGAGACCGACGTGTGTTGCTACTTCTGGTTGTTTCGCGCGCCATCCCAACTTCGCAGAGGATCAAGGACGTATCGCTTCTTTTGGCAGGGGTATTGGCTATGCGTGTTTTTCATTATCACGCTAGTCAGACAGTGAGTCTCGCACACTATTTTTTCCACTGCGGGTGCCCCTGTGTATCGCATATTCATTTTTGAGGTCATAGTAGCCTGCGTGTCCCACGCGTATGTGTTTTTTGTGTCCCTGGGTGCCACCGCGTACTGTGGGAGGTTAATTCCACACACGTGGGCTACCGGGGGTTGCGTGCACGGTTTTACTGCAGTTTTGGGGTGCCTGAGCGTTGCGTGACCCATCACTTTATCACCTGGGTCACATACAGCCTTGCAGGTGTAGGGGTGCTGTTAGCATCTAGTACCCCACCCCCTTCACCCTAATTGCCCAGGACAATTGTCGTGTACACCTCCCATTGGCAATACTATATCTGTGCCAGCACTACTACATCTGTGCCATGGTCGGGAGGCCACGAACGTTGAGGGGCGCCTCAGCTGGGTGTACTCCACGTGGCAGGCGTGGTCAGGGATGTGGCCGGGGTGACCAGGGAGTAGGGGGACTCCAAGGTGTCCAGGGTGGCTGCAGAGGAGAAAGAGGCAGGGGTGCGCCACTTCGGCAAGATGCTGTGCCATGTATTGGTCCAGTCATGCCACCACCCCCTGTGGCATCCGGGAGATGCAGCTCTTGCATCTTGCACTGGCGCCCATGTGACCCAGCAGTCTGTTTCATCGACTGCCACGGGCCCAAGGGTAATGGTAGCTGCAGGTGCAGCTGTGGACACCACCACCCAGGCTCAGGGTCGGCCAGCGCATGCTGTGTTGGCACCTGAAGAGTCCCAGGATGATTTTCAGGAGGTCAGGAAGCACACCGTAAGTGCATGCAGGGCTGCCCTGACTGAGGCACGTGTCCCTGGGGCAATATTGTCATCTGCTGCCCCGAGTATACGGGTGTTGGCAAGTGCATGGGCCGATGCAGCCGACACCACCCCAGCTGTGAGTCTACCATCCAGGACAGTCCTGGTCAATGACCCTGGCACAGCAGATGTTGCTGCGCAGGGTCCATTCCAGGGCACCCAGCAGCCGCAGACACAAGTCAGGGCTTCCGTCCTTGTTCCACCTGCCACTCCCTCTGTTCAATCCACCAGTGCCACTGCCCATACTGATCAGGGCGGCATTTGCCAGCCATGGTCTGGACCACTGCTCAAGAGGAGGAAGGTTGCATCTGCAGCAGAGGCTGGGACCCCAGACATGGCTCTGGCCTCCGGCACATCGAGGAATAAGCTTTTCTGCAAGCAAGAACTGGACTTCCTTGTGGACTACGTGTCGGGACACGACCGTGATATGCTAGTGGGCCCGAATTGTCACACTACGGCTGCCCAGCATTTGACCCACTGGAAGCATGCTGCGGAGGGTGTCAGTGCAATCGGACATAAGGTGCTCACAGCTCAGTAGTGCAAAAAGCGTTGGGATGACCTCCGACACTCTGCTAAGCAAAAGCGTGCCTCTAATTACAACATGACTCTGGTGACTGGCAGTGGGCCACCCACTGAGGAGGAAGAGCTCACTTTGCACGAGTCGGTCACTGTGGAGTTCATACTGACAGAATTGTACGAAGGAGTGGGAGAGATGCTGGACTTTGATGCCCTGTCCAGTGAGTGTTGTCGCGTGTTTGTCCAGACCAGGTGTGGTTTGCTTGTGTGATGTGTTGTGCTTGACTGCCACTACATGCTATGTGTACCTGGTTCTCATGTGCGAGTCATGCAATGCTTCACTGATGCGTGCCTGCTGTGCAGACGGGGACTGTCCTCATCACCACACCTGCACCCTGCCCACATGCTAGTTACCCAGCTGCCCCTCCAGTCCATGTTCCACCTCACTGCCCTTCTGCATGTAGCCTGGGGTGTCTTTCCACTCAGCACTGGGACTATGTCATTGCATGACTGACGTGCATGTGTGTTCTGCCTGCATGCAGGTACTCCACGTAGGCATGCTCCCTTGCAGCTCCACTCCACTGCACCCCAATTTCACCATGGCACTGGCGGGTGTCATGTAGGAGTACTGCAATAGCCTGTTCAACGCTCCTGTGTACATGCACACTTCTCCCTGCCAACCTGCCAGACGCATACAGTGGCTTACACACTTTGTCCTTGATGAAGGGTGTCTCACTGGGACTGTGCAGATGGCAGATGCTCCGTAGGGACATGAGTGCCCATTCATGCTCCATGTGCATTCCATGCATGCCCCTGACTCAGATGATGCAATTGACGCTAGTCAACACTGTCTGCCAATACACAGTTCTCTGGTCAGACTTTCATTGCCATGCAATGCCTCACTGCATTTTCACTTAGAGTGGGGGGTTTGCCTGTAGGCATGCAACCCAATGCATGCACATTGCACGTGATGGCTGAACTTGCCCTTACACTGCCTTCATGTTTATTTATTGACATCATAATGTACTTGTTCATGTAGATAGTGGGTAAGGTACACATGTTCTGCACTGCATCAACCCACTTCTGAGCCGTGTTACACCGTTCTACATGCCTACTCACTGCTGCAATGTCAAAGGGACCTGGCATGTATGGTCAGATTTTCATCCCTTCTCTGTCATGTATGCCACAGACACAGGTGCATCCTGTGACACATGCACTCAGTATTGGAACTGGGTGTTTAGCTAAGTTGATAGGTCAATGTGCGGCCTAAACCAACTGGTATGGGGCGCAGATTGAATGTAGCCAGCAAATCAGTTTGTAATGACTGAGGAGCTACCTTCACGTGTGTATGTGTACACTTTCACATACATCAAAGCAAGCAGCGTTGTAGCTGCTTGATTTGTCTGTATTGGATGCTGTTCATATTCACAATACAGGTGTACAGGGAAAGGGGTGTTTTGGAACGCTTTCACATGTACATATGCAAGCAGCTTCAAAGTTGTGTAGTGCAACATTGCGGCTACTCACTTATGTTTGTGTAAAAGTGTTCATTTACACATGTGTCTTCCGCAGCTTTTTTGTTGACTCACTGATATGTAGTTGATTGACGTTAATGCTGGTGAGATTTCAGCATTGCACACGTTATGTTCAACTGGCATAATCCTTAAAGTGCACTGTTGTGCAGTATGTGTAAGCCCAGGCCCACTTAGCTGATATGGTGGGGCGTGGGCGTGCAGAATTTACACACGGAACAATGGAATAGGGCACATTCATAGCACAATGTGTCAGGGTGTTCAGGAGGCTTCATGGCCTGCAGCTCGGACCGTACTGGCCGTTATGGTCCCTCATGCCTGGTTGCAGGCCCTTGCCTTGCTCGGGACATTCACTATATCTACATGGCCCATGATACCCGGTACAGGCCGAGCTGCAGATGGATGAAGCTATATTGGTGATGATGGTTTAGTGATGCATGTGTACATGCATATTACGTGTGTCATAGTGTGTTTGAATCCACTTGCAGCTGTGGTCAATTTGCAGTTCAGACATGCTTATGGTATGTGCCATCTCTTTGTTGCCATCTGTCTTTTCTTCCTGTGACATGTGTCGGACCGAGGTGGTGTCTAATGGAGGTGATATACTACATTTTGTACTTGTGTAGGCTTTGCTATTTAGACACATCCATTTCTGCTTTTGGGAACGTGTTTGCATATCAATGCCACTGGATGCATGCCAGGTTTTCATTTGTGTGTGACATGTCTGCTTCATGTGTTGACTGTCGATGTGATGTCTATGTGTGTGTGGGTTATGTGTTTCTGACATGTAAACTCATGTTTGTTTTTTCCACTTAGCAGATGATGACGCAATGGAGCCAGAGGATGGTGATGTCATACCAGACACAGGGTTACTATCAGACCAGCAACCCGGCACAAGTGGGGGTCGTGGGGTGGTCATGGGGTAGTAGGCCACGAGAACACACTTGTGCTCCAGACCATTGTGTCTAGGGCTGGCAATGAGTCTAGCCGGATGATCACTCTGACGACAATATCGAGTTGGATGCGCGTCATGTCCATTCGTCAACAGTTAGTGATTCTGATGTGGACCATCCTCTGTCCACGACACCTGCACTGAGGGGCCAGACATTGGTGGGAAGTCCGCCTGTGGTGGATCGGGACGCACGGTCACACTCCACACCAGTTGCTGATGTGCCTGGGGCATTACATTAATGGAGCGATGTAGTCCTGCAGCTGTGGGCGGTGCCAACCCAACAAGGACCATTGCTCCTTGTGCCCTGCGGGTGTCAAGCCCAGCAATGCGGTGGCCATGCGCCACCAAGGTATATTGAGTGGGAACAAGCCATAGTTGCCAATTCCAAACACCAGGGGGAAGATATTGATAATATCGCTGAGAGCATGGAACGTGTGGCCCAATCCGTGCTCCCCCCTGCCAGGCAGGTGGATCTCCAGCAGCGGGCGGCACAGTCCACGTCCCGCTCGCTCATGCTGGACATGGCGGCCTCAGACAGGGCACGCCGGGCTGAAATGGTGTCTCTGTGTCAAGCAATTGCTGCTCACACAGAGGCACACAGGGAGGCCCTGAGGGATGACCATGCTTCCCCTCGATCTACTCTGGGTGTGCTCTTGATGTCCCATAGGCAGCGGACAGAGGAGAGGTTGGAACAGCTTGAGAATACCATCTCGGCTGAGCTACGGCCTTGCCGGGAGGTGTTCCAGATGTCATGCCAGGCCATGCAGGAAGAAC
Organism: Ambystoma mexicanum; assembly: GCF_040938575.1. Classification (NCBI taxonomy): domain Eukaryota; kingdom Metazoa; phylum Chordata; class Amphibia; order Caudata; family Ambystomatidae; genus Ambystoma; species Ambystoma mexicanum. The sequence continues at coordinate 564,511,981 of NC_090937.1, read as the reverse complement.
TCTGTGTTACACATGCTACCTTGCAAGAGGAAGCACGCATATCACGCAAGGTTCTTCATGCTGCCCTAAGTGTCATCGTCGCACAGAACCAGGCTCACCGGTCCATCAGACTTGCTGCCGACGAGGGGAAAGCTGCACATAGGCATGATCAGGGTACTGTGTCATGTCCACCCTTTGAGTCAGAGGGTGAGGAGGACGACGACTTATCTCCAGCACAGGCGTTGAGCCCATGGAGGTTTTTCTTTTTATCTCGACATCATCGCAAGTGGGTGTTGAGGTGCACCCTGTACCTTCCCCCTCCTGGGTGCCTTCCCCCCCGGGTTGTATGTGGCCATTTTTGATTTTTATAGTTAGTTTAATTAGTTAATATAGTTTAAAATTGCTTGTCTATTGTGCATTTATGTGATGGTTTGGTGCTTTGTGGCTTTGAAAGCATCCACTATCTGTTCCAGCTGGGCCCTCAAGCTTGTCTCTTGTATGTGTTTGCAGCTTGGGGTCCTGACTCATATATGCCACTCCTGCTTCCCCTATCCATGGTTCAGTGTTACAACCATTAACACAAGGGCATTGGACTTTCATCATATCTGTCGGCTGTCTGCTGCTGTACTACTTGTGTTAACACCCCTAGTGGGGATTTTGTATGCTTTCTCCACAGCATGTATGCAATCAATTTTGGTGAGTAGATTATTGATACGTCCATTCATTGATGTTGATGTATGTTCTTTTCTTGCCTGTATATGTGTTTGATGCACTTCATGCTGTAGACAGTAGCCTGTACCCTTTGGCTGTCAAAGTCACACTGATGGTGGGAGGAGGTCGGATGTAGGTCTCAGACATGGCCCAGTGACAACCAGCATGAAGACTCACACACTGGAACATTTCCAGCTTTATGAAAAGCTTTTATGCCCTTTCTGTAGGAAATTGAGCCTCCAGACTGCCTTTCCAAGCAGACATGGGGCCAAGAACTGCATAACCCTGGCCACGTTGGGTGATGCACACGTGTGCATGCATGCACAAGCAGAAGCACAAGGCTTGTGCTCAGACGTCCGACAGAAGCAGATGTGTTTCCAGGAGCTCCAAGCAAGGTGAGCAGCATGAGGTGCCACACCCCAGACGACCTTCCTCCAGGCCCCTCACACATGCATGCTAAGTAGCACCAGTGCTGGGGAGCTTGGCAAGGCTTTGGGGAAGATGCACACAGTACAGCTAAGCCGTGTTGAGGACCAAATGTCAAGTAGCTTTCAAAGTAGTCAGGAGCACACAAATGGGGCATCAGCCATATCCTCGAGTCCCCCCTGCTCCATAGAAGCTGAGTTATTAGCGCAGTAGTGTTCCTAGCCAGAAACAAATTCAGCGCATGTGGGCACCCAGCAACGCACAGACTCGAGTGCAGTGCATATCATTTGCATATGCAAATTGCAACATGCACTACCTATGGAAATTTGCGGCTGCCAGAACACGACTTGTACTGAAGTCGCACCTCGCCACATGCGTCTAGCAGCTCACCCAAGGACCATTCTATCATGTGTGATCCTTGACACATTGCTCTTCCATTTACCTCAGGGCCACATGCAGCTGCCTTACCGCATTGACAGTGTATGACCCATCATGGGGGCAAGCATAAGTATACGAACAAAGCAGCAGACAAGTGTGTTTCTTTGGGGAGGAGTCACTAAGTTTGAGGCATGAATGGCGTTGTGTGTGTGGTGAAAACACACACAGAATAGTAACTCACACTCTCTTTGTAGCATTGAACTGCTCCTGTTACGGGACCTGAGAATGCACAGGCAGGAGGGCAGCACTCGCCCCAGGGATGAGTCTCTCTTTGGATTGCATTTGACGAATTTTGTACAATGTGCATGAAGAACATGGTTTCGCTGATTGAGTATGTGTTATTGTCAATAGTTATATTTTGTCTTTGGCCTACTTTCCCTTGTCCATCTACCTCCCCTCTCCTGACCCTCTTTCTGGTTATCCTGAATACCGATGCCTATCCAAAGAACGGATCCCTAACACTCTTTCCTCCGCCAGGGTCTCAGAGGCCTGTGTAAGTTTTAAATTGCAGGCTCCCAGACCGCAGTGGGGGTGGTTGGTTCGTGCCACTGGAGACCGGAGCTGTGACACTACCCATCAGTTGTTGCATCCTCATTGATTATTATGTACTGAAAATGCTACCCATCCTGTTGAACCATTGTTGAACTGTGCTACCTTGGTTGTACTTCTATCATTCTGCTTGGACTTGTACTTGGCAATTTTCAGTGACTTCTATTCATCTACTGGAGACTCTTCCAGGGTTTTTTGTGACTACAGGCTTCTTCCCTGGTTTGGGGGTTTGGCTCCCTGGAGTTCTCTGCGATTTGGTATTTTTACCAGTCAAGATGGCCTCTGAGGGGGCTGGATCCTATTTACATGCAAGGTAGAACATGGAAACCAATGGGTAAGGGGATCCTGAAGCCAGGTAGACTAGAAGGAAGAAAACAACGGACCCCAGACACAGTTCCTCAGAAGGTCATGGTGATGTGTCAATGAGGGAGGGCCTTTTGTTGTGGGACAGTACACTTGGGCTACAGTTTTTGGGCACTCTCTGACATTCAAATTGTGGGGTACTCTGTGCATGATGTGTTCTGCTGGTCAATTGCTGTTCCTGTGTTGTGTTTACTTTTCAGGGGTCGGGATTGTTGTGGTTTGACATGCTAGGGTGTACACCTGGGCTTTGTTCACATATGATGTGTAGAGGACACTGAGGGTCACTTGATTTTACATGCATTTATTGAGTGAATGTCCCTACTGACACACACACTTACACAATGCTCCACCACACATACAACCACCCTTCCATGCCCACATGTGCACACAGATTGCCTTCTATTGCATGCTGTGTCCCTCCAGCGCATGCTCACTTACCATTTGGGGATCGTGTACATGCGTCAGTAGGTTATTTTTGTTGCTTGTCCTTTTTATATGATGCTAAAGGTGTATCTCCAACACAATGGCTGCTCACTGTGCTGTGTGCTGAGCAGTGTGGTGTTGCAGGAGACACACACAGCACACAGGTTAGGGATTAGCAAATTTGGGATTAGTAAATTTGGCTTGGCCAATGTGCATGACAACAGGCATTCAGTGTTTTGTTGATGGTACCACCGGTGGCATGCATTTGTGTATGACTTTGTATGTGGGGGAGGTTGTTGGTCAGTCATTTCATCTGATTCCATGTCAGGTGTGATTGTCTCGGGCCTCTTTCCATTTATCACATGTCACATCATATCTAATTGGTCATGTATTGGGCTTTTGCTGTTGCATGCCATGTCATGGTGTGGCTGACAAGGGTGATATGGGTTGGGAGGGTTTGGGTGACATACCAGTGATTGTCATGGCCTGGTTTGCAGGGTGGTGGTGTGATACACACCTTACATGTCTTCCTTTTGGTCACACAGGATTGGTTATGTTTAAGTAGATAGGGATGCACACAATGTAGCACTTACGTGGCAACATTCTCAGGGTGGTAAGGTTGTGATAGTTGAGTGTCTCTTTGTCATCATCGATTGTCACCTGGTATGTGCCAGGCCTGTGTGCACTCCGCAGGGGTGGGAGTTTAGGTGAAAAATGTGGCCACAGACTGGGTCCAGGCTGCCTCGCCACGTGCCCTTTCCCCACTCATGGGCAGCACCTGTGCCTGTGGTTGGGGATATGGGGGCACCACCATGTCCACCGGTACGTCCTGCCGTGTTGCAACATTGTGCAGGACACATGCTGCCACAATGATCCTGCACACTACTGGGGGTGCATATAGTATCTTCCCACCAGAGCAGTCAAGGGAGCGGAAGCGTGACTTGAGCACTCCAAATGTGCGCTCCACTATGCCCCTGGTTGCAATATGGGCAGCGTTGTATCTTACCTGGGGTGGTGTGGTGGGGTTCCGTATTGGCATCATCATGTGGTTGCTCAGAGGGTTGGCACTATCCCCTGGGGAGGTGATAATGGTTGTGATTAGTTGGGTTTGTGTATTTGTCTGTGTGTGACATGCATGCATGTGCACAGGCATTTGTACTCACCTAGGAGCCATGTTTCGCCGTGCTTCCTAGCTTCCAGGGCCTGGCTCAGGGTGGGCATTCTTTATATCAAACTGTCATGGGTAGACCGAGGGTAGTTTGCATAGACAGAGGTGATGATTCCCTGCACGTTCATGGAATTCCAGTGCTTACAGTTTCGATTGATGTGCTCAGTGGCCCTAGGTGGACGTAGGGCCACATGGGTGCAATCTATGGCAACAAGCACTTTGGGGAAGTGTGCTACCCTGTAAAAGTCCTGGACCATGGCCTGCCTTTCTGCGGGTGTTCTGGGCATGTATATGTGCCTGCGGATTGAGGGGCGTGCGGTCATTATTGCCAACACCTGGTGTAGGCAGCATGACTGCGTGGCCTGTGAGACACCTCAACTATGGCAGTTGTCTGCTGAAATGACCCAGTGGCCAAAAAATGCAGGACATTGAGCACCTTCTCCAAGGGGCTCAATGCTTGGGAGCACAGGGTGGGTGATGTAAGGTCATCTTCCCACTCCCTGACAAGGTCTAGGCTGATACAAGGTGGAAACCTATACCTGCCATAGACCTGGTCCTCAGGCATCCCAAAAAGGCTGGTCCTTGGCAAAAAAAAGCAGGGCCTGGCTATTCTCTTCCTCCTGAGGACTCCCACGATCAGTGCTGTGACAAATGGGGCACTCATCGTAGCTGTATATACGTGCTTGTTGTTTGCGTGCACTTTTATACTTCGTGGGGACGCTTCCGCCTGCCTTTGTGTGGCGGACGTGTTGACGCCTGTGCGCATCTTTTGGGGTGCGTGGGTTTCCTGTATTTGATTCCATGAATATGTGTAGTTCGCTTGCGTGTGGGCGTTCCATGTATTTCCCAGCAGTACTTCCCCAGTTACGCCCTCATTTTCACGCATTGTTACCCATTCCACGTGTTCGCCCCGTGTTCTGCCCCCTTTTGGTGTGTGCCATACACGTTGTGCGCTTTAGCTGTGCACGTCCGCGCACAGTGTTTGGGATGTTGCAATGACGTGTGCGCCCGTGTGCGCCTCCTGTGGATTTGGCACACGTCCCTGGGTAAACACGCGCAGGGCCTTCCATGAATCGCACGCGTGAGGGTGCGCTTGCTTTTTCACGGTTGCGCCAGCTTGCGCCACATTTTTCAGCGCACATTTGTTCCATGAATCGGCCCCTTAATGTTTGGTTTTGTTTTTGATGTGACTTTTTTTAGTAATGTATAAATATACATGTTGTTGTATGTGATGTGTCCAGGTTTTGGACAAAATCTGGTTTGTTTGGGTATGTAGAACGTTTTTAGATTTGTATTTTTCTATGAAATGAAATGTAATACAATAAAATTGCATTTTTAGATTATGACTACCTAGCACTATTTGTTTTGGGAGTTGTGTCAAAGCTGAAATATTTAAAAAAAAAACTGTGGATCACTTATGAATGAGTCATATATTATTTTTCTTCCTCCTTTCGATAATTGGTGGTCATTGCCTTTTTCCCAGACAGTGGAGGTAGGTTTGTTGCACAACAGACAAACATTTGGGAATACTACATACCTGTATTGTATTTATGACTCCTGTGAATAGGATATTCCCACCGACTAGGTGGGAGATGAGCAGGGCTTGGTTAAGTCTTCTAAAGCTTGGAGCAAGGATAAATTGCTTGACTTTGATGATGAGCACAAGCTGGTACCATGTTGCTTGGTTCTTCATGTTGATGCACACATTTTATGAAGATTCATATTTGATGATAAATCCAAGTGAGTTACAAGTAGGTGAGGGTTGAGGCATGAATCCATTGATAGTCATTTTAGTCAGCAAATTCTGGACTTGGACATACTTGGTGGGGTTTCCTAGGAACATATATTTGGTCATTGTCAGGTTGAGCATCAGGTAGGTACTTGTCATATCTAGGTTTGGACGAAGGATCGATAGTGATGAACTTGATGGATGTTGTTGATGCAATAAATCATTGGGTAAAGCTGTGTGTCATCTGCATAGTAGTGTATCTTGATGAGGAGTTCCCACAGAAATTCCATGTTAATGTTGAGGAAGACGGCAGGGAGGTTGGAGCATTGTTGAACTATGCAGTTTGCTGAGAATTCCTAAAATATGTTTTGGCTGGCGTGGATCAGTTGTTTGACATTGGATATGTAGGAGGTGAACAACTGCAGGACTGTTCTTTCAAAGCTCAGGCATGTGGAAAGGAAGTGGAGAAGGGAATCCTGGTCAACAGTATCAAAGTTACCAGAGAAGTTGAGTAGGTCAAATTAACAGTGACCCCCTTTGGCTAGGATTTGCAGCCCATCAGTGCTGCCTTGTGGTCATACATTTTATTAGTAGTCTTGATGGGGATTGTGAAGAGTGATCCTTTCATGCAACTGGAAGTTGACTGTCTTCTCAATCAATTTTCTGGGGATGGGTAGATGCGTGATGGGGAGATATTTGGTCAGGTCATTCAGGTTGAGTGTAGGTTTTAACAGGAGGGAAAGGATCTGTTCTGCTTTATGTATAACTTGGAATGTGCCTTATGTGAGAGATTCATTGAGGATGGTGAGAGGTAGTATGAGTCTTCCACTTGGAAGAGTGGAAGAGTGGGGTATGTGTCTTTATAGGTAGTAGGTGTGATGCCTGCAAGCGTGCTGCTCAGGTCTTCTGAAGCAATTGAATGTTATTAGTTCCATCTTGAGATGTTGTGGCTGAAATGCATTGAATGTTAGTCTTGTGCTTGGCTTTGCCAATATGTTGCCTTATCTTGCCTATCCTGTCTGTGAGGAAGTTGCTGATGGCATTGCAATTGTCAGTGGATTGTGGAATTGCAAGAGATGGGAAGTAGTTAATGCAGTGTTTCATGGATTGGAAGATTGAACTGAGGATGCTTTTGTTGGAAGCTTCCATGGTGGCTCTTGTGAAGAAGGGTATTGTGGATGTTTTGCAGCATGTCCTTCATTCTGAATAGAGGTTGTCAGGATAAATATGTATCTTTCTTGTCTGCAGATGGCAGATGGCACACTTACTGTCAATGAGTCAATGTGTTTAGTTTGTAAAAGTCAAATTTGCACATTTGTTAGACCAGGAATGTAACCCTATAGTCGAATTACCACCTGAGTGACCAATGGGTTGATCAGGTGAGTCGTGCCCCGATTCTTAAACGTCCTGATATTGGTTGAGTGTTGCTTTTGCAAGATCAAACGCCCAGGGTAAGAAAAGCGTAAGAATTAACCATGCCTGGGAAATTGTCTTCCTTTTTAGTGAGTTTGTTTCACTGCGGTAGACAATCTTTGGAAACTGGCCAGGTCGCACCACCCGAAGGGTCACCAGCACATGAAATGTACATAAAATATGGTATAGGGGCAATAGTGTTTAATGCAATTTGGCATAGGCAGACCAGACGGGTATCAGACCTTTGGTGGCCTAATAATGGGAGCTTTGAATTGCACGTTTAGAACACCTAGAATCAGTATTGCTACGCAAAAAGTCCCAACCAGCAGCGTTCAACGTTGTAAGAGACTGGAGGAAGGAAGCTAATCTCCAATTGAGAAGTAGGGAGAAACACGCGCGCAGACATAAAACAAATGTAGAGAAAGTGCTGGAGCATAACCAGCATCAGCTGACAGAAGCCATTAGGAACATGGACAGGGCTTTCCAGTTAGACGTACAGAAAATATATCCTCAGCAGGACTTACATACATCAGATGTACTAATAAACAAAATATTAAATTAGCGAAGAAATGAACATCAAAGTACTGACCCATTTGCACCTCCTCCTTATGTACCTCCCATTCTCGTTATTCCATCTGCACCTGTAGTAAGCACTTCCTCTTTCCCTGTGCCTGTGACATCATTTCCTCCACCGCCACAGAGCATAAGTTAGCCGCTTTATCAGGCAGTTCTACAGGGATGGGGCCTCCGCAAGGAAGCATTAGACAGACTTGTAGCACGATTATCAATGGAAGGAAAGAAGAACTGAAAGAATAGGCTGAAACGTATATGAATGATGACAATGAAGTGGCGGTGCAAAGTTCCATATCTGATCATAGAGGCCTTGGTGAACAACAGGTATTGTTAAAATGCATGGGCATTTATCTTGCGAAAATATGGGGTGATCTGACTGATACAGTGGTACCGCAAGAGTTGTGCGGTTTGGTTGTTCTTTCACATTTGCGAGATAATGCGACGAAAGTACGAGAACACGTAAGGCGAATATTTGTGTTTAAGCAAGAACTTGATCGTTTGCATAAAGAGCTATTGAAAAAAGATAAACTGCATATGTCCAGCAATGATTTTTGACACCGTTGAAACCTGTTAATGAAGAGATGCGGATTTGTATGCGAGATGCGCTTAGATGGATTACGGATGCTGCCATTTCCCCAATTGAAGTGCATGATACGTTTAGTCAGTATACACCAGAAATGCAGAGGAAGATATTACAGGTTATGGTAGAGTACCTACAAGATGAATGTATGAAGAATAAGAAATGCTGTCCCGCTGATCTAATGACAATTTATAAAAGAGCATTTTCACCTGAAACTGGAAGGACTGTTTTTTTACTTGATTTAGCTTTATTGCTTAATAGACGAACAAATGTAGATTCACCTAGTTTTCAATTACCCATGAGGGAGGTGCCTCCCACGTTTGTCCCGAAAGTAGAGGTTGCTGCCTCTGGGGGAACTCCAGCACAAACGATAGAAGCTCATTATATTGCACAGTTTGTACATGTCCCTTTTTCGAGGCAAGAGGTAAATACTATAAAGCAGACAATCCCTAATATTAGGATTATTGTTATTATTTTAATCGATTTGAAGAAGTATTTGCAGATTTTAGTGGTCAAGATCTAAGCACTGATCCCAGGAAGAGATTGTTTGTTGATAAGTTTGTGCGAGGGTTGTTCCCGAAAATTCAAAGATTAATAATGACATCTGAAAGTGCATGGCAAGCAAAAAAGCAAAGTGAAGTATTACATATGGCCCAGCATTTTGAGAACAGAGTAAATTTGGAAAAGAATAAGGAACTAAGGGACAAAGGGAGTTTGAAAACAAGAGTATTGTTACAACAAGTAGCGAACTATAATAGAGGTGGTGGGAACACACCGTCCAGAGTTCAATTTGCTTTAACGTCCAATATGCAAAGGGGTCCAATAGGGATTAATCAATGTGCCTATTGTAGACAAGAAGGCCTTTGGCGAGCACAGTGCCCGCATATACAAGATAGAAATGGGACTTTTCTGAGAAGACAGAATAGAGGTCGTCCAGGAATACAAGGACAGAATAGAAACCAAGGTGCGCCACAATTTCAGGATAACCGGGGTAATCAGAACCAGAACCAGAATCAGGATCGACAACGAAACAATACAAATGGTGGGAATGTTTTTGACAATCTGTCCAATGCATATTAGTCTGGCGACTTTACATCTGACGATGCACTTTTCTACTAGAACAGCCCGAGACAGGGGTTGGAACCAGTATCTATTCCTATAGACCAGAAAGGGCCCTACGTACAAATGAAGGTTGGGAATAGGGAGCACATTTTTTTAGTAGACCCAGGTGCACAAAAATGTTCAATTGATCATCAGCGGGTTCCAGAAATACCACTGTCAGGGCATAAGAATGTCTCAGTAGGGTTCTCAGGTACACCAGTAATTAGTCCAATGTCACAACCAGTACCTATAACACTAGGTCCATTCACAGAGTCTTGGCCATTCCTTTTGATGAAAAAATTGTGGCAAAAATTTGTTGGGATTACATTTATTGAAGAAATTGAATGCTGTCATTTATTGTTCTCCTGATGAAGTGTATTTGACAATCTTGCCCCAAAAGTCTCCTGTATCCCAATTTGTATCTAAGCCACTACTGGCTGAATTGAGTAAAGTACCGGCTTGTATATGAGCAGTGAAAAACAATGATGTTGGTTGTTTGAAAGTAGAGCCAGTAAAGATTGTTTTGAAAGAAGTAATTACATTGCTGCGTATTCCGCAATATAACATTTTGGCCGAAGGAGAAAAAGCATTGAAATGCATTGTATCAGATTTGATTAAAAAAACGTAATTGAAGAAACTTCTGGTAGTGCTTGCAATAGTTCGATTCTTCCTGTTTACAAGAAAGGAGGCAATGATATACCTTACCGTTTTATAATTGATTTACATGAAGTAAATATAGTGGTTGATCCGCAATTTCCATTAGTCCCGGATGTGACTACAATTTTGACTATGATTCCAGCCTCTGTTTCGTATTTTAGTGTTATTGATCTGAAAAATGCATTTTTTAGCATCCAAGTGCATCCAGATAGCAGATATTTGTTTGCTTTTACTCTAGGAGGATGTCCGTTTACATTTACACAAATTCCACAGGGCTACACTGAGAGTCCAAGTATTTACAGTAGAGCATTGAAGGTACAACTAGATATGCTAAAACTACCGGCAGGCAGCGTATTACTACAATACATAGACGATTTGTTGATAGCATCACACAGAGAAGATATTTGTAAAGCAAGTACAGTTGCATTATTGACCCATTTAGCAGCACATAGACACAAAACTTTGGTTAAAAAAATCCAGTATTGTCGAAAGCAAGTGGCCTACTTGGGCTATCTCCTTTCGAAGGAGGGAAGGAGATTGACACCAGAAAGAATTGAAAGCATCTCTGATATGCCTATTCCAAATGCGCAGAAAGAAGTCAGGGCTTTAATTGGCATGGCTTCATATTGTAGGCAGTGGATCGCCAACTTTTCGATGATTGTGAAACCAATGGTGGCATTGACAAGGAAGGATGTTACCTTACCTTTGCCATGGAACATGGAATGTTAAAAAGCATTTGACCTGCTCAAAGCTGCATTATGTTTGGTCCAGTTCTAGGCACGCCAAATTACAACAAGAGTTTTAAGTTATTTGTGCATGAAAACAATGGATGTTCTTTGGCTGTTTTGACCCAGGAACACGTGGGAGAAATAGACCATGCGGTTACTTCTCTTCCACGTTGGATCCTGTTGCATGTGCTTTGCCGCGTTGCTTGCGAGGTGTTGCTGCAGCCGCTGTAACAGTAAAACAAACCGAGGGAATGGTTTTAGGTCATGCTTTAACAGTAATGGTACCTCAATCAGTGGAGGTTCTTTTAAATAGAACTCAAACGCAACACCTTACATCTGCCAGATTAACAAGGTATGAAATAATCCTATTTGCACCGCATATCCAAATTAAAAGGTGTTGCGGTTGAGTTAATGCCCCCTCCAAATGAGAAAGGGGATGAAAAACAATTCCCCCATGATTGCTTAATGATTACTGAATAAGAGACAAAAGGAAGAATTGACCTAACTGACACCTCACAGAAAGAGCCAGATGGAGAATTGTTTTGTGACGATTCCTGTTTTAAAGTATCAGATGGCACATCAACTGCTGCTATGCCATCACTACACTGAAAAGCATTATAGAAAGCAAAATAATCCCATATAACTCAGCACAAGCTGCGGAAATAATAGCATTGACAAGAGCATGTGAAATCTCTGCAAATCTCAATGTAAACATATATACTGATAGTCAGTATGCCGTTGGGGTGGTAGAAAATTTAGGTCAATTATGGGCTGAAAGGGATTTCCTGACATCACACGGAACCAAAATTCAACATGGCACTTTGATAGTGAAACTGTTGTCAGCACTTGCACTTCCCAAGTGATTAGCAATAATGAAATGTGAAGCACATAAAAAAGTAACATGTAATATTGGAAAGGGAAACACATTTGCAGACAAAATTGCAAAACAAACTGCCACTGATTTACACAAAAAAATGTATGTTGAAAAAATGGAGGAAGTACCCTGCATGATAGAAAATGGAATTGCAACAGTTAAGGAAATGCAAGCAGAAGCTAATGTAGATGAAAAACTGGTCTGAGGGCCCAGCAGAATTAGATTCTGAAGGTTGTTGGGTGGACAAGCAGAATAACAGATGGATGTTACCAAATGCCTACGTAATGGCAATGGTCACTATGGCCCACAGTCTGACACATATATGTGCTAGAAAAATGATTCAACACCTGGATTCTGTATGGCAGAATCCACACATTAGAAAAAATGCTGAAAGATTGGTTCAAAGTTGCATGACTTGTTTACAACATAACATTGGAAAGGGAACTGTGATGCCAGTAGGAAGCTTTGGCCCACCGTCCATGCCATTTGAAGTCATCCATTTTGATTTCATAGAAATGGAAAGGTGCCAAGACTATAAGTATGTTCTTGTGGTAGTTTGCTCCTTTAGCAAATGGGTAGAGGCCTATCCCCTGAAAGATTGTACTGCCATGTCCACAGCTAAAGCCATGCTAAAGGAATACTTTCCCTGTTTGGGATTGCCCCGTGTCATATGGTCAGATAATAGCTCGTACTTTATTGCGGCCGTGATATTACAAATCTGTGCAGGTCTCCAGATTGATAAACAATTCCATTGGGCCAGACACCCAATGAGTGCCGGTTTAGTAGAACGTCAGACCGGTATTTTAAAAAACAAATTGAGTAAAATATGTGCGGGCAGCAATTTGAAATGGCCTGATGCACTACCGCTCGGCTTACTCTGCATGTGCACAGCTGTACAGGCGAGGACTGGTCTCTCCCCTTACGAAATCATGATGGGGAGACCAGCAAATGTATGGAATGTGCCTCGGCCGAAAAGGTTCAGGGACATAGAGTACCCATTGCTTATTGATTACTGTAAACAGTTAACTCAAAACTTGTGTTTGATTCATCAGCAGGTGCAGGAGGCTCTTCCTGTCAGATATACCGGCCCAGGACATTGTCTGCAGCCTGAGGACTGGGTACTGGTCAAAAATTTTGAAAGAAAATCTTCTCTTGCTCCACGCTGGACGGGCTCCTTCCAGGTATTACTGGCTGCGCAGACTGCAGTCCGAGTGAATGGACGAAAGCATTGGATACATGCAACACACACGAAAAGAGTTCCGTTTCCTTTGCCACATGAGATAGAGCTTGATGATCCTGACACCGAAAGAAAGACAGCTGCACTTGATCACAAAGATATCATCGCCAGTCCTCTGTCAGAAGTGTTTCCTAAGCCTGATAAAGGGCCTGGGGCGATTGCAACGAAGATCGAAAGGCCAAGGTGCCACAACTTTGTCCGACTGCTGCCTCATCATCACGCAGTGCATCCCAAACTGGCACTGATCTTGCATCCAGAAATGAGAGTGTATTATTCATCGACCATACTGTACATGGAGCTGTGAGGTACAATCTACGTTCACAAAATTGGAAATGATCAGCTTTTGTTTCGCCTTTGTTCCTAGCTCACGGATGATGCTGTGAACGGAGGCCTAGGGAAAAGGAGCGTATGAGCTGTATCAAGTTCAAATTGAAAGCTCTGACACACGGCTTCCCAGTGCTACCATCGAAAAGTGAAGGACCAATGCAACCTGGCACGGACAAGCGGGGGCATATGGTACTGACACAATCAAATTGATACTTTCTCCTGCCTTTTTGGAGCTCTGCACAAATTTACATCAGCTTGCTGTCATCAATAAGCAGGCTAGCCTGGACTGGCCTGAACCTTTGTTGCTAACGTGTGTTGCTGTGGAGAACTTTCCCCGACGGACACTGAAAACATTTCCTGAGATAGACATTGCAGACACAACTTGGTTCGCAAAGAATAATATGCTAATGATTATGATACCACTTTGCATTTTGGTTACACTAGTTCGAATATTCTGGTATTTAGAAACTATGCATCCTTTAAACTCTCTCTTGACTGCTACCACTGCTCCTACTATGAGCAGCCCAGCACATGTGCTCTCTTATACTCTCCCCTCACAAGAAGTGAAACATAGAAAAGGGTATGACAATAATACATTGCTACTATTTATGAATATGACCCATGCTATCTTGAATAGGTCCAATTGTTGGGTCTTTTACCATTTACCCCAGCATGGGGAAAGAGGAAAGGGTTGGTATGTACATCCTTTGCCACTTAATACCGCCTGTTATGCATCATTAAGAGTGCTATTATTCGTAAAATGGAATAATAGTGTCACTGGTCAGTTTGATGGAACAAACATAAATGAATTTGAAAGATTGGTATTGGAAGCATTGGGTTGTTAAATTTTTACAAGCAGAAGCAAAATAAACCTGGTAACAACAAGTCCAGTAGATAGGCTCTCTAAGCCTTACAAGTCCCTAATGACTTTTAAATGGCCCCGGTAGGAAATAAAGATTCTGTGCCTCCCTTTTATATTATTAATCATAGTCCATGTTCTGTCCCATTTTGCTTATGGAAAAAAGGTTCCCACCCAGTGGGAATCTTTACTAGATGCATGAACATTGCTGTGCTTGAGCAAGAAGAAAAAACTTTATATATAGGAGTTTCTGTCTATTTTATTTGCAGAGATCAGGCCTACCCATGGTTACCTAGAACTTGGGAAGGGACCTGTTATTTAGGGATACTTTTACCTGGTGTATTTCTTTCCAAAACTTCTGAGATAGCAAAACTATCTAGATCTCGGCCATGTCGAGATGATACAACAGGTCAGATTATAGGGGATATAGCAAAATCATTTATACCAATTTGGGGACAAGCAATACATTCATGGAGTATATGAAAACTGTCCAGGGTGTTAGAAAAAATGATAAATGGAACAACAGATATACTCTAAAATATGACACTGGAACAAAAAGCAATTAGATTAATTGCACTTCAAAATAGAATGGTTCGTGATATAATTTTGGCTGATCGTGGAGGAGTATGCAAATTGGTGGGGTCAGTGTGCTGTGTATTCGTAAGTGACTCCTACCCCACGATATTTGAAGCAATTAAAAAATTGCATGTCTTAAACTACGAAATTCATGTTCCCACAGGTGGTTGAAATCTGAATATAAGTTCACGGTTTTGGGAACTACTGCGATTGAGGGGATGGAAACTAATTGCAATTCTGGTTATGATATTTGGAATCCTCATGTTCTGCTGTTGCATACAATGCTTGCCAGTCCTCTGCTCCCAAATTACAAATGAGTGTGTACATGCAATTAGAACAAAACCTCCTTGCATGTTAAGTGAAGGGGCACAACACGAAAATGAAATAATTAAAGAATTCATGGCAATTAATATTTCTGATGACGATTATAGCAGCATGTGTAGTTCGGAATTGGACAGGTGGTCCAATGAAGATGCAATGTCTGGATGATGCTATTGGCTTACGGCCAAAAGGAGGGTTTGTTAGACCAGAAATGTAACCCTAAAGTCGAATGATATGTATAATATGTTGGCCTGAAACCAATCGCATCATGTGACAAACATTGCGATCAAAGAAATGTCAATGTAACCAAAGGGCATCCATTTTGTATAATATCAGCCATTTGCTTTTTTCCTTTCTGTCAAAACACTTTGCAAATATATTCTATGCTTCAAACTCACATACAGTGCAAGGCCACGGCCTGAATGCTGAAATACTAACACAGACAGGAATGTCAAACTGTGCAGAAATACAGTGTTTTTCTCTCTCACTAAGTCCTTGAAGGCAAGCAGAAGCCGCAACTAATCAGCAGACCAGGTGCCTGGTTGTCTTGCAAACGCTGTAGTAAAAGGCAGTTAAAACATGAATTATATTCTTCTAGTAGTGCTCCTTCATGGAGAATGGTATTTTCTGCTTCAGAACTATCTGACCCTTAGATCATGACCCAAGTCACACAGGTAACATAGTAAGGAATGTATCCCTGCTAAGAACATGATATCCTTGCTGAGCCAGAAGCTCCATGTTCCCCATAACAGAAAACTGTCTCTGCTGCCTTTGCTAAAATAACTATGTTTAGGCTGAATGAAGACTTGTCAGAACGTGTCATAATTGTCATAACTGTATGATTGTCAATCACTGAACCCCAGCCCGAATGACATGAATATGGGCGGATCAAATTGCCTTCACACAGATTATGTATAATGTATATATATTGCTGCTTGAGCGCTCTTCGCTCTCTCTCGCATCTCACAGTATTTGGGAACACATGTCGTGAGGCGTTGGGACTTAGTCGGCCGACTGAGAATACTTTGAAATAACCAGACTTGTTTGGAAAACGAACATCGTGTCTGACTTGTCACTTTAGTGTTTGCTTATTGTGCCTTAGTTTCCATATGCGGTCTTTATGGCCTAGCATAGTAATGCCTGATATTTAGCGTTCCCATCGTACTGTAAACCGCATTTAAAAGGAACTTTCAATAAGCTGTCTACGCCACCATCTTAAAGTTATCCACCATTTTGATAACTCCTGCTTTCTGTCCCATGCTATAAATTGTGTTTTCGGCCCCATCAGAGCAAAGTGAACTTTGTACTGTGTCAACGTAGATAAACATGTTGAAGCTGCTACGGTGAATTACTTGTCCTGCACTAAGAAACCTTGGAGTTAAACAAGAGCTGTATTTAACGAGTGATTTAGATGTCATCTGTGCCAATAGATTCTCCACCCATTCAAACAGAAATGCAGAATGTTGAATAGATGAATAAGTGCTTTTGCAAAAATCTTTATTTTAGCTCCTTGGAACTAAGCTAACTTCAAACTCAAGAACAAATGATAGATAAACACGAATAAGTAAAGAATGTTACCATTGTGTTTTATGTGCAGAAAAACATGTCTAGTGTTTGATGAAAAGAATTGAACAATGTATAGTTGTTTGAATCTGTATTAGTTATGTGAACTGGCTACAAACCCTAGTGAATGGATAACATGAAGAATGACTGGATGATGTAACCAGGCTGGTGGGGAAGTGTATATAAACCTGTGTTTTTGTAATGTCCAGCGATCTCTCATCTCTCGGTGTCCTCTACCACACATTGTGAGGTGTTGAGAGACCAGACAGCTGTTCTGTGAAATAAAAGTGTACTTATACCATTGTACTCATGCCTGGCGTATTTCTATTAAGTGATATTTAGCCTCGATATTTCCGTAATCCTTCAGATGTAACCAGAATAGTGACCCTCAGGATTGATGTCACATAGCTAAGACAGAGACAAGGCTGCCGGACCGTGATCAGAGAGAGAAGTGGGCCCCTGCATAGTGAGACACGATTCCTCTGCAGTACTGCATGCCCGATCCCTGAATGGTGAGCAGCGTTTAGTGAGACATCACGATGATGGTCCCCGTATGCGATTTGTAATCCGATTGGACCCCTTTGTTTGAAATCAGGTGAGTCATACCCCGATTCCTAAAAATCCTGCCATTGGTTGGAGATTTGTGTTTGCAAATACAAACTACGCCAGGTAACGACAGTGATCTGATAGGCCTGGGAAATTGTAATCCTGTTTCAGGGTATTACTCCGCAGAGATAGACAATCTTTGGGACAAGGCCAACTGACGCCACCCGATGGGTCGCCAGCTTCTTTAATGTAATTGTAAGCATGGCCTATGAGTTATTATATTCAATGAAATTTGGCACAGACAGACCAGACATGTTTACGAACTTCAGTGGCTAGTTTATGGCAGTTTTGAAATTGCCTGCCTAGAGCATTTAGAATCTGTATTATTGAGAAAAAAGGCTAGGCCTGCAGCATTTGCTGCAGTTAAAGATTAGAGAAAGGAAGCTATGCAGCAACTTAGAAGTAAAGGAAAGCATGCACGTAGACATATCACGAATGCTGAGAAAGCATTATTGCATGATCAGCAGAAAAAGTCAGAATACATTAGAAGTATGGACAGGGCTTTTCAATTAGATGTACAAAAGATATATCCCTCTCTGGATTTTCATACATCAGATGAGTTACTTAATAAATTGTTAAAAGAACGTAGAACTGTTTCAACTGTACCGCCTCCTTATGTAACTCCTCCCGTTGTTGGTCCACCTCCTCCCGTTGTTGTTCCTCTTCTTCCTGTTGTTGTTCCCCCTCCTGCACCTCCAACCTTGTCAACAGTTGCCGTCCCCATAATTCCATCTGCACTGCTAGTGGTATTGTCTCCGCTTTCTATTGACTCTTTGCCAGGTGGTTCTGCTTCACCTGTAGTGGTTGAAGTGGCACAGTATCTAAAGGCAGAAAGAGAGAATTGTATACGTGGGCTAAAAAGTATATCGAAGAGGGTGATGAATCATCTGTTCTAGTTGCGATTTCTTCTCTAGGGAGTATTCATGAACAGAATATTTTGATAGAATGGATGGGAACATATTTAGTTGATATATGGAGTGATTCGACGGATATGAATGCCCCACAGGGGTTGAGGGATTTGAATGTCCTTGCCCGCTCAAGGGCTACTGCTGAGAAAGTATACAATCATGTAGAGAAGGTATTTGAGTTTAAAAGGGAGCTAGATTGGTTACAGAAAGATGAGATGGATGGTAAAGAACGGCAAGCTTCATATGTGCAGAAACGATTTCTTCTGCCATTGAAACCATGAGTGAGGAAATGTGCATTTGCACAAGAGACGCTCTTAGATGGATTTCAGATGTTTCAATATCTCCCACGTTTAGTCAATATGCTTCGGTAATGTAAAGGAAAGTGTTACAGGTGATGGTAGAGTATCTACAAGATGAATTTATGAAAAGAAAGCATGGTTGTCCTGCAGATTTTATGATTATTTATAAAAGAGCATTTTCGCCTGATACTGCTTTGACTGCTTTATCGCTTGACATAGCTTTGTTGCTTAATAAACATTCACATTTGCCTACTTTACAATCAATTGTTGATGAGGAAGGTTGCTCTGACATTTGCTCTGAAAGTAGAAATTCCAGCTAATGCCATACCAGGAACACTTGCTACTGTTATTGAAGCACATTATTTCTCACAGTTTGTTCATGTCCCATTTCTAGACAGGAAGTGAATACCATTAGGCAATCAATTCCAGACATTAGGAAGAATCCAACAGGATTTTATAAAGAAATTGAATCTGTTTTGCATTTGTCCATTTTCACACTGGGTGATATAGATTTGTTGTTTCCTGTGATCCTTCCTGCTGATTTGTGGGAGCAGAATTGAACTGTAGATGATCAGCAGGGATGGGTGATACATTGGATGCTTTAGTACGAATAGATAGGAAAAGGAATGCTGGTGAGAAACCGCCACAGGTGATACTAATGTTACCAGACGGAATAGTGACTAAATCGAAAACTCTGGTTCCTGAAAAAAAGAATCGTATGGGATAAGCTTACGGCTTGCATACAATTGAAGTCAGAGGGTGCAACAGGGTATTTTAATAGGTTTGAGCAGGTGTTTTCAGATTTCAGTGGTGAAGACTTAAGTACAGAGCCAGCAAATAGGTTGTTTGTAGACAAGTTTGTGCGTGGACGATTGCCTGAAATCCAATCACAGATCCTGACTTCTGAGAGTGCATGGCAAGCAAAATCACAATCCGAAGTATTATATATGGCTCAGTACTATGAAAATAGGGTTAATACTGAGAAAGAGAAGGTGGAAAAGTAGAAAGGAGACTTGAAAACTAGAGTATTGTTGCAGCAAATAGCTAGAGGAGCCAGAGGTGGGAATGAACAGTTTAGAGGCCAATTTGCACCACAGGGTAACGCGCAATTGGGTCCTGTACACATGAACCAATGTGCATATTGTAGACAGGAGGGTCATTGGCGAGCACAATGCCCAATCCTTCAGCAGAGATCGTATAGCACATATGGTGCCATGGGTAGCCAAATAGAACGGGTGGTGCCATGGGTAGACGATCCAGAGGCCGTCCTGGTATAGGGGGTCCTGGTAGGAGTCAGTTTGCACAAAATCAACAGACGCCATCACAAGATATTCAGCAAAAGAGTGTTACTAGTGGGAACATTTTTGATAATCCTTCGACTGTCTCTTTTTCTGAAGATCTCACCTTTGATGTTATACTGTTCCGCTAGGACAGCCCGAAGAGGGTCTGGAACCGGTTCTTATTCCCGTCGATCAGAAAGTGCCCTACGTTGACATGAAGTTGGCGAATAGGAAGCATATCTTCTTGATAGATACGGGAGCACAGAAGTGTTCTATTGATCGTTCACAGGTTCCAGATATACCACTGTCAGGGCAGAGTAACATTTTTGTATGGTTCTCTGGTATGCCAGTGGTTAGTCCGGTCTCTCTGCCGGTACCGATTTCACTGGCACAATTCACTGATTCTTGTCCATTTCTTTTGACGACAAATTGTGGTGAACATTTTTGGGATTGAATTTATTAAAGGAATTGAATGCTGTGATTTACTGTTCTCCAGATGGAGGGTACTTACCAATTACGCCTCAACAAACTTCCCTTCTACAATTTTTGCCTAGGCCTTTACCAACTGAATTAAATAAGGTTCCGACGTGTTTATGGGCAGTTAATGATAATGACGTTGAAATGTTTTCAAATTGAACCAGTTAAAATTGTGTTGAAACCAGGTGTTTAATTCCAGCGTATTCTGCAATATAAGATTTCGGTTGACAGGCTTTGCAAACTATTGTTTCTGATTTTGTACATCGAGGCGTAATTGAAGATATTGCGGGGAGTGTGTGTAATAGTCCGATTTTTAAAGTCTATAAGAAAGGGGATAATGTGATTCCTTTTTGTTTCAATATTGATTTATGTGAAATTAATAAGGTTGCTGCTCCACAGTTTCCGATCGTACCTGATGCTACTACAATATTGACTATGATTCCAGTTGCGGCTATACATTTTAGTGTTGTGGATTTGAAAAAAGCTTTTTTCAGTATTCCCGTACATGTTGAGAGCAGATATTTGTTTGCATTCACCCTAGGGGGACGCTCGTTCACATTCACTCATGTGCCACAAGAGTACACTCAGAGTCCAATCATCTATAGAAGAGAGTTGAAAGAACAGCTTGATACGCTTGAGTTGCCTTCCACTTGCACGTTGTTTCAGTATGCCGATGATCTACTTCTAGCTGCTGATTCTGAAGTTGCTTGCAAAGAGGGCACTGTGTTGCTGCTTATTCATTTAGCCAAACATGGGCATAAGGCTTTATTGAAGAAGTTTTGGCATTGTCAACAGGAGGTTCGCCTCTTTAGGCTATCTCCTGTCAAAGGAGGGAAGAAGATTGACACCTGAACATATACAGAATACAAAGCATCTCTGGTATGTCTGTCCCAAATACCCAGAAAGAGGTCAGGACTTTAATAGGCATAGCCTCATATTGTAGACAGTGGATCCCAAATGTTTCCTTGATAATAAAACCTATTTTGGCATTGACAAAGAAGGGTATTTCTTTGCCTTTACTGTGGAACATGGATTGCCATAACACTTTTGATCTGCTTAAGGCTGCGTTGTGTTCAGCACCAGTTTTGGGCACACCAAATTACGAAATGATCTTTGTGTTGTATGTGCATGAATGTGGTGGATGTGCTTTGGCTGTTTTAACACAGGAACATGGGGTCAAGAATAGACTGTGCAGATATTTTTCTTCCACGTTAGGCCTTTTTGCATGTGCTTTGCCGAGATGTTTGAGAGCTGAAGCAGCTGCTGCTGCTGCATCCGTAAAACAAAGTGATATTATGGTTTTAGGTCATTCTTTAAACGTGATTGTACCCCACTCCGTAGACGTTCTATTAAACAGAACACAGATGCAACATCTCACATCAGCTCGACTAACAAGGTACAAGCTGATTCTATTTGCTCCTCATATCTAAATTAAGAGGTGTTGCTCATTAAATCTGGCTGAACTATTGCCTCTCCGAAAAGAAACAGACTGTAGTGACAAGATGTCACATGACTGCCTCCATACTACAGAGCAAGGAACGAAAGGCAGAATTGATTTAATTGATACACCTTTAAAGGATCCGCAAGGGGAGCTGTTCTGTGATGGCTCCTGCTTTAAACTTCCGGATGGTATATCCAATGCTGCTTATGCAATCACAACATTGAGCACTATTGTGGAAACTAAACGAATTCCGCATAATTCTGTGCAGGCCGCAGAGATTATTGCGTTAACCAGAGCTTGTGAAATTTCTGAAGGGCTTAGTGTAAATGTATATACAGACAGCCGATATGCCTTTGGGGTAGTTGATAACTTTGGTCGACTATGGGCTGAGAGAGGATTCTTGAGCTCACATGGAACAAGAATTCAACGTGGCACTCTAATAGTCTGGTTGCTTTCAGCACTTGTGCTTCCTACACAGTTACCGATAATGAAGTGTGCCGCACACCAGAAAGTCACGGACACTGTGGGAAAAAGAAACACTTTTGCTGACAGAATAGCCAAACAGATTGCTACTGATCTGCATTCAAAAATGTACATGTCAGATCCAGCAAGAGGGGTCTCTGACACTTAGCTGTATAAAAGAAATTCATGCTGAAGCTACTCCAGAAGAAATCTAACAGTGGGCTGAGTCCAGCGGGTCTAGATGATGAGGATTGTTGGGTAAATAGTGAAAAGCAAAGATGGACGCTACCCAATGCCTATGTTACTGCTATGGTCACAATGACTCATAGCCCAACACAAATATGTGCCAAAAAGATTTGTCAACAGTTAGATCCTGTCTGGTATAATACTAATATTCAGAAAACTACTGAACGTTTTGTCCAAAGTTGCCATTATTATTATCAATGCGGACTACCGCACAGTCTAAAACAGGGCTCTCCCCCTACAAAATTATAATGGGAAGACCAGAAAATATATGGCATTTGAAAGACATTGAGTATCCGCTTTTATCTGATTATTGTGACCAGTTGACTCAAAACTTGTATTTGATTCATCAACAGGTACGAGCAGCTCTCCCTGTAAAATACGAGGGTCCAGGTCATCGACTCTGACCTGGTCAATGGGTTCTAGTGAAAAACTTTGAGAGGGGTTCCTGCCTTGCACCTCGGTGGAAAGGACCGCATCAGACCCATTTGGCTATGCAAACCCACTGTACGAGTGGCTGGAAAGAAGCACTGGGTCCACGCGACACACGTGAAGAGGATTCCTTTTCCTCTACCTTATGACAAAGGGGAGGAGAAGGGAATTGGTGTTCCTGATGCTCACAACGAGCCTGCTTTGATCGACACTGAGGGTGTCACGAAAGTCAGTCCTGAGCCCGTGGGGCCTGGGGAGATTGTTGCTTATTCTTCAATTTCTTCTTTCACCGTCGATCGATCTTGTTTCTGCTTCTTCATCTTCCTCAGGAAACAACAACACTTTGTTCACCGATCATACCGTACGTGGAGTTGTAAGGTACAATTTGAGACCACAGAACCAAATATAGATTTAGATTTTGCTGACATTACCTTAATGTAAATAGGATAGGAAAGTACAGCTAAGCTGTGCCCACAAGAAACCAACAAGAAACCACTGTTGAGCCAGTCCCTCATCATTCCTCTGCTGCTCACAATAAGAGGCAGGGACCGGCAAAGTTACCTTCAATCAACATAGGCCACCCACAGATGAACTAAAAAGCCTAACAGTGAGGATACTTAACGGACGCTGAAAAATTATGCCTATTTTAAAGGCCACTCATACTAAAAAGGATTTTGATTGTTTTGTTGATAATTAATCCGTTCATCAAGAGTCATGGTCCCTTAGGACGAAATGGATACTGGTCACAATAACAGCCTGTATTACACTTGCATTGACATTTGGGTTTTGGTATCTGGAAAATGCACATCCGCTTGATGTATTATTGCCAACTGCAAATATCTCCACTGTGTCTCCACCTTATGTGCATTTGATGCCATCAACCATAGTCCAAATTCTGTTCCATTTTGCATCCAGACAGAAACTGGGATATTAGTAAATGGCTCTGGGTCTTGTTGCGATCTTGGGGCTGGAAAATCTTTGCAGTTCTAATGGTGATCCTTGGCATTGTACTATTTTGCTATTGTTGTATGCAATGTGTGCTTGTCATTTGTTCTATGATAGGAGGAAGTTGTGCACAAGCAATAGGTAAATTAGAACCTAAGATATATATACCTGAAAAAGCTACTAATGCCTGGGCAATGCAGGATATTGCCATTTTGATGACGATCAATTTTTTTGAGAATAACGATTCAGGATATTCTGACGATGATACATGGTCTTCAAATTATGCAGATGTTTCAGTAATGCTCTTGGCTTAGGCCAAAAGGGGTTTGTAAAAGTATAATTTGCAAAATAGTGCCTGATATTAAGTGTTGGCCTGAGCACATTCACATCGTACTGTAAACCACATTTAAATGGACTTGCAATAAGCTGTCTACGCACCATCTTAAAGTTATCTGCCATTTTGATAAACTCCTGCTTTCTGTCCCATGCTAGAAATTGTGCTTTCGGCCACAGCAGAGAAAAGTGAACTTTGTACTCTGTCAACATAGATAAACATGTTGAAGCTGCTACTGTGAATTACTTGTCCCGCACTAAGAAACCCTGGAGTTAAACAAGAGCCTTATTTAACCAGTGATTTAGATGTCATCTGTGCCAATAGTGTCTTCCCCCATTCAAACAGAAAGACAGAAAGTTGAATAGCTAAATATGTGCTTTTGCAGAAATCTTTGTTTTCGCTCCTTGGAACTAAACTGACTTCAAACTCAAGAACAAATGATTGATAAATACGAATGAGTAAAGTAAAGAATGTTACCATTGCATCTTATGTGCAGAAAAACATGTCTAGTGTTTGTGGAAAACATTGAACAACATATAGGTGTTTGAATCTGTGTTAGTTATGTGAAATGGCTACGAACCCTAGTGAATGGATAACACGAAGAAGGACTGGATGATGTAACCAGGCTGGTAGAGAAGTGTATATAAACATGTGTCTTTGCAATGTCCAGCACTCTCTCATGTCACGGTGTCCGCTACCACACATTGTGAGGGGTTGAGAGACAGCTGTTCTGTGAAATAAAAGTGTACTTGTACCATTGTACTCATGCCTTGCCTATTTCTATTAAGTGGTATTTTGCCTCGATATTTCTTTAATCCTTCAAGTTAGTAAAATGGTAGAGAGGGCTTTTGGTTTTTGAGTTGAAGGTTCGGTAGTACATGTGTTTTGGTGGTGTTAGGGTTTGGATGAGTGTGCCCTAAGAGGCAGTGCAGGTGTGTGGTAGGGTGAGCAGGTACCTGGGCCCGAAGTCAGAGGGTAACCAGGTGCATGATGCCGAAGCAGAGATGATCAGCAGGGGAGAGGTGTAGCAAAGGCAGAAGCAAATAGGAACGTCTTGAGGTGCTTCCGGAACCGGAGATGGTTCTCCTCAAGTTTCAGAGTGGCAGGGAGGCTGTTCCAGAGGGAGGCCCCATTCAAAGACAGAGATCTACCCCCAGCTCGTTTCTTTGAGAAACGACTGACCTTGAGGAGGTTGGAGGTGGAGCAGCGAAGAGCTCGAGAGGGAAGTGTTTGCAGAGGGAGAGTTCAAGGTATTTTGGACCCAGGCACCAGAAAGCCTTGTGGACAATGCAAAGGGTCTTGAATTTAATCCTTGCAGCCACTGGGAGCCAATTAATAGATTTTAGGGCTGGAGAGCTACGATCTCAGGGCTTGAGGACAACGACAAGTCTCGCAGTCCTGTTCTGGATGAGTTGCAAAGGGCGGACAGTAGAAGCAGGTAGATTTCGATAGAGGCTGTTACAGTAATCCAAACTAGAGAGAACCAGGGCTTGAGATACAGTGAGCTTCTTGGGGAAGGAGAGAAAATGCAGAATACCTGTGAGGAGGTGCAGTTGGAAGTTCGACTTTTTGGAGACATCAGAGATGTGGGCAGAAAAGGAAAGCATGCAGTCGAAGATGATCCTGAGGTTCTCTGAAACTAATCCAGAACAGGACTGCAAGACTTGTCCTTGGCCTCAACCCCTGGGATCGTATCTCTCCAGCTCTGAAATCTCTTCACTGGCTCCCAGTGGATGCAAGGATTAAATTCAAAACCCTCTGCATTGTCCACAAGGCTTTGTGGGCCTGGGTCCAAAATACCTTCAGCTATCCCTCCGCAAATACCTCCCCTCTCGAGCTCTTCACTCCTCTACCTCCAACTCACTCAGGGTCAATCGTTTTTGTAAGAAACGAGCTGGGGGTAGATCTCTGTCTTTGGCTGGGGCCTCCCTCTGGAACAGCCTCCCTGCCAATCTAAAACTTGAGGAGAAACATCTCTGGTTCTGGAAGCACCTCAAGACCTTCCTCTTTTCTTCTGCCTTTGCTCCCCCTCTCCCCTGCTGATCTGTTCTCTCTTGGCACCGTGCATCTGGCCATCCTCTGTCTTTTGGGCCCAGGTACTGCTCATCCTGTCACCCTCCCGCACTGCCTCCGGGCCACCCCTTGCACTGGGGTCTGTATCTGTACCCATACAGCCCCCCCTTTTTCTTCCTGCACTTATCGGACCTAACCTGTCTGCTGCCTTAAACCTAGCACTTGCAAATTGCTGGCTGCATTACCACTGTTTGTTGCCTTTATTATTTATTTTTTGTTATTTATCTGTTTCTCCTCTGCTTCGCACTTTCCACCTCTCCCCCTTCCATGCACTTTTCCCCTCCCCCTCTCCCATGCACTTGCGTTCTCAATGTCACTGGGCCTAGTTAGATCGCTGTTTTGTTCTCCCCTGTTCCCCTCCCTTGCCTTGTCGCACTCTGAAACACTTGTGTACGAGCGCGATAGAAATAAAATATCAATCAAACAATCAGGTGGGGGCAGGAGGAGGGCCAAGGGAGGCCGGCCAGAGAGTGACAGGAAAGGAGAGTGAAGTTGTGCTGATGAGGAGGATCTCTGTCTTGCTGGCATTCAGGCAGAGATTGTTGGTGCACACCACTCCTGAATAGCAGACAGGCAAGCAGAGATGGGAGAAGGAGAAGAGGTGGCCGAAGGAAGCCTGAAAATGAGTTTAGTGTCATCCGCGTAGCACTGAAAATTGGAGCAGAAAACAACAATGTGATAGGCGAGAGTTGGCAGGTATTGGTTGAAAAGCCAGGGTGAGAGGTTAGCTCCCTGGGGAACACCGCAGCTAGACAGGGAGATAGAGGAAAGGAAGGACCCAAGTTGGACCTGGGAGGGTTGATCGGAGAGGAAAGAAATCAGCCAGGCCAGAGCTTGATCATTGTGACCCAGATTGTCACGGAGACGGTTGAGCAGGATGGTATGGTTGACAGTGTTGAAGGCAGAGAGAGATTGAGTAGGATGAGGACAGAGGTGATGTCAGAGTCAAGGTTGGAGAACATATCTTCACGGATGTTCAGGAGAGGAGTTTCCATGCTTCTGGCCATTCTAAAGCCAGACTGATGATCGTGGAGACAACCAACAGAATCGGAGTGAAGGTCAAGCTGCGAGATGGCCAGCTTTTCCAGGAGTTTGCCTAGGAAAGGAGGGATGGAGATCGGGTGATAGTTTGCCGGGCAAGAAGGGTCAGCTGTTGGTTTCTTGAGAAGAGAGTGCACAAGAGAGTGCTTCAGGGGCAAGGGGGAGGCTTCTCAGGCAAACGGGATGTTGCAGAAAATGGCCAGGGCAGGGTAAAGGATGTCAATGTGGTCCTTGATGGTTTTGGAGGGACAGGGAAGAACCTGTTTTGAAGAGACTTTCATAGATCGGACATATCAAGAGATCTTGTCAGGGGAGAAAAGGAGAAAGGATGAGAAAGAGAATGGGGTGGTGGCTGCAGGAGGGCTAGAGTTTGCAGAAGAAGAAGGGGGAAGATGGGGAGGGGGCGAGAGGGAGGACAGGATGTCCTGGGTTTTTGAGAGGAAGTGAGAGGCAAGGGCTGTGCAAATGGCCTGGGAGGCGACAAGAGAGGTAGAGACTGCAGCAGGTTTCGCCAGTTCCTTGCAGATTTTGAAGAGTTCAGCCGAGATGTTACATGCCGCAGAGACACAGGCTTGGATGTGGGCTCTTTTCTTAGTATGGACAAAGAGTCGGTACTGCCTTTGGAGCAGACGGCAGGCCAGTTTGTCAGAGGATGAACAAGAAGCCTTCCATTTCCTCTCAGCCACCTTGCATTTATGTTTAAGCGTAGCTAGTTCAGAGTCGCACCAAGAATTACACTTGGCTTTGGTCTTCAAACGGATCCTCATGACAGGGGCAAGAGCATCAACTGCACCATAGATACAAGAGTAGAGCATGGAAAGGGCTGTGTCAGGATGTGAGTCAGCCAGAGGCAGAGGGCGGGAGAAGGTGGCGGTGAAACCCTCAGCTGACACACGCTTCATGGGCTGGATGTCCGTGAAGGTAGCCTTCAGGGTTGGGGTGGGCTTGGCCTGGGGGGTAGAGAGGGAGAGATGGGAGGAGAGGAAGGAGTGATTGCTCCAGGTGAGAGGAGTGGTCAGAGGGATGGAGAGGGGAGGTCAGAGGAGATCAAAACATCAAGCGTGTGCCCTGCAGAGTGAGTGAGGCCACAGGGGAGGATAGAAAGGGAGAGGGAATCACAGAGGTCAGAGAAGAGTACAGAGGAGGAACAGGGAGAGTCTAGATGGATATTGAGGTCACCAAGAAGTGGGAGTTGAGTGGTTGAGGCCAGGAGGGAGGAGGAGAGGTCTGCCCACTGCGAGAGAAATTAAATGATCTGAACAGGAGGCTGATAGATAGTAGCCATGGTAAGAGAGTGGCCAGGAGAAAGAGAAAGCCTGCAGACAAGCAATTTGAAAGAGGAGTATGTCTGAATGGGAATGATAGAGGCAGGAATCCACTAAGGGAAGATCAGGGCTAGACCCCCTGCAGACTGGGTGGAGGTGAGTGCAGAGAGGATCTTGTAGCCATCAGGGAGGAGAGATTCAAAGCTCTTGACAGATCTGACCGTGAACCATGTCTCAATGAGACCAAGGACATTGAGGTCAAGTTCTTCCGGGAGGTGGCTGATGTCAGAGGAGTGTTTGACAGCAGAGCGAGAGTTGAGAGTGGCAAATTGAAGAAGGTTATCAGCCTTAAAGGCCTTCCGGGGAGGGGTACAAATCAGGGGTATGCCCTGCTTAGGTGAAGAAGGAGCCCAAGCGGTGGTAGACGAGGAGGGGAAAAGAGGGCAAGGTAGCCAAGGGGTGGGCAGAGGGGACAGCTGGAGATGAAAGGAAGTTGATGAAGCGAGGGAGGTGCCTATGAAAGAGAAGGAGATTGGCCTGAGGGCCTTGGACCATGATGTTGCCATTTAGGTAGACATTAATTATTAATGAGAGGGGCCCATGAGGGCTTCCCAGTGGGTGCCACCACTAATGGGAAAGGAGGAGAAGGGACAGAGCACAGAGATCATATGAAGAGTCCATAGATCTAGCAAAGGAACGACAAAGAGGATGTCAGTGAGGGTCTGTCTGGAGGAAGTGCTGGAATAGGTGTCAGTGATAGGGACAAAAGCTTTGGAGGCCAAGATATCCTTTTGAACTTCTTCCTGCCTGACTTAGTGAGAAGGGAAGAATAGTCGATGGAGAAGCAGTTGGAGAAGATAGGAGAAACATAAAGTGCCACTGTTGAGGTGGAGAGAGAGAGGCGGGAAGGAGCAGGGAGGGGAAGTGGATAAGAGATATAAAGTAGAACAGTGTAGTTACTGGCCAACAGGTTAAAGAATAAGCAAGCAGTACACACAGAGGGCACAACAAGTTTGCAAAACACAGCTAGATGTTATCCTAACCCAAAAGCAAAAACACAGCTAAAGTAGACTTTAAACTAAAATGCAAAAACACAGCTAGACTTGAAGTTACAGTTGGAGCCAGATTCTAGCGGTGGGTGTAAAATGCAATGCAACCAAGAGTGTAAAACTCGAAGACATGCAGGGAAGGAAGAAAAGTCAAGAGAGGATAGGAGTGTGTCCAGAAGGAGGGAGCTAACCCATAGTTATTGAGGTGTGGATTTCATGGTAGTCCAGATTTCATTGAGGTGTGAGGTAGCAGCATCATGGTAGCTCATGTGCAGGGAAATCCCAAGCAGTGTACTGGTAGTGGACAGGGGCCTTTGTCGTGGGCCTTCGTAGTCAGGGCCGGCTACTGCCTCCCGGTTGCTCTGATTGGCCTATTAGTGCCAAGGCAACCAATGGGAGAAGGGGTGAAGGACAGGCAGGCATCTCAGTACAGGCAAAGTTGTGCGGCCATCTTGGAAGGGCCAGGGTGCAAAGAGGCACCAGTTACAAAGTTAGAATAAGCATCCTAAAAGCACAGGAAATGGGTAGATGGCACAGAGAGGATGGAGTATCTGCAAACCTCACAATACCCCGAGTAAGCAACAGATTTTTGTGGAAAAAGCAGAAATCCGTGCAATAGGCGCGATGCATGCCACAATTTAAAAATGCTTACCCCAGCAGTGCGTGCACTCTGGGTGTTTATTTAAGGCAGGTAGAGGGCTGCAGGAGTGGGCAACAGGCTCAGACAATGGCAGATGGTAGAAAATAGAAGAGAGAATGAATGCAGGCCTCGTCATGGGCCCGAGTATTCAGGGCTGGTTCCCACCTCCCGGTTGCTCTGATTGGCCTCTCACGGCCAAGGCAACCTATTGGAGAAGGGGTGAAAGCCAGGCAGGCAGCTCAGTCCAGGCAAAGTGGTGCTGTCATCTTGGAAGGGCCAGGGTCCTAAAAGCCCAGGAAATGGGTAGAAGGCACCGAGTGGATGGAATCCCTGCAATCCTCACAATGCCGAGAGCAACAGATTTTTGTGGAAAAAGCAGAAATCTCCGCAATAGGAGCAACACATCCATGGAGGGGACTGCTGCAAATGCCTGCACCAGAATTACTGGTGCTGCTTATTACAGCATTTATTTGCTGGTTGGGGTAAGATTTACCTCCACCTCTTGGCTGGAGGTAAATAAGTGCCCACGCCAACAAACATATGTTTTGCCAGTGTGGTAAAAGTGCCAGTGCTGGAATTACCAGCAGTTCTACCAGCACTTTTACCATACCGGCAAAACTGTAATGAGGCTAACAAAAGTGGAATTCCAACTTCATAACTCAATGTAGATTTTAAGAAAGGATGGGACCACAGGTGATGAGATGCACAAAAAATGACCAGCACCTTATTCTCAAAGGGTATCTAAGTGCGAACAAGACAGATGTCTTATCCAAGTTTCTGTTCATTTGAAAACACATCACAAATCCACAAATTCAATACTCTTTGAAATGCACAGCAACGAGTCACATCCCCCTGTATCTCATTGTCAATGCATGACAGGATCATTGCCAATCATGTCATGCATTTTCTTTTAACTGGAATAACAGCTGTATAAACTGATACTGTCCTACTTGCAATTCTGTCCCTCAAACATGGATAGAAATGTTTTTTTTTCTTTTTAACATTTCACAATGATGGGCCCTATAAGGGATGTTACTGTGAAATTGCCTGCCAGCACCCAGGTCGTTGCAGAGAGCCTGTTATACATTGGAGTTGGTCTAGCTGTCCCAACAATAAGTTAAGGAAAAGAGCTGGATAGTGCATCATTTACCCGTCTACACAGCTCCCATGAAATGTGCAGGACACCTTTGTGGATAAGGTGGTCTTTTTTCTTGGTGCTTTTTTCTTATCGCTTGCATTAAAAAACATTGTTCAGTTGTTAAGGGTTGTCAGAATTCAGATGTACTTGTTACCATGTTAATGCATTTGTGCAAATAAGGATGCGTTTCTGTACATTTGTAAGCAAATCTTGAGCAAATAGTCACAGTCCCCTACATCTATTTATCATCTATATTTCAAATGCACTCCCCGCACTAATGATTGTATTCAGGGGGATGGGAGAGGGCTGGTCAACACTTTATTTGCAATGCTGCAGAGCACCCCTGAAATGCACAGGTCATCTGCGTGTAAAAGGTGATCGGCATGTTTCTAAAATGAACATGAATGAAAAAAGCGCATCCGCATCCCATGCACCTTTTTCATTTGCATTTTTTTCTCCCTATTGTATCATTGTCTTAGCCAGTAACAGAATTCTAGGATCCTGATCCCGAAACATAAAATTCAATATTACCATAGAGCTATAGTTGAGCCAAGTTGAACCATTAATTAGTACCCGGCGAGGGTCAATGAGCTTGTAAAAAGCAAACTCATTGGCTCTCGCCCCGGGCCTTACCTCACCGAGAAGGCTCCGAAGCCTCTGCTTCTCCACCGTGGCCCCAGGTTCCTTCCCAGAGTTGTAGCCATGGAAAGGGAGAAGGGACTACTTGTAGTCTCCCTTTCCATGGTGGGCATTTTTTTGTTTACCTTTTTTTCATTGACTTTAATGACTGCCATGGAAAGAGAGAAGGGACTATGTGTAGTCCCTTCTCCCGTTCCATGACAGCCATTTTCTTTCACTATCACTGCCACAGAAAAGCAAAACTGACTACCTTTCCCAGTATGTGGCAGTCATTTTTCTTTCTTCTTTTTTTTTGGCTGCGTAACGCAATGCGTCTCGCAACCAAAAAAATATAAACATTAGTACCCCGGTCTAACGGGCTTGGATACTATTGGCAATAAGCCTCTCGCCGGTGGGCCCTCAGCGCATCCGGGGCATTACCTGACATGGTAATGGCCCGCCGGCGAGGGGCTTATTACCTAAATATTGTACTTAAAGTTTCAAGCCATTTTGAGCCTCCAATCCAAATGGTTTGAAGCTTTTTGAGCTTAATGGGGGCCAATTGTTTAGATAGGCTTCTATCCTACTTGGTTTGTCCCATGCCTAATTTCACTGTACTACCTCTCTCAAAGGTCTGGTCCTCCTCTAGTTTTAATGTCTGCGTTCTTTCCCATCCCTATGCATCACCTAGCTTTCTCTTCTTTTCCACTCCTTTTTCCAACTAACCACCATCCACAGGAATGCTGTTCCTATGGCCATCAGTTCCCTCTCATCAGTGGAAATCTTCTAAATGCCATGCTAGTGATGGAAGGAGACACCAAACCCATTCTCCCTGCTATCCAAACTAACCGCCAGACCTCTCCATCCTGCATTTTGTACTCATGACCACTTCATGTAATTTCTAAATGTGTAAACACTCCCTCAGGCTATTAGAATATGTCCTCACTTTTAACTTGTCTGCACTCAGTATATGTAACTCAATCAAACAATTATCTTATGTAAAGGTATCTTATTCTACGGCGGCATCCACTTTCAGTTATTTCCTACTTTGTAAGTCATTTCTGTTCCAAATATCAACCAGTTCTTCAATAAAAACAAATACAAATCTAAACAATTGAAAGTAAACTAAAGGCAAAAAGATGCTGGAAATGCTTGGTAGGTGGGCGCTGCAGAGGACACATGGCCTACGTCCACTGTCAACTGACAGTTTGGAAAGAATAAGAAGGCTGCAAGGCAGTGTAGCAAGGGAAAGTAAGGTGTGGAGCAAACCAAAAGAGCACCACAATATTAGCAGCGATTAGCAGGGCAAGTTAAAGTTCATATGACCCAAACCACTTGCACGAGTTTACTAGCTACAACTGTTGAACTATGTTGAAATTATAGGAGATTTCTGATTGTAGCCCTCTGCATGACACTTGAAATCCAACACAGGTATCAATGAGGTACAACACGCTTTTCTTTTTTCTATAAAATTGCTGCTTTCCCATAATACTTCTGCACGTGGCAAACAGGCACAATCACTTGACTCTGACTTCTCTGAAATTACAATAGTCATGTGAATAAAACTCATGACACTGCATCTAGAACTCAAGACATTGGATGTAAAGAAACAGACAGGGCCACCAACGAGAGGAAAGATAAGCCATCAATCCAGATTAGTCCCAGGAGGTCATCTAATCAACATATTGTGGGATGTTTTCCTCCACTAGTCCAGGCCCTGCAACATTCCTGTGTATTGCTGCACACCCAAAAGTGTGCAGTAAAAATAGGCTGCCATTAACTTTTGCCTATGTCAGTGGTAAAGCAGGAGACTACTGCCAAAACCCATCATTTGGCTGCCCACAGAGCAAGGTTGATTGCAAAAGAAATACAGAGCTGTGTGAAAATCCGTTTTTTCTTGGTTGTCAAATGTGCAAAAATCATGGCTCACAAACCACCCAAAAGATCCAACCTCCTGTTGGGTGTTGATCATCATTCTACTTCAAGAATCCACATAAATATAATGTCAGCAGAGGTATATGTTATCTGAACAAAGTCCACTTTTGAAGATGGTTGCTGGAAAGAAATCTGTCAAAAATGGGTGCAATACCATTACTCGCCTCTGTCAGATGCTGGCGATTTCTCAATCTGACAGGAGAAACTGTCAGGGTAATTCATAGAATTTCGCAGAAAAGTGTCGCAAGCGGCTGGTGCAGAGTGTCCGCTTGCGATTGACTGCGCCAGGCACGTGCGCTAAAACCGATTTCCGCGCACAGCGTATTCATGGATTTTAGGCTCCCAAACCAGCCGTGGTGCAGAGAATCACAGCGACCCTGCAGCAGCGCCAGTAACGCCCCCAAGAACGCCCTCGTGCAAGGAAAAGCCATCAAAATCGCTAAATCATCGCAAAGGGCTGCGCTAACCCTGGACCAGTTCACCGGGCTGGCAAATAGCAAACGCCAAGCGGGGAACGTGTATTTCAGGGGTGCGCGGGAAGTTCCACACGCGATTGGCCCCGTGCAAGCAGGGTACGTGTATTTCTGGGGTGCGTGGGAAGTTCCACACGCGATTTCAGCAGGGTACGCGTATTTCAGGGGTGCGCGGGAAGGTCCACACGCGATTGTCCCAGTGCGAGCAGGGTACGTGTATTCCATGGGTGCGCGGGAAGTTCCACACGCAATTTCAGCAGGGTACGTGTATTTCAGGGGTGCGCGGGAAGTTCCACAAGCGAATGGGCCAGTGCGAGCAGGGTACGTGTATTCCATGGGTGCGTGGGAAGTTCCACACGCGATTTCATCAGGGTACGTGTATTTCAGGGGTGCGCGGGAAGTTCCACATGCGATTGTCCCAGTGCGAGCAGGGTACGTGTATTTCAGGGGTGCGCGGGAAGTTCCACATGCGATTGGCCCCATGCAAGCATGGTACGTGTATTTCTGGGGTGCGCGGGAAGTTCCACACGCGATTGGCCCCGTGCAAGCAGGGTACGTGTATTTCAGGGCTGCGCGGGAAGTTCCACACGCGATTTCAGCAGGGTACGTGTATTCCAGGGGTGCGCGGGAAGTTCCACACGCGATTTCAGCAGGGTACGTGTATTTCAGGGGTGCACGGGAAGTTCCACAAGCGATTTCAGCAGGGTATGTGTATTTCAGGGGTTCTGGGGAGTACTACACGTGAATTGGCCGTGTGGGTCCTCCCAGGTGTACGCTCCACAACCTACACGGCCCCTGCAGGCAGCCCACACCACGGGGGACTACCCTGCACCCCTGCTCATGTCCCGCAGGCAGCCCATCCACCATGGGCATGCCCCCCAGCCAACCCACATGTCAC
The DNA here is from genome assembly GCF_040938575.1 of Ambystoma mexicanum. Taxonomy (NCBI): domain Eukaryota; kingdom Metazoa; phylum Chordata; class Amphibia; order Caudata; family Ambystomatidae; genus Ambystoma; species Ambystoma mexicanum. The sequence continues at coordinate 564,476,829 of NC_090937.1, read as the reverse complement.
CTTGCACTACTGATCAACAATGCATGTCTCCCACCACCCCCACCCCCCAGCAGTGCAGGGGCACCCTCCACCAGGCCCCCACCCATGTCTCCCACCCACCCCCAGCCACCATGGGCAGCCCCCACCATGCCCCCACTCATGTCTCCCACCACCCCCACCCCCCAGCCACCATGGGCAGCCTCCACCAGGCCACCACCCATGTCCCCTATCACCACCACCCCCCAGCAGTGCAGGGGCACCCTCCACCAGGCCCCCACTCATGTCTCCCACCACCCCCACCCCCCAGCCACCAGGGGCACCCTCCACCAGGCCCCCACTCATGTCTCCCACCACCCCCACCCCCCAGCAACCATGGGCAGCCCCCACCAGGCCCCCACTCATGTCTCCCACCACCCCCACCCCCCAGCAGTGTGGGGCAGCCTCCACCAGGCCACCACTCATGTCTCCCACCACCCCCACCCCCCAGCCACCATGGGCACCCTCCACCAGGCCCCCACTCATGTCTCCCACCACCCCCACCCCCCAGCAGTGCAGGGGCACCCTCCACCAGGCCCCCACTCATGTCTCCCACCCACCCCCACCCCCCAGCAGTGCAGGGGCAGCCTCCACCAGGCCACCACCATGTCCCCTATCACCCCCACCCCCCTGCAGTGCAGGGGCACCCTCCACCAGGCCCCCACTCATGTCTCCCACCACCCCCACCCCGCAGCCACCAGGGGCAGCCTCCACCAGGCCCCCACTCATGTCTCCCACCACCCCCACCCCCCAGCAACCATGGGCAGCCCCCACCAGGCTCCCACCCATGTCTCCCACCACCCCCACCCCCCAGCAGTGCAGGGGCACCCTCCACCAGGCCCCCACTCATGTCTCCCACCACCCCCACCCCCCAGCAGTGCAGGGGCAGCCTCCACCAGGCCCCCACTCATGTCTCCCACCACCCCCACCCCCCAGCCAGCAGGGGCACCCTCCACCAGGCCCCCACTCATGTCTCCCACCACCCCCACCCCCCAGCAGTGCAGGGGCAGCCTCCACCAGGCCCCCCCATGTCCCCTATGAGCCCCCACCCCCCAGCAGTGCAGGGGCACCCTCCACCAGGCCCCCACTCATGTCTCCCACCACCCCCACCCCCCAGCCACCAGGGGCAGCCTCCACCAGGCCCCCACTCATGTCTCCCACCACCCCCACCCCCCAGCAGTGTGGGGCAGCCTCCACCAGGCCACCACTCATGTCTCCCACCACCCCCACCCCCCAGCCACCATGGGCACTCTCCACCAGGCCCCCACTCATGTCTCCCACCACCCCCACCCCCCAGCAGTGCAGGGGCACCCTCCACCAGGCCCCCACTCATGTCTCCCACCCACCCCCACCCCCCAGCAGTGCAGGGGCAGCCTCCACCAGGCCACCACCCATGTCCCCTATCGCCCCCACCCCCCAGCAGTGCAGGGGCAGCCTCCACCAGGCCCCCACTCATGTCTCCCACCACCCCACCCCCCAGCCACCAGGGGCAGCCTCCACCAGGCCCCCACTCATGTCTCCCACCACCCCCACCCCCCAGCAACCATGGGCAGCCCCCACCAGGCTCCCACCCATGTCTCCCACCACCCCCACCCCCCAGCAGTGCAGGGGCACCCTCCACCAGGCCCCCACTCATGTCTCCCACCACCCCCACCCCCCAGCAGTGCAGGGGCAGCCTCCACCAGGCCCCCACTCATATCTCCCACCACCCCCACCCCCCAGCCAGCAGGGGCACCCTCCACCAGGCCCCCACTCATGTCTCCCACCACCCCCACCCCCCAGCAGTGCAGGGGCAGCCTCCACCAGGCCCCCCCCATGTCCCCTATCACCCCCACCCCCCAGCAGTGCAGGGGCACCCTCCACCAGGCCCCCACTCATGTCTCCCACCACCCCCACCCCCCATCCACCAGGGGCAGCATCCACCAGGCCCCCACTCATGTCTCCCACCACCCCACCCCCCAGCAACCATGGGCAGCCCCCACCAGGCTCCCACCCATGTCTCCCACCACCCCCACCCCCCAGCAGTGCAGGGGCACCCTCCACCAGGCCCCCACTCATGTCCCCTATCACCACCCCCCCCAGCAGTGCAGGGGCAGCCTCCACCAGGCCCCCACTCATGTCTCCCACCACCCCCACCCCCCAGCCACCAGGGGCAGCCTCCACCAGGCCCCCACTCATGTCTCCCACCACCCCCACCCCCCAGCCAGCAGGGGCACCCTCCACCAGGCCCCCACTCATGTCTCCCACCACCCCCACCCCCCAGCCAGCAGGGGCACCCTCCACCAGGCCCCCACTCATGTCTCCCACCACCCCCACCCCCCAGCAACCATGGGCAGCCCCCACCAGGCCCCCACTCATGTCTCCCACCACCCCCACCCCCCAGCAGTGTGGGGCAGCCTCCACCAGGCCACCACTCATGTCTCCCACCACCCCCACCCCCCAGCCACCATGGGCACCCTCCACCAGGCCCCCACTCATGTCTCCCACCACCCCCACCCCCCAGCAGTGCAGGGGCACCCTCCACCAGGCCCCCACTCATGTCTCCCACCCACCCCCACCCCCCAGCAGTGCAGGGGCAGCCTCCACCAGGCCACCACCATGTCCCCTATCACCCCCACCCCCCTGCAGTGCAGGGGCACCCTCCACCAGGCCCCCACTCATGTCTCCCACCACCCCCACCCCCCAGCCACCAGGGGCAGCCTCCACCAGGCCCCCACTCATGTCTCCCACCACCCCCACCCCCCAGCAACCATGGGCAGCCCCCACCAGGCTCCCACCCATGTCTGCCACCACCCCCACCCCCCAGCAGTGCAGGGGCACCCTCCACCAGGCCCCCACTCATGTCTCCCACCACCCCCACCCCCCAGCAGTGCAGGGGCAGCCTCCACCAGGCCCCCACTCATGTCTCCCACCACCCCCACCCCCCAGCCAGCAGGGGCACCCTCCACCAGGCCCCCACTCATGTCTCCCACCACCCCCACCCCCCAGCAGTGCAGGGGCAGCCTCCACCAGGCCCCCCCCATGTCCCCTATGAGCCCCCACCCCCCAGCAGTGCAGGGGCACCCTCCACCAGGCCCCCACTCATGTCTCCCACCACCCCCACCCCCCAGCCACCAGGGGCAGCCTCCACCAGGCCCCCACTCATGTCTCCCACCACCCCCACCCCCCAGCAGTGTGGGGCAGCCTCCACCAGGCCACCACTCATGTCTCCCACCACCCCCACCCCCCAGCCACCATGGGCACTCTCCACCAGGCCCCCACTCATGTCTCCCACCACCCCCACCCCCCAGCAGTGCAGGGGCACCCTCCACCAGGCCCCCACTCATGTCTCCCACCCACCCCCACCCCCCAGCAGTGCAGGGGCAGCCTCCACCAGGCCACCACCCATGTCCCCTATCACCCCCACCCCCCAGCAGTGCAGGGGCACCCTCCACCAGGCCCCCACTCATGTCTCCCACCACCCCACCCCCCAGCCACCAGGGGCAGCCTCCACCAGGCCCCCACTCATGTCTCCCACCACCCCCACCCCCCAGCAACCATGGGCAGCCCCCACCAGGCTCCCACCCATGTCTCCCACCACCCCCACCCCCCAGCAGTGCAGGGGCACCCTCCACCAGGCCCCCACTCATGTCTCCCACCACCCCCACCCCCCAGCAGTGCAGGGGCAGCCTCCACCAGGCCCCCACTCATATCTCCCACCACCCCCACCCCCCAGCCAGCAGGGGCACCCTCCACCAGGCCCCCACTCATGTCTCCCACCACCCCCACCCCCAGCAGTGCAGGGGCAGCCTCCACCAGCCCCCCCCCATGTCCCCTATCACCCCCACCCCCCAGCAGTGCAGGGGCACCCTCCACCAGGCCCCCACTCATGTCTCCCACCACCCCCACCCCCCATCCACCAGGGGCAGCATCCACCAGGCCCCCACTCATGTCTCCCACCACCCCACCCCCCAGCAACCATGGGCAGCCCCCACCAGGCTCCCACCCATGTCTCCCACCACCCCCACCCCCCAGCAGTGCAGGGGCACCCTCCACCAGGCCCCCACTCATGTCCCCTATCACCACCCCCCCCAGCAGTGCAGGGGCAGCCTCCACCAGGCCCCCACTCATGTCTCCCACCACCCCCACCCCCCAGCCACCAGGGGCAGCCTCCACCAGGCCCCCACTCATGTCTCCCACCACCCCCACCCCCCAGCCAGCAGGGGCACCCTCCACCAGGCCCCCACTCATGTCTCCCACCACCCCCACCCCCCAGCCAGCAGGGGCACCCTCCACCAGGCCCCCACTCATGTCTCCCACCACCCCCACCCCCAGCAACCATGGGCAGCCCCCACCAGGCTCCCACCCATGTCTCCCACCACCCCCACCCCCCAGCCACCATGGGCAGCCCCCACCAGGCCCCCACTCATGTCTCCCACCACCCCCACCCCCCAGCAGTGTGGGGCAGCCTCCACCAGGCCACCACTCATGTCTCCCACCACCCCCACCCCCCAGCCACCAGGGGCAGCCTCCACCAGGCCCCCACTTATGTCTCCCACCACCCCCACCCCCAGCAACCATGGGCAGCCCCCACCAGGCTCCCACCCATGTCTCCCACCACCCCCACACCCCAGCCACCATGGGCAGCCCCCACCAGGCCCCCACTCATGTCTCCCACCACCCCCACCCCCCAGCAGTGTGGGGCAGCCTCCACCAGGCCACCACTCATGTCTCCCACCACCCCCACTCCCCAGCCACCATGGGCACCCTCCACCAGGCCCCCACTCATGTCTCCCACCACCCCCACCCCCCAGCCACCAGGGGCAGCCTCCACTAGGCCCCCACTCATGTCTCCCACCACCCCCACCCCCCAGCAACCATGGGCAGCCCCCACCAGGCTCCCACCCATGTCTCCCACCCCCCCCACCCCCCAGCAGTGCAGGGGCACCCTCACCAGGCCCCCACTCAAGTCCCCTATCACCACCCCCCCCCCAGCAGTGCAGGGGCAGCCTCCACCAGGCCCCCACTCATGTCTCCCACCACCCCCACCCCCCAGCCAGCAGGGGCACCCTCCACCAGGCCCCCACTCATGTCTCCCACCACCCCCACCCCCCAGCAGTGCAGGGGCAGCACCACCAGGCCCCCACTCATGTCTGCCTGCACCCCCACCCCCCAGCATCCAGGGGCAGCCTCCACCAGGCCCCCACCCATGTCTCCCACCACCCCCACCCCCCAGCCAGCAGGGGCATCCTCCACCAGGCCCCCACTCATGTCTCCCACCACCCCCACCCCCCAGCAACCATGGGCAGCCCCCACCAGGCTCCCAACCATGTCTCCCACCACCCCCACCCCCCAGCCACCAGGGGCAGCCTCCACCAGGCCCCCACTCATGTCTCCCACCACCCCCACCCCCAGCCAGCAGGGGCACCCTCCACCAGGCCCCCACTCATGTCTCCCACCTCCCCCACCCCCCAGCAACCATGGGCAGCCCCCACCAGGCTCCCACCCATGTCTCCCACCACCCCCACCCCCCAGCCACCATGGGCAGCCCCCACCAGGCCCCCACTCATGTCTCCCACCACCCCCACCCCCCAGCAGTGTGGGGCAGCCTCCACCAGGCCACCACTCATGTCTCCCACCACCCCCACCCCCCAGCCACCAGGGGCAGCCTCCACCAGGCCCCCACTCATGTCTCCCACCACCCCCACCCCCCAGCAACCATGGGCAGCCCCCACCGGGCTCCCACCCATGTCTCCCGCCACCCCCACCCCCCAGCCACCATGGGCAGCCCCCACCAGGCCCCCACTCATGTCTCCCACCACCCCCCAGCAGTGTGGGGCAGCCTCCACCAGGCCACCACTCATGTCTCCCACCACCCCCACCCCCCAGCCACCATGGGCACCCTCCACCAGGCCCCCACTCATGTCTCCCACCACCCCCACCCCCCAGCAGTGCAGGGGCACCCTCCACCAGGCCCCCACTCATGTCTCCCACCCACCCCCACCCCCCAGCAGTGCAGGGGCAGCCTCCACCAGGCCACCACCCATGTCCCTTATCACCCCCACCCCCCAGCAGTGCAGGGGCACCCTCCACCAGGCCCCCACTCATGTCTCCCACCACCCCCACCCCCCAGCCACCAGGGGCAGCCTCCACCAGGCCCCCACTCATGTCTCCCACCACCCCCACCCCCCAGCAACCATGGGCAGCCCCCACCAGGCTCCCACCCATGTCTCCCACCACCCCCACCCCCCAGCCACCATGGGCAGCCTCCACCAGGTCCTCACAATCCCCAATCATGTGCGTCATGGTCAGCCTCCACAGCCAAAAAGCCCAACCAAGTAACCCATTCACCCACATGGAAAAGGAAATTACATGTTACACCCCCAATGTTCATAAAGCTAATGAACCCATGTCCGTCACACACAATGGTTGCAATTGAATGGGAAAACACCCAACATGACATGCATGAAAGCAATGAGATGATACCACACAGTGAAGTATGAAAACAAAATTGTATTAAAAAAATAAGAATGCAAATGAAATGAAACTAACTACAAAGGGAATGAAAAAAAGATAAGCTGCATGTCTGATTAAAAAATAAAAACACCAAATCCTAATCCAAAAAAATGTAGTCCAAAGTCAAATGAAAAATAAAATCAATCCAATGAAGAACTATGTACAAAACATCCAAGGGTCCATGAGCCCAACTGAACAAAGGAAACCTACAAAAAACCCTAACTAAAATGCAACTATATACAAAAAGTGGAGCAGTGTCCGTCGACTCCAAATCATAACAACAAACAAAGGAAACCTAAAACTAAAGAACTATATACAAAGGCGGCGGGCAAGTCCAGCGCTCACTCCGTGGTGTTCCGGGCCAGGGCATCATCGAACTCCTGTTCGATGTCCCGGAGGCGGTCCTGTTCCATGGCCCCGAGGGTCCGCAGGGACGACGCCGTGTCCTCCTCCAACCCCCTGCGGATTGCCTCGAGGCACTCGGCCCGCCTCAGGGCCCTCCGCATGGAGTTCTCCGCCCTGACCATTGTGAGCCGCGCCTCTTCCGCCCGCCGCCGCTCCGCACCTATGGCGTGGCCCAACCGCTGCCACACGGAAGACACTCTCTGTCCTGGGTCCTCCTGCCCTCCGGCCGATGCCTGCACCTCCGATGTCGAAGGCCCCGAGCCTTCATGGCTCCCACCATGTTGCTGCTGCTGCTCTGCCTCTGCCCGTGCACTGCCTCCTGCTGCCTGCACATCCTCCGCCGGCTGGGGTGCAGTTGTTGATGTGGCCACCCCTGCTGGACGTCCGACTCCCGACTGTGGCAGGGATGCCTCCTCCACCAGCCTGGCCGCACCGTCAGAGGCAGCTCCACAGGGCACCCAGGTGACTGATGGGTGGGAAGATGGCACAGAGGACGACTGGCGCGTAGGGGGTCCAGTTGAGGAGGGGGTTGGAGCAAGCCCCATCAGACGGAGGAATCCGGCCTGGGTGACCTGTCCCAGCAGGCTGACGTGGTCAACGAGCCATTCGAGATGACGTGCAGTCTCTCCATGAAAAGACTGCAGGTCACCTCGCATGGCCCGTTGACGCAACGCCACACCAGCCAGGACAGGCTGAACCCAGACCTGGATGGCCACGTCCGCAGGAAGAGGAAGGCCAGTTGACGTTAGCTCATCCCCTGCCTGAAAACGGGTCTGGACGTAGGCATCCCTGCTGGTGCAAGATGATGCAGGGACAGGATCGGGGACAGGATTGCACACAGGCACCTCCGCGGCGGCCTGTGCTGCCTCCTGTCCCTGGTCCTGCACTGCACCACTAGCACCAGTGGGATCCCCACCTCCAGACCCTGTCTCTGGTGCTTGCACGGCCTCCTCCTCCACCAAACCCCCCACCAACCTGGATGACTCCATGCCATCTTCCCCTGTTGGGCCCTGTGGGGTCCCAGCTGCCCCTTCTGCTGCCGAGGAGTCCAACTCCAACCTCCGCCTCCGCCTCTTGGACCTCCCCCCGGCAGCTGCGGCCTGGGACGCGGCACCGGACTCCTCACTCCCCGACGAGATGACAACACGGGAGGGGAGCCGGGCCTTGCTTCTCCGGCTGGCGGTGGGATCCCCACCGCTGTGCTCCACAGCACCTTCTCCGACAGTTGCACATCAGTGGCATTGGCAAACCTCAGACATGTCATCACAATCCCCAACACACATGTCATTACAACTCGCACACATGAGCCATACCACAGCCATATCGCAACTGCCACCACCATCCCTACACATACAACTGCATGAGCAGCCAAAGGGGAGCCAGACATCACATGCAACACAGGAAGTGCACCACACATGTACACACACCACCACACTTGCATGCATGTGTACACCTCTGCCAAGTGTCGCAGTGTTCAGACGGGCATCCATGTCACATCTGCCAATCAGGCTTCCACATACCGCTGTCACATGCATCCATGTTGCATCACTGTTGCACCCTTGTCAAATACACACACATGCACATGTACACAGTGCTCATACATGCAGCCGAAAACAACATACATGCGTGACATCACGGACATGTCTACTTACATACACATTCATCCAAACATGTGTGCACACACAACTGCATTTGGCATGCAAGCCTACACACACAAGCACCATCCATGTCTCACACATTACAGCCCTCGCATGTGTCAGCCCCACGGCCCTTTACACCCCCACCCATACTTGACCCCATACAAACAGATGTGCAACCTGCACACTACCGAATAATCACCACACGCACTGCTCACAATCAGGATGCATGTACACTCACCGCTCGACTCCAGACGGGTCTGCTTCTCTAGGACCTGGACGTGGAGCGCAGGGGATATGCGTTCCAGGACCCTCATCTGTTCTTCCGACAAGTGGCCCCGGCGCCCCTTGGCATCCGCTGCCTTCAAGAGGCGCCGGGCCTTGTTCAGGGTCCTGGACCTGAAGTCCTCCCAGCGCTTCCTGACATGTTGTAAGTCCCGGAATGCCACCCCCTCCGCGTTGATGGCAGTCACGATGTCAGTCCAGATCCGAGTCCGTCCTTCCTTGTCGGCGCGGGAACTTCTAAAGAGGGCATCATACTGCCCCAGGACTTGCTCCACCAGGACACCAACTTCGGTGGCACTGAAGCGGGTGCCCCTCTGCCTCTCTGGCCGGGGGATGTCAGTGGTCACAGATGGTGTTTGCCCCGACATGACAACCCCAGAGGCAGGAGTGGGTGGGCAACTGGGTCCTGGGGCTGGGCTGTGGAGCGATGGAATCCCAGTCGGGAGTCTTCAGTTCCAGCAGGGGTGGTCACAGCAACAGCACCCCTGGCTGATGTGCAGGCAGCAAATGGCAGTGCACGTGGGCAGCAGGCAGTCAGGCAGCAGCAGATGGCAGGTGGGAGCGTGCTCGGGGCTCTGGGGGGCAGTAGTTCGGCCTTCTGGGCAGGAGCGTGGTCTTCCGTGTGCTTACGCGTGGCCAGCTTGATACGGAGTGATTTGGCACGTGAAAATCCTGCACGTCAGCGTGAAAATCGAGGAAAGGCCCTTAGCGCGTAAGCGCGTCAGCACGCATATGCGATTCTATTGGACCAAAGGCCCTCAGCGCGTAAGCGTGTCTGTGACGTGACCCGCACGGGTGTTTCCCACACAGCACGTGATGACAGAGCACACGTGGAAAGACTGCATGTCAGAGTGTCATCGCGTGTAATTGGACAGCACGTCAGAGTGTCATCGCGTGTAATTGGACAAAAGTGCGCGTACACGCGATTGGCCTATGTACGTGTATATCAGGGGTGCGCGGGCACTTACACACGCAAGTACGTCAGAACACCTGTATCCCGGGGTGCACGGGAATTTCCACACGCTATTGGACTGGGTACTGGATTTCAGGGGTGCGCGGGTCACACGCTCGCCTACAACACGCGCAACGCATACATTTGCACGCAAACAAAATAACAAGCTCAGACCCAGGATGAACATACCGTTCCTAGCAGCGGTGGGCGTGGGCTACCAAAGGGGGAGGAGGAGGATAGTCAGGGCCAGAATATTCACACACAGAACCAGCCTTTTTGGGATGCCTGATGACCAGGTGTATGGGAGGTACAGGTTTCCACCACACATAATACTGGACCTGGTGAGTGAGTGGGAGGATGACCTCACATCACCCACCCTGTGCTCCCAAGCACTCAGCCCCCCGGAGAAGGTCCTCAATGTACTGCACTTCTTAGCCACTGGATCATTTCAGCGGACAAGTGCCATAGTGGGTGGGGTATCACAGGCCACCCAGTCACGCTGCCTACACCAGGTCTTGAACATCATCACTGCACGCCCATCAGTCCGCAGGCACATATACCTGCCCAGAACACCTGCAGAAAGGCATGCTGCCGCCCTGGATTTTTACGGTGTGGCACGATTCCCCAAAGTGCTAGGTGCCATCGACTGCACCCATGTGGCTCTACGTCCCCCCAGGGCATCAGAGCACATCTATAGGAACCGCAAGCACTGGCATTCCATCAACGTGCAGGTAGTATATGCTAACTATCCCGGGTCCACCCACGACAGCTTCATTTACCGAATTTCCACCCTAAACCGGGACCTAGAAGCTGGGCGGCATGGCGATACATGGCTGCTTGGTGAGTATGAATGCCACTGCACATGCATGCATGTCAGATACTGAGCAAGGTCACAACCCCACCAATGATACCAATCACCACCTCCACAGGGGACAGTGCCTACCCTCTCAGCCCCCACATGATGACGCCAATTCGGAACCCCACCACGCCACCCCAGGTAAGATATAACACAGCCCACATTACAACCCGGGGCATAGTGGAGCGCACATTCGGAGTACTAAAGTCACGCTTTCGCTCCCTTGACCGTTCTGGCTGGCAGCTGTTGTACGCTCCCCCAGTAGTGTGCAGGATCATAGTGGCAGCATGTGTCCTGCACAACGTTGCAACACGCCGGGGCCTGGCCGTGGACATGGTGGTGGCACCACATCCCCAACCACATGCACAGCCGCTGCGCATGGGAGGGGAAAGGGCACGGGGGAGGCAGCCCGTACACAGCTAGTGGCTAATTACTTCACATAGTAATCACACCCCTGTGGAGTGCACACTGCCCTGGCACATTCCATCTGACAATCAATGATGACTCAACCTGACACTGATCCTGAATGTCTGGAGAATCAACCGTGAAAACCATATCAGCCTGAGATTGTTCACCTGGAAGTGTTACAATGTGTGCATCCCCACCCACACAGACACCACCAATGCAGTTTTGTGAAGAAACACATCCAAGCAGCTAAAATGAATACCCACTTGCTAAATGCAACAAGAGGACAGTGCCATGTCAGCCAACCCATCCCCAGCACCGCCACACGACACACCGTGCCATGTCATGCCATTTGCAGGTAAACAAAGTAATCCCCACAACATGACACTAGTGTCACAATGTACAGTGTCCCTAATTTAAACTTGCAACCCCTGAAATGCTCACAGTAATGCAGGACCAACAACAAACTTGAGCAGGTACTACCATTAACATGACATCACAAATGTAAGAAATTAGTAGTCTCACCACCTGGAAATGCCTGCACTCCCACCACTACCAACTGTGCAGTGTTGGCACCATGTAGAGTAGTAGGTGCACTGCTGCCAACATGGACCCCATCTCCAAACTAGAGGGCCTTGTGTAGACATGAGGAAGGGACCTGCAAATTGGGAGGTAGACACAGATGATGAGTTACACATCAATGCAACATGCAGTGTACAACACAACAGCAATATGCACTAGGAATGTATACACAGTATTGACTAGACTACCCACACATGTAGTGGGAGTCCAATGTCACCATGTACGTCAATGTCACTTGGGCACACCCTTTGCAAGCCCATGGAAACGGGAAGGAGGAGGGGTGTGTGTGACTCAAACCCAAGCATCTGAACCAAATACATGACAAGCCTGCATGTGCCCAGCCACAATGCAGCATATGCCCACAGGAACCACGGAAGGCAACAAATTGTCCCAAAAAAATAGGGAAAAATAAATTAAAAAAAAAAAATTAAAAAAAAATAAAAAAAAAAAAAAAAAAAATGGCCATTGATGGGCCCGGGGGGGTTTGGGAGGCCACCCAGGAGGTCCGAGGACAGGGTGCACACCAAAACCCACCTGTGTGGATCCTGGGAAAAAAAAAACACCTCCATGGGCTCATGGCCCACACGGCCCACACGGCTACCCTATTGTGGGAGTATCACTGCTGTCGCTATTATCACCCTGTGCAGCTGCATCCGGAGGTGGTTGCACTATGGGAGGCAGCCCACGCAAGGCCCTAGTCTGCTCCTCCATGGCTGCAAGCATGCGGGTGTGGTAGGTCTGGTTCTGGAGGATGAGTGTGCGGAGGTCCCCATGCAACAACTCACGGGATGCCCGGACCTGCGCCCTCGTTGCCTGCATCTCAGCTGAGAGCGTACGGGTGAGATGCTCCAGCTGCTGTTCTGTCCTTTGGTGTGTTGAAGCCTCAAGCTCAACAAGAGTCGTCCTGAGGTGAAGGAGCTCCTGCCTCAGGGCTTCCCTGTGGCCCTGGGACTCAATGGAGATGGCCTCCTGCAGAGTCACCAGTGCCGCCCGCCTGTCCCTGTTGGACCCCAACATGTCCTCCCTGTGTGACTGGCAGATGGAGTTGGTTGCCTGCTCTAGTCGCTCCATCAGCCTTTCAGGGGGGACAATGGAAGTGGCCACCCTATCCATGGCCTGAGCCATCATCTCGGATGATGCTGCCTGTTGGGTTGCCATACCGTAAATGGATTGCTCCCATGCGGTATTGCCAGGTGGCGTACGGCCACCACGTCGGCGGGCACCACACCTGTCTGGGGCAAGGCGAACTGCGCCTTGCTGTGCCGGCACTGCCTGAGGCTGCAGGACTGCATTCCCCCTCTGATCTGCTGGCCCAGGAACAGGATCAGATGTCGCGGAGTGTGACCCTGCATCCGTAACCACCAAAGGCGTAGCTGCCAACACTGACATCCCCATTGAGGGTTCTGACCCTGGTGCAGGTGGGTGGGACAGAACAGAATCCCTCCCTGGAACACTCACCTGCGGCGGCACCTAGGTCTCATCATCCGAATCAACACCTGAGTACAGCTCGGGGGAGGTGCAGCCAGAGACACCCCTTGAGAGCACGACCTGCAGCACTTGTGGGTTCTCACCCACCACCACACCACGTCCCTCACTGGTGGTTGGTCGGCCCTCGGACCCCTCCTGGGTCTGCACCATCTCCACAACCCCAGCAGTATCAGGTGCGTCTTCCCCTGCAAAGACATAAAAACAAAGAAATGGAAACAGGCATTAGCACCATGGCACACAATGAGGGCTGAGAAGCAAGAGAACCAGTACTTGATTGACACATGTCCCACATGACTAAAACCCTCCCATGCATACACCCTCACTGCATATGAAGGGCAGGCAAATGGCACACACTGATGACACCAAGATGGAAGATGAACACATTTTCTGCATGCTGCCTGGCAGTGGCATCACACAATGGCCTGTGATTGCCAGGTGAAACACACATGCCATCACACAGATGGCATGTACCATTGCTATTGAGTGAAGATGGAGTGGAGGGCAGCACCTATTCATTCAGTCCAGTTCCCGCATGTAATAGCTTTTCTAATTCAAACAGGTCAGATTTTTCACCTGGAGCTGCCAGTCCAAAATGGTCCAATTGCACAGGGACATGTGTGAACAAATGATATTCAGGTAACAAAGTCACTCCACTTTACCATAGCCATGTCAGACATGTGACTAGAGGACTGCGAAATGCCTAGTAAAAGTGGTGGAATGCAAACAATCTGCCTGAATGAACAGTGAAAAATAAGCAACAATGTTGTGGCAAGGTGACACTTCAAGGGCAACTGGCGTGCAGTTGGGCTAGATGTCTACTGTTGGCAGAAGGGATACTGCTATGGCCTAATGCAGCTGCGCAGGATGTATTGCATGAAGCACATGGCTGACCCATACGACTCAGGCGCACACACTCTGACCTGGCACACAAACAGAAGCCCTCACACACACACCATGCACATGGATGACACACACATGCATGTGCACTCACCGGACAATGCCTCGTAATCAGGCAGATCTCCCACGCCTTGTATCTGTTCCTCCGTGACGTAGGTCCCAGCGACTGACTCATGTGGAGTGAGTTCCATGTCTACTACTGGAGACCCACCTCCAGTCACTAGAGTTGCGGCATGACTTGAGGCCAGCTTACTCTTTGCCCTGCGCTTTAGGTCATTCCAGCGCTTATAGCAATCATTGGCTGTGCGCCTCACGATTCCAAGGGCACTTACGATGTCCGCAACGGTCTGCCAGTGTGCCTGGCGTTGTGCAGGTGTGGTCTTGGATCCTGCAACAATGACCATCTCGTTATCATGTAAGGACACATACTCGACAAATGCATTCAGTTCGTCATCCGTGAAGCTGGGCTTCCTGGACGGGCCGGACTGTGTAGCCGTGTCTGGGGCATCAGCCTGTGCCGGACGAGAACTCTTCCTCTTCCGCTTGGAAGGTGGTGGTGATCCTGAGTGTCCTGCGCCGCTCTGGACACTAGGGGCAGGAGCCCTGGTGGACTCTGTATCAGGAGTGTGGGATTGCACACTCAGCATGGGAGTTGGTGCAGGCATTGGCTCAAGTGTAATGGTGTCAGGGGGAATATCAGCAGGATGGACTAGGACCAACACTGTCCTGGCTGGGTGTGTGAGAGCTGGGGTGGATGGAGCCGCAGCTGCCCCTGCAGCCTCTCCGCCCTGCCTACTTGGGGCAGCAGATGACCTTGCTGCCCCAGATGCACGTGGCATGATGACATCAACGTGCACCAGCGCACGTGTCATAGGCCTGCTGACCTGGAAGTCAGCCATGGAGTCAGCCAGGTCTGGTGCCACAATGGGCTGGTCCAACAAGGGCTGAGCATGGATGGTGTCAGCCACATCAGCCTCAACAGGAGGGGGGGGATTATGGGTGCCCTTGACTGGTCCTCCACACATGGGGGGACAGGCTCACCCTGCAAGTAACGACCACGTCCCCTACCGGATCCACCACGGCCACCACTTGTGGCTCTTCCACCTTTGCCACCCTTACGGAATCCTCGCCTCCCAGCCATGGCACTGATGTTAATGTGCGTATGGGAGTGGCTGTAAACTATTGTCCTGGGCAATTGGGGGTCAAAGGGGTTGGGTACCAGATGGTAATTGTACCCTAGTGCTCTAGCAAGGCTGAATGTAACCCCTGGGGAAAGATGACGGGTCACGCTACGCACAGGAGGCCCAAAAAAGGGAGATGAGGTGCATGCAACCCTTCCTAGACCACGTGTGCAGAAAGAAAAACCTGCACTACGCTGTGGCACCCAGTAACACAAGAATGAACGTATGCGTGTCACACGCAGCCTAGAATGACCTCTGAAGGGGTAGGCTACACACGGGGCAAGCACAGATGTTAGATACGTGCGTGACTCCACGTCTGCCAGGTAAAAGAGCGTGAAAAAGGAGGGCGTTTGGTTGGCAACACCCCCTCCAAAAGAAGATTTGTACGCTGTCTGAGGAGACAGGACAACAGTAGAAGGGAACACTGTTTGAGGGAACAGGCCCAGGTAAACCAGTAAAAGAGAGAAAAGAGAAAAAGCTGTCAGAGGTAACAGGGAATACGAACTTGAAACGCTGTGAAGTAAATCGCGTGTGAAACGACAAGAAGTACAGAATTCACCCACTCGCTCTCCACGAAAAGCACGTACAAGGAAATGGTGTTCTACACGTACCTTTTATACAGGCCCACACGTCCAGCGTCACTTACGCGGCGTGTACGCGCTAGGGCCATTTCCACCAATTACACGCTTTGTCACTTCTGCGTGTAGGGCCATTTCCACCAATTACACGCTTTGTCACTTCTGCATGTATGGCCATTTCCACCAATTACACGCTTTGTCACTGCCGCGTGTACGCGCTAGGCCCATTCCCACCAATTACACGCTTTGACACTCGGACGTGTCTTTCATTTTTTTCACACGCAACATTTTCAAACGTGTGCCCAATTCAACGTGCACGTGACTTCATAGACGCGCATACGCTGGCGACGCGCTTACGCGCTGAGGGCCTTTGGTCCAATAGAATCGCGTATGCGTGCTGACGCGCTTACGCGCTGAGGGCCTTTGGTCCAATAGAATCGCGTATGCGTGCTGACGCGCTTACGCGCTAAGGGCCTTTCCTCGATTTTCACGCTGACGTGCAGGATTTTCACGTGCCAAATCACTCCGTATCAAGCTGGCCACGCGTAAGCACACGGAAGACCACGCTCCTGCCCAGAAGGCCGAACTACTGCCCCCCAGAGCCCCGAGCATGCTCCCACCTGCCATCTGCTGCTGCCTGACTGCCTGCTGCCCACGTGCACTGCCATTTGCTGCCTGCACATCAGCCAGGGGTGCTGTTGCTGTGACCACCCCTGCTGGAACTGAAGACTCCTGACTGGGATTCCATCGCTCCACAGCCCAGCCCCAGGACCCAGTTGCCCACCCACTCCTGCCTCTGGGGTTGTCATGTCAGGGCAAACACCATCTGTGACCACTGACAACCCCCGGCCAGAGAGGCAGAGGGGCACCAGCTTCAGTGCCACCGAAGTTGGTGTCCTGGTGGAGCAAGTCCTGGGGCAGCATGATGCCCTCTTTGGAAGTTCCCGCGCTGACAAGGAAGGACGGACTCGGATCTGGACTGACATCGTGACTGCCATCAACGCGGAGGGGGTGGCAGTCCGGGACTTACAACATGTCAGGAAGCGCTGGGAGGACTTCAGGTCCAGGACCCTGAACAAGGCCCGGCGCCTCTTGAAGGCAGCGGATGCCAAGGGGCGCCGGGGCCACTTGTCGGAAGAACAGATGAGGGTCCTGGAACGCATATCCCCAGCGCTCCACGTCCAGGTCCTAGAGAAGCAGACCCGTCTGGAGTCGAGCGGTGAGTGTACATGCATCCTGATTGTGAGCAGTGCGTGTGGTGATTATTCGGTAGTGTGGAGGTTGCACATCTGTTTGTATGGGGTCGAGTATGGGTGGGGGTGTACAGGGCCGTGGGGCTGACACATGCAAGGGCTGTAATGTGTGAGACATGGATGGTGCTTGTGTGTGTAGGCTTGCATGCCAAATACAGTTGTGCGTGCACACATGTTTGGATGAATGTGTATGTAAGTAGACATGTCCGTCATGTCAGGCATGTATGTTGTTTTCGGCTGCATGTACGAGCACTGTGTACATGTGCATGTGTGTGTATTTGACAAGGGTGCAACAGTGATGCAACATGGATGCATGTGACAGCGGTATGTGGAAGCCTGATTGGCAGATGTGACATGGATGCCCGTCTGAACAGTGCGACACTTGGCAGAGGTGTAGACATGCATGCAAGTGTGGTGGTGTGTGTACATGTGTGGTGCACTTCCTGTGTTGCATGTGATGTCTGGCTCCCCTTTGGCTGCTGATGCTGTTGTATGTGTAGGGATGGTGGTGGCAGTTGCGATATGGCTGTGGTATGGCTCATGTGTGCGAGTTGCAATGACATGTGTGCTGGGGATTGTGATGACATGTCTGAGGTTTGCCAATGCCACTCATGTGCAACTTTCATGTGTGTATGTGTCCATTGTACAGTGCCCTGATGCCTGTGTTTTGTTTCTCCCTGTCTGCAGCGTCAACTGATGAAGAGGGCAGAGAAGGTGCTGTGGAGCACAGCGGCAAGGATCCCACCGCCAGCCGGAGACGCAAGGCCCGGCTCCCCTCCCGTGTTGTCATCTCGTCGGGGAGTGAGGAGTCCGGTGCCGCGTCCCAGGCCGCAGCTGCCGGGGGGAGGTCCAAGAGGGGGAGGTTGGAGTTGGACTCCTCGGCAGCAGAAGGGGCAGCTGGGACCCCACAGGGCCCAACAGGGGAAGATGGCACAGAGTCATCCAGGTTGGTGGGGGGTTTGGTGGAGGAGGAGGCCGTGCAAGCACCAGAGATGGGGTCTGGAGGTGGGGATCCCACTGGTGCTAGTGGTGCAGTGCAGGACCAGGGACAGGAGGCAGCACAGGCCGCCGCGGAGGTGCCTGTGTGCAATCCTGTCCCCGATCCTGTCCCTGCATCATCTTGCACCATCAGGGATGCCTACGTCCAGACCCGTTTTCAGGCAGGGGATGAGCTGACGTCAACTGGCCTTCCTCTGCCTGCGGACGTGGCCATCCAGGTCCGGGTTGAGCCTGTCCTGGCTGGTGTGGCGTTGCGTCAACGGGCCATGCGAGGTGACCTGCAGTCTTTTCATGGAGAGACTGCACGTCATCTCGAATGGCTCGTTGACCACGTCAGCCTGCTGGGACAGGTCACCCAGGCCGGATTCCTCTGTCTGATGGGGCTTGCTCCGACCCCCTCCTCAACTGGACCCCCTATGCGCCAGTCGTCCTCTGTGCCATCTTCCCACCCATCAGTCACCTGGGTGCCCTGTGGAGCTGCCTCTGACGGTGCGGCCAGGCTGGTGGAGGAGGCATCCCTGCCACAGTCGGGAGTCGGATGTCCAGCAGGGGTGGCCACATCAACAACTGCACCCCAGCCGGCGGAGGATGTGCAGGCAGCAGGAGGCAGTGCACGGGCAGAGGCAGAGCAGCAGCAGCAACATGGTGGGAGCCATGAAGGCTCGGGGCCTTCGACATCGGAGGGGCAGGCATCGGCCGGAGGGCAGGAGGACCCAGGACAGAGAGTGTCTTCTGTGTGGCAGCGGTTGGGCCACGCCATAGGTGCGGAGCGGCGGCGGGCGGAAGAGGCGCGGCTTACAATGGTCAGGGCGGAGAACTCCATGCGGAGGGCCCTGAGGCGGGCCGAGTACCTCGAGGCAATCCGCAGGGGGTTGGAGGAGGACACGGCGTCGTCCCTGCGGACCCTCGGGGCCATGGAACAGGACCGCCTCCGGGACATCGAACAGGAGTTCGATGATGCCCTGGCCCGGAACACCACGGAGTGAGCCGCTGGACTTGCCCGCCGCCTTTGTTTATAGTTCTTTAGTTTTAGGTTTCCTTTGTTTGTTGTTATGATTTGGAGTCGACGGACACTGCTCCACTTTTTGTATATAGTTGCATTTTAGTTAGGGTTTTTTGTAGGTTTCCTTTGTTCAGTTGGGCTCATGGACCCTTGGATGTTTTGTACATAGTTCTTCATTGGATTGATTTTATTTTTCATTTGACTTTGGACTACATTTTTTTGGATTAGGATTTGGTGTTTTTATTTTTTAATCAGACATGCAGCTTATCTTTTTTTCATTCCCTTTGTAGTTAGTTTCATTTCATTTGCATTCTTATTTTTTTAATACAATTTTGTTTTCATACTTCACTGTGTGGTATCATCTCATTGCTTTCATGCATGTCATGTTGGGTGTTTTCCCATTCAATTGCAACCATTGTGTGTGACGGACATGGGTTCATTAGCTTTATGAACATTGGGGGTGTAACATGTAATTTCCTTTTCCATGTGGGTGAATGGGTTACTTGGTTGGGCTTTTTGGCTGTGGAGGCTGACCATGACGCACATGATTGGGGATTGTGAGGACCTGGTGGAGGCTGCCCATGGTGGCTGGGGGGTGGGGGTGGTGGGAGACATGGGTGGGAGCCTGGTGGGGGCTGCCCATGGTTGCTGGGGGGTGGGGGTGGTGGGAGACATGAGTGGGGGCCTGGTGGAGACTGCCCCTGGTGGCTGGGGGGTGGGGGTGGTGGGAGACATGAGTGGGGGCCTGGTGGAGGGTGCCCCTGCACTGCTGGGGGGTGGGGGTGATAGGGGACATGGGTGGTGGCCTGGTGGAGGCTGCCCCTGCACTGCTGGGGGGTGGGGGTGGGTGGGAGACATGAGTGGGGGCCTGGTGGAGGGTGCCCCTGCACTGCTGGGGGGTGGGGGTGGTGGGAGACATGAGTGGGGGCCTGGTGGAGGGTGCCCATGGTGGCTGGGGGGTGGGGGTGGTGGGAGACATGAGTGGTGGCCTGGTGGAGGCTGCCCCACACTGCTGGGGGGTGGGGGTGGTGGGAGACATGAGTGGGGGCCTGGTGGGGGCTGCCCATGGTGGCTGGGGGTGGGGGTGGCGGGAGACATGGGTGGGAGCCTGGTGGGGGCTGCCCATGGTTGCTGGGGGGTGGGGGTGGTGGGAGACATGAGTGGGGGCCTGGTGGAGGCTGCCCCTGGTGGCTGGGGGGTGGGGGTGGTGGGAGACATGAGTGGTGACCTGGTGGAGGCTGCCCCACACTGCTGGGGGGTGGGGGTGGTGGGAGACATGAGTGGGGGCCTGGTGAGGGCTGCCCATGGTGGCTGGGGGGTGGGGTGGTGGGAGACATGGGTGGGAGCCTGGTGGGGGCTGCCCATGGTTGCTGGGGGGTGGGGGTGGTGGGAGACATGAGTGGGGGCATGGTGGAGGGTGCCCCTGCTGGCTGGGGGGTGGGGGTGGTGGGAGACATGAGTGGGGGCCTGGTGGAGGCTGCCCCTGGTGGCTGGGGGGTGGGGGTGGTGGGAGACATGGTTGGGAGCCTGGTGGGGGCTGCCCATGGTTGCTGGGGGGTGGGGGTGGTGGGAGACATGAG
The DNA here is from genome assembly GCF_040938575.1 of Ambystoma mexicanum. NCBI lineage: Eukaryota > Metazoa > Chordata > Amphibia > Caudata > Ambystomatidae > Ambystoma > Ambystoma mexicanum. The sequence continues at coordinate 564,456,218 of NC_090937.1, read as the reverse complement.
TGGGGGCCTGGTGGAGGGTGCCCCTGCTGGCTGGGGGGTGGGGGTGGTGGGAGACATGGGTGGGGGCCTGGTGGAGGCTGCCCCTGGATGCTGGGGGGTGGGGGTGCAGGGGGACATGAGTGGGGGCCTGGTGGTGCTGCCCCTGCACTGCTGGGGGGTGGGGGTGGTGGGAGACATGAGTGGGGGCCTGGTTGAGGGTGCCCCTGCTGGCTGGGGGGTGGGGGTGGTGGGAGACATGAGTGGGGGCCTGGTGGGGGCTGCCCATGGTTGCTGGGGGGTGGGGGTGGTGGGAGACATGAGTGGGGGCCTGGTGGAGGCTGCCCCTGCACTGCTGGGGGGGTGGTGATAGGGGACATGAGTGGGGGCCTGGTGGAGGGCGCCCCTGCACTGCTGGGGGGTGGGGGTGGTGGGAGACATGGGTGGGAGCCTGGTGGGGGCTGCCCATGGTTGCTGGGGGGTGGGGGTGGTGGGAGACATGAGTGGGGGCCTGGTGGAGGCTGCCCCTGGTGGCTGGGGAGTGGGGGTGGTGGGAGACATGAGTGGGGGCCTGGTGGAGGGTGCCCCTGCACTGCTGGGGGGTGGGGGTGATAGGGGACATGGGGGGGCCTGGTGGAGGCTGCCCCTGCACTGCTGGGGGGTGGGGGTGGTGGGAGACATGAGTGGGGGCCTGGTGGAGGGTGCCCCTGCTGGCTGGGGGGTGGGGGTGGTGGGAGACATGAGTGGGGGCCTGGTGGAGGCTGCCCCTGCACTGCTGGGGGGTGGGGGTGGTGGGAGACATGAGTGGGGGCCTGGTGGAGGGTGCCCCTTCACTGCTGGGGGGTGGGGGTGGTGGGAGACATGGGTGGGAGCCTGGTGGGGGCTGCCCATGGTTGCTGGGGGTGGTGGGAGACATGGGTGGGGGCCTGGTGGTGGGTGCCCCTGGTGGCTGGGGCGTGGGGGTGGTGGGAGACATGAGTGGGGGCCTGGTGGAGGCTGCCCATGGTTGCTGGGGGGTGGGGGTGGTGGGAGACATGAGTGGGGGCCTGGTGGAGGCTGCCCCTGGTGGCTGGGGGGTGGGGGTGGTGGGAGACATGAGTGGGGGCCTGGTGGAGGGTGCCCCTGCACTGCTGGGGGGTGGGGGTGGTGGGAGACATGAGTGGGGGCCTGGTGGAGGCTGCCCCTGCACTGCTGGGGGGTGGTGGTGATAGGGGACATGGGTGGTGGACTGGTGGAGGCTGCCCATGGTTGCTGGGGGGTGGGGGTGGTGGGAGACATGAGTGGGGGCCTGGTGGAGGCTGCCCCTGGTGGCTGGGGGGTGGGGGTGGTGGGAGACATGAGTGGGGGCCTGGTGGAGGGTGCCCCTGCACTGCTGGGGGGTGGTGGTGATAGGGGACATGGGTGGTGGCCTGGTGGAGGCTGCCCCTGCACTGCTGGGGGGTGGGGGTGGTGGGAGACATGAGTGGGGGCCTGGTGGAGGGTGCCCCTGCACTGCTGGGGGGTGGGGGTGGTGGGAGACATGGGTGGGAGCCTGGTAGGGGCTGCCCATGGTTGCTGGGGGGTGGGGGTGGTGGGAGACATGAGTGGGGGCCTTGTGGAGGCTGCCCCTGGTGGCTGGGGGGTGGGGGTGGTGGGAGACATGAGTGGGGGCCTGGTGGAGGGTGCCCCAGCACTGCTGGGGGGTGGGGGTGGTGGGAGACATGAGTGGGGGCCTGGTGGAGGCTGCCCCTGCACTGCTGGGTGGTGGTGGTGATAGGGGACATGGGTGGTGGCCTGGTGGAGGCTGCCCATGGTTGCTGGGGGGTGGGGGTGGTGGGAGACATGGGTTGGAGCCTGGTGGGGGCTGCCCATGGTTGCTGGGGGGTGGGGGTCGTGGGAGACATGGGTGGGGGCCTGGTGGAGGCTGCCCCTGGATGCTGGGGGGTGGGGGTGCAGGGGGACATGAGTGGGGGCCAGGTGGTGCTGCCCCTGCACTTCTGGGGGGTGGGGGTGGTGGGAGACATGAGTGGGGGCCTGGTGGAGGGTGCCCCTGCTGGCTGGGGGGTGGGGGTGGTGGGAGACATGAGTGGGGGCCTGGTGGAGGGTGCCCCTGCACTGCTGGGGGGTGGGGGTGGTGGGAGACATGAGTGGGGGCCTGGTGGAGGCTGCCCCTGCACTGCTGGGGGGGGTGGTGATAGGGGACATGGGTGGGGGCCTGGTGGAGGCTGCCCCTGGTGGCTGGGGGGTGGGGGTGGTGGGAGACATGAGTGGTGGCCTGGTGGAGGCTGCCCCACACTGCCGTGGGGTGGAGTGTGGTGTGAGACATGAGTGGGGGCCTGGTGGAGGGTGCCCCTGCACTGCTGGGGGGTGGGGGTGATAGGGGGCATGGGTGGGGGCCTGGTGGAGGCTGCCCCTGCACTGCTGGGGGGTGGGGGTGGTGGGAGACATGGGTGGGGGCCTGGTGGTGGGTGCCCCTGGTGGCTGGGGGGTGGGGGTGGTGGGAGACATGGGTGGGAGCCTGGTGGGGGCTGCCCATGGTTGCTGGGGGGTGGGGGTGGTGGGTGACATGAGTGGGGGCCTGGTGGAGGCTGCCCCTGGTGGCTGGGGGTTGGGGGTGCTGGGTGACATGAGCAGGTGTGCAGGGTAGTCCCCTGTGTTGTGTGCTGCCTGCAGGGGCCGTGGAGGGTGTACAGAGAATACCTGGGAGCACACAGCCAAATCGCGTCTAGATTTTCCCGCGCACCCCTGTAATCCGCGTACCCTGACAAATCGCGTGTGGAACTTCCCGCAAACCCTTGGAATCCACGTACCCGGCCAAATCGCGTGTGGAACTTCCCGCGCACCCCTGAAATCCACGTACCCGGCCAAATCGCGTGTGGAACTTCCCGCGCACCCCTGAAATCCACGTACCCGGCCAAATCGCGTGTGGAACTTCCCGCGCACCCCTGAAATCCACGTACCCGGCCAAATCGCGTGTGGAAATTCCCGCGCACCCCTGAAATCCACGTACACTGCCAAATCGCGTGTGAGACTTCCCGCGCACCCCGGTATACACGCACACGTATTTTTTGTCAGCGGGTGTCCGTGTTTGTGGGTACCCCTTTGCACGTCATTTGTCCTGGAGGGCCACAGTATGGGACATTCAGCATGGCAGTATGTAGGTGCTATTTGTTGGCGCACCTTTTGGCGCACATTTCTTACAGGCGCAGAGACGCTACCGCCTGCTTTCTTGTGGCGGTCGTGTTTGTGCCTGTGTGTTGGTTTGAGCGTGCGCTTTTTTGCCCTATTCTATTCCATGAATACGTGTTGTAGGCGAGCGTGTGGGCGTTCCGCGCACTTGTGCCCTGTGCTTCCACCGTGACGCCCACATTTTGGCAAGTTGTTCCCCATTCCGAGTGTTACGCCCCGTGTTCCGCCTACTTTTGTTGCGTGCGCCGCGCTATGTGCGATTTTCGCTGTGGCCTGTGCGATTTTCGCTGTGACCTGGCGCACGCAGTTAGATGGCCTGTGCGCCAACGTGCGCCGCGCACTTTTTTATCGCACATCCGATGGTTTTCTCGCGCGCGGCCTTCCATAAATCGATGTGCGCTGCTTTTCGTGCGATTTTCGCACTTGCACTGCGATTTTCGCTATTCCACTGCGATTCGCACGTTTTTGGCCACTTGCGCCGCGCTAATTATTCCATGAATCGGCCTATGTGTCTCAAAAGCTAAATATGCCAAGGAAAGGACTTCCATCAAATGCAATATAGGGTGCCACCCATTGATTTTCATGTTGAAAAAGACTGGAATTGTAACTGTAATTTTTCACAAGGAACTATGTCACAATTGATCATAAAATAACCTGAATCAGCTAAAACTTCAAAGAGGCTTTCTTCCCCTGAGAACACCCCACCCTGTTCCTTCCCACCAAAAGGAGAGGATATCGCATTGGGATGCTAATGAGAAGGGGAGGAGACTTCTTCTGCTGTTCTGGGAAAGAGACAATGGAGTCCTTGAACTGAATGGAAAAGCTAATTTGGGTGTGACTGACATCAACTGCCCTGGCAGGAAGACAAGCCATGTGACTCTCTGACTCAGCCAAGCTTTGGAGGCGGGCCAGACTGAAAATGTGGATTTGAAATTGGACTAAATATATGGTTAAGGAAAAGACTTATAAAATATTGTACCGACGTGACAAAAATATGAAACTTAGAGATTATTAAAATGAAAAATTCGCTCACAGTTTAAAACTAATCTGGAAATGTGAGACATTCAGAGACTGAACCATGAAATTGTTCATATTCTAGCAATTGTGATTATGTTAGGAACATGAAAAATTACAGGAATATGCCCAGAGGGTATGTGCATGTATGTGTAAAAAATGGTACAGATCCGAAAATGTGTAACGAACCAAAAACGCGAAAAACTGTCATTTATGAACCAAAACTCGTAGGAAGATAAGATTTGGACAGAAACGTACCTTAGTCAATCTGTGATGTGTATATGTATTATTAACAAGTTGTGCATATTGAAAATATGTTTTTTGGGAAAAATAAATTTTCTGGGTAAAAGCAAAGGGGAGGTTCTTCCCTAGATTGTAAATGGCAGCATCACTCTGACACATAATGACACATCATGACACACTGTTCCTTTCTCAAATCTGGGGACAGGGAACTATTTGACCTATCAGATCCTTATAGAGTTGGGCAAAGACAATCAGCCTCCCCACCCACTTTGGAACATGGATAAATAGGGACTGCTGAGGACAGGCAAAACACACTCTTTCACTCATCAACTGATTCACTGGCGAAGCACCCTGCAGGAAGATCCAGAATCCAGATCCAGACTCTAGAACCAGACTATATAACCATGAAGCAGAGGCCTAATCCAAAAAGCTGAACCCTTTTCAGCAGGCCTTTAGAATCTTTTGCAACCTGATTCTAACCCCAAACTTCCACGGGGCCTAACTAAACCATTCAACAGCCTGGCTGAGCTGTTTTGCTTTTGGCCAAGAACCTTGCTAGAACCCAAGATCCATATCAGTCCAGCAGAGCGATAACCCAGAACCTGTCAGATCCAGTCCAAGAGGCAGTGCAGACCAGAGCGCCTTGCTGAGAGCAGAACCCAGTGCCTGAGACCTGTCCGGTGGCGAGCGGAGTCCAAGCCAAACCTTTGACCAGATCTTTGACGGGCACATTCCATTTTAAACCAGAGTTGTGAGTATTTAGCGCAGAACTGTCCATAGTCATCTCTTAAAGTAATCCATCCAACCCATTCCAACATATAAAGACTGCATTGTAAATTCTCTTTTGTCCATTCTGAATCCTTTCTCATCCATCTAATCCTGTGAGAATTGTTAGTGTAAGCCAACCTGTTTGTAATTCAAAGCGGAATTTCATTTGAAATCTTGACTCCTTTTGAGAAAAATCGACCTTTACTAAAAACCTCTGTAACTTTTGAACCGTATGTGCTAGGAACATCCTCAGCTTTCAAACGAACGCAAAACGACATTCCAATTCCTTATAGTTTTTCCATAATCGCGTTTCCCGCACGTGGAAAAGTTGCTACGATTTTGCATTTGGCTCAATTTCACGCCATATAAAAACAGCTATTTCTTGTTTTCAACTTCGGAATTTCGTTTTCCATCTGCTAACCATTAAGCAATCATTGCTAGTGTTTCCCTGAACTTATCCAAAGCAACTCTCACTTGTTCTGAATTAAATTTAGCGAATTAAAATCATTTTTAGCATTTTTCCCATTCAATTCAAACCACATTTAAAAGCAATTGACCTGTTTTAAAATCATTACTGTTCTCTCTTAGCTTGCTGGGGGGAATCGGGATTGAAACTGCAATTGTTGATAGTTTTTCCTGATACCTGTGTGCCCTCATTCATCTCTTCATATTGCATATTGGGGGGAGTGAGTAACAACAGGGGGAAAGAGTGATTATATTGTCTTTGGTGAATTCATATCAAGTTTCTTTCTGTGTTGCATTCTTTCCTATCATTGCATTTCCTTGAACCACACAAAGTTATTCTCTGCTACATTATTCTTCCTATTCCTACTCCTAATTGATTAAAGAGATTGTTGATAGTGTCATATTACCCATTGCTGATCATTGTTCCTATTCATAAGTGTGATATTCAGATATTATCCATATTTATAAAAGTGTGCTATATATATTGTTCAATTCTTCAAATAAATCTTTTAATTTGCAAAACGATCCTATTTCTTGGTTCAGTGAGACCGGGGGAATTCAAAGAGAGGGGCCTTATATAAGGGAACATCATCCAGAATTAAAAGAACTTTTGACATAAAAATATATAGATAAGGGTTTGTATTGGGCATCCCATCCTAGGCATTGACTTGGAGTGCTGGATTGAAATCACTTACAGTGTCCTGACTCAAGCCACCATCCTTTGTTGTTTAAATGTGCTTGAAAGGTTAATGCACTGACAGGTGACGGATACGTACCTTTGCTTTAGAGTGAGATGTGGGCACTCTTCACTTTGCTCCACCTCACCTAACGTTGGGACTTGAGCCACTGCCATGAGATCTGTCTATATAGCCTTCTGCTTAATTAATAGACATTTGAAGTATGGCCTCTGAAATTCAAACACGGCCGCATGTGTTGCATCAGATACTGTGGGCCTCATTCCAAGTATGGCAGTAGGGGGTTAACGGCACTGGTAAGGATGCCGGTGCCGTTAACCCCCTACGGCCATATTCCGAGGTCCCTTAGCGGGTCCCACCAGGAACGACTGTCTAACCAGCGGTTCTTAGCGGGACCCGTTAAGGGACCATGGAGCAAATAACGGGTCCGCAATTTGAGGGCCGTTATTAGCGTCTTCCCCATTCCCATTTGAGCCTTATGGGGGCTCAAATGGGAATAGGCAATGGTTTTCTGAATGGGGACTTACCGGGTCCTCCAAGGTTGGAATGACCCTGGAAGTCTCCATTCAGAGACACAGGACCCGGACCCAGGTTTAGAGGCAGCCACTGCCTCCAAACTCGGAATGACCCCCTGTGTCTTTTCTCAGTAAGAATTCTGCAGTAGGCAATAATGGGATGGTGGGATTGGTTACCATGGCAATGAACAACAATGGACTTAATATCTTTATAAAAAGGAAAACAAAACATGTCTACAAAAAACAGATGTTGCACTGCTGAAGGAGACACCATTGGATGATCAGGAAGAAGGGAATCTGACAATGGACTTCAAAGAGGGAGTGATGCTCATCATTTTATATAAAGAAACCATATGTAGAGGGGTGTTCCTTAAATCCCTTTCTTCCAGGGCCATAGAAAACATAAATTGATGGAGGGGCAGCATAACACTGACAAATGCGAGCTTTCATTACAGAATATTAGTCTTGATTTAACTACTACTTTTGGATGTTTTGACTCCCGGCACAGTGGATGCACATCAATGAGAGATAAATCCAAATCAAAATGTTTGCATTGGGGTTGGGCGGGGTCAAAACACAGATTGAAGACATTCTACTGTAATTGAACACAGGGATGACTTTGGGCAGACAAAGGGCCTCATTACACGGATGGCGGTAAACATGGCGCTATTAGCGCCATGGTTGCCGTCGGTATTTTACCGATTCCGCCTTGGTGAATGGCGCTAAGGGATTACCGGCACCGGTGCCCTTACCGGTGCCGGTAATCCCTTAGCGCCATCCGAGTAATAAGGCCCAAAGCCTTTTGTTTGATCTCATAATCTAAACCTCTGTAATACCCAATAATGTCCAAAATCGATGGGATGCCCAATCTGTTTGCCCATTCGAGAAAGTCTGATCCGAAGCAAAACGGATTGCACTATCCGATTTCACCTCGACATTCCCTAGTTGCACTATCTGATCATAACGTAGATGATTGCATCCCATACATGGGCACCCAGATACAGTTGTACCTTCTACACACTCGCTTGTGAAACATTAATAGCACAGTATTGGCCATGGTTTAATGCCCTTGGAAAGCACTGGACCTTCAGGCGATTCTGGAAGTAAGAGTCACTGTGAATGAGGGCAGGGTGAAAACATTCTAGAGTTAGAGGCTGAGTTCTGCATTGACAATAGCCAGGTGTAGGAGTTCATGCAGAAATGGCACACATTGGGTAGCAGAGTAAAACACATGACTAAAGAGAAAGTGGTATCTGTAATGCACGTGTTGTGGGATGAGTGGACAATACGAGCGACTTGGTACAAAGGACACTATGCCTATGGTGCCCTGTGCAAAATGGGTCCTGTCAGGCCCCCCCTCTACCAAACCAAACGAATTAAGGGATCAAGAATAATGGTCGCACCCCCACTCCCACCCGTTGCACTCACAACCTATCGGTTGATATGCTGTCTCGCAGCATAATATGCACGTTTACTCCCTTTAAGTCCCCTTACCTTCTTCATTCTTGCTCTAATCAGAATGATCAACAAGTAGCATTTGAAGACCAACATTAGCAGTCTACAAATAGGTTACTGGTCTAGTGCAAACAGGATAATTGTTATCAATAACATCCAGGAAGGTGTGCAGCCTGTAGTATTAATTTAGGACCATATGTAAAAGGTACATGTCACCCATAATAGACAGAGAACTCACATTAGCTGCCTCACAGAATGCAAATGTGCTCATGCGTGGACAGAGGAGGCCAATTGGAAGGAAGGAGAACACCACACATACCGTAGCATGGATAGTGGATGCAGATTAGAAGCAACCAGAAAGGTGTCCTTATCCAGACAGATTGAGATTAGAAGTGGGATATGGTTTCCAAATAGTGTTGCCATTAGATATGAAAGGAACAAATGCCTGTGTTGTGCAATGTGAATATGCTCACTATTAAAGTGGAAGCAACCCTATCGCCATTGAAACGATGAATACGTCTTTTATGAAGATCACACCATGAGAAGGAAATCCCTCTGAAGGGCTGACAATTTTGAAAGGTTTAGGGACTGGCAATATAAGATTAAATGATATGCCCAGGATCACACATTGGTTAAGGGCTGAAGGAGTGAAGCTGGGTTTTGTGCAACACTGCAATTTCTGCATTTGAACACTTTATTTTCCAGTTCTTATCATTAACTAAAACAATCTCATTTTATAAAAATGTACTTGGAATGTACACATATCACATTACCAAACATGACCATGATTAACAAAATATTATAGAATGGTTATATGCAAAATCGGAATGGTTCTAGCTTCATTCTCTCCATCATCAAGGGAAATATATAAGTACCAGCATACCAATCGATGTGATTTACCAAATGTAATCTGGGTTTGTCTTTTGTATTTTAAAGCTTTAAATACTTCCAAAACAATGGCTTGTGACATTTTCATTTATAAACGTGTATAAAAACCTTTGACTTTTACCAAAAAGCTAACTGTTTTTTGTGTCAGCAAGCAGACCTTGAAATATGCTTGCCTAAGGCCTGCAACATCTGGTCTGCTCTCTTCTGTCTACCACCCCTTCCACTCAAATGGTCTACATACGAAGAAAGATCAAGTAATGGGCTAAACGATGCCAGAAGCATTCAAGAAGGCAAACCTCATAGAAGACAGTAAAGTAATGTATGATATATTATATGATTTGACCAGGATCACTGTATCATCTGCTGGCAAAGCCAGGATACAAGTATGAACGCTTTCGTTCCATAGTCTTGAATTTGGATACTTATTCACCTCTTGGACTAACAGTTTATGCCATCGTTGGAGGCGATTGCCTAGGTTTTACAACACCTCATCTGAACAAACCAATTTCTAGACCTTCACCATACGGATGACATGTTAGTTTTTATAGCATTCCCTATCTGGTACAGGTACATCGTTGATACCAGCAGATGTAGTTCTGCAAAACCAAGTACATATGCAGGCAGTTTTATAAACTTCAAACATAGGAAAGACTCAGCCAGCCTTGCTGGAATATGATATTCTAATTTTGCATATGAACACATATCTCTGCAATGGGTGCTTCACACATTGAGCTTACTTCTGAACCATTGTCACACTCAATTTATCAATATGCATTTCACTGTTGCCTATTGCACATGATCAACATAATTCCCACAGGAAGGAAAGAATGCTACAGAGTTGTGCCGTGAGGAACACACAAACTATGTATACCACAGTGAACACAGAAAGCAATACATGATGAATTGAACAAGGCAGAATGTACTTGTCAAAACAGAAAGGCAATGGGTTTAAGGACTCAGCCGCACCCCATAAAATATCCTGATGTGTGCTATTTAAGACTGGTTAACAATGTAATCTTACTTCTTCAGATCAGGCAGCCTTTTTGTGGCCCCCCTACAAGGTGGGGGCCCTTGGCAAGTGCCCCTTTTGCCCTCCCATAAAGACATCTCTGGGTCCTGTGCCATTGGATGCATTTGAACCCCTTCACTGGATGCCTTAGGGATGCAAGCCTATAGTTCAGACTTTTCAAAAGTCCACTAACCCCCAAGTGCCCCTACAAGGACGGTCTGCAGGTGTAATTGATGTTCTTAGATGTAGACAGGAAGAACACAACAAGGTTTGGTAAATACTAGGAGAAGATGTGTGCAGTGAGTAGGCAAAGCTTCAAAGGGCAACTTAGACATGGACTCGTGCGTGGCACCCATGAAGTAACAAAACTCACAAACTATTGGGGAGATTGCCTCCCTGCCACCCCGCCAATCGGCAGCCAAATAGTGTCTATTTAGGAAACGGAGCATAGCCGACGACCCGGAATACCTCAATCAAATAATATGAACAGCTTCCCATGATACAACAAGGATCACCAGACTTCAAGAACACATTAGTATATTCAACACCATGTGGGTGTTTGATAGGCACTATTGAATTACTGAGCAGAAATGGCAGCCAATATGTCTGAAGTAACAGACACACTTCAATTGCACTAAAGAAACTCGACAATCTTCCAATTTCTCCTCAATTCCCTTTCCCATAATACAGCCCTCCACTGCAGTCTAGGACCTGGTAGGATTAACGATTGCCCTGATTAGGTTACTTTATGATGCACTTCGGAAATAATGTTACTCTCACCCCTTTCATCCTTTCACCTTTCCTATTGCATGTTCACCCCTATATTGCCTTCTCTCTTCATTGTCATTGTCTGGTGCTCAGTGGCCTTTCCCATTGACGACTGCTTCCTATTTTGTGATTTAAGCTGTAATAATTAGGTGATTAAAAAAAAAGAACGGTTTATTTAAAAAGTACTGTTGTGAGCATTTGCTTATGCTGAATATAGTTTGTCTCTCCTTCCACCAAGGACACACACTGATAAAGTCTACCCTCAGACTATGGGTCTATCTGACCGCATTCCCTCTGTTGTAGAATTTTCTACATGTGTGGTCCATGCTAAAGATGTAACCTATCTTCCACTGGTACCAAGACCTTCTGAGTCCAGGCCACTCAAATCTTGAATGTGCTCTTCAGATGTCAAGCGCTGAACCTAACCACAATACATGTTTTATAACATCTAAAAAAATATTTTATTTAGGCAATAGAGGTATAAGTAGTTTGATACCCTTGGGTACTTTTCACTTTTTCATTAAGAATAGCACAACATAACGTTACAACATGCTCAATCAATGGCTTTTTCATATGTCATAATAGCAATTTGCAACTTATCAAATAATGCTGAGCCAATTAAGGCAATCATCCTGTGTTTTGGGGTACTAAGACGCCAGTTAGGTTTGACTCCTGCTGATCCAAGTGTACCAAACCTTTGATGAGCCTACCTAATGTCAATACTATTATCTTTATGAAGATTGTATAATCTACATTAGCCAGTCATATTGATTTTTACAATCAGCAAAGTTTTTTTTTTTTTTTTCTCTCATGATGAATGTGATAAATGGAGGATTTGGTATTTGATTTACAACCTTCCCTAATTTGGGAACAATCCAGCTAAATTGGAATTTAGCGACTCCTCCCGTCCAACATATAGGACGTGATCCCTGAGATTTACGATTTGATCGGATTATCCATCTCATGTCAAGCCTGGAACTTTAATTCATGTAAATTAACCTTATGTGTGTATTCCTGTATCATGTGTTATATACTTGGAGAGCTGTCTTCTGTATACATATCTTTATGGCTATTTCTAAATTATCTAAAAGTTTCTTCTCGTGCTTTGGATATCTTCACATTATCTGGTATTTGGATTCGCGTAATTTGTTTTTTCTGTTGGCTAGCCCTCTGATCTCTGAGTTTAGCAAAGCAACACATTTCCCTCCATCTGTAAATGTCATAGGGCCTCAATACGACTAGGTGTGAGAGAAGCAGCACAACCCTTTCTGCTAAAAACTGCTTATTGTTGATATTGGACACTTATCTGAGGGTGATTGCAGCATTTTGTTAAGTACACTGAGATTTGCTTCCTGTGCGCGTCCTCTGCTAGCCTTGCACGAGTAGTTTCTATAAACTACATTTCCCAGCTACCGCTGTGGCTATTTGTTCCCAAACCGCCAGCGCGTGTTGCAAGGCCGGTTAATGCTGCTTTGCGTCCTGGAAGGCAGGGACAAGTCAGACGTCTGTATTCCGCTTGGTAAGTCTCCCTTCTGGAATCCTGACTTATTTCAGCCTTTTCTCCCCTTTTCTATTAATCTCAATGTTAAGATCGCTTCTAGAGGCACTTCAACTTAATTTCTACTGCGGCATCAGGCACCACGGCTATACCTCCTCGTCCAAAAGGGGTTTTCCCGATGACCTACTGCTACTGCTTGAGCCCCAGAAACTTAAGTGCAAAGAAGTGGTACAGAGCTACATTCTAGACTTCTACGACAACATCACACAAAAATAAGGCTTGCCATTGAACACAGATGTTAAAAAAGGATCCCTGCCCGATTATCTATCTAACCACGTAGTGGCAGAGATTTCATCTAAGCACCACAACATCCAACAGCCTCAGCTGGGTTTTCCACTCTCTCAGTACGGTAGAGGAAAAGGTAATTATGCCTATTCAACCACAGGAACTGAATTCCAAGAAGGTTTCCATTAAGCTCAGCCTACTTAATACTTGTTAGCTAAATAAATATTCTACACACGTCCAGGATTTCATTAAAGAATAGACAATTGATATCTTGTGCCTAACTGGAACCTGGCTTAAAGACTCTAGTGGTCCAAGTCTGACTCTGGCAATACCCCCCAGATTCAGTTTTTATGGTAAACACTGTGAAACAGGCACTGGAGGGGGAGTGGCGCTCTTGGCCAGGTCAGACTTGAAACACTACAATGTCCCAATACTTTGTCCAGGATGTGAAATGATACACCTCAAATTTCTTCCAAACAATAATGTTTGTAATTACCTCATTGTGATGTACCATCCCCCAACTACAATGTCTGAATTTAATGAGAATTTAGTCCACATTTTACCTCCGCTAAATAAAATAAGCAGTGCCACTATACTGCTTGGGGACATGAACAGATGGCTAGCTAATCCTGACTATTAAGAATACAAAACTTCAATATCCTTAAAAAAGAAGCCACACACATAGGGGGCAACATTTTGGAATGGATAGCCTGAACTGCTAGGTCACATCCCTTCTGCACAAGACCACAAGCATCCCCAAATATGTGTTGGCCTTGTTGGGCCTCATCAGTGAGGAGTAGCTTGGGTCTCTAGGCCCAGCAGGCACAGGATCCATGTCTGGGCATACCCGTCCCACTCGGGGTGACAAAGCAAAAACAAAGAGGTGATGGCTGGAAGGTTTAGAATGAATCTTAACCTCTGACAATGCTCTCGGCAACCCTCAAAACCATCGTTCTTCGCCTGCCAAGCCATTACAGAAGGGGACAGACCAAATGCAAATCAGGATTAGTCCCACCAGAAAAAGCGGCAGTAAAGTCCGAACTGCTATGTCAAATCCCTTATGCACAAGACCCAAAGCATCCCCAAATATATTTAGTCCTTGTTGGGCTGCATCAATGAGAAATAGCTTGGGTCTCTAGCCCCAGCAGGCATGGAACCCACGTTTGGGCATACCCGTCCCACTTGGGGTGACAAAGCAAAAACAAAGAGGTGATGGCTGGAAGGTTTAGAATGAATCTTAACCACTGGCATTGTCTGGGCATCCTCCAGACCATCGTTCTTCGCCTGCCAAGCCATTACAGAAGGGGACAGACCAAATGCAAATCAGGATTAGTCCCACCAGAAAAAGCGGCAGTAAAGTCCGAACTGCTATGTCAAATCCCTTCTGCACAAGACCCAAAGCATCCCCAAATATATTTAGTCCTTGTTGGGCTGCATCAATGAGAAATAGCTTGGGTCTCTAGCCCCCGCAGGCATGGAACCCACGTTTGGGCATACCCGTCCCACTTGTGGTGACAAAACAAAAACAAAGAGGTGATGGCTGGAAGGTTTAGAATTATTAATCTTAACCTCTGGCATTGCTCTGGTCAACCATCGTTCTTCTCCTGCCAAGCCATTACAGAAGGGGAAAGACCATATGCAAATCAGGCTTGGTCCCACCCCAAAAGGGGCAGTCCAGACAGACTGCTAGGTCACATCCCTTCTGCAAGAGACCGCAAGCATCCCCAAACCTGTTATGAGCTTGTTGGGCTTCATAAGTGAGGAGTAGCTTGGGTCTCTTTGCCCATCAGGCACGGGTCCCATTTCTGGGCATGCCAGCCCACTCGAGGTGACAAAGCAAAAACCAAGAGGTGATGGCTGGAACATATAGAATGAATCTTAACCTCTAGCATTGCTTTGGGCAACCATCATAGATAAAGTGGCATCAGTTCAGTTCCACAAACATCTAAAACAAGTGAATATTTTCCACCCGATGCAATCAGGTTTTCACCCCCAACAAGGTGACAGAAAGTGCCCTATTGGATCTCGAGTCACATATGCTGGAATATCTGGAGGGGATAACATGGGTCTCCTGATTCTATTGGACTTATCAGCGGCATTTGACTTGCTTGATCATAACATGATATTGGACGCCTTGCGCCACAAGAGGAAGTGCTCGAAGACAGCCGTAGATTGGGTTTACTACTTTTTGAGCAACCGAGAGTCCTGAATAAGCTGGGATTGAGCTCTCGCCGATGCAGAGGAAATACTTTATGGAGTACCACAGGGTGCATGTTTGTCCCCAGCCCTTTTTAATCTCTATATCAGATCTTTCTGCAATTGTGGACTTGCTTGGGTGTGTACTTCGCAAATGATGTGGATGACACCCAGCTAGTGGTTGAGCTCAGTGGAGACTATGTGACATACTCAGCTCGGCTAAATCACCTATATGACACTATAAAGGACTCAATGTGCAGGCAATGGATGTGCCTTTCACCCCTCCAAGACGGAGCTCATGATCTTTGTCTAAGCACATGCAAGAGCTAAACTTAGTCCAAATTATAAATCCTTTCACCCCTCCAAGACGGAGCTCATGATCTTTGTATCAGCACATGCAAGAGCTAAACTTAGTCCAAATTATAAATCCATGCTTGAAGATGGCAACTCTATCAGTGGCGGCTGCTTACATTGGCCGGGAGGGTGCCGCCCCCCACACGGAGGAGAGAGTAGAAAGAGAAGAGACAACTCTTCTGGGGATTGTGCCGGCAAAAATTAAAATGAAACTTGTGCAGAGCAGCAGATTATTTATTTATTTATTAATCTGCCGCTCTGCAATGCTGGGCTGCTGTCCTGGGCCAGACCTGCTGCTCTGGCAGGGCGCGTCCTGATTTACTCCACTATCTGCAATGTAGAGTGCGTGGAGCTCATAGCTCCACGCGCTCTACGTAACCATTCTCCCATTCAGGAGGCTGGCAGGTGCGCTGGAGGGGTGGCCTTGTTATTCTGCACAAACAGCACACTATAGTTTGAGTCTTCTTTTGCAGCCAGGCCATACAGCATAGCAACAGGTTAGTTGTGGGTTGTCATTGGCTGTTTGCCAGCCAATGACAATCCGTATGTGGTTTGTGGGTGGAGTTGGGTCATGGGCACACAGTGCCTCACCTTCTTCTCGTTTGTTCTTTAGCCCTGGCCCCGGTGGTGGTGGACTTTTCTCATGCCCAAATCCACATGTGCTGCCGACGGTACTTCCAGTCCAGTCTAAGAGACAGAGTTCAGGTAAGTCTTAACATTTGTGAACAGGCTTTCGAGCTGTGATTTATTAAGTTTTTATTTGTTATTGTTGATTTGTGGTGTCAGTTGGCCCTGTTGGGCTTGCATGCTGTGCTGCAAGAGTCTGTTACTTAACTTAACTGTGGCCGCGTGGGCTGCGGCACTCGGCGGACTACATCTCTCTGTGTGAGATGTAGTGCCACTGTGTCACGGCTCGCGCCCACCGACCATTGATCCCGCGGTCCGCTGCCACGCTGGGCTTCACCAGGCACACGCCAAGCACGGTAGCCGAATACACTGGGTGTTCCTTGACAGGCGTGCATCCGAATCTTGTGTTTTGTGACACCTTTCTATGAGAAAGGCACGTCTTCTTTAACACGTGCAATTCTGCTGTCGATCCCGGTCTCATTTTGCCAAGCAAATCCAATTGGATGTGTGCAAACGGGCTTAATTGCAAAATGTGTATTTAAAACAGTGAGCATACACATAGAGTGTGTGCATTTGCAGTTTTAATATGTACAATCACAGCTGTGGCATGTGCATTCAACACGTTGTTATATGGAGGCACAAAATGCGTGGGCCCAACTTTGTACAACCATAACTTTTATGCAGATGCGCACCAATTGATGACGTGCAAACACCACTTTTATTTGCAAGCACGACTTTATGATGCGTATGCACACAAAGACTGTGGCTGAATAGCTTTATCTGCATATGACACGGCAAGTGCTTTGAAATGTATGTTGAGGTCGCACGGATTCACGTTGTGGTATTGCTAGCTGAAATGCACGCGCCTACAGCTGTATGATTTTCGTGCAAGGCAGATGCAGCGCTGCTTATTTTATTGTTCAACGTTTTCCATGACTTGTTTGCATTTTGGTTCAGCTTGGACGATATACGGATGTCACTTTTTGGCATTCTGATTTTTCTCGTAAAATCAAGCGCTGAAAATACTTCTGGAGGGAGTCATGTCCATAAAGCACTATTCCTCTGCAGTGGACCAAAAAAAAACACTGTGTGCGAAGAAGTAATTTATTTGTTGGTCCAACACGATGTATCTTAAAATAGATATCTATTTCACTGACTAATCGTAAAACATGAAAACTGGGAAAATCTACTAAGCAGATTTACTGAGTTCAAACATTGTATTTTCGGCACTGATCTTTTAATTGTAGGCTTACCAAGTGCGCGTTGCACAGCCTGCAGTGGTTGTGACAGAGCAGTAGGCACCATTTCTACCAGGCACCCTATCTTACCTGTGCAGGCAGCGCAGGTCCAGCAGCCTCCCTCGTCCCCAGCAGCACCCCAGCCCTGTGCCCAGAGAGCAGGGAGCCAGGATGACAGCAGCCGGCACCGCTTACAAGGAAGGTGCGGGACAACGCATTCAATGTAAAGCCTCTGTTTTCTGGGTCCTTTTGCGAGCTTCAAATACTATGTAAACATGAAGCTAATACACTGTTTTAATACAATATCTTGCACCTGCTTCAAACATTCTATCTTTTTTGTATATTTAAAAAAGATATTTATTTGAACTTTCCTCATGTTGGAATGGCTTTTTGTCCTTGTTCCATACACTGCTATTTTACCAGAATAGTTAGAGTCCTGAAAAAGTGGTGGGCCCTCAAAGCCCTTGTCCATACCACACTGGGCTCCTTAACATTTAACTCGCTACCAGGCCCTGTCTCTTTAGTCAATGGAAATAGAAGCTTGTGAACATCTTACAATGGCTGAACAAAATGGGGAATTTTTAGTTGGCATTTTACTCTGGAGTTGGTAAGAAAGACCATCGCATTTGGAAAGCCAGATGGGGTTGGCTGTTTCTTTATGCATACACCATAGTACCAGCTATTCGCAATACAAGCTGCTGTAATATACACCATCACACTTGCACACGTAAGCATAAGGTACCACCTTTAGTATGTAAAACCTAATGATTTTGATGTCATATTTCAGTGGGTTTGGACAGTAAATAGCACATTTTGGAGGCCATTTTTCCAAAAATGTTCACAGGGGGATAACACCCCCATACACCCCTTGGGTGGCGTGGGCTCGCACGCTGCGCCCGCTCGATACCGAATTCACCCAGGCAAATTTACGCCCCACTAGCTTTCAAACTCACCAGCCGCCACTGAACTCTATAAATAATCTTGAGAAAGTTAGGACCGTGGGTGTACACATAGAGGCTTCCCTTAGCTCCAAGACGCTTGTGGATGAAATTGCAAACAACTCCCACAACCACCTAAGGGTACTTAGACAAGAAAACCCATTTATATCTCCAAAAAATAGGGAAGTACTAGATGGGCCATCATTATGCCCAGGCTAAACTACTGTAATGTACTGCTATTAAGAGCAAATAACAAGTGCATAAATAAGCTACAGAGGATCCAGAATGAGGCAGTCAGGATCATATTTGACATATCAAGGAGGGAACACGCTACAGGCTATAGAAAAAATTGCACTGGCTTCTAGTCGTAGTCAGACCAAGTTTTAGGGATTTGTTTGTGGGAAGGCCCCCAGCTACCTTAGGAAACGGGTAACTCGTTTTGCACCTACCAGAGACATAAGATCTTGTAGGCAGCAGCAACTGGTGGTTCCAAGGACAAAAAACAAGGGTTCGGGGACGTTACTTTGATGTACTTTCACCCCACGTTTGGAACACGCTCCCTCTGAAACTTCGCACTGAGGAAAGCCACGTGCTGTTCAAGAAACATCTGAAAACCTGGTTATTCGTAAAATTTGGGCTAAGCGAATCTCGTGCTACTCATGTTTTGTCTTGCAGATATTTTTTGTGTCCTTGTTCTTGTATTTGTGTTGATCAGCGCCCTGATGCTTGTGGGCTGTCGAAGCTATATAAATAAATAAAATGAAAATAAAATAAATACAAGTCCGGCGGTAATCTTTAAAAGTGGCGGTAACGTAGTTAGTGCCGCCAATACCGCTCCCCAGATCATGAGCCGGCGCAAATACCGCCAACTGTAAAATCAGCCATCGCTGGCGCCATTACAGCCGGCGGTATCTGCACCGGCAATTCCAAGCGCAGTCACAGCCACATCACAAGTCTATGTACAGCGGTATTAGCACTGAAAACCTGTGCTAATATGTTTATGTTTATTTAGTTTATATAGCGCTTTAAGCCAAAGCGCTTTACAATATAACTACAAGATACGATAATGGTTTTAGCAAGTTAACAATCATGATACAAACAACGATTTAATATGTTGAACAGTTTTATTGGATGTGGAGGTGATGGAACGGAGAGGAGGTAGAAAGGAAGAGGAGCAGTAAGGTCAGATATGAGATATAAGGTCAGGTGGATGTGAGAAGGGAGGAGAAGGGAAGGTATGAGGGACAGGGGGATGGAGAGGACAGATGCTAGAAGGTCAAGGGGTAGTGAAGAAGGGATTTCAAGGAGGTGCGGAAGGAGGTGTAGGTGGGGATAGAGCAGATAGAGAGAGGTAAGGAGTTCCAGTGTAGGGGGGTCAAGAGCTGAAAGGAACAGAAGTGAGAGCCTGCACATGGTGACGGGGTAAAGTGAGCAAGAAGAGGTCAGCAGAGCTGAGAGGACGAGAGGGAGTGTAAAATGAGAGAAGAGAAGAGAGATAGGGGGGAGCAAGGTCGTGGAGTGATTTGAAGACCAAACAGAGGAATTGGAATTTAAGTTCGGAGGGGAAGGGAAGCCAGCCAAGTTGAGAGAGCGAGGATGAAATAGAGTTGTGAGGGCCGAGTAGCCAAAGAGTACAGAATGAGTAGTGGTAGCTGGATTTGAGTGGGGTCAGATGAGAGGCAGGAACTCCAAAGAGGAGAGACGAGCAGTGGAAGAGACGGGAGAAGATGAGGGAGGAGATTAAGAGTTTAGAAGCGAGGAAGGTGAGGGAGGATTGGATCTTGTGAATGTTGTAATACTGCCGAAAACATGGCACAATCAACTCCAGCTGGGGGTAAATGAACACAGGTGCGAGGAATTAAGCCACGTTTCCTTCCAATGCACTCCAGAGGGCTCCATAAGGCACACGCCTAACTTGAAAACGTTTACCGACACCATGCTGCCACTAGACACAACTGATCATGCTGCACCTGGAAGTAGAGATGCAGGACAAACAGGCCAGGGCAAAGGGAGCATAGGGGGGGTGGAAGGATGAGGAACAGGAGGAGGAAAAGGAGGAGGAGGAAGAGGAGGTGGAGAAGATCCCAAGCAAGGCATGCACCCATCCCCAGGGCAAGGACCTCAGCATGGACCCTCACTGACACCCAGTTGGTGACCCTGTACTGCCTCAACAGGGAGACCATTACTGGGCTGCTCAGTACAATACAGAAGGACAAAGGGAGCAGGATAAACACCCATACAGCTATGCCCCTACTTCTCAGGTTTGTGTCAGTATTACAATTCCTGGGTATTGGCACCTTCGAGCACTCTATGGTCATGATGCACGGCATGGCACAGCCCACATTCTGTGCTGTTCTTGGCCAGGTGCTGGAAATCCTCCTGTGGAATGTGCAACATCACATCACACTGCCTGCCCACCCCCCAGCCCAGGTCTATCCCATGAAGGCTGCACCCATGTTGTTTTGGTATTCCCCCAGGCCCACAAAGCAGTGTACCAAAATCAAAAGCACTGCACTCACTCAATGTTCAGGTGACCTGCAACCCCAAACTCATCTACAACCACTACTCTGCCCGCTACCCATGTCCCACCCATGACTCCATGATCCTGTGGAACAGCACACTGAAAAGGATACATGGAGAGGCACAGAGGACAATGGACATTGATTGAGGGTGAGCAGAACTTTCTGCACATATGCACTGTGAAGTACATGACAAAATTGGGATGGGGGTGAATAATGACACAAATCCTGGCATTACAAGTACCCCGCCAGATCCTGCAGCAATGAAAGAGTACAGCCCAGGGAGCTTGCAGATGTTGGAAACACCTGGATGTCCATGCTGACGAACACATACAGCAAATATTCAAACAACACACATGACTACAGGTATCACAATGCATCAGGCATGATCTAAAGTAATAACAAATGAAGTGCCACATTGCATCACATTGCATGCCATACCAGTGCCACAGCCATGTACCCATGTAAACCCACCCTGCATTGCTGACCCACTGCCCACAGAGGCATAGGGAAGGGCAATAGACAACCAATCATGCCACATGCGCAAGAGCAATACACAGTCACGAGACAATCACCCTGAATACATGTCATGGACAGACACATCACAAAACATCTGCTGCAATGTAACACAGTGCATGTGAAGCCAAAACAATGCATGATACCAGTGACACAGCATGCACAGACATTGTACATGCAAATCCCATGGGACAAAGCCCCATATTGATGCACATGATGTCCACTGCCCTGACACTGTGTAAGTCCACCCCCACACATTTTAAAGTGACTAATGCCTGTGCCCATGCAGGTGACTCTAGATACCCGCAGCTGGCTTGGCTAATGACCCCTGTGGATGATACACAGACACCACACGACATAGCATACAACCACGTGCACAAAAGGACCCGTGTGTGCGTTGAGTGCACCTTTGGACTCCTGAAGGCACGCTTCTGCTGCCTAGATCATACAGGCAGAGCCCTTATGAACACTCCAGAGAAAGAAGGGAAAATATTGTTTGTTCCATGCTACACAACATCTGCATAAGATGGAATGTACCCCTAACCCCTGATGTGGACATGAGGGATGGGATACTGGCTCGGCAGGCACTGATTGACAATTTTATTTTAAGCCATGCACCACTGTGTGACAGTTACTTCTCTAAATAAAATCCACACTGACACAAACAGGAATGTCCTTGCATTGATGAAGTCTAAAGGTTTTAATGAAATGAAGTGCCCCAACCATCCCCCTCTCCTCCCCCACAACCAACTCCCAAGCAAAATATCCCCTCTCCCACCACCAACTCCCCAGCACACTATCCCCCTCCCTCCTCCCACCGCCAACTCCCCAGCTTGGCCACTCAGTGCAATAAGTGTCACAATGTTGGTTACAACTGTGGCCGATTTCCCCCCCGCCACCACCCAGTGATCTTCGGGTGCAGGTGGCGCTGGGAATGATGCCTTGGTGTGCTCTTCTGAGA
The DNA here is from genome assembly GCF_040938575.1 of Ambystoma mexicanum. NCBI lineage: Eukaryota > Metazoa > Chordata > Amphibia > Caudata > Ambystomatidae > Ambystoma > Ambystoma mexicanum. The sequence goes on along the minus strand of NC_090937.1, from coordinate 564,434,122 downwards.
CTCCTCTGTGGGAGTCGTTGAACTGGAAGGGATGGATCCTGTCACGTGGATCAGCTGGCGTGTCAATTTCTTGCTCTTGATCACCTCTGCCAGTGTAGCATGGCTGTCCTGCGCTGTGTTGATATTTTGCGTTGCCTGATGCCATATAGCTCATTACTGTGAGCAACAACTTCATTGGTGAGTCCAACTAGTTCCCCCTCACTAAACTTAGGTTTGGTTTTCTAAGGGGATTTGCAGGCACTTTGCCTCTGATCCGCCCCAGGGACATTCTGGATGCTTTCCAGGACCGGATGGCTGCAGGAAGTGGAGATATTTGAGGGAGTTTTCAAAATGGCTTGTACAATGCTTCCCATTCCGTCAATGATGTAATTTCCACTGGTGTTTATAGCACCGGGCTCGGCGGCGGTAGAGATATTAGTGTCCGGAGTTCACCGGTAACCCGTATTTCAGCGCAGTTTCCACCATGCGCTAATAGTGCTATCTTCGGAGTTGGGCGCACATTCACGCCAGTTTGTGATGCAGTGCTAATACCACATTTATGAGTGATCCAACGTGTTTAGGAATAAGTTGAAATGCTCTTCCACTTGTTTCATTGCCATGAGAGGAGTGTGGATCTTCATAGAAATGGCTAAAAGGAATCCCTCATTACAATCTGGTTGGAATTTTGAGTAAGATGCGGTTGGCGGAAATCATCACCAACATCAGAGGTATTTCATAAAATACACCCAAATACGAAATGCAACAATCCCATTGGTAATGGCAGTAATATTTCGAAAACGCCACCAACGGTAAATGAGAAATACCCAATGATGTACAAATTTTTCAATCTCTTTACTACCCATTTCCACCCTCACCATGAGGCTAGGACTGGATAGTGTAGTGATTTGTACTAGTGCTATACATTGTTTAATACACACAAGAGTAACTACTGACTCATTAATGAATTACATGGGAAAGATGATGAGCGGATGGGCATGAGGGATGCCCACTTTCTCACCTGCTTACAAGGTCTCCATGAAAAAAGCTATTAACCTGAATTCATGGAAAGTGCTTGCCTTTTACTTATTTGTAGTTTATTTTTATTTATTTTTTAAAAAAAACATGTGGATTCAGTTTAGAATGTTTATGCTCACCTCAGGGGTCCCTGTAGCAAGTGCTTCCTGGGAGTAGTTCAATATACGCTGTAATGTAAGCCTAGTGATTCCCCTCCAAAAGCCCCATATTTCCCATTGCATAGTCTTTGTGATTTACCAACTAACATTCTTGGCCTGACTCCAGCGCCACTCACTCCAACCGCATATATCCGTTATGTGATGTCCCCAGAATCTGTGCCCTTATCTGTAAATTCCATTGATGATAACACTTTTTCTGACAGTGTATTTGGTTCTCGTGGTATAAGGTACCAGTAACTTTATGTGGAATGCAAGCCCTAGAAATTATTGTTATGCCTGTCCCTTATCTTGTTCTGTCTACCCAGTTATGTAGAAGGAGTCACTGACAGCCACTATGACCCACACGAGAATTCTATGGCAAAGCTCTTAAGTAACTAAAGTGCATTAAATGGACTGTTATAATATTGATGTGTAAAAGTGAAACATGAGGCCTAGATTCCTAATTAAAATTGTTCTTTCATAATGCACTTAAACCAGAGAAGCGTTTCTGCACTGCCTTCCCGGCAACCGCTTCCGGGCAGCCCCCGCACTTGGGGACTGTCTTCTGTATCCCATAAGTCCCACTTCCAGCACTTGACACCCGATGTCTGCACTTACCCTTGCACTTGCCACCAACTGACCGCATTTTTACCTATTGTTATTCATTCTTTATCCCATGAACTGCACAGTCCCCTGCCCCCACACTGTTCCCGTCCCCTCTCCCATGCATTTGAGCGGTCTCAATGTCACTTGGCCTGGTAAGATCGTTGTCTGTCTTCCCTCTATTCCCCCTCCCTTGCCTCGTCGAAACACTTGTGTATAGGCACGCTATAAATGCCATATCATATCATATGTGCAAGACTGGGATTCGGATCTGTGTTGCTATGCGTTGTCTTGCTTCCAAGACAACACGTTGCCGCCCAGCTGTCCTCTTGGCTTCATGAGAAAAGATGTGGACTCACTTGAAACTGATTCACCCAGCAAAAATAAAAAAAAGGTTATGCTGATTAAGATGCTGTGATTTCCATGAAACCAACGGTGTACAACTAGTTTAGCTGCCCCACATTTAGAGTTAAAAGCCCCTTTTGTTGGATGAGAAATATTAAAGTGATAGGAGAAATGTAAACCTGACACATCTCACCTTTGAACTTCACAACTGATTTGGAAAGGCTATATAATGAATTGTCTTGTCTTTAGGCTCTGTGTCGATCTATAACCATTCCCCTCAAATGTAATTAGGCCTGTATTTCAGATTGAGGTCACAGGTTCGAATCCCGGCAAGGCCAACTCAACCTTTCATCCTTCTGAGGTCAATAAATGAGTACCAATTTCGGTTGGGTGATATTGTATGTAAATATGTGCTTTGAAAAGAGCTTTGGATTAAGGTGATATATAAATAACAAATCATTATCATTCCAAATATGAAGCACGCCCTGTCTATATTTTACACGTTGTACTCAGAAAAATTTACGCTAACTTTTGATATTCAACAATTCTTATAATCATCCTGTACAATAAAGCATCCTCTGTTTATCTGGCTGCAGTGCTGTCAATGAGCTTATATCTGTCTTTTAACAATGTTGTCAATCCAAAGGATTGAACACGCAAGTTGTAAGATGTAAGCCATCATGGATGTGCACCTTCAGATCTGCTGCTCCTGTGCATATGTGGTCAAAATAAAGGATGTTTCTGCACATTCCACAGTGCAGCCATATCTAAACACAGGATTTACTTCAACATGCATGGAAAACAAAGGCACCTCCTGCACCTTATTGAAACAGGCACAGGGGTGCATCACATGACAGGGTGAATCCTGACCCTACCATGCATTACATGTTTCAGTGGAAGAGCTAATGTCTCACTCTGTCCCATTTGCTTTTCCATACCTCAAACAGCGATACATGGGGCCTCATTACGAGTAAGGAGGTAGTCATGGCTCTTAAAGCGGCATGGCTACCCCCATACCGGCTACCAGGTCCGGGTCCCGCAAAAGGGGACTTCCTGGGCCATTCTGACCTTGGAAGGCCCAGTAAATCCCTTTCAAGGGACCTGGACCCGGTACATCCCCATTCCCATTTGACCCCCCGTAGGTCTCAATGGGAATGGGGAGGATGCTAACAATGGGCCTGTTAATGACGGGCCCGTTGTTAGCATCCTGGACTGCTAGTGGGTCCCGGTAAGGATGCCTGGTCTGACCAGGCGTTCCTTAGCGGGACCCACAGCAGTCCTCGTAATAGGGCGACCCGTAATGAACAGTCACGGTCCCTTACTGGCACTGTTCATTACGTGGTCGCCAGGGTCCTAATGAGGCCCACAGTTTTTAAATATTATTATTTTTTTCATTTATCTGTTGTGACTCTTTAAGTGCTCAGGTTTAGAAATCAGGGCTCCTGGAGAAAACCCTATTCTGCCCAGGAGGGCTTCTTGAGAAACAAAGATACCAGCGAATGGGTTGCTAATGGCTGGTGCACTCCCTTTCTGCTTAATCACCATACACAAAGAAAAAGACTTTGAATATTGTACCTAGATATAGCAAAATTTTGTTTTTATGTAATAATATCTATTTACAAAATGTATGGTACAACGTAAAGCATCACATGCTTCCAAGACAAGTCATACAAAATATCACAAGACAATAAACAATAGGTAAACACATTGTTTGTGCAGTAAACGGGGAACAATTCTCTATTGTTGATATGTGACGACAAGGGTCAAAAAAGGTGAACATTTGGAACAAAACTACAAGAAGAATTTGTATACAAGGCAGTGTAAATATATTGATAACACTGCAATTCAAAACTCATCTACACCAGGGTGTTTCAGCCGTTTATAGGGGCTGGATATGCCTCGTATCTGATACGGCCTTCATCAGGATGGGGGGCTGTATGATCAGGATGTTCGGAAGGTACTGTAAAAGGTGAAATGAAGTACAGTCAGGTGAGTGTTGAGCTCGAAATATTTATACAAGGTGATTAAATCACTATATGTGTGAGACATAATTACTCAACACATTTAACCTGTGGGGAAGAAATGGACACAGATATTCTATTGGGAAAGTTCTCAGCAGTCAAAGTCACATTGGACTCCTGTTAATGGATATTCAAAAGGTGAACTTAGTGTTTTCTCCTAATTATCCATTAATGAGTATAGCATACATTAATTATGTATAAGAGAGTCATGACAGTGTACATGTGTCGGCTTACCTCGATGCAGGTTGCTGTGGACTTCAGGGTGCAATTTATGCATGGTTAGGATGGGATGGATCCACTTCACATCGTGCCCTAGAAGGGGGCACACCGTTAGTGGGATCAGTTGTAACAGGCGTTTTTCAATGCTATATTGTATGAGCATAAGAGTACCTCTGCACATGTCTTTATCTACGCGAGTCAGAGGCGGCGAGCGAAAGTGCCCAGGAGCTGGTGTCGTGTCACAGTCTCTCAGGCGATTGTGATGCTGACTGGTTTGTTTGTCGCGGACCTCGCAGAGCAGCGTTGCTAACGCTGTTGCTACGTCACGCGTATCTAAATAATGGTGGCCATCGTAGAATGGTATGCTAGGCCGTACCGTGAATTTATGTGTTTAGAGTCTCTAATAGGTGTAATAACACTCGTAATGCAATTATGGTGGCTGCCCTAAGTGGGTGTCATATTGTGGTAAAGTAATGCAGCATGTATCAGATCATTGCCATAACAACCGCCGGTGTGGGCTGTTCACGGGGTCGACAAAAGTGAATGGACTGCAAGTCTGGTTAGTTATGACAAGGGACCATGTGTGTGGTGGGAGCCACGTTGTCGCCAGTCTGTGGGAACACATCTAGTGATACAATTCAAGCAAACCATAACAAAATATCTTATTCGCCTATTAATCAGTTTGGAAAAATTGCACTTTGGGCCTCATTACACGGACGGCGGTAAGGGTTAACGGTCACCGTTAATGGTACCGGTGACCGTTAACCCTTACCGTCTTACTACGAGGTCCCTTTGCGGGTTGGATACTTTAACGCCTGCTTTTTGCAGGCGTTAAAAACCAACCCGCAAAGGGACCAGGGAGCTAATTATGGTACCGCAATTTGCGGTGCCGTAATTAGCACCTTCCCCATTCCCATTATCCCCTATGGGGCAAAAATGGGAATGGGGAAGGGCAATGGGGGAAGGGGGAATTACCGCCCCACCAACCTTGGAATAGGGCGGTAATTCCCCTTTGCTCCAAGGCGGTGCCGGTATTTTACCGGCATGGACCAAGGTGCTAATAGCCCCTTGGTCCACCGCCGTCCGTGTAATGAGGCCCTTTATCTCTACATCAAGGATGGATGGTCTACTAGCACTGAAATGTCGAGACAGATAACATATTGTCTCATACAGTTTAGATCCAAAACGATTGAGGAAAAAACATACATTTGCATACATTTGGTAATTGCAACATATTGCGTGGTACAATTCATGTATTCTGTCCAACAGCCTAATGCGGCTGGTAACATGGAGAATCATAGTGTCTTCACAAGTTTCCTACTGGGATTTCATGGCACAGAGTCAAGAGGCCTACTAGCACTGAAAAGGCAAGACAAATAACATGTTCAATCCAAAATAATGGAGGAAAAACATACAGTTGGTGGTTTACAACATATTGCGTCGTACAGTTCATGTGTTGTGTCCAACAGCCTACTGTGGGTGGTAACATGGAAACCGTAGTGTCTACACACGTGTGCTACTAGGCTAACATAGTACAGAATCATAAAGCAGTTGGGGTACATGCACTACATATTGTATACTCTGTCATCTTCAGAGAAATCAAGTGGCAAATAATAGCATGGTATGGCTAGAGGGAAATACATTCTATAAATTGAGTCAACCAGCCATAAATCACATACATGATTTCCACTCAATAGAAATATTAAGACCAGCCTGTACCATATCCAATCTATTAACCCACCTTTGTTCTAGTTGTGTAAGGGTCTTATTAAGATCTTCCCCTCTAGTGGGGGGTGTCACTCATCAGGCTCTAGATTCTCAGGTTTAGGAGGGGCGACTATTTAGGGCCGCGCCGTGTTACGCTGACCGAGGGTCTGCTTCTCTGATCCTTGGATCTCCCTGAGCTGAGTTGAACGAGCCGTTGAACGAGCCGAGCGGCTACAGCGTGAGGCAAGAGGTGGTGTCGGAGTGGCTGGAGCGGTGACGCCCCGTCTTTGATGCTGCTGGAGGGGCTTGGAGGCGATTGACAGCAATCTCAGCAACCACTGCAGAGAGCTGTGCTATTGTGCCTTATGGTGCAAGTACGGCCCCGCCATCACCGTTTTACCACATCTGAAATGCAGTCTTATATGCAGAGCAGGTGAGCCATACGCTACTAGTCTCTGACACAGTGCTGAGAGGCTGCCTGGTATACCAGTGTCAGACAGTGTGGCTGGCACCCTGTAGTGTTTACCTGTGTTTTTATATTTGCCCTGAGCCAGTAACATCAAGAGCATCTGAAGAACACATAAGACGCTACTGAAGTGAGCAGGAGACTGTGGGGAGAGTTACCCTTTGATCATGCTCGCTTCATTTATCTACGGTTTGCTAGGATACATAGCAGCCTGGAAGATAGGGGGACTCCTGGGATATTAAGCGGCAGTGTCCTCAGGACTCCCTCAGCGTGACCTCCTTCGAGCTGAGTCCTTTTGCTAAAGATACTGGGGTAAAAGATCATATAAAGACTGCAGTGCTGTAGGACAGTAACGGCCCTAAATCTCTGGAATTGTGAACTACAGAGCTGTACTTTTTTTTTGTCTGAGTCTGTTTCTATTTGGCAACTACTAGCTCCCAGTGGTGCAAGTGCTCCATACGGAATTACACCCCAAATTGTATTTGGTCTAAAATCAGCTAAAGGGATCAGCTATACGAAATTTTCATTGAAACTTTGAGTTGGATAATACGAAATGCCAGCAACGAAGAAGATCACCCAGCCTAAATATAATTTAAGGAAAAAGAAAGCACAAGCTAACAAACTCTTGGGGGAGGAACCTAAAGGAGAGAGAATTAACGTAAAAAAAGAATCCTAAGAGCACTGTCCCGCCAGATCAGGGTGTAATCACTGGCTTTTTTCCCTTAGTGGAAATTAATTCTACTGCCATGGAGGAAACTACTGGCCTAGAGGACAAAGCTCCAAGTTTGGTGAATTCCATCAATTTTGAAGACATCTATAATAATTAATTACTGGAATTATGCCTGAATATTCAGAGGAGCATGACACTACAAATTCCAGCGAGCCTGGGGACCACGTCATCCCGCTGACTGAGAGTCAATCAAGATATCCAGTAGTACCAGTTAGCCCTGTGGGGGATATGGATAGACTATCAACCTCCCCCAATCTAGTCATAGACACTACGCTTGATACTGAAATGGAAAGAGCTGTGGGTGCTTACCCTGGGGCGGTGGAAATTGCTGAGCTTCAATCATCAGTGGCATCTTTACAATTTGCTCTTAAAATATTGCTTCAAATGTCAGGACACATCCTGGCGAACACAAATCTACTGGCAATAGAAAAGGTACAAAGAAGCAAAGCCGAGGATGACACGGATTGTAATTTGTCGGAAGCTATCCAGATTGCGGATGAGATACAGAAGCTGCAGGACTTACCCCAGGAATCAGAAAATTCTGAGGATACTGAGGCACTTTTTTCCCGTAAACACCGAAGAATGGCCAGAAGATTAGCAGACTCTGGGGCAGTCCCCACTCGCTCTAAAAAAGATAAAAAAAGAGCGGCCAGAGCTAAGAAAGGGAATGCACTGGGTGAGGGTCGTCTGACTAGTTGGCTGATACCTGAACAGGAGACCATCCAGGAGTTGGCGGAAGATCTGGACGCTTCGATCATAAAGTCTCAGATAGATGACGACCCTACTCCGTCTAGAGAGCTTAATGCTCCCAGTCCCCATGAGGGATCCCGGATAGACGACAATCTTAATCCCTTAAGAGTGTCAAATCATCAAAAGCTCGAGTAGCTGCTATATTATCCACAAACGAAGAAAAGAAAGAAGTCTGGGTTAATCGTATCTGCCTGATCAAAAACCTTTACCATAGTAGTGATCTTAAATGACTCTCGCGATCAGAATTTATGACAAGACTGTACTCAGTCCCGCAATTACGAGTATTGCAATCAGATGATTTGTAGAACCATTAAGAGGACCTATCCCAAAGGTTTTGGCATTACATTGTAAATTTCTGTCTACAGCTCAAATGTTGAGGACGTACACAGATGAAGTGTTAGCAGTAGATGTGGAGATAGATGCTGACTTGAATCAAGTAGACCTTGATTGCGTATAGACGGAAACCACGGCACCAGCCACTAACACATCTTGTCCTATTCTACCTACTGACAAGAAGGCGTACATAACAGATATTCTACAGATCTTAAAGTGGCTGGCGGATTCATTGCCCATGATGATCTTAAAGCAATGAGATTTTTCCATTTTGTCATGGAACTGTCGAGGCTTTACCCATTTATTATCACCTAAGGGATCTATGGACCACATAGCCATGTACAGCTGCTTCTGTCTACAAGAGACATTGGCTATGGAACTTGTTTCTTGATGGCTTTAAGGTGTATCAGGCCTTTGCCAAGAGAGGAGAAAGAGGCCGACCCTATGGGAGATTACTAATAGGGGTAACAAATGCCTTGAACTCCAGGTGAATTAATTTGCTTCAGGAAGATAATATAATAGCAGTTGAAATAGAGTATGCATGCAAGGGAAGCCGTGAAAGATTGTTGTTAGTGAACCTCTATAACCCCCCTGGGGCAGTACTGAGAGATACTATCCAGAATGCCTTGAATGATCTATTGGCAAACTGGTGGATGTTCCAAAAGAATGCAGCAGTATGCATTGTTGGCGATTTTAACTGCCATATGGTGGGGGGGAGGAGAGTAAACAACGTAAAATTAAAATCTTATTGTGTGATGGTCCATGGAAAGTCTGACATTTAGGAATTGGGATGGTCACAATTTTTTGAAAATTGGGAGTTTGAAATGGTCAATGGAAGAACGAGCAGTGACCACCCGGGCAGACACACATGGAGAAGTGGTACAAAGGTTAGCACACTAGACTACATGTTTGTCTGCCCAACAATGGTGCAGCATGTCGAAGACATGACCATTGTATTTAATAAGTGGAGTGATCATGCTGCCTTAGCATGCACATTTTCTGTTTCAGTTGGGAACAAGGAATCTGGAGTTATAGGAAACATAAATGTAAATCATGCAGGTACAAGAATCTGTTGGTCGGATAAGAATGTGCAGCATGTCGAAGACATGACCATTGTATTTAATAAGTGGAGTGATCATGCTGCCTTAGCATGCACATTTTCTGTTTCAGTTGGGAACAAGGAATCTGGAGTTATAGGAAACATAAATGTAAATCATGCAGGTACAAGAATCTGTTGGTCGGATAAGAATGTGCAGTTAGCAAAGGAGGCACAGTCACTGCATGAATACCCCGATCTCTCGGAATTCCACTTGAAGTCAATAAATGCGATTGAAAATTAGATTTTTGCATTTTTGGGTAAACATGCAATAACCCCAGTTAAAGCCATGATCTGTGACTGGGGGAAACAACCTCCCTTTGACAGACAGATACGAGACGCTAAGAGAGTAATGAGGGCCGAGCTTCGGCAGGCCAAGAAACTTTGTATGCTTTTAGGGTCTTATCTGATGACGATCAGGAAAATTAAGAATAGATATCGTGCTATGATTAAAGCCAAGAGAAGTGTTGAACGAATTAGATCTTGGCAAAAGCAAGTCCAGACCATCTGCTCCAAAAGGTCTCAGGATATCTGGTCGCTTCTTAATGAGGCAAGGGGGTCTAAGACAGGACTGTTAGTGAACCCTATTTGTAAAGCAGAATAGGTAAGGTTCCTCGAACAACATAATACTACTACCTCCCTAGAGGAAACTATACCAATGGGGAAGGTTCCACCTAAGACCACTATTGATATTTCACACGCTATACTTTTGACCGAGATCAAATTATTGAAATCTTCTAGAGCACCTGGGCCCAATGGACTGGCCAACATTGTTAACCATCCTGTTAAAAAAAATCTTAGCCGAAGGTAAAATCCCGTACACCTGCCAAACGGCGATTTTAATCCCAGTTTTTAAAAAGGGAAACTGTCTTGATCCAAATAATTACAGGCTACTTTCTATGCTTGACACCACAGGAAAGTTATTTGCTTCTCTAATTCTTAAAAAAATGCAGGTATGGGTGGACCAGACTAACATCCTCTCAAAGTTCCAAAGTGGATTTAGAAAGGGATATTCTACTGTACATAACCTTTTAGTTATGGACATTATGCGAACTAGAGCTTGGAAAAGCGGATATCCTCCTCTATATGCAATGTACATTGATTTTAAGGCCGCATTTGATTTCATCCCAAGATCTAAACTGTGGCGGAAGCTAAAGCTTATGGGTTGTCCCGATGACCTCCTCTTCTACCTGAGGTTGTTACATCACAACACCACCGTGAGATTGCAGCTAGATCAGGAAGGCCATTAGACTGAAGAAGTCCCGCAGACTAGAGGGGTCAAACAGGGGTGCGTTATTGCCCCACTGGTGTACAATCTATATGTCCACGACATACCTGCAGTAATACTTTTAGCTAACAATTGTCCTCCTAGTATCAGCAAAACTCCTTGTTTGGTTTTAGCTTATGCAGACGATCTAGTTATATTTGATCTCACCATCAGTGGGCTACGTAGATCTGCTCTTGCACTCTGGGAGTAGTCCGAAAGAAATGGTCTTTCTATTAATTTGGAGAAAACTCAAGCCATAAGATATACCAGTAAAAAAACAGTGCGTTTTAAGCTACTCGTTGGTAATGTTGACATTTTTTATGCACCGTCCTATAGATATCTTGGAATTGATTTTGAACCTAGTGATAATTTTAACTTATGTAAGCAAAATCGCGCCATCGAAGCAGCACAGTTTACAGCATTGTTTAAAAGTTTTACTATAAAGCAGGGAGGCTACACACTGTGGGGAACCCGCCAACTTTATATTCAAGTATTTTCCCCTATGATGATATATGGCCTGGAAGCATTAAGTCAAATTGACCTGGACTGGCTGCAGGTGATTGAGGGGAAATTCTGGCAGAGGATGTTAGGCCTCCCAGCTTGTATTCCTATGGTCCTCATAAGGCTTGAACTAGGATTGATCTCCCTTAAGGCACTTGTAATGAAAAAGAGGGCTGGGCTATATCTAAAAATGACTTGTGGATTAGATAATGCACTACTTACTACAGTCCACCAAGAATTGAGTAAGGAAAGTACCACCTGCCCATTGAACAGACAAATGGACATTTTTTTGAAAGAGATAGGTTGGTACCAATGAGCAGGGTATTCTCAGAGATAATGCTGAATGCCTTACGGAGAAGGGTAGAACTATGGGACTGGCTGGAGAATTTCGAACATCTCCAAAGGTTAAAAAAGTATCAATTTAGACAGCATAGGCTTTATACATTTAAGAGCCCACAGAAATACCTGAATTTATGTCCCTCTAAGAGACTAAGAAGATTAAGTCTTCTTTTAAGGATGGAACAGCTCCCCATGAAAGTAAGCACGGGGGTGATAGATAAAGGCCCTCATTACAACCCTGGCGTGAAGGGGTTAATGGTGCCGTAAAAGGTGGCGGTGCCGTTAACCCCTTAACGCCTGATTACGAGGTCCCTTTGCGGGTTGGCGATTTTAACGCCTGCTTTTTGCAGGCGTTAAAAACCAACCTGCAAAGGGACTTTGCTGCTAAGTACGGTGACGCAATTTGCGGCACCGTACTTAGCGCCTTCCCCATTACCATTGAGCCCTATGGGGCAAAAATGGGAATGGGGAAGGGCCATGGCGGCATGGGGAATTACCGCCCGCCAACCTCGGAATGGGGCGGTAATTCCCCATTCCGCCATGGCAGAGTCGGTAAGTTACCGGCATGGACCATGGTGCTATTAGCACCATGGTCCAACGCCAGGGTTGTAATGAATGCCAAAGTCCCGTTGGAACACAGGTATTGCCTTCTCTGCAACATCCAGGATATCCTTGAGACGGCCAAACATGTGCTGACTGAATGCCACACCATGGCGGAGGTCATCAAAAACCATGTTGGCAAATATGTACATAACAAGGATATGATTGGGGAGAGTCCCTTTTGGATACATTGGGCCTCATTACGACCCTGGCGGTAAGGGGTTAACGCCAGCGTTAGCTGCGCCGACCCCTTACCGCCAATTACGAGGTCCCCTAGCGCCATGGTGCTTTTAACACCTGCTTTTGGCAGGTGTTAAAATCCATGGCGCTAAGGGACCATGGAGTTAATTACGCCACCGTAATTTACGGTGGCGTAATTAACGCCTTCCCCACTCCCATTATGCCCTATGGGGCAAAAATGGGAATGGGGAAGGGTAAATGGGGATTGGGGACTTACCGCCCCGCCAAGGTCGGAATGGGGCGGTAAGTCCGCCAACCACCATGGCGTAAACGTAGTTTACGCCATGGTGGTAAAGTCACGGCCCAGGCGGTAACTTACCGCCTGGGTCGTAATGAGGCCCATTGTACTAATACTGAGAATATGCGTTTGTTAACTGCCCTCTACAATATCTGGTTGAAGGTAGAAACACAACTGGGTATATCATTGTAAGCATTGGAGGCATCCCCAACCTATGAATAGACCATTAAGTGACCTCTGAAGTTACCCCTGTATTATTTTTAAAATACCTTGCAGGGTTTGTAGAATCTAATACTGTAATGTGGTATGTTGTAAATATATAATGATGTGATCTAAATTGTAGATAGAAAATGAAGTGATTAAGTTTTATCCTGAACTTAAACATTGGTGGATTTGTGATTGTCATATTACTATAGTCTTGCTGGGTGGATATTGTATGTTTTGTATTTGTTTTTGCTTTCGCCATTTATTGTATATTTTATACTGTACATATTTTCATATTTTGCTACTCTTTTATATTTGCTATTATGTGTAAAGTTTATTATGTAAACTAAACCACATTAAAGAATTTAATTTAATGTAGGACCAAGTTCTCTGTGTGGCACAAACCTTAAGATAATCGAACCAGCAAAATCCAATTTATTTTCCCAGAGCTGAACCCAAGGTATAGCAAGCACTAACAGGGTCTGCAAAGGGGATTTGTTTTACATCGAATGTACTATGCTGCAGAATTATTTAATATTGCAACTTTTCAGCTATGACTGTTATAAAATACAGCACATCAACTTGTCATTGTCCTTAATGGTCTTGTCACGTAAGCCTATATTTGCCCAAAGTTACTGATCAGTGCGTTGTCAAATAAATACATTTTGAACTTGAATATTGTCATGCGCGGATGGAACGCTTATTTAAAGATGATTGGTAAGCAGCCCATAGTCATGTATTTTCAATAAAGTTACATTCATGATGAATGATGATTTAAAATTCATTGTGGAAAAATAAAAGGGGAAATCGGAGTCCAGGGCATGCACATGGTAATAATGTTAAGACAAAGCATTGCAAACAAATTAAGCAAGATATCTAACAGATAAGTGTTCAAAGCGGTAAAAGCACTACCAGAAGAAACACATTAGTCAGTGCACATGTATTTTTGTAGATAGCAGTCTACATTAATTCGCTCTCTCGGAAATCCAAAGAAAAAAGAAAACAATGTATTGCATTTAATGTTGTGATGTTAAGTGCTGTAGGGAATGTGCTCTATTCAACCGGAGGCTTCTTGAAAGTGTTTTTACTGCACTCAAACTATGTGAATAAGCTGTTTTTTAGGGGTTAGGCTTTTTGTTTAGGATCCTATTAAATTGCAATGTCTTACTACGTTTTATTATGTCATATTCATTCATACCACGCACTGCCACCATTTGCATGGTCTCACGACGCTCACGTGGCTCTGTAAGAAAGTGGTAGGGGGTAGGTTAGTGAGGCAAGAGGGATAGGATAAAGGTTGTGCTCTTCTGTTGCTGCTTGGAGAACCAACAGAAACTGGCATCTATGCATATTGGCTTTCTGAGTGTGCTTTGCGTGCACTGAGGTTATTGCACCCAGAGGGGCAACTTTCAATGTTTGGGTTCTTGTTTGTGGTCGTTTATTCTTGTGGTGGATGTGTGGCTTGAGTGTTTGTGTGTAGTACGGCTAGCCCATCTGGGCATGTGTGGTACATGGGAGGTACGCGGGAGAGAGGAGAGGAGCTGGGATGGTTAGTAGTGCCTAAATGCAATACATTGTGTGATGAATCCTGCAGAGTCATCACTGATCCTGAGCCTTAAGTCTCCTCACATGTGGCCAAGGGAAGGTAGCCGCTGCCTGATCCTGACCGCAGAGATGGTACTCAGAGGATGTATCACATGGGAGGAGATAGCTGTCAGGGGAAAATGGTGACTCCAGCACGAGAGAAGCAGTTTTCTTCACTTTCTTGCAAGGAATATCCCTTAATTCTAAAGTTTTTGGTGGCATGCTGTCATTGTTCAAAACCATTCAAATATACAAATCTGAAAACTATGTCTTTCAAAATTCTATTAATTCTGCAGGTATACAAGAAACGTTTAGACCACATCCAACATTTTATGTTCATGGTGATTATTATTTAAATAGCTCTGTCCAACAATATAACTTAAAATCGTTCGAAACATCCTTGGACTCCAAGTCCCAGAAAGCCTCAACTACTGAGATGAGCAAGAGGAGCAAGGGGTCAATGTGGGGGAAATGTGACATCAAGTACAACGTGCAGTCTGATTGTCAAGATCTAAGTCAGCTGAGCAGGACATTTAAATGTGGAAATCACCTGCAGGTGGCGGACTAAAGAAGGATGGAGGAGGGAAGCTGCAGAGTGCACAGAGTGGGAAGCAAGCCCATGAAATATTTGCCGGTGACCGACTCGAGGCGTTCAGGACCAGAGAAGAGGAATTTACGCAAAGTCACAAAGGGTGCCCTGGAGGGACCGCCGAAGGTGAATTGCTCACAGCAGGACCAGAGGAAACGTGGTTCTGTAACGCAGCAATGGTTCCATTGGCAAAGGTGTCAAATTCTGATGCACAAACCAAAAGAGACTCTGCCAAGACGCGGAAGCTTGCACCATGAAAAGTCAGCACAGCAGCTGCATGGTGAACCAGTGGGTCATGCTAAAAGAGTAGTGGACCCTGGGACCTGCCAATATATTAATAAACATTTGAGAAGCATTTTTGAATACCGATCAAATAGAAATAGCAAAGGAAAATATGGTATCATTCTCCTGATATGAGATGTCAGTTGGGGCAAACATGGAACCAGCATTGCCATAAGCCAAAAGACATTACAGAAGAAATAAAGAGGCACATGCTGACAATTCTCTTTACGTTGAAATATCAATTTGGGGAAACTTGGAACACGCATTTCCAAGAGCCAAGATATTTTGAAGGAAAGGTTGACAGAGAGAGCTTGGACAAACCCTCATGTAAAGGGATGTCAGTATGGGGGAAGTTGGAGCAAGTAGTTCCTGAAGTCAACAAAGTTGTATCATTGAAGAAATGCAATTGTGTTGTATCTTAGAGGACTGTGAATGTTACAAAGAGACTGGAAATGAGCATCAATTTTTGAACCTTTTTGGGAAGGGATACCTGGCAGGAGAGTACATCAGGGCATCTGCATGAGACAAAAGGGAGATATTCCTGGCAAGGGAGTAAACCCGCATATCAAGAGTTTCAATTAGAAGTTTCCTGGCAGAAGAGTATATTAGGAAACCCACTTTGAGTCGGTGTGTTAAAGAGAAACTTTGTCATATCAAGTTGTTGTTTACGTTGAACATGCTGTCAGACTTTTGCCGTACTTCACCCAATATTGAAGACAAGACATTTGTTTTTCCCATCCTGAAAATTAGGAAAGACTTTCCCTTTGCCAAATTTCAACCGGTGCGGAAAATATGTTCTGTTTTGCCATCCTGAAAATCTAGGAAAGACGTTCTCTTTGTTATATTCCAACCAGGGTTATGGAAGAGACATTTGTTGTGACATCCATAGGAAAGTATTGAAAAAGAGACATTTTCATTGCCTTTAATAGACTATTGTTGAAGCAGAACATTTTGAGCAATTTTCCTGAAACAATTCAGCGGAATGAAGCCAACCCCTGGACACAAGGATTGTTTGTGTTGAAGTTATATATTTAGATTTTTGCACATTTTAGTTGAATTGAAAGTAGAAATAGTTACCTTGCACCTTTTGATTGTGTATGTTTGTGTGAGGGTCAGAGATAGTTTGGACACAATGTCAGCCTGCTTTAGTTTTAGTTTTATAGGAAAGGACATTCTCTGTAGGATAGGAAGAGATAGGGCTTTATCCACACCCATTTCTGTTCATAAAAATGGCTGATTTTGAGAACACTACACGTGTGTGTCTGCCTCGCATTTCTGACTCCTTTCAAGTGGCTATACTCAAAAGCTCCACTACGTTCAATACAGTGGCTACATGCAAAATGCACCTTAATTCAATATCATGGCTGCCCTCAAAGTTCAGCTGAATTGAATACAGTGGCTACACTCAAAATGCACAGGGATTCAATACAGTGGCTACTCGTAAATTCATCTTAATTCCACACAGTGGCAATATTCACCTCAGTGATGTATTGTGGATGTACTAGTATGAGAGCTCAGCTGCAGCTCAGTTATGTCTCACTAGGTTTGAAGGCAATGAAAACCCACAGTCATCTCAGTGATGTATTGTCGGTGTAATTAGTAGGAGAGCTGAGCTGCAGCTCAAATATAGCTCACTGGGTTCAAAGTCAATGAAAGCCGACAGTCACCTCAGTGATATTTAATGGGTGTACTATAACGAGAGTTCAGCAGCACTCAAGTGTACCTAAGATGCCGTTTATTTAGTTTTTTTTTATAAGAAAAAGAGGTTCAGAGACATTCAACATAACGCAATATAACACTTGCCTCAAGGGCAATGAAATGCAATATTCAAAATGTACCTAAATTCAATACAGTGGCTACCCTCAAAACGTCAGCAAAATTCAATCCAGTAGACTATGTACTCAATATGCACTTACATTGAAACACATTCAAACACACTGGCTATCCTTAAATGTACACCTAATTAATTTCAAAAGTTAATAATACAGCACTGGAAATGTGACTTAATGGTCGTCTCTTATCTGAAGGTTGCTGCAGGCAGCTTTAGAAACCCGGCTATGTCACCCAGGGTGAACAGGTGCAAACAAGCAATTAAGGTGCCCTTTGCCATGGCCTTTTGCCAGTTGACCAGGCTAGTTTGCCCCGGGGCTCCCTGTTAAGGGTGCTGCTTCCTAGATGGGAGAAACAATCGATGGAGGGGTGGGCGTGAGTAGGGCTGGATGAAGGATGGTGGATGGAGCCTAGGATGAGGGAAGCACGGAGAGCACAGAGGGCAACTGGGGTGAAATAAATAAAATATGGCCCACAAATTGGATGCAGACTACTCACCCAATGTGGATCCCTCGTCTGGGAGCTGGAAAGCAGGACCCGTACACGGGACTTGGGGCAATAGAAAGAAGGCAATTTAGGGATGACAGCAACTTGAGATTGCCATGGCTAGGACAAGGCATGTTGGCAAACCATATGCAGAATTGTGGAAGGTATGAAAGTCTCAAATTGAAACACAAGATGTCCCAATTCGTTGAAAATATGTGATTATTAATGTATACTGTTCCTGTACACAAGTGTTTCTAGGTGTGATAAGACAAGGAAGGGAGAAGAGAGGGAGGACAAATGAACAAACGATCTTACTAGGCCTTGTGTCACTCAGATCATGCAAGTGCGGGGGGTAAGAGAGGGAGAAGAGCCAGGATGGTGGGGTGCAGGTAGCATATAAGTGCTGCTGGTAATTGGCTCATACTTGCAGATAATCGGGGGATTGTAGGGTTGCAGATAAAAGCCCATAGGTGCAGGGAGGACCAGAGGCAGTGCAAGGGCAACTGGACATGCAGGAGCCTGGATGAGAAGTTCAGTGGGTGGCCAGGTGACCAGTGTGCAGAGCAGTCAGGGACATCAGCAAAGGAGAAGGAGCGAGAACGTGGAAGCGAAAAGGAAGGTCTTGAGTTGCTTCCAGAACCAGATGTGGTCCTGTTGAAGTTTGAGAGAGGCAGGGAGGCTGTTCCAGAGGGAGGCCCCAGTTTAGGAAAGAGATCTACCCCCCACTTTCTGCCTGGATAAGCATCTGACCCTCAGAGAATTGGAGGTGGATGAGCGGATAAGTAATATGCTTCGGAAGAGAAAGTTGCGGGTAATGGGGTCCTCTGCCCCAGGAAGGCCTGTGGACGATGCAAAGGGTCTTGAACTTGGTCCTTGCAGCCACAGGGAGCCAGTGGCGAGATTTCCGAGCTGAGAGATACCATCCCTGAGCTTGAGGCCAATGACAAGTCTTGAAGTCCTGTACTGGATACGTTGTAAAGGGCAAGGAGTAGAGACAGGTAGGTTTAGAAAGAGGCTGTTACAGTAGTCCAGCCTAGAGAGGACCAGGGCTCTGGATACAGTGAGCTTCTGGGGGAAAGTGAGAAAAGGAAGAATACCCCCGAGCAGGTGCAGCTGTTAATGTGACTTCTTAGAGACGAAATGTGGGGAGAGAAGGAACGGGTGGAGTCGAAAATGTTATGTCATGTTATGTTATGTCATTGTGATATAGATTGCATAGCATTAAGAAATAAGACTTGTATGTAGCTGCTTGACTCTACATATGTAATCTACTTTTTAATATCAGTACCTCATGATTATAGTGCTTAAAGACACAAGTGTAGATACTGTGCTAGCTCAAAAGTGTTTATTTTTCATCTAAACAATTAAAAACATCAATGTCATGTTTATTTTAAAAAGTGCTTGTGACGTTTACACAAACCCATAGCCCATTTGAGTGGTCACTTTTCGACTGTACTCTGGTCAGGTGTAATGTAGGTGTAATGTGATGGGATGTATTGAAAGGGGTAACCTAAATGCCTTGCCTATTCCCAGCCTTTTGTTATATTTAAGGTGATGTAAATCACCTGGGTGCTTTATTTTGGCATAGTCAGGTGCTCTACTAAAATGGTTTACATTTTTGTGTCAATAAGGTTAGTAATTCGAACAGGGGCTTGGGACCTAAAAACCATTCACTTCACCAACTTGTCAAAGTTGTTGAGAGAATGTTTATAGGAAAGGTTTGTTCACATTTTTAATTTGAACAATCAGAATAACATCCACATCTCACCGTATATCGCTGTATTAAACATTGTGCAGCGTATAACTTACATTTCGAAAGATCAATATATGCAAAGTGCACATTTTCCCATCCACCATATTGTAATGTTTTGATCGATCAAGTGCCCTAATAGCAATACACCCTAGCACATGCCCGTTTGTAACATCAGCTGCTGTGTACGGAATACAGACACGTGTCACCATGGAAATGCACATGCCGACTCTTCGTCCAATAAATATCAACAAAGTCTTTCTCTGATGGCAGTATTATTGTCGTGCATCGATTGATATTCGCTCTATTGATTTCCGACATACAAACATCTCAATCTGTGGTAAACACCTTCTAACTCCACCATGGACTCCACTGGAACAAGTACATTTATGTATGTGATTATAGTACTGCAAAGTGCTCGCCTCCATTGGCATCTAATTAAGACATTATTCCGTGTGAATTAGCTATTTGTCCAAATGTGTGTCTACTGGTGTCGTTTTGGCACAATGGAACCTTTAATCAGTTCTAACTTAACTGTCGCCAATGTTATTTTAACAACTGTACCTTTCTAAATGATTATGCATAATGACATTAATGTCATATTTGTTAAGCTTATTATGATTTTAAATATAGTTCCCCATGTTCTTCTTTATGTACAGTTTTGTTTTTTCTGGTTTCGTTCATCAACCATTATGTCCGGTATTCAGGGGTTCACGCAAGAGCCGGAATAAACAGAAGAATAAATGCATTTAAGGCAAAGCAAGTATAAAATAAGGCAGGTGACTAAACACTATTATTAGTATTATCATTATTGTTCTTACTATATTTATTGAGCGCGGACCTAGCTTTGAGAAGCATCTGAGAGCTTTACAGAGAAATGCACCAATACAGATTCACAGAAGAGCACTTTACAGAGGTGTACAACATTACAGATGTATAACGGAGCACCTTTCAGTGGTAACAACAGAACAGAAACACAGAGGGGGCTAGGATACAGAGAGGGGTAGAGGAGGGATACAGCTGCACTGGGTGGCGGGGAGCAGCGGGATGGGTGGTGTCTAGCTAGTCAGGTCGAGTGAGGGGCGACATGATGGTATAGGTGTTGAGGAGGAACAACTCCTGGAAGAGGTGGGTCTTCAGTTATTTTCAGAACTGTAGGAGCATGGGTGCAAGTCTGACGCTATTGGTGAGGAGGTTCCATAGTCTTGGGGCATTGGCAGCGAAGGCTTGTTTTCTGGTATTTTCCTTTTTGCAGCATTCGATTTTAAGTCTGCACATGTCCTGGATTCTGGTGGTGCACTGCCCGCAGTCTGCAGAGTTTCTCAGCGAGGTAGCTGCGGGACTTGAGGATGACTGCCTTATAGTCCTACACGCGGCGTGCGGCCGCGTGTAGGACTCTATTCATGGGCACAAGTGAGAATGCGACCTTCAAGGAGTGCATTGCCCCTATCCAGGTGGAAAAGGACCAGTGCTTGAATGGTTGATCTAAAGCTGTCCGGAGGGATAAAGGCCTTGACTTTTCGCAGGAGGGGTAGTTGATACCAAGCTGTCTGAGTTTTTTTTTAGCTATGTGTGTCTTGAAAGAGATATGTTTGTCGATGTAGAACCCGAGGGACTTGGTGCAGGAGGTGAGCTCAAGTGTGAAGCTTTCAGAGTTCATGGTTGATAGCCTGAGGGTGTTGAGAAGGCTGAGGAGAACTTCCTACATCGGTTTGGTGGACTTGTTGCCTGGGAAGTTGAAGTCTCCTAGGAAGATGTTTTTTGCCTGTGAAGTCTCTGATGAAGGCGGTGTTGGGTTTGGGTGGTCTGTAGATGAGATGAAAGGGGACTGTGTCCCTCGGGGAGAGCGGGAAAACTGATCCCAAACTGAGTAGAATGGAAGATGTTTTAATTTGCTCTGGCTCCCATTGATTTTCAACTGATGTCCAGCCTGGAAGGTAATACATGCTGCTACAGAAACTCCACTTGCCTTTCTTACCTATTCGAAGATGACACTTCGCCACTACACCACTCCTTTGAAAGCCGATTTGCAAGTCAAAAGATTAATGGGTTATGGCCCATTGGCCTTATGGCCACCACAGACTCAGTGTCTAGAGCTATACCTTTGTAAACACTCTCCTCTACAAAACATACATCTCTAGTCTTGCTGTCCACTGCAGACTTTTCTCTTCACATCATGTTGAGACATCCACAAGTTTAAGGTGCACACTCACTTTAGCAAGCATCTGATAAGTAATGTGCCACTGACCTGATAGGATGCAGAACATCTTCTTCTTTCACAGTAGATGTACAAGTCAATGGAATAAAGGTTTATATGCCATATGCCGAATGGCCACAACAGACATGGTATCTGGAGCTAGTACTTTGAAGATGGTTCCTGCAAATGAGCATATGTCATACATCCTGCTGGACACTGGAGGCATGAATCGTCACATCATCTGGCACCATCTCCAAAGTCAACACAGCAATATTTGCTTCAGTCACATACCTAGAAATCCACAAAAAGATTTTTTCCCACACATTTAGTGTACAATCTTTATTGATCATTGAAATGCCAATACAAGTGTCAGACTAGCATCATTAGATACACCTGTCTCCCTTCTAAGTGTGGACCTAGCATATGTGTTGTCCATGTTAATGTTGTAGTTGTATCAATGGCCCAGTCTCTTGAACAATGTTATCGGTTGTCAACAGGGCCAATCAGTGATGTCTAGTAGTTTACATAAACCCACAGAAAAGGCGCTTAGAGGTTAGGTATGCTTTTTCTCAATAACATAACTGTTAAATTCATATCATTATGTATTTTACCTCATCATCAATACTCTTCTTCTCTCAATATGTTCTCACTGGTGTATTATCCATTTTTTTTTTTATAGATTGATAAATCTGTGGTGGTAATATCACACTCCGTGTTTATTTTTCAAATTTGAAAATATTGCAACATTCAAATAAGGTACAACGAACAATGTAGAATTTCATATTTTCTGTTACAATGTCTATTATTCCGGAGATGCCCTGGATGTCTTTAACTTTGACACCATCATTGCAAACAACCCAGGACTCACAGGGAAGATGTTTATGTGTGTGTCTTTTATTTCTGTCTCAATAACAATGTTACTGGTTATTGTGATGTATCCTTTGGTGCAAACCTTTCTTTTTTATGCGGAAATCCCTTTGGAATGTCCAATACTGAAAAATGTCACAAATATACAACATCTTGCATATAAACATGTGCTTTGCCATTAGATATTCATGACAGCGTGCAGGTTAATTTGTTTAATTCTTTACATTTTTTGGGTACATCAGTGAATTACAATTTTGAATGTATTATGTCATGATAGTTGTTGCCAGATCTAAATGTATTAGGCAATGTTGTTTGCTGATGTAATGAATATATAATATGGTCTTTTCCCACTTCGGTATTTTTCACTCCAGCTATGTTATCTGTTTCATCAGGCATTTCTCTTGATATGGGTGTTACTTTCTGTGCTTGCTGTCATTTTTCTGTGTTTTCTGTCTTCCTCATTTGTTTCATGGGTTTGTATTCCCCAGAAATAGACCGTATGTGCTTAACCAGCTCTTTCCATTAGTACAGATTGATTGGAATCATTCTGGTTTTTATCTTTATCCCACTGGACAAAACTGTTCTACTTAATTTTATGACAGTACCATATGACAGAAGGGAAGTACAACAGTTATTTGATACTATTTTTATTATTGATTTCATCTTGAAAGTGTTATATATCATAAGGAATAACCAAAAATGTCAGTATGCTATGGCTGTTCTATGTCCATACTTTAGCTAGAATGTACAGCATCATGCATTTGTGCATGCATTTTATGCTTTGCTTTGTTCACTTATCTCTTCTCTTGTTATCTGAAGGAGTGTGCTGTTATGGACAGTCTTCTTTACAGGTCGTACAACCACACCCAAGGAAAACAGGTATTTTGCTAGTGTTTGCCTTTGGCTTATCCAGGGGTAGGGTTTATTGTCTAGTTGAAGGCAACAATATCACAAGTGAAATTGCTACATCTCTAGTTCTACCTATCACAATACATATGTTTATGACTATTAAATGTATTAATTTTTAAAATGTCTTGCTTAACTAACATTTTTTTTGTTTTGTAAAGGAGTCTACACTAACGACAGTACAGTACGACCATACACAAGTAGAACAGTTAGAGCAGGTGCAACCAGGTGTATTGATTTAGGGGCCGATTCATGGAACAAACGTGCACCGAAAATCCATGCGCAAGCAGGCGCAAGGGAGCGCAAGCGTGAGAAACCCAGCGCACGCGCACGTGTGCGATTCAAGGAAGACGCTGCGCGTGTTTCCCACTGTCCGTGCGCCCAATCCAGCCGTGGCGCACGCAGGCATACACGGCTAGGCGCACAGCAAAAGCGCACATAGCGCGGCGACACAACCAAAGTGGGTGGAACAGTGGGCGTAACACGCGGAATGGGGAACAACGCGTGAAAAAGAAGGCGTAACTGGGGAAGTACTGCAGGGAACCTCACGGAACGCCCACACGCAGGCGAACAACCGGTATTCATGGATCCGAATACGGGAAACCCGTGCACGGCAAAAGACGCGCACAGGCGTCAACGCGTCCGCCACACGAAGGCAGGCGGAAGCATCCCCGCGCACAGTATAAAAGTGCGCGCAAACAAAAAAAGCATATATACAGCTACGATGAATGCCCCATTTGTCGCAGCACTGATCGTGGGACACCGCAGGAGGAGGAGAATAGCCAGGGCACGCATTTTGGCACCACGGACAAGCCTTTTTGGGATGCCTGATGACCAGGTCTATGGCAGGTATAGGTTTCCACCCCATATCATCCTAGACCTGGTCAGGGAGTGGGAAGATGACCTCACATCCCCCACCCTTTGCTCCCAAGCATTGAGCCCCTTGGAGAAGCTGCTCAATGTCCTGCATTTTTTGGCCACTGGGTCATTTCAGCGGACCACTGCCATAGTGGGGGGGGTCTCACAGGCCACGCAGTCACGCTGCCTACACCAGGTACTGGCAATCATGACAGCGCGCCCCTCAGTCCGCAGGCACATATACATGCCCAGAACACCCGCAGAAAGGCAGGCCGTTGTCCTGGATTTTTTCAGGGTGGCACACTTCCCCAAAGTGCTCGGTGCCATAGATTGCACCCATGTGGCCCTACGTCCAGCTAGGGCCACTGAGCACATCTACCGAAACCGCAAGCACTGGCATTCCATCAATGTACAGGTGGTATGCGATGCAAAGGGAATCATCAACTCTGTCTATGCAAACTACCCTGGCTCCACCCATGACAGTTTCATATACAGAATGTCCGCCCTGAGCCGGGCCCTGGAAGCTGGTCAGCATGGCAACACATGGCTCCTAGTTCTGTACAAATGCCCTTGCACATGCATGCAAGTTACACACAGACAAATATCCAAACCCTAATAATCTCAACTATTATCACCTCCCCAGGGGACAGTGCCTACCCTCTGAGCAACCACATGATGACGCCAATCCGGAACCCCACCACACCACCCCAGGTAAGATACAACGCCGCCCATATTGCAACCAGGGCCATAGTGGAGCGCACATTCGGAGTGCTCAAGTCACGTTTACGCTCCCTTGACCGCTCTGGCGGGCAACTACTCTATGCACCACCAGTAGTGTGCAGGATCATTGTGGCAGCATGTGTCCTGCACAATGTTGCAACACGGCAGGGCGTCCCGGTGGACATGGTGGTGCCCCCACATCCCCAACCACAGGCACAGGTGCTGCCCATGGGAGGGAACAGGGCACGTGGCGACGAAGGCCGGACCCAGCTTGTGGCCACATTTTTCACCTAAACTCCCACCCCAATCGATGATGACAAAGAGACAGTCAACTGTCACAACCCTACCACCCTGAGATAGTTGCCATGGAAGTGCCACATCGTCTGCATCCCTAGCTACTTAAACACAAGCTATCCCGTGTGACCAAAAGGCACACATATGACATATGACATGATATGGCCTATACACAAGTATTTCAAGGTGCGATGAGGCAGGGAGGGGGGAACAAGGGAAGACAGACAACGGTACTACTAGGCCAGGTGTCATTTAGATTGTGCAAGTGCATGGGTAGGCGGAAGGGAACAGTGCAAGGGGAAGAAGGGGAGTGCAGTACAGGGGAAGTAGACCAAAAAACAAATACATAGGTCGGCTGGTGGCAACTGCAAAGGTAAGTGCAGACAAGTGCTGGGAAGGGTGGGCTGTAGGGATAGAGAGACAGTACCGCAGTGCAGGGGTTGCCAGGGAGGCAGTGCAAGTGGAGAGTGGCTGGGCCAGGGACCGAGGTCGGTGAGAGTGGCCCAGTTGCAGCTCCAGTGCAGTTCCAGTGAAGAATTCCGCAAGGGAGAGGCAGAGAGAAAGCAGAATCAAAGAGGAAGGTCTTGAGGTGCTTCCAGAACTGGAGATGGTTCCCCTCAAGTTCAAGTGAGGCAGGAAGGCTGTTCCAGAGGGAGGGCCCTGCCGCGAAGAGAGATCTACCCCCAGCTAGTTGCTCCTAGAAGCGGATGACCCTGACATGCAAGGTGTGCATCACACACACCTGCAAAACAGGCCATGGCCATCACTGTCATGTCACTCAAACCCTCCCAAACCACAACATGACATGGCAAGCAATACCCGTACACCAAAACAGTAACGATAAGGTACACATTGCCATGTCCTAAATGTACAGTGGCATCAGACAATGATGCCTGACCCGGAATCAGATGAAATGACAGACCAACAAAATCTCCCACCCAAAATAAGTCATTTCCAAATGCATTACAAGAGTTGTAGACGTAACATAACAATGAATGCTTGTCTACATGCACATTGTGCATTGCAAAATCAAGACTGCAGCTCATGTGTGCTGTGTCCTACTCCTGCAACACACTGCTCAGCGCACAGCACAGTGAACAGCCATTGTGTGTGATGCACACCCTGAGCATCACATCTAAGTGACAGACCACATGAAACAGCAAATTAGGCATGTTCAGGATCCATAATCGGTCACAGAACATGTGCTGCAGGGACACAGTGGGCACCAGAAGGCAAACAGTGTACACGTGGATATGCAAGGGTGGGAATACATGTAGTGCATCAGAGTGCAAGTGTGTGGTTCTGCAAGGACATGCACTCCACATATGCATGTGCACTCAAGTGACCATTAGTGTTCTCTACACATCACATGTGAACATTCACCATGTGTACACCCCAGCATGTCAAACCACAACTATCCCCTCGCACCTGAAAGGTAAACACAACACATGAACAGGCATTGATCAGTAGAACACAACATGTACATAGGATACCACCATTACAATGTCAGAGTTCCCATCACACTGCAGGGCAAGGCAATTATCAACAACAACCCCCCCCTCCCTCACAAATGACCATGACCCACTAAACAACTGCACCTGGGTCATGGAGCCTTCAAACCTCAATTCCACCTGGCCACAGGATCACCTTTACCCTTCGTCACCATCTCCCACCTTGTGTGTAAAAAGGTGCCTGCACCCTCATAATCCACACTCATGTCCAAAATCACAAAATCCAAGCCAGAAAAACGAACCAGAACACCCTCCAGTAGATGACTTGACGTAGCAGTACCTCACAAAGGCCAAGTACTACCACAATGATGCAACATCCAAGGTAGCATAGTAAAACAATGTCACAACAGGATGTGAAACATGTGTGTTACATGACATAGGATGATGCACCATGAACGGATGTGTACTGTCACAGGTCCCCTGTACAGGCGCGGGAGTGTCACGAAACAACCACCCCCACCATGTCCCGGGTGCCTGCAAGGTCAAACTCACACAGGCCCCTGAGACCCTGGTGGGGAAGGAGGTTCAGGGATATGCAGTCGGGACAGGTGTTGACACACTGGATGACTGGAATGAGTGACAGGAGAGGGGAGGAGGAATGACACATGAAACTAGGGAATGCACGAAAATGTACTACCTGCATGAACACATACACAATCCAAACAAACTTGGACATCATTGTCATGGCCTTCTGTAGTCCAGGCGCAGGAGTGGTACGAACCAACCACTCCCTCTAGGGTTTTGGCACCTGCAAGTTCGGGGCTTACACAGGCATCCGCAACCCCAGCGGGGAAAGAGGGTCGGGGAATGTTGCTTGGATAGGTACGGGAAGCAGGAACACCGGGTAGAGGGTACAGGGTTCAAAATTGCATAGGATTACGGGTGATTAGGGAGAAAAAACATACCAAATTGAACCACACATACATCCATGCATTAGTACACTCCCCAGCAAGCCTATGCAGAGCAGTTTGAAAGAAAAACAACAAGACACTTAGCTCTGGTTTTGAGTGCTGGCCTCCTGCCTGCGCACTCTCAGGTCGGGTTACAGGAGCACTGCAATGCTGCAAAGAGAGCCACAGTCAACAACCTGTACGTGCCAATTACACAAAAACACAACACCAAACATGCCCCATAGCAACAAACTACTCTACAAACAGACAATCTGGTGTAGATGCTTCGTACCCATATAAAACATCACCCCTGCAGTAAGTCAGCCGCTGGTGGGTGCGTGGCAAATGGAACACCAATTTGTCACAATTAATACAACATGCAATGTTCCCTGGGTAAGCAGACAGACCCATATAGCAAGCCATGACTTCTGAGCAAGTTGCGTACCACCATGACCGAAACAAAGTTGGCAGTGCATTTATCATAAAGTACATGGAAAAGAAATGCACTGCACCCGAGTATGTCCCTTGCTGTATGTCCCTGTGAGCTGCCCCTTTCCATCTCTCAGAAGGCTACATGGTTGATACAAGTGCCTCAATGGACCTTGGTGTACCGGAGGGTATGTGCCACTGCCCCTGCATGTGTCCCAGACATCCTTACAATCAACAGCCATCAGTCCACCAACACATCTGAGCTGCATTGTGTGCTTCAACACCAATATTCATCTAAGCTCACCCTCAGTGCTGTGACTAAGCCTGCATGTGCAACTCGCCTGGTGCAAGCTTTGCTGTCTCGTGGCCCCCTGTGCTGCTCACCTTGCCTGGAGTTCCTTGGAACATGTCAGCAGTTCTAGGATGTGGGTCTGCAATCCCTGTGCCTCTGCTTGTGCACACATGTGCATGTGGGCACCAACAAACGTGTCCAGAATTCCGTCGTCCAATGGGCCATGTCTGCTGGCAAAGGTGCTCTGGAGGCTCATCCCCCTGCAGAAAGGGCATGAAACACATGATTAATGCTTCAAAGTCATCTGTGTGTGTCTCATCAGGCATCTCATTACTTGACCATGTCAGAGAGTCACATCACAAATCACACCATCAGTCCATCTTTCACATCCAAAGTGTGGAACACTATCTACAGCATGAATTGCAACAAGCACGTGTACAGTAAAGATATGAAACATACTACACAATGCATAGCAATTAATGTACCCATTAATCATGACACACCCCATCTAGCAAAAGCTGAACAGTGGACAATTACACCAAAATCATCCCCACTAGGGGTGTCAACACAAGTCACACAGCACCAGACATGCCACAGATATGACAGTCCAAAGCCCTTGTGTAAAATTCTGTAACAGCGAACAATCCTTGCGAGCCCATGGATAAGGGAGGCAGGAGTGGCATATGTGAGTCAAGGACCCCAAGCAGCAAACACATACACAAGACAAGCCTGAAGGGCCCAGCTGGAACAGACAGTGGATGCCTTCAAAAGCCACAAAGCATCGCACCGTCACATGAAAGCACATTAGACTAGCAATTTTAAACTAAATCAACTATTAACTAATTACACTAACAATGGAAAACCTACATTACCTAATTAAGCTAACTATCAAACAGAAACTTAACTAACTAAACTAAAAGAAAAATCAAAAATGGCCACATACGACCCGGGGGGAGGGGAGGCACCCAGGAGGGGGAGGTACAGGGTGCTGCTCAACATCCACATGCGATGATGCTGAGCCAAAAAAAAAACCTCCATGGGCTCAACGCCTGCACAGCCCGACCTATGTGGGAGATAGATGGTCGTCTGAGTCTGGCTCATCCTGTAAAGGAGGACGTGGCACAGTAGCCTGGCCACGCCTAGCCGCAGCTTGCCCCTCGTCGGCGGCAAGTCTGCCGGACGGGTGAGCCTGGTTCTGTGTGGCAATGTGACATAGGTCTGCATGCAGAACCTCACGTGATACACGTGCTTCCTCTTGCAAGGTAGCACGTGTAACACAGAGTTCCTCCTGCAAGGCCTGGCTGGACAACCGCTGCAACTCCCGGAAAGCCTGTAGCTCAGCCGAGATGGTACGCTCAAGCTGTGCAAACCTCTCCTCTGCCTGCTGCCTCTGGGACATCATAAGGACACCCAGAGTGGATCTGAGGGAAGCATACTCCTCCCTCAGGGCATCCATGTGTGCCTCTGCGTGAGCAGCAATTGCTTGACGCAGAGACGACATTTCAGCCTGGCGTGCCCTGTCTGAGGCCGCCATGCCCAGCCTGAGCGAGCGGGCCGTGGACCGTGCCGCCTGCTGCTGGAGAAGCACCTGCCTAGCAGGGGGGAGCACAGATCGGGCCACACGCTCCATGCTCTCAGCGATGTTCTCCATTGCTTCCCCCTGCCGTTCGGAATTGGCAGTCATGTCTTGCTCCCACTCAGTATACTGCGGATGCGTGCGGCGACCGCATTGCCAGGCTTGACCCCTGCGGGACCCAAGGACCGGGGGTCCTCGCTGTGTTGGCACTGCCCGCGGCTGCACGACTACATGCCCCCGTCGACGTGATGTCCCAGGCACATCAGTGACTGGTGTGGAGGGTGACCCTGCGTCCCGATCCACCACGGGCGGAGGAACCAAGACTGTCTGATCCCTCAGTGCAGGGGTCGCAGACAGAGGAGTGTCCACATCAGAATCACTCAACCCTGACACATGGACTTGATGCTCATCCAACTCAACATGGACGTCAGAGTCGTCATCAAGGCTGGACTCATAGGCAGCCAGAGACAAGATGGACTGCAGCACTTGGGGGTTTTCGTGGCCTACCACCCCACGACCCCCACTAGTGCCGGGTTGATGTGGTGGAACCAACCCTGTGTCTGGCATGACAACACAATCCTCCTCCTCCATTGCGTCATCACCTGAAAAATAGAGATAAAAAAGGTCACTACACATGTCAGAAGCACAACACACACACACACCGACAGCAAACGCATCCGGCAGACATGTGACACACAACATATAACCTGGCATGCATGCTGGGTCAACTTTGAATAGCTTCTGTGATCAGACCTGTTGAAAGGTGGCAGTTTCCATGGACGTGGGTCTATGCAGTGCAGAAAATGTGTACGCCACTCACTACCTACATGTACGACTCCATGGTGTGTGCCAGGAAATGTGAAGGCAGTGCAATGTCAAATTCAGACATCACGTGCATTGTGCATTCAATGTGTACCATATCTAGAAGCCAAGCACCCCTCCACCCCAGTACCAAAGCAGGGATGCCTAGCATGGTATCAAAAGGCTGACCATACACCTGGGTATTGACAGGCAGTGTTGACTGGCATCAACAGCTAGATGTGATTCAAGTGACAACACTGCAAATGATGCTGGGACAGTAGGCAGGACACATGATGAAAACTCTGGAGGCCGCCTACGTGTGAAGAAGACACAACAAGAGTTGGACAGAGTCATTGGCCATTGAACAGGCTGGGGCCTGTGAGCCACACAGATTGTCAGAGCCTAAACATGTGTGCAACGCAGGACTGAGCCACAGTTGACATGGGAAGGCTGATGAGATGGCAGGCAATGTATGTAACCAAGGACTTGTATTACAGTGATCATCCAGTCAAGGACACATAGGGGCATGCGTGCAATGCACAGGGAGCATGAATGGGCACTCATGTCCCTGCGGGACATCTGACCCATGCACAGTACAAGTGAGATACCCTGCATCGAGTACTAAGGCTGTACCACACGGCATATGTCTGGCAGATTCTACGCTGGAAGTTAGCATCTACACAGGACACATGAACAAGAAAGTACACATTGGCAAGATTGAAGCAGACCAGTGCAAAGGTGGAACTGGGGTGCAGAGTGGCGGAGGAGGGGCAAGGGAGCATGCCTACATGGAGTCCCAAATGCAGGCAGAGGAGACATGCATGACGGAAGCATTGCATTACTTACACATCAGAACCATGTACACGTCACATGTAGCAGCAATCATGCACAACACATCCCACAAGTGAAACACACACGTCCTCAACAAACACGCATCAACACTCACTGGACTGCGCATCAAAGTCCAGCATCTCTCCCACTCCTTCGACCAATTCAGTTGGTATGAACTCCGCAACGAGAGCCTCATGCGGAGTGAGCTCTTCCTCCTCTGGTGCAGGCCCACCGCCAGTCACCAGAGTCAAGTTGTAATTAGAGGCACGCTTAGCCTTAGTGCTGCGCTTGATGTCATTCCAACGCTTTTTTCACTCTTGCGCCGTGCGCACATCATGGCCGAATGAACTGACATGTTCCGTAACATGCTTCCAGTGGGTGTCACGTTGGGCAGCCGTAGTCTGACTATTGGCACCCACTAGCATGTTACGGCTGTGGCCCCGCACGTAGTCCACAAGGAAATCCAGTTCCTGCTTACAGAAAGGCTTCTTCCTCGACGTGCAGGAGGTCGTGGCTTTGTGTGGGGTCCAAGCCTGTGCTGCAGGTGCATCCTTCCTCCTCTAGGACTGTGGCACAGACCCTGGCTGGCTAATGCCGCCCTGACCAGTATGGCCAGTGGGTTCGGTGGATTGAGCCAAGGGAGCGGCAGGTGGAGGGATGATCAGAGGCCTGACTTGTGTCAGTGGCAGCTGGGTGCCCACTAATGGACCCTGCGCAGCAACATCAGCTGTGGCAGGGTCATTGGCCGCAACGGTCCTGGTTGGCAGACTCACAACCGGGGTGCTGTTGGGTGCATCTGCCCCTGCACTTGCCAACACCCGGCTGTTCGGGGCAGCAGATGACATGACTGCCCCAGGGACACGTGTCTTGGTCTGAGCAGCCCGGCCTGCCCCTATGGTTTCCCCCCTGGCCTGTTGGAGATCTACCAAGGGCTCTTCAAGTGCCAACGCAGACTGCGCTGGCAGACCCTGAGCCTGGGTGGCGGTGTCCACAGCTGCACCTGCAGCTACCACTACCCTTGGGCCCGTGACAGTCGATGGAACGGACTGCCGGGTCAAACGGGTGCCAGTGCCAGATGCAGGAGCTGCATCCCCCGGAACCACAGGGGGTGGTGGCATGACTGCACCGACACATGGCACAACATTGTGCTCAAGTGGCACACCCCTGCCTCTTCCCCCTCTGTGGCCGCCCTGGACACCCTGGAGTCCCCCTACTCCCTGGTCACCAGGGCCACGTCCCCGACCACGCCCGCCACGAGGAGGACGCCCAGCTGAGGCGCCGCTCACCTTTGGTGGCCTCCCAACCATGTCACTGATGTAGTAGTGTTGGCACAGATGGAGTGGTGCCAATGGGATGCGTACACCACAATTAACCTGGGCAATTGGGGTGAAGGGGGTGGGAAGCAAGATGTTAACAGCCCCCCTGCACCTGCAAGGCTGTATGTGACCCCGGTGATGTGGTGACGGGTCACGCAACGCTCAGGCACCCCAAAACTGCAGTAAAACTGTGCATGCAACCCTGCAGCCTACGTGCGTGGATTCAACCTCCCGCAGTACGTGGTGGCACCCAGTAACACGAATAACGCGTACGCGTGGGACACGCAGGCTACTATGACATCGAAAATGGGTGCAATACACAGGGGCACCCGCAGTGGGAAAAAGAGCGTGGGCGACTCACCGTCTGACTAGCGCGATGCAGAAAAACACGTGTAGCCAATACCCCCGCCAAAAGAAGAGATACGTCCTTGATAGCTGTGAAGTTGTGATGGCGCGCGAAACAACAGGAAGCAGCAACACACGTCGGTCTCCACGAAAGGCACATACAGCGAACTGCTGGGCCCGCTCACCTTTGACCCGTGCTGAGGGAAACGTACGCGCGCGTCACGTCACTTACGCGCATGGGCCCTTTCCTCGTATTACACGCGGACGTGCAGTTTTTCACGCGTGCTGAAATGCCCATGCACGCCTGTACACGTCACATCACAGGGGCGCTTGCGCTTCAGGGGCCTTCTGTCCAATGAAATTGCGTATGCGTGCAGACGCGCTTATGCGCTAAGGACCTTTCCTCGAATTACACACTGACGTGCCGAATTTTCACGTGCCAAATCACTCCGTATCAAGCTGGCCACGCGTAAGCACACTGAAGACCACGCTCCTGCCCAGAAGGCCGAACTACTGCCCCCCAGAGCCCCGAGCACGCTCCCACCTGCCATCTGCTGCTGCCTGACTGCCTGCTGCCCACGTGCCCTGCCATTTGCTGCCTGCACATCAGCCAGGGGTGCTGTTGCTGTGACCACCACTGCTGGAACCGAAGACTCCCGACTGGGATTCCATCGCTCCACAGCCCAGCCCCAGGACCCAGTTGCCCACCCACTCCTGCCTCTGGGGTTGTCATGTCGAGGCAAACACCATCTGAGACCACTGACAACCCCCGGCCAGAGAGGCAGAGGGGCACCAGCTTCAGTGCCACGGGAGTTGGTGTCCTGGTGGAGCAAGTCCTGGGGCAGTATGATGCCCTCTTCGGGAGTTCCTGTGCCGACAAGGAAGGACGGACTCGGATCTGGACTGACATCGTGACTGCCATCAACGCGGAGGGGGTGGCAGTCCGCGAGTTCCAACATGTCAAGAAGCGCTGGGAGTACTTCAGGTCCAGGACCCTAAACAAGGCCCGGCGCCTCTTGAAGGCAGCGGATGCCAAGGGGCGGCGGGGCCACTTGTTGGAAGAAGAGATGATGGTCCTGGAACGCATATACCCAGCGCTCCACGTCCAGGTCCTTGAGAGGCAGACCTGTCTGGAGTCGAGCGGTAAGTGTACATGCATCCTGATTGTGAGCTGTGCGTGTGGTGATTTTTCAGTAGTGTGCAGGTTGCACATCTGTTTGTATGGGGTCGAGTATGGGTGGGGGTGTACAGGGCCGTGGGGCTAACACATGCAAGTGCTGGAATGTGTGAGACATGGATGGTGCTTGTGTGTGTAGGCTTGCATGCCAAATGAAGTTGTGTGGGCACACATGTTTGGATGAATGTGTATGTAAGTAGACATGTCCGTGATGTCACGCATGTATGTTGTTTTCAGCTGCATGTATCAGCACTGTGCACATGTGTATCTGTGTGTATTTGACAAGGGTGCAACAGTGATGCAACATGGATGCATGTGACAGCGGTATGTGGAAGCCTGATTGGCAGATGTGACATGGAAGCCCATCTGAACACTGCGACACTTGGCAGAGGTGTACACATGCATGCAAGTGTGGTGGTGTGTGTACATGTGTGGTGCACTTCCTGTGTTGCATGTGATGTCTGGCTCACCTTTGCCTGCTCATGCTGTTGTATGTGTATGGATGGTGCTGGCAATTGCGATATGGCTGTGGTATGGCTCATGTGTGCGAGTTGAAATGACATGTGTGTTGGGGATTGTGATGGCATGTCTGAGGTTTGCCAATGCCACTCATGTACAACTGTCATGTGTGTATGTGTCCATTGTACAGTGCCCTGATGCCTGTGTTTTATTTCTCCCTGTCTGCAGCGTCAACTGATGAAGAGGGCGGAGAAGGTGCTGTGGAGCACAGCGGCAGGGATCCCACCGCTAGCCGGAGACGCAAGGCCCGGCTCCCCTCCCATGTTGTCATCTCGTCGGGGAGTGAGGAGTCCGGTGCCGCGTCCCAGGCCGCAGGTGCCGGTGGGGGGTCCAAGAGGCAGAGGTTGGAGTTGGACTCCTCGGCAGCAGAAGGGGCAGCTGGGACCCCACAGGGCCCAACGGGGGAAGATGGCACGGAGTCATCCAGGTTGGTGGGGGGTTTGGTGGAGGAGGAGGCCGTGCAAGCAACAGAGACGGGGTCTGGAGGTGGGGATCCCACTGGTGCTAGTGGTGCAGTGCAGGACCAGGGACAGGAGGCAGCACATGCCGCCGAGGAGGTGCCTGTGTGCAATCCTGTCCCTGATCCTGTCCCTGCATCATCTTGCACCAGCAGGGATGCCTACGTCCAGACCCGTTTTCAGGCAGGGGATGAGCTCACGACAACTGGCCTTCCTCTGCCTGCGGACGTGGCTATCTGGGTCCGGGTTGAGGCTGTTCTGACTGGTGCCTCAACGGGCCATGCGAGGTGACCTGCAGTCTTTTCATGAGGAGACTGCACGTTATCTCGAATGGCTCGTTGACCACGTCAGCCTGCTGGGACAGGTCACCCAGGCCGGATTCGTCCGTATGATGGGGCTTGCTACGACCCCCTCCTCAACTGAACCCCCTACGCGCCAGTCGTCCTCCGTGCCATCTTCCCACCCATCAGTCAACTGGGTGCCCTGTGGAGCTGCCTCTGACGGTGCGGCCAGGCTGGTGGAGGAGGCATCCCTGCCACAGTCGGGAGTCGGACGTCCAGCAGGGGTGGCCACATCAACGACTGCACCCCAGCCGGCGGAGGATGTGCAGGCAGCAGGAGGCAGTGCACGGGCAGAGGCACAGCAGCAGCAGCAACGTGGTGGGAGCCATGAAGGCTTGGGGCCTTCAACATCGGAGGGGCAGGCATCGGCCGGAGGGCAGGAGGACCCAGGACAGAGAGTGTCTTCCGTGTGGCAGTGGTTGGGCCACGCCATAGATGCGGAGCGGCAGCGGGCGGAAGAGGCACGGATCACAATGGTCAGGGCGGAGAACTCCATGCGGAGGGCCCTGAGGCGGGCTGAGTGCCTCGAGGCAATCCGCAGGGGTTTGGAGGTGGACACGTCGACGGCCCTGCGGACCCTCAGGGCCATGGAGGAGGACCGCCTCCGGGACATTGAGCAGGAGTTGGATGATGCCCTGGCCCGGGACATCCAAAAGTGAGCCGTCAAACTAGCCCGCTGCCCTTGTACATAGTTATGTAGGTAGTGTTAGCTTTCCTTTTTTTTTGGATTTATTTTGGACCTTTTGGACATTGGCCACATTTTTGTATATAGTTTATTTTATTAGTTAGTGTAGTTAGATAGGTTTCATTTCTTTTGTCGGGATAATGGACCCTGGCTTGTTCGTATGTACATAGTTCACTGTTGGATTGTATTTTTCTTTCACATTTTAACCATGGAGCAATGGCTTTCAATTTTATTTCCCATTGGATTTTGTTTTGTGGACAGTGACTTTGGACACCATTACTTTGGATTATGATTTTTGGTTTTGCTTTTTTTCACAGACATGCTTCTTTTCATTTTTGTACATTCCCATTTCTGTTTCTTCATTTTTTATTCTATTGATGTTTCCTTTAATACATATTATTTTTGGTGAACTTCAATGTGTGGTATCTCATTGGTTTCATGCATTTCATGATATGTGTTTTGAGATTCACTGACACCCATTGGGTGTATGTGAGGGAAATGTGTTTGTTTCAGAACTTGCAATTGGTGTTCTGTCATGTAATTGCCAATTATGAGTGGGTGGATGCATTACTCGGGTGGGTTTTTTGCATTTGGAAGCTGACCATAGGGACCAGGGATCTAGATTGTGATGACATGTTGGCTGGGGAACATGAGTTGGACATGGGTGGGGGCCTGCTGGCAGGTGCCCCACAGTGCTGGGGGGCGGGGGGGGGGGGTGGGAGACATGGGTGGGGGCCTACTGGCAGGTGCCCCACAGTGCTGGGGGGTGGGGGTGGTGGGGAACATGAGTTGGACATGGAAGGGGGCCTGCTGGCAGGTGCCCCACAGAGCTGGGGGTGGGGGGGTGGGAGACATGGGTGGGGGCCTGGTGGAGGGTGACCCTGCACTGCTGGGGGGTGGGGGTGGTGGGAGACATGGGTGTGGGCCTGGTGGAGGGTGACCCTGCACTGCTGGGGGGTGGGGGTGGTGGGGAACATGAGTTGGACATGGGTGGGGGCCTGCTGGCAGGTGCCCCACAGTGCTGGTGGGTTTGGAAGGGTGATAGACATGGGTGGGGGCCTGGTGGAGGGTGACCCTGCACTGCTGGGGGGTGGGGGTGGTGGGAGACATGGGTGGGGGCCTGGTGGAGGGTTACCCTGCACTGCTGGGGGGTGGGGTGGTGGGAGACATGAGTTGGACATGGGTGGGGGCCTGCTGGCAGGTGCCCCACAGTGCTGGGGGGTGGGGGTGGTGGGAGACATGGGTGGGGGCCTGCTGGCAGGTGCCCCACAGTGCTGGGGGGTGGGGGGGTGGGAGACATGGGTGGGGGCCTGGTGGAGGGTGACCCTGCACTGCTGGGGGGTGGGGGTGGTGGGAGACATGGGTGGGGGCCTGGTGGAGGGTGACCCTGCACTGCTGGGGGGCGGGGGTGGTGGGAGACATGGGTGGGGGCCTGCTGGCAGGTGCCCCCACAGTGCTGGGGGGTGGGGGGTTGGGGAACATGAGTTGGACATGGGTGGGGGCCTGCTGGCAGGTGCCCCACAGTGCTGGGGGGTGGGGTGGTGGTAGACATGGGTGGGGGTCTGCTGGCAGGTGCCCCACAGTGCTGGGGGGTGGGGGGGTGGGAGACATGGGTGGGGGCCTGGTGGGGGGTGACCCTGCACTGCTGGGGGGTGGGGGTGGTGGGGAACATGAGTTGGACATGGGTGGGGGCCTGGTGGAGGGTGACCCTGCACTGCTAGGGGGTGGGGGTGGTGGGCAACATGACATGAGTTGGACATGGGTGGGGGCCTGCTGGCAGGTGCCCCACAGTGCTGGGGGGTGGGGGGGTGGGAGACATGGGTGGGGGCCTGGTGGAGGGTGACCCTGCACTGCTGGGGGGTGGGGGTGGTGGGAGACATGGGTGGGGGCCTGGTGGAGGGTGACCCTGCACTGCTGGGGGGTGGTGGTGGTGGGAGACATGGGTGGGGGCCTGCTGGCAGGTGCCCCACAGTGCTGGGGGGTGTGGGGTGGGAGACATGGGTGGGGGCCTGGTGGAGGGTGACCCGCACTGCTGGGGGGTGGGGGTGGTGGGGAACATGAGTTGGACATGGGTGGGGGCCTACTGGCAGGTGCCCCACAGTGCTGGGGGGTGGGGGGGAGTGGGAGACATGGGTGGGGGCCTGGTGGAGGGTGACCCTGCACTGCTGGGGGTGGGGGTGGTGGGGAACATGAGTTGGACATGGGTGGGGGCCTGGTGGAGGGTGTCCCTGCACTGCTGGGGGGTGGGGGGTGGGGAACATGAGTTGGACATGTGTGGGGGCCTGCTGGCAGGTGCCCCACAGTGCTGGGGGGTGGGGGTGGTGGGAGACATGGGTGTGGGCCTGCTGGCAGGTGCCCCACAGTGCTGGGGGGTGGGGGTGGTGGGGAACATGAGTTGGACATGGGTGGGGGCCTGCTGGCAGGTGCCCCACAGTGCTGGGGGGCGGGGGGGTGGGAGACATGGGTGGGGGCCTGGTGGAGGGTGACCCTGCACTGCTGCTGGGTGGGGGTGGTGGGAGACATGGGTGGGGGCCTGGTGGAGGGTGACCCTGCACTGCTGGGGGGTGGGGGTGGTGGGAGACATGGGTGGGGGCCTGGTGGAGGGTGACCCTGCACTGCTGGGGGCTGGGGGTGGTGGGAGACATGGGTGGGGGCCTGCTGGCAGGTGTCCCACAGTGCTGGGGGGTGGGGGTGGTGGGGAACATGAGTTGGACATGGGTGGGGGCCTACTGGCAGGTGCCCCACAGTGCTGGGGGGTGGGGGGGAGTGGGAGACATGGGTGGGGGCCTGGTGGAGGGTGACCCTGCACTGCTGGGGGGTGGGGGTGGTGGGGAACATGAGTTGGACATGGGTGGGGGCCTGGTGGAGGGTGGCCCTGCACTGCTGGGGGGTGGGGGGTGGGGAACATGAGTTGGACATGGGTGGGGCCCTGCTGGCAGGTGCCCCACAGTGCTGGGGGGTGGGGGGTGGGAGACAATGGTGGGGGCCTGCTGGCAGGTGCCCCACAGTGCTGGGGGGTGGGGGTGGTGGGGAACATGAGTTGGACATGGGTGGGGGCCTGCTGGCAGGTGCCCCACAGTGCTGGGGGGCGGGGGGGGGAGACATGGGTGGGGGCCTGGTGGAGGGTGACCCTGCACTGCTGGGGGGTGGGGGTGGTGGGAGACATGGGTGGGGGCCTGGTGGAGGGTGACCTGCACTGCTGGGGGGTGGGGGTGGTGGGAGACATGGGTGGAGGCCTGGTGGAGGGTGACCCTGCACTGCTGGGGGCTGGGGGTGGTGGGAGACATGGGTGGGGGCCTGCTGGCAGGTGTCCCACAGTGCTGGGGGGTGGTGGGGTGGGGAACATGAGTTGGACATGGGTGGGGGCCTGCTGGCAGGTGCCCCACAGTGCTGGGGGGTGGGGGTGGTGGGGAACATGAGTTGGACATGGGTGGGGGCCTGCTGGCAGGTGCCCCACAGTGCTGGGGGGTGGGGGTGGTGGGGAACATGAGTTGGACATGGGTGGGGGCCTGCTGGCAGGTGCCCCACAGTGCTGGGGGTGGGGGTGGTGGGAGACATGGGTGGGGGCCTGCTGGCAGGTGCCCCACAGTGCTGTGGGGTGGGGGTGGTGGGAGACATGGGTGGGGGCCTGGTGGAGGGTGACCCTGCACTGCTGGGGGGTGGGGGTGGTGGGAGACATGGGTGGGGGCCTGCTGGCAGGGTCCCCACAATGCTGGGGGGTGGGAGACATGGGTGGGGGTCTGGTGGAGGGTGACCCGCACTGCTGGGGGGTGGGGGTGGTGGGGAACATGAGTTGGACATGGGTGGGGGCCTGCTGGCAGGTGCCCCACAGTGCTGGGGGGTGGGGGGTTGTTCGACATGGGTGGGGGCCTGGTGGAGGGTGACCCTGCACTCACTGCTGGGGGGTGGGGGTGGTGGGGAACATGAGTTGGACATGGGTGGGGGCCTGGTGGCGGGTGACCCTGCACTGCTGGGGTGTGGGGGTGGTGGGGAACATGAGTTGGACATGGGTGGGGGCCTGCTGGCAGGTGCCCCACAGTGCTGGGGGTTGGGGGGGTGGGAGACATGGGTGGGGGCCTGGTGGAGGGTGACCCTGCACTGCTGGGGGGTGGGGGTGGTGGGAGACATGGGTGGGGGCCTGCTGGCAGGTGCCCCACAGTGCTGGGGGGTGGGGGTGGTGGGAGACATGGGTGGGGGCCTAGTGGAGGGTGACCCTGCACTGCTGGGGGGTGGGGGTGGTTGGAGACATGAGTGGGGGCCTGGTGGAGGGTGACCCTGCACTGCT
Source organism: Ambystoma mexicanum (assembly GCF_040938575.1). Classification (NCBI taxonomy): domain Eukaryota; kingdom Metazoa; phylum Chordata; class Amphibia; order Caudata; family Ambystomatidae; genus Ambystoma; species Ambystoma mexicanum. The sequence goes on along the minus strand of NC_090937.1, from coordinate 564,393,493 downwards.
GGGAGGTGGGGGTGGTGGGAGACATGGGTGGGGGCCTGCTGGCAGGTGCCCCACAGTGCTGGGGAGTGGGGGGGGTGGGAGACATGGGAGGGGGCCTGGTGTAGGGTGACCCGCACTGCTGGGCGGTGGGGGTGGTGGGGAACATGAGTTGGACATGGGTGGGGGCCTGGTGGAGGGTGACCCTGCACTGCTGGGGGGTGGGGGTGGTGGGAGACATGGGTGGGGGCCTGGTGGAGGGTGACCCTGCACTGCTGGGGGGTGGGGGTGGTGGGAGACATGGGTGGGGGTCTGCTGGCAGGTGCCCCACAGTGCTGGGGGGTGGGGGGGTGGGAGACATGGGTGGGGGCCTGGTGGAGGGTGTCCCTGGTGGCTGGGGGTGCAGGGGGACATGCGTTGGTGGGCAGTAGTGCAAGTTGATATGTGGGATGGCTAGGGGGCATGGCTATGGTGGATGGGGTGCCTGCAGGACATGTGCAGGGTTGGCCCCTGTGGTGTGAGCCACCTGCAGGGGCCGTGGAGGGTGTAGAGGGAACACCTGGGTGGACCCACACGTGCAATTCACGTGTGGTGCTCCCCGCGCACCCCTGTAATACACGTACCCTGATGGAATCGCGTGTGGAACTTCCCGCGCACCCCTGGAATACACGTACCCTGCTGATGTTGCGTGTGAAACTTCCCCCGCACCCTGAAATACACGTACCCTGATGAAATCGCGTGTGGAACTTCCCACGCACCGCTGTAATACACGTACCCTGATGGAATCGCGTGTGGAACTTCCCGCGCACCCCTGGAATACACGTACCCTGCTGATGTCGCGTGTGCAACTTCCCCCGCACCCCGAAATACACGTACCCTGATGAAATCGCGTGTGGAACTTCCCGCGCAACCCTGAAATACACGTACCCTGCTGAAATCGCGTGTGGAACTTCCCACGCACCCCTGGAATACACGTACCCTGCGGAAATCGCGTGTGGAACTTCCCGCGCACCGCTGTAATACACGTACCCTGATGGAATTGCGTGTGGAACTTCCCGCGCACCCCTGGAATACACGTACCCTGCTGATGTCACGTGTGAAACTTCCCCCGCACCCCGAAATACATGTACCCTGATGAAATTGCGTGTGGAACTTCCCGCGCACCCCTGAAATACACGTACCCTGCTGAAATCGTGTGTGGAACTTCCTGCGCACCCCTGAAATACACGTACCCTGCGGAAATCGCGTGTGGAACTTCCCGCGCTCCCCTGAAATACGTGTACCCTGCTGCACGGGGCCAATCGTGTCTGGAACTTCCCACGCACCCCTGAAATACACGTACCCTGCTGAAATCGCATGTGGAACTTCCCGCGCACCCCTGAAATACACGTACCCTGCGGAAATCGTGTGTGGAACTTCCCGCGCACCCCTGAAATACGCGTACCCTGCTCGCACCGGACCAATCGCGTGAGGTACTTCCCGCGCACCCCTGAAATACACGTACCCTGCTGAAATCGCGTGTGGAACTTCCCGCGCACCCCTGATATACACGTACCCTGCGGAAATCGAGTGTGGAACTTCCCGCGCACCCCTGAAATACGCGTACCCTGCTCGCACGGGGCCAATCGCGTGAGGTACTTCCCGCGCACCCCATTGATACACATAGCCCGCTTGCCGTGCTGGTACAGGGTTAGCGCAGCCCTTTGCGCTGGATTGGGGATTTTGATGGCTTTTCCCTGCGCGAGAGGCGTTCTTGGGGGCGTAACAGGCGTTGCTGCAGGGTCGCTGCGCCACTGTGCGCCATGGCTGGTTTTGGTGGCTGGAATCCATGAATACGCTGTGCGTGGAAATGGATTTTAGCGCACGCGGCTGGCGCAGGGATTCGCACGCGCACACTGTGTGCCAGCCGCGTGCGCCACTTGTGCACTGAATTCTATGAATTACCCCCTTAATGTTTTTCTGGTGGACCCTTTATGCATGATAGACTTTGATGTGAAAGTTGTGTGTATGATAAGGCTTAAGTGTAATGCCAAACCTTGATCTTGTGTTGTTATTCTTCGTGTATATTAAAGTGAAAGTTGATTCCTTCCAAAGCAGGTTGCCAACATGATGGTGATCATTGCTTTAGCAGCAAACAACCCCAGGTAAAGAGCACAGGTGTGACATTATAATATGCAATGTATCCTTTTTATTGCTTTGAAGTAAATCTGTACCCATCATTTTAAAATGTTTATGAATTTATAACTTAAATTTGCTTGTGAAAATATTTTGTAAAAAAGAATCAAAAATTGCACACCAAATGAAATTTGAATTTTGCTGTCAACCATATGTCAACACATTACTCTGCGTGTCTAACTTTGCATTCTTTTCATTGTATGATTGTGACATTAGACTGACACAGACACAGATATATCACAGATGTCAAGCGCATCAAAAAGCAAGGGTATGCATATAGGGTTGTTCATAATATACACATATATTGCAATGTCTATGTGGTACAATGCTTTCCAATATATCTTTCCAAAGAACATTTTGCATTGCTATTTTTGCATGTTTATATTTACCACTAACATACCAAGCTTACATTTTCTGTATCCCTTTGAACAGAAATGTAGAAGAACAACAGTAAAACTCAAAGTACATGACAAACTAGGGATTTCCTAACCTGCATTCAAATCACTCACTCCCTAGCAGACCCATTCAAAAACTGGGGATCCTGGAGAACAAAATCGACTTGTTAGGAAGTTTTTGTTGTAGATTTCAAAATCTAGAACCAATGTTGCAGTTGGGAATGCCTAGGTGAATTAGCCATAATTTGAGTTTAACATCACTGCGGAGCCTTGGAAAGAAGTGAAGGATCATTGCTGCCCCACACTATGACACGTTCAACTTTTGGTAGAAGAGGCTACGGCATTCCTTGCAGATCCTGTCACTCAATGAACACCAGCCTGGTCAAGTATTCTGAAGACGTTTCCCCTGTTTCGCTGATCGAATCACAATCATCTGATTTTCCTAGTTGAATACCACTGAATAAACTGAAGAATGTTACAAATTATAAGGGCAAGACCCTGACTTCAGCATATCCAGTGTGGAGGAACGACCCCGACCCTTGAAGCTGAAGACAGTAAAATGCCTGGCGAGTGGTTTTGTGGGAGCCTAAATGCATAGTATTTGACTTTTACCTTCTTGGAACTTTAAAGATGTTGAAATGTAACACATTGTCAAAGGGTAATGGTATTGGAAAGCCTTTGATACATTTCGAATAGGAAGAAGTTGGAACAAACATGAACATTTGAGGATTCTGTAAGGACAAACACTGCAGCTTTTCTTGGAGAGTTCAACCAATGCACACCAGCACAATTACTTATTCCCTGCAATACATGATGCATGGAATCAAGTGCAGATACTACTAGGCAATGCTCTAGCTGGCAAAAAGCTTTGGTTTGCAGGTGATGGATAGAGCAACAGTCCTAGATTATCAGCAGGACTTTGACATTTAAATAAATAGTAAGCTCTGTAGTGGTTCAGGTGACTGAAAGTACATTCTCTGTTGCCATGGAGAAGCACGGAGAAACATGGTTTTGTGAAATCCACTCAACTTCTTCAATACAGTGGATTACAATTGAACTGATAGCTACAGGCAGACATGTGGGCATTGCCAAAGTTATATGGACGAGGTTCTCACCAATCGGACATACATTTGACAAATGGCATGTGTCAAAGTGTGTTGCCAAGAAAATCAATGTGGGAGGGAAGTTAAAGGGATGCAAGGAACTATTGAAATGATCACATTCCATAACTAATACTCTATGGAGGAGTTGTAAAAACGGTTAAAATGCAGTGGACAAACTGGTGGAAAAGTGTCAATAATTTACCATGCTATTAACAAACATTCTTGGTGGCCAAACACACACAATCATGCATGCAGACATCCACTTCTGAGTGAGGAACAGGAGAAGAGGAACAAGTAGCTAGAGGCAGGGTAGGCTCTTCATATAGCCCTTTTAAATAATATTGTGTGACAAAGCTCTAACCAATGATATGAAGGGCCTAACAAAGTTTTGCCACACTTAGGACTTAAAGGTTTTCCAGAACACGTGTCTGAAATAAAGTCCCAAAATGTTTCATTTCAGCATATGGGGTATCGAGGCCCATACATGAGTTGCAGTTCGAACTCAAAATGAGCTCATTGTTGTACAATGAGTTAGAACTGCTAGTGTTGCAGTCAAATTACTCTATGCTTTGGCCTTCACAAAAAGAACAATGTGCGATCAAGCCATTCAATCAACTGGAATTTCAGTTTGTGAGAGATCGCACTTTGATAGTTTTGGTGGTGGTAACACACAGTTGTAGAGCAGCTTTACTTCTATGTTCAGAATCAATGCCCAAGAATGTGGTTCTAGTTGAATGCCCTCCCAAGTCTGCCCTTGTAGTGAAAGTAGACTGCATCCTTCTGGTACTTGACATGTGTTTTACACTCTAGCAATGTCATCTTTAAAAACTACATTGGCATTGCTTATAAATATAGAAACTAAAATGTGTATTTTCCATTCAATCAGGGGTTCGGGTCTGTTGAATTATCATTGTCCATTGAAGTCTTATTTTTGACTAAATAACATTGGAGACAGTATGGGCAAAAAGTAGAAATCACACAATAGATCAACCAAACAGTACAAATAAAAGATTGTCATATTGTTTCATATAAGCATTGTTTGACTCTGTCATTAATATAAAATGTGTAAAAGAAAAAGTACTTGTTTACTAACACGTAACTAATTTGGATTTGCGGTTTGACAGTCTACTAGCTTGGGCCAGTGGAATGGCAGTAGCTAACTCTTCTTGTTTTAAAAAATTATGCTTCAATAAGACCCCCGCCTCTTTTCTGCCATTTGGATTTCATTGGGGAAAGTTGCAACTAAGACGTATGCACCATCAAAAGCTATACACTGTTACAAAATGAGACTATAATCTCTGTTTATAATACCCATTTAGGACAGAAGGGATGTAATCTACATGCAACCGAACATCATATGAGAGTTAAATGACGTATTGAAATGGTTATCTAATGATTAGAGCATTATAGCTTTCATCGTGCACTAACAGTTATGCATAAAGTGCCTCAACTTATTGCAAGCCCTCCAAATCACAGTCTTAATATATAGTTTCCATTTGCAATTTTCCTGGGTAACATTCAAAGGAATTATGAAGTTACAGTACACGTTATTTGTTAATGGGAATGGGGCATGTAAATTAAAAAAAATTGATTTCTTTTTCAATTATATGTTCATTATGTCTGTTAATGAATTGTTGTGGGGGAGGCTGTCACATTTTTTTAAAACATACTGGGAGGAGGAAGAGGGATGTATGCTAACCATCAACATTCACTAATAATATATTAAAAAACGTGTGTCTGTTATGTACACTAGTTAGAATTATTAGGAAGGCATACAGAACCACTCATATTTTTTATTGTATTTATTTATTTCACAGGTGGTTTTCATGTCAGGAGAAGATATTGATATAGGGACTTATCCCTATAACTTAATTAAAGTGGACACATACTACATAGAAGCTGAGAAACAGTAGCTACTAATATCAATCTGAATGCCTGCTTGTAAAATGTGAACTTGTGAGAAAAATATTTGCGTTCATGTACATACACTGGTTACCTTCGCCTTTCATGAAATGTGTTGTATAGAAGATGTGGCCATGAAACTAATGAAGTGTATCTTGACACTAGGTAAAATGTTGTGACCCGTCTATCAAAAAATTAAGTAGTTCTTTGTTTCCAATATATAATATTGTATACATCAAAATTGAAATGTCACATTCAGTTGAGGATAGAAGACACTTGCGCGGTGTAAACACACAGTTTGTTTAATTACAATCAGCAAATAGTAGCAACATTGAACAATATGAAAGGGGATTAGAAAGTATTCATAATGGCTAAATATGAAAGTTGTCTTTATTGATCAACAGGTACATCAGCTTAACTGCCAATGCCACAGAACTTAAATTTCACCAGATGGGGTCTACAGGCAACATGTCAATTTGGCATTCCATAATGTTCAGGTTGTAACAATTATTTGTAAAGACTCAGAAGGACCGGTTTGTACATTAGCTGTCCCTATAATCAAAAGCAATGCACCATTGAAAATCTGTTGTGAGAATATTTGGCATACCACTCAATTGATATTAAACTACCATATTATCAGATCACTCACCCACCTATCACTTTAAATAACCTATCCTTCATCTGCACTTTGCACACACACACACACACACAGTTGAGAAATAGGGATTTGGCAGTCAGTCTATTGAGGATTGTGAATATGATGTGGCACTTGTAAAAGCTGCATATTCCAAGAAAATAGTATAGCTACACTGGCTCTTGGATTGAGACTTGGCATAGCAACTGGAAATTCTGCATGGCTTTTGGAGAAAATGATTGTACATGAAAACTATCACGACATCAAGAGAAAACCAACTACTCAAACAAAAAAAGAAAGAAAATGAGTACTATGATTGGACACACTTTCTTGGAGCTGTCCCTTCTCCTGCTCCTTCCTCCACTCCCACAGATTGGGACGGCAACTCTGTTGGCGGAGATCTGGTCACTCGAGAGCCAGGCTGTGGGAGAAGTCCCATTCTCCTAGAGGAATGGGCTTTTATTCTAGGATTTTCACCATACAAAAAAACCAGGCTGGCCTGATGGTTGTGTTGGACCTATCCAACCTCACCCTCTCCCTCCCTCTTCAGAAATTCAATCCAGATTGAATTGTGCCACACTTAGATGGAATCGTGAAGTTTAGCCTGCTCCACAGTTAGATGAAATTATGACCTTTAGCCTGCGTCACATCTAGATAGAAATGTGAATGATAGCATGTATCACATTTAGATGAAAATGTGAACTCTAGCCTTCGTCACATCTAGATAGAAATGGGAATGATAGCATGTACCACACTTAGATGAAATTGTGAGCTTTGGCTTGCGTCACATCCAGATAGAATTGTGCTACACTTAGATGAAATCATGAAGTTTAGCCTGCTCCACAGTTAGATGAAATTATGACAATTGGCCTGTGTCACATCTAGATTGAAATGGGAATGATACCATGTACCACACTTATATGGAATCGTGAAGTTTAGCCTGCATCACATCTAGATAGAAATGTGAATGATAACATGTGACACACTTAGATGAAATTGTGAACTCTAGCCTACTTCACATCTAGATAGAAATGTGAATGATAGCATGTGCCACACTTAGATGAAACTGTGAACTCTAGCCTGCGTCGCATCTAGATAGAAATGTGAATGATAGCATGTACCACCACACTGAGATGGAACCGTGAACTTTAGCCTGCACCACAGTAGAAACAATTGCAAACTTTAGCCTGCGTCACATCTGTATCCTCATTTATAACTGTATGAACCCCTGTCCCTATTTATCCATATGTCCCTGTGTATGTTCCCACCATCCTGTCCACATGCCTGGTCTCAGCCTCCTTACAGATAACCACCATATCCCACCTCTACGCTTATTCTCTACTATACACCATCACTCAACTAGAACACAGCTATACCCCTGATAATTCGGCCTAGCTGTTCACATACAAATACGACCCCATGTAAACCCTTCACCCAATAAAATGCAGCTAGCCAAGCACATTCCGGCCTAGCTGCTCACATAGGCATTCCTCAGGCACAACGCAGCCAGAACCCAGCCTGGTTGTCCACCCACCAGACTGCACACATTGAACTGATATCTCCAGCACCACACCTATCGCTAGGTAGCAGCTATCATCCGACAACTACACCAGCTGCACACATATCCGTTGCACCACGCACCATACAACACTATTTCTCTCTACTGACCTGAACTGCGGTTCCAAGGGCGCTCAACTTACTAGCGCTTTGAGGTCATCCCAATGACATATAAGGCACTATATAAATGGCAAGTAACATAACATTTATTTAAAATAAAAAAAGAAAACCTGATTCTGAGTTGTGCTGCTTATTTTAATAATTATTCCATGTCAACTGAGTGGAGTGCTGTGTCGAGGCTGTGGCGAGTATCGTTGTTGTGGCTGCACGATGACCAGGAGCGGTTACAGACAGGACATGATATAAAGGGTGTGCTGGTTTGTCATTGGTTGGAGGAGATGGACACAAAACAACAGGACACTGTGGACTTCTAGGGATATGTTGTCCCGTGTAGGATAAGTTTTGTGAAGTTGGTGTTTTTACTGTTTAAAAAAAAGCTGTAAAACAAAGTAAAGATTTCAAATGAGCTGCTGTGGAGAGTAGCATTAAAGAGTTTATAAGCATAATTATTGCTTCCGTATCTTCAATAGAATCAAGACGCCCTGCGCTATAGCAGGGGTACTCTTCATTAACCATGCATCATTTGAATGTTTCCCATTGATGTATTTCACAATTTTAATTTGAATGCTCAACATTCAGCTATAGTAAGTCCTTGACTCTTTCATTCATTACGCATAAAATAAAACTTGAAAAAGTGTTATTTGAGTGAAAGGAATGAAGACAATAGATGTGACTATGCATTCAATTAGTGTCTTCTGTGTTTGTGTGACATTGTAATGCCTAGAAAGTATGCTTAGCTTTGTCGTGCACTAACGTCATGACAGTGGCATTGCATAGCAGGTGTACAAGATGAAGTCACATAGTGCGGCATGTGCTATGATTTTTTTCTGCTAGGGCAATTGACCTGAGCTCGGTCATGAAGAAGATCAAATTATCAGTAGATGGAGGATTAGAAGAGGTGCAGTTTGCAAATCTTTTTAAATGTAATGTATGCACTGTGAAAAAAAACCAAACAAACGTCGATATATGGTGCTGTGTGGATATCATTCAAACTGGTCACATTAAACACGTGAGTGATCCTCTCCTTTAAGCATATACCAGATTACAGTTATTTTCTGTGAGGCAAAGGTGATGGATTTCTGCAGGGCCTCCCTATTTCATACTTTTCAGGAGTGACTTTGTTGTGTACAATGAAAAGTCTGTTTTAAGAAACAAAGGGCCTGATTTACAAAAGCGTTTTACAATGGTGAAATCCCATTGAAAAACGCTTTGTAACTCAGCCCCATAGTAATTAATCGCATTCTGCTTGTACATCTAAATAGGCAGAGTGCTGCATCCAATCTGGTTTATGTAACAGACATTGCGATCAAGCAAAGGCAATGTATGATTTATAGTACATTTAGGATGAGCTGTAATTATTTAATTACAGATTCCCACATATGCAAAAGCATTGGAAGTTACGCGTGGGGATGATGCAGAGTAACAAACGGTACCGAAGAGAGAATGTGGTAAAGAGCCACTCAAACCGTGTCAATAGATGGCAATGCTGCTATTTTCTTTTAAATGTTGCTTCATGTTCACTGTGGCTAGATTTAATTCCAGTTTATATAAGTGATGTTCTCTTGGCAAAAGAAACCCTGCAAGGATTTTTCGAACATGCCATAAATAATTAAGAGCCACAAATGAAAATCTTATCTCTGGATAGCAACAAGTGATCAAAGTTGTTTTAATCTTCTTAACAGCTGACTGAGATATACATTTTGCATGCACACTGCACCCAAAACAATAGCCGAGGCTGAAATGTTGCAAGGTCGCACGTCTGATTCTACCAGTCCTTTAAATTACTTTCAGACTGGTGTGTATTTTATTTAAATTGCTTGGTCGCATTGAATGACCCGGGCCCGAGGTACATCTAGGGGCATCCTCTGTATGTGAACGAGGCAGTGCATTGAAAAGGAGAATGGTTCATTAAATACAGATACTTTTATGATACTTTAGGGGCCCGGTTAATCGGCACTTTCTTGAAAAGTTCTCGTGAGAAAGAGACTTTTTATACTTTGCAAAGATTCTACAGCAGTTACCTTTTTAGCAATTTTTTTAGTCATGTTCTTCTTCAAACCCATTATTTTTAGACAAAACGTCCAGTGTCCATAGGGTCTATTTGTCACTATGATGGAATCGAAGCGCTTCAAAACAAAAACAGAGGAGAAATATGAATCAATATGTGAAATTCAAATTCTACATCCATCTTTAACGAGTGCATCATCTCATGGACTTATTTGGGATGGTGCACATTAATTTGTAACAGAGAAAATCAGGAGATGTCTTTGAGCATTTTTTAATACTCTTGGGCCCTCATTACGACCCAGGCGGTAAGTTACCGCCTGGGTCGTACCCTTACCACCATGGCGTAAACTACGTTTACGCCATGGTGGCCCTTACCACCATGGCGTAAATTACGTTTACGCCATGGTGGTTGGCGGATTTACCGCCCCATTCCAAGGTGAGTGGGGCGGTAAATCCCCATTTCCCATTTTACCCTTCCCCATTCCCATTTTCGCCCCACAGGGCATAATGGGAATGGGGAAAGGCGATAATTACGGCACCGTAAATTACGGTGCCGTAATTATCGCCATGGTCCCTTTGCGGCATGGATTTTAACGGCTGCAAAAAAGCAGCCGTTAAAAGCCATCCCGCAAAGGGTACCTTGTAATCAGGCGTTAAGGGTCGGCGCCGTTTACGGCGCCGTAAGCCCCTTAACGCCTGAGTCAGAATGAGGGCCCTGATCAAATCTTTGCAAATAACATTTGAATATGAGAATCTTGGGAAAAGCTGGAATAAATATAAATGTATACATACTGAGGGGAAAAAAAAACCTTTAGTTGCAGGGACGTTAAGAAGAGAACTTAATGCACCAAAAACCATGAAATTCAGAAAAAGCCCCCTTAACTTCATGACCTCTGGAGCTCAGCCTAGGAAAACAATAATAACATCACTGATGACATCACTAATGGCATCACTGTTGGCAACATCCTCCCACGCTCTCTAAAGAGGCTAATTTCTGCCATAAAACCACAGTATATGTCTACATCAGCCATTAACAACATGAGTCTAAAACTACAGGCCTAAGCAAAGGGAGGACCCTAACTAAAGTTCCTGCTGCTGCTTCTGAATCAATGTAGCACACAGAATTTGTAATTTTTGGTATTAGCACCCAAAGCAAACTCTACACATCCTAATACTTCTCTCCAGTGCTGCTATGTTTGCAACAGTGCTTTGATAGAGTCATGGTTGACTTGGAAATGAAAGCCAAACATTTGATAGTAGCTCCACTTCCATTTCCACAGAAATGAACCAGGAAACTATGCACCCTAGAGTTAGCTAGATTTAAGGTGTTGGGTGTTAGATTGGGAACCGTGAGTTGTGTATAGTTGCTGCTTTAAGGGTGGGAGCCAGTAAAGGAAGGAAAACAAGACTGCAGAGGTACAGTGGCTGCAATAAGCATTCAGGTTACTGTGAACCTGGTCCTGCTTCAGCAAATTCCAAATGGGTTTGCAGCAATATTGTTGGTCCGTGAACCTGCCAAAGACGGTTTTGTAGACAAACCTTTAAAAAAGTTTTCCCCTACTTAATATACCACTTGAGCAACATGACATTGTATTTACAACAGCATTTTATTTACAGAAAACATATACAATAACAAAATCATAACAATATGTAACTACATACACAAAGCCAATCTTTCATGTCTGGACAAACTTCTTTCTTAATACATAAAACATGTGATGAGTAATTATGAAACCTTAACAAAGAATCTGAGATATATAATCTAACAATGTCATCAGTTTTACAAAAGAAAACATAGCATGCCAACATTTTACAATCATTTTAAGAGTAAAGCTTTGTAATGTACTATTATGTAAAATAATAGGTAGACCGTAAAAACTACCATGTATTTTACAAGTTATACTGACTGTTAGAAATGTAATTTCAATACTGCTCATACAATATGTGTGTGTCCTTATTTTGGCCAACTACATAACCCACATAACCTTAATGACAACATTCTCCAATATATAATTCATCTTTCGATCTTTTTTTCTTAAATTCTCCACTTTCATGTACACAGAGGCTTGACTGTAACTGCAGAATACATTCCAGAATGTGTCAATCAAATGGAGAAGTGCAATTTTGAATTACCTCAGGAACTTCACAAACTGGTGGTTAATTCATACAATGTTCCACAAGCTGTTGCAGCTCAAGGGGCCATGTAAAATAGTCATGCTGCTATCCATTTTGAACTACCAGTGAAATTGGTTGTTCACCTGGAAACAAGACAACACGGGGACCCAGAATGGAGAGTGGATTCCCTTTTATTTCATACCTTGAAATGTACTTAGCGGAATAACAATTATCTCTAAATTAACAGTAAAATACTTCTTTTAAAATGTGTGTGTGTCTTTATTTTGGCCACCTACATATGTAAGAAGTTAATGATAATTTAAAATAATGTATACTGCAAAAATGATTTTTTGTATTTAAAAAAATATAACACACAATGCATTTATGGATTGTTCTCAAAAGTAGAAAAGTTGAATTGGAGGTACTGAGAATCAACCTAGTTGTTAAACTAGGCAGAGTTGCAGACACTGATGCAGCTGAAGTGACTTTGTTATACAGTGATCTTTTGATGCACCCCAACATGTATTTGTATGAATAGTTTACACAGAAGCATACCCAAAGTCAATAGCCAAACACATGTTTATTAATTGTGGAGGTCCTGAGATAGACCATATGTTAAATCTTTAAAATACACAAATATTACATAAAATCTATACTCATATTCTCTTAATTGTCATTAGAATGCTTCATGTAAAGTCTTTGTGTGTCCTTATTTTGGCAATCTACACATACAAGAGGCAAATGACAACATTTCGATTTGAATACTTTACTTTTCGTGTTTTCTCTGTTTGCTACTGTTTACTTGTTTCATATGTAAACAATTTTATGTAAATACACTCCCTACCACTGAACATATTCTACATGGAACCACTTACATAACCTAGTGCCTATAGGAAACACATTTACATGTTAAACTATACATAGTGTTTTATATAATAAACAGAAGTAGGGGATTGCAGAATGTTCTTTTTTATAATTCACAGAATGATAACTATCTACTATACACATGTTATGTTGCAGCCTAGTAAATGTTTATTCTTTAGTTTTTAGAAATTAATTATTACTTAGTCTACCTTTTCAAATATCCATATAGCATTATTATATTCACAATTATTATGCAACATATTATTAAATGTAGGCTCTAGCAACATTTAGTAAGCAGTCTCCAAACCGTTTGACAATCGCACTTGGCGTGCTACTATAGAGTCATTGCACACAAGCAAATCTATTTCTGTACACACCCATGTTGTGAAATGTCCACAGTGAATACATGCTCCCTCATTGCATGTTTTAAATATATTATTACAAATGGAAACCAGGCTATGTACAATGTTTAACAGAACAGTGGTAATTTTTCGACCCTCCATACTTTTTCTTTGAAACAATAATAAAAGGTACTTATTATAAACTAGGTTTTGCAGTGTTGTTTGTAAATTACAACCACACTCACTGCATCTCATTTCATGGTATGTTTTTTTTTTTTACTAGATCAGAAAAATGTACAGTTTTCTGATCTGGGACAGGAAGATATAGAAACATGTCTTTAAAATCTTGAGTAAATTCCTTTTTATGACATTGTGGACACTCATAGTACCACCCAAAAGGCATTCTGACATATCTATGTACACTAACTGTATCCTGCTCTAACACCTCAAAATAGTCATTAGAGATTCTTGAACATCTTCCTGAGTATTTTCAGAAACATCTTTGTCTTTCACTCTCTATAGCTACTATATTCCGATTGACATTGCTGAATGTATGTTGTGTGTTTTTTCATCCAATGAAACTTTAAGAATAGAAAGTTCTCTCCATATTTTGTTCTCTACTGCTGGAGCTATTTTATGCAACAGTGGAGCTATTTGAAATATCATGCACAAAGCTGCATTTGAATAGCATTCAACCCCTGTTTGATTACTAAATCTACATTGGCAGTATGTCATATGTGATTGATTTTCCAACACTGGTAGATTGTCTTCTTTTGTAGACTTAAGAATAACCTCTCTGAATGTAGATATTCTTGTTGCTTATTTTTCTTGGTGTATGCTTTAAAGGAACAGGAATAAGGTAAGTGAGGAACATACAGTACATGTAATCTATTATATTTTTCAACACATGAAATTTGAGCTGTCACTTTAGATTCATGAACGTTTATCAAAAACAAAATTTCTATAATTTCTTACATGTGACAGTGCCACATATAACATTCTGTCTTTTAACACTGTGTGAAAAATGTCAATTAGTGCTGCTTCTAAATTCAAACCTTCTGATTTATAAACCGTAATTGCATATGCAGACCACAATTGAAACAGTGCCCTTTTCATAAGGGTTTTAAAAATAATCATGAAGCATGCATAGGAACGACAAATTAAATGAGGTTCCTCTAAACAATCAAACTTCACAAGGATATGTTCAATATTCATGCTGTGAGGAAAAGAGTGAAATGTAACCACTGTTCCCATTGCTCTATTTACTAGACCCATTTCTACATTCAAGTTTTGCTGTAACATTACTTGTGCATTGATGCACAGTTTTGAAACTGATTCCAGACTTGCTGCTTTTTAAATAGATTTATTTAATTGAACTAATCTTGTTTTTGCCTTTTAATCGTATTCTAGTGGCATAAGCTGCCCATCTAAAACATCACATCATTCTATCTCTATAATGTCTTGCTTCTCAGATAGTAGCATTTTAGAGTAGAACTTGTTGCACTCTGCAACTGTACACATCAAAGCAACACAACAAATGTTCTTTTCCTTAAAGAGTCAACCTGACATCAGAACCGGTGCAACCTGCATGAAATATGTTGGAAATCTGTCTCCCTTTTAAGACTGTTTTCATGTTCTCCTCGAGGATAGCTATATGTATTTTTTTTTAGCAATGCTGCATACTCTAAATATGCAGAATGCCTCATATTAATGATAAGTTAATTGAATTCAAAATAATCCAAAAGGTTGACGTTACCAATACTAACTATCGTTTGTTTACTATCTTTAGAATGCAGCATCTTGAAGACTGGTTGACCTTTCACTTGAGTTAACTGTAACACATCTCCAAAAACAATGGCATGTTTCCCTCCAAAAATAAAATCACAGTCAGTCCTCAAGACTGCTTGCATTCACAAGTGAATGAAATCTAGGATACAGTTTGACACCATGCTCACATCATCTACAATCAACAGATTTAATTTTCTTACAACTCTTGCCACTTCTTGTGTTGCATTTGACACAGGTTTTCGATATTCAAGTTTATTATCACTCTTCACTGAGAGCATCAACAATCAATGCAAACTAACCCCCACCTATGTTGAATGCTGCTAAGCCTGTAGGAGCAGTTGCAACACATGACAGAGAGCAATCAGTGACCTGTTGTATCATTGCTCACAGCACATAATTTAAAAAAGATTTCCTGTTCCGGCTTGCCCACTAGGATACATTAATAGAGGTCTGAATTGGACACAAGAACATTCATGTGTGTCATGTTTTAAAACATGTAAAAAACTATCTTATACTTATTAATGTGTCATAATGTGGGTGTGCAACTTTAGTCTGTTGCATTGCACTCTCTACTTCTTCCATGACAAGCTCTACAACAGTTTGAATAATTGGCTCGCCTAACACATTTTGACTTCCTTCTGCAGAACCTTGAGTGCCCTCAGGAGTCCCTTTTGCCCATTTAGCTGCCCAAAGTTCTTCTTGGCATAGTTATTTTTGCAGTAGCTCTAAGTACTATTCAAACTTTGGATATGCAATAATGTTTTTTTGCTAAAAATGACTATTCAAAAGTTTCAAAACTTCCAATCAAATCACACCATGAGAAGAACAACGGCAAAAGGCAAACATAAAATAATTCCTTTTTCTCTGCAATTCGGGAAGACAGTTTAATGTGGTTGATGAGATGTGGCTTTTCATGTCTCACTAGACAACCAGTATATCCTTCTACTTTAAACCATCCTCTGTCATTGTTTACTGCAATATTTCGATATGAGTACCGTTCTGCTACTTCATACAAACAAAAATCTTCCAACTTGGCAGACGGATTAGAACAACATGTATCAATCATCTGCACTATCAGGTACTCTTTCAGCTAACTGTTGAATTTCACTCAAATACTTTAGTCATCAGGTTTCTTGTAGTAGCTGGGTCAAGACTTAACCACACTACATTAATGCTATGGCCATACAGAGGCAAACTAATTAGCCGATCTCCAGCTTCGTAGCTTCCACACTTTCTGTTAGAGAGCATCTTGACTAAAACTTTTGTCAGCTGATAGGTCTGCCTGTACTTAAGCTGTATTGCTCTTTTCATCATTTGTCATGTATGCTGTAACATAGTGAGCTTTTGTATTGTCAGCGATATACTGTACATAAGTCTTTGCATTCTAAAGTTGAGCAATGGCAGTATTGTAATCATTTATGAATTGGCATGCTTTATCTCTTTTTAATTGATACATATTCCTTGGTGACTTTCCAGTCACGTGGTGTTGGGCAGATAACATAAGGCTATTTGCTCGACAAACTGGTTTAATAGGCCTAGGCAATCCAGATCTGCCAGTACTTTCAACATGAGTGCCTTTAAACAGTTCAATCTTCTTCCATAGATCAGCATTGACATGCTGAGCAGGGATAGGACATGTGACATATTTGTGTATAAACTCCATCACACAGCTGTCACTTTCTTTACCAAACTGAAGAGTGTATTTAATCCACAACAAAATATGTCTATCTACAGCCCCACATACCTGGTATTCTTTCTGACTAAAGAAATGTTCCTCAGTACCTAGTGGACCATTGTCTTTATTACATTTAAAATGTAACATGACAAAAAATCGGTGATGAAAAAATTGTGATATGCTTACTGGGTCCATGGCACACAATTCTGCTGGTTTCATGCGTACTTTCCCTTCTTTATTTGGACTTCCTTCACAAAACTACTCTGCAAGATAATCACACCCATATTCAGCACAACTAAAAGCCACAAAGCAAGTTGGAGGACCCAGGCTTCTGATCGAGCATCTAATGTCGTCTATGCCATAATTCCTTAGTTCCTTGCATTGCGAGAAGGGTTTTGTACATTTTCCTTTCTAAAACTTCAATTTTTTGTTTCATCTATTGCAGTATCTCAGTATTGGTGTAGATTCTGGATTCGTCAGAATACATTCAGGTACAATGATATTTTGACGAAAACATCAGAAACTTCCAATCAACCTGTCTCTTTTCCCAGTGGGAAAAGGCATAGGGAAGCACCTTTTGTTAGTTTCATCTGATTTAATTCTAAACTTTCACCCATTACCTCATGTGAGTGCAAGGATTAATAGTTTAATGTTCATACAAGCTTATCCCTTCAACAACAGTTAGAGGATGGCACTGATCGTCACTTCTCTTACTTTTTGATTCAACATCAAGTATAGCCAAGTCTGGAAAATGCATTCATTGGAAACTGTAAAGATTATTTTACCTTTTTCATATCTAAATGTTGTTGCCAAATTTGTTTCTCCTAAAACAATGAAAGTATGATCAATCTCACATTTCGCTCCTAGAGTGTAGATGTTTTCTTGCAAATTGCGTGTCAAATACACAATTTTGGAGCTCACACCTTGCACTAATGACATTTTGTTTGCAATTTTGACATGTTTGTTTTTAATCTAACAATAACCTCAACAGGATGAACAGTTTGCAATGCAATCAATCAAATATGTTAAATTTTAAAGCACGATAGGAGTTTCAGGCACTACCATTTCCTTCAAGAAACTTCTAGGAGCAATACATTTTTTTAGTTTTTATTATTTGATTTAATTGATTACACATTTTTTTCAAAATAAAAGAATGAAACAAAGTTCCTCCCCTTGGCGGTCGATCCTTTCTACATTTCCAGTTGTCAGTGTTTTATTTAACAGTAGAAGTGACATACATGGTGTTTTTCACTGATATAGTTTAACAAGAAGATATTGTCTTTTGGTATGATGTTCAGCTAGCATCCACATATGATAAAACTGACTCTTACATATGTGTTTGTTAAGACAAGTTAGAAAACTACCCTGAAGAATTGTTTTTTTGCCCGGACTTCAAAGTCATCTGTTCTCTACTGCAACATCTTGATTTGTCTTTGTACATTATGTTTTTTGTGTAAATATTGCAAGAATATCTTTAGGACTTTAAAAGAAAACTTGTCAATATTACACAAACAATGACATGCCCATATCCGAGTGTGTTTTCTTACTTTTATTCCACACTGTCATAATGCTTATTGTCTTTAGGATTTCTTAATTTCCAGAAATCACATAATTTTTTAGTTCATAAACACATCCACTCTCGTCAATACCAAGAGTCACATTCCTTTGTGAAATGTAACTCTCTTCATTTAAAAATCTTTCAGTATGAGAAATGTGTTTCCACTTTCCGGAAAACACATCACAAAAGTTGTCTCATGTAACTACACATACTGTGTGGTATTTTTGGTAGAATAGCATTGCGACTTTCATTAATTTGTTTAGTTTATTCAACACTAAGATGAAAAATTCTCTTTTCAAATGGAAAGCTATTCTGATGATTCCTTCTCCTTTTTTTCCTTTTGCAGAACACGCTTCACCACATGCCTGGATTCTAATTTCTCACGTCTCAAAAGATTTGTGAAGACTCAAGAGTGGAACCTGATTTATGAATATTCTTTTTCCTCTTTCTAACAACTAAAGAAGTTTGTGTTTCTATGTTTTGTAAAAGTCGTTTTTTAATGGGCAGTAGCTGTATTGCTACAGTTTTTCTACTATTGGTGTGACTTGAAATGTGCTTTGCTCCATACACATCACCATACACATCCCTAGTTTACATGCCGTCTGTCTCAATTTGGAGTTTTTCAAATACTTGCAGGGTAATTCATAGAATTTCGCAGAAAAGTGTTGCAAGCGGCTGGCGCAGAGTGTCCGCGTGCGATTGTCTGCGCCAGGCACGTGCGCCAAAACCGATTTCTGTGCACAGCGTATTTATGGATTTTAGGCTCCTAAACCAGCCGTGGTGCAGAGTATCGCAGCGACCCTGCAGCAGCGCCAGTAACGCCCCCAAGAACGCCCTCGCGCAAGGAAAAGCCATCAAAATCGCTAAATCATCGCAAAGGGCTGCGCTAACCCTGGACCAGTTTACAGGGCTGCCAAACAAGAAACGCAAAGCGGGTAACGTTCATATCAGGGGTACGCGGGAAGTTTTACATGCGATTAGCCAGGGTAAGTGTATTACAGGGGTACGTGGGAAGTTTTACATGCGATTAGCCAGGGTACGTGTATTACAGGGGTACGCGGGAATTATCACACGCGATTTGGCTGGGTACGTGTATTACAGGGGTGCACGGGAAGTTACACACGGGATTAGGCTGGGTGGGTCCTCACAGGTGTTCCCTGTACACCCTCCACGGCCCCTGCAGGCAGCCCACAAAACAGGGGACTACCCTGCACACCTGCTCATGTCTCCCACCCCCCACCCCCCAAGCAGTGTGGGGCACCCTCCACCAGGCCCCCACTCATGTCCCCTATCACCCCCACCCCCAGCAGTGCAGGGGCAGACTCCACCAGGCCCCCACTCATGTCTCCCACCCACCCCACCCCCCAGGACTGTGGGGCAGCCTCCACCAGGCCCCCACTCATGTCTCCCACCACCCCCACCCCCTAGCAGTGCAGGGGCAGCCTCCACCAGGCCCCCACTCATGTCTCCCACCACCCCCACCCCCCAGCCACCAGGGGCAGCCTCCACCAGGCCCCCACTCATGTCTCCCACCACCCCCACCCCCCAGCAGTGCAGGGGCAGCCTCCACCAGGCTCCCACTCATGTCTCTCACCACCCCCACCCCCTAGCAGTGCAGGGGCAGCCTCCACCAGGCCCCCACTCATGTCTCCCACCCACCCCACCCCCCCAGGACTGTGGGGCAGACTCCACCAGGCCCCCACTCATGTCTCCCACCATCCCCACCCCCTAGCAGTGCAGGGGCAGCCTCCACCAGGCCCCCACTCATGTCTCCCACCACCCCCACCCCTAGCAGTGCAGGGGCAGCCTCCACCAGGCCCCCACTCATGTCTCCCACCCCCCACCCCCCAGCAGTGTGGGGCACCCTCCACCAGGCCCCCACTGATGTCTCCCACCACTCCCACCCCCCAGCAGTGCAGGGGCAGCCTCCACCAGGCCCCCACTCATGTCTCCCACCACCCCCACCCCCTAGCAGTGCAGGGGCAGCACCACCAGGCCCCCACTCATGTCCCCTATCACCCGCACCCCCCAGCAGTGCAGGGGCAGCCTCCACCAGGCTCCCACTCATGTCTCCCACCACCCCCACCCCCTAGCAGTGCAGGGACAGCCTCCACCAGGCCCCCACTCATGTCTCCCACCCACCCCACCCCCCAGGACTGTGGGACAGCCTCCACCAGGCCCCCACTCATGTCTCCCACCATCCCCACCCCCTAGCAGTGCAGGGGCAGCCTCCACCAGGCCCCCACTCATGTCTCCCACCACCCCCACCCCCTAGCAGTGCAGGGGCAGCCTCCACCAGGCCCCCACTCATGTATCCCACCCCCCACTCCCCCAGCACTGTGGGGCACCCTCCACCAGGCCCCCACTCATGTCTCCCACCACCTCCACCCCCCATCAGTGCAGGGGCAGCCTCCACCAGGCCCCCACTCATGTCTCCCACCACCCCCACCCCTAGCAGTGCAGGGGCAGCACCACCAGGCCCCCACTCATGTCCCCTATCACCCCCACCCCCCAGCAGTGCAGGGGCAGCCTCCCCAGGCCCCCACTCATGTCCCCTATCACCTCCACCCCCTAGCAGTGCAGGGGCAGCACCACCAGGCCCCCACTAATGTCCCCTATCACCCCCACCCCCTAGCAGTGCAGGGGCAGCACCACCAGGCCCCCACTCATGTCCCCTATCACCCCCACCCCCAGCAGTGCAGAGGCAGCCTCCACCAGGCCCCCACTCATGTCTCCCACCACCCCCACCCCCTAGCAGTGCAGGGGCAGCACCACCAGGCCCCCACTCATGTCTCCCACCACCCCCACCCCCTAGCAGTACAGGGCACCCTCCACCAGGCCCTCACTCATGTCTCCCACTCAGCCCACCCCCCAGGACTGTGGGGCAGCCTCCACCAGGCCCCCACTCATGTCTCCCACCATCCCCACCCCCCAGCCACCAGGGGCAGCCTCCACCAGGCCCCCACTCATGTCTAACACCACCCCCACCCCCTAGCAGTGCATGGGCAGCCTCCACCAGGCCCCCACTCATGTCCCCTATCACCCCCACCCCCTAGCAGTGCAGGGGCAGCACCACCAGGCCCCCACTCATGTCCCCTATCACCCCCACCCCCCAGCAGTGCAGGGGCAGCCTCCACCAGGCTCCCACTCATGTCTCCCACCACCCCCCAGCCACCAGGGGCACCCTCCACCAGGCCCCCACTCATGTCTCCCACCACCCCCACCCCCTAGCAGTGCAGGGGCAGCACCACCAGGCCCCCACTCATGTCTCCCACCACCCCCAGCCCCCAGCAGTGCAGGGGCACCCTCCACCAGGCCCCCACTCATGTCCCCTATCACCCCCACCCCCCAGCAGTGCAGGGGCAGCCTCCACCAGTCCCCCACTCATGCCTCCCACCACCCCCACCCCCTAGCAGTGCAGGGACAGCCTCCACCAGGCCCCCACTCATGTCTCTCATCACCCCCACCCCCCAGCATTGCAGGGCACCCTCCACCAGGCCCCCACTCATCTCCAACTCATGTCCCCCTGCACCCCCACCCCCCAGCATCCAGGGGCACCCTCCACCAGGCCCCCACTCATGTCCCCCTGCACCCCCACCCCTCCAGCATCCAGGGGCACCCTCCACCAGGCCCCCACTCATGTCTCCCACCACCCCCACCCCCTAGCAGTGCAGGGGCAGCCTCCACCAGGCCCCCACTCATGTCTACCACCACCCCCACCCCCTAGCAGTGCAGGGGCAGCCTCCACCAGGCCCCCACTCATGTCTCCCACCCCCCACCCACCCCAGCACTGTGGGGCACCCTCCACCAGGCCCACACTCATGTCTCCCACCACCCCCACCCCCCCGCCACCAGGGGCAGCCTCCACCAAGCCCCCACTCATGTCTCCCACCACCCCCACCCCCCAGCAGTGCAGGGGCAGCCTCCACCAGGCCCCCACTCATGTCCAACCCATGTCTCCCACCACCCCCACCCCCCAGCAGTGCAGGGGCACCCTCCACCAGGCCCCCACTCATGTCTCCCATCACCCCCATCCCCCACCATTGCAGGGCACCCTCCACCAGGCCCCCACTCATGTCCCCTATCACCCCCACCCCCCAGCAGTGCAGGGGCAGCCTCCACCAGGCCCCCACTCATGTCTCCCACCACCGCCCCCAGCCACCAGGGGCACGCTCCACCAGGCCCCCACTCATGTCTCCCACCACCCCCACCCCCTAGCAGTGCAGGGGCAGCCTCCACCAGGCCCCCACTCATGTCTCCCACCACCCCCACCCCCCAGCCACCAGGGGCAGCCTCCACCAGGCCCCCACTCATGTCTCCCACCACCCCCACCCCCCAGCAGTGCAGGGGCAGCCTCCACCAGGCTCCCACTCATGTCTCTCACCACCCCCACCCCCTAGCAGTGCAGGGGCAGCCTCCACCAGGCCCCCACTCATGTCTCCCACCCACCCCACCCCCCCAGGACTGTGGGGCAGACTCCACCAGGCCCCCACTCATGTCTCCCACCATCCCCACCCCCTAGCAGTGCAGGGGCAGCCTCCACCAGGCCCCCACTCATGTCTCCCACCACCCCCACCCCCTAGCAGTGCAGGGGCAGCCTCCACCAGGCCCCCACTCATGTCTCCCACCCCCCACCCCCCCCAGCACTGTGGGGCACCCTCCACCAGGCCCCCACTGATGTCTCCCACCACCCCCACCCCCCAGCAGTGCAGGGGCAGCCTCCACCAGGCCCCCACTCATGTCCCCTATCACCCCCACCCCCCAGCAGTGCAGGGGCAGCCTCCACCAGGCCCCCACTCATGTCCCCTATCACCCCCACCCCCTAGCAGTGCAGGGGCAGCACCACCAGGCCCCCACTCATGTCCCCTATCACCCCCACCCCCTAGCAGTGCAGGGGCAGCACCACCAGGCCCCCACTCATGTCCCCTATCACCCCTACCCCCCAGCAGTGCAGGGGCAGCCTCCACCAGGCTCCCACTCATGTCTCCCACCACCCCCACCCCCTAGCAGTGCAGGGACAGCCTCCACCAGGCCCCCACTCATGTCTCCCACCCACCCCACCCCCCAGGACTGTGGGACAGCCTCCACCAGGCCCCCACTCATGTCTCCCACCATCCCCACCCCCTAGCAGTGCAGGGGAAGCCTCCACCAGGCCCGCACTCATGTCTCCCACCACCCCCACCCCCTAGCAGTGCAGGGGCAGCCTCCACCAGGCCCCCACTCATCTATCCCACCCCCCACCCCCCAGCACTGTGGGGCACCCTCCACCAGGCCCCCACTCATGTCTCCCACCACCTCCACCCCCCATCAGTGCAGGGGCAGCCTCCACCAGGCCCCCACTCATGTCTCCCACCACCCCCACCCCTAGCAGTGCAGGGGCAGCACCACCAGGCCCCCACTCATGTCCCCTATCACCCCCACCCCCCAGCAGTGCAGGGGCATCCTCCACCAGGCCCCCACTCATGTCCCCTATCACCTCCACCCCCTAGCAGTGCAGGGGCAGCACCACCAGGCCCCCACTAATGTCCCCTATCACCCCCACCCCCTAGCAGTGCAGGGGCAGCACCACCAGGCCCCCACTCATGTCCCCTATCACCCCCACCACCCAGCAGTGCAGAGGCAGCCTCCACCAGGCCCCCACTCATGTCTCCCACCACCCCCACCCCCTAGCAGTGCAGGGGCAGCACCACCAGGCCCCCACTCATGTCTCCCACCACCCCCACCCCCTAGCAGTGCAGGGCACCCTCCACCAGGCCCCCACTCATGTCTCCCACCCAGCCCACCCCCCAGGACTGTGGGGCAGCCTCCACCAGGCCCCCACTCATGTCTCCCACCATCCCCACCCCCCAGCCACCAGGGGCAGCCTCCACCAGGCCCCCACTCATGTCTAACACCACCCCCACCCCCTAGCAGTGCAGGGGCAGCCTCCACCAGGCCCCCACTCATGTCCCCTATCACCCCCACCCCCTAGCAGTGCAGGGGCAGCACCACCAGGCCCCCACTCATGTCCCCTATCACCCCCACCCCCCAGCAGTGCAGGGGCAGCCTCCACCAGGCTCCCACTCATGTCTCCCACCACCCCCCAGCCACCAGGGGCACCCTCCACCAGGCCCCTACTCATGTCTCCCACCACCCCCACCCCCTAGCAGTGCAGGGGCAGCACCACCAGGCCCCCACTCAGGTCTCCCACCACCCCCAGCCCCCAGCAGTGCAGGGGCACCCTCCACCAGGCCCCCACTCATGTCCCCTATCACCCCACCCCCCAGCAGTGCAGGGGCAGCCTCCACCAGTCCCCCACTCATGCCTCCCACCACCCCCAAACCCTAGCAGTGCAGGGACAGCCTCCACCAGGCCCCCACTCATGTCTCTCATCACCCCCACCCCCCAGCATTGCAGGGCACACTCCACCAGGCCCCCACTCATCTCCAACTCATGTCCCCCTGCACCCCCACCCCCCAGCATCCAGGGGCACCCTCCACCAGGCCCCCACTCATGTCCCCCTGCACCCCCACCCCTCCAGCATCCAGGGGCACCCTCCACCAGGCCCCCACTCATGTCTCCCACCACCCCCACCCCCTAGCAGTGCAGGGGCAGCCTCCACCAGGCCCCCACTCATGTCTCCCACCACCCCCACCCCCTAGCAGTGCAGGGGCAGCCTCCACCAGGCCCCCACTCATGTCTCCCACCACCCCCACCCCCTAGCAGTGCAGGGGCAGCCTCCACCAGGCCCCCACTCATGTCTCCCACCCCCCACCCACCCCAGCACTGTGGGGCACCCTCCACCAGGCCCCCACTCATGTCTCCCACCACCCCCACCCCCCCAGCAGTGCAGGGGCAGCCTCCACCAGGCCCCCACTCATGTCCAACCCATGTCTCCCACCACCCCCACCCCCCAGCAGTGCAGGGGCACCCTCCACCAGGCCCCCACTCATGTCTCCCATCACCCCCACCCCCCACCATTGCAGGGCACCCTCCACCAGGCCCCCACTCATGTCCCCTATCACCCCCACCCCCCAGCAGTGCAGGGGCAGCCTCCACCAGGCCCCCACTCATGTCTCCCACCACCCCCCCAGCCACCAGGGGCACGCTCCACCAGGCCCCCACTCATGTCTCCCACCACCCCCACCCCCCAGCAGTGCAGGGGCAGCCTCCACCAGGCCCCCACTCATGTCTCCCACCACCCCCAGCCACCAGGGGCAGCCTCCACCAGGCCCCCACACATGTCCCCCTGCCCACAGGCCCTAACAATCCTCAAGCATGGGCCTCATGGCCAGCCACCACAGCCCAAAGACACAACCAAGTATTACATGCGCCCATGATACTACTCCAATGGAAACAATGTAAATGAACACATGTGTCTCACACACACACAATGGTTGCAAGTGAACCTGAAAACCCATATCATGACATGCATGAAAACAATGAGATGAAAGCACACATCGAAGAATGAAAAAATCAAAATAATGTATTAAAAACAACAGTAACGGCAATCAAAATTAAACAATATACACAAGTATAAAATAAATAAAATTAAGCTGGCTGTCCCTTTTCAAAATAAAATCAATAAATGATAATTCAACAAAATGTCTTCCAAAGTTCAAGTCCATAAAAAGGAAATGAAGGGAAAAAAGAAATAGAAAACCATTGCTCCATGGAAAAAAATATTCATAGTAAAAAAAATATCCAAATGCAACGTCCAACTATGTACAAAGTATTCAGGGTCCATCTAAAATGGAAGTATATACAAAAGGTGGAGCAGTGTCCGTCGACTCCAAATAAAAATAAACAATAAAGGAAACCTATCACTAAATAACTATATACAATGGTGGCGGGCCAGTCCAGCGGCTCACTCAGTGGTGTTCCGGGCAAGGGCATCATCGAACTCCTCGTCTATGTCCCGGAGGCGGTCCTGTTCCATGGCCCTGAGGGTCCGCAGGGACGCCGACATGTTCACCTCCAACTCCCTGCGGATTGCCTCGAGGCACTCGGCCCGCTTCAGGGCCCTCCGCATGGAGTTCTCCACCCTGACCATCGTGAGCCGCGCCTCTTCCGCCCGCCGCAGCTCTGCATCTATGGCGTGGCCCAACCGCTGCCACACGGAAGACACTGCCCGTCCAGGGTCCTCCTGCCCTCCGGCCGATGCCTGCCCCTCTGATGTTGAAGGCCCCGAGCTATCGTGGCTCCCACCTACAGCCTCCTGCTGCTGCAGCTGCTGCTGTCCATGTACCCTGTCCGATGGTCACTGCACATCCTCCTCCAGCTGGGGTGCAGTCGTTGATGTGGCCACCCCTGCTGGACGTCCGACTCCCGACTGTGGCAGGGATCTGTTGTCCACCAGCCTGGCCGCACGGTCGGAGGCAGCTCCACAGGGCACCCAGGTGACACATGGGTGGGAAGATGGCATGGAGGACGACTGGGGCATAGGGGGTTCTGTGGAGAAGGGGGTCGGAACAAGGTCCAGGAAACGGAGGAATCCAGCCCTGGTGAGCTGTCCCAGTGGGTCAACGCGGTCAACGAGCCATGCGAGAAGACGTGCAGACTCATCATGAAAAGACTGCAGGTCAGCTCGCATGGCCCGTTGATGCAACGCCACCCCACCCTGGACAGGCTCAACCTGGTGCAGGATAGCCACATCCGCAGGGAGAGGAAGGCCAGGTGTTGTAAGCCAATCCCCTCCCTGGGAACGGGTCTGGAGGTAGGCATCCCCGCTGGTGCAAGATGATGCAGTGACAGGAGCAGGGACAGGATTGCACACAGGCACCTCCGTGGCGGCCTGTGCTGCCTCCTGTCCCTGATCCTGCACTGCACCACTAGCACCAGTGGAATCCCCACCTCCAGACCCCGCCTCTGTCGCTTGCACGGCCTCCTCCTCCACCAAACCCCCCACCAACCTGGATGATTCCGTGCCATCTTCCTCCGTTGGGCCCTGTGGGGTCCCAGCTCCCCCTTCTGCTGCCGAGGAGTCCAACTCCAACCTCCGCCTCTTGGACCTCCCCTCGGCAGCTGCGGCCTGGGACACGGCACCGGACTCCTCACTCCCCGACGAGATCAGAACCTGGGAGGGGATCCGGGCCTTGCGTCTCCGGCTGGTGGTGTGACCCCTGCCGCTGTGCTCCACAGCACCTTCTCCGCCCTCTTCATCAGTTGACGCTGCAGACAGGGAGAAAGAAAACACAGGCATCAGGGCACTGTAAAATGGACTCATACACACATGACAGTTATACATGAGTGGCATTGGTAAACCTCAGACATGGCATCACAATCCCCAACACACATGTCATTTCAACTTGCACACATGAGCCATACCACAGCCATATTGCAACAGCCAGCACCATCCATTCACATACAACAGCATGAGCAGCCAAAGGTCATCCACACATCACATGCAACATAGGGAGTACACTACACATGCACACACACCACCAAACTTGCAACTGTTGCAGTGTTCCGATCGACATCCATGTCACACCTGACAATCATTCCTCCACATCCTGTGCCATGCAAGCCCACACACACAAGCACCATCCATGTGTCACACATGAGACCCCTCGCATGTGTCACCCTCACGGCCCTGTACACCCCCCCCTACTTGCCCACATAAAAATACATGTTCAACCTGCACACTCCTGGCACACCACCACACGCACAGCTTACAATCAGTATGCATGTACACTTACCGCTCGACTCCAGACGGGTCTGCCTCTCAAGGACCTGGATGTGGAGTGCTGGGGATATGCGTTCCAGGACCCTCATCTAATCTTCCGACAAGTGGCCCCGGCGCCCCTTAGCATCCGCTGCCTTCAGGAGGCGCCGGGCCTTGTTGAGGGTCCTGGACCTGAAGTCCTCCCAGCGCTTCCTGACACGTTCGTAGTCGTGGACTGCCACCTCCTCCGCGTTGATGGCAGTCACGATGTCCATCCAGATCCAAGTCCGTCCTTCCTTGTCGGTGCGCAACCTTCCGAAGAGGGCATCATACTGCCCCAGGACATGCTCCACCAGGACACCAACTTCAGTGGCAGTGAAGCTGGTGCCCCTCTGCCTCCTTGGCCGGGGGTTGCCACTGGTGCCAGATGTTGCAGTGCCCGACATGGCAACCCCAGAGGCAGGAGTGGGTGGGCAACTGGGTCCTGCGGCTGGGC
Source organism: Ambystoma mexicanum (assembly GCF_040938575.1). Classification (NCBI taxonomy): domain Eukaryota; kingdom Metazoa; phylum Chordata; class Amphibia; order Caudata; family Ambystomatidae; genus Ambystoma; species Ambystoma mexicanum. The sequence goes on along the minus strand of NC_090937.1, from coordinate 564,365,144 downwards.
TGTGGGGCGATGGAAAAGCAGTCAGGAGTCTTCGGTTCCAGTAGGGGTGGTCACAGCAACAGCACCCCTGGCTGATCTGCAGGCAGCAAATGGCAGGGCACGTGGGCAGCAGGCAGTCAGGCAGCAGCAGATGGCAGGTGGTACGTGCTCAGGGCTCTGGGGGGCAGTAATTCGGCCTTCTCTGTGTGTGAAAGCGTGGCCAGCTTGATACGGAGTGATTTTGCACGTGAAAATCCAGCACGTCTGCGTGTAATTCGAGGAAAGGCCCTTAGCGCGTAAGCGCGTCAGCCTATGCGCGTCTATGAAGTCACGTGCACATTGAATATGGCACACGTTTGAAATGTTGCGTGTTAAAAAAATGAAATACACGTCCGAGTGTCAAAGCGTGTAATTGGTGGAAATGGCCTTAGCGCGTACACGCAGAAGTGACAAAGCGTGTAATTGGTGGAAATGGCCCTACACGCGGAAGTGACAAAGCATGTAATTGGTGGAAATGGCCCTAGCGTGTACACGCGGAAGTGACGCTGGACGTGTGGGCCTGCATAAAAGGTACATGTAGAACACCATTTCCTTGTACGTGCTTTTCGTGGAGAGCGAGTGGGTGAAATCTGTACTTCTTGTCGTCTCACACGCGATTTACTTCACGGTGTTTCAAGTTCGTACTCCCTGTTACCTCTGACAGCTTTTTCTCTTTTTTCTCTTTTTCTGGTTTTCCTGGGCCTGTTCCCTCAAACAGCGTTCCCTTTTACTGTTGTCCTGTCTCCTCAGACAGCGTACAATTCTTCTTTTGGCGGGGTGTTGCCAACGCGCACACACGCTTCTTTTTCACGCTCTTTTTCCTGGCAGACGGTGAGTCACGCACGTATCTAACATCTGTGCTTGCCCCGTGTGTAGCCTACCCCTTCAGAGGTCATTCTAGGCTGCGTGTGACACGCATACGTTCATTCTTGTGTTACTGGGTGCCACAGCGTAGTGCAAGTTTTTTTTTCCGCACACGTGGTCTAGGAGGGGTTGCGTGCACGTCATCTCCCTTTTTTGGGCTTCCTGTGCGTTGCGTGACTGTCATCTTTCCCCAGGGGTCACATTCAGCGTTGCTAGAGCACTAGGGTACAATTACCATCTGATACCCAACCCCTTTGACCCCCAATTGCCCAGGACAATAGTTTACAGCCACTCCCATACGCACATTAACATCAGTGCCATGGTTGGGAGGCGAGGAATCCGTAAGGGTAGCAAAGGTGGACGAGCCACAAGTGGTGGCCGTGGTGGATCCGGTAGGGGACGTGGTCGTTACTTGCAGGGTGACCCTGTCCCCCCATGTGTGGAGGACCAGTCAAGGGAACCCATAATCCCCCCCACCCCCCTGGTTGAGGCTGATGTGGCTGACACCATCCATGCTCAGCCCTTGTTGGACCAGCCCATTGTGGCACCAGACCTGGCTGACTCCATGGCTGACTTCCAGGTCAGCAGGCCTATGACACGTGCGCTGGTGCACGTTGATGTCATTAGGCCATGTGGATCAGGGGCAGCAAGGTCATCTGCTGCCCCAAGTAGGCAGGGTGGAGAGGCTGCAGGGGCAGCTGCTGCTCCATCCACCCCAGCTCTCACACACCCATCCTGGACAGTGTCGGTCCTAGTCCATCCTGCTGACATTCCCCCTGACACCATTACACTTGAGCCAATGCCTGCACCAACTCCCATGCTGAGTGTGCAATCCCACACTCCTGATACAGAGACCACCAGGGCTCCTGCCCCTAGTGTCCAGAGCGGCGTAGGACACTCAGGATCACCACCACCTTCCAAGCGGAAGAGGAAGAGTGCTCGTCCGGCACAGGCTGATGCCCCAGACACGGCTACACAGTCCGGCCCGTCGAGGAAGCCCAGCTTTACGGATGCCGAACTCAATGCACTTGTCGAGTATGTGTCCGCACCTGATAACGAAATGGTCATTGTTGCAGGATCCAAGACCACACCTGCACAATGCCAGGCACACTGGCAGACCGTTGCGGACATCGTAAGTGCCCTTGGAATCGTGAGGCGCACAGCCAATGATTGCTATAAGCGCTGGAATGACCTAAAGCGCAGGGCAAAGAATAAGCTGGCCTCAAGTCATGCCGCAACTCTAGTGACTGGAGGTGGGTCTCCAGTAGAAGACATGGAACTCACTCCACATGAGTCAGTCGCTGGGACCTACGTCACGGAGGAACAGATCCAAGGCGTGGGAGATCTGCCTGATTATGAGGCATTGTCCGGTGAGTGCACATGCATGTGTGTGTCATCCATGTGCATGGTGTGTGTGTGAGGGCTTCTGTTTGTGTGCCAGGTGAGGGTGTGTGCGCCTGAGTCGTTTGGGTCACCCATGTGCTTCATGCAATACATTCTGCGCAGCAGCATTTGGCCATAGCAGTATCCCTTCTGCCAACAGTAGACATCTAGCCCAACAGCACGCCAGTTGCCCTTGAAGTGTCACCTTGCCACAACATTGTTGCTTATTTTTCTCTGTTCATTCAGGCAGATTGTTTGCATTCCACCACTTTTACTAGGCATTTCTCAGTCCTCTAGTCACATGTCTGACATGGCTATGGTAAAGTGGAGTGACTTTGTTACCTGGATATCATTTGTTTAGACATGTCCCTGTGCAATCGGACCATTTTGGACTGGCAGCTCCAGGTGAAAAATCAGACCTGTTTGAATTAGAAAAGCTATTACATGAGGGAACTGGACTGAATGAATAAGTGCTGCCCTCCTCTCCATCTTCACTCAATAGCAATGGTACATGCCATCTGTGTGATGGCATGTGTATTTCACCTGGCAATCACAGGCCAATGTGTGATGCCACTGCCAGGCAGCATGCAGAAAATGTGTTCATCTTCCATCTTGGTGTCATCAGTGAGTGCCGTTTGCCTACCCTTCATACGCAGTGAGGGTGCATGCATGGGAGGGTTTTAGTCATGTGGGACATGTGTCAATCAAGTACTGGTTCTGTTGCTTCTCAGCCCTCATTGTCTGCCATGGTGCTAATGCCTGTTTCCATTTGTTTGCTTTTATGTCTTTGCAGGGGAAGACGCACCTGATACTGCTGGGGTTGTGGAGATGGTGCAGACCCAGGAGGGGTCTGAGGGCCGACCGACCACCAGTGAGGGACGTGGTGTGGTGGTGGGTGAGAACCCACAACTGCTGCAGGTCGTGCTCTCAAGGGGTGTCTCTGGCTGCACCTCCCCCGAGCTGTACTCAGGTGTTGATTCGGATGATGAGACCTACGTGCCGTCGCAGGTGAGTGTTCCTGGGAGGGATTCTGTTCTGTCCGACCCACCTGCACCAGGTTCAGAACCCTCAATGGGGATGTCAGTGTTGGCAGCTACGCCTTTGGTGGTTACGGATGCAGGGTCACACTCCGCGACATCTGATCCTGTTCCTGTGCCAGCAGATCAGAGGGGGAATGCAGTCCTGCAGCCTCAGGCAGTGCCGGCACAGCAAGGCGCAGTTCGCTTTGCCCCAGACAGGTGTGGTGCCCGCCGACGTGGTGGCCATACGCCACCTGGCAATACCGCATGGGAGCAATCCATTTACAGTATGGCAACCCAACAGGCAGCATCATCAGAGATGATGGCTCAGGCCATGGATAGGGTGGCCACTTCCATTGTCCCCCCCGAAAGGCTGATGGAGCGACTACAGCAGGCAACCGACTCCATCTGCCAGTCACACAGGGAGGACATGTTGGCGTCCAACAGGGACAGGCGGGCGGCACTGGCGACTCTGCAGGAAGCCATCTCCATAGAGTCCCAGGGCCACAGGGAAGCCCTGAGGCTGGAACTCCTTCACCTCAGGACGACTCTTGTTGAGGTTGAGACTTCAACAAACCGAAGGACAGAACAGCAGCTGGAGCATCTCACCCGTACGCTCTCAGCTAAGATGCAGGCAACTAGGCCGGAGGTCCGGGCATCCAGTGAGTTGTTGCATAGGGACCTCCGCACACTCATCCTCCAGAACGAGACCTACCACACCCGCATGCTTGCAGCCATGGAGGAACAGACTAGGGCCTTGCGTGGGCTGCCTCCCATAGTGCCACCACCTCTGGATGCAGCTACACAGGGTGATAATAGCGACAGCAGTGATACTCCCACAATAGGGTAGCCGTGTGGGCCATGAGCCCATGGAGGTGGTTTTTTTTCGCAAGATCCACACAGGTGGGTTTTGGTGTGCACCCTGTCCTCGGACCTCTTGGGTGGCCTCCCCAACCCCCCTGGGCCCATTAATGGCCATTTTTGATTTTTTTTTTTTTTTTTGGGACAGTGTGTTGCCTTGTGTGGCTCCCGTGGGCATACGCTGCATTGTGGCTGGGCACATGCAGGCTTGTCATGTATTTAGTTCAGATGCTTGGGTTTTTGTCACACACACCCCTCCTGCTTCCCATTTCCATGGGCTTGCAAAGGGTGTGCCCAAGTGACATTGACGTACATGGTGACATTGGACTCCCACTACATGTGTGGGTAGTCTAGTCAATACTGTGTATACATTCCTAGTGCATATTGCTGTTGTGTTGTACACTGCATGTTGCATTGATGTGTAACTCATCATCCATGTCTACCTCCTAATTTGCAGGTCCTTTCCTCATGTCTACACAAGGCCCTCTACTTTGGAGATGGGGTCCATGTTGGCAGCAGTGCACCTACAACTCTACATGGCGGCAACACTGTACAGTTGGAAGTGGTGGGAGTGCAGGCATTTCCAGGTGGTGAGACTACTAATTCCTTACATTCGTAATGTCATGTTAATGGTAGTTTTGAGGGTCAGTAGCTGATAAGTGTTATTGCTAAAAACCTGCTCAAGAGTGTTGTTGGTCCTGCATTACTGTGAGCATTTCAGGTGTCGCGAGTTTCAATTAGGGACACTGTACTTTGTGACACTTGTGTCATGTTGTGGGGATTACTTTGTTTACCTGCACATAGCATGACATGGCATGGTGTGTCGTGTGGCGGTGCTGGGGATGGGTTGGGTGACATGGCACTGTCCTCATGTTGCATTTTGCAAGTGGGTATTCATTTTAGCTGCATGAATGTGTTTTTTCACGAAACTGCATTGGTGGTGTCTGTGTAGGTAGGGATGCACACATTGTAACACTTCCAGGTGAACAATCTCAGGCTGATATGGTTTTGACGGTTGATTCTCCAGACATTCAGGATCAGTGTCAGGTTGAGTCATCATTGATTGCCAGATGGTATGTGCCAGGGCAGTGTGCACTCCACAGGGGTGTGATTTCTATGTGAAGTAATTAGCCACTAGCTGTGTACGGGCTGCCTCCCCCCGTGCCCTTTCCCCTCCCATGCACAGCGGGCGTGCATGTGGTTGGGGATGTGGGGGCACCACCATGTCCACGGCCAGGCCCCGGCGTGTTGCAATGTTGTGCAGGACACATGCTGCCACTATGATCCTGCACACTACTGGGGGAGCGTATAACAGCTGCCCGCCAGAACGGTCAAGGGAGCGAAAGCGTGACTTAAGCACTCCAAATGTGTGCTCCACTATGCCCCTGGTTGCAATGTGGGCTGTGTTATATCTTACCTCGGGTAGCGTGGTGGGGTTCCGAATTGGCGTCATCATGTGGGGGCTGAGAGGGTAGGCACTGTCCCCTGTGGAGGTGGCGATGGGTATCATTGGTGGGGTTGTGACCTTGCTCAGTATCTGACATGCATGCATGTGCAGTGGCATTCATACTCACCAAGCAGCCATGTATCGCCATGCCGCCCAGGTTCTAGGTCCCGGTTTAGGGTGGACATTCAGTAAATGAAGCTGTCGTGGGTGGACCCGGGATAGTTGGCATATACTGAGGTGATGATTCCCTTGGCATTACATACTACCTGCACGTTGATGGAATGCCAGTGCTTGCGGTTCCTATAGATGTGCTCAGATGCCCTTTGGGGACGTAGAGCCACATGGGTGCAGTCGATGGCACCTAGCACTTTGGGGAATCATGCCACACCGTAAAAATCCAGGGCGGCAGCATGCCTTTCTGCAGGTGTTCTGGGCAGGTATATGTGCCTGCGGACTGATGGGCGTGCAGTGATGATGTTCAAGTCCTGGTGTAGGCAGCGTGACTGCGTGGCCTGTGACACCCCACCCACTATGGCACTTGTCTGCTGAAATGATCCAGTGGCTAAGAAGTGCAGTACATTGAGGACCTTCTCCAGGGGGCTGAGTGCTTGGGAGCACAGGGTGGGTGATGTGAGGTCATCCTCCCACTCACTCACCAGGTCCAGTATTATGTGCGGTGGAAACCTGTACCTCCCATACACCTGGTCTTCAGGCATCCCGAAAAGGCTGGTTCTGGGTGTGAAAATTCTGGCCCTGACTATCCTCCTCCTCCTCCTTTGGTAGCCCACGGCCACTGCAGCTAGGCACAGTATATTCATCCTGGCGTCTGAGCTTGTTAGTTTTTTGCGTGCAAATGTATGCGTCGCGGGTCGACGTATGCCTGCTTCCTACTGGCATACGTGTTTCTTTGCGCGTGTTGTAGGCGAGCGTGTGAAACTTCCCGCGCACCCCTGAAATCCAGTACCCAGGCCAATAGCGTGTGGAAATTCACGCGCACCCCGGAATACACGTGAGCTGATGTACTCACGAATTACTGCCCCCCAGTGCCCCGAGCAGCCTCCCACGTGCCATCTACTGCTGCCTGCCTGCCTGCCTGCCTGCTGCCACCGTGCCCTGCCATTTGGTGCCTGCACATCAGCCATCTGCAGGGGTCCAGTTGCTGTGTCCACCCCTGCTGGAACAGAAGACTCCCGACTGGGATAACATCGCTCCACAGCCCAGCCCCAGGACCCAGTTGCCCACCCACTCCTGCCTCTGGGGTTGCCATGTCGGGCACTTCGACATCTGGCACCAGTGGCAACCCCAGGCCAGAGGGGCACCAGCTTCACTGCCACCGAAGTTGGTGTCCTGGTGGAGCATGTCCTGGGGCAGTATGATGCCCTCTTTGGATCGTCCCGCGCCAGCAAGGAAGGACGGGAGAGGATGTGGCCGACTGTGTGGTTGCCATCAACGTGCAGGGGCTGGCAACCCGTGACGTCCAGAAGATTAAGAAGCGCTGGGAGGACTTGAGGTCCAGGACCCTCGTGAAGGCCCGGCGCCTCGTGGAGGGGGGCCGGGGCCGCATCAGTTCCATCCAGATGAGGGTCCTGGAACGCGTACGCCCAGCGCTCCACGCCCAGATCCTTGAGAGGGAGACCTGTCTGGAGTTGAGCGGTAAGTGGCCAAGCATTGCTGTGTGAGACAGGGCATGTTGCAGTGTGCTGGTTGTCTGATACTTGCCTGTATGTGTGACATAGGCCATGTACGCATGTATGTGTGCAGGGACATCATGGTAATGCATGTGCGACCAGTGATGTGTGAACCACATGGTCGTTGCATGTGTTTAAATGCGACATGGGGAGCCCTATGCAGATTTTACACATGAGAGCATGCCAGTCTCTGTTCCTGGACATGGGTGGGGGTGAGGGATGGGTGCTGATGCCAGGTACATATATGGTAGCCATGTCTGTGTGCCTGACCTGCGTGTCTGTGACTTGTGAATGCCATGGATGCATGACACATGTGTGTGACAATGCACAGATTCACTGATGCAGCCTAGTTATCCTTGTATCCGCTGTGTTTGGGGTGTATGAGGCCAGATGGATGTGACTGAGGTGAAGTGTGTGCATGTGATAGGCATGACCCATGATGCATGTGAGTTCCATATCATTGTATGTTTCAAGAGTCCATTGGACATGTATGGAAATGTCCATGGCATGCACCATGCCTGCTACTGTGTGTGATTTGCCTGGACTGACCCATGTGTTGTGGAGGGACATGATGGAAGTGTACTTTGGCAGTGGTACTCATCTGCTATTGCTTCCTGTCTAGGGGACCATTGTACAGTACCCTGATGCTTGTGTTCTATGTCTCCCTCTACGCAGCGGCTAGTGAAGAAGAGGGCGGAGACGGTGCTGTGGAGCAAGGCGGCGGGGATGCCCCCACGGCTGCAGCGGAAGGGGTGGGTGAGCCCCCACAGGGGCCTGCTACGGCGGAAGACGGTGAGGAGCCATCCAGGTTGGTGGTTTCCACAGAGGAGGAGGAGGCCGCCACTGAGGCACACATGGGGCCTGGTGGGGGCATCCCTGCTGGTGCAAGTGGTGCAGTCCAGTGGCAGGGGCAGGAGGCAGCACAGGTCACCGTGGAGGGGCCTGTGCATGTCGCTGTCCCTGACCCTGTGAATGCACCACCATGCACCAGCAGGGATGCCCCGTCCCAGGCCTGTCCGCAGGTAGAGGGGATGTCCATGTCACCTGACTCCCCTCCACCTGTGGACGAGGGGAGCCGTGGCCGTATGGAGAAGGTCCTGATTGGGGTCGCGATGCGCGCAGGTGCAATTCGTGATGACGTGCGTGCTTCCCGGGAGGAGCACGCACGTCATCACGAAGAGCACCGTGCCGACGTGGCCCAATTGGGATCTTCCATGTTCGGGGGTTTCCTGCATGTGTCGGCCAATATGGCGGCCCTCTCCTCCTCTGTGGAGGCTATACGCCGGTCGTTCTCCTTGCCGTCTTCCGGCCCAGATGCCACCAGGGCCCCCTGTGGACCTGCCCTGACCAATGCAGCCAGCTCGGGAGTCGGAGGTCCAGCAGGGGTGGACACCACAGCAACTGTACCCCAGCAGATGGAGGATGTACCGGCATCATCAGGCAGGGCACGTGCACGCCGGCGTCGGTGGATTCCATCAGCCTGGATGCCGTCGTGCTGGCAGAGGCAGTTGCGTCGGAGGCAGCAGCAGAGTCAACGTGGGAGGCATCATGGCTCGGGGCCATCAACATCGGAGGGGCAGGCATCGGCCGGAGAGCAGAAGGACCCAGGACGGGAAGTGTCTTCCGTGTGGCTGCGGTTGGGCCAGCAGATAGGTGCGAAGCGGCGGCGGGCGGAAGAGGTGCGGCTCACGATGGTCAGGGCGGAGAACTCCATGCGGAGGGCCCTGAGGCGGGCCGAGTGCCTCGAGGCAATCCGCAGGGGGTTGGAGGAGCAGATGGCGTCGTCCCTGTGGACCCTCGGGGCCATGGAACAGGACCGCCTCCGGGACATCGAAGAGGAGTTTGATGATGCCCTGGCCCGGAACACCACGGAGTGAGCCGCTGGACTTGCCCGCCGCCTTTGTATATAGTTCTTTAGTTTTAGGTTTCCTTTGTTTCTTCTTATGATTTGGAGTCGACGGACACTGCTCCACTTTTTGTATATAGTTGCATTTTAGTTAGGGTTTTTGTAGGTTTCCTTTGTTCAGTTGGGCTCATGGACCCTTGGATGTTTTGTAAATAGTTCTTCATTGGATTGTTTGATTTTTTTTTTTTTTATTTATTCACCATGGAGCAATGGTCTTTGCATTTCTTTTTCTCTCTCGGATTGATTTTATTTTTAATGTGACTTTGGACAATATTTTTTTGAATTTGGATTTGTAGTTTTAATTTTTTTTGACGGACATGCAGCTTATCTTTTTTTCATTGCCATTGTAGTTTGTTTCGTTTCATTTCATTTGCATTCAATTTTTTTTAATACAATTTTGTTTTCATACTTCACTGTGTGGTATCATCTCATTGGTTTCATGCATGTCATGTTGGGTGTTTTCCCATTCAATTGCAACCATTGTGTGTGACGGACATGGGTTCATTTGCTTTATGAACATTGGGGGTGTAACATGTAATTTCCATTTCCATGTGGGTGAATGGGTCACTTGGTAGGGCCTTTTGGCTGTGGAGGCTGACCATAACGCACATGATTGGGGATTGTGAGGACCTGGGTGCAGGGGGACATGAGCGGGGGCCTGGTGGAGGGTGCCCCTGCACTTCTGGGGGGTGGGGGTGGTGGGAGACATGAGTTGGACATGAGTGGGGCCTGGTGGAGGGTGCCCCTGCACTGCTGGGGGGTGGGGGTGGTGGGAGACATGAGTTGGACATGAGTGGGGGCCTGGTGGAGGGTGCCCTGCAATGCTGGGGGGTGGGGGTGATGGGATACATGAGTGGGGGCCTTGTGGAGGGTGCCCTGCAATGCTGGGGGGTGGGGGTGATGGGAGACATGAGTGGGGGCCTGGTGGAGGGTGCCCTGCACAGCTGGGGGGTGGGGGTGGTGGGAGACATGAGTAGGGGCCTGGTGGAGGGTGCCCTGCACTGCTGGGGGGTGGGGGTGGTGGGAGACATGAGTGGGGGCCTGGTGGAGGGTGCCCCTGGATTCTGCGGGGTGTGGGTGCAGGGGGACATGAGTGGGGGCCTGGTGGAGGGTGCCCCTGCACTGCTGGGGGGTGGGGGTGGTGGGAGACATGAGCTGGACATGAGTGGGGGCCTGGTGGAGGGTGCCCCTGGATTCTGGGGGGTGGGGTGCAGGGAGACATGAGTGGGGGCCTGGTGGAGGATGCCCCTGCACTGCTGGGGGGTGGGGGTGGTGGGAGACATGAGTTGGACATGAGTGGGGGCCTGGTGGAGGGTGCCCCTGCACTGCTGGGGGGTGGGGGTGGTGGGAGACATGAGTGGGGGCCTGGTGGAGGGTGCCCTGCAATGCTGGGGGGAGGGGGTGGTGGGAGACATGAGTGGGGGCCTGGTGGTGCTGCCCCTGCACTGCTAGGGGGTGGGGGCGGTGGGAGACATGAGTGGGGGCCTGGTGGAGGGTGCCCCTGGATGCTGGGGGGTGGGGGTGCAGGGGGACATGAGTTGGACATGAGTGGGGGCCTGGTGGAGGGTGCCCTGGAATGCTGGGGGGTGGGGGTGATGGGAGACATGAGTGGGGGCCTGGTGGAGGGTGCCCTGCAATGCTGGGGGGTGGGGGTGATGGGAGACATGAGTGGGGGCCTGGTGGAGGGTGCCCCTGGATGCTGGGGGGTGGGGGTGCAGGGGGCCATGAGTGGGGGCCTGGTGGAGGGTGCCCCTGGATGCTGGGGGGTGGGGGTGCAGGGGGCCATGAGTGGGGGTCTGGTGGAGGGTGCCCCTGCACTGCTGTGGGGTGGGGGTGATGGGAGACATGAGTGGGGGCCTGGTGGAGGGTGCCCTGCAATGCTGGGGGGTAGGGGTGATGGGAGACATGAGTGGGGGCCTGGTGGAGGATGCCCCTGCACTGCTGGGGGGTGGGGGTGGTGGGAGACCTGAGTGGGGGCCTGGTGGAGGGTGCCCCTGGATGCTGGGGGGTGGGGGTGCAGGGGGACATGAGTGGGGGCCTGGTGGAGGGTGCCCTGCACTGCTGGGGGGTGGGGGTGGTGGGAGACATGAGTGGGGGCCTGTTGGAGGGTGCCCCTGGTTGCTGGGGGTGGGGGTGGTGGGAGACATGAGTGGGGGCCTGGTGGAGGGTGCCCCTGGATGCTGGGGGGTGGGGGTGCAGGGGGACATGAGTTTGACATGAGTGGGGGCCTGGTGGAGGGTGCCCTGCAATGCTGGGGGGTGGGGGTGATGGGAGACATGAGTGGGGGCCTGGTGGAGGGTGCCCCTGGATGCTGGGGGGTGGGGGTGCAGGGGGCCATGAGTGGGGGCCTGGTGGAGGGTGCCCCTGGATGCTGGGGGGTGGGGGTGCAGGGGGCCATGAGTGGGGGACTGGTGGAGGGTGCCCCTGCACTACTGGGGGGTGGGGGTGATGGGAGACATGAGTGGGGGCCTGGTGGAGGGTGCCCTGCAATGCTGGGGGGTGGGGGTGATGGGAGACATGAGTGGGGGCCTGGTGGAGGGTGCCCCTGCACTGCTGGGGGGTGGGGGTGGTGGGAGACATGAGTGGGAGCCTGGTGGAGGGTGCCCCTGGATGCTTGGGGGTGGGGGTGCAGGGGGACATGAGTGGGGGCCTGGTGGAGGGTGCCCCTGCACTGCTGGGGGGTGGGGGTGGTGGTAGACATGAGTTGGACATGAGTGGGGGCCTGGTGGAGGGTGCCCCTGGATGCTGGGGGGTGGGGGTGCAGGGGGATATGAGTGGGGGACTGGTGGAGGGTGCCCCTGCACTGCTGGTGGGTGGGGGTGGTGGGAGACATGAGTTGGACATGAGTGGGGGCCTGGTGGAGGGTGCCCCTGGACTGCTGGGGGGTGGGGTGGTGGGAGACATGGGTGGGGGCCTGGTGGAGGGTGCCCTGCAATGCTGGGTGGTGGGGGTGGTGGGAGACATGAGTGGGGGCCTGGTGGTGCTGCCCCTGCACTGCTAGGGGGTGGGGGTGGTGGGAGACATGAGTGGGGGCCTGGTGGAGGGTGCCCCTGGATGCTGGGGGGTGGGGGTGCAGGGGACATGAGTTGGACATGAGTGGGGGCCTGGTGGAGGGTGCCCTGCAATGCTGGGGGTGATGAGAGACATGAGTGGGGGCCTGGTGGAGGGTGCCCTGCAATGCTGGGGGGTGGGGGTGATGGGAGACATGAGTGGGGGCCTGGTGGAGGGTGCCCCTGGATGCTGGGGGGTGGGGGTGCAGGGGGCCATGAGTGGGGGCCTGGTGGAGGGTGCCCCTGGATGCTGGGGGTTGGGGGTGCAGGGGGCCATGAGTGGGGGCCTGGTGGAGGGTGCCCCTGCACTGCTGGGAGGTGGGGGTGATGGGAGACATGAGTGGGGGCCTGGTGGAGGGTGCCCTGCAATGCTGGGGGGTGGGGGTGATGGGAGACATGAGTGGGGGCCTGGTGGAGGGTGCCCCTGGATGCTGTGGGGTGGGGGTGCAGGGGGACATGAGTGGGGGCCTGGTGGAGGGTGTCCCTGCACTGCTGGGGGGTGGGGGTGGAGGGAGACATGAGTTGGACATGAGTGGGGGCCTGGTGGAGGGTGCCCTGCAATGCTGGGGGGTGGGGGTGATGGGAGACATGAGTGGGGGCCTGGTGGAGGGTGCCCTGCAATGCTGGGGGGTGGGGGTGATGGGAGACATGAGTGGGGGCCTGGTGGAGGGTGCACTGCAATGCTGGGGGGTGGGGGTGGTGGGAGACGAGTTGGACATGAGTGGGGGCCTGGTGGAGGGTGCCCCTGCACTGCTGGGGGGTGGGGGTGGTGGGAGACATGAGTGGGGACCTGGTTGAGGGTGCACTGCAATGCTGGGGGTGGGGGTGATGGGAGACATGAGTGGGGGCCTGGTGGAGGGTGCCCTGCAATGCTGGGGGGTGGGGGTGATGGGAGACATGAGTGGGGCCTGGTGGAGGGTGCCCCTGGATGCTGGGGGTGCAGGGGGCCATGAGTGGGGGCCTGGTGAAGGGTGCCCCTGGATGCTGGGGGGTGGGGGTGATAGGGGACATGAATGGGGGCCTGGTGAAGGGTGCCCCACAGTGCTGGGGGGTGGGGGTGCTGGGTGACATGAGCAGGTGTGCAGGGTTGTCCCCTGTGGTGTCGGCTGCCTGCAGGGGCCGTGGAGGGTGTACAGGGAATACCTGGGAGCACACAGCCAAATCGCGTGTAGAATTTCCCGCGTACCCCTGAAATACACGTACCCAGCCAAATCGCGTGTGGAAATTCCTGCGCACGTACCCGGCCAAATCACGTGTGGGACTTCCCGCGCACCCCTGAAATCCACGTACCATGCCAAATCGCGTGTGAAACTTCCCGCGTACCCCTGAGATCCACGTACCCAGCCAAGTCGCGTGTGGAAATTCCTGCGCACCTACCCGGCCAAATCACGTGTGAAACTTCCTGCGCACCCCTGAGATCCACGTACCCAGCCAAGTCGCGTGTGGAAATTCCTGCGCACGTACCCGGCCAAATCGCGTGTGGAACTTCCTGCGCACCCCTGAAATCCACGTACCCTGCCAAATCGCGTGTGAGACTTCCCGCGCACCCCTGAGATCCACGTACCCAGCCAAATCGCGTGTGGAAATTCCTGCGCACATACCCGGCCAAATCGCGTGTGGAACTTCCCGCGCACCTCTGAAATCCACGTACCCTGCCAAATCGCGTGTGAGACTTCCCGCGCACCTCTGAGATCCACGTACCCAGCCAATTCGCGTGTGGAAATTCCTGCGCACGTACCCCGCCAAATCGCGTGTGGAACTTCCCGCGCACCCCTGAAATCCACGTAACCTGCCAAATCGCATGTGAGACTTCCCGCGCACACCTGAGATCCACGTACCCAGCCAAATCGCGTGTGGAAATTCCTGAGCACCTACCCAGCCAAGTCGCGTGTGGAAATTCCTGCGCACGTACCCGGCCAAATCGCGTGTGGAACTTCCCGCTACCCCTGAAATCCACGAACCCTGCCAAATCGCGTGTGAGACTTCCCGCGCACCCCTGAGATCCACGTACCCAGCCAAATCGCGTGTGGAAATTCCTGCGCACGTACCCGGCCAAATCGCGTGTGGAACTTCCCGCGCACCCCTGAAATCCACGTACCCTGCTAAATCGCATGTGAAACTTCCCGCGCACCCCGGAATACAGGCACACATTATTTTTCAGTCAGCGGGTGTCCGTGTTTGTGGGTACCCCTTTGCACGTCATTTGTCCTGGAGGGCCACAGTATAGGACATTCATCATAGCTGTATATAGGTGCTATTTGTTGGCACACCTTTTGGCGCACATTTATTACAGGCGCAGAGAAGCTACCGCCTGCTTTCTTGTGGCGGTCGTGTTTGTGCCTGTGCGCTGGTTTGACCGTGCACTTTTTTGCCCTATTCGATTCCATGAATACGTGTTGTAGGCGAGCGTGTGGGCGTTCCGCGCACTTGCACCTTGTACTTCCCCCGTGATGCCCACATTTTGGCAAGTTGTTCCCCATTCCGAGTGTTACGCCCCGTGTTCCGCCTACTTTTGTTGTGTGCGCCGCGCTATGTGCGATTTTCGCTGTGGCCTGTGCGATTTTCGCTGTGGCCTGTGCGATTTTAGCTGTGACCTGGCGCACGCCGTTAGATGGCCTGTGCGCCAACGTGCGCCGCGCACTTTTTTAGCGCACATCCGATGGTTTTCTCGCGCACGGCCTTCCATGAATCGATGTGCGCTGCTTTTCGTGCGATTTTCGCACTTGCACTGTGATTTTCGCTATTCCACTGCGAATCGAACGTTTTTGGCCACTTGCGCCGCGCTAATTATTCCATGAATCGGCCTGTAGATCTGTAAGAGGCATTTCTGCATTGCAATCAGAGTACATTTGTCCAAAACATGAAAGATCAGTATCAGCATTTTGAAATATAAATGTTTTATCCTTCGTCTTTGCATGTAGACTCTGAATCTTTGAAGGCATTCTTCACCAATGTTGTAGAGAAGAAAACAATATTAGTACATACATTTCATCACTACAACTCTACAAATTAAATGTACAATGAAAGCCAATGCCACTCAAAATGTATACATGCACAGGAAACATGTTCTATGGGCATTTATATGTGTTCATTTCATTGGGGACTCAAAACTGCATTTGCTATACAAAATAGTTGTTTCTAGTGTCAAAAACAAAGAGCTTCACCAAAAAGGTAGAGTTTGCATGTGCAGTGAAATAGTATTTCCTACAGGTAGAGAAGGCACCATCCCAAATGTGAAATGCACACAGAACAGTGTTGTTTGCACATTTACACAGGTTAATTATTCTGAGTAGGAAACATGAATATATAATGAGGCTCAACTGGTTACAGAAAGTTAGGTTTTCAACAGATGGAAATATGTAAGTGGGAAAATATGTTCTAGGAAACACAGGAATCAAATACAAAGTGGTTGACTTGAGCAACAAAACAGTTTCTTGTTATATAAGTAACTGGCAGACCAGATTTAGGCCTGCAAAATCAGGGCCTAAATATACATGTATGCTGCAGAAATCCTGTGTATTCCAGGGCCACTCGCAATGTGTAATTTCCCACAGGGCAGCACTATACAGACATATATAGGTGTTAATTTCATTGGAAAGGGAAAAACTAGTATTTAGAGACTTAAGATTACAGCTGTGACCTATACAGTGTGATAAACAAAGCAGAAAATGAAATAGGTAGAGTTTGTATGAGATGCAAAATTACATTTTGCAAAATGTAAGGAAGGCAATGCTTTACAGGAAAGCACTTACCCCAAAGTTATACATGTACATAGAGATGTTTTGTTTAGCATTTACATATGTAAATGATTCTGATTTGGAAAAATTGCTTTATCTTGAGGCTGGACTGGTTAGAGAAATCTGGGTTTTCAAAGGCTATACATTTTACCAGGGCAGAGATATTTGGTAAGGGATACACTTTTCAAATACAATAGTGCTCGGTAGGAGTAAAGACAGCTTCTTGTTATGAGGGTAACCTCTTAGGTAAGAATTATGGTTCAGAAGCATGGACTGCATTGAGTTGTATACTATAGAAAGTCTGACTGCTAGAGTCAATCAAAAAATGTAAATTACCACAGAGTAGCACTGTGCAGCCATTTAAAGCTGTTCATTTCATTGGAGAGCATGAACAGATTTTAGATGGACCTATCACATTCAGACATTTTGTAGCATACATCTCAATGTACATCCTGCTTCTCCAAACCAAAATACAATGTTCTTTCAAATCAAAGACCCCCCAGCTCCTCAAGGTTGGCAGTAACCGTGTAACACCGAATCTGGAACCTACCTTCCTGGTGCCACCGTGACAGTACAAGTCCCGGTGGCGCGGGAAGTCAGGTGCTGGATTTTGTATGAAACCCATTTCAATGAGTAGGTGGGTTGCAGCACTGGCACCATTGCGAACAGTGCCGGTATTTCCGTGCTGAATCTGCCTACCCAGCCCATTGCACCCAGCAGGGTCAGACCTGTTGGGCGCAGCGGGCCCGGCATGCAGACTTGTAGTGTGGCGGTCAAGAAACAAGGGTGCTGTTGAGCTTACCGGCACCCCTGTTTCTGACCCCGCCACACTTTTAATGACGCCCTACTGTCGTTAGAATACACACATTTTTCAGAAAACCCTTCATACAAAACCTAATTTGTAAACTTCAGTAACTTAAAAAGAAAATACTTACTATAGCTCACACATACCACACTGCAAATAAACCTTTAAATATGTAAATATTTACTAACACTTACTTTCAACTTATTCAAAGGATCCATAGATGTTCATATCAAACAAAGATTCAGCATCTGTACACTGGGTTCTACAATCAGAATGGCAAACATATTCAACATGAAGCCTATGATACTTTAAAAAAATCAATGACACAAGAGGACTCCTACTATTAGTAGAAATTCAAACTAGAAGTAATTTCTATGAAAACAGAGATGGAGTTCAGATACCGTGGCTGGTTTTAAAACTGTGTGGCTGATTGGAGACAGTTGCTTCTGTTGGTTACTGATTTATTTATTGTGATAAACTAAATATTAACATAAACCTGGGTTGGACTGATTTCAGAATGAAATGGTTTGTATTATAAGAATGTGATGGTCCACAGGTTCTCCTAAATTGTTGAGTCTGAGAAGCACAGGGCAGACAGATGTCATACTGATTAATAGTGGTGGCAATGATTTGGGTAATATATGAGGTATGTCTATTTCTTTCACGATGAAACAAGACTTGGAAAAACAAATGGAACTTTCTCCTTACACCACCTTCATCTTTCCCAATCTCACTCAAAAGCAAAAATGAAAGTGGACCACCTGATTTAATTACAAAATAGAAACATCTTGCATACATGTTAATAAAGTAGTTTCAGCTTTCATCAGAGACTGAAAACAATTATAGATATCAAACAAAAACATCCAGTACGACATGTCTAACCTATATAGACATGAAGGAGTACACCTAACTGATGAAGGGAATGCTCTCTTACTTGACAACATTAGAACAATACTGTAAATGTGCTGACATACTACACTCAAAACAGTATTTTCATTTGCTACTTATAACACTCATGTGCATGTATAAACATGTATCAAATACATATTTTCTAATCATTATCAATAGTGATATTTATGTTCTATGGGTGGCTCTTAAAAGCACCAACCACCAAAAACAATGTACACCTCAAATGTCCAGCAGTAAGTGTATAAATGCACTCCTCAACGCATACAGTTGCTAACGATGCAGGTCTATTCCAGTAGAACTAAAAATATATACCACTATCTTTCAACATGTAGCTGGAAACAACCAATGAAATAATCAACATAAAATACTATTGTGACAAAATGTACACATACAGCTCACCTGTATAGTAAGGGCTATGCGGTTCAACACTCGACGTACCATTGATGTGTCGATAGTCACAGCTATGTGTGAGCCCCTTTTGGCGATGGGTATATGTATATTTCTACATACACGAAAAAAAACATATGTGCAGAGGTTTCAAAGTTCAAATGATTTCAGGCTACAAGTAGGGAGAAGAAAAAATATTAATATATACAATTTTGACCTCCACATACGCAAGATCATATGTTTATTTGGCGTAAATGTAATGTTATATGCAGCAGTAGATGCTTGCCGTGTAGCCGCGGGTATACAGACCTGTTACATAGCTGCGGCTATAATAGAAGCACATGAGTTTTTATTTTTCTATTTCTAAAACCCAAAGGTTGGTCCTGAAATGGTCAGTTATGGCAGAGAGTAAAAGAGCATTTTGCACCTTGAAAAGGAATAACAGTCTCTGCATTTTTACTGGTCCATAGAGTTGTCACTTACACAATGACAATGTCCTATTAGTTCAATAGGTGAAGACACCTAAGGTACTTGACATAATATTGGCAGCTTATCACTGTACAAACAGTACAAACAGTATAGAACCAATCAAAAATGAAATAAAGATAACCCTGTTTTCATTTTTTCAATGTTAGAAAACAGTACAGAGAGACAGTTTTGAATATTTTGTGGAAAATTACAATGTAGAAAATTATCAGAAATTGCTAGAAGAAAATGTCCCCACCAATGGAAAAATACAAGAGGAGGATGCTAAGGAGCAGCCATCGAAGAACATTCAGGCTATTCTGGATTATGTGAGTGTATTATTAAAATTCATATAACATGTATTAACCAATTATACATGTGAGTAATAGAGATAATTTTGCTTTCAGGTATGCCTTACTATTCCAAAGAGGACAGCATTGAAAGTGAAATATGTGAGAGATTCATATGTTTTATGTTGTTATTGCGCATTTGTATAGTGGTTTATATACCGTTGGTATGATCTCAAAGTGCTGTGGGTTGAACACCTTTGGAGACCGTAGTCCAGGTCAGTGGAGTGATTTGGGTAGCATAGAGTGCTTGGGTGCACTCAGTATGTGTTCAGCCAGTGGGGTTTGCATGGTGGTAGCTGCATTCTAATGTTAGTAGGTGGTTTTGAGAGATCAGTGGAATGTGTGAAGCAAGGTAGGTGGCTTCCGAGAAAGAAGACCAACCGGAAACAGCCTATTACACTACACAAGTTTCCATCCCCAAGGGTTGAAGGACAATTTACCCTATGGCAAGGTCTGAAGGGTCTGCAGGAACTGCACCACCAAAGAGAAATGTTGGGAACACGCAGTTTACAAAACAGACTCATTGAACATGGCTATCTGAGGACATTTGTGAGATGGAAAAAAGAAAACAGCAGCAAATACATTTAGAGAAATATGTCTGACCCCCAAGAGCAAAGAACCCCTCAATAGACTTTAATGTGTGACTACGTTTAGCCTTATAAGTAAAAAAGGGGACGTCCATAATCAACAAAAACGGCACCTAATGAAAAGCACAGGCGCTTTATCCAAGAAGCCTTTTTTTGGCTTCAAAAAGAACCAAAACCTGAGGGAAAGGTTAGTCCACACCAACCAACAACTGAGAATACAACTATCCATAGAAAGGAGTTGGGGTCTCCCGATTGTTAAAAGACATTACAAATGCAGACACTGTGCAGAATGAAAATTCACAGAGACCAAGCACCCATTTGAACACAGCGCCATTAAGTGGCATCTGAAAGCACACACCAACTGCAACAGTAAGGGGATCCTCTACACCATAGAATGCCCCTGCAAATGCATATATGTTGGGAAAACAATACGCCTCATCAAACAAAGCATTTGAGAACATAGATCGTGCATATGCAACAGAGTAGCTGACATGCCTTAGTAGAGCGGTATTCAAACTGTGGGGCGCGCCCCTGCAAGAGTACGCGGCCACTAACCCTGGGGGCCGTTAGAGCCAAGCAAGAAATATGTATAAAAAAAAAAAAGATTTTTCTTTTTTTTTAGATTGGAAGAAATGGGCAGGGATGGCTCACATGGTCGGGCTGAAAAGTGAGTGGCCCCCTAACCCATTATGGAGGATCTAAGGAGCCAGCCCAGTGAAACAATGAGCACTCCCTCAGCTGCTTTTTCCAGCTGAGGGAGTGCTCCTGGGCTGGCTGAACTGTCAAAGGGAAACACTATTTCCCTTTGACAGTTCAGTTTAGCTCCCCAGCCGCATATGCTCACTGAGCCATGCAAGTGCTGAGGACTTTTGCTTCGCCAGCATTGCATAGCTCATTGGAAATGCTGGCTGGGGCACTGCATGTCTGTATGTGCGATGGGGAGCTCCTGCGCCTCCTCGCACAGATGGACACAGACGTACATAGCAGCCTGGATCAGGGAATTTCAGCACCTACACGCAGTCCAATGCAGGTACTTTTATGTTCATTTTCTTTTATTTAAACATGTGTATGGATGAGTGTATGCTTGTGTTATGAGTGAGTGTATGGTGATGGATGCTCGTGTGAATGATAGAGTGATTGCTGTATGAATGTGTGTGTGTGTGTTAGTTTGTTTTGTTCTGTTGAGCTGATTTTGGCAAGTGGTGGATAGAGGGGGGAGGAGGGTTTTACAACAACAGCATTTTAGAAATGCCTAAATGCACAATCCCCCCACGTGTCAAAATCAGCTCTCCTTCTGAGGTGCTGTGGAGCACAGGAGACAGGGATGGTATTTTATTTTTACTGGATTTCTATCATAGATGTCCAGTCAAAAATACTATGCTTTCCCCCTTGGCACCCTAGCACCTTTCATACACACATAATCATGTTCATTGTGTTAGGCCCAGCGGGTCCCAGGGGACAGGGATTGTATCTTTTTACTGGACATCTATCATAGAAGTCCAGTAAAAAATGTCAATCGGATCCCCGTCAATATCCTAAAGTAGGTAGAGGACGAACTGCACAAGCTACTTGAGAAAGACATCATTGAGCCGGCCACCGGCCCTACCACCTGGGTGTCCCCGATAGTGCCAGTCCCAAAGAAAGGGTCAGAAGTGATCAGTCTCTGCGTGGACATAAGGCACCCTAACCAAGCCATTCAGTGAGAACGACACCTGGCCCCACGTATCACTGACATGATCTATCTCCTGAATGGGGCCAAAGTGTTCTCAAAACTGGACCTGCAGAAAGGCTATCATCAACTTGTACTGAGCCCTGAAAGTAGGAATATCACCACCTTTGTCACACACTTAGGCCTCTTCCGCTACAATAGGCTAAGCTTCGGTGTATCCTCAGCTGCGGAAATATTCCAGGCCGAGGTGCACAACATTATGAAGCACATAGCCAACTGCCTCAACTATAGCAGCGACACCCTGGTCTTCGGCACCGATGTCAACAAACACGATGAGGCACTAATGAAAGTGTGCAAGGCCCTGGACACAGCAAACCTCACCCTAAACCGTGACAAGTGTGAATTTCGGAAAAACATGTTGAAATTCTTTGGGCACATATTTTCAGAGGTGGGCATGACTCCGGACCCCGACAAAGTGGCTGCGCTGAATGATACTGCACCCCCAGCCAATGTCTCAGAGCTGTGCTCTTTCCTAGGGCTTGCCAGCTACTGTACGCGCTCTATCAAGGACTTTGCGACCGTAAGTGAACCCTTACGACTGCTAACTAAACAGGACGTCACTTTCCACTGGACAGATGAGTGCCAAAAGGCATTTGAAATCATCAGGAAAAGAGTTGCCAAGGCCAAGAACATGTCTTATTATGACCCCAGCTGTCTAACAGAACTTACAGTGGACACCAGCCCGGTAGGTCTGGGAGCCATACTGGCACAAGTGGACCCAAGCGATCCATCGAAGAAACATGTAGTCGCATACGCCAGCCGTAGTCTCTCGGCCACTGAACAGGCCTATTCCCAGGTGGAAAAGGAAGGCCTTGCCGTGGTGTGGGCGTGTGAGCACTTCCATCTCTTCCTGTACGGCAAACCATTTCGAGTCATCACAGACCATCAGGCACTATTATTCCGGTATGGCAATCCCCATGCGAAAATGTCACCCCGAATAGCTCGCAGGTGGTTGCAGCTGCAAGTCTACACCTTTGAAATTGTGCATCGGCCGGGCAAAGGGGACAACCCAGCGGATTTCTTATCCAGAAGATCCCGGGAGGGGTGCACACCAGAACCCTCAGTGGCAGATATGTATCTTCGGTACCTCATACACCAATCCATCCCGGGAAGGGATAGATGTTGAAATCATAGCCTGAAAAACAGAAAATTACCTGGCTTGTCAAATCATCCACAAGGGTCTTGAATCGGGCATGTGGAGAAAAGCCTGCGAGAGAGGAAGAGCAGCTGGGGCCCGGGACACTCAGAGGTGGAACGGTTCGTGCAGGTGAAAGACGAACTGGCACTATTGGATGATCACCTGCTCCTGAAGGACTGAAAACTGGTAATCCCACCATCCCTACGAGGGAAAATCATAGAGCTGGCTCATGAGAATCACAGAGGGATGGTGTCGACCAAACGCACGTTGCGCCAGAAAGTGGGGTTCCCCAATATGAACTCCATGGTGGATGAAACCTTGAAAGCATACCCTACATGTAGCCTAAACACACCGATCTGCCACCCGGAACCCTTGAAAATGTCATAGTTTCCGCAAGGAGTATGGGAAGTGGTGGCAGCTGACTTCTTCGGGCCCATAGAAGGAGGAAAGTACGTGCTGGTGGTAATGGACGAGAACTCCTGATATCCGGAGGCCTAACTCATTTCCTCAACTGCCTCCCATCATGTTCTCCCCGCAGTGGGCCATATATTGTTCGCCTGTGGCATTCTGAGAGTACATAGACAGACAAAGGGCCCCGGTTCAACGGACACCAATTTACACAATTTGCAAACTATCTCGGGTTTCATCACCGGAAGATAACCCCTTTGTGGCCGCATGCCAACGGGATGATAGAGCGTTTCATGGCCAACCTAAAGAGGGTGCTCCAGATAGCCAACCTGACGGGGCAGCGGTATGAACAGGTACTGAACTAGCTGATGAGTGACTACTGGAGTGCGCCCCACAGCACCACTAGGCAAACCCCCTCGGAAGTGATGTTTGGGCGAGACGTCTAAACAAGAATCCCCCAAGCCATGCCAAGGGAGCAGAGTGCCGATCTTGACAAGGAGATGAGAGCATGCGATGAAGCCACCAAGGAACGCATGAAGGAATACGCAGGTAACCGGAGAGGGGCACAAGTGCCCCAGATCGAGGTTTGAGATGTTGTGGCAGTGAAACAAACCCAGGCCCACAAGCATAACTCAATCCTCCAAGAGGAACCGCTGCTGGTCACGCAGAAGAAGGGCTCCATGATCATGGCGCAGGGCTTGGGAGGCCCCATCACCAGAAACTCATTGAATTTCAAAGGCATCCCCTCACTGGGAGATCGCCGACTAAGTGGTCGCGTGGTTATTCCCATTGGCTATGTCTCAGACAATCATGAAGACACAGATGACTCAGACCTTGAAGATCCTGCTGTGAGCGAGGTTGGCGGGATCCCGCCAGAATTCGTGAGCTCGGAACAAGCCGCACCGCTGGATTGATGAAATGGGTTAGCGACCCATCTCAGATGCTCACCTGTTGTGAACACCCTGGTAACTCTTTAAAAAGGGGGGAGATGTCACGTTGATGTCTCCATGGTAATGTGAGGTGGGTGGTTGGGGTGAGGGGAAGTGACGCTGGGGTAATAGCATGTGAGGGGGTGGAGGGAGGTGGGGCAAGTTAGATCTGTGTGAGAGTGAATAAAGAAAGATGTTGCATTCACTCTGTGTCCACGTCATTGTGTAAGTGTGCCACGCGCCATATCCCCAGGCCTACCCACGCCTCAACAGTAGGGGACATGGACATCACCTTTGAGCAGATTAAGGACAAAAAGTTGCAGATTGCTGGAATAGAAATCCATAGATCACCTATGAATGTGAACTGTTTGCAACAAATGAACAGAATGAAGTGCAGAAACTAGTTTAGCTGAAACCACCAGTGCCACGAGGGCGGAAGAGGTTGCATTGTATTCAGTGAATTTAACTGCTGCCCTACATCAATAATATGTTATCTACATATACATTCTACTTATCTATTTGAAATTATAAAGCGCCTAACGGCCCTGAGGCATCGTGGCACTGTTACAGACAGATTTGCTTAAAATACATGGTACAGTAGGAGGCAGAATATGCATGCAGTGACACAATCAGGCAGAGATACATATACATATAGTTGCAGAGAAGGGTAAGGATAGGACAGGTTCCAAGGTTACAAGGGAAGCTGATGTTTCCTACATACATGGAGGGCAGGGCTAGTTAAAGATCTTGATTTTGAGCGCTCTGCAGAACGCTGTGAAAGAAGGTTCCTTCCTAAGTGATAGTGGTAGCACGTTCCAATTCTTTGGTGTCACGAAAGGGAAGCTTGCGCCTCCAGCTTTGGTTCTTTTAAAGGTGGGGATTGAGAGCTGGTCAGAGTGCTGGGCCCACTTGGGTCTGAGTGAAGTGGCACAGTGGATTCTTTCTGAGAGGTATGGAGGAGCAGAGAGAGAGAGGCACATGTGTGTGATGGATAGGGTCTTAAAGAGTATCTGCTCTTTGATTAAGAGCCAGTGAGCGTCCCTTCTTGCTTGGGAAATGTGTTCCCTTTTTGGAATGCTTAGTGCAGCTCTAAGAGAGTTATTTTGTGTGATTTGCAATTTGCTGAGGATTTTATATGATGTACCTAGAAGCAGGGCATTGCAATAGTCTAGCTTAGCTCCAATTGTAGCTCTTGCTACGTTTAAACAGTTTAGGGATGAGAGGTATAGTTTGACCGCATGTATGATCTTGGTTGTTAGTGCAGCAGAGGAAGAGATGGCATGTACTTGCCGCGTCATAGAGAGGGGGGAGCCCAGGAAGGCTCAAAGTGTTTTGACTGCTGATGAGGCGGTGATTACAATGTTCTCAATGCTGAATAAGTTGTATTTACTGTCAAGCTTGTTTAGGATTTCTTTGGGGCCTGCTAAGAGTAGCTCTGTTTTGTCCCCATTGAGACACAGGCCATTGGCTGCCATTCAAGCCTGGATCAGGGCATATGTTTCCTTGAGTGTGGCTGCTTCCGGTTCATAGGAGCCTGAGAGGGGGAGTATCATCGGCATAGTTGATGTAGGCTATGCCGTGAGCATCTAGGTCATTCAAGAGTGGTAGGGTAAATAGATTGTATTGGGTGGGCGAGGTGTAGGAGCCCTGGGGGACTCCACAGTGGAAGGGAGTAGGGGTAGCACAGGCCTGGTCAGAAAATGCTCTCATAAGTCTGGCGGTGATCCATGCTGTGGCTTCCTGGGATAAATGGGCTGCCTCCCTGAGGTGTCTGCAGAGGGTCTTGCGATCTACTAGATCAAAAGCTGCTGACAGATCCAGGAGCAGCAGTAGGGCTGGCTTACCTTTGTCCATGGTAGCCCCTAGTTGGATTTTAAGGTTGAGTAGGGCTGTCTCAGTACCGTGGTGAGGACGTAAACCTGATTGCTTCTTACCTAGTATGTTATTGCTTTCCAGAAAGGGTTGGATTTGCAAGTAGGCAGCTTTGTCAAGTATCTTGAGCAGGAAGGGAATGGTAGTTATTGGTAGAGGTATGATACTCGATGAGAATGAAACATTAATAAAGGCTGTGAGAAAAGGGGCTAGTGCGTCTGCACAGTCTTTGATAAGGACAGCAGGGCAGATATCATCCTTCCATGAGGATGGCTTGATATGTTCCATGATGTCCAAGACTTCTGTCTCCGTTACTTCTCTGAAGGAGAAGAACTTTGGGTGTTTGTTGTGATGGTTAGGTAATGAAGTATAGGGAGCACTGGTCTTGGGCAGTGCTTGAAATTGGGAGTTGATTTTTTCCTGGAGGGTGTTTATTTTATTCAGCATGGTAGTTTGTATGTTGTTACACCAGGTTACATCTTACACAGTTTCCTGTGTGTTACTAGGTGGGGCTGCCAATTCTTTGAATATTGCAAAGAGTTCTTTAGACTCAGATTTAGCGTTAGAGATCCTAGAGTTGTAACATGAGGATTTGGCCAGGGTGATTGCCTTTTTATAGCGTGTGGTGAGAGTTTTGTAGGCCTTGAGGGACAAGTCAGTCGGGCAGGTTTGCCAGGTGGGGAGCGCGGAACGCTTTAAGGATCTTAGATTGAATAATTATTCAGTGAACCATGAGTTGTCATGTTTCTTAGTCTTAGCTTTTTTTCTTTCTAGCGGGGCAATGGCATCTACTGCAGTTCTGATGGTGGAGTTACAGAGTTCTACCAGAGCCAGGGGGTCATTGGAGAACGGGGGCCTAAGGGCCGAGGTCTCAATGAGAGGGAGGCTCCTTTCTTTGTTGAGCGGCCAAGAGGATCTGGCCAGAGCAGGGGGTGTAAACGTATTGGGTTTGATGGTGTTTTTGGAAGGAAAGTGAAAGTTTATGAGGTGGTGGTCGGTCCAGGGGCCGGGGTATTTAGAACTGATATCCATGTTACAGTTGTGGTCAGCTATCCAATCTAGCATGCAACCTTTTGTGTGAGTCGGTTCAGTGACTCTCTGGAGGAGGCCCCGATCGTGGAGTGCTTTGGCAAGGGATTTGCTTTGCTGGTCTTTTGGGTCTTTGAAGCCAAGGTTAAAGTCACCTAGGAGGATGGCTTTGTTGTTATGTTTAATGTTGTCACCTAACTGGTGAAGAAGATTAGCTTGAAAGTCTAGTAGGGGTCATGGGGGGCGATAGATGATGTGTAGGGAGATTATATTATTGGGTGAGAGGGAGAGTTTGACAGATAGGGCATCTGTGCTGTCAGTTGATGAGTTTACTTGTCAAATGGCCAGGGAGTCTTTGATGATGGGGGTCACAGCACCTCCTTTGTTGGAAGTTCTATCCTTGTGGAAAATGGCGTAACCTGGCAGGAGGGCTAGACCGATGGAGGGGCCAGAGGCTTCATGTAGCCAGGTTTCGGTGATGGCAAGAAGATCCAGATCCAGGGGTGAGAGATATACAGGTGGGGTTCTGTGCAGTCATGCACCTTCTTCGGTCTAGTGCTTGGCAGGAGTGAGAAGTTGTCTGAGGATGTTGACGTCAGTTTCTGTTTTGTCTTGCTGTGCTTCATCTAATATGCCTGTTCACATGTATGTCACATACTACAATGTGCAACACACCCCTGGCATGAAAGGGGTCGGAATGAGATAGAATAACATGGGCAAGACAGTAATCCCCTACATACTAAATATATTGTTTCAGAAAACCATGGTAAACTACTGTGGGGGCACAAGGTAGACATTGTTTTTGGAATAACCCTTTAGGTGCGTATGACAACAATTAGGTCACATTAGTGTTATTTATTTTATTTAATGGCATGAACTATGGACTTGAAAAGGCTTAGAACAAAGCACTACAGAATTTGAACCATCTGCTGCATACATTGGAAACCATTGTGTAACGTACCTCACACACGACACACAAATAGTTGTCTTTCCAGCAGCAGACATACTGCAAAAAGTGGGTGAATGTGAAATTAGAATAATGGTGAAGTGTAGAAATGGCATGACAAAAGAAAAACGTTTTGGGAATGTCTGGTGGATAAAAGTTTAGTGTTCCATTGTGATGGAATTTGGGAGATTAGAACAAGATAAGAATGGTACTTGTAATTTGAATACAAGTGTAGGAATACACACTATCAGAAAATTGCCTTGGCCTGTTAATGGCTCCACTGTAGTGCCAAACGGAGGATAGGTTATAATCAATATAGCTTATATACATGCCCATTAATATTGGTTTGGAACTAGTTATAAAGAGAGCCAATGGCAAGAAACAACTCCTTAAAACTACCATATGCTATTGTGACATATGGGAAGCAGTCAACATATGCAACAAAAAGGATGATCTGGGGGTCGTAAGTAGACAGTGCGCTGGTTGATACCACAAATATAAGGTGATATATTAGGCCTGCTGCATTGGCTACCCTTCCACTGGTGCCCCCTAGTGAACACCAGGACAGGTAAGTAGAAAGTTGAACAGGGAAGGTAAGCACAGTGCACAGATCCCAAAATTTCTGATTAAAAGTCCATTTGTAAGCGTATTTATTTGGCTTCAAATCCCAATTTAATTGTTCGCAGAACAGCCGACACGTGTTTCGACCTATCTGGTCGTTATCAAGGCTGCGCATTAATCAAAAAATAATATATTCATGTATATAAATGAGAAACCATGGGCAAAACATATAACATCCCTCAACATACGCATCAGCCTTTTCTATTCAGCAGATATTTGAGGGTCTCTTGGATCTGTAGACTTGTTCAAGAAGCAAGGAATGCTGTGAATAAACACTTAGATGAAAGTGCCCTGTGATGCAGTGCGAGAGGGCGGTAGTGGATGCATCCAGGGAGATGCCGTTCAATTTCCAAGAGCTATATAATTGGACTGCCACCACAAATAATGCCTTCACTGCCATACATGCCAACATCCGTCATGGTCTAACTTATATGCTTACACTACACTATGCGTGGACTTTAAAACAGCAACACATACGACCTTGGCGGTAAGAGGTTAATGGTGCTGGTAAAGGTGACGGAGCCGTCAACCCCTTACCGCCCCATCACGAGTTTGCTCGCGGGAACTCGCTAAGGACACCTGGTAAAACCAGGCATCCTTACCGGGTCCGGCAAGCAGTCCAGGATACTAACAATGGGCCCATTATTAACGGGCCCATTGTTAGCATCCTCCCCATTCCCATTGAGCCCTCTGAGGACTCAATGGAAATGGGGATGTACCGGGTCCGGGTTCCTTGAATGAGGAATTACCGGGCCCTCCAAGGTCAGAATGGCCCGGTAATTCCTCATTCAAGGAACCCGGACCCGGTACCCGGTATGAGGGTAGCCATGCCGCTAATAGCGGCATGGTTACCTCCATACTCCTAATGACCCCTGTCTATCATTATTGGAGACATTGGAACACCAATAAACACTGCATTGCTACAGTGTTGGGGGTGTCCAGAGGAATGAAATGGACTGGTGACACCCTGACAAATACCACCCTGCAACTGGTACCATCAGCAAAGTTAAACGAGCACCAATTGACATTACTACTAAAAATGCCACAGTGAAAAGCATCCCATGAACAATTCAAACTATGCGTGAGATGGTTTTAAATTCCAGTGCCACACAGGAGGGACAACAATTCTTCTGGTGCAAAGTCGGTTGCAGGCTCTCAATTTTAGGGGACTGGATGACAGTTTTGAAAGTTGGTCATAACTGGGGCTATTAATTAAATGTTCTCTTGACCCCCCACCTTCCTTTAAGACCAGAAAGCTGAATAGCTATTACACCGTTCGGTGGCCAATTGGATGCAGCTGTCACCCCAATTCAGGGGCTATTTAGGTTCACAATGGCTACTAATCATTGGAGGTGTGGGCCATCTAAAAGATGAGCCAAACAGATCAGCCTGTGGCAGTTGGTGAGCTGGTGCAAGTGGTTCTATGTCACGTGACTTAAGCCCCTTCCAACTGTGAATCACTGCTCATCTTTTCATGGCTTCTTGTTTTTCTGCTCTTTTTTCCCTTCTTAAGTAGCCTTCCAGACTTTTTTCTTTTGCAGTTGGTGATCTGGTACACGTGGATCTAGGTCACATGACCTACATTCCACCCACTGCTCAACGATACCCAGATTTCTTTATTAACTGTTGAATCTCAAGGAATCTTGCCTTGGAGTCTGAAATGAACGGCAGACAAAGAAAAGTGCACTTCTTATTTGGAACTTCCCCAACTGTAAGGACTCATGATCTGACCCCCTTCTGTTCGAAACGTAGGTAAGCTCCTTTAAATATGTCTTTCACCGCTCTCTTCCAACAGTCCATAGCCACCATCACCACTCATCGTCACCGAAGCCACTCACCAGCATTATCACGGACACCACACCACAGAATACTCTACCATGTCACCATAGACCCGATCAGCACTCCTTCCTCCACCTCTGCACAAAAAATGATGCTCGCCAACGTCTGCCCAGCAATCAGCCACACAGAATACATTGCTGATCTCACCACACACAACTTAGACACTATCTTTATTACTGAGACATGAATTACATCCACCCCTACCTATCTCCTAGACATCCTGATCCCCAAAGGATACAACATTCTAAAAGTAGATCATATATGGCATCATGGTCATGCACCCACCTGAAGATCACTCCATAGGCTTCTTTAAAACCTCTACTCCCCCTTTGTGTCATGCCCTTTGGAAACAGTCACCTTCCACCTCATCTTCAGGTCACCCAGGTACAACCACTCCTTCATCAGAGACTTCATGATCTTGCTTAACAGCATGTCTCTCCTGAATGCCAGCAACATCTTCATCAGTGGCTTTAGTATCCCTAGCAATCGAGCAACTAAGCCCAAAAAGGAGGTAGATCTCCACTGCCCTAGTATTACTCTGAATCTCAAACAGGACTCAAAAGACCCAACACAAAACGTAATATCTTCTACCTCATCATCACCATCCTTTGCATCTACCGGTACAGCTCTCCAATCCTGCTTAAATTGCTGGACCATCGGCCAATCCCCTTTGACATAAGTCACACCACCCTAGTCAAGAACAGAAGCCCAGCAAGCATGCCTTCGGATCATTCAATAACCCACCTGTGGAAGTTCTCACAGAAGATCTCACCAACTTCCACATTACATGAGCTGATCGACCTTAGAAAAACCAGGACTGTGAATTGCTTCTCCAAGAACTCCAAGAACTCAGCATCACTCTCACAACCAAGATTGCCCCTCATGCTCCTGTGAAACAATGCAGCCTCAAACATACACCTTTAAAGAACTCAATCTGAACAAAAGGAGCATCAGAAAAAAAGAAAGACTTGGCAACACAACAATCCAGCAGTGACACAGTGCCCAAAATATGGTAAAGGATAGACTGCTGCACAGTGTGTCTACACTTGGCACCAGCATTTCAATCCATGTTCACACGGGGAGGTTCCAATATAACGTGATGTGGTTTGCATATCAAAACAGTGCCAGTGCTATCATCTAAGGTGAATGCTAGATTGCTCAAGATTCCATCTGCACTTAGTCCTGCACTCCTACCCACATTTGCAAGTGGATTTATTAACAAAGTTGTAAGGTACACTGACAAAAAACTAGGAGGTGTTCAGTTAAAATATGACTGTCCTTCTTTAAGTGAGTGATACTTGCTTAAGATGTGAGCGACTGCGTAGTATATTTGTATTTGGTACATTTGGTAAAAGTCCCTAATACTTTTTTAAATAGCGTATGTTTCATGATTTTTAAAGATACTCCAGACTGGGGCGACTGGCATGCCAATCTCAGGCCAATTTCAAGCATTCCTCATTTATTTATTTATTTATTTATTTACAAGAACTATTTGATTTTACAAAGACAAAGACGCCTCCCAGCTTTGTGCTCTTTCTCATCTTCATTTGAACGTTTGGTTTTCAATTTTTTTTCAGTTTCCTGCAGACCTTCTGTTTCTCTTTGGGCTATTTGCGCTACAGCAATTTGTAGAATTTTTGCTGTGGCGATTGCCAATGAAGTTTTTTGCAGCTTATCAGGCCTGGCCACCATACCTCCTCCTCTCGGACTGAGAAGGGATCTAAGACAGTTGACAGGTAGATTTATCTGATGTTTTGTAGCGCCGGACCCAACGTCAGTACATTTCGGACGGATTCTACTGCCTCTGCTTCTTTACACAACCTCAGGTGTTTGTAATGACGATGCCTCTGATGTGTAGAATTTCACTGTCGGTAGTAAATTTAGTCTTGCTTTTAGGAAGATCTGTCTCAGTGGTCTGCTGGGAATGTTTTTGTATATTTCCGCTGGATCGTTAAATTTCCTTGGGAGTGATGGCAGATGGCCTAGAAGTTTGTTCTTCTCTGCCTTCTCCAGGGTGCCTATCCAGTCCAATTCCTCTAGTTTTCTTTTCATTCTGAGAGGGTTTTGTAGTATGTCATCCTGAGAGCAGTTAATTGACTGTAGTTGTTGGCTTTTTTGTTGCTGCCCATGATGTTATCATTTTGGATCCACCTGCCTTGATTTCTGGGCTCATTAATTTGTACAAGGGTGATGACTCTGGTAGCAGGATTTGTCTGTACAGTGACATGCTGTTGTTTTCCACTTTTGCTTTTTGTGGGAGATGAGCCCCAACTCTCTGTTAATTGCTGTTATTGATGTTGATTTGATTTGAGAACAGACAGCACTGATCTCCAGAAGAAACCTTTGATCTTTAGCCAGATTTTTTCCAGTATCATTGGCATTGCTTCGGCACCGTAGTCAAGCATGGGACGACTTTTGCTTTATAGTACTTCAGAACGGGCATCAGCGAAAAACGTCCAAATGTATTGTCCAGCATGCAGGCTTGTGTTGTCATAGAACAAGCCTTGGTCCAAAAGTATCTTTGCATGCTCATTTCAGATCGAGTGTTGTCCAGCATGACCCCCAAATATTTGAATTTGTGCACTGTTTCAATCATCGTGTTTTCCAGTTGCCAGGCTGAGGAGAGCACGCGTTTCTTCTTTCTCTCCATGGTCATCATCTTAGTTTTTTTTTGTTGATTTGCAACTTGATGCTGTTGATGTAGTCTGATAGATTAGCTAGATGGTGTTTGAGACCAATCAGTGTCTGGTTCATTAAAGTGAGTCGTCCTCATAGAGAATTCTCAGGACTAAGGTTCCCCCGATTTTTGGTGGAAATGCTTTCACGACTTTCGTTGAGTCTTTGTGGTCTCCTATGAAGGCTGTGAACAGGGCCGGGGCCAAGTATCAGCCCTACTTTGCCCCTCTTTTTATGGGGATTTCGTCCGATAGAGTGCCGTTTCTATTCAGCTTCACCCGCATGGAGGTTCTTGAACGAAGGGCTTTTATTGGTTCCAAGATCTTTTTTGTGCAGTTTCCTGCCAACAGTTTAGCCCATAGCAACGGTCTTTCTACCTTATCAAAAGCCTGGATGAGGTCTATGAATGCTAGGTATATCTTTGTCGTCCCCTCATGTGCTTTACTTTTCAGGAAGCTCAGGATCATGATGTTGATGGTAGTCCCTGAGTTTTTCCGAAAGCCGACTTGGAAAGGGTTGTCGAGGGGGGAGGACTTGGCCCATGCTTGGAATTCCCACAGTAGCAGCATACCGAACACTTTTTCAATGCAGTCGAGGAGAGCGATTGGTCGATAGTTTAGCGGGTCTGCCCTGTCGCCCTTTTTGAAGATTGGAACCACAATGGACGAGGTCCATGACCTTAGGGGTGCTCTTGCGGTGACACAATTTTCGAAGACCTTGTTAATGAATGGGGCCCACTCTTCAGGGAATGTTTTGAGGTCGATGTTGGTCACTCCATCCAGCCCCGGGGCTCGTGAGGCTTTTAAATTGCAGATGATTGATAGAATATCCTCTTCGTTGGAAAGATCGCACTATGGAGCGTTGCTCTCAAGGACATTGTTCGGCTCACACTCAACTGAGCCGCTGAAAAGGCCCGTGAAGTGGGCTGTCCAACTTGCTTTGCTCACGCAGTTCGATTGAGATGGTTCTGAGTGCGCTCCCGATGTTTTAATTAAGTTCCAGAAATCTCCAGTGTTTTTACTCCCAAGTTTTTTCAGCATCGCTTCGGAGTCTCTTTGATAAAGGAAGATCCGGTGGTTTCTCAGCCATGCTTTGTAGGACTTTGCTTCTTTTCTATGCTTTATTTGAGCCGCTGGCGAGTTTGTGATTTTTGCTTTTCTTCTAAGGTGTTTTAGGAGGTCTCTTTTTGTGACCAGCTGCGTGTCGTATTGATGAATGTTTGGGTCACTCAGTGCTGTTTTTTTTCTCATCCCTATCTTGTACGGGCTCAGTAGTGGTTGGTAATCTGGTATTGTTATGATGTTTGCTGTGTTGCCGACCGGTTATCTTTGGTAATTGGAAGTTAGGGCTTTTATTCTCGATGCTGTGAGCTTAAGACGATTTTCTTGGTAGTTGCATTCGGTTTGTGATGCACAGAACTGGGTCGCATGATTCAGAATTGCACAGGTTACTTTTAGCAGGTTGTGGTCACTTGCGGCGGTCTTGATGATTCCAAAAGACGTGGCCAGCTTTAACATGTTATCTGAAGCTGAGCTGAACGCCAGTAGGATTTCGGCCGATGGGCAGCCCAGGGCACTTTTTTAGCTGGCGAGAATGCGATGCAGAAGCCGTCAAGGTGTGGTTTTTCAGTTAGCCACGTTTCTTGTAGGGCCAAGATGTCAAAGTTGCTCAGATTAATGTCACCCTTTTTCATCAGATGTTGATGTTCCTGCGTGTTCCATGAATACATATGCAAAGTGGTGGATGATTGGGTGAGATCGGTTTGTGTCCCAGCCGATCGCACCTTGTTGCCATAGGTGGCGAGTTGCTATTTCTTGGTATAGGACGATAGAGTTTTTGGTAGCCAAGCCCACAGTTGTTTCATTGGCGAGAGGGGAGTTGTTTTTTTGGGCAGTTTTCGTATATTAGCCGATATTGTGCGTAGTGAATCTTGTGGTTTTGCAATAGTGGTTGAGTCGGTTATTGCCATGCAAGCCCCATTTTGGTGAGTCTGGTTAGATGACGAGGGGGTAGTTGGAGCCCTCTGGAAAGAGTTTTTTCTTCTCCTGTCCCCTTTGAGTTCTGTCAGCGTTGAGACGGACGGATTTCTAGTTTCGTTGGCCTTTAAATCTGAGGGCTTGGCCCTATGTTGAGGCAATCTGTGAGCATTGTACTGATCTTCGGTTGTGGACGTGTAGCAGCTTTTTTTTGGTGTGTGCTCGGGCCTGTGGTCCCCAATGGTTAGTGTGTGGCTGGCGTTTGCTAATATTGACTGGTGGAAACTGTTGTGTGACAGCTCCTCCAATGCCGTTTTGATTGAGTAGGGCAGGACAGCGGACTTTATGTGGATGTAGGCCTTTGCGATCGTCCCTCTATGATAAGGTTCAACTCGCGCATAGTCCTCTGCTCTCAGATGGTTCAAGGTGGTAATGGTGCTGAAGATGCTTCTCACTGTTCTTCTGTTGAGCATCAGCTTCTCATGATTTCTGGAGGATTGTTCTAGTTTCAGGGTTAACATTTCCGAGGTATACCTGTTCTTGCCCGGGTTGTGTCGCCAGTCTCGATCCGTTGTGGTGTAGCTCCTCCGGTTCCAT
This sequence comes from Ambystoma mexicanum, assembly GCF_040938575.1. Taxonomy (NCBI): domain Eukaryota; kingdom Metazoa; phylum Chordata; class Amphibia; order Caudata; family Ambystomatidae; genus Ambystoma; species Ambystoma mexicanum. The sequence continues at coordinate 564,329,908 of NC_090937.1, read as the reverse complement.
TCTTGTGGGCCGCCCTCGGCCTCTCCGGGGTGATTGGTTCGTGAGAGATCTCGGTTAGGGCTCTTCACTTTGAGTTTATCGTTTTGATTGTTGCTTTTTTTAAATTACTTCTTTTGCACTGTGTTCACACCGTCTGGGAGATCTTGCCGGCCAGAGAGGATGGTTTCCGTTGTTTTCTTTCTCTGACTGTCTTTAAAGGTTCTTTATGAAGTCCTATTGCAATTTTATTTGTCTTTCTGTGCTGGTTATTTTTTTCTGCTTTTCTTTTTTTTGTTGAGGAAGTTGTAGTTCTTTATTTGTTGATTTTTCACTTTGGAGGCTGTCATTTGCTTTTTCGAAATCACTGTATAAGTGCTGCGAGATGGTCATGACGGCCCTGTCTGCCCGAAAGGCGTCTGTGGTTCTGGGGGAATTCATCCCCGATTGGCACTGTCATTCCTCCGTTGTGAACCTTCTTTGGACGTTTCTGGTTTGTGTTGTTTCTTCCTTTTTCGCCGGTTCCTTGTCTTTTTTAGACATTGTTGCTGTAGTGGTTTCTGTTGTTAGCCGCGTTTGGTCGTCTGCTGTCTTGTGTAGTTTCAAGAGTGCTTGCTTGTTAGGCGTTACAGATTTTTTGGCCCTTTGTCCGCTTTCTGGCCGACCTGAGGAGATTTCGGACACAGTGTTCCTGGGTGGCGAGGCACGTTTCCGCCTCCAAATGTCTGCCTTAATGGTGCCTTTTTTTGGTGAACCTTCTTTGAAGAAGAAAACCTCAGGTAATCTAGGGCCTGTTCCTCCGTTGTTGCTCTGTTGGGAATTAAATATACTGAAGTTTCCCCAGTTCAAGTCCTTCCGTAATGCCGACTTGGGTCTTTCCTGCTCTGTTTGAGTACTTTGCGTGGAGTGCATCTCCGTTTTTGATGACTCTTTTTTGTTACTGGAGTTCCTGGTTTTTGTCTGTCCCGCTTGATCGTTCTCAATAATTGATCTGGAGTTTGTGTCTTTGTTGCCAGTGGTTGTTTTCTGTTCCATCGCTGATATATACCCTTCTAGGTATATTAGTTTAGTGCGCATCATCGCTGCCATTATGGAGCGATCTTTCAGATTGTCATTTATTGCCTCATATAGTTTACAGAAAGGGGCCAACGCGATGGTGATGGCTGACATGATTGTCGTCATGTCGAGTTTTTTTGTCGGCGTCTCCTTTTCTGTAGGGGGCCAATGGTCGCCATGACTCTGGCGCCTCTGCGGTGTGTTTAGGGATAGATTGTGGTAGACTGCCCGTGTTGGTGAGTGATATTTTGTGCTGTTTCTGCTGCACCTGCCTGGTGGCATTAAGTTTTCGTCGGGCACTCTTGCCCTCACTTGACTCAGGGGGGTTGAGTTGTCTCTTTGCTTTTGTGCATCTTCATCCATTGATTGAGATTAATTTCTGCTTGTGACTGCTCGTGAGGGCCCAACCTTTGGGTCCAAAGTTTCTTCAGCTCTCTTTTTGGGAGAGAGCGAGTTTCATGGTGATGGCTCTTGAAGGGTTAGATCCTGGGTTGTTCTAGGATTCACTTCAATGGTTTCAGGTGGCTGGTCATGTGGGAGCTTTTTTCAGTTTTACAGCTTTCCTCTGTGTTCGAGCGGGATAAGTTTGTGACCTCAGCTGAGAGATTTTACTTAGAATTCCGGCTGTCTCTGGTCACAGCTACATCCGTCAGCATGCTTGAAGGCTGTTGAATTGGAGCTAATGTAGGCTCTGAGGGGGTGCCGGTTTTCCGAATTTTTATAGCTGGCGGAGGCTCCTTGATGGCTTCTGCATCGGAAAGTTCATCTAGATGGTCATGATTTCTCTTTCCATGATTCTTGAAGAAGTAGTTTGCAGTGCTGCGCTGCGCTGTTTTTTAAAATAATTTTTTGATCGTTGATGTTTGTGGTTTTCTGTGTTTAATGGGCCTCCTGTGGGCTGAGTTTTTTTTACTAAGTACCGGGGCGGGTATGGGTGATTTTTCTGGAGGCAAATGTTCACTTTGTGGGCACTCTACGGCATCGCTGCTTTCTGTGATTTGGGTGTTTATTTTTGGGAAGGAATGTGCCAAAGCAGCATCAGGCGTAATAGCTTGATGATTTGTTGCTTCCATGTTGATTTCTGCATCGCCGTCTGCCTGTGGTAAAACATTGTGTTATTGGCGAGTAAGATATGCAGACACAGCCATTCCTGGGGGCTCTGGAGCTAGCTTCTCGCTCGGAGGCCCCTCCCTCGTGGGTGAGGCCGCGCCTACTTTCTGGGCTTGCGGTTTGGGTCATGGCATGGAGGGACTGCTGTACTTGGTCCTGGACTTCACTGGGCATAGCACAGGTAAGTGCACCACCGTCTTGTTGCTCAGGACTCCCATAGTTCATGAAGTCGGGTGGTGGTAGTTTCCTGGCAGGATTAGAGATCCTTTGTAGACTGCTAATTTCCTCGACTGTCGTGGTGGCATCAGCTGACTTAGCCAAGGCGATCCACCCCACCAACGGCCCTCCGGCCGCCGGTGGGGGGGCCATTCCTGCAGCTTGATTCATCTGATTGTCATTTGAGTAGGAAGGTTTTTCCGCTTGCCATGTGTCTTTAGGCAGATTTTCCTCTGGACTATTCATTTGTACAGGTTTCCATTTACCTGCGCTGTAGTCTGCATTTGTATGTGTGGTGGTGGTGAGGGCGGAGCCTTACCATTTTGCAGAGAGGGATTCTCGCAGAGCTTTGGGCGCGCCAACTGCAGGCGGCTTCTGATTGCAGTCTGGCCCGCTGGCGAGTCTTTTGTTACCGGTTGAGTCTTGGAGCTGCGGAGGCACCGTTTGTCACCCTCTCCTTCTGTGTGTCGATTAGCGGTGGAGTTGGTCACGGGAGGAGGCATGTCTACAGTCCTGCAGGCCTGACAAGGACTGCAAAGACTGCTCCAACCTCTGCAACAAGCTCTGTGGCTGCTCCGCGGCCTGAGGCAGACCTTATGGCTCCTCCCACAAAGAACAATCGAGCCAGAGAACAGATTTGGGTCGCTGTAGAAACTGGAGCATGAAAGGGGGAGCTGTAAGCGATATTCAATCAACACTACAGCCAAGTCAATGCCTAGTCTGGGATGCTGAGGAAAACCCTTATTAATGTATTGGTATGTCTAGTTCAGTACTCTGGATGACCACCCTTGTATAACACCCCTCTCTTAGAATCCCCCCTGACCCCACTGAGCCAAGAAGTAGGTTTGTTTTGCAAATTAAAAGGTTTATTTGAGAATTTAAACAATATATATATATATCACACTTTATAATAAATTAATATCTGATAGTACACTTAGACATATGATGTTGATCAACAATGGGTAATCTGGCACTAGCACACTTCTTTACAATCAATGAGGAGTTAGTATAGGATGGATAAAGTAGCAAAAATACTTTTATGATTTCAAGGGAAAAGCAATGAGGAATAAATGCAGTACAGAAAGACTTGATATGATTTTAGCAAAAGATAAGACAATCACCTTTTCTCTGGCAATTCACCCCCCTCCCCTATGCAATGTAAGAAATGGAAGGAGATGGAAAGAGGAGCCCACAGTTCTCAGAAATGCAATCAAATTCAACACAAAATTCAGCCCCCCCCCCAGCAAGCTTAGAGGAAACAGGTAGGAGTTTGAAACACAGGCCCAAAATGCTTTTTAAATGTGATGGCAATGGATGGGAAAATGTGCCAACTGATTTTAATTCCCTCTAGAGATTCAGGGTGAGTGGGAGATGCGTGTTGGTATTAGTTCAGGCTCACTTTAGCAATGCTCTATGAGTTATTACCAAGTTGCAACGGATTTTAACAAAAGAAAGAATGGAGCTGCTATTTTGACAAGTGGAGAAATTGAGCCAAAATCGCAAATCGCGGTAAATTCCGCAAGCGCGTAAATCGTGATTGCGGAAAAAGTATAAGGAGTAGGAAGTCTTTTAAAGTAAACTCAAAATGACAGGTGACAGCTTGCAGCTGCAGAATTGACAGGTGGCAGTTGTGCAGCTTTAAAAATGACAGATGACACGATTTCTAGGAGGCAGTTCTACTTAGGTTAAAATAGTTTGGATTAGATTATTTTAACTAAGAGATTGGTTCTGCACAGTTCTGCTAGGTACTCACAATATAAATTTGAACTAGGCCTCGTCACAGATCTGGTCAACACGTCCGGCTGCGGTTCTGTCTGCTCGACGGGTCAATCAGGCACCGGTTCTGCTCACAGGGATCTGGGTCAGCTCTGCTCTGCTGATCTAGCCTCTCTGGATTCTGGATGTAACACTGCTTTCTGGGTACTGTTACAGGTTCTTGGAAGAATTTTCGGCAAAACTTCAAACAGCTCGCCCGGCTGTTGAATAGTTTGGTTAGTTTTGAGGCCTGCTGAAGAGGATTCAGCTGGTGGATTCAGGCCTCTCTGCTACAAATTCTGGAGTTAATTTCTGCTACAGGTTCTGGAGATTGATGGATTTGAAGTCTGGATCTCTGGATGTGAAGTCGTCGGTCAGCATGCTCCGCAGAAAATGGAATTGAATGTCTCTACCTGTCCCAGCAGTCTCTTTTTATGTGTTTTGAAAATGGGTGTGTGCCTGGGCCTAGCTAAGCCTGCCCCTCTCTACTTGTCATTGGCCCAATTCTCCCCTCTCCCTTGATTGGGGGAAGGAAATATGAGTCAGAGTGATGCTGTAGGTTTTATGGTCAGAGGAACCTCCCCTTGTCAGATTGCACACAAATCTATTTCTGACCCAAATACATATTTATCTATGTACCATTTTTCTAATATTATAGGTCCAGTTAACATATTTTCTGTAGCACCAAATCATCTGATCCCTGTCTTTGTACGATGTTGTGTCCACTGATGACAGAATTCTCCCCTTTTCATCCAGATAACGACCTCTAAACCTTTCCAGATTTTACACAAATGTGCACCGGGGATATGGGTTACAGATGATAAAGTGTCAGATTTTTAACATGCATACATTTGGAGTGAGACCCTATTTTCCGCTAGCAACCACCCAGAATACACCACAGGGTCCTAACGCCTCTTAAAATGTTCACAGAAAAATTACAAAAATAATGATATTACTTATATAATTCTGACAAGTCCGCACTATGAGTTATCTATCTTTTTTAAATTATGCTCTGGTCAAAAAGGGGTGTGGCTTCCCACATCACAGGGTGGAATAACTGGTTTATCCACTTCCCCCAAGCCAGCTTCTTCACAGAGGCACAGCTGCCCCCCAGTTCATCCCAAGAGGAAGCTATTTTACGACGCCCCCAATATAACATTTGCCTGAGTCAAGGAAGTTGCATTGTTCTGTCCCTTCCAGTTCCCAGGTGCTCCACCCCTAATCTAATCAGAGAGGTGTCAACTCCTTTTGGCAAGAGACAGCAGGATGCAGCTAGACCTGGGAAGAGTGGCTGTTGATCCAGTTTCAACTCCTGTCGGGGGTAGTTGTCAGGCAGAATTCAATTGCATTAAGCCAGGTTTCAGCTAAATGTCACTTTTTGTTCCCAGTTTTCTACATTCAAATCAAACTGACAATTTTTACCTATACATTAAATAATTACTTCCTTCAAGTCATTTCAGAATATAGTTTTACATTGTATCCACCTCTTAGCAAGTCTTTCCTTGGTCTGGTTTTGTTTCATTTGTTCAATTTTACACAAAAGTCTGGTGGTTTTAAAACGCCGGCTTTCTGATAGTGGTGAGTACTGGTAATGCAACCATTTTTGGGATTAAGAAAATGAATTGCCCACGGTTCTGAGTTGCTTTTTGGCAATTAGCATTGCCATTCCCAATGGTTTCAGGCTACTGTGTGTAGCCCAATGGTGGCTTTAGTCAGTGCCCTTCTGTGCCCATAACATAGGCAAAAATGGGTGGCAGCCTATTCTTCATGTTTTCCCTGTGCACTCTCTGGGGAGTTCTGGCCAACATGATGTTTTCCATGCCAGTACTGCACAGTTTTATGGTAGGGCTTGGATGCATGGGTAAAAACATCCCACAGAGCGGACTGCAAAGACTGTTCCAATCTCTGTGACAAGCTCTGCGGCCTGTGGCAGCATTTATGGGTCCTCCCACAAAGAACAATAGAGGCAGAGAACAGACTTGGGTCGCTGTAGAAACTGGAGCACGAAAGGGGGAGCAGACTGCAAAGACTGCTCCAAACTTTGCAACAAGCTCCGCTCATTTATCAGAATGCAATCGCCAAACAACTTCATGATAATATCAGAGAAAGGGGACTACTTAGTCCAGCGCAATGTATATTCTATGCCCTGCAGGGTATTGAGTCCCTGGCCACCACCATGTTAAGCAGTCTGCGATGGGAGGTGAGCTCTGGTGATGTAGATCCGAGTTTGATTACACTTGTCAGCTGCCTTCGACAAGTCAGTCTCCAAATCATCCTATCTCGTTTAAATGGTCTAGGCACAAAACACTTGGCTATGCTACGGAATAGGTCTTTTTCAATAAATAAATTCCAAATATTGTTTCATCCGTCATTTATATCAACTGGGTTCCCAGTGAACTGAGGGTCCTCCTACGATCTGCCCAAACTCCTGTAGAGTGTAATATCTATATGGCCCCACTATTTTATCTGACTCAGTCCTTATGGTAAAAGTACTGAACTGACTCATGGCGGACAGCTTGTTTTTCAAATGTATCCTATCAACAGTGCAATGGACTCCAATTTCACAGCTCGCCGGATCACCATTGATCAGAAGATGTGTGTTCAGACTTAAAATGTACCCCTCCAAAATCTATTGATTGGACAGCATATTGCCACATGGGCTTTTGTCTTATGAAATATGTTGAGGCATGCCCAGATCTATTAAAAATGGTAAATAACCTTAGTGTGATGCTTGGTGAGAGATTAGCTAGGGAACCCTACATTGCTAATGTGTAGTAGAAACATTTCTTTAATGTGAAGTTACTTAAGAGGACTTTTTAAGAGCACCTTTTTGTTCTGCTTACATTCCCAAAAAGAATAAAGCAGTGGGGGTGATGGTCTCCTCACATCTTGACTACACTCACACTATCTTCCTTGGGGCTTCCAAAATACTTGCTGCAGCAACCACAAAGAGTGCAAAATGCTGCAGCATGTCTCCCCGGCTCTGATCTCTTGACTGGTTTCCCCTCATGACAAACGTGGAATTGAAGGCCTTCTGTCTTACTTATAGACACATATAACACACTGCGGCATGCCTCCTTACAGGAGAAAATAACCAGATATCTGTCAGTCTTCCTTTGCATTCATAGCCCTCTTCTTAGAGCATAAGGTAATGTAAACTTTCTAGATGAGGAGGGCAGATTTTGTAGTGCTTAGCAGAGAATATCAGAAATATTTCTAGGTCCAGGACATTTCGGGGCAAAAAAAAAACACATAAAAAAATAATAATGATAAAGGCATAACAATAAAAACTGACAACACATGTTTCACATATATCCCCGAGTCTGTTCAGTTGCAATCCCTGAAGCGCCAAGAGACCACCCCGTAGATGAAAGGAGGCTCTCTACAAGGGAGAGTTACATAAGAGCATAACGTTTCCACATGTGCACATACACATTTCAGTGGCCAAAGATTACAATAATTTGTGCACTTGCGTTATCCTCAGAAACCCACTAAGTCATCACCTTGCATCCACCGTTTTATTGGTCATTTCTCCATCTTCTTCGGGCCTCTGGATCCATAGAGTATGCGTGAGCAAACGTGTCTCCAAAAATGATGAGTTTCCAATTATTCTAAAATCATATATCTGCAGAGGGTATTATATATTCATTACACCTCTGTGGCATTCACAATTTACAGATTAAAGCCCTTGAAATATGGCGGTGAGTTAATAATGTTTCATAAAAAAAGTGATACATTTCTCTTTAAGCATAACACATTAAGGGGAGCGAAATTAAAGCCGTGTAGCCAGTTCCATTCGTCCCCATTATGTTCATCATTTATTACTCCGTGTTTCAGCTTGCTAACTACTTCATTTTTTCAAATCCTCCCCATAGTAGCATAAAAACGCACCTTTTGACCCCACTTCTTTAATAGTTTCCTGAGCGCAACCATAAAATATATACTTAACATTTTCTTGATAGCTGCAGTTTAAAGAACAAGGCGAATTTAAATCAGGGAATTTAAAACAGCAGATGGTCGGTAGAGTTGAAGACATACTGAAGGCCGCGCACATTTGAGTGCATTTCATCAAACACTTCCATGCACCCAGGCTAGGGGATTTTGAGAATTTGGGACACATTCCAGACATGCGCACTGCTTGACTCTCCTCTAAGGCAAAACCTCCGAATGGTATGACATGTTAAACGTGTTGGTAACTTTCGATGAACACATTTAACAAGAGATATAGAAAACGTTACGGTTATTGTGAAAAACAGTAACAAAAAAAACATCAGGCGCATGTAGCTCAAAAGCAACATTAATTTCACTGAAAATATTCCAGTCTGCAGAACAGTTTATGCATTTTCTGTACTGTGTGTTCATGTTTAAGCATTTCACATTGTTAGTCGCTCAATGTGTGCTAGTTTGTTACATACAGTTTGGAGTTTCATGTTTTCTCTGTATGAGATGTAGGCTGTATAAACAGAACTAGAGAGTCTGCTTAGCACAGCACAAAACGCTGTGCCTGGCGCATACCATTGCAGGGTGGACCATTATAAGGAGCCATTCCAAGCATAGCCGGTGCTCTGGTAAACTACATAGTTTGACAGTGCAGGTGGTTTACCTGCAACCCTGGGTCTGATTAGTGATGGGCGAATTGTATTTAGTCGAACTTCGACCTAGCCGATTTTCCGATGGTTTGAAAAGTGCAAAACTAAAAGTGTGAACCCTCTGGTTATACAAGGAGCCAAATGGTTGAACTTCACGCAGTCTTGGGAAGCTTTCAGAGAGGTGGGTGCTCTTTGTGGAGGTCGATCTGGACATTTGGGAAAGCGATGATACAGTTAGGAGCTCTTTACCTATGAGCTCATAATGTGATGTTGGGGAGCGGTTATGCTAGCACTGGGAATGTAATGTCTCCCTGGCACCCAATTTTCATCATTTGCATGGGAGGGTGCTGCAAATGTGCATGGCAAAAGGCGGCGTACACGCCTGCATGCTGTCTTTTGTCCTGCACTTTTGCACTCCACTGTGCAAAGTGAGTAAATGCTGCTGAACCTGCGCTGCCTGCCATTGCAGGCAGAGTGTACAATAATGATTAAGCGTTGTTGGATATGCTCAAATATCAGGCAGTGTTTCATTGTAATTGTACATGCTGCCCACCAAGCGATCAAATGTGGAATAGAATGCACAGAAGGCATTAATAACAGACAAAAAGCATTCAAAACCCAGACAAATTCACAGAATAATTAAAAACAACCAAGTTTCTTACAAGCCACATATCGTGCCTTTTAGGGTCTTCATCAACCACTCAACAAGCCCATTCCATAGACTGTTGGTAAAATGCTATGGAGAACATAAGTAATCCCTCACACAAAAAACATAGCCTTCAAACACAGCGATATGAATTTGGATCCCCTGAGAGAAATATCTTTGGGGAATCCTACATGAGAGAATGTCCACACCAAAGCTTTCGCCACCAATGGGTTTCAATGCTTCATAAGTGTACCGCCTTTGGGTACTGGGTGGCATGGTGGGTGGCATGGTCTACAACAACCAGGATGTACCGGCTCCCTGAGAAGGTCTTATTATTCAAAGGACACACAATGACCATGCCCATTCTCTGAAAAGGCCCACTAACCACTGTTAGTGGAAATAAGTGGGCCTGTGTTGTCCAGCCAGACTTACTGCATGCTCTGCAAGTCTGACAGGACCTCACAAATTGCTTGATTTTTACACCCATATGGGGCCAGTACAAATGGGTGGAAAACCTGTCAGATCTCTCTGCCACTCCTAAGTGACCTACCAAAGGAAGTTCATGAGTTGGTAAGATGGCTCAGCGTTTTAAACACATGTTGTGATCTGTGTTTGATGTGCAGGCCACAGGTTCACATCCCAGCAAGGTCAACTCAGCCTTTCATCCTCCTGAGGTCGATAAAGTGAATACCATTTTTATGATTGGTAATAATAAAAATGATGTTTGTAAATAAGTGCTATGTAAAGTGCTTTGGATTAAACACGCTATATACTTATCAAATTATTATGAGCCTCATGTGAAATTGGGATGGCACCATCCTCTGCTTGGCCACAGCCACATGATTCCTGAGCTCACTGTGCAGGAGAGAATTTTCATAGTAAACCTCAAATACCACAGGGACTCCCCCCCAAGTCGGTTTCTATGCCCAGTCATGCACAAGTGGACAGTTGTGCGGCACCTGGGAAATGTCAGTTAGCTCTGCAGGCCCTGGAGGTCTGAGACTACCGTGTCCGCCACCCAAGGTTGTAGTTTGAGGCCTGTTGGCAGCCCTGGGATCACTGAATCTGCGGCCACTGCAGAGCCCACTGCAGTCAACTGTGTGGACTCGGTATCTGGCCTAGTCAGCACTGCTGGTGCCAGTCTTTTGCCATCTTCAACTAGTACTGCCCCTGGACCCAGGGACGCAAGGGTTGTTAACTGTACCACTTCTTTGGCCCTAGATTGTGTGATCACAGCAATTATTTCTGTATCAGGCTTGCCATTCCCTAATGGATAGTTGACTGATTTTGTGTCCTTGACAGAGAATGGAAGCTGAGTGTTCTCACCCCTGCAGCTGAACTCCAAGTATTTGCAGTATTATCAGGAAGTGCTGTGGCTCTGTCCCCATTTATGAAAACATAATCCAAATATATTGCTGTGTTGGTGGAAAAGGGTGCCTTTGTTGGAGACCCAGTGCCTTTCCCACATAATATTAGGTTACATTCGAGCAGCAAGTGTCCTAATGGAAATGTATCATTTATGATGGCCCACGTTGAATATTGCCACCCCCCTCCAGGAGGGTAGCACTAGCTAAGGACCTCTTGAGCCTACCCTTGCAAGCAGGACCTCCTCTCAAATATGTCATGGCCCCACATAGAATGCAGCCTCTCAGGACTGTAAAGGAGGGTGTCACTGTGATAGGGGTGCCTTTACTCCATTTTGTGTGGGTGCTGACATGGAGTCTTGGATTTCCCATTGTGCATTTGAGGCCCTTTCTTGGCAGGTGGGTCAGAATCCGATCCCTTGCCATCCTTAGATTAACCTTTATCTATTGTCTTCTGATCTTGCTTGGATCTGATTTCGTGAGACTTTTAGTGGACCAGAGATCTCACATACCTGTCAATATAACTCATTTCTTAGAGATATTCTTATTTGCATTTAGATAAAATAGTCAATAAGACATGTTCATCAGTAAAACACAATAAAAGAACAAGAAAACAGAGATAAACAGAAACATGTAAAAGTTCTATCAAAACATTTACAGAGACAAATCCTTGCTGATATCTTATGAAACAAAATATACAATCGTCTATATTAGATAAATGTCATTACCAATCATGTAACACTCCCACATATTATTGCAGCAGATGTTTTATCAGAATTACCTTAGGCCAATAGTTTGTTTCTACATATCACTACTAGACTTTCACATTCTACCAGAAGATGTTTTGTTGTTTCCAATATGACATCTCCGCTTAATGTACAGTCGCGTTCCTCTTTAGGGATTTTCAATCTAGCCCCAGTAATCTCAAAGGATTCAACCAGGTTAAATATGATTTTTCAGGTGTTTCCAGAGTGTGTTATTTTTGGGGTAGGAAATGATGTAGGTTGTAGTGCAAAGTTGGTCAGATTTGGAGAGTATGTATTGGGAACTATTAGACTTGGTTGATAGGTCTACAATGACCCAATCCTTGTCAAAAGCAGTCATGTTGAATTGTGTACTCTTTTTGTAAGGGCCGTAACTAGCACTGTGCAAAGCTATGCGTAAGTATATGCTCCATAGACGCTCAATAGTGTAGATATTATCCAGAGTGTACCCTCTAAGAAAAAGGATGCACAAAGGTTAAAAGGGACAGTTTAAGCAAAGAGTCTAGTACCTGGCTACAAACACCACAGCATATTACAGCCTATACAAACATCCTCATATCATCGACAATCCACTCCGCTAACATAATTAAACCTGCCTGAAGTCACCAAATAAGCTGCTCGCCTGAGGACCCACCCGCGAACTGCCACCGCGGACACAACACAGTCTTCTTCCACCTAAACAAATACAACATATGAACCATATTTCACTCCCCCACCCTTTCCAGTCTGTCTATCCAACACCAGATGTCCCAAAACATATTTTCAAGCCCTGTTCGGCTCTGTGTTATCTGTGGATATCCACGGATACAACATGGCAGGCATTTCGGAAAATGTGATGCAGATCACCCTTCCCTCCTGCCAATCAGCGGGTGTGTTGGGCCAATCGGGGTCTGGTCCACGGAATAAACTCGGGAAATGGGTCTGCGGAGCAGAGCCAGATATCACTATTTATTTTTGACATACATTTTGCCTCTTTTTTAAAAAAAATACTGGACGGATTTTCACCAAATTTACAAAAGCACGCTTTCAGGACCAAGCCACCGCTCCTACTGCAAATTTGGTGTATATCCTTCCAGTGGTTTGATCTGTAGGCGTGCGCAAAGAATTTTCTATTCAGTCTAAGGGCACCTCCTATAACTTCCCCCCTTGAAGAAACCTCACCAAACTTACCAAAAACTGAAATTCAGAGCAGGCTATATACTTTTTTTGCAATGTTTGGTCAGGATTTGTCCAGGGGGATTGAAGTTATAAGCCGCCCAAAAAATGCTCTTTCTATTTGTTGATCAACTTAACCATAACTACACAGCCGCTACTACAGGACCATGGAAATTTAAATTCAGCTAAAGCAATCTTAATTTCGTGCCCCCTGTTGCACTGACTATGACCACAATGATGAAATCAAAGATTTCATCACTGATGACATCACTAATTACATGTTCTATGAGAACACTGGTGCCATGACAAATCACATTACTGATGCCATCAATGGTGACAACACTAATTACAACTGATTGCAACAATAATGAAATTAAACATAACATAATTTATAAGTTAGCTCATGAAAACTTTGATTACCTCAATAACATTTTCAGGTCATGGACTTGCCCATGACAAAGACCGTGGTCGCTGGCCAGCACCAACGCCTAACGCTAGTGGTTGGTTAGTGTTCAAAAATACCAATGTGCATGCTTAAAAGCAATGCCTAGTAGCCCATCACTGTTTTAAAATTTGCAGTGGGCAACGTTGAAAGCTGTACACAGTGGCCATGGCTAAAGGCCATAGCTAGTGCCCATTAATATGTTAGCATATACAGTTGGCACCGCCAAAGGCCTTGGACTCTGACCAGTATTGTGCTAAAGTCCATGGCTAGTGCCTGGTTAGTAAATATAATATACAGTGGCCACGGTCGAAGGCCATAGGTAGATCTGATTAGTCTAGTATAATACACAGTGCACATGTCCGAAGTCCAGCGTACGTTCGTGCAGATCGACGCAACCCGTGCGTAACTCTTCATCCAATTACAATGCACGCTGAGACTCTGCTTCTGCATTTGGACTATATAACCATCAACAAACCAACCAATCACACATTGAGCTCTACCGATGCGGCTAAGCCCAGGCCATATGTTGACACCCGAGCATACAAGTCTATCCAATCAGACAGTGTAACAGTCTGTAGCCGTGAAAAATCATCACAGCATGCTACTATTACTCCAGCGTGCGGAGCTGAAGCTCCACCATCTGGTATACTGCAGGAGCAGTAGACAGGCATCATTATTTTATTACAGGAGGTAAACCTACAGGCTCTGATTCCTTCTTACCACTATATATGTTCCTCACCTTTATCTCTAATGAGCACCCCGCTTGGCAGCATTATTACTGAAATATCCTTGGGAAAATGTACGTTAGTGTGAGCGTTCATATCAGCCGCACGTAAACGATTCATATATATTTAACCAAAAGGTTTAACCAATCTAAGATGGCTGCCACTGCTCTTGTTTGACCACTGCCTATCGATTGGTGGCTGCTGTGCTTATTCCCCTAATCAGGGCTAGCCGGAGGTGAAGCCGGCCCCTTGTCGAAGGCCATCGTCAAAGGCTCCTGTCCCGAGGCTCATTCTACTATTACCCCGGCAACCGGAGCTGGAGCTCCACCATGGCGTGTACTGCAGGTGCAGTACACATGCATCATTATTTTACTACAGGAGGTAATTCTACGGCTCTGATTCATTTTTGACACTATATATGTGCCTCACCTTTATCTGTATGGAGCACCCCACGTTGCAGCATTATTATTGATATATCCTTGGCAAAATGTGCGTTAGTGTGAGCATTTGTTTCTGGGCTGCACTGAAATGCTTCACATTACTTAACCACAAGGTTTAACCAATCTAACATGGCCACCACTGTTCTTGTTTGATCTGCAACCTGAAGAAGCTGCCCCCCGTCTATTGGTGGCTGCTGTGCTTATCCTGCCAATCAGGGCAAGCCGGTTGCAAAGCCAGATGCGAAGCAGGATGCAAAGCCGGCCCCTCGTCGAAGGCCACCGTCAAAGGCTCCTGTCAAGAGCCTGCTGGAGTTGGGAGGAACGGGAGAAACGTTCCATTCTACTAATTTCCCTATTTCTGCACTCTTACAAGACAGTGGTCATACCACACTACCCCTGTATAGTCGCACCATTCTACTTGGGTGATTGCGTAGGATGCACCAAACATTGCACCGCCATGTTTTGCCAGCACCGATGAATCAGTTATCAGACACCCGACAGGATACCTGCTCTCTTGACTTCGTTCGAGCACCAAGGGACATTCTGCTTGTATTCTAAGTAAATATGCAGACTCAAGTCAATATGACCGGCAACACGATAGTAAGTCCATAAACAACTGCAAAGTCTTGTCTCTCATGTTCATCAACTTGCTACACCAATGTACATGATTACACACACCACTTATCGATTATTACCAAAATTTGTCTACGATCGGTTGTGTATGCACTAAGTGTCCTAGGGGCTCTCATGGGTCCTGCATCTATAACCTATTTCTAATCATAGTACACCACTACCTTTGTATTGTAGCACTTCCATAAGACCGGCAATCTGTACTTTTATGCTTCGTTCTGTTGTTACCCAAAAGACCAGTTCCTGCTAATTGGTGTCTCCACTTACACTAAGAACTATAATACTTTGTCATTGCTAAGCATACTGATTGCCATTATTCCTTATATACCAGCATCACGTTAATAGTATGTCTAGTGCAATGTTACTTACCATCTACGTACATAATGATCACCTCTCACTATGAAAAGTCACAATCTCACCTGCATAGTTGTCTGAATCAGGACTTTGTTACCTTCGGTTCCATCTAGGCTATAAGCAAAATGCATTGTGTTAGATCGGCTAGCTTTACACGTTTGCATGCAGAGAAAGACTGTTGCTTTGAACCTATGTACCATATAAACGTGATAGCTTATCTTGTATGACTTGTAGTTGTAGCTTGTTACATCCTAACATACCGTGTCATTATGTTAGGCTTCCCTTTAGGTAATAAACCTTTGCTTTACCATGTATTATTAAGGTCTACCTCTGACTAAAATACTTCATACTTTTGAACGACAGCTCAACTTGGCAGCCTACTAGTAACCCAAGCAATGTACACCATCACCTTACTATTTGTAGACCGACTGGTACTACTGTTTGGCAACAGTAAACCTGCTCTAGCCAAATATACTGCCAACTATAAGATTGATCGCCTAACATTTACCACCTGCAACCTCATCAAGGTTTCTAATAGGAGCTATCTTACTATGATAACTTCTATGACTTTACGATATGACATCAATCCTACCATATTCCCTCCCCCGTTAATTCCAACCACTGACCAACCTAAAACATTTGTTTCCGCTAAATCTAAAAAAACACTTATAGGTGTGCCATCACAAAATCCTGTAGCCAATAACATAAATTTCCCTGACATGGGTAACCTGAATTCTACCTGTACATTAACTCCTGACCAATGAATTTGACCATTTGCCAATAGACCTATTCCTAACCAAACTAGCCCCCCTAACATAAGAAACTATAGGGTGGGATCTAGACAGTGAAAACATTATGCAGCTTCTCCTGCTCTCAAGGGAAATCCGCTGGCGGTATGAGCGCAAAATTTCCCCATTGAGCCCAATGGGGAATACCATACTGCTGAACTCGTGATCTGGCGCTATTAGCGCCGGGGGGTTCGGCGGTAGGGCAGATAGCGCCGGTGATAATAGCGCCGGCGTTACCGCACAAGTCGTGATGAGGCCCTATGTCTCCACACATTAAAGGCGCTCTTCTTAACTCAAAGCCCATGGTTGCCCATGCTCTATACATTGCAGACCTTATAACAGTTAAGCAATTAGACTTTCCTACATTTAGATATACTTGGCTTCATGCAGCTGCAGGTCCCGCCCTGACACTTGCTACTCCAGACAATTTTATCATTCTGAGACTTGATAGAGAAACCACCAGAGGAGGGGGCATCACCTTCCTAGCCAGAACTAATCTAGAACTAAGGGTCTCAACTCTTCAGCCTCACCCATCATGTGAACTTTCAACAGTTAAACTGCCACTCTCTGCCTCATGGACCATAACTATGCATCTGATATACAGACCATCTGGGCCCATTGCTTGTTTTGGAGAAGATATCACAACTTTACTCTCAACCAATACCAAACCTTCTTCTTAAATATTAATACTTGGAGACTTCAATCTAGGTCTCGGTGACCCAAATGATCAGCATGTATTGACACTTGCCAATGCCATTGCAGAATTACTTTACTCAGAGGGTTTTTCACACCAACACATTCTAAAGGTATAACGTTAGATTGGTTGGCTGACCATAACTGTGATACTACTATACTGTCCAATGAACCATGCTCATGGACAGAATTTCACCTTCTAATATTCACTATCCAGGATAGCTCACATCTCACGCAGATCGACCTCTCGGCACTCCCTCTACTCATGAGAAATAAATAGAATATAACAGTGGACAATCTATGACCGTTCCTCCATCCCATTACTACTCCTGTGCGTGCCTGCACTGACCTTGCAGGCCTAGTAGATTTATACAACTCTACAATTAATCAAGCCATTGATAATATTGCACCATTAAAAATGGGCAAAGGTAAACCAAGATTCCACCTTCATTCATGGTTCACCCCCAATCTCAAAGCCCTAAAAGCAGAAAATAGGAAATCTGGATACCTGTGAAAAAATAATCCTTCAGTACTAAATAAGCATAATCTCACCAAAATTTCAGCTGGATACAAATATGAGATCCTCCAGACCACACGTGATACCTACAACGACAGGATTAACAAAGCGAGTTCAAGTACTAGAGAGCTCTTTGTTATCCTAAGAGAACTTGAGTCTCTTTTGCCTCCGACTGATACGTGCATCAAGGATAAGGCCTGGTGCACTAATATTCAATCTGCCATGTCTAACAAAATATCATTTCTACAAGATAAAATCAAAACTAAAAAACAAAACTCCCAGCTCTCCCCTACTCTGCAGGGAGCATTGCCAGACCTTATCAAACCACCTAATTGATTCAAATGCTCACCAATCTCTATCTGGGATGTGGAGAACATCATTACTTCTCTCAAACATCCAGATATCAGGGCGACACTTGCCCGGCTTCCATTATTAAAGAAGCAGATAGTGACCTAGCCCCATTTATCACAACCTTAATTAACACTTCATTCAATTCCTGCTCAGTTCCCAACAATCTCAAGGACTCCTCAGTCCGCCCATTATTAAAGAAACCATCTCTGGGACCAAATATCCCAACAAAATACAGACCGATAACTACGGTCCCATTTCTGTTAAAAATTGTTGATGAAGCTGCTTACCTTGAGACTCACAATCTGCTGGGACTCCGACAATCTGGCTTTTGGCCTAAACATGGCACAGAAACCGCCTGGTCGACTTGAAAAACCAAATAGATAACATAAAGGACAATGGAAAATTGGCTCTCCTCCTTCTACTAGACATGTTAGCCGTGTTTGACTCAGTGGATCATAAAGTGCTATGTAAACATTCATCTACAGCTGCCCATTTCTCTCCAGAAGCAACGGCTTGGGTCCAATCCTTTCAAGATAATCTCTCCCTCTGCATCAGCAGAGTCCACACCAATAACTTTTGTAGTCCCGCAAGGCTCATGTGTATCGATTACAATGTACAAAATGTTCACTAAGCCGCTGTTTGATGACCTAGACAATCTGGGTGTCACCTACACTTATTATGCAGATGACACCCAGATCCTCATACCTATGTCTGGCTGACTCCGCCCTGCTGGATAAAGTCTACTTCTTCATTCAGACTTGGATGGCCTTGCATGGCCTCTGTCTGAATTATGAAAAAAAACAAACTCCTGATCATTGGAGCTCCAGCTAAACTTAGCAAACTTAGTAACCAGTTTCAATATTTTAACATCGATGGAATAGATATCAAAGTGGCTAAAGATGTAAAAACCCTGGGATTCCACATAGATTCAGCTATAAATGTAAACAGGCAAGTCAACGCTACTGCTTCGGCATACACGTACACATGTAAGCTTATCCACGCCTGAAAACCTTTTCTCTCGACAACCAGCTGCATTACCCTAGCCTATCGTAATGCAATATAACTTGGTTCTAGCAAATGAAACATCAATAAATTACAAATCCTGCAGAACAGTGCTCTTAGAACTGCACTAAACATCCTGTAAACGCAACATTTCTCTGTGTCTAGAAGAAACACCAAGTGGCTCGCAGTCAATGATGAAATACAACTTAAGGCATTAACTTTTACCCACAAATGCCTAGCCAATTCAGCGCCTAAATATTTGGTGGTTAAATTTGCCAAAAATATATCTACTCAGCCAACCAGGACTTACATTCCCTGAAAGTCCCCAGACACAACCTCAAAAAGGCATGGGGAAGTAATTTCCCAGCCATGGCTGCAGAGTTGTGGAATTCCATGCCAACAGAATTAAGAGCTGACCCTTCAATCTTCAGTTTCAGAAAAAAACGAAATGTTGGCTTCTTGCTAGGGATCTAGGACTGACCTCTTAGGGCCACATTCCCCAGAATACTTTACTCTCTTCTGACTGTTAAACTCTATAAATATTGTACATTCTTTGACACTTACTGATGTGAAAACCTTATTTGCATTCATTGTCATGTAACTTGTGCTTTCTTGTAATTGAAACAATTTATTGTGTACTTTCTTGTTACTGAACAGATTTATTGTGTAAAAAGTATCTTAATAAACCTGTCACACACCCAGATACCTCTGGGTTTAGAGCGCTATATAAATAAATAAACAAACAAACTAAAAAAAAACACAAAAAATCACTTTACATTAATCATTGCTTTTTGTACTTGCCAGTCAAAAGGTTTCTGAGTAACTGCAAGCACTGTTGGCACTGTATTCTTAAAACTCTTCATACTTTTCAACCAATTTTCTCCTACTACTATTGTCCTTTGTCTTGTGATTTGTTTGGCTTGTCTATTTTTTTCTTTAGTTTAGTGTTTTCATTTTTTTCAGCATTGTCTTTTCCGTGTTGTCATTTTTATTATGTTATATATTCCTCCCCGGTTGGACATACCAACATGTCTGTCCACGAGAATAGGAGCAGTGAGAACATGTCTGACCAGGAGAATACGAGCAGTGATAATGATGCCATCATTTGGTTCCCAAATCCTTCGCCACCAAGGAAGAGGTAAACTGGTATGAAAAGAACTGCAGGCAGTTGGTGCTTCTAAAGGAACGCTGCTGGAGAAAAAGAGGTGGAGGACGTACTGTGCACCCTTTGTCACAAGACTCTATGCCGTGGACCTTCTGCTATCCCGTCTCAAAGTCTGGGGACATCGGTAATGATAAACCATCTGGTGCGAGTCCACTGGGATGACATTGACGTTGATTACAGGAAAGCCCATGAACACTACAAAAGAAAGATGCACAGGGCATGTTCCTTGCACAGACGAACATCAGCAGCACCTGCAGTACCTGCCTCAACCAGTGCATCACCAATACCAACTGGAAATGCACCGTCTACATCGTCTGTGGTATCCACAACACCGACCCCTATTTTACCGACACCTGATCTAAGCATGGTGAAAGTCATGTGTAAAAGATGCTGTGAATGGGTAATCCAGGGAGATGCCACACTTGAGCAATAGCTGCAGATAATAGCCCAACATCAGGCTACCTGCCATGCTTAGTTTGTTTTTAGTGCCATTTAAAAAAAAATATATAAACAAAATACAAATATATATATATATATATATATATATATTACATGGCCACAGTAGCGGCCATGTAGTTATGGTTAAGTTGGTGTTTCCATAGGAAGAGCACTTTTTGGGCGGCTTATAACTTCACTCCCCCTGGACGAATCCTCACCAAACTTTCCAAAAATGGCCCACTCTGAATTTTTTTTGCAAAGTTTGGTGAGGATTCGTCCAGGGGGGGGGAAGTTATAGGGGGGTCCCAAAACTTTTTTTTTTCCCAAAAAACTTTGCGCACGGCTATAGCCCGAACCGCTGGACGGATTTACACCAAATTTGCGGCAGGAGTGGCATTCTGGTCACAAAAGTGTGCTTTTGCAAATTTGGTGTAAATCCGTCCAGTAGTTTTTAAAAAAAATGACCAAAATGTAAGGCAAAAAAATTAATGATATCTGTGTTCGCTTTGCGGACGGACTTCCCTGTTCGCTCCGTGGACAGCACCCCGATTGGCCCAGCGGCTTGCGTCATGTCCACGGACATGCGACGTGTTTGCTGATTGGGCGTGCAGCGCGTGAATGCGCGTCAGATTTTCTGTCGCGCCCACCATCTTGCATTTGCGGACGTCCGCGGACAGCGCGGTGAAAGTTTGTTCAAAATGTGTATTTAGTAGAGTGTGTTGGTGTGTAGAAGTCTTTGGAGGGGATGGGGGAGTATGAGATAGGTTCAAAGTTGTATTTTATTTATGTGCTAGATGTTTTTGTTGCGTTCGGTTTGTCCGCGGAGAACACGGCTGTTCTGACATTTTGTAAATAAACTAAATGGTGGGGTGTTTAGAGGACGGAGTATGTGTCATTTTTGTTCGCAAGGAAGGTAAAAATGAGCTACGAACACTCGCAGTGTACTTAATTGTTCGTAAATACACAAACTGGGGGTGTCCTCAGGACGCTGTCCGTATTGTAATCTGTCTAGTTGAAAGTGTTCTAAGAACACTCGCAGTGTCTTGAAATGGTTGCAATTACACAAAATGGGGGTGTTCTGAGAATGTTGTTTGTATTGTTCGTTGTCAGGGTGAAAGTGTTTTAAGACCACTCCTTTTGTCCGCTAATGGTACAATTTCCTATGGGCGTCAACCGAGTTTTTGTCCACTAAAGAAACGATAAATCTGGCTGGTGTGGGCCGACATTATGTGATAATCCTATGACTGGCGCTATTGACCTGGCTGACTTGCTTTTGCGACACTAAATCATATCTCCCGCCCCTAAACCTGATATTATCAAAGCATTCATATTCCCCGCCTCTCTCCGTGACGTTACAGGGTGCGCCATCAAACGTGCCCAGTCCTCTCCAGTCCTAAGTGACTTTACACAGAACCCGGAAGACAACACATATTATGTCACAACACAGCGCGCCACAATTGGGAATATGAAACAGTGATTTAAAAGCAAACAGCACGATTGTAAATTTTGTAAAGTACATTTATTTGACAGCAAATGTTTAGAGAATATTCAGCAATTTGCATTTGTCTTTGTTGTCGATCCGCAAAAGTTCATGTTGAGGCACGCGATGTTCCTTTGCGGTACAGAGGGTGTTAGATCAGCTTACAACTCAGTGCGCCACAATTCGGAATATGAAACTGTGGTTTAAAAGTAAACAGCAGGATTGTACATTTGGTAAAGTACATTTATTTCACATGAAATGTTTAGTGAATATTCAGCGATTTGCTATTGTCTCTGCTGTCGATCAGCAAAAGTTTATTTGGAGCCACGCGTTGTTCCTTTGCGGTAGATAGGCTGTTGGTTTATGATAAAAGCAGTAAATGGCGCTCTGATAATCGGAAGGTTGCTGCAAAAACGAGACATTAGACCACCCTATTGATTGGTATGTTGTTTGTAGCCGCTAGTACTGCGAAAGGGCATATTGGTCCTTGGCGATTGTCCCATAAAATGGTGAGGGTCATGAAGTTGCATATTTGGACCTGCACCTGGCAGTTGAAGACCCCATCCGCTGGAGTCTGTAAATCATGACATAGGCAAAATGGGGCCACATACCTGTTTTAAAAAACATAAATCAGTCTCACCAGCCGATCTTCATTAAAAATCATCATTTTATTTATTAGGGCGTGAAACTATTTGCTATCGAAGATAGTGCAACGGAGTATGTTAATAATAAAATAATAATATTTTCCCATTCATATAGCGCTAAGAACCGTGAGATATCTAAGCGGTGCTTATTATTAACCACAGTGTGTGGTGCTCTTTTATCAACCACGGAAGGATGAAAGGCTGAGTTTGGCCTTGCCGGGATTTGAACTTTCGTTAGCAAGCTGTGCACGGATGTCAAAGCGAGCGTTGTACTCGCTGTGCCATTTGACAGGCTACAGTGAAGTCGCACAGCGAGTAGAGCGCTTGACCGCCTGTAGACCGGTTAAATTATTTGTATTAACCCACCCTGTGTCGTCTGCCTTTTTCAGAGCCCTCTAAACAACAGGGGATCAATTCGGCGGTGATAGTGCGCGGTATAAAACATTATGCCACTTTCAACGAACAAGTTCAAATTGAGCGGTCTTTAATGCTACGCTATTGTAATTATATTTGGTATGAAATAATCTAAAGGGTAACTTACAGTACAATTGCAATTTCCATTGTCTACGAGTGGTGCAGTCCCAAAATACGACTCTGCGTGTGCCAACGATCTTTCGCATAGTGATATAATATATAAAAGTGGTTTTTCGTTTCATAAATTTCATCCTTATCTTCTCTTACGTTTTAGCAACACTCCTTCAAGAGAAGTCTTTCATCACAACCTCTGTCTGTCAAGGTCAAAACACAATACAACCTTATAGTCCGCTTCGTGAGCCTCTCCGGGGCCCGAGAAAAAAATGGAAGCAGCTGACCTTCACTGTGAACGAGCATAAATTCTTACTTTGCAACATTCTGTGTAAAGCCATCTGTGAGAAGTTGGTTTTTGCACGCAATGTTTGTATATTTTTTGCGTGATATTAAAAAAAGTTTGTTTAAAGGACATTATGGTTTTAAGTACAGCCTAAAGACCCCTGAAAATCTCAAGTTACGGTAAGCTATGAAAAATAACTCGCGCCACCACCGTGCACTGCTAAGACTAACACCCAGGACATCAAAGATGACATCGCAAATGTCATTGATGAAATCACTGATGACATCACTTGTGTATGTACTTTTCATGGAATTTGTGTACTAGGGATTTTTATTATAATGTTGCGAAAAAAGTGTCAAGGATATTGCAATAAATATCATACTGTTATTAGTGCTTTGAACGATGCATTGATATAAATAGCATTGTATTATGGGATTCTATCTAGTATACTGAGCTACTAATGGAGAAACATAGCATTGTGTGCAGAGTACAAGATGAAAGTATAATATTTGTAATGTTAATATGTTGAATAATGAAATGATAATTGTCATGAAATGTTCGAAAATTCACAAAATGGGGGTGTTCTGAAGACGTTATTCGTATTGTGTGATTGCTTAGCTGTATGCAATGAGGGAATGGCACAGAGAGTAAAGTGGACGCCGTCCGCGGACACCGCGGCTGTTCGTGGACAGGGCATGCTACATCCGGGTTTTTCCATAAATCCAACATGGAAAGAAGACTGTACGGATCAGCCAATTAGATGTCGAGGTTGTGGATTTGTGTTGAAAGAGACTGTGTGTGGTGAAGATGGCAGAAGTGGAGAAAGTCAGGGTGTTGGTGCTCGGAGATATGTGTGTGCAGGGTTTACAGCCGTACGCTGAATGCTGGCATGTTGCAAAGAACTTTGATGTGAAAGGAGTGTAGGTGGTGTGGAGCACTGTGCCTGATTGCAATGTACAGGGAATTGTACAAGTTTGTGAGGATATGGCCACGATGAACAGTCCGCATGTGGTAGTTTTGCACTATGGTGCTTTCCATTTGGGCAGCGTCAGTGCCCCAACTTTGTTGGCTGATTTGGAATGCTTGGTTCAAGCCGTAATGAAGATCCTTCCAAATGCGAAAGTATTTTTTTCTGGATTACTACCTAGGGCAATATGGGACAATAGTTCAGTTTTTTGTCCTCAGCAAAACATTGCTAGGTGTGTCATCAACCGAGGCATGTGTGCCTTCATGCTTAGAGCTGGTATGTTCTTCTGTAACAATGAGAATATTGATGCTAGTAATGCTGTTAATTTTAAAGAAGATGGCATTTCTTTATCTTTTACGGGAAATGCCTTTCTATTTTGGAATGTAAGGGTTGCTTTGGAGAAGGTTATGTAAAGATTTTAGGAGTAAAGTAAGAAAAAAAAAACAAGAAAAAAAATACAAAATAACAGGTGTCTGTCAAGCATCTGTAAAAAAAAAACAACAGCTCTTTTCAGAGCCAACTTCAAAGGGGAAATGGGGCACAATATTTAAATTTACATTCACCACGCTCAGATTTTCGATGTGTCCGCGGACATGGCGGTAGTCCGCGGACATGAAAATCACTAGGAGGGGGTTAGTATGTTCTATGTTACATGTATATGAAGTCAGGGATATTATGGTTAAGTTGTGCTACTAAAAACCTATGAAATCAGTGAAAAAAGTTTGTTAAAGGGACGTTATGGTTAAGTTGCACTACTAAAAAGGTATGAAATTCAGTAAAAAAAACTTTGTTAAAGGGACGTTATGGTTAAGTTGCGCTACTAAAAACCTATGAAATTCAGTGAAAAAACTTTGTTTCTACAGAGTTTTCATGAAAAGTAAATGCATATGTGATGTCATCAGTGATGTCATCAATGACATTTGTGATGTCATCTTTGATGTCCTGGGTGTTAGTCTTAGCAGTGCACGGTGGCGGCGCGAGTTATGGTTGCTTATCTTAACATAACTGCCGAATTTCAGGTGTTTTTCGGTTTTACTTTGAACCATAACGTCCCTTTAACAAAGTTTTTTCACTGAATTTCATAGGTTTTTAGTAGCGCAACTTAACCATAACGTCCCTTTAACAAAGTTTTTTTTACTGAATATATATATATATATATATGTTGCAATGTAGTTTATGCAGTTCCAGAACTCAACATTGCCATTTCTTGCCTGTAGCTGCAGTTAATAGAGGCATTCATGCGTGGGTAAAAGCACTTCAGCCGTTGTTCACCTAAAAACACGTAAAAGCACTCCCACTATTCATTGGCTAATACCATAGACGTGGCTAGACATTTTATTTGTGCATTTATTTCTCATAATGATGCTAAAAGAATACTGATTGTATTTCAAGTACACAACCATTACCAAGTTGGGTTCATTAATCATTCTGTAGTCTGTAAAGGAAAAAATAAATTCTCATTGGAGAAAAAAACAATCTGTTCTGCTATTTTAAATATTCAACAGTTAGTTTGTACACTAATAAGTGCATTTAAGTACAATGCACAAATGTTACAAAACTATACAAACATTACTTTATGATACATTTTGCAGATTAGTGTATGCAACTTTCACCAGGAAACTAAGACATATAGCATAACCATGTATTCCGTTTACAATGAAATACATGAAAACATGCAAACACTGTAAAATTATTTCTAGTATTCATTTATAAATTATAGTCATAGCTATTTTATAAATAATAAGTAGACAATAAAAACAGTTGTGAATAAATATATTAATACTTTGCAAAAATGACACTAATTACCTAACAAATGCCATTTACATAGTTATTATACAATTTGTGTGTGTCCTTTGTTTGGCCATCTACACACATAGGAAGTTCTGAATGACATTTCATATTATGCATGCCATATTTAAAACAAAATTGAAAACTAGCGCTACAACTGCTACACAGTGTTAAAAACCTTTTAAAACTACACCATAATGTATTATAACTAATGAAATAATGTCTACATTAGTATTTCTTAACTTTGTTTATAATTTGGAGTGTGCATCCTTTTTCTGGCCACCTACATACCTTAGAAACTAATCACAATAATCCTAAACCTACAGTACAAAATTAAAGAACATACAGATTATCCGACTTTTCAACAAAAAAAACGCACATAGAACATTTTTCTACATTTCACAAACGAACCTGTTCAGTAAGTTATTTTGATTTTGTATTTTACTAGCAGAATAAATTGTTGTATCTACAACATACTGTTTACATCTTTCATATGTAAACAGTGATCACCTTCTACACTCCCACACACTCAAAATAATGTACATGGCACCATTTATGTAACCTAGCACTTACAGGAAACGCACGTGCATATTAAAATACACACAGGGTAATTCATAGAATTCAGCGCACAAGTAGCGCACGCGGCTGGCGCACAGTGTGCGCGTACGATAGTCTGCGCCAGCCGCGTGCGCCAAAACCGAATCCGGCGCACAGCGTATTCATGGATTTTAGCTTCCCCAGGCAGCCGTGGCGCACAGTGGCGCAGCGACTCGCTGCAGCGCCAGTTACGCCCCCAGGAACGCCCCTTGCGCTGGGAAATCTCATAAAAATCCCAAACCAGCGCAAGGGGCTGCGCTAACCCTGGACCATCACGGCAAGCGGCCCATGCGATTTTCAAGGGTGCGCGGGAAGTTTCACACGTCAAATCCCAGGCTACGTCCATTTCAGGGGTGCGCGGGAAGTTTCACACGCGAAAAGCTAGGCTACGGGAATTGCAGGGGTGCGCGGGAAGTCCCACACGCGAAAAGCCAGGGTACGTCCATTACAGGGGTGCGCGGGAAGTTTCACACGCGAAAAGCTAGGCTACGGGAATTCCAGGGGTGCGCGGGAAGTCCCACACGCGAAAAGCCAGGGTACGTCCATTACAGGGGTGCGCGTGAAGTTTCACACGCGAAAAGCTAGGCTACGGGAATTGCAGGGGTGCGCGGGAAGTCCCACACGCGAAAAGCCAGGGTACGTCCATTACAGGGGTGCGCGGGAAGTTTCACAAGCGAAAAGCTAGGCTACGGGAATTCCAGGGGTGCGCGGGAAGTCCCACACGCGAAAAGCCAGGGTACGTCCATCACAGGGGTGCGCGGGAAGTTTCACACGTGAAAAGCTAGGCTACGGGAATTCCAGGGGTCCGCGGGAAGTCCCACACGCGAAAAGCCAGGGTACGTCCATTACAGGGGTGCGCGGGAAGTTTCACACGCGAAAAGCTAGGCTACGGGAATACCAGGGGTGCGCGGGAAGTCCCACACGCGAAAAGCCAGGGTACGTCCATTACAGGGGTTCGCGGGAAGTTTCACACGCGAAAAGCTAGGCTACGGGAATACCAGGGGTGCGCGGGAAGTCCCACACGCGAAAAGCCAGGGAAAGTCCATTACAGGGGTGCGCGGGAAGTTTCACACGCGAAAAGCTAGGCTACGGGAATTCCAGGGGTGCGCGGGAAGTCCCACACGCGAAAAGCCAGGGTACGTCCATTACAGGGGTGCGCAGGGAAGTTTCACACGCGAAATCTCAGGCTACTTCCATTTCAGGGGTGCGCGGGAACGTTTCACACGCGAAATCCCAGGCTACGTCCATTTCAGGGGGGCGTGGATAGTTGAACACGCTACTCCGATCGTTGGGTCTTCACAGGTCTTCCCTGTACAGCCTCCATGTCCCCTGCATGCAGTCCACACCACAGGGGATTACCCTGCACACCTGCTCATGACTCCCACCCCCCAGCAGTCATGGGGCACCCTCCACCAGGCCCCCACCCATGTCTCCCACCACCCCCACCCCCCAGCACTGTGGGGCACCTGCCAGCAGGCCCCCACCCATGTCCCACTCATGCCTCCCACCACACCCACCCCCCAGCACTGTGGGGCACCTGCCAGCAGGCCCCCACATATGTCCCACTCATGTCTCCCACCAACCCCACCCCCCAGCAGTCATGTGGCACCCTCCACCAGGCCCCCACCTATGTCCCACTCATGCCTCCCACCACCCCCACCCCCCAGCACTGTGGGGCACCTGCCAGCAGGCCCCCACTTATGTCCCACTCATGTCTCCCACCACACCCACCCCCCAGCACTGTGGGGCACCTGCCAGCAGGCCCCCACTTATGTCCCACTCATGCCTCCCACCACACCCACCCCCCAGCACTGTGGGGCACCTGCCAGCAGGCCCCCACTTATGTCCCACTCATGCCTCCCACCACACCCACCCCCCAGCAGTCATGGGGCACCCTCCACCAGGCCCCCACTTATGTCCCACTCATGCCTCCCACCACCCCCACCCCCCAGCACTGTGGGGCACCTGCCAGCAGGCCCCCACCCATGTCCCACTCATGCCTCCCACCACCCCCACCCCCCAGCACTGTGGGGCACCTGCCAGCAGGCCCCCACCCATGTCCCACTCATGCCTCCCACCACCCCCACCCCCCAGCACTGTGGGGCACCTGCCAGCAGGCCCCCACATGTCCCACTCATGTCTCCCACCAACCCCACCCCCCAGCAGTCATGGGGCACCCTCCACCAGGCCCCCACCCATGTCCCACTCATGCCTCCCACCACCCCCACCCCCCAGCACTGTGGGGCACCTGCCAGCAGGCCCCCACTTATGTCCCACTCATGTCTCCCACCAACCCCACCCCCCAGCAGTCATGGGGCACCCTCCACCAGGACCCCACCCATGTCCCACTCATGCCTCCCACCACCCCCACCCCCCAGCACTGTGGGGCACCTGCCAGCAGGCCCCCACCCATGTCCCACTCATGCCTCCCACCACCCCCACCCCCCAGCACTGTGGGGCACCTGCCAGCAGGCCCCCACTTATGTCCCACTCATGTCTCCCACCAACCCCACCCCCCAGCAGTCATGGGGCACCCTCCACCAGGCCCCCACCCATGTCCCACTCATGCCTCCCACCACCCCCACCCCCCAGCACTGTGGGGCACCTGCCAGCAGGCCCCCACTTATGTCCCACTCATGTCTCCCTCCAACCCCACCCCCCAGCAGTCATGGGGCACCCTCCACCAGGCCCCCACCCATGTCCCACTCATGCCTCCCACCACCCCCACCCCCCAGCACTGTGGGGCACCTGCCAGCAGGCCCCCACTTATGTCCCACTCATGTCTCCCACCACACCCACCCCCCAGCACTGTGGGGCACCTGCCAGCAGGCCCCCACTTATGTCCCACTCATGCCTCCCACCACACCCACCCCCCAGCACTGTGGGGCACCTGCCAGCAGGCCCCCACTTATGTCCCACTCATGCCTCCCACCACACCCACCCCCCAGCAGTCATGGGGCACCCTCCACCAGGCCCCCACTTATGTCCCACTCATGCCTCCCACCACCCCCACCCCCCAGCACTGTGGGGCACCTGCCAGCAGGCCCCCACCCATGTCCCACTCATGCCTCCCACCACACCCACCCCCCAGCACTGTGGGGCACCTGCCAGCAGGCCCCCACTTATGTCCCACTCATGCCTCCCACCACACCCACCCCCCAGCACTGTGGGGCACCTGCCAGCAGGCCCCCACCCATGTCCCACTCATGCCTCCCACCACACCCACCCCCCAGCAGTCATGGGGCACCCTCCACCAGGCCCACACAGATGTTCCCCTGCCAATATGAAATCACAATACAGAACCCAGGATCCCATGGGCAACCACATCCCACCCCATGTCACCCCAGTCCATACACACATCCAAGGTACACATCCATTCAAAAATCAAATACCCATTACATGATACATAACCAATGAGCAGTATGCGCATGAGTCCAAGTCCGTCAGACTCACACAATGGCAACACATGACTGTGAAAACCCAGATTGTGACAGTCAACAAACCAATGAGAGAAGTCCACACAATAGAATCAAAAGAACAATGTATTAAAATGTAAGAAGGAAAAAAAAAGAAACACCTAAATGAATACACAAAGTAACAGGTAAAAAACAAAAAAAATCTAATGAAAGGTGAAATCCAAAAGAACGGGTGCAAAGTCAATCAAAATGGAAATCAAAATCAAACACATTGCCCCATGGTCCAAATAATAAAATCGAAAATATCCACAAACTATGTACAAAGATGATTGTCCGGGTCCAATATCCCTAAAAACCATAATATGAAACCTACCCAAACCTAACTAATGCTAACTATATACAAAAAACGTGGGCCATTGTCCAATCAACCCAAATAATAAATAATAAAAATAAAGGAAACCTACTATCTACATAACTATATACAAAGGCGGCGGGCCAGTCCTGCGGCTCACTGAGAGATGTTATGGGCCAGGGCATCATCGAACTCCCTTTCTATCTCCCCGAGGCGTTCATCCTCAATGGCCCCGAGGGCCCGCAGGGCTGACGCAGTGTCCACCTCCAAGCCCCTGCGGATCTCCTCGAGGCACTCGGCACGCCTCAGGGCCCTCTGCATGGAGTCCACCGCCCTGACCATAGCGAGCCGCCCCTCTTCTGCCCGCCGCCTCTCCGCATCTATTGCGTGGCCTAACCGCTGCCACACGGAAGACACATTCTGTCCAGGGTCCTCCTGCCCTCCAGCCGATGGCTGCCCCTCCGATGTTGATGGCCCCGAGCCATGACACCTCCCACGTCGCTGCCGCTGCCTCTGCAGCCACTGCCTCTGCCAGCACGACGGCATCCAGGCTGATGGTATCCACCGACGCCGTCGTGCACGTGCCCTGCCTGATGATGCCGGCACATCCTCCACCTGCAGGGGTCCAGTTGCCATGGTGTCCACACCAGCTGGACCACCGACTCCCGACTGTGGCAGGGATGGGATCCCCACTGAGCCGGCTGCATTGGTTGGGGCAGGTCCACAGGGGGCCCTGGTGTCAACTGGGCCGGAAGACGGCAAGGAGAACGACCGGCGCATACTTTCCACAGAGGAGGAGATGCCCGACACATTGGCCATCACCTGCAGAAAACCCGCGGCAATGGCAGATCCCAACTGGGCCACGTCGGCACGGTGCTCTTCGTGATGATGTGCGTGCTCCTCCCGGGAAGCACGCACGTCAACACGAATGACCCCCGTGCGCAACGCGACCCCAATCAGGACCTTTTCCATGCGCCCACGGGTCCCCTCGTCCGCAGGTGGAGGGGAGTCAGATGACATAGACACCCCCTCCACCTGCGGACGGGCCTGGGACGGGGCATCCATGCTGGTGCATGGTGGTGCACTCACAGGGTCAGGGACAGCGACATGCACAGGCACCTCCACGGCGACCTGTGCTGCCTCCTGCCCCTGGCCCTGGACTGCACCACTTGCACCAGCAGGGATGCCCCCACCAGGCCTCAGGTGTGCCTCAGTCTCGGCCGCCTCCTCCTCTGTAGAAACCACCAACCTGGATGGCTCCTTGCCCTCTTCCGCTGTAGCTGGCCCCTGTGGGGGCTCACGCACCCCTTCCACCGCAGCCGTGGGGGCATCCCCGCCGTCTACCTCCACAGCGCCGTCTCCGCCCTCTCCATCACTAGCCGCTGCATAGAGGGAGACATAGAACACAAGCATCAGGGCACTGTACAATGGTCCCCTACACAGGAAGCAATATCAGATGACTGGCAATGGTAAAGTACACTTCTATCATGTCCCTCCACAACACATGGGTCAGGCAATACACACACGCAACCCCCATCGTCCATGGCATGCACATCAACATACATGTCCACTGCACTCTTCTAAAGTACGATGTCATGGAACTCACATGCATCATTGGTCATGCAAATCACACGCACACACTTCACCTCTGTCACATCCATGTGGCCTCGTACATCACAAACACAGTGGATACAAGGATGATTAGGCAGCATCAGTGAATCTGTACAGTGTCACAGACATGTGTCATGCATCCATGCCATTCAAAAGTCACAGACATGCAGGTCAAGCACACCGACCTCGACACCATACATGTACCTGGCATCAGCATCCATCCCTCACCCACACCCATGTCCACGAACATACACTTGCATGCTCACATGTGTCCAATCTGCATAGGCCTCCTCAGGTTGCATAGCAACACATACAACAACCATGTGACCCACAAATTACTGGTCGCACATGCATCGCCATGACAACACTGCACACATACATGCCTACAAGGCCCATTCCACACATACAGCATCACACAACCAGCACACTGCAACATGCACTGTCTCACACAGCAATGCCTGCACACTTACCGCTCAACTCCAGACGGGTCTCCCTCTCAAGGACCTGGGAGTGGAGCGCTGGGTGTATGCGTGCCAGGACCCTCATTTGGATAGAACTCATGTGGCCCCGGCCCCCCTCCACGAGGCGCCGGGCCTTTGAGAGGGTCCTGGACCTGCAGTCCTCCCAACGCTTCCTGACATGTCGGTTGTCGCGGACTGCCACCCCCTCCGCGTTGATGGCAGTCACGATGTCGTCCCAGATCCGAGTCCGTCCTTCATAGTTGGCGCGGCTACTTCCGAAGAGGGCATCATACTGCCCCAGGACTCGCTCCACCAGGACCCCAACCTCGGTGACACTGAAGCTGGGGCCCCTCTGCCTCTCTGGCTGGGGGTTGCCAGTGGTGCCAGATGTTTCAGTGCCCGACATGGCAACCCCAGAGGCAGGAGTGGGTGGGCAACTTGGTCCTGGGGCTGGGCTGTGGAGTGGTGTTCTCCCAGTCGGGAGTCTTCAGTTCCAGCAGGGGTGGACACAGCAACTGTACGCCTGCAGATGGCTGATGTGCAGGCACCAAATGGCAGGGCACGGTGGCAGCAGGCAGGCAGGCAGGCAGCAGCAGATGGCACGTGGGAGGCTGCTCGGGGCACTGGGGGGCAGTAACTCGGCCTTCTGGGCAGGAGCGTGGTCTTCCGTGTGTGAACGCGTGGCCAGCTTGATACGGAGTGAATTGGCACGTGAAAATCATGCACGTCTGCGTGGAATCCGAGGAAAGGCCCTCAGCGCGTAAGCACGTCAGCACGCGTACGCGATTTCATTGGTCCAAAGGGCCAGGCGCGTAAGCGCGCCTATGACGCACGGGTGTTTCCCAACCCACGTGAAAAAAATACACGTGCCGCGCGAGCGCGTCAGCACGCATACCCGATTTCATTGGTCCAAAGGGCCAGGCGCGTAAGCGCGCCTATGACGCACGGGTGTTTCCCAAACCACGTGAAAAAAATACACGTGCCGCGCGAGCGCGTCAGCACGCGTACCCGATTTCATTGGTCCAAAGGGCCAGGCGCGTAAGCACGCCTATGACGCACGGGTGTTTCCCAACCCACGTGAAAAAAATACACGTGCCGCGCGAGCGCGTCAGCACGCGTACCCGATTTCATTGGTCCAAAGGCACACAGCGAGTAATCGCATATTCAACAGCGCGCGTGAAAAACGCCCGGTTACCATTTACATCTGAATACAATTACAATATTAATAACGTACATTTAACCTGGTAAACCTCGAGCATGTAGTCACACACGCTCGGCCACGACACGTGCAAAATTACAACAGGCAATACGGAAAGACGTACACCTGCAGGAAGCAGGCGTACGTGACCCGGCAAGTCTAAATATTCACGTGAAAACATCCTACAAGCTCAGTGCAAAGATGAACATACCGTTCCTAGCAGCAGTGGCTGTGGGTTACCAAAGGAGGAGGAGGAGGAGAGTCAGGGCCAGAATTTTCTCACCCAGAACCAGCCTATTCGGGATGCCTGATGACCAGGTGTATGGGAGGTACAGGTTTCCAGCACACATCATACTGGTCCTGGTCAGTGAGTGGGAGGATGACCTCACATCACCCACCCTGTGCTCCCAAGCACTCAGCCCCCTGCAGAAGGTCCTGAATGTACTGCACTTCTTGGGCACTGGATCTTTTCAGCGGACAAGTGCCATAGTGGGTGGTGTGTCACAGGCCACGCAGTCACGCTGTCTACACCAGGTCTTGAACATCATCACTGCACGGCCATCAGTCCGCAGGCACATATATCTCCCCAGGACTCCTGCAGAAAGGCGGGCGTGCATCCAGGAATTCTATGGTGTGGCTCAATTCCCCAAAGTGCTTGGTGCAATTGACTGCACCCATGTGGCTCTACGTCCCCCCAGGGCAACAGAGCACATCTATAGAAACCGCAAGCACTGGCATTCCATCAACGTGCAAGTTGTATGCAATGCCAAGGGAATCATCACATCAGTATATGCCAACTATCCCGGGTCCACCCACGACAGCTTCATCTACAGAATGTCTACCCTAAGCCGGGACCTAGAGGCTGGCCGGCATGGAGATACATGGCTGCTTGGTGAGCATGAATGCCACTGCACATGCATGCATGTCAGATACAGGGTCATGTCACAACACCACTAATGATACCCATCACCACCTCCGCAGGGGACAGTGCCTACCCTATCAGCCCCCACATGATGACCCCAATCCGGAACCCCACCACGCCACCCGAGGTAAGGTACAACACAGCCCACATTGCAACACGGGGCATAGTGGAGCGCACATTCGGAGTGCTGAAGTCACGCTTTCGCTCCCTTGACCGTTCTGGCGGGCAGCTGTTATATGCTCCCCCACTAGTGTGCAGGATCATAGTGGCAGCATGTGTCCTGCACAACGTTGCAACACGCCGGGGCCTGCCCATGGACATGGTGGTGCCCCCACATCCACAACCACATGCACGCCCGCTGCGCATGGGAGTGGAAAGGGCACGGGGGGAGGCAGCCCGTACGCAACTGGTGGCCAACTTCTTCACCTAGGAATCACAGTGCTGGCTAGTGCACACTGCTCTGGCACATACCATCTGACGATCAATGATGACACTACCTGACAATGTCACAAAATTTCTTGACAATAAACTGTCAGAAACACATCAGCCTGAGATTGTTAACATGGAAGTGTCACTATGTGTGCACCCCTACCTACACATACACCAGCAATGCATAACTATGAAAAGACACAACTCCATTCATCAAATATGCATTGGCACAGGCGAATTGCTACATGACAACATTGCCATGTCACCCAATCCCTTCACAGTCCCGCCACAGAGGACACCATGTCATGGTATGTGAGAGCAAACAAACTGACCCTCACAACATGACACCGGTGTCACAAATTGCAGTGCCCCAAATGGAACATAGCCGCACTTGAACAGCTAACCGTGATGGAGGCACTACTACACACCTGTGTAAGAGTCATTTCAATCAAATTACACACCAACCCACCCTGAAGCCCACCAAAACAAGACACAATGCATGTAATCAATGGTAGTCTCAATACCTGATTGTGCTGGTATGTCCACACCGTCCAGATGTACAGTGATGGCGCCACGCAAAAGTGTCACTGCACATCTACCGACATGTAGTCTGACTCCAGAGAGTATGCCCGTGTGAAGAACTGTGTGAAATACCTGCAAAAATGAGTAACATATGTAAGTTGAGGCACATATCAAACCATCATGCATAGTTAGGTGCAACAACAATGTACACTATGAATGTCTACACAGTATTGACTATGGACTGCCCAACAGCTCATGGGAGTCCAATGTCACCGTGTAATTTGCTGTCACTTGGGCACACCCTTTGCAAGCCCATGGAAACGGAAGCAGGAGGGGTGTGGATGTCAGGTACCCAAGCATCGAAACCAAACTCAGGACAAGCCTGCATGTGCCCAGCCACAATACAGTGTATGCCCAGGTACCCACACAAGGCAACACACTTGAAAAAGAAAAATATGATAAGAAAAAATGGCCATGAAAGGGCCGGCGGGGAGGGGGGGGCCACCTATGAGGTCCGAGGACAGGATGCACGCCACAATCCACCTGTGTGGATCATGGGAAATAAAAACACCCCATAGGCTCGTGGCCCACACGGCTACTCTGTTGTGGGAGATGAGTCGCTATCGCTCTGGCCAGACCCTGCAGCTGACTCAGGAGGTGGGGGAGCTGCCTCAGAAGATGGTGTGACAATGGGAGGCAGCCCACGCAAAGCCCGAGTTTGCTCCTCCATGGCTGCAAGCAGGCGGGTCTGGAAGGTCTGGTTCTGGATTATAATCATGCGGAGGTCCCCATGCAGTAACTTCCGGGATGACCTGACCTCCGCACGAGTTGCCTGCATCTCGGCCGAGAGCGTCCGTGTCAGACGCTCCAGCTGCTCCTCTGTCCTTCTATGGGATGAAGCCTCAAGCTCTAACAGGGTCGACCTGAGGTGATGGAATTCTTCCCTCAGGCCTTCCCTGTGGCGCTGGGACTCCATGGAAAGTGATTCCCGCAGAGTCGCCAGTCCCGCCCGCCTGTCCATGTTGGACGCCAACATGTCCTCCCTGTGTGCCTGGCAGATGGACTCTGTAGCCTGCTCCAGTCGCTCCATCAGCCTTTCTGGGGGGACAATGGAAGTGGCCACCCTATCCATGGCCTGTGCAATCATCTCGGATGATGATGCCTGTTGGGTGGCCATACCGTAGATGGATTGCTCCCAAGCGGTATTGCCAGGCGGCATACGGCCACCACGTGTGGCTCGGCCACCTTTGCCACCCTTACGGCTTGCACGCCTCCCAACCATGGCACTGATGTTATTGTGCGTATGGGAGTGGGTGTGCACAATTGTCCTGGGCAATTGGGTGTCAAAGGGGTTGGGTACCAGATGGTATTCGTACCCTAGTGCAGTGGCAAGGCTATATGACACCCCTGGGGAAAGATGACGGGTCACGCAACGCACAGGCACCCCAAAAAAGTTAAGGAACGTGCACGATACCCCTCCTAGACCACGTGTGCGTATAAAAAACCCTGCACTACGCTGTGGCATCCAGTAACACAAGAATGAACGTATGCGTGTCACACGCAGCCTAGATTGACCTCTGAAGAGGTACGTGACACACGGGGCAAGCACAGATGATAGATGCGTGCGCAACTCACCGTCTGCCAGGGAGAAATGCATCAAAAAGACGCGCGTGTGCGCGTTGGCAACACCCCCGCCAAAAGAAGAATGGGACGCTGTCTGAGGAGACAGGACAACAGTAGAAGGGAACGCTGTGTGAGGAAACAGGCCCAGGAAAAAGAGCAAAAGAGAAAAAGCTGTCAGAGGTAACAGGGAGTACGACCTTTGAACGCCGTGAAGTAAATCGCGTGTCAACTGACAAGAAGTACTGAATACACCAACTCGCTCTCCACGAAAAGCACGTACAAGGAAATGGCGTTCTACATGTACCTTTTATGCAAGCCCACAGGTCCTGCGTCACTTCCGCGTGTAGGCGCTGAAGGGCCAGCCTCCAATCACACGCATTGACACTGGCTTGTGTTTCTTTCACGCGGGATGGGAAACGGCCGTGTCATGGTTGCGCTTACGCGTCTGGCCCTTTGGACCAATGAGATCGCGTACGCGTGCTGACGCGCTCGCGCGGGAGGTTTATTTTTTCACGCGGGTTGGGAAACGGCCGTGCGTTATAGACGCGCTTACGCGCCTGGCCCTTTGGACCAATCACGCGGGTTGGGAAACGGCCGTGCGTTATAGACGCGCTTACGCGCCTGGCCCTTTGGACCAATGAAATCGCGTACGCGTGCTGATGTGCTTACGCGGCCTTTCCTTGGATTCCACGCAGACGTGCATGATTTTCACGTGCCAATTCACTCTGTATCAAGCTGGCCACGCGTTCACACACGGAAGACCACGCTCCTGCCCCGAAGGCCGGAATCCTGCCCCCCAGAGCCCCGAGCACGCTCCCACCTGCCATCTGCTGCTGCCGGACTGCCTGCTGCCCACGTGCCCTGCTGTTTGCTGCCTGCACATCAGCCAGGGGTGCAGTTGCTGTGACCACCCCTGCTGGAACCAAAGACTCCCGACAGCCGTACCATCGCTCCACAGCCCAGCCCCAGGACCCAGTTGCCCACCCACTCCTGCCTCTGGGGTTGCCATGTCAGGGAGCACAACATCTGGCACGACTGGCAACCCCCGGCCAGGGAGGCAGAGGGGCACCAGCTTCAGTTCCACCGAAGTTGGTGTCCTGGTGGAGCGAGTCCTGGGGCAGTATGATGCCCTCTACGGACGGATGCGCCTCGACAAGGAAGGACGGACCAGGATCTGGACGGACATTGTGACTGCCATCAACGCAGAGGGGGTGGCAGTCCGAGAATTCCATCAAGTCAAGAAGCGCTGGGAGGACTACAGGTCCAGGACCCTGAACAAGGCCCGGCGCCTTGTGAAGGCAGTGGATGCCAAGGGGCGGCGGGGCCACTTTCGCAAGATGAACTTCGGGTCCTGGAACGCATATCCCCAGCGCTCCATGTCCAGGTCCTTGGGAGGCAGACGCGTCTGGAGTCGAGCGGTGAGTGTACATGCATACTGATTGTAAGCTGTGTGTGTGGTGGTGTGCCAGGAGTGTGCATGTTGCACATGTCTTTGTGTGGCCATGTATAAATGTGTGTGTGCAGGGCTGTGAGACAAGCACATGTGTGCCTGTGATGTGTGAGACAAGGATGGTGCATGTGTGTGTGTGTGTGCTTGCAGTGCAAATGCTTGTGTGTGGGCACATGTGTTTGACTGTGCATGTGAGTTGGCATGCTTGTGGTGTGACACATGGATGTTGATTCCAGGTGCATTAGTCTGCAGCGTGTGCGTGTGTGTAGTTGTGAAGGGTGCAACAGTGTTGCTACATGGATGCAGGTGACACTGTCATGTTGGAGAGTGAATTGCAAATGTGATATGGATGTTCATCTCATGACTGACAGTTTGCGGAGTGGTACACATGCTTGGATGTGTGCTTTGCATGTGTGCATGTGTATTTGAGTCCGTGTGTATCATGTGATGTGTGGCTCACCTTTGTCTGCTCATGCTGCTGTATGTGAATGTATGTAGCGGGCTGTAGCAATATGGCTGTTGAATGACTCATGTGTGTGCGTTGAGGAGACAAGTGTGTTGGGGATTGTGATGCCAGGTCTGGAGTATGACAATGCCACTCTTGTACAACTGTTATGTGTGTGAGTCAATTGTACAGTGTCCTGATGCCTGTCTCCTGTCTCTCCCTGCCTGCAGCGTCATCTGATGTGGAGGGCGGAGAAGGTGCTGTGGAGCACAGCGGCAGGGATGCCACCGCCAGCCGGAGACGCAAGGCCCGGCTCCCCTCCCCTGTTGTCATCTCGTCGGGGAGTGAGGAGTCCGGTGCTGTGTCCCAGGTCGCAGCTGCCGAGGGGAGGTCCAGGAGGCGCAGGAGGAAGTTGGACTCCTCGGCAGCAGAAGGGGCAGCTGAGACCCCACAGGGTTCCGCGGCGGAAGATGGCAGGGAGTCATCCAGGTTGGTGGTGGGTTTGGTGGAGGAGGAGGCCGTGCAAGGGACTGAGATGGGGTCTGGAGGTGGGCATTCCACTGGTGCTAGTGGTGCAGCACAGGGGCAGGGACAGGAGGCAGCACAGGCCGCCGCGGAGGTGCCTGTGTGTAATCCTGTCCCCGGTCCTGTGTCTGCATCATCTTGCACCAGCAGGGTTGCCCACGTCCGGACCCATTCTCAGGGAGACCAGGCTGTGTTCCTCCATACACTGGGCCTTGTTCCGACCCCCTCCTCACCTGAACCCCCTATGCGCCAGTCGTCCTCCGTGCCATCTTCCTACCCACCTGTCACCTGGGTGCCCTGTGGAGCTGCCTCTGACGATGGGGCCAGGCTGGTGGAGGACACATCCCTGCCCCAGTCGGGAGTCGTGAGTCCAGCAGGGGTGGCCACCGCAACAACAGCACCCCAAACAATGGAGGATGTGCAGGCAGCAGGTGTCAGGGCACCGGCACCAGCACGTCAGCAGCAGGAGGAAGAAGGTGGGAGCCTTGATGGCTCGGGGCCATCACCATCAGAGGGGCAGGCATCAGCCGGAGGGCAGGAGGACCCTGGACGTCAAGTGGCTTCCGTGTGGCAGCGGTTGGGCCATGCCATAGATGCGGAGCGGGGGCGGGCGGAAGAGGCGCGGCTCGCTATGGTCAGGGCGGAGAACTCCATGCGGAGGGCCCTGAGGCGGGCCGAGTGCCTCGAGGCCATCCGCAGGGAGTTGGAGGTGGGTACATCGGCGTCCCTGCGGACCCTCGGGGCTGTGGAACGGGGCCGCCTCCGGGACATCGAGCGGGAGTTCGATGATGCCCTGGCCCGGAACAACAATCAGTGAGCCGCAGGACTTGCCCGCCGCCTTTGTATATAGTTCTGTAGTTTAGTTGTAGTTAGGTTTCCTTTGTTTTAATGTTATTATTTGGTTGCCAAAGGACAATGCACCATATTTTTGTATATAGACATTTTCTTACTTAGTGTAAATAGTTAGGTTTCATTTATTAGGGCTCATGGACCCGGATCATCATGTTGATAGTTTGAGGGATGTTAATATTTGTTTTAATTTTTCACATGAGGCAATGTGTTTCTTCTTTCATTTGTACTTGGATTTAATTTTGGACTTTGACTTTGGACCCCTATTTTACTTTATTTTTGTTAATTAGTGTTCCTGATTTTTTTGGTTGTACTTTTTTATTATTTAGTTTGCATTGCATGTTTATTGTTATTTTTTATTTTTACCATCCTTGTTTATTTTTAATACATTTTCATTTGATCCTTCAATGGCCCTCATTACGACCCTGGCGGATAGCGACTGACCGGAGCGCCACAGCGTAAATAGCGTTTCCGCCATTGCACGAAGGAGCAAAGTGCGGCCCATTCCGACCCATCGGGCACGAGCACCACGGCATGGCGGAAGTGCAAAGTCCGCGATGGCGGAAATGACCCCAAAACGGCCCACACCGCCGCTGTACGGCGCCCTAGGTGCAATACCGCCACCCCACTTAGCGGTCACCGCAGTGTGCGCCTACCGGAAAGTACGGTGGCCGGAAATATACGGAAACGGAAGTTAAAACATGGGGCCGGAACGGGAAACATCCCGGCGTACACCTATAAATACACTAAAACCACACAACCACTAAAATCACTACCCTGAAACACACCCCAACCCGTCAACCACCCTAGCGAAACCAAGAAAAATGGGAAAGGTAGCGAAGAAAGCGTGCGACCGCAAGCGGCAGGTCCACTTCTCCCGTGAGGAACTCACCGTGCTAACAGAGACCCTCCAGGAGAATGCTGCCGTCGTCTTCTGCACGCAAATGACCAGGACGGCACTTGCAAACAAGAAGGCCATATGGGCTCTGGTGGCACAGCGGGTAAGTGCGGTGGGGACCGCACCCCGCACCCCACAGCAATGCCGCAAGCGATGGGACGACCTGCGGATACGCGTCCGCAGCATACTCTCTGCCAACCGCAACATTGCCACAGCCACCGGGGGAGGTCCTGAATCACCCATCAAGTTGACCCCCTGGGAAGAAATCTGTGCCTCCACCATCGGAATGGAGAGCATAGAGGGAGTCGGAGGGATGGAGAAAGGAGTGCAGACATCCGAAGATTCAGGTAGGTGGGCCAGATAAAACAATGCCAAATCCACACAGTCCATCCATGTGAAGTACCATGCGTCCACATAGTGCAACAGAAACACATGTCCAGGAGAACGCCCACACACATCGGCCTGATAGCGCACGTTAAAACCCACAATAAATACATAAATAATTAAAAACCCCAAATACACGCACTACACGTGCAGCAGGCACACCCTAACTGCAGGCTGCCAAACAACTGCACCCTCACTCCACACACAAATCAAAGCACCTCCAAGGCCCCGACCCAAATCACCCTCAGGTACCACCCCAATGCATGTGATACAATGCCATTCCAATTCCCACAGACCCATCAATAACCCTCGCCCTCCTTTACTCCACCACAGGGTCCGATCCAAACGACGAGCTACAGGACACCCCTACCAGCACACCTGCAAAGAGGGCCAAGACCAACGGCCAGAGACCCTCCACCTCAGCTGCACGCATCAAGACACGGCAGCAGCACAAATCAGGTGGCAGCACACAGGAGGGAACATCAACAGGCACCCCAGCAGCCAGCATGCCCACAACACCACCACCACAGGTCCCCCCAATGGATGCCACAGAAGGCACTGCCTCTGGTAGCAGCAGCACCATAGGTGACACCCCATTGATGGCAGCATGCTCGGACACAGAAAACGGGGATGCCGAAGTCAGATCCATCCATGACCTGTCCCAATCCCCCTGTCTGTCCCATCCCGTACAACATGAGGATACCACGCAGGGGCACCCACAAGACGACGACTGGCCATCCCCCACAAGCCCTGTGGCAAGCCAACATGAGGACAACAGCCCCTCTGTGACACCCCCGCAAATGGCCATGGCCCAGCAGAGGCAACAGTCCCTCGACCAGTTGATCGAACAACAGCAGCAACTGGCCACGCTCCTCAAGGACCATGCTGATGAATGTGGGGGCACTAAGGCAGACATAGAAACATCAACTGAGACACTTAGGGCACAAATCGAGAGTAGCACCGAGAGCCTGAGAGTCCAAATGGAGAGTAGCACCGAGAGCCTGAGAGTCCAAATGGAGAGTAGCACCGAGAGCCTGAGAGTCCAAATGGAGAGTAGCACCGAGAGCCTGAGAGTCCAAATGGAGAGTAGCACCGAGAGCCTCAGGGGGGAACTGCATGCGACGGCCAAGGACGTATGTGCCGAACTTGCCGCAGTGCGCCGTGTGCTCACTGAGCTCTCGCAAACCCTTAGGGACATGCATGGACGTGAGCAGGCAGACACATCATCCGTTGCAAGTTCCGTCCAGGGCAGCCCCCAACGTAGATCTGGAAGGAACCTGCGCTCCACAGGCAGGGGTGCCCCTGATACCCGCAGAGGGGGCATGCAATAGCGACAGCCCACTGACAATGAGCATCTTTGGACACTGGTGTTCGGGGGGGAGGTAGGAGGGTGGAGGGGGTGTGTTGGGCTCACTTGGGTGGCGGGTCGATAGGGTGTTCAACATGACATCACATATGCCATTAAAAGTGCACGATCAACCAATGAGATGTGTGGACATTGATCTTTGTGTACTAGGCCATCATAGGCGTACAGTCCATGTTGTGCATGTCCCAGACACATGCAGTGCCACGAGTCCCGTGTCCATGTATCAGCCACCAGGCGTGAGTGCTAGAAGCATACATCAATGAGATGCTGACGAATGTCACGGGCCTCCGGTGCCTCGCAGACTCCATGAGGTGCTGCCACATCCCCACCCTCATCATGACCATCTTCAGGTGCTTGCAGTTCTGCGTCAGGGGGCATGGGCACATTTCTACGTACGCACATGTTGTGGAGCATGACACATGCCATGACCATCTTTGCAACCTTCTCATGGCGGTACAGGAGTGCCCCGCCAGACCTGCTGAGGCAGCGGAAACGGCCCTTCAGTAGGCCGAATGCCTGTTCTATGACTACATGGGTACGTGAGTGGGCATGGTTGTAGTCCTCCTCATGCTGGTCCCGTGGGTTCCGGACTGGTGTGAGGAGCCATCTCTTCAGTGGATATCCAGCATCACCTGTATGTGGACGAGAAACGTATGATGTGGAATGCCATTGATACGTACGCACACCCCCCCCCCTTCCTGCCAGGTCATTGCCAATTCACATACCCCACATCATCATGCATGTAATGAGACTCACCGAGTAGCCAGGATCTGTTCCCTGCGTGTCGCTCCATGTAGCGTGGTATTGTAGAGTTCCTCAAGACCATAGAATCATGGGTTGATCCAGGGAATCGGGCACAACAATGTGTAATGATCCTGTTGGAGTCACACACCATTTGTACATTCAGGGAATGAAATTGTTTTCGGTTGCGGTACTGGGCCTCCATGGCATGTGGAACGACCAATTCAACATGGGTGCAGTCGATGGCACCAATGCAACCCGGTATGCCGGCAAGTGCATGGAATCCCACTTTCGTGTTGGTAATTTCCTGCTCCGAGCGTGGTAGGGAGATGTAGTCGTCTGCGTGCTGCAGGAGGGCATCGAGCACTTGCAATAGTGTCCGTGAGAACAGTGGCTGAGAAATGCCATGCAACTG
The DNA here is from genome assembly GCF_040938575.1 of Ambystoma mexicanum. Lineage (NCBI taxonomy): Eukaryota > Metazoa > Chordata > Amphibia > Caudata > Ambystomatidae > Ambystoma > Ambystoma mexicanum. The sequence continues at coordinate 564,285,835 of NC_090937.1, read as the reverse complement.
TCCGACTGTGTGCTGGTAGGTGCCTGTGGCCAGGAAGTGGAGTACAGACACCACCTTCAGTAGGGGTGGGATGGCCGTTGGGCTATCTATCATGCTGACAAGGTCAGCCTGTGTCATGTCCACAATGGCGGCTATGGTGTCCCGGTCCAGACGGTAGAGGGTGTGGATCTGCTCATCAGTGAGGTTGAACGGATGGGCTCGGAGGCGTGGTATTGCGGGCTGCCTGCGTGGTGGTAGTGGCTGTGCTGGTGGGCCTTGCTGGCCCTGCCTTGGCCTCCTCCTCCTCCTGCGTCTCCTCCGTGCGGCTGGTTGTAGTTGGTGTTCGTCTTCTTCTTGGAGTTGGAGCACTTGCAGTGCTATCAGGTCCCCCAGGGCCAACATCGCGAGTCCTGCCGGTAGCATTTCGGTGTGGTTGTGGGAGGAGACTGGCTGTGCAATTTATGTGTTTTCAGGCTGTATGGCCTCCACCTGTGGTGATTCATTCCACCTGTGCAAACTGCTCTCCCCTTTGGCCGAGCACGTCATGCGCACAACGCTGCAATTCGGGGAATGGTATCTTGCTATTGCTATCATGTATTTGTACCCGATGGCCGTGTAAGATTGGATTGATATGTTCATTCTGTTGTGGTCCCATTGTTTCCCATACTATCTGTGCAGTCGCGAACAGACTTGTGAAGGGTCAGTGGAACGTAGTACTCGAGTAACGGTGGGCCCTCATGCATCACTGTACCGAGTTGCAACGACGGGCGGGGCGTCCCATTCGTGGGTGAAGGCAGTTGCCATTTTCACACACAGCCGCACTCGATGGAATAATTAGTGATTTCAAACGGCCACAGATGCCTTTCCGACGTGGTGTTGCAAATGAGGAATTCGAAGGGCGGCGCTTTCGGTTTCCAGCTAGCGGCGAGGAGATGCCCACAGGTCTGACTGCAAATATAACGTTCTATTGTTCAATGTCCTTGAGACAGGGCCCATGGCGAGGGAGCAATGATTGATATGAATAGTTTGGGATGCGCAATAGCTACGTGGGCGATGAGGCCGGCCGTTCCCAAATACGTTACTTCACAACACTGGAATTACGGGCTGGGGCACTGTGGATTTTGCAGGCTGCATAACGCACAGACTCAATGGATGTTTCTAATGTTATGTGAGTAATTATTCAGGCGTTTTGATCCCGGGATGAGGGAATGATGAATGGATGCATGGGCAGGTGATTTGATACAGAGTTTGCCATGTACAGGGCTTCTTGGGATCTATCCGCCTCCCCTACGCTATGTGATGCAGGGCTGCCATAGTGGGACCATCGTCTATCTGGCCTTGTTGAGCCCTCCCTGTCTCGAGGCGCACTCAGACACTTGTGTCCATGCACGTTAACATTCCCATCTGATGGATTCTGTTTTGACAGACGCATGCACAGGTACACTCGTTTGTGATGGTGTTTGCACCTCGATGTAGATGTTTATGAGTCGCAAGTGGTTTTGGGGTGGTGATGATCCTTTTGAGTGGGCTAGCATGCATATGGCTGTGGATTTCGTGTGATCATTGAAGTGAGTTGTTCGAATGTGGTTCTGATGGCCATTCTGTTCTTTTTCTTTTCTTTTGGTTGACAGGTATCTCCTCCCCTTTTGCCACTGCCATCTGTATGCCACTCCTGCAGATGGATTTTACTCCCGACACCTGCTGCTTCGTGTTAATCAGTGGAGCAGCATTACGATCTTATGGGACGATCGCCAATGGCCCACATGCCCTTACGCAGTACTGGTGGCTCGGAGCAACATTTCGGCCTTTCAGCTGGACTAGTGCCTCCCCATTGGGACGGCCCTGCGGTTCTGTGCGCTTCCATGTTGCCTTTTCGTACGTGAATGTGGCTCTGTGTACCATGGGGGAACAGGGCGACACACAAGTAGTGGCTGGTCATTTCTTGCGGATGCAGCCCACAATGGTGATTAGTGTTTTGGAGTTCATGGCCTGATGGCTGTATGGGCTTGGTGACTTTGATGTGCATAAATTTCTATTCTGATTTGGCCCGTGTAGCGTTTTTCTTTGCAAGTGATGTGGCATATGCCTATTTGGGGGGCGATGTATTGTGAGGAGATCTGCATTGGGTTCCAGCTTCGGGGTTTAGTTGCGTGGTACTGTACTGGGCGCGTTTGCCTACTAAGCCCGTGAGGTATGGGATGGGGGCTGCCTATATGACAGTTTGAATGTTGTCATGCTCAGGGGCGGGGGATTGGGTTTTGTGTAACAGATGCCGGTCAGCCAGGTGGACTGGTGGAATGATGTGATTATCGGAATATTGCTGGTCACAGGTGCCTGTGTTTGCGTGCGTTTCTTGGTGGGGGACTGTGGTCATGTCCATTGGGATTGCTTCTGTATTCGTGCCATCTGTGCCCTGCAGCTCCCATTGGCCCCTCTTGTGTTTCTTTTGTTCGTTGGCATGCATGGGTGACTTGTACATTTCAATGGTTGCATTGTGACTTCATTGCACCTACGGGGGGTTGTACTTTGTGGGCAGGGAGCGGTGTACAGGCACTCAGTGGGGCCGTTTACGGTTGATTCGCGATGCCGTACTTCTCGCCATGGCGGAATGGTACATTACGCCATGCCTGATGGCGTTAGGTACATGTCCGCTAGGGTCGGAATTGGCGTACCGTTGCACCATGGTGGTGTTTGCGGTTTGGCATGGCGCGCGCGCGCGTGCTTGGTGCAGTTAGCGTTGGCGTTCACTACGGTGTCGCTAATGGCTTTGTACTTTGCGGTGACGGGTCATAGTCGCACCGAGCGCTATTCGATGGCGGTATTACATTTCCGCCATCGTTTTTCGATTTCCGCCAGGGTCGTAATGAGGGCCAATGTGTTGTATCATCTCATTGCTTTCATGCATGACATGTGGGGTGTTTGGACATTCACTTGCAACATCTGTGTGTGACAGACATGTGTTCATTCATATGATTTACATTGGGTGTGTCACATGTCATTGTGTTTGATATGTGGGTGGATGGGATAGTTGTTTGGGAATTCTTGCAGGGCAGACTGTCCATTACGTTCATGATTGTGTGGGGTTGTGACCCAGGTGAAGGTGGACATGGATGGTACATGGGTGGGGGCCTTCTGGTAGGTGCCCCTGACTGCGGGGGGGGTGGTGGTGGTGGTAGACATGGGTGGGGGCCTTCTGGTAGGTGCCCTTGACTGCTGGGGGGTGGGGGTGGTGGTAGACATGGGTGGGGGCCTGCTGGAAGGTGCCCCTGACTGCGGGGGGGTGGGGGTGGTGGTAGACATGGGTGGGGGCCTGCTGGAAGGTGCCCCTGACTGCGGGGGGGTGGGGGTGGTGGTAGACATGGGTGGGGGCCTGCTGGAAGGTGCCCCTGACTGTGGGGGGGGTGGGGGGGGGTGATAGACATGGGTGGGGGCCTGCTGGAAGGTGCCCCTGACTGCGGGGGGGGGTGGGGGTGGTGGTAGACATGGGTGGGGGCCTGCTGGAAGGTGCCCCTGACTGCTGGGGGGGTGGGGGTGGTGGTAGACATGGGTGGGGGCCTGCTGGAAGGTGCCCCTGACTGCGGGGGGGGTGGGGGTGGTGGTAGACATGGGTGGGGGCCTGCTGGAAGGTGCCCCTGACTGCGGGGGGGGGGGTGGGGGTGGTGGTAGACATGGGTGGGGGCCTGCTGGAAGGTGCCCCTGACTGCTGGGGGGGTGGGGGTGGTGGTAGACATGGGTGGGGGCCTGCTGGAAGGTGCCCCTGACTGCTGGGGGGGTGGGGGTAGTGGTAGACATGGGTGGGGGCCTGCTGGAAGGTGCCCCTGACTGCTGGGGGGGTGGGGGTGGTGGTAGACATGGGTGGGGGCCTTCTGGTAGGTGCCCCTGACTGCTGGGGGGTGGGGGTGGTGGTAGACATGGGTGGGGGCCTGCTGGAAGGTGCCCCTGACTGCTGGGGGGGCGGGGGTGGTGGTAGACATGGGTGGGGGCCGGCTGGAAGGTGTCCCTGACTGCTGGGGGGGCGGGGGTGGTGGTAGACATGGGTGGGGGCCTGCTGGAAGGTGCCCCTGACTGCTGGGGGGACGGGGGTGGTGGTAGACATGGGTGGGGGCCTTCTGGCAGGTGCCCCTGACTGCGGGGGGGTGGGGGTGGTGGTAGACATGGGTGGGGGCCTGCTGGAAGGTGCCCCTGACTGCGGGGGGGTGGGGGGGGTGATAGACATGGGTGGGGGCCTGCTGGAAGGTGCCCCTGACTGCGGGGGGGGGGTGGGGGTGGTGGTAGACATGGGTGGGGGCCTGCTGGAAGGTGCCCCTGACTGCTGGGGGGGTGGGGGTGGTGGTAGACATGGGTGGGGGCCTGCTGGAAGGTGCCCCTGACTGCTGGGGGGGTGGGGGTGGTGGTAGACATGGGTGGGGGCCTGCTGGAAGGTGCCCCTGACTGCGGGGGGGGTGGGGGTGGTGGTAGACATGGGTGGGGGCCTGCTGGAAGGTGCCCCTGACTGCGGGGGGGGTGGGGGTGGTGGTAGACATGGGTGGGGGCCTGCTGGAAGGTGCCCCTGACTGCTGGGGGGGTGGGGGTGGTGGTAGACATGGGTGGGGGCCTGCTGGAAGGTGCCCCTGACTGCTGGGGGGGTGGGGGTGGTGGTAGACATGGGTGGGGGCCTGCTGGAAGGTGCCCCTGACTGCTGGGGGGGTGGGGGTGGTGGTAGACATGGGTGGGGGCCTTCTGGTAGGTGCCCCTGACTGCTGGGGGGTGGGGGTGGTGGTAGACATGGGTGGGGGCCTGCTGGAAGGTGCCCCTGACTGCTGGGGGGGCGGGGGTGGTGGTAGACATGGGTGGGGGCCTGCTGGAAGGTGCCCCTGACTGCTGGGGGGGCGGGGGTGGTGGTAGACATGGGTGGGGGCCTGCTGGAAGGTGCCCCTGACTGCTGGGGGGGTGGGGGTGGTGGTAGACATGGGTGGGGGCCTGCTGGAAGGTGCCCCTGACTGCGGGGGGGGGTGGGGGTGGTGGTAGACATGGGTGGGGGCCTGCTGGAAGGTGCCCCTGACTGCGGGGGGTGGGGGTGGTGGTAGACATGGGTGGGGGCCTTCTGGCAGGTGCCCCTGACTGCGGGGGGGTGGGGGTGGTGGTAGACATGGGTGGGGGCCTGCTGGAAGGTGCCCCTGACTGCGGGGGGTGGGGGTGGTGGTAGACATGGGTGGGGGCCTGCTGGAAGGTGCCCCTTACTGCTGGGGGGGTGGGGGTGGTGGTAGACATGGGTGGGGGCCTGCTGGAAGGTGCCCCTGACTGCTGGGGGGGTGGGGGGGTGGTAGACATGGGTGGGGGCCTGCTGGAAGGTGCCCCTGACTGCGGGGGGGGGTGGGGGTGGTGGTAGACATGGGTGGGGGCCTGCTGGAAGGTGCCCCTGACTGCGGGGGGGGTGGGGGTGGTGGTAGACATGGGTGGGGGCCTGCTGGAAGGTGCCCCTGACTGCGGGGGGGTGGGGGTGGTGGTAGACATGGGTGGGGGCCTGCTGGAAGGTGCCCCTGACTGCTGGAGGGTGGGGGTGGTGGTAGACATGGGTGGGGGCCTGCTGGAAGGTGCCCCTGACTGCTGGGGGGGTGGGGGTGGTGGTAGACATGGGTGGGGGCCTTCTGGTAGGTGCCCCTGACTGCTGGGGGGTGGGGGTGGTGGTAGACATGGGTGGGGGCCTGCTGGAAGGTGCCCCTGACTGCTGGGGGTGGGGGTGGTGGTAGACATGGGTGGGGGCCTTCTGGCAGGTGCCCCTGACTGCGGGGGGGGTGGGGGTGGTGGTAGACATGGGTGGGGGCCTGCTGGAAGGTGCCCCTGACTGCTGGGGGGGTGGGGGTGGTGGTAGACATGGGTGGGGGCCTGCTGGAAGGTGCCCCTGACTGCTGGGGGGGTGGGGGTGGTGGTAGACATGGGTGGGGGCCTTCTGGTAGGTGCCCCTGACTGCTGGGGGGGTGGGGGTTTTGGTAGACATGGGTGGGGGCCTTCTGGCAGGTGCCCCTGACTGCGGGGGGGTGGGGGTGGTGGTAGACATGGGTGGGGGCCTGCTGGAAGGTGCCCCTGACTGCTGGGGGGGTGGGGGTGGTGGTAGACATGGGTGGGGGCCTTCTGGTAGGTGCCCCTGACTGCTGGGGGGGTGGGGGTGGTGGTAGACATGGGTGGGGGCCTTCTGGCAGGTGCCCCTGACTGCGGGGGGGTGGGGGTGGTGGGAGGCATGAGCAGGTGTGCAGGGTAGTCCCCTGTGGTGTGGGTTGCATGCAGGGGACGTGGAGGGTGTGAATGGAACACCTGTGAGGACCCACCCAGCAGAGCCGCGTGTGAAACTTCCCGCGCACCCCTGTAAATGACGTACCCTAATTTTTCGCGTGTAGGATTTCACGCGCACCCCTGGAATTCCCGTAGCCTAGCTTTTCGCGTGTGAAACTTCCCGCGCACCCCTGTAATTGACGTACCCTGGCTTTTCGCGTGTGGAACTTCACACGCACCCCTGATATCGACGTGGCCAGGGCAATCGCGTGTGGGACTTCCCCGCACCCCGGTATACACGTACCCAGGGCAATCGCGCGAGTGACTTCTCGCGCAACCCGTTGTATACACACGCGCGAATTGTTGAACAGTGGGTGTCCGTGTTAATGGCGTACACCTTTGCACCTCATTTGTCCTTTGGGGTCACGGTATGGCCCATTGCTGTATGTGGGTGGTATTTGTTGGCGCAGGTTTTGGCGCACTTTCGTTAAGTGCGTCGGGACGCTACCGCCTGCTTACTTGTGGCGTACGTTTTTGGGCCTGTGCGCTGGTTTGATCGAGCGCTGTTTTGCCCTGTTCGAATCCATGAATACGTGTTGCCGGAGAGCGTGTGGGCGTTCCGCGCACTTGCCTCCTGTACTTCCCCGTGCCGCCCACATTCTTCCCCATTCCGAGTGTTGTGCCCCATTTTATTCCCCATTCCGAGTGTCCCGCCCTGTGTTCCGCCTACTTTAGAGCTGTGCGCTGCGCTCGGAGTGATAGCGCAGTGGCCGTGGCGCACGCCGTTGGTTGACCTGTGTGCCGGCGTGCGCCGCGCACTTTTTCAGCGCACGTCCTATGCTTTTCTTACGCACGGACTTCCATGAATCGACGTGCGCTGGTTTCCCTGCGCTTTTCGCTATTTTTCGGCGCAGCGCACGTATAGGCCCCTCTGCGCCGGAATTTTCGGCGCACATTTATTCCATGAATCGGCCTGACAGTGTTTTACACAAAAACAAACTAGAAGATTGCTGAATGACATTTTCTCTTCTAAATTATATAATCTTCACAATATTACCTCTATGTATATTTAGAAATGTTTTTTTAAAAAAACATCCTAGTAACAATCCATATCCTACTTTACATAAAACACTTATTAGCCTATTTTTCTATTTCAAATGTGTATTTTTCATGTTTATATTCACAAAGAATATTACACATATATTTTACAACTTTGCTTCTCACAACATTAAATAAGCATTCTTTAAACACTTTGGCAATCTAGCTTGACATGCAACTATAGAGTCATTACAAACACGCCAGTCTACTTCTGCATGAACCCATGTTGTGAAATGTCCAGATTCAATGCCTGCTCCCTCATGAAAAATAATTGCACACATTTTGAAAGTTTTCTTACTAACAGAAACTTGACTATTTACAAAATTCATTATTGATGTGTTGATTTTGCTACCATCTACATTGTATCTTTGAACCATGTTCAATATATACTTATTAAAAGCTAGATTTTGCAATGCTAATTGTAATTTACAACCACAGCCACTGCATTGCATGTCATGGAATGCTTTAGTTACAAGAACAGAACATGTTACACTGTTCTGACCAGGCACATGCAGATACACACATATTTCACAGAGATCTGGTGTAGAATAACCTTTCTTACATTTTGGACACATATGATTCCACTCGTAACTAATTCCTACATACCTATCTACATTAACATTTCCTTCACTAATAACTTAAAGACAGTCATTAAACATTCTTGACTATCTTCCTGTGTATTTTGAGAAAATTGTTCGTTTCCACTTGCAACAGCTACTACATTTCGGATTCATGTTACCAAATGTAAACTGTGTGGATTTTCATCTACACGTGTTTTAAGAGTTGAAAGTTCCACACATAGCTGCTTCTCTTCTGTAGAAGCTATTTTTGCATCATTGGAGTAATTTGAAATAACATACACAAATCTGCATTAGAATAGCGTTCAACTGCTGTTTGATTACTAAACCTGCAATGAGAGCATGTTAGAGTTGAACAATGCTCCAAAGTCGCTAAATTTGGTTGTTTTACAGTCTTACAAGAACTGATTTCATTTGAATGTGCTTTCACTGACTCCTTGCATTTCCTGGATGAGTGTTGTGCAGTTACAGGTATAAGGATCAGGTGAGGAGCATACATTGCACGCAAACCTATCTTATTCATCAATGCAAGAAATGTCTGCTGTCACTTTCCTTTCATCAACTTTTATTAAAAACAAACCTTATATATTTTTGACACGTGACAAAGCTACATATGGCATTCCTTCTTTAAACACTGTCTGACCAATGTATGTACTACTTCTAAAGTCAGACCTTGTGATTTATGACTAGTTATTGCATAAGCAGAAAACAATTGAAACTGCACTTTTCACAAAGGTATCCTTAAAAAGCATGAAATGTGCATAGCTCTGAAAAATGAAGTGAGTTCCTTCTAAACGATCAAACTTAACTTCAACATGTTCAATATTTGTACTGTGAGGAAAACTGTAACATGCAATCAGTTTTCCCATTGCTTCAGTCAGTAGACCAATTTCTACATTGAAGTGCCTCTTTAACACAACTCACGCATTGATCCATAGATTTAAAACTCCTTCTAGACCTGTTGTTTTAGGAACTGAATTCTCTAATTAAAATAATCTAGCTTTTGCTCTCTTATCCAAATCTAAAGGCATAACATGACCATCTAAAACATCAAATGATTTTATGTCCAGAATATTTTGATTCTATGGCAGTAGCATTGTAGAGTTCAACTTGTTACACACTGCAAGGGTGCACATCAAAGCAACACAAGAAATGTTGTTTTCTTTAAGAGTCAACATGACCTCAGATGGACTGAAATCTGCATGAAACATATTAGAAATTGGCCTTCCTTTCAAAACTGCTTTTATATTTTCTGCAAGAACTCCTATACAGATCTTATTAAGCATATCTGCATACTCTTCAGCTTGCCTCACATTAATGGTAAGTTTTTGGAATTCAAAATAATTCCAAAGGTAAACATGTCCAATACTTTGAATGCTTTTTCAACATCCTTAGATTGAAGCATTCTGTAAACTGGTTGACCTTTCACAGGAGTTAATTGTAACAAGTCTCCAAAAAAAAGTACATGTTTACCTCCAAACAAAAGATTGTAGTCAGTTTTCAAAACCTCTTGCATGCGAAAGTGAATGAAAGCTAGCATCAAGTTAGATACCATACTTTCTTCATCTACAATCAAGGTATTTAACTTTCTAATAATTTTTCCATCCTTCTTGTGCTGCACTTGATTCAAGTTTCTGATACTCTAATTTGTTGTCATGCTCCACTGGTAACATCAACAGCCGGTGTAAAGTAACACCTCCTACATTGAATCCTGCTCAACATGTTAGAGCAGTTACAATACATGACAATGAGCAATCCATTTTATTTTGGATCATAGCTGTTATTGTATTAATTAAATAAGATGTACCTGTTCCTGCTTGTCCACTAAAATACAACAATACAGGTTTGTATTGCACACAAGGGCATTCATGCTTGGCATGCAGTAATCCATGTAAGAACATATCTTTAAGTTTATTATACACTTCTTTTTGCTCTGTATTAAGTTTACTAACCATTTCATCGCAATTCACATCTGCAACTTTAATTTGTTGCATTGAAAGTTCTACCTCCTCCAGAGCAAGCTCAAAATCTGTTTGGATAATTGGCTCACCAAGTACATTTTGACTTCCTGCTGCAGATTTTTGACTGCCTTCAGGAGTCTCTTTTGCCAATTTAACTGTCAAAAATTGTTCTTGAGGTAGTTCTTTTTCCAGTAAGTTCAAGTAATGTTCATATTTTGGTTATGTAATTAATTAAACATTTTCTTAGCGAAAATTGATTCTTCAAAACTTTCAAAACTTCCAAGTAAATCACTCTCTGCACGCCAAGCGAAAAACAACTGCAAAAGACAAAAATGAAATTATTCCTTTTTCTCTGCAGTTTGACAAGAAAGTCTCATGTGGTTAATGAGATTTGGCTTTTTATGTCTCACTAGACAACCATGTACGTTAAACCTTCCTCTGTCACTGTTTGGTTTAGTATTTCAATTTGAGTAGTGATGTACTACTTCATATAAACAAAGATCCTCCAATATTTCATATTGATTTGGATAATGTGTATCAATCAAGTTGGTTTTAAAAATCTCTGTCCTGTCAGGTGCTGCTCCAGCGAACTGCTCAATTTCAGTCAACGGCTTCAATACGCAATGTCTACTACTAGCTTGTTCAAGACTTAACCAAACTACATTAATGCTACGGCCACACAGAGGTAAACTAGTAAGTCACTCTGCAGCTTCATATCTTCCACACTCTCTATGTGAAAGCATCTTCAAACCAAAGCTTAGAACTTTCTAACTGCGAGTTTGTTTTATCTGATGATAAATCTGACCATATTTCGGCTGCATTGCTCTTTTCTGATTTTGATATGTAGGCTGCAACATAACAGGCAACAACTGTTGAATCATCAGCAATACACTGTACATTAGTATTTGCATTCCACAGCTGAGCAGTGACAGGTATTCCTTGGCCTATTGGACCATTTTCTTGATTACATATGAAATGTAACATGGCTAAAAATCAGTGATAAAAAAATGCGATACACACTCCATAGAACACAATTCTCCTGGTGTCATGCGTTCTGTGTTATCTTTCTCTGCATTATTTTCACAAATCTACTCTGCAAGATCATCCCAGTCATACTTAGCACAATTTAAAGTCACAAACCAAGTTGGAGATCCCAAGTTTCTGATCATAATTCTAACTTCAGAGTGTCTTCTATATAACTATTCTTTAGTTCCTCTCATTGTAGCAAGAATATGTGTAAGTTTGCCCTCTAAAACTTGATTTTTGTATTCCACCTGTTGCAGCATCTCACATGCAGAAAGATTTGTAAATCTAGGACCAGTCTGAATTGTATGATCAACAGCATAACATAATGTTGAAAATCCACTTTTATACAATACGAGGAAAATATATTCAACATTGGTGCAGAGTTGTGAATCTTCTGAATACATTCTTGTACAATGATATTCTAAAGCAGATATTTGCACCTTCCGTTCATCCCTTCTCCCTCCAGTACCAGTTGTAAAAAACATAGGGAAACAACAGATTTCTAAAGTCATTTCCCAGATACTAAATGGTGCACCTTTCATTACTTTCATTTGATACAATTCTAAACTGTCACCCATAACTTCACGTGAGTGTTGCAGATGAATTGTGTAATGTTCATACAAACTATTCCCTTCTGCAACAGATATACGCTTGAACTGACCTTCAATGCTTTAATTTGTTGAGTCAACATCAAGCATAGACACGTCTGGTACAGTCAAACTGCCTTTGTATAAATCATTGTGCTCCAATAGAAACAACACATTTTTCACTTTTCCAATATTGATTCGCTGTTGCCAAATGCTCTTATCTTTAGTAGCAACACCATTTACTAAAGCAAACAAAGAATCTGCAATGTCATGCTTCACTCCTACATTATTAACATTTCCTTCCTAATTCAGTGGTAAATACACACATTTCCCTCTCACACCATTCACTAATGACTTCTTTGGCAGATTTGACATCTTTGCAGTCTAACAATAACTTAGAAGTGATGAACAGTGTGCAATGCAATCACTTCAAACATGTTCAATTTCTGAAGCTCCACAGGAATTTCAGGCACTGCCATATCGTTTAGAACACTTATGGGCAGAATACGTGTTTGATTATAAAATCAAAGAAAGTGTCTACAAACATACAGTGCCTCAGCTGTGTCAAATCATTCTTCTACAAACAAAGTCAGATGCAGTTCTTTCCAAACATCTTCAACAGTGTGTTTCATTGTGTTCTCAACATACACTAGTTGCACTTGAGTCTTATAAAAAGTGTGTGGACAAGATACAAAAACAATGTCAAGTATTTCTGTAGAAGAGAACTCAAACATTGCAATACATCTTTTGTACTGTTGAAAAATCTTATCTTTTGAAAGCATAGAATCATCATTTCCACTTCCTGTAATTGTTTCATCTACATACACATACTCTTTTAAATGCATCATATTTATCATATTCATTGTATAAACTAAACGTTCTACAGTTCCAGTCAAAAGTATTTCATTTAAAACTGCAAGAGACATACTTGGTGTTTCGCACGCATCCAGTTTAACTAGAAGGTATCTCACTTTAGTATGATGTGCAGCCAGCATCTCTCTATGATGAAACTGACTCTTACATCTACTTTTATAAAGACAAGCTAGAGAGTCACCCAAAAGTCTTGTTTTTTCATGAACTTCACACTCATCTATTCTTTTAGCATCTTGATCTATCTCTGAAAACTTGCAAAAATCTCTTTGAAACTTTCCAAGAAAATGTATCAATATTGCACAAAAAATTCCATACCTCACAATCCTTCTTTCGTTTCCTTTTTGACTGGCCTAAAGTTTACATTTCTGTATTTTTACACTGCTTAATATCTTCTTTTCTAGAAACTACACCATTTTGGACTTCATAGGTACGTTCACTTTCATGAATAACTAGAGGAACATTCTTTCCTTGAATGTAACTCTCCTCATTAACACATCTTTCAGTATGAGAAGTGTGTTTCTACTCTCCGTCAAAGATGGCACAAAAATTGTGATGTGTGAGTACATCAACTGTTTCTATATTTGTATAGAATGGTGTAGACACCTTTAGCAATTTAATAAGAAAATTAGCAATGTTTTTTCATATCAAAAGCATTTTAATGACTACTTCCACTTTTTTCTTTTGCAAAAAATATTGTACCACATATTTAGATTTTGGTTTGACAGTTCTCCAGAGATTTGTAAAAACTCAGGACTGATACATTATCCTATAGATATGTTTATTTCTCTGTTTCACAATGATAGCCCATTTGCTAGCTTTTTTTGTAAACTTCTTTCTTTTTTTTACTACCTGTTAACTTCTTGTTTAATTTTCAATAAAACCACTATTGGTTCCAATAAGAGTATGTATTGGCATATCTGTTACTTCTACTTCAATATTTATAAAAGTGTCCTACTCTAGAAATTGTTACATTATCTATATTATTAGTATCTACAGATTTAAAAACACTACTTTTTAAAACATTTTATTCTACTATACTTAACATGCCAACAACCCTTCCTATTGGTTCATTGTTCTTGTTTTCTTGACGGCATTTTACAAATAGTGATTAACTTCACACATTGTGTTTCTTTATATTATGAAAATAAAATATAACTACTATTAATCAACAAAAAGTCTCATTAAGAGGGGAAGGGTCAATATATGGCCTGCCATTACCAAATATACCCCCAAGAACATCCTAAATGATATCATATGTCGTGTGTAATGCAACTCTTTTCAATCAGACTTGACCCATCACACCCACTTTTGAGGGCACTGCCACCTCACTACTCCACCTCAGACCTGCTCTAAGTCATGAATGCCTCAGTCCTTTCCTTGTCACTATGCATGGTTAGGTTACCAAGGACACACAGTTTGATGATAGTGTGGATCATGGAATAGTGAAAAGTGGCAGTAAACCTGTTGTACATGTCATAAATTTAAACGTTTGCACAACAACTAACCAACCATGTAAGTCATGTGTATATTCCTTCTCTGCTACAGCATGTTTCTGCTTCATCGTCTGTGTCACTCTCACACTTGAGCCGGTCCACTTGAAATTTTGGAATCAGATCATTTTCTCTTGTACTTTGTCTTTGTCCTTCCCCTGTTGACCTAACTGACTTACCTTTCTGCTGTACCAACTGGTTGTTTGGCTATTCTCAGACTCATACTGGGTACCAGACTTTTTATTGATCAGTCACCCTGGCACTGTTTCTGGCCCTGCCACCCATTATGGGCTGTAACTATAATACTTAAGTCACTTGTTCTCTGTGCACCACCAAGAGTTGTGCTACCCTGGCTGCACTTACTTAGAATATTTGTGTTGGTTTTCCTTTTCCCTCTCCCTTACACTTCCTCCCTGCCTTTCTAATATCTGAGGAGACAAACAGTATTTTTCTCTATCACAATACAATGGAAAAAACTATCCAACAGAGGAATACATGAAAAAGGTAGATGCTCAAGAAGAGGAAGCAGAAGAAAATGCATCACTTTCAGCATACTGTGAGTAGATTATTTATTTGTATGTAATCTTAGAGAAGCAAAAATATGTTAATGAACAAACATCAGTCACCAAACAGATATAGTTAATCTAATTATTTCAAATGCCAATGCAACCAACACAAACATTTTTAAAGTGTATTATATCTTCAATTGTTTAAAAATGTTGCACGCATTTTCAAACAGATGAGGTCATTCAGGTATGAAGAAGAATCAAGCAAGAAACAACACAAACAGTTCCCACAAAAGTAATCATGGATTCATTGACAGAACTAAAAGAACTCTTACTTAATATTCAACAACACATAGAATCAATCAAAAAGAACATTCCGAATTTAAAACACATCAAGGACAGTAAAAATACAGATGGTTGGGCTAAAGAAGGAGGTGTATCATGTGTTCCAAGTAGAAAAAGAAAACCCACAACCACACACCCCTAATAAACCTGTTTTGTTTAATAAACCTGTTTTGTTTTCAACAAAGTGTGTTTCTATATTTATTTACCGTTTTAAATTATACACATGTATATGAATTATTAATGAAGGAAAGGTATTGTAACACTTACAAAAACTGTTTACGAATATTACACTGAATGCATGTTAAAAAATATTCCATTACATTTAAAATGAAGTATAGCCATGGATATCCCAAAAACCAATTACGTCCCAATTCTAATAGCCGTGACTACACTATTGCCTTTGTTTCTTCACATTCATGTATTGCAAAATATGAATAACAAAAGACACTGCAAAAAATAAGTATGTAAAAAATGCACTTTCCAAACATCACTTGAATAGCTGCAGGTGTATGTCATAAAATGTGCCCTTAGGACACCCCCAGTCGTTGCTGCAGTTACCCGCATCTCCAAATGCTGATGGCTCATTCGGCTAACCCAGAGATGCGGCTACACATCTATGTATAAAAAAAAGAAATATGCTCCTATCTGAAAAAAAGGAAAACTGAATTAGTTCAATTACACAATACTTTATAAAAACAATTTTATGCACACATTTTTATGACACTAATATTTTAAATGCAGTGCATCAAATTCATTATATGAAAGATACAACTATAGGACACTGTTGTTCTCTTTCAACATACTAATCATTGGTCATTGGGAAAGAAAATCCAACTTGGATTAAAAAAAAAAACACACAACAATATAAAAAACTGATATATATATATATAAACGGGGTGAAAACAAGCAAACAACATTACACTGCTAGCATGCAGAACAAATTATGAGAAGGTTAAGAAAACTTGGAGAACAAGAGAAAATAGGGTGGGATAAGTAAACTTGGAGAATAAGCGAAAACACACTAGGATAAATAAACTTGGAGAACCAGTCATCAAACAAAAATAGTCTATCAAACGACTTTTATTTTTAATTTTCATGTTTGGCAGCATTATATTTTTATGTTGTCATTTTCAGTGTTTTATATTTTGCTCCCTACTAAAACATTCCAACATGTCTGCACATGGGTGCACAATTACTGGCAATATCGTCATTTGGACCAACAATCCACATGAATGAAAAAAACAGCAGACAGTTGGAGCTTCTTCAAAGTCAAACACTGTACAGAAAAAGAAAAAGAGAAGGTACATCATAAAAGAAAATCATAAAAGAAAATGCATGGGTCCCATACTTTACACAGACAGAGATCAGTATCACCGCATCACCTCCCTCCACTAATCCAACAATGTCTACACTGGTATCAAATGCACAGACTCCTCTTTCCTCATTACTGGAGCTGCGAGCAGTGGTTGTACAAAATCAACCCCCACGCATTGACGATACTGCCACCAACAGCCAGAGTCTTAAAATACCTGAACCACTGCATTTAAAGAATCATCCAAAATGCTACAAAGGTCACAAAGGAGGCTTTTCATGAACAGTCTACACATGTGCTGCTCCTATCTCTGACAGTACTACCATGTTTTGATCATAGGTTGACCTTTCAAGGGAGTTAACTGTACAACATCTAGTGCAAATACACTTGGATGATGATAAAAATGCACCTACAAGAAAGTACAAAAATAAGCATATTACAAAAATGAACTTGCACAACACCACCAACTGAATTACTTCACAAAACACCTGAAACACCTACAAGTGATGCACAGCACAAAATACATTACAAGTACAAGGGGTACAATCAAAGAAACTATCAGCCTTAATAACCAGAGTAATACTTACTTTCACATCAGCCACACTCCTGCCATGTGCACAATCAAAAGGACAAAACTGCAGATCTACTTTCCAAAAAAAAGAGGACTATATACTAATACTACTAACATGGCTGACACATTTTCAGCACAATCTAACACTGATCCCTACACAAATGCAAAAGTAACAACAACCAATAGTAAACAATGAAACTGACAGAAATCTATTTTCTCCCCACGTACCCTCTTTCATATCCACAGCTATTAGACATGGCCAAAGATCTTGATTTGTACCTGCGGCTACACAAACATTTTTCTGCAAACCCAAAATCAAATCAAATTGTACTTCAAAACTTCAAATGAAATAAGTGAACAACTAAGTACATAAAATAACCTAGAAAAAAAATATCTGTACTGTATCATCCACAGGAACATATGATTATTGCACATAAAATGTATGTTTATAAACGTGGCGACAAATATAGCCGTGACTACTACACATCCACAAACACACAACGTGTTAATTGTGAAAATGTAGCTGCAGCTGCAGTGGGGTTGTGTGTATTCCTACCCGAGCTGTGGCTATTACACGTCCACAAGTACACAACATGTAATTTGTCCTGATTTTGCCACAGCTACAAGGGGATGCTGTGGATGTCTACCAGTGAATAGTAATACAGCAAATAATAACAACAGCACCATCAACCAATTAAAAACTTTAACACACAGATACACCATACATACCCCACTCATACAAACTTCTTGAAATTCAAAGAAGGAATCATTTTCCTGGAAACAAAGAAACACTACAGATATCATCATGGCTGCAATGAAAACTGTGTGGCTGATTGGAGACAGTTGGCTGTTCTGGTTGCTGGGTTTTTTGCAAGAAACTAAGGGGGTAATTCATAGAATCCAGCGCACAAGTGGCGCACGCGGCTGGCGCACAGTGTGCGCGTGCGAATCCCTGCGCCAGCCGCGTGCGCTAAAATCCAATTCCACGCACAGCGTATTCATGGATTCCAGCCACCAAAACCAGGCGTGGTGCACAGTGGCGCAGCGACCCTGCAGCAGCGCCAGTTACGCCCCCAAGAACGCCTCTCGCGCAGGGAAAAGCCATCAATATACCCAATCCAGCGCAAAGGGCTGCGCTAACCCTGTACCAGCACAGCAAGCGGGCTACGTGTATCACTGGGGTGCGCGGGAAGTACCTCACGCAATTCCATCAGGGTACGTGTATTTTGGGGTGCGCGTGAAGTTCCACACGTGATATCAGCAGGGTACGTGTATTTCAGGGTGCATGGGAATTTACACACGCGATTTCCGCAGGGTACGTGTATTTCAGGGGTGCGTGTGAAGTTCCACACGCGATATCAGCAGGGTACGTGTATTTCAGGGTGCAGGGGAAGTACCTCACGCGATTCCATCAGGGTACGTGTATTTCGGGGTGCGCATGAAGTTCCACACGCGATATCAGCAGGGTACGTGTATTTCAGGGTGCATGGGAAGTTACATACGCGATTTCCACAGGGTACGTGTATTTCCGGGGTGCGCGTGAAGTTCCACATGCGATATCAGCAGGGTACGTGTATTTCAGGGTGCAGGGGAAGTTACACACGTGATTACAGCAGGGTACGTGTATTCCAGGGGTGCGCGGGAAGTCCCACACGCAATTCCATCAGGGTACGTGTATTTCAGGGGTGCGCGGGAATTTCCACATGCGATTGGGCCCGTGCGAGCAGGGTACGCGTATCTCAGGGGTGCGCGGGAAGTTCCACACGCGATTCCATCAGGGTACGTGTATTTCAGGGTGCGCGTGAAGTTCCACACGCGATATCAGCAGGGTACGTGTATTCCAGGGGTGCGTGGGAAGTTCCACATGCGATTCCATCAGGGTACGTATATTTCGGGGTGCGCGTGAAGTTCCACACGCGATATCAGCAGGGTACGTGTATTACGGGGTGCGGGGGAAGTCTCACACGCAAAATCAGCAGGGTACGTGTATCCCAGGGGTGCGCGGGGAGCACCACACGTGAATTGCATGTTTGGGTCCTCCCAGGTGTTCCATCTACACCCTCCCCGGCCCCTGCAGGTGGCTCACACCACAGGGGCCTACCCTGCACATGTCCTGCAGGCACCCCATCCACCATGGCCATGCCCCCCAGCCAACCCACATGTCAACTTGCACTACTGCCCACCAACGCATGTCCCCCTGCACCCCCAGCCACCAGGGGCACCCTCCACAGGCCCCCACCCATGTCTCCCAGCACCCCCACCCCCCAGCCACCAGGGGCAGCCTCCACCAGGCCCCCACCCATGTCTCCCAGCACCCCCACCCCCCAGCAGTGCAGGGACACCCTCCACCAGGCCCCCACTCATGTCTCCCACCCCCCACCCCCCCAGCACTGAGGGGCACCCTCCACCAGGCCCCCACTCATGTCTCCCACCCCCCGACCCCCCAGCCACCAGGGGCAGCCTCCACCAGGCCCCCACCCATGTCTCCCAGCACCCCCAACCCCCAGCACTGTGGGGCACCTGCCAGCAGGCCCCCACTCATGTTTCCCACCCCACGACCCCCCAGTCAAAGGGGCAGCCTCCACCAGGCCCCCACTCATGTCCCCCTGCACCCAGGTCCTCACAATCCCCAATCATGTGCGTTATGGTCAGCCTCCACAGCCAAAAGACCCTACCAAGTAACCCATTCACCCACATGGAAATGGAAATTACATGTTACACCCCCAATGTTCATAAAGCAAATGAACCCATGTCCGTCACACACAATGATTGCAAATGAATGGGAAAAAACCCAACATGACATGCATGAAACCAATGAGATGATACCACACAGTGAATATGAAAACAAAATTGTATTAAAAAAAATTGAATGCAAATGAAATGAAACAAACTACAATGGCAATGAAAAAAAGATAAGCTGCATGTCCGTCCAAAAAAATCAAAACCACAAATCCAAATCCAAAAAAAAGTTGTTCAAAGTCACATTAAAAATAAAATCAATCCGAGAGATAAAAATAAATGCAAAGACCATTGCTCCATGGAGAATAAATCAAAAATAAAAAAATAAAACAATCCAATGAAGAACTATGTACAAAACATCCAAGGGTCCATGAGCCCAACTGAACAAAGGAAACCTACAAAAAACCCTAACTAAAATGCAACTATATACAAAAAGTGGAGCTGTGTCCGTCGACTCCAAATCATAAGAAGAAACAAATGAAACCTAAAACTAAAGAACTATATACAAAGGCTGCGGGCAAGTCCAGCGGCTCACTCCGTGGTGTTCCGGGCCAGGGCATCATCAAACTCCTCGTCTATGTCCCGGAGGCGGTCCTGTTCCATGGCCCTGAGGGTCCGCAGGGACGACGCCATCTGCTCCTCCAACCCCCTGCGGATGGCCTTGAGGCACTCGGCCCGCCTCAGGGCCCTCCGCATGGAGTTCTCCGCCCTGACCATTGTGAGCCGCGCCTCTTCCGCCCGCCGCCGTTCCGCACCTATATGCTGGCCCAACCGCTGCCACACGGAAGACACTTCCCGTCCTGGGTCCTCCTGCCCTCCGGCCGATGCCTGCCCCTCCGATGTTGATGGCCCCGAGCCATGATGCCTCCCACGTTGACTCCGCTGCTGCCTCCGACGCCACTGCCTCTACCAGCACAACGGCATCCAGGCTGATGGAATCCACCGACGCCGTTGTGCACGTGCCCTGCCTGATGATACGGGCACATCCTCCATCTGCTGGGGTACAGTTGCTGTGGTGTCCACCCCTGCTGGACCTCTGACTCCCGACTGTGGCAGGGATGTGATCCCCACCGAGCTGGCTGCATTGGTCAGGGCAGGTCCAGAGGGGGCCCTGGTGGCATCTGGGCCGGAAGACGGCAAGGAGAACGACTGGCGTATAGTCTCCACAGAGGAGGAGAGGGCCGCCAGATTGGCCGGCACATGCAGGAAACCCCCGAACATGGACGATCCCAATGGGCCACGTCGGCACGGTGCTCTTCGTGATGCCGTGCGTGCTCCTCCTGGGAAGCACGCACGGCATCACGAATCACAGCCGTGCGCATTGCGACCCCAATCAGGACCTTCTCCATACGGCCAGGGGTCCCCTCGTCCACAGGTGGAGGGGAGTCAGATGACATGGACATCCCCTCTACCTGCGGACGGGCCTGGGACGGGGCATCCCTGCTGGTGCATGGTGGTGCACCCACAGGGTCAGGGACAGCGACATGCACAGGCCCCTCCACGGTGACCTGTGCTGCCTCCTGCCCCTGCCCCTGGACTGCACCACTTGCACCAGCAGGGATGCCCCCACCAGGCCCCATGTGCGCCTCAGTGGCGGCCTCCTCCTCCTCTGTGGAAACCACCAACCTGGATGGCTCCTCACCGTCTTCCGCCGTAGCAGGCCCCTGTGGGGGCTCACCCACCCCTTCCGCTGCAGCCGTGGGGGCATCCCCGCCGCTTTGCTCCACAGCGCCGTCTCCACCCTCTTCTTCACTAGCCGCTGCGTAGAGGGAGACATAGAACACAAGCATCAGGGTACTGTACAATGGTCCCCTAGACAGGAAGCAATAGCAGATGAGTGCCACTGTCAAAGTACACTTCCATCATGTCCCTCCACAACACATGTGTCAGTCCAGGCAAAACACACACAGTGACAGTCATGGTGCATGCCATGGACATTTCCATACATGTCCAATGGACTCTCGAAACATACAATGTAATGGAACTCACATGCATCATGGGTCATGCCTATCACATGCACACACTTCACCTCAGTCACATCCATCTGGCCCCGTACACCCCAATCACAGTGGATACAAGGATGACTAGGCTGCATCAGTGAATCTGTACATTGTCACAGACATGTGTCATGCATCCATGGCATCCACAAGTCACAGACACGCAGGTCAGGCACACAGACATGGACACCATATATGTACCTGGCATCAGCACCCATCCCTCACCCCCACCCATGTCCAGGAACAGAGACTGCCATGCTCTCATGTGTACAATCTGCATAGGGCTCCCCATGTCGCATTTAAACACATGCAACAACCGTGCGGTTCACACATTACTGGTCGCACATGCATTACCATGATGTCCCTGCACACATACATGCGTACATGGCCTATGTCACACATACAGGCAAGTATCAGACAACCAGCACACTGCAACATGCCCTGTCTCACACAGCAATGCTTGGCCACTTACCGCTCAACTCCAGACGGGTCTCCCTCTCAAGGACCTGGGCGTGGAGCGCTGGGTGTACGCGTTGCAGGACCCCCATCTGGATGGAACTCATGCAGCCCCGGCCCCCCTCCACGAGGCGCCGGGCCTTCATGAGGGTCCTGGACCTCATGTCTTCCCAGCGCTTCTTGACCTTCTGGATGGTGCGGGTTGCCACCCCCTCCGCGTTGATGGCAACCACACAGTCGGCCCAGATCCTCTCCCGTCCTTCCTTGTTGGCGCGGGACGATCCGAAGAGGGCATCATACTGCCCCAGGACTTGCTCCACCAGGACACCAACTTCGGTGGCAGTGAAGCTGGTGCCCCTCTGCCCCTCTGGCCGGGGGTTGCCACTGGTGCCAGATGTGGATGTGCCCGACATGGCAACCCCAGGGGCAGGAGTGGGTGGGCAACTGGGTCCTGGGGCTGGGCTGTGGAGCGATGTTATCTGAGTCGGGAGTCTTCTGTTCCAGCAGGGGTGGACACAGCAACTGGACCCCTGCAGATGGCTGATGTGCAGGCACCAAATGGCAGGGCACGGTGGCAGCAGGCAGGCAGGCAGGCAGGCAGGCAGCAGCAGATGGCACGTGGGAGGCTGCTCGGGGCACTGGGGGGCAGTAATTCGGCCTTCTGGGCAGGAGCGTGGTCTTCCGTGTGTTTTCGCGTGGCCAGCTTGATACGGAGTGATTTGGCACGTGAAAATCCTGCACGTCAGCGTGAAAATCGAGGAAAGGCCCTTAGCGCGTAAGCGCGTCAGCACCCGTACGCGATTTCATTGGACCAAAGGCCCTTACAGCGTAAGCGCGTCTGTGACGTTTTGCCCACGGGCGTTGCCCTGGCCGGGCTTGGAGATCCCGCGTGCCTTTACACTGTTCTGTACGTGCTTTTCGTGTGGTGCGTGTGTTTTCCTTCCGTTGGGGTTCACACGCTATTACTTCACAGCGGGTGTTGGCTACGCGTTCTTCTACACGCAAGGCAGACGGTGAGTGGTACCCCGCTCCCACCAGGCCCGATCGCGTGAAAAAGTTCACGCAAACCCCTGAAAAAGTTCACGCGAACCCCTGAAATACACGTAGCCCGCTCCCCCAGGCCCGATCGCGTGAGAAACTTCACGCGAACCCCTGATATACACATAGCCCGCTCCCCCAGGCCCGATCGCGTGAGAAACTTCACGCGAACCCCTGAAATACACGTAAACCGCTCCCCCAGGCCCGATCGCGTGAAAAACTTCACGCGAACCCCTGAAATACACGTAACCCGCTCCCCCAGGCCCGATCACGTGAAAAACTTCACGCGAACCCCTGAAATACACGTAACCCGCTCCCCCAGGCCCGATCGCGTGAAAAACTACACGCGAACCCCTGATATACACGTAGCCCGCTCCCCCAGGCCCGATCTTGTGAGAAACTTCACGCGAACCCCTGAAATACACGTAACCCGCTCCCCCAGGCCCGATCGCGTGAAAAACTTCACGCGTACCCCTGATATACACGTAGCCCGCTCCCCCAGGCCCGATCGCGTGAAAAAGTTCACGCGAACCCCTGAAATACACGTAGCCCGCTCCCCCAGGCCCGATCGCGTGAGAAACTTCACGCGAACCCCTGAAATACACGTAGCCCGCTCCCCCAGGCCCGATCGCGTGAGAAACTTCACGCGAACCCCTGATATACACGTAGCCCGCTCCCCCAGGCCTGATCGCGTGAAAAACTTCACGCGAACCCCTGATATACACGTAGCCCGCTCCCCCAGGCCCGATCGCGTGAAAAACTTCACACGAACCCCTGAAATACACGTAACCCGCTCCCCCAGGCCCGAACGCGTGAAAAACTTCACGCGAACCCCTGATATACACGTAGCCCGCTCCCCGAGGCCCGATCGCTTGAAAAAGTTCACGCGAACCCCTGAAATTCACATAGCCCGCTCCCCCAGGCCCGATCGCGTGAAAAACTTCACGCGAACCCCTGAAATACACGTAGCCCGCTCCCCCAGGCCCGATCGCGTGATAAACTTCATGCGAACCCCTGATATACACGTAGCCCGCTCCCCCAGGCCTGATCGCATGAAAAAGTTCACGCGAACCCCTGAAATACACGTAGCCCGCTCGCACAGGCCCAATTGCTGTATGTTGCCATTTTTGTAATGTGCAGGGACGCTACCGCCTGCCTTTGTGTGGCGGACGTGTTTCGGCTTGTGCGTGTCTTTGGCTGTGCGTGGCTTTGCCCTATTCGATTCCATGAATACGTGTGGTTCGAGTGCGTGTGGGCGTTCCGTCTGCTTCCCTGCAGTACATCCCCAGTTACGCCCTCATTTTCGCGCGTTGTTCCCCATTCCGCGCGTTACGCCCCGTGTCCCGCCCACTTTCTGGTGCATGCGCCGAGGTTGTGCGCTTTCACTGTGCGCGTCGCGCACGCCTTTCGGGATGTTGCAGTGACTTGTGCGCCATGCACGGGTTTGGCGCACATCCCGGGGTGTACACGCGCAGGGACTTCCATGAATCGCACGCGTGCACGTGCGCCTGTTTTTTTCTGCTTGCGCCTGCTTGCGCGTAGATTTTCGGCGCACGTTTGTTCCATGAATCGGCCCCTGAATATTACCATGGACCTAGCTTTGACAAATTTCACAATTAAATGGTTTGAAATGCGAGGAATGCAGTGGCTTCAAATTCTTCCAAATTGTTAATTGTGAGAAGTACAGGGCACCCAGACGTAATACTCATTCATTGTGGAGGCAATGATTTGGGGAATGTTCGAGAGGTGTCCCTTACTTTATGAAGAAACAAGACATGGAAAAACTAATGGAACTATTTCCTCACGCTATATTAATCTTTTCCAATCTTACTCAGAGGCAAACATGGAGATGGATCACCAGATGTAATGGTAAAATTCAGAAATCCAAGAGAAATGTTAATAAAGCAGTTTCAGCATTCATGTCAGACTACAACCAGTTATGGATTTTCGAACAACAGCATACAGTTCTTTATGGCCAATTTCTATAGGCATGACTAGGACACATGACTGATGAAGGAAACACAATGTTCCTTGACAACATCAACACAGTACTCCCAATTTGCTAAAGTTCTACACTCGGCTTTCCCCAAACAGTCCTTTTAAGGACTATTTATCATATATAAATACACAAATACAAAAAAATAACCCAAAAAAACTTTTTGATATACCTGCAATTCATTGACTTTTATTATAGCCGTGGTTACAAAAGGTTAGTTGAGAAGGGGACAACTTTAACTTTTATACTAATATACAACTTCAATAATCAGCACAGAACAATAATGCTAATGTACATACATGAAATAACTAAAGAAATAATACAAATATGTAACAATAAACTAGGTAGACTAACATTCCGCAGCCACATAATATAAAACCATAATTGAAAATACACACCCTAAAATACATTCTATTGTACATCTAAAGCTACACTACAATTCTTTATTTTCATATTTCTATTTTCTTCTATTTCTCTCCAAAGTCTCACATGCTCAAAAGTCTGAAAACACACATCCAAAATAAAAAAGACTCTCTAATACCTACCAAGTCTCTGACCATGGCCTTTGGCCATGGCCAGGGATTTTCCGCCCCGATGAGATAAACAAAGAACTTTCAAAAAAATATAAAACACTGACACTCCAAACTATATAGACGCACATACCAAACTGCATATACCTGCAGCTATCTGTAGTCCTTTGTAGCCTTGAATATAGTCACGAGTACCATAAAAATGGCATGGACCAACTGCTTCCCTGCCGCCGGCCCTCAACAATTGCCCCCTTCATCTGTGCCAGCTCCCCCACTCCACAGATGGCCTCCTCACCTCCACTGCCCTCTACCTTGCACCCCAGAAAACCTGCTGCTTCTGTGACGCAGTTTGCATCGAGATGCCGGCTATTTGTGGCTATAGCTAAGGCTATGGAAAACTTTGCGCTGCAAATACAGCCCCTACGCCAAATTCAACTCCCAAATTTCACTTAGTGCCCCCTGGTAATCCCCCCACCTCTACCCTGAAAACTTGTATATGTGTATTGACCTACAAATAGCTTTTTACAGCGTTTCAGCTTCCCATAACCTCGGCTGTAGCTGCGAATATCTCTTACATCGAGAGAAAAACAAGATGGCTGTCATTTCATTTCTAAAAACCATGATCTTGCAATGCACCATGGGAGATATAACTATAATTTTTGTGGGGATGGGGGCACCCCCTTCTCCATCAAATGTTAAAATAACCACTGTATGGAATAACCCCACACACAAAAAGATCGCATGTCAACACTTTGTGCCCACGATTTTTCACACCTGGTCCAAATCTGCCCAGCAATAATATAACATTACATTTGGACTGAGTGCAAAGTAGTGAGACTACTGATAGGCTAACAAAAACAGTGTCCTGACTAAATACAATGCAATGTTCCAACCAAAACCAATTGTATGTAGCAGTGCCTGCCTTTTTATACAACTGTAATGATAACTCTGTATGTTAATCACTTGAAATTATATACATTCCAGGTGTATTCAGTCTTTACATTGCTCTCTATAAGCTAACTACCTGAAACCCCTGGCGTCCTCCACGCTCTAATGCCTTTTCCGCCAATTGAATATTAATAAGAATGCAGGGTACCACAATATAATAAATTAACCACATGCGATTGAACCAGTCTCAGTACTAGAAACTAAGAAAAAGAAAGAGAGACTCCCGGATGCAACTTTCAGGTCCTACTCAGGCAGACTTAGGCTAGCTGTCTACTATGTTTCCCTCTTTGCACTCCAGATAGAAAAAAGGAGAAACAAAAGCATTGGAAAATAGAGCATCTTCTAACCCCTTGGAATAATAGGTCAGAAAGACCACTCAACCTCAACCTATAAGAATCTTATAAAATCATTCAGGAGCTTTTCTCCTATTCATACAACTACCATGTCCTCACAAACCATTCATTCTGCGAGGGAAGGACCCACCTTTTCCATATTTCTGCCAAACATGCCCTGGCTGCTAATAATAGGTTATACACTGCATGCCCTGTGATTTCAACTTTCTTCTTCTACTACTACTGCAGAAGGCCTGTCGGCTTGTGAGAAGCCCTCTCCTTTTTCTACTGCTGCTACCATATGCCTCCACCTGGCTCCCCTGCATCCTAAACAACCCCAGGAGGTGATCCTAGGGATTCCTCAAACCGTCAAGGCATCAAACCAAGACAAGACATACATCCAGTATATTTGGACTGCCCTACATATCGAACACTTGTTTAAAGTACTAGCATCACCAGACTGCCTCCACCTCCAACATTTCAGGCCCAGATTTAGGAACATCCTGCTGACACCCTGTCAACGTTCCCAACAAACTTGTGTGTTCTGACGAACCACACTCCTGTCTATTGTTTGATTTCTCTCTGGATTCAGTACAGCCTCTCTTCGACCTTCTTTGCCGTTGGTTTTAAATAGTGGGGATGGCCCCGGTGTAGCATAGGTTCAATTGACAACAGCTGGTCGAGCACACTTCCTACTTAATTGTAACATGCTCAGGATCTTCTTTGTCCCAGGAGATTGCCTTACACTTTACAACACATTGTTTCCCACTATATCATAAGTAGAGAAGGTTCTGGTGTTAGTATTACCCTGTGGGATGTCGAATTAATGGGCCATGTCCCGGACTCACATCATTATCCCCAGGAGGGAGTTCCTCCCCGTGAGGTCCTCCCGCATGTTACCATCCCTAGGGGCCTTTATGGTTAACAGCCACACCTCCCTAGCCTCATGGAAAGGGGCTCTCCTCTGGGGTGAAGTGATGTCATCTGGTGGATCTTCACTGGCATCAAAAACTTCAAGTAAGAGGACCTCTCAAATAATATTATATTGTAAAAAAGCCTCTGTTTCTCCCTCATAGTCTCCCCAAAGAGTGGATACCTGAACACTATACCATTACAGAACCATTACTTCCCCTATACATCCACCATCATCAGCACCATGCTATGGTCTTGAAGAGAGGTAAATGTAGTGTCCATAAGAGGGGGGCACACGTACCAGCTATGAAAATGATGCAGTGACATCAGAGTCTCATGTAGGATGATGTAATGACACACAGACATTACCCCTAGAGTGCCACATGGTAGGAAGCTGGGTGCTGCACAAAGAAATGTATGTACTAGGACATAGAAGCTATATGTAGCAGGTATATTGGGCAAGATTGAATAGCCTGGCTGCAGCTGGTATAACACATGTGTACAAAAGCTATATTTATAGGCTTTCCTCCAGTTTTTTTCTATCTCTACATTGCACAAATGCACACTAATTGTGTAAGTGCAAAGAGGTCCCTTTCGATCTGCTTTCCCTCAGTACTGGTAGAGCATAATTAGGGATTTTAGCTAGAGGGAGTGGTAGGATTACAATAGAAGTATAATACGGATTAGTGCTATGTGTGTTAATAAACTACGGGCTGTCACCAGGCAAAAGCCAATGAACCAGCAGGCCTTAGACATATTTGATAGAAGCCATTATTATATTTAATTAAGAGGCCACAGCCCACAGTAAAATTGGGATTCTGCTGACACTTGAAGAAGTACTAGTTAAAGCTGCCAAGGCTGAGATCTGAGGGAGGGGTTTCTCATTGGAGGAGGGCCTCACAGAAGGTTTAAGATGGACGGCATGTGCAAGAGCTCTGGCAAAGAATACAATAGCAATTGAGATTAAAATAGCAAGAATTACTTTCCAGCAACTGTGTCTTGCTAGTCCTTTTTAATCAGAAAGACCACCAGGTGTGCAGCGGGAGGTGACTGCAGGAGCTTGACGTAGGGGGGGGGGGACCAATCAGAGAGCAAGGATGATTATAGAAAATGTTTTTTCACCTTGGCACTGTTATACTGATGTTGTGTTATCTTCAAACACAGGGCTATGCCAGCCAACCATAATTAAGAGGTTTCTTGCTGGTCAGCTTAGTCATGTTATGTGAATGAGGTGCAGGTTATGTTAATATTAGGACTTCATAAAAAGGGGTGCTAAAGGGTTTTGTTCCAGGAAATGTGTTTTCCCAATCAAAGATAAACAATGCATGTTGCACTATAGGGCATCATGCTGTTTCACCCATCATTTGTTTTGACCTTCTCCAAGATGTGTTATGGAAATGTTGTGGTTTTTCCTTATGAAATTTGCAACTGTAGTGGGTGGAGTTTGAGAACTTTTCAGCCAGTTCAGTTTGCAGGACTGCCTTAATGGCTTTTCTCCCAGCTACAGGGAGTTAATAAATGTGTGTTCTTTCCTGGATGGTGTCACTCTTCTGTGGAGTACTTTTTGTACCTTTTTTTCAGATTACTTATTTAAAGTAGACCCTCTTTACAATTTGTTCATCCTACATCTTTTATTGATGTGGACAAGAACCTAGGCTCCTGCTCACACTCAAAAAAAAGGTAGTCAATATAGGCAAATATGTCATATTGGTGAGAGAAATTCAACTCCCTCCACACACCTTTGAACACGTGTTTTTAAGATGGATGTCTAGGTGTTTCAGCATGCATACAGAATTGAGGATATGAGTTCTCCAATTAGTAACCAGTCAAGGTTTGCATTAGCAGTCATGTTAAAATTCCTCCGCAAATAAAGAGACCCTGTTTCCACCTCAGTTACCTCTTTAATGATTAAGTGAAGAAAGTCACCTGCCCTCAATTGGTGCTTTAAACCACCCCACCATCAGTACCACATTCCCCAACCTTCCCCTTTATTATTAATTACATACCTTGAATATCCCTCTTTTCCAAACCCAATTCAAACTGTAAGGATTTCTGCAGCAATACATTCACTCCTCTTTTTGTTTCTCCCTCTTTTCACTTCTCCTCGTTCATTGGTCCAACTGACTGCACCTTACCCTACATTCTTCTTCCCTTCTATATGTGGTCTCCTTGATACGCAAAATACAGAGCTTCATTCACACAAATGTTCTGGCTATCAATGCTCTGTTCGTTTTGGCATTGATGCCCTTAACAATCAATGTAGTCACTCTCAATCCCATCATTGCCTTATTCCCAATGCCACTCCACTTCAGGTAAACTCCTCGTCCAAGGTACCCCTTCTGCCTTCTACTCAAGGCTTTCCATGTTTGCATAGATCCACTACAGACCACATGAACATTCTATTCCCTGTGGCCAAACACAAGAGGAAAGAAGAAAAAAAAGGAAGAAAATGAGAGAACAGAAATAAAGTGGTAAAGAAGGGTTTTCTGCCCTGAAACAAATAGAATTAACCTCTCTGCAACACCCCAGCAATATGTGGCAACACTTTACATTAAGTAAGGCCAACAGAAATCGCTGTGACTTAGACTGCTCTCCCCAACTAAACACTTCAAATGTCCATTCCTTATATTGTGCCCACCCCCTACTGGGCTAAACGGAAGGCCAACTATTCAGCCTATTTTCCCACACACATCCCACACACATCTTCCCCGCTGGAGAAATCAGGCCTTTGACAGTCTATTTGAAATGGTAGCTCCAAACTCCTAAGGGTGGTGACCTGGGACTAGGCCATGCTTGGAAGATTGAAAGCTTCTAAAGGAATTTCCTTACATGGAGAGTTCAGTATATGAAACGTCCTAGCTCCCAATAGTTTACATCACTCTCCACAGTTTATTGTGTCAATCCCAGGTCTTTGAGCTTTGTCCAGAGGTGGTTTTGTTCGATCCCAGGTCTTCGAGCTTTGTCCACAGGTGGTTTTGTTATTTCCATGTTGGTCTCATCCTTGAGTTGCTGCAGCACGACATCAGGGTCTTCTCTACTTGTAATTCTGTAGTTTTCGCTTTTGCAATCAAAGGACAAAGATAATGGAAAGCCCCAACTATAGGTAATGCCATGATCAGTTTGCTGTGTTGTCAGGGTCTTAGACTACTTGCACTTTATTAGGGTTAGAGCCACAAGTTCCTGGATGATTCCTACCTTAGAGCCCTTATGGTCAAGTTCAGGTAGTTTCCATATGTTGCCATTCCCCTCAGACTTTTTTTATAGAATTATGGGACTTCACCACAATCAACCTGAGGACCCTGGGTGGTTCTCCACCATGATGTGCTCTGTCTGTCATGCTGGCATTTCTTTGATTTTCTTTGAGCAACAAGCTGTAAACCTCTTCTGTCAACACTCCACGGAAAGGACAGCAGGGGCAGAACCATGAGAGCCCTTCAGGTGGGTCCCTCACACAGTGTTGCCTTGCACAAAGTGGAGACTGTCCTACACACAGGGCATCAGCCAAACACCCTCCTGACATCCAGGGAAGGGCCTCCATTCACTAAGCATTATGTCGATATGCACATTTGGACGATCTCCCCGTTCCCAGATATTTTATTATTTCAGGGATTGGCGGGTATCTTCATTGTCTTCATCAATGTGGGGGTTCAATTTACATCAACTGTTTATAGGTAAGAAACATGGTCATCTGCAGTGAGAGCCTCAGGACCCCATCTTGCCTGTGCCCTCCAGTGGTCTCAGACAGTGATTATTCCATACAAAGGCATGGGTGATTAATTGTGGTTAACAGGAGGGCTAGTGTGACATTACATGATTCTAAAACACTTATATAAAGAATACCCCATCAAATATGACAGTGGGAGAGACCAAGCATTCTCCTATAGCCAGGCCCTTCTGCACACAATGTCTGTTCTTGGGAGGCAGAGGGTGCTTGAAAGTATAGTTCACAGGCCATGTTACTGGCTCCTTTTAGCCAAGGATAGGTGTCAGTTTTCTTTCTTTTCAGCCTAACTGAAATGTGCCGAATGTTTTCCGTAGATGCTAAAGTCAACAATTGAGTAGGTAGTATCAAATATTCACATTATAAAGTCATGCTAGACAGCAACCACATGGGAAAAATCGGGATTTCCTTTTAAGGCTTGGCATGGTTGTGTATCTTGTTTGCAGTAGGCTTACAGAGAAAAATGAATGGAGTGAGACTCTTCTTCTGAGTACTCGATGTCTGAGATGCACGTTGTGTTTATTTCCCAAGGTGCCTATCTTTCTTCCTCGAGTTGTCTATGCCTATTACTCCTCACTCGTATTGAAGTCACTTCTGATGTCTTTATTATCAGCTAAGCCATCCAGGTATTGCATAGAGAAAAGGCAGAACAGCATCTGGACCAAGTCCAGCACCAAGAAGCTGACCAAGTTTGGCATGTAGTTCCACTTCACCAAATTCCAGCACCAAGAAGCTGACCAAGTTGGGCATGAAGTTCCACTTCACCAAACCATCTAAGACTCTGTCTTGCTGTGAGTTGGGATTTTTGGTAGATCAATTCATTGCCTCAACACAAAAGCTCCAGTTCAAGATTTTGTATTAATGAATTTTGTCTGTTAGTTGACACGTGTTTCGGACCTTGGCCAGCTTCAAAACGGGACAATTACCAATTTACAAGCAAAGTTAGGTGTCTTGGAGTTTGTGAAATGTAATCCTGTGCAGTATTTAGTGACTGGGCAAAATCCTAGTACCAACGATAAACAGAGTTAAGATCTCCGTGCGGCAGTGTTTAAAGAAAGCACTTTTGGTAGCCCTGAATTTCAAACTGATCTGGGAGGGATACTAAGAGACATACTCTGGGATATGTTGCAGAGCTGTGACTGTGTACAATGGGGGAGGTGTGGATGTGTTTGAGGGATCAGAGTTTGAATGTGTTGCTTTTGTTGATAGTCTAGGTCTCAGGTAAGTGTGAGGTACTTGGGAGGGAGTGCTCGTTATTTCAGAAAGGCATAGCTATAGTAATAGAAAATCTGTTTTCCTACAGTGCTTTGAAACCACAAAAGTTTCTAAGAACTGTATAATATCAGGTATGCTGTACTGACATCAGGGGAGAGAAGCTGAATGGTTTATGAGTGTGAGTGCTAGGTTTAGATCTATCATGCTAGGGCTTGTATTGCGAGTCAATCTGAAGGGAGATTTTTTTGTTGTTGATTTTGACTTGGAGTGTAGCTATTTTACTGAGGAGCGACTTCTGAATATTGGCACACCAGGTGCTATTTTTGGTAAACATATCGGGTGAGTTGACCAGGGATTCCAATTCTTTTAGGATCTTAAAAAAATCTTTAGTGTTACAGTTGGCTTGTAGGATTTGCTTGTCATATGTGTCTTTTTTGGACTGGAGGATGGCCTCTTTGTAGTTCAAGGTGGCAAAGGCGAGAATAGCTTTGTTCATTTCAGAGGGATTGATTTTCCAGTGAGCTTCTAAGTTACGTTTTCCATTACGAAGAACTCTCCACTGCGGTGTGAACCAAGAGTTGAGGTGAGCACGTGGTTTTGGTTTCCTAGATTTAATAGGTGCAATGAGGTCAAGGGCTTTCAGCATGGTCTGATTGAACATGTCTCTCAGGACAGTGGGATCGGTGCAGGGGGAGGAATGTCCGTTGAGGGTTGGAAGGAGAAGTGGTAGCAGTTTTTCACATGTTATATCTCTCTTATTTCTTGTGCACATAGCGGGCGCGATGTCCTGCGTGACGCAAATGCTTTTTAATGGGATGCTGAAGGTGATTAATTGGTGGTTGGTCCAAGCACAAGGTTGGTTAGACTCAATATTGATTTCACAGTTTGAGTCTGCTAACCAGTCATGGGTTCTGCCCTTAATGTGTGTTGGTTCGCTGATGTGTTGTGCAAAGCCTAAATTCGATAGTATGTTAGTAATATCAAGTACTGTGGCATAATTAGGATCTTGCAAACCAAGGTTGAAGTCACCTAATAAGATGATTTGTGGTTTAGTTTTGGTGTTGTCAGCAGGGATGTGGGATATATCTTCAGCAAATGTAGATATAGGACTAGGAGGCCTGTAAATAAGGTGAAGTGTGATCATTTGGTTAGGTGATGTGGCTAGTTTCACTGAAAGTAGCTCTGCTGATGGAGTCTGTTGTGTGGAGGAGATACGAAGGCTAATCGAATTTTTGTGTATAAAGGCAATACCACCTCCTTTAGATTGGTTGGTGTTGTGATTGCTTCTGATGATGGCATATCCTATGGCGAGGGTCAGTGAAAGAAGTGGTCCGGAGGGGGCATGGAGCCATGTTTCTGTAATGGCGATGAAGTCAAGGTCATGTGTTGTGATCAGGTCAGCCATGTCAAGCGTGTGAGTAGTAAGAGACCTGGCATTAATCAGTGCCCCCTTGATTACGGTTGTCTGTGGGGATGGGCTACTTGTATTAAGTTTGGTTTTATTGGTTATGGTGGGTAATAGAGTGGTGAAGGCTCTTTCAGAATGTATTGCAAGGTTAGAGTGTTTGGTAGTGCAGGTGTGGCGGTAAGGAAAATGCAGGAATCTGGAGCGGGGTCTAAGGTTCCTTATATGCATGGTTGGTTGGGAGTAGGTTTAGAAGCAAAGTGTTCAAGCCAGAGGGCTGGTGAATTGAGGTAGGGGTTGGCAGTGGGAGGTGATGAGGTCAGTACTGAGTTGGGGTAATTCTGTGTGATAATGGGCATGGCAGAGATATGCAGTTGTTCATTCAGGATGGAAGGCATGATGTACCCAATGTGGGTAGTTCATGGGAGTATAAGGTGGGTGTGGGATTTGTTAAGTGTTGATTCTGAAGGTAGGACACTAAGGTATAAGGTAAGTGACCACGTCAGGGATACTAACTTGAGAATGAGGCAGGGTGTGAAGTAATTAGCATTGTAGGGTGTGTGTTTCCAATGCATAGAGGCGCGCGCTAATGAAATAAGGTGTAAAGGTATTCGGATATTAGATAATGCTTGGTGATAGTTCTAGACAATGCTGCGCAGGTGCAATAGGCACTACAGGGTAGGCTAGTCGAAGGGCAAGGTGGGGTGAATCAGAAAGGCTGAAACAAAATGGCATCTGGGGCGGGAGCACAGAGTATAATCACCCAGTGGAAGGAATTTGTAATAGGTATCAGTTTGGACCCAGTAGGCTAGTTCAGAATAATGCACATTATATAATGGGTTGGTCAATTGGACCGAACAAAGCAGAGCATGTATAATGGGCACAGGATTGAAGCAAAATAGGACAGTTCAAGATAGTATATGGGGTATAGTGCGTAAGTATATACACTAGACATGTCCAATGGTGACAACAGGCACAACAAGGCATATGCAGTGTGAACAGGTAAAACACAGTGGGCTAGACCAGAATAACACATAGGTATGGCAACAAAGGTGCAATAGGTGCAGATTAAACAAGGTAGGCTAGTCCAAAGTGACAGGTAGGTCTGAACAGGAAGTGTATGCACCAGTCCATTGGGCAAGTAGTGCAAACATGTGCAGTAGGTGCCGATTAAGCACAATAGGCTAGTCCAAGATGGCGTGATAGTAGAGGGTGCATAAGTCTGAGTACAAGTGTATATGCTGGTCAGTTGGGAAAGATAGTATGAGCATGTGCGGTAGGCGCAGAATAAATGAGATAGGCTAGTTCAGAATGGCACGAGGGTCTGAACATAGGATGAAACAGGTGAAGATTAGGACAGGGTATACTAGTCCAAAGTGGCACATGAGTCTAAACACAAATTGTGTGCACTAGTCAGTAGGCAAGGCAATACAGACATATGTAGAGGACATAGACTCCCAACCACTTCCTCTTCTTTCACAAAGATCACTAAGGGGCAGTATTAACATCATGTGCTTTGGTAAGTCTGAAGGAGCATCAATGGGCAAAGCACCTTGGACTCAGCCTGCTCCATGTCAGGTAAGGTGTTATACAATACTCTGTTGTGTGATCTTCCCATTTACAAGGGTGTGATTTATGTTCTGTTGGCATTGGAAGGTTTTGGTATGTGGGGACAGTACAGTGTGTTGTTGTGTTATGTTATTATCTGTTTTTTCTACTGCACAGTTCTTCACCATAGTGGTCTTAAAACATTGAAAACTTGTCAAAGTGTCATCCAAATGTGACCCCAGACAGGACATTAACCAGACCTCGGTCTGTGGGATGAAGGTGGACATGGGGAAATGATATAGGGAAGAGTAAAGCGGGCAAAGAGGTGGTACAGAATGGACAGAATTGAGTTACACTGGAATGGGAAA
The DNA here is from genome assembly GCF_040938575.1 of Ambystoma mexicanum. Taxonomy (NCBI): domain Eukaryota; kingdom Metazoa; phylum Chordata; class Amphibia; order Caudata; family Ambystomatidae; genus Ambystoma; species Ambystoma mexicanum. The sequence continues at coordinate 564,250,055 of NC_090937.1, read as the reverse complement.
ATAAACACAAGGATTGCAAGGGCAAATGAGAGGTTGTGGGTGTTAAGAAATGGAAAATTGGTACAGCAAAGGATTGGAAACAGTTTATATTACTTAAGAGAATAATGTGTTGGTGAACTGTTTTACAAATTGAGTTATGCATGTATATGACGGTCCAGAGATGTGCACAAGAGTTTGATTCCACTGTGTGGAGCTGCCCAGGCCAGATTCCAATGCTGACAAATCCCCACAATCAAGCATGCTCTGGGGTATAGCAGGTGTGTGAGATGTTTGAGGAGACAGAATGGAAGTGAGACTAAAGGTCTCCACTACACAAACTCTTAAAATAATGGCCTCAGAGCAGGTGAGGGAGCAAATATCATACTTCCAATGCAAGCAAACACTCAAACCATTATCCGTATGACCTTTGACATAGGGATTCCAAAAGGCAATACCTGAAAGTACTGCACGATTGTGCAGAATTAGGTTAAACGGTTCTAGAATTTCAGATTAGACATGGAACATGGCCTGAGATTAACTTTATTTGAAGAAATTTAATGGATCTGAATTTGCAGATCAAATGAGAATGATGAGCTTGGTTGAAAGCACGTGCTTGTAGGGTTTGTTTGTTAATGCTAATGCACAGAATTTGTTAACAGGTTTGCACAGATGTTTAGAGCGCAATTGGACAGTTGCAGTAGCTCAAAATCAAAATCGCATATTATAAAATATAATACAAATACATATTCAGTATCTTTTAACATTATAATAACATAGCTAAAGAGCAACGCATCCAGGACAAAATAGCCGATGCTGCGTGAGATAAAGTTAATGTGAGAAATAAAAAGCTTTGATAAAAGTGTAATTTTTCCTTTGTCCACCAGTAGCAATTATGCTTTAGGGGGAATGTGGCCAAGAGCACCTGCACTGCACATCGATTGTTGCAAACAGAAAGGCAAATGAATTCCACTACGTTAAACAGTGGTTTCAGGAGAGCACCTCTGTTACAGTGGAAAATAGGCTTAGATTAATAGGTAAAGATGTTTTAGATTTGGTAAAATTGGGGCAATTGAGGTCTCCCTTGTGATTGATCAAGAAATTAGTTTATTCACAAACTCAGATGCCTCAAGTGGAATTCAGTAAATGAAGTGGGAATGAATGGACAGTTAGACAAGTACTTATCAATGCATCCAAATCTTCTGTGGGTGAAAACAGCTGCACAAATCATTGCTAAAGCAAGGTGTTCTATGAGCCAATAAAAGCCTGCGGTAGGCCTGAAAATGGAAAGCAAAATGTTTTATGTCATATTATGTCATATTATGTCATATTATCTCCTCTGGTCCTTTACTTTGAGCAGGATACACAAAGAAAGCGGCCTTCAGATCAAATAACTTGTTAAGTTAAGCCCTAGAAAGTATAGGACACTAAAATGCAGCGGGTGTATGCTTGTCATGGATCTGGTATAAAGACACCACTGTATCTGCGCAACAGTGATGGAACTATGAAGATACTGTTTCGTGGTATGCAATAAGTTTGACAGGAGATTACTCTGGATTGCATCGAGTAGAAGGCCCAGTATCCCCTAGTAGAAAACTAACACAGAACAATTCATAATATTGCTGAAAATAAATTGGTGTCTCTTATGGAATTCTAAAAAACAGTGGTGTCGAAGGTTGCCCAGAGCAATGCCAGTGGTTCAGATTCATTCAAAACCTTCCACCCATCACTTTTGTGCTTACTGTTTGTCTCACTATGTGAGAGAGGGTTTGCCCAGACGTGGGTCCCTTGCTCGCTGAGCCATAGGGAACCAAGCTGCAACTCACTGAGGAGGCCCAACAAGGCCGAAACATGTCTGGGGTTGCTTGTGTTTCCGTGCAGAGGGGACCTGGCCTCGCAGTTCGGGCTGGGTTGCTACCATTGGTGGCAGTACCTGACTGATTTGCACATGGCTGGACCCCTTTTGCAATGGTGCAGACGGGCTAAAAAACGGTGGTGTCGAAGGTTCCCCAGGGCAATGCCAGTGGTTCAGATTCATTCAAAACCTTCCACACATCACTTTTGTGCTTATCATATGGAATTCTGGACAACCCTACTTCAGTGTCATCCATTGCTGCGAAGCTTGCAGAGAACATGGATTTAACCAATCAACCAGCTCACCACAGAAGCGCAAAAGTATTTCTTATTTTCTGAGAACAACTTGGTATCTCAGTGGATATGCAGGGAATCTCTAATGCTGTGCCGCCAGTTGTCTCTGAGGACCTTCTTGGGTAGAGGTAGGGCCTATTTCATGGAAGGAGTAAGGAAAATAACCTGTAGGAATCCAGCCCCAGAACACTGTGAGTGGTGCGCCTCTTATGAAGACATATGCCCAGTGAAGGAACCCCTACCCCTCTTTCGCAGTGTTTGCTCTATTTGCGAGTGTGTCATTAATTTTCGATTGGGATCAGAAGAGTTTGATTTGGGGCAATAGTACTGTGTGATATGTTCTTCCATTTCTGAGAGTCCATGATATTTACATGCTGTATTCATGTTATTTAGTGGCAACACATCCACTGTATGGCCTTTTTGATGCTGCATGATTCTGCACCTGCAGGGCTGCCACTGCCACCTTCTTTTCCTTGATGATAAGGATTTAAAATGCAATAAGCAGCCAGAATCAGCCTGTTTCATACTATTGAAGCAACAAAGTGTCTGTTAATAAAGAATATACAAAAGTGTATGGGCAGCTGGCTGCACAGGTCAAGAGGTAGGGAGAAGGAAGAAACTATGATGTCCACCCAAACTTCCATTCTGTTTATGACTACAATTTCCACCAAAGCCTCCTCAAATAACAAGGTCAGCACACCCTAGTTTATCTTCAATTCCAACAATGTATTTATCAACTAGCCTAGTCCCCCTCTCTTGCCCTTGAAACCCAGGACCCGACATTAACTGGTAAACATTGCATAACGCTTTATTTCGACAGAAAAATGTCATAAAAGCAACAATTGTCATAATACATAAAACGATTCACATTAGATAGATACAAATGGCATTACAAGACCAATAATGTTCACTGAAAAGAAACAAGTTATACAATGTACAAGCCCAACATCTTTATCATTGCACCAATGTCTTTATTGTTCTTGACCTCCAGGCCCACACCAGATATTTAGAAGTGGCTTACACTGCGAGGGCGTCACTGGCATTATGGCAAACTATCATTGCCTCGTGCCAGGAATAACGGCTTCAAGTAACGTTTCCTCACTGGCATTGTCACTGGGTATATCAGCATAAAGTGTACCATGTTCTCATTCATATTATCGCACAACGGACACATCACAGATGCATTGTTGGTCCATTAGTGGCAGAGACTTGTAGTTGGCAAAATTCCTATGTGCAGCCTAGTGTACAGGGATCTTTCAAGTTTCAGATTTACATAATCTAGGTATTATTCATTTCCCTCTGTTTATGCTGCAGTACAGTCTCAAGGCTGCCAAGCCTGCCGAGTTGAGACTATTGTCTCTCAAGGTCTTGTCCAAGACCGCCACCTTGATCAATGCTTTGGATGTGTTGGATCTAATACTTGGGTAAGAACAAAACTCCCCAAGGCACAGGTCACCAAACATGTCCTTGACATGCCTAACCCACGGTGCAGAGATACCCCCTGATTGGTTAATAACATCCATCAGGACATCTTTATACGGTAATAGTGTACAATTTGAGCAAAGCCGAGCACAATAGTGGACAGGCCGTACACAACAAATGTATTTAATACTATGCATTCCTGTTTCCAGGAGTACAGGTCAATTTGGCATGGAGCATGGTAGCCCAGAATATTCGTGAAGTACTTGTTTTCAACAATGGCTAGGGAACTAATCCCTTCCTGCCCCCATAGCTCCGCCTGTCACGCTTGTCATTTATAGGCCTCCAGTAAAACATGGGCTGCGCCATTTCCTTCTTCCCCAGCAAGCCTTGCAAGGGCACCACTATAGCTGGCTAAAGTTACCCTCGCTTTTCTTGGTGCATACACCATCTACACAATGACATTACCCTTACCCCAAGTAGTTTTAAGAGTCGACCTGTTCAATTGGGCCCTCGTCCAGTGCCAAACTTATCCCCCTGTGCGTGCTCCTGGTTCTGATGTTAAATACCATTAATTTTGTTTTTGCAACAGTAAGGTCCAAGCCATTAACCTTGCAAAAATCCACAGAGATCCTCAATTGTTTGTGCACACCAATTGGTGTTAATAACAGTAATACAGCACCATCAGCAAACAAAAAGGCAGGGATCTTATTGCTGGCTAGCATGGGAGCATACGAGTTACAGGCCAAGAGCTCATCCAGTACGCCAATAAAGAATATACAAAATAACTTGGGAGCCAGTACACACCCTGGTGTACCCCTTTCTCAATCTTGATAGTTCTGGAAGTAGTCTCATCTAGTCCCCAGCTGACCACAGCCTGATTTGCAGAGTATATATTATGTATGGCCCTCAAAAGGTCGACCAGAATGTTTAGACCTTTCAAAACCTCCCACAATTGCCACTAAAGCAGTGTGTCAAATGCTGTCCTCAGGTCAAAGTATATCACATAGACACACATTTCCAAAAAGGATACTGGGTGATAATTAGCAGGTGACTTTCGGGGCTCTGTTTATTCAAGATTGGGATTATCTGAGCTCCAGTCCAGGAAGCAGGAACCACATTATTAGTCAGGACTGCTATAAATAATTTGGTCAAATACGGAATCTATAGGACTGGCTCTGTGGTGTACATATTTTTTGGGACCCTATCTGGACTTGGGGCTTTTCCCAGTTTGTGACTGAGTAGTGCTTTGGCTACCTGCTTCCTAGTATGAACTAGAGGCGGGTAATCTTGCACCTCTACCCCCGCGTTCTGGTCCCCCACTTCAACAGAGCCAACAGCTGGAAATCTATCTTCACTGTACCACATAGTGAAATATTTGACCCACGTAGATTCTGTAATACAGCTCTGTATAACATAATGCCCTGGCTTTTGCCCAGCCCCTTAATACTCCAAAAGCCCCTGGAGTCTCCTTTACCTATCACCTTCAAAATGGATTCCCTGGTCTCCTGGTACCAGGCCTTTTTCTTGCCTTTTAGGAGCTTGTGGTATTAACTCCTTGCTCCCTGAAAGGCAAGGTTATCTGCTGAGCACTTCTTTCTAACTTCCCTGACAAGTTTGTCTTTCACCTACCTGCACTCTGTGTCATACCAGGGGATTTTAGCCACCATGGCTTTTAACACAGACTTCTGCGGATGGGAGAACACCTGCCCCAGCTTCCCTGTCATCTTCTTGTGCACATTCACTATGGTTGCAATGTCCAGGTGGTCTGTGAGAGCAAACACATCCAACAATCAGACAATCTCGTGATATGACATGGGCAGAATTATTTCCCACCAAATGTTCCATCGAGTCTGAACACTGATCGCCAACAGCACCCCGCCATCAGAAATCTTAGGAATTGCGGCATCCACCAGTCCCAGCAATGAATCCTTCACAACTAGCACCACTGGGTGGTGGTCGCTTTCAACTCTACACTGGATAATGAAATCTTCCAGAAGATGCCAGGCTTCTATGTTGACAAGAATGTAATCTATTTTACTATTCCCCTGGTCATTCTCAAATGTTGGAAATGCAAGGTCGTCCCTAGGTAAACGCCCATTACAGGCCCTGAGGTTGGCCGAAAACAACAGAGTTGCTACCTCCTTGGCAGCCCATGTTGCCTTTTTGATAAAATGTCGGCTCCCTATCCCCTAGCGACTGTCTTCCTCGTCAAGAATTTAACTGGTTAACCTCCATGGCACCTTTCCACTTGACATCCCCACAAATGAGAGTTACCCACACAACAAGCAAATAAGCACAAACACCAGGGCACACCTATGTTTTGGAAAAAACTCACCTTTTAGAGATTAAGGTTTGTTTGAGGTGCGGGGGAGCAAAACTCAACCTTGGCAACTAGGTTGGATAAATGAGAGAACAAAAAGTGGTTGTTCCTAGAGATGTAGTAACCCCCGTCCCCTGCACACTATCTAATATCTGTGGAGCAGATCAGTAATTCAGTGCTATTTATATATAATTTCACATTAACAATTTGATGCATTAAATGCAGTCCATAGTTCAGTTGGTGGGGCAGTAGGAGTAAATACCCAGCTCACAAGATTTCATGTAAAAAACAATTCACAAATGTATATATACAGTGTTTTTAGGCCCAACGCGTTTCGAGAAGCCTCTGTTCAATTCAACTAAGGACATCATACATGTCTCATCAATGACTTACCTCAAACAACTGAAAAAAACAGCTCCAACCTTAACACTCCCTGATAAATATGTATTCATTAATTGATTGATGTACTTCTTTATTATTATTAATTAATGACAAAATTATCACCGAATTCTGGTTGAATCAATATTAGTGAATAAAGCATAAAATCAACTGTAATGTGGTGTGTGTTTTATGTATAGTAATGGGTATTGATGAATTCCATTGGATTAGATTGAATTGTAGAGATCATCAAGACCTAAGGAATATTAGAATTATTTTATGTTAACAAAGATCTATTATGACGACGCAAAAATGTGGAATTTAAAGGTTGTTTTAATGTATAAAGGTGTGTGGCATAAACCATATATGCAATGCAAAAAAAGAATCTCTCTCTCTGTGACAGCGACGGCCCCAACCTTTGAGAAGTGAAATGTTGTATAGCCGAAAGACCCACTCCATGCATCATCCTCTAGTATATGTTGTTCTTTGCAAAGGAAGGGCACAGGTGAAGTGAGTACCCCATCCCACGCCTCCACAGTGTAAACCATAGTTAGTAGCCCAGTCTGGGAACATTAACTGTTGATGAGAGATGTACACTAAAACATCAGACATTAAAATATGCCATGCATGTACTTTCTGATGTGTGAGCTGTTGCTCTTGAGCCCTCTGGCAGTGTCTTCAGATGCTGCTATCATTTGAGTCTCTAGTCCAGTGTGTGCGAATTTAAAAATGAACATTTTACTTCAGAAAACTTATCAGAATATCAGTATTTTGTCATTATATAATTTTAGGTCATTAAAAGGCCATTAAAATGACTTTCATGCTGAAGTTTGGTGCTGTTTCCAAGTGAAATGTTCCAACCTCTCTACTACTAATGCCACGTTCATGAAACAGAAACAAGATGTCTCACTTTATGCCCCCATTTACAAGACAAACTATAGGATAGGGCGTTTGGTACCTAACATGTTGGCAGTGACAAAACCCTGCACATGAACACTCTGGTCAGAATCTACAGCCACAGCATGGAGACTGTGGAGAGGTGCAGCAATTTTACCTCCAGGCCTATTAGCAGTGGGGAAACAACTAAATATCTATGAGGCTGCTTGTCATATTGCAGCAAATGTGCATCATTTGTCGGCTGATATTAGACATGTCGATGACAAATACTGTATCTATGCAACTGACAACCATCTTCATATGTTCAATGTACATTTTTAAAGTGAGCTATGGAGGAGGTACTATTCACCTTACTATGATGATCTGAAATTGGTTGTCACAACGTATATCTTCCAAGATAGTCTATGATACTGGTCAGGGTATTGAGTCTTTCTAATAATTCTGTGTAGTTTATGGTTAACCCATGGTCTTGGTTGGGGGTCAGCTTCATTTTGAAGAATGACAATTCCCAAAAGGCCAAGATTCCTGAGAACAGCCTTTCAGGATTCTTTTTTTGGCTGATCTAGAAGGGTTCTATGGTTCTATGTGGCTGGCTGAGGAGGTAAGGAGTTTAGTAGCAGACGGGGTGGGTGGTGAGCCCGGAGGTGGGAGTTAGGCTGGGCAAAGTGCAGTCGGAGGCAGAGGTAGTTGGAGACGCGTGACACAGTGGGAATTAGTGGGCCCAGCGGAAGCCTGCAGTTTGCAAGGGATTTCCCAACATAAGAGAAGAAATGTTTTTTCAACAAATATTCACTGCAGGGATAACACAGACTGTTATTTTTGAAAAAAACAGATGTTGCAGCCAATGTCGGCTTGAGTTCCTATCTAGAGCGAAGCCTTTGTGCCTCTCTGGTTCCTTTCTCAGATGGCCAAGGGTCTGCACCAGGGGGGCCTGTATTGTGGCTGCAGCAATATATGTACAATTCCGAGAAATAAAGTTGGTACCCTTTAGTGCGCTCCTTGGCTGTGAATAGAATGTTCCAATGTTTATTCAAAGTTTTCTTTATGTTGTATATTTCACTACTGAATGTTGTAATGAAATGGGTTTTCATTTCTTTATTCTTTACTTTTCGTTTTTCAATTAATAGGCTGGTTCTTGTTACTTTTTCTGCTTTCTGAATTGCATGGTTAAGAGAGTCTTCTTTATATCCTCTCTGTATAAAGTTTTCTTTTAGATCTGTTAGGTGTTTTTGGTACCTGGTATCCAAGCTGCAATTGCGTTTTATTCTAAGTATTTCTCCATATGGGATGTTCTTTATGGTGTGTTTTGGATGGTTGCTTTGTGCATGTAGCTTGTTGTTGACTGCTGTGGGTTTGATATACAAGTCTGTTAGTATCTTGTCACCATCTGTGTACAGTTGTAGATCTAAAAATTCTATTTCTTCTGAGCTGATTTTTTCTGTGAATTTGATATTATGATTATTGTCATTAAGATAGGCAATATATTTCAGGAGGCTTGTTTTGTTTCCATGCCATATCACAAGGATATCGTCTATGTAACGACCCCAGTAGACAATTTTATTTTCTATGAATGCCTCATGTTGCCAGGCATGGATTATTTCAAAATGGCCCATAAATAAATTTGCATATGTTGGGGCAAATTTCGCCCCCATGGCAGTTCCTTGTTCCTGCTTATATAGGACTTGATTAAACAAAAAAATGTTGTTTGACAGAACGAAGTTTAGCATCTCTAGAATCATATTATTCTGATTAAGAAATGAAATAGACCTTGTTTTCAAGAAGAATTCCGTTGTTTCCATTCCTTTTGTGTGTTGGATGCTGGTGTAAAGTGACACCACATCCAACGTCTTAAACATCACAGCTTAAACAAACCCTCATAGAGGTCCCTTCATGCAATGCCTGAATTGGTTCCAAGACTGATGCTGGACACTGTCTGGTCTGCAGTTTATTCCAGCAACGTTCCCTGTCGACCTGGTCAAAGGCTTGAACCAGGTTGATGAAGGCCATGTACACAGTTGTACCATTTTGGAACGCCTTTGACTTAAGAGTGTTAATTGTCAAGATATTCACCGCTGTTCTGCGTCCTTGGTGAAGCCTGTTTGGAATTGGTCTACGTACTTCGCTTTTCGAAGCCAGGCCAAAGACGCTAAAACCTTGCCGATTACATCGAGCAGAGCAATGGGCCGATAGTCGTTAGGGTCATCCGGTGCCCCCCGCTTAAAGATCGGAACTACTCTGGCTTTTGTCCATGAGTGCGGGATCGCATGGTTGATGTTACATTTTTCAAAGATCTTCTTTATCATATTGGCCCATAGTTCAGGATGTTTTTTTAACTCTAAGTTGCTCAGCCCATCGGGTCCAGGTGCCCGTGAGTTGTTAAGCTTCTTAATCATATTCTTGATGGTTACCTTGTCAGAACAAATGTTCCAAGAACTTATTTCTTTATTCGTTCTCGGTGTTGGAATGGGCAGTAGGCGATTTCTTCCTGATGTGGGCCGGGAGCATAGATCAGAGAAATGTGTAGACCATTTGTTTTCTGCTACGTAGTTTTGAATTTTATTATCTGAGTTCTTTATAGTTACTTTAATCAGGTTCCAAAAGTCCTTAGGTTTTTTCTCTGAAGTGCACAGAGCATTTTGTGTGCGTCTAGTTGATACAAGGTGTGGCAATGTTGGAGTAGCCAATTTCTATATTCTTTATTAGCAGATTTCCATCTCTTTAAGTTTTCTTCTGAAGGGACTTTTTGGAAACTCTTCTTAATTGACGGATTATTCTGCGCCTTTTGACCACTTCTTGATCGTATTGGTGGATATAATTTAATGGATGGCGTCTGTGTTTTCCGTTAGGTTTTAAGTATCTTGTGAGGAGAGGAGCATAGTCCAACCATTCCATAGTGTGTTTCCTAGAGCTTCCCGCCTTGGTGCTCCTATATTACTTTGATATTTCCAGGATAGCGCCCTCCGAAAGTTTCAGCCATGACCCACCGCATCCGACTTCTATTTCCAAAGGTGCGTAAAGTTTCGGGTCTTGCGGAGCGAACCAAGTGCAGATAAGATGTTGTGATCGCTGTGCTCTGTTACAGTTACTGACGAGGTCTTCATGAGCATCAGTAAATCTTTCGATACATAGATATGATCTATGGTCTTCTGTTGTTGGTCTCTTTGCTAAATGGGAATTTTTAGGTTGTTTTTCCCTCTTAGCCAATGGAGATTATGCATGTCTCTATCGGCCATGAAGGATTCTAGTAAGTTACCTCTGGTTATGCCGGGGCCATCCGACTGTCCTGTGTTACTAGCAATTCCCACTCCTGCACAGATAGCGTTGAAATCTCTGTTTAGGATGGCATGGTGCCATTGATGGACTGACGCTGAAGAATCCCATATTTCTGCAATCTCGGTTAGGAAATCTTCATTTGTGACCAATGCTGCGTTCCAATATGCATTGGTTACAAGGAGTTTCTCGATGACGTTCCTCCCCGAATTTACTTGTGGACGGGACCAGTTTAAGATGACTGCTTTTATCAGATGTGATGGTATTACCTTGTGAACCTCAATGCCGCATCCTGAACGTATTGCCATTAGAAGACCCGCTGATGGCCGACCCCTCAGGCCTTTTTGGGCTTCAGTAAAAAACTATTCATATCCGTCTAGTTCCGGTTTCTCAGTCATGCATATTTCCTGCAGGGAGAAGAGGTCAAATGACCCCAGGTTCACGTCGCTTTTTGCTAATAATTGGTGAAACCCTCTGGTATTCCAACATCCCATAGTGAGAAATAATCTGGATCCTTTAAGCCTTGACGAGAGACCCACTATGGCAAACTGCTCCAGTTGGTCTGTTCTCTCGAATGATGGCTAGTTTCTACTATCTGGGGAATCTCCTCTTTTTGTCCACTTCCAACTTTTTGGAGATCTTGTTGACTTTGTTTCGGGATCCTTTATATGTCTGGATAGTGATAATGTTTGTGTATCAGGGCAAAGTCCTTTTGGCCTCTGATTTTCATCTTTTTTTGTATCTTGAAATGTTATGACGGATTCTTGATCAACTCATCGGCTGTTCTTCTTGTGCATAGATGATTTTCCGTGTGGTGACCTGGGTGTTTCTAAGTCGCTCGATTCTTTGATCTCGTAGAGTCTGTCCTTTCTTTTTTTCCTTATTGCTCCTTCGTGTGGATCGTTCATTTCTTTAGTAGAGATGAGTTAATCTTTTACTTTTTTTGGTCCGTTGCTTGTTTCGTACCTGGAGTTCCCGTGAGTTGGTTGAAGTTCTGTCAGAGCATATCCCAGAACCCATAAGCTCTTTTCCTCATGTGCTAATAAATGTCTGATTACTTTAGATGAGATGTGAAGCAGTGAACAGTCTTTCCTCCCAGACCCACAGGGTTCCACCATCCACAAGTCCGCATTTTGGATTTGTCTTAACTCAGGGATTTTGCTGATAATCTTTAGAATTGATATTCTATTCAGGATGAGATTGTCGTCTATTTCCCTCCTTCTTTTTAATTCGAAGATGCAGCCACTAGCAATTTGTTTATTTAAAGGGCATTGGTCTTTCTGTGTCGCTGTGCGTGTGGGGAGTGCACGCGTCACCCCACAAACTTCTCCTTTTACCCCGACCACTAATCGAATTATTTATAGTTCCCTGGTCCGGCTTGTCTTTTTAGCGGGCGATGGCCAATGGATACTGAGTTTTTCTTTGTCGTCTCGGTTGGGGCATTTTCTCGACTTAATTTCCTGGTTGTTTGTAACCACCTTTCGGGAATCACTGCTACTAAAGCGCCTTCTCCCTCGCCCTCGACTGCTCCCGTAAGGCAGGGGCATTTGTCGTTGTTGGTAAACTTTCAGTGCTCCTTAGGTCATTACTTGAATCATGAATTCAAATCCTTTCTGGTGGTTCTTGCTGGTTGTTTGTCAGATCTAAATATTCTGATTTCCTTTTTAAGGTTGGAGCTGTGTTAGACTCTTGGTCTGACTCTTCGATGCTATAAGTGCTCCAATCTGAATTTTCGCTCAACGATCGTTGTCTTACAGTTGATGGCGTGATAGTTTTGGTGGTTCTCCCTTCCTTTGTTTTTAGGAAGACGTGTTTGACGTTTCCTTTCACCTTTTGGGTGGGTAGTTTTAGTTTTTTATGTTCTTTGTTATTTTGCGTTCTCCAGGACCTCCGTCCAGCTTTGTCTGAGATCTTTGTCGATCTTGTTGTCTCTTTCTGCGAACCAGCTGTAGAGGCTTTATCAGAGCACACTTTTGCCTGGTTAAATATGCCAAATGTGAATTTCGAGGGGTATTCCTCCCCTTTTTTTTGTTCTTTTTGTTTTGACTTTAGTTCTTTAACTGGGCATGAAAAAGGGTTTGTTGGGCTCGGGTTCTTTATATTTGTATCTGGTTCTTTCATCTTGGGGTCCTGTTTTTCCCTGTCCGCCTCGATTAAGGCAATAATATCCGTCATTGGGTCTGTATCTTCTTGTTGCAAGGTATCTGGTAGAATGCAGGCTTGAGCTGCCTTCTCAGACAGTGTGTTTCGAATGGGGTTCTTTGCGTCACCAAGAGCTCCTCCCGTGCTTATAGGAATAGAGGACCTCAGCATTTCCAACTGTTCCGTCATTTTCCTGTTCGCCTGTTCCAAATCAAGTTGTATAAACTGTCTAAGGGAATTATTCGAAGTCTGCCTGTTCCCTTCCCCAGCCATTATGAACCCTTCCAAGTTGGTCAATTTCAGGTTCATTGATGCCATCATAGACATTTGGTCTCTCAGTGTGTCATTTAATGACTCATATAATTTACAAAATGGCAATCGTTATTGTTGCCATTAGGGACATCAGGTCATGCTTTTTCTGTGGGGAATCCTTTGGGGCTGAGAGGTGGAGTTCACTTAGACATCTTGTTGGAATGGATGAGGTTGATGGAAGATTTTGGGAGTGATTTGGAGTCAACTCTGTCCTACTTCTAAACTTTGTAGATATGTCTGGTGATCTTAGACTGTCTACTTGGGTGGCCACAGATATATTTCTTATGTCTATAGACAAGTCATTCTCTTGGACATTTTCAAACTCGTATGGTTTTTGGACTTTGTCGTCCATCTTCGCAGTTATATGCGCCTGGTCCAGTCAAGATTGGTTTCACGGGCCCCCATTGCTCGAATCTGTGCTGGTCCAGGAGTCGCCAAGTGTACTTCACTTTTTTTTCTGGGGCGAGCCCTTAGGCGATGTGTTTTGATGCATTATGACGGACTTCAGGGCAGTTTTTTCAGCTGTGGCTGGCGAATTCCTAAAATGCCATCTGAGAGGGGAGTTGGATGACTCGGCGTGAACGTTGGTGGTTTTAGAGAGCTGAGTTTTCTTGTTTGCTTCGTCGTCTGTATGATTACTGTTCTCAGTCAATAGGGCGCTCTCCAACAACTCCCCATCTGAGATTTCCGCCAAGGTAATATCTTGTTGATTTCTGCGCTTTTAAAAAATAAATCCACTGAATCGTCCTTGACTGAATATTGCAACCAGGATTTAGGGCCCATTTTTTCCCTTAATATTTGGAGGTTTGCCTCTTCCTGCAGCAGGTCTGGTTAACCTGCTCACCGAGAACCAACTCCCTTTTGTGAAGGTTATAGGTCTCTTCTTCGATATTTGGGTTGCGTCTTTGGATGCGCACTGATCTGAGGGAGGTTCCTGAGATGGTGTTTTAGGAACCTCAGCTCTTGGAATGGCGGGTACTTGCATCTCTGTCTTTTCCTTGTTTACTGGTGTGTTTGGTTTATTTTTGGGAATAACTGGGTTTCCTCTGGTATTGTCTCTATCTGAGCATCCTTCAACGGTGGAAGAGAAGCAATAGGGTCAGAGGCCAGTGCCACCGTGAGCGCGGAGGAAGCAAGTCCCAAGCTTTCCCCCTTCCCACCAAACTCCGACAGCACTGCCTCTGCATTGGTGGGGGGCGTGGTCCCAGGAGAAACAAGGACGTTTCCTCCCACGTGGAAGCCGTCAGGAATTGCATCGGCTTCAGGCCCGGGAGGCGAGTCCTCCCCACTCGGCCCCACGTCACTCGGCCCGCCAGACTCCCCCACCTTCCCCAATGCCGAGTCCAGCCACAGTCCTTCGCCCTTTGCCGCCAACTCCTGGGCCCCCCTCCCCACCTCCCCGCTCAACACCGGGGGGTGGGGGGGCCTGGAGCGCATCCATGACCGCAGGTGTCGGCTCTTCCCTGTGGACCAGCGCCCGCATGTCCAGACTCACTCTCTGCGGACTCTGCTCCTCCCGGAAAGCCGCTACTGGAGAGCCGCCGGCCCGTCGGCCTCCTCCGAGACCGTGTCCCTGACAGCCACAGCCCTGGCGGTGGAGAGCTTGGCAGCCTGCGTCTTCAGGTGGGTGATGCTTTGTTTTGATCTTTATTTTGGGGGGCGAAGGATATGTAGTGCTGATTTTAGCATTGGTTTGCTATTCACTGCGGGGCTTGTTTGAGAAGAGGTTGCTTGATTGCGTTGAGGGAGGCAGAAAGGGAGGTGGGAAGAGGATGGACTTTTGACCATATCTTCAAGCTGCATTGGCAGCCTCCGCCCCGCGTGCCTTCCCACATCAACAGGGGTACAACTGAGTCCATTGTATCAGTGTTTACAGAGTTCCTAACACCCCTTGAAGCAATTGATGTAGTTAAGTTGTTTAGAACTGTTGATAATAGTAGTGAAGAATCACTAGGTGCTGATAACAAATTCTTCACCTCCTGAGCAGTGGACTCTTGAGCTATAACTGGTTCAGCTGAAAATGGTGTGGAAAATGGTGTTAACTCTGGATCAGGTTTCAGTGCCAGTTCCTCCTGCTCAGCATTAAGGTGGCCCCCCTACCTTTACTATTTGCCATTTTTGCCTTGAATGGACTGTTTGGTCAAGTGGACTTTGCAGGGCTGGTGTCAAAACTGGGCCTACCTGGCCTGCCACAGTCTGCCAATGTCTGCTAGCACTCTGTGACTGTACTCAAGCGGCCCGCTCCGCGGCCACCTAGGGGTTTTAAGAGGTAACTGGAACCACCTCTTTGATTAAGCAAAAGACAGACTCTCCAAGAGTCTGGTCTGCCAATGTCTGCTAGCACTCTGCAACTGCACTCCATGGCCCGCTCCACGGCCGCCTAGGGGTTTTAAAAGGTAACTGGAACCGCCTCTTTCATGAAGCAAAAAGACAGACTCTCCAAGAGTGTGGTCTGCCAATGTCTGCTAGCACTCTGTGACTGCACTCTTTGCCTTTATAGAATTGAACATAAGTATCACTGGCAATGTATAGTGTAACAAAACTGCAAATGTGACAGACCAATTGGTCTCCCATCTCTAGATTAAAGTGGTCTTGGTATCATTAGATTATGATACAAGTATTTTAGCAACTTTACGCAGGCCTTCAATATAGTTGCTCGGTCAACTGTGACGAAAGTATTGCTGGGGCATCAGATATCCCATCATTCTTAGAGGCTATTAAAGTCGGCTATTCAGAGAGACGAGCATCAGTGCAGTATTGATGTGAGAGGGAGTTGATCCAGGAAGAGCTGAGTCAGTGGCGTGTGGAGGTATGATTGTAGGAATACAGTACACAATCTGATAATTATGGGGTGTCCTATCCCACATTTCACTAGCATCATGATGCATAAGTATTGTGTCATACACCCTTAGCCTTACATCTTCACTGAAACAGCTTTGGAAACTTTTATAAAGACAGGCATATTCTGATTGATGTATGGATTTTGGGTCAATTATTGACCCATGTTGGGATGTAAGATTATGTGGGTATTTAGTTTGCCCAAGCAGGCTCTTGGGTGGCCCGTCATGGAAAGCCTCCATAGCGTTAGCTTAGGGGGCATGATGTGCAGTAGCACTTTATGGTAATTGGCTCAGAAAGCCATGGAGGGTGTGCAGGAAATGTACAGAGTCAAGCCACTGGTGCAGAGATCTGGATGAGAAGATTGTCTGAGTCATGGATTCGGGCTGACCAGTCCGCTTGCAAGATGTTCTAGGTGTACCAAAGGCACCCCAAGTAGATATGTCAGCCACAGCTATTGTATACTCATTGATGATGAAGTCCCTTCTCTTCTGGTATAGACCTTTGATAAATCAAGCTGGTTTTGAATACAAAAAACCCCCAAAAATAAAAAATAAAAATGAAATATAGTCAAAGGCGCCGCTCTGCGAGAACGAACACAGCTAAATGACCTGCTCTTTGGGAAGGTACACACTTCAGAGTCTACAGCCACACTTTAGCGCACTGTACCTTTCACAGAAGGGAAATATCCATTTGTATATCAGTCTTTGTCCCGCCCACATGGGCATGACTATTTTTGATGATTTTGAATACAGATAAGACATTAGGGAGGTGATGCACAACTGGAGGTTGCTATGGAAATACCCTGGGTGGGAAGTTTGCAATCAGATTTGTGCACTGCTTGAATTATTTTGGTCAAGCAGAGTGACCATGATAATACCTGCACCTAGGTCTGGAATGAACCTGGTAATATTTGAAGAGTACATCTCAAAGCAGTAGTTGTGTCCACTTCTGGTTGGCAGAAGCACCCAAGCTAAAAACAAATAGGTATTATGGTATAGTTTGGGTGGATGAGGATTGCTGGTGCACAAGTGACATGTTCAATGTACAGTCAGTGACAGACTTTTTTCTGTCGTGTGAGTTGTACTTTAGGCTTACACTTAACTGGTTGGTTCACACCTTTTGAGATGCATGTGGCAATGTCAATGTCGCTATTGCCAGTGGCGAGTGAGCAAGCTTTGCTATATGTCACGCATCACTTTTAAACAGGGTCCAACAGCAAAGACAAAGAAAAAGTGAAGGAGTAGAACTCCAGGTAGGCCCTTGATCAGCATCAGAGGGACAGGACCCTCATAAAGGTAATCCAAGCTGGCAAGAGCAAGGCGGTAACCTGCAAGTGCACAACCTAGACATTGGTCAACAGGACGGATGAGCATGTTATGACATTTTCCAATGAAGACTTTGCTATAAGTTAATTGATTTGAATTGTTCTTAGGTTTTAAACTCCTTTTTAATCACTCAAAATAATACACTTTCAAAAAGCACTGTGGCCTTTGCCAAAGAGTCGACATAGATTGAAGCTGAGCTGCATGGTATTTCAAGCGAGCAGGCCTCCTTGGCGAGCGCCTGCCCACCTTCCTTCCATCCAGACATTTCTCTCAAATATTCTAAGAGGAGGCACAGGCTGTGAAGAGGATTCAATGCTTAGCGAAGATGAACGAAAGAGTCAAGTCACAGCCACCATTGCCTCTTGACTGAAGGAAATCCTCCTTCATAAAATGATCCACTGCAAATGGCGCTCAGAGTTAAGTCAAAGCCTTGTCACCAGTCCAAAAGGATCCTTTCTCTTGTCTATGTGTAATATGATTCTTTAGTTCTCCACCTCATTGTTTAATTCATGCTACTCCAACTAGCACAGAAAGGACTGGCTCACAACAACACCCATAAAATGCTGTAAGACAGTCGTCAGCACATGCAAGTATGTGTGCCTTCTGCGCCCACAGGAATACCAGCTTCAAGAGTAATATTCAGTACTCTACATTTCATTATCGTACATGGAATAGGCCTTGCTCATGGTATCCATGGAAATCAAGAGCTTGTGTATGATCACGTAGCAATGGCCCGTTAGGCTGCATCCACCCAGATCCGTGTAGCCTGGCCATGAGCTAAGTATCAAGATGAAAGCTATATAAATGAAACAGGAAAACACGCGATGAATCTATGAGAGATGTCAGGGCAGCCTGGCAAGAGTATTTTATTGCAGAAGATGAAAGAGTCGTGTTCTAGTCCTTCGGGAGCCTGTGATGGGAAAATTAAATTAAAAACATGTTTTAGCTGACATAACAAGTTATCTTTGTGCAGGTCAGGCACTCATTATAAAAATGATCTTCAGAATAAAATGTAGTGAGTGGGAAATGTACATCACAGTGTGTAGAATGCATCTCAATTAACGTGGCAACCTTCCTTTAAAGTAAACATCTCAGTCTTACCAGTTATTCTTCTATGCATTCTTTTTTTTGGTTTCAGTAAAGTGGTCTATTATAATACCTTTTCCATTCGCGTATATGTGGATGTTATGCTATGTTATGTTATGTTACTTTGCATTTATATAGCGCCTTATGTACCATTGGTATGGTCTGAAGGCGCTGGTAGGTTGAACGCCCTTGGGAACCGAAGTTCAAGTCAGTAGAGAGAGTAGAGAGAGTCAAAGGTGCATGTGAGCACCGGATATGTGTGCAGCTGGTGTGGCATTCGTGTAATAGCTGCTTCTTAGCGGTAGGTGTGGTGGTTGAGAGGTCAAGAGTATGTGTTCTTTCTGATAGGATTTATCCAGACCAATTGTGGCTGTGTTAGTCCTGAGGAGAACGCCTGGCTGGGGGTGTGTAACCAGCAGTGTTTAGTTAGAGTGATGGGGTGTATGAGGCAGATGTTGGTATAAGAACAGCCATACCGAATGGTGTCATAGTATCGCTCTGTTCTATTTGAGTGGTGGTGTAAAGAAGAGAGTAAGCGTGGAGATGTGAATATGGTGGTTTACTTTAGGTGCTTGAGATGCGCCCACTCCAATAGTTCCATGAGCTTCATCCGTTCCATGTACTCCGACTGTTCCGTGCATTACAACCATTTCAAGCACTCAGACTGTTCCTTTCAATGCTCTTTCAGACGTTCCATGCCCTCCAAACCATTCCATGACGTCATGCCGTTCCATGCGCTCCCATCCATTCCATGCGCTCCCATCCATTCCATGCGCTCCCATCCGTTCCATCCACACACTTCACCCGTTCCATCCACACACTTCACCCGTTCCATCAACACACATCACCCGTTCCATCCAAATACATCACCCGTTCCATCCACATACTTCATCCATTCCATCCACATACTTCACCCGTTCCATCCACATACTTCACGCGTTCCATCCACATACCCGATATAGGGCATCCACTTCACCCATTCACCCGATATAGGGCAGACTTTCTAGACTTTGGCACAGTGACGCTATTAGGGACACTGTCAAATTCCGCTATGCCAGAGTGGTGTTTTTATATACACTTCTCGAATCAACTTTGTACCGAGAGTATATTAGGCACACTTCTAAAATCAGCCAAGGCACGCTATTAGGCACACTTCTAACTTCTAATTTGAACTTTGCACAAAGAAGATAATAGGTACACTTCTATATTCAGTTTTGCAGAAAGAGGATAATAGGCAACCAAAACAACTTTGCAATGTGGATGCTATAAGGCAACCAAATTTGAATTTGCACAGTGAGGATATTCTACTAAGGCGCGCTAATAGGCACACTTCTAAGGTAAACCAGGGCACGCTATCAGGCACACTTCTAAATTGAACCAGGGCTCACTATTAGGCACCCTTCTAAAATTCAGCCTTGTGCAGAGAGGATATTAGGCACACTTCTAAATTCAACCAAGGCGCGCTAATAGGTACACTCCTAAATTCAACTTTGTGGTGTGTCTCCTTTATACAGCCCTTTGTACGCTTTAATAATCCCATATGTATATCATTAATTTCCTGAACATGTTGAATACAAATGTGCTTGGTTTAATAAAAAATGAAAAAGAATAAACAAATTGGCATAATTTATTAAAGAAGATTTGAAAACAGTAATAGTTTTGGCTAATATATAAGCATTTGTCAGGCACTGTTATGAAAAGCAATTATTACCAATGTGTGCCTTCATCTGTCAGGTAATACTGTGATATGCGCTGATGCTCACAACATACGGGCGTTATTGCTACTATACGCAAGGCAGTGCCCTCAAAACCTTATGTCCTCACACCATTTGCAGGTTTTCTAAACCAACAACCAACGCCATTGGCTTGAATGGCTATTACCATTCCAGATATTTGAACTACTGAACTAGTGCCCAGGCACTCAAAAAAATGTCAGCAATACACTGTTGACTGGTCAGTCCTGCAAGCAGGTTCCTTACAAAGATTGTAGGGCATTAAATGATGGGCACATGATCAAACAGGGGTCCGAAGACAACATCTACCTATGACAATTAAAGATATGTCATATGGTAATGTGGTAGTGGGTTCATAGTAACAAGTAAATTAACTGGTATTAGGGACGGTCAGCAAGGACGAATATTGACGGTTGCTGTCCCCTCAAGGTTTAGGAGATGGGGGTCTACAATAGATCAGAATGATTGAATACTGCAGATGTTAAGAAGAGAAAAATTGTAGACGCAAGATGGATGACAGGGTGGGAAAAGGATAAGCACATTTGAGTATGCTAGATTGAAAGGTGGGAGAAGGAGACTGGTGGGAAATGAGGCAACTGGGGGCAGGGGGCCATGCCTGTAAAAGGATTTGGAGACAGGTATTCGGAAATTGAAGGTTGATTGGATGTGCTGGAATGAAGGTGGGAGAGACTCCAGGAAGATTGTACAAGGTGTGGGTTACAAAGCTGTGGATTTTGCTAAGGGAAAAAGGGAGTACCATCTGAGACCAATGAGGAGGCTTGAGCAGTCATCCAGCTAACTCAAGACCAGGGTGGAGAAACGAGGTTTAGTAGAACGTAAGTGATGAGGGGGCTGATACTGTGGATGTTAAGGAGATTGAAAAACTTCTGCAGGAGTCCACAACAGGAGAGAAGAGTGGTTGGCTCTGTCAAAGGCAGCATAGAAATCCAGGAAGACGAGAATAGAGGAGAGCTTAGGTTGGTGAGGAGTGGACAGAAAGCCAGATACATGCTTCAGTGATATTTCAGTAGGGGGAGCTGTGTTACCAAGATTGAAAAGGGACACAGAGATTGTTATCCTCAAGGTAGCTAGTAGTCCTCCTGTCGAATACCACACACATACACACAACAGGACTTTGGAAAAGTAGTGTAGTTGAGAGAAAGGTCAGTAGTTGGCATGGCAGATAGGGTATCGGAGAAGAAGAAGAATTTACAGTAATGCCCATGATGTGTCAACCAACTTAATGTGATATCTATTTTGAAATCCAAGGTATTGGTAAGTGAACATGAGTGTGCCAGCACTGCAAGCAATACAGTGAGTCTAGGGGTTGTGGTTTTAGGACCTGCAAACTCCAAACAGAGCCCAACAGGTGATGCACATTTTCTCTACTCCCTTTCTGCCAAGGATGCCTGGTAGCAAGATGCCTTGGCACTACCATTATAGCAATGCCATAGTTAATGGCGTTTTCCCCCAGCCTTCACTTGCCTTTTCAACATTGGTTGATTCTTGGGTCAGGGGAAGGCAGATATCTGTTAGAGCTGGAGCTCTACTGTTGGTGGTACTTACAGGGCAAGGCCCAGGATGGTATTGGGTCTAGAGGGAGAGCTGACATTCAAAGGATGGCCACGATTACTGTCATGTGACATGGCCTCAACGTTGCATCCTGTCCTGTCCGAGCCTGATTCTAATATGTCTGCTTGGTGGGAAAGGGTCAGTTGAATATATATAGGAGCTAGATCTCAGCTGATGGTGGTGGAAGTCATTTGAGGTCTACATCATAAGTAGGGTCAAGGCCAGTGTTAAGGGTAAATGGTCCATACTCCGATATGCAGAGTTAGCTAACAATAGCCACATTTCTCTGAGTTCCATTGCTATAGCATTTGCAGATTTGTTATCCCAATGTGCACACCTGTATCAGATTGCATCATGCCTGAAAAAAAAGCAGTGTCAGAATGCATTATGCACATTTAGCAAAGCAGTGTCCGACTGCATCATGGGCAGATACAGCATCAAAATCATTTCAGAATTCAATCTGCCTTATTAGTAGATAAGTGTTTCGTGTTATTGTTACCAGTTAGC
This sequence comes from Ambystoma mexicanum, assembly GCF_040938575.1. Lineage (NCBI taxonomy): Eukaryota > Metazoa > Chordata > Amphibia > Caudata > Ambystomatidae > Ambystoma > Ambystoma mexicanum. Next base: position 564,228,126 of record NC_090937.1, on the reverse strand, counting down.
ACAATAAGGCTAAATAATGGCTTGCTTACTTAGAACAGATAGTATCACTGTGTTGTTCGGATACACAAAGTCAGATCATAGTAGACTTGGAGTTTGTTAACAAATGTTGGCCTGTATTCATATACTTTAAATTCTTAGATCTCTAATGTGTAAATAGGACCTCATTATTGTTTTAACAGGAACGGTAAAAACAAGTGGTTTTTTGAATACTGACCTTTTAAATGTCTGCCAAATTATAATTAATGATGTAATCACCTGATATTTATCTCATGCGATATTCATATGGCTACTGGATGCAGTAAATACTGCATGAGCTTTAATTGGCATTTCACATTTGAATTCCACCAATGTCATGGCTTTTGAACATTTGACCCTCTTTGAAATAAAGAGTGCCCTTTGCTCCAGTTTGTTATTTCTTTTCTTTTGGTTGACACTTTTGTGTCAATCCATGGCGTGCCAGACAGTGTTTAGAACATTTTGTAATTACAGATTAAATTCTCCATCACAACTCGTTGAAGTCCCTGTTTACAAATCTATTAATCTATTAATGAAATTAAGCTGATCTCTATTTGACTGTTAGATTGCAACGTAGTTAATGCACACAACTCATTTCCAATTGACGGTATGAATGCAATATAGTTAATGTTCACAATTTGTTTCACTTTGACTTTATTTCCCTTGTGAGGCAAATCCCATTGCTTTCTTGTATAGATCTATTTGTAAACTGATGGTAAATACCATCGGAAATTGACAATTATCAGAACCGGTCGGTCCTTCGCTCTTTACCTCTGGCGATAGGATGCTCAATGCCATCATGATCTTGTGAAAGGATTGCCCCAAGCCCATGTGTGAAGTAACAGTCTATGAATGAAATATTTGTGGAAATCTGCTACTTTCAAGGAAGGCTCATTATACAGAGTTTGCTTTAGCCTGTGAAAACACAATTGATATTCTTCCCGCCATTTTATTTCCTGTGGCTCAGCATTTTCGAGTTTATCAGTAAGACAAGACGTGGTAGATGAGAAGTTAGGGATAAATGTCTGTAATATCCTATCAAACCCAAAAAGTCTCTCAGGCCATTCTTTGTCTTAGGTTGTAGTGTTTTTGTAACTGCCTTGACTCTTTCAGTTTAGGACTGGAGCAACTTGTTACCTAAAAACAAGAAAAAAGGTAACACATTAAACTGCAAAAGCCCAATGGGTTTAGAGAATGCTGTTTTCTCCCTATCTGCTGGATCAACCAAGACTGTCCAAATCCCTTTTGTCAGATCACTTGTGGAGAGGAAGACCGGAGACCCCTGTCGATCTAGCAGATCATCAATTCTGGGCATGGGGTAGCTATACAATTGGGAGATTGCGTTCACCTTTCTATAGTCAATGCAAAAGCTCCACGATTGATCTGGGTTGGTGACTAAAACTATTGGCAATGACCAAGGGGTTTGATGATATCAGCCTTTAACATATTATATATCTCCTCTGTGAAAATGTCTTTCCTAGATTCGGGTATTCAGTACTTTTTTAATGGGTTGCCTTCCCTCGAGGTCTATGAATATAATGGTACATTCCTTTTACCTGACCTGGATTAGGTCTGAACACATCAAGGAACTGTTCTAAGAGGTCCACTAAATCTGCCTTCTGATTTTTAGGCAGGTCAGTGGGAATCAACATATTTTGGCTTTATCCATCCGATAATAGGATAGTTAATACCACAGTAGTGTCTTTAATGGGAATGTGCCTCCATTCTTTAAGCAGGTTCACAAGATAGATATGAGTCTTGATCTTTCTGTCTGATTTCGAGCCCCGGTAATCACAAGGTCCTGTCTGCTCTAATATTTTGTGTGGGCCATGCCATTTCAAGAGCATATTGTTCTCAGATGATGGAAGGAGAACCAGAACCTATTGTCCAATAGAAAAAAGATCTTAATACAGCATTTCTATTAGCCCTTTTGGTCTTCTTGGGTTCTCACCATATTAGCTTGTACTATAGATCTGACTGCAGCCATATGCTCTTTCAATCAGTGGGCAGTCTGAAATTGTGGTAGAATGTTATTTTTTCCCCGCTCCGCCCAGGTCTCAAGTAACATATCCAGGACATCTTGCAGTTCTCTATGGTCTAAAAGCTCAAATAGGGGGAACCCTTTAAAAGACTGTGGGGTTTTCCTAATGGCAAAAAAGGCCAGTGGTGTCATAAAATCTCAGTTCTTGCCATTGGTTTCAACAAGTTTATTTAAGATGTGCTATAAAGTCTTGTAGGACCGTTCCACTAAACCATCAGTTTGAGGGATATAGATACAAGTTTGAAGTGTTTTAATCTGAAAGAGTTCCTTTACATCAACATAAGTTTACTCATAAAAGCTGATCCTTGATCTGTCTACATCTCCTTAGGAAATGTAACACTTGAAAAAAAATGGAATTAACTGTTTGAGAATTTGCTGTGTCTTATTGTTTCATAAAGGAAAGGCTCCAGAATAACGGGTTTCATACTCTAATATCACCAGGATGTATCAGATTCTGAACTTTGATGGCTCTATATCCATACCTATTCGTGAAAATGGCTCATCAGTGATGGGCAAGGGTTGCAAAGGGGCTGGGGGGGATTTTGAAAACTAGACTTCTGACATAGGGACCAAGTGAGCACAATGTTTCTCAAGTCTGCATAGATCCCGAGCCAATAGAATTGCTTCAGAGAATGTGCTAAGGTCTTTGTTTTCCCTAAATAATCACCTGTCAGATGAGAATGGGCGATTACCTACACTGTTATCTTGTGATTCTTGGGCACCATTAGATGTGATCTGGCGACATCATCCGGTCCATTATCTCCTGTGTGTGGCAGTCTGTTTTTTAAGAAGAAAAAGGGCCTGCCTTTTTTCCTACGCTCTTCTTCGGGCACATCCTGAAGGAAGGTTTATGGTATGATTTGATGTGGCATTTATAACACACCTGTACACAAGTGTTTCTAGGCACGACAATACAAGGAGGGGGAAACAAGGGAGGACAAAATACTGATCTTACTAGCTTGTGTCATTCAGATTGTGCAAGTGCAGGGAAGAGGGAAGGGTAGAAGTGCCAGGGGGAGGGGAAGGGGGAAGTGCAGTTAACTCACAAGTGCAGCCAGCGGGTGGCTCATAAGTGCAGAGAGAAGGGTCTGTAGGGTTGCAGATACAGACCTTTAAGTGCTGGTGGAGCCCGGAAGCAGTGCAAGTGCAACTGGACATGCAGGAGCCTGGGCCTGAGTTCAAAGCGTGACCAGTGCATGGAGCAGTCAGGTGCCTCAGAAGGGGAGAGGAAGAGAGGAAGCGGAAGTGAAAAGGAAGTGCTTGAAAGCCTTGTGGACGATGCAAAGGGTCTTGAACTTGATACTTGCAGTCATGGGGAGCCAGTGAAGAGATTTTAAAGCTGGAGAGATGCAATCCCTGTGCTTGAGGCCAAGAACAAGTCTTGCAGTCTTGTTCTGGATAAGTTCTAAAGGTCGAAGAGTAGAGACAGGAAGATTTAGAAAGAGGCTGTGCAAAGGTCCAGCCTATAGTGGACCAGAGCTCTGGAGACAGTGAGCTTCTGCTTCTGGGGGAAAGTGAGAACATGAATAATACCTCTAAGTAGGTGCGGCTGATAGTTTGACTTCTAGAGATGTGAGAGATGTGATGAGAGAAGGAGAGGATGGAGTCGAAGATGACACCAAGGTTCTTAGCCTCACAGGTAGGAGCAGGAAGAGGGCCCACAGTGGGTGGCCAGAGAAAGAGAAGATAGGATGGAGCGGGTGTCCCAATGAGGAGGATCTCCGTCTTACTGGCATTAAGGCAGAGATCCTTGGTGGCAAACCATTCCAAAATTTCCGTCCAGACAGTCTGGTATGAGAGAAGAAGCAGAGTTGGCTGAGGGGAGCCTGAAAGAGATCTGAGTGTCATCCCCATAACATTAAAAATTGGAGCAGAAATTAGCAATGCAGTGGGCAAGAGATGCCAGGCAGTTGTTGAAGAGCCAGGGAGAGAGGTTACACCGTGGTGAACACCACAAGTAGAGAGAGAGATAGACAAGAAGGAAGACACCAGTTGAACCTGAGAGGGCCGGTCAGTGAGAAAGGAGGTCAACGAGACCAGGTCCTGATCAGTAATACCAAGGTTGTCCCGGAGACGATTGAGCAGGATGGCATTGTTGACTGTGTCAAAAGCAGAGAATAGATCAAGGAGAATTAGGACAGAAGGAAGATTAAAGTCAAGATTGGAGAGCAAGTCTTCACAGGTGTTTAGGAGAGCAGTTTCCATGCTTCGGGCAGCTCTGGAGTGAGACTGGTGGTCATTGTTACGCTCACCTGGCTTCCGTGGGGGCATTGGGGCGTGGTTGGAGCCCTCCCTCGAACTGGCTCCTCAAAATCACATTCCCCTTCTGAGAATGGTTGGACCTGCGGCCCTGGAGCTGGGTGTTGCCCATGGATGAAGAGGAGAGGCAATTAGTATGGAGTGGGGGTATCATGATTTCCCCCAGCCCTTTCGTGCCAGAAACGGTGGGCAAGCACTTTCCCATAGACAATCACTTGTAATTTTGTGATGAACAGATATCCGTCCTGCTTTCCTTAGCAGGGGCTCGTAGAATTTTCCAAGTTACTTCACTGGTCCATTGGGGTGTTGATCTAGACCAGTGCGACCAATCCATGTATAAGGTAAACATTTCGTATGATTATAGTTTGTTCAATTAAAGTGTTTGTGTTCCATTTTAAAAGTAATTCTTGCAATGTCTCATTTCCCTTTCTATAGGTACGGGAAGAGCATCTGGATCGAAGAGAATCCGGAGACCTTAGAGGCTGATGGAGTTCCAACAGTGACAGGTAAGATGCTCTTTTTAAGGGAGCTTCAGTCTATGCATATGAGTCCTAACCTGTTTGTTCTTGTTCCCTCATAGATGCCGGCCAACGATGAAGAATAGTGTCCGCTTCCTCGATGAAGATTGCAGGAGGAAGTCTCTGACTCTGATTGTAATGGAATGGAGTCAAGAAGAAAAGTCTGGCACAGGCTGCAATGAGTTGCAGGTGAGAGGCACGCTCCACGGTCTAGTGACTGGAGCACTCAGCGGTGTAGCGGTTGGCAACAGGTAAAATGTGCGCTCTCAGCCAATTTGAGGCTGGTAAAAGGCAGGATGCGCGTCCGGAGAAGGAGCGGCAGTCAGTAGGTAAGACGCATCCGCAGCGATGGAGTAGCTGGAGTGAAGATGCTCGCAGAGATGAGGTGAAGACTGCAGGTAAGAAGCGTTCTCTGAAGAATCTTCAGTATGAGGCTGAGAACATCCAGAGAGGCACCGGTGAGTACAGCGGAGAGCGTTACGCTGCTTGGAAGCAGAATAACGCGAAGCGAAGGGTACCTGGATGGGCTGGCCTTATATAGGCTGGTTCAGGCCCCTCCCATTAGCTCCTCCTCCCAACGCCACCTTGCCCTTCTTTGGACCTGTAGCACGTGCCTTCCAGTTCTGATCCATGGCCACACCCGGCCCCACTGCACACGCCCTGGGCATAGAGTGTGCAGAGCACACTTTAAGATGAGCCTGGCGCCAGAGGCACCAGGACTGGGTCCAATGGGACCCCGGGGATGAGGAAGGACTGGCCCCATGACTAGTGGCCATGACAGCCATGGAGGCAACCAACAGATTAAGTATGCAGATTAAGCTGGGAGATGGGCTTTTCCAAGAGTTTGCCCAGGAAAGAAGTGATGGAGATCAGGTAATAGTTAGCTGGAGAGGAAGGATTGGCCAAGGGCTTCTTTAGAAGGGGGTGCACAAGAGGGTGCTAAGGGGGGAAAGGGAAAGTTCAAGTTGCAAAGGAGTGATTGCAGAAATCAGCCAAAGCTGGAGCAAGGGTGTCAATGTGGTCCTTGATAGTTCTGTATGATCAGAGGAGAACATGCTTTGATGAGAGTTTCATAGATTATACTTGTCTAAAAAGTTTGTAAGGGGTGAATATGGGGAAGGAGGAGAAGGGAGGAGGAGAGACAGACTCACACAGGTCAGGAGTGGTAGAGGAGGAGGAAGTGGAGGTAGAGGAAGAGAATGTGGATAGGATGTCCTGATTTTTAGCAGTGAAATGAGAGGCCGGGGCTGTGCAGAGGGCCTGGGAGGGAACCGGAGAGGTAGAGAATTAGAGAATTCGAGAGGACATAGAGTCTGTAATGCCTTTGGAGCAGGCAGCAGGCCAGTTTGTCAGGGGGTGCGCCCAAGGCCCTCCACTTCCTCTCTGCCGTCCTTCACTTGCATTTAAGGGCGGCAAGGTTGGAATCAGTTGCACTTGGATTTGGGCTTCAAGCGGATCCTCTTGACAGGGGCAAATACATCCAGAGTGTTAGAGATAAAGAGATGAAGCTCACAGAGGGCTGTGCCAGGGTGTAAGTCAGCCAAAGATGTAGGAGGAGGAAAGAAAGTGGCAGCAAAAGCCTCAACTGACACACGCTTCATGGGTGGGATGACCGAGAAGATAGGAGGCAGTGCTGGAGTTGGCTTGGCTTGCAGGGAAGAGAGAGGAGAGAGAGGTAGGAAGAGAGGAGAAAGTGATCACTCCAAGAGAGAGGAGTAGTGAGAGGGCTAGAGAATGGCAGGTCAGAGGAGATCAGAAAAGCCAGGGTGTGCCCTGCAGAGTAAGTCAGGCAAGAGCGAAGAATAGAGAGAGTGTGAGAGAGACAGAGAGAGAGAGAGAGAGAGAATCGCAGAGGTTTACGAAAGAGGTAAGCAAGTGAGGGCTGACTTCAGACTCTTTTCCTGGGACCTAAGGTGGAACTGTCTTTGATGTAGTGGGAGACTCCAACTCCGCCTCCCCAAAACCTGTGGTACCTCTCTAAGTTTTATTAGAGTGTTTAGCTTCCTTGTGTTTCAGAAACAAAGCCTTTTCCAGAATGCCCTGTGCTATTCTCCCACACATTCACTTGATATACCTCCTTTCAGTTATTTTGCATTAAGATCTTTATACCATCTCTTTAATCAGGATGTATAACGCCTGCTAAGACATCTAGGCCATGTTCCCATGCTAGACCTGATTTAGAGGCAACTTTATGTTCAGGAGAATTATCTTCTAGGGCTAATTTCCCTTACCTATAGAGTCCCCCAGCAGCTTTGCTGGATTTGAAGGGTTTATGTTTTTACCTGCTAAGAGTGAGACCTGTTTTCCCCACTCTTAGACAGAGTGCAAGTGTGTGTTTTAGGCTATCTTGTGTGCCTATGGTCTATGGGGTTTTCTCACCCTCATAGGAGTCATCTTTTTAACATGTGTGGTACACAGCACCCTCCGTGCAGTACCACAGGGGTGTCATAATGACCCCCAAACATGATCTCCATACCCTGGGACTGAATACTGTCTCCCAGGGCATGTAACGTCCCCATTGACTTTACTAGTCAAATCTTATGAACAAACCCAGTACAAACCGTCTAACTATGAAAGTACTGAAAAGGGCTAATAGTTTTTCCCTAGTGTTCATTTTCGAGGGGGTACCGTCCAGTCCCTCCCTCCAAAGTTTCTGGCTGGTGGCAGTGGTTACTACCGTAAATATTCAACCGCTAATATTTCCCTATGGGATTTTCCCATTGTTCGAGGCTACCACTTTTACTAACAGCCTCTAACATACCGCTGGTTTATTTTAATATCAACTTTAATCCGGTATTTTATTTTCTCCAGAACTTTAATAATATTTCTTTCTCGTTTCTTTCTCTGAAATCCTAACCCGGGTCAGTGATCCTTTGTTCCTCCTTTTGGCGGGCTTCTGCACAGAAGCCCTTCTCTTGGAGCCACTGTGTCTGGGGTAGACATGATGTGTGGGAGGGGGAATAGGCACCCTCGACAGGGTTGCCTATGCAACTCAAGTCACACTCTTCCCTGATAGGCTGGGGGGTTCTCACGCCAGGAGAGCCACCCCACTGTGTGAGTGACAGCTAGGCTGTATGAATGGGGGTGTTGCTGCATAAAAGCAGGGTCCTGAGAACTAGAGGACAAGATGTCGCCACTGGAACTAGAAACCCGAAGAGGAGAGCAGCTGAAGACATCTGAAACTAGTGAACCACCAGTGAAGCCCTGCTGCAGATCCTCAACACTTTTCTCCAACGACTCTAGAAGATCTTCACCTGCAAGAGTCTTCTTCCCTTCAGCTGGTGGGGCCAACCAGTTCACCAATCGCCTTCCAGGACCTGCCTTGGTCGAATTGCAAGTGCCCTTCACTCGGAGACTGGATAGCCAGGCACCCGTCCACCACAACCGTGATTTAATGGAGCGTACCTTTTATTTGTTTTGGCAGCACCATGGCTGGCTTCATCCCTGGGCAGTGCAGTAACTCGAACCTTCCTCCACGATGAGTGCTTCTCTTCCTCTGCTGGATCTGACGAACTGCAGGAACTGCCAGGAACTACCGCCACCGCAGGAGCCTCTCCCACTTTTAAAGTACATTGTTCCGCCAGGTCTCCCGTTTCGTTGAGTACTGCTAAAGGTGTTTTAAATCCTTTACTTACCTACTGGGTTGGCCGCCCTTATCATCTAACATTATCTTTTACCTTCTGCAACCGCCTTTTCAAATCGTTAAACAAAGACTTGACTGCAGCTACTAGAACATTTTTATCCTGGGCACTTTGCCTTGTACCACTGACCCTGGCACAGGCCTATTGACTCTGGCTACATCTATTACAACTGCCTTCTCTAGATTGCTTCTCACCTAGAAATGTGTTGGTGCACCTAACTCTTATAGCCACCTTTTCCTTCCCCCTTTTTAATCTTGTGAAGTGCCATTTTGCTCGGTTTTCACTTATGTATTGCTTATGTTGAAGTACTGCCTTGCCCAACTTGTTCACAATCTACTTGGGAAGTGTTGCTGGTGTGTTACAGAGTCTAAACCTATATAACTTGTCCTTTCCCTTCCTTTTGAGAAATTGTTAGAGTGCCATTTCTGCTTGGTTTACACTGTGCCGTTTTGCTCAGTTTTCACTCTTGCTCAACCTTGTCTACAATTTAAATAGGGAGTAGTGTATACTTTTCTTGACTGTTTTAACTTGCTTTGGTAATAGTGATTTGTGTGTTGAGCTTAAGAGTGTGTAAAATAAATATATATATTCTTTTTGATACAAATCGTTGGTCAGTGTTTCCTTGTTCCATAGTATTGTAGTACTATTGTGTAAACCCTGAATACTGCTCATCTCCCTCTTGAGATAAGTCTGACTGCTCAGCCACAGCTACCAACTCAACCTGTGTGGTACAGACTGATACCAAAGGGGATTTATTGCATATACCTCTAGTCCTAATCTTCTGTAGTGCTCCCTAAGGGAACTGCGTAGGATTCTGCCTAACACTTTATTCATTTATTTTGCATTTATAGCAGCACATAAATCCCCCAGGCATCTAGGAGATTGTTACAGTAAGTGCGAAATGACATTCTCCAAAGTGCAAGACCACGCATAGGGTTTACAACATAAGGTTTGAACTAGAAAGTAAAACTGGCAGAGCCATTCCTCGTGTTACAGGGGGCTACATCAGGTATACAGAAAGGAAAATAGACACAGTTAGAGTAGGTGTACAGCCTGGAAAAGGCGCACCACATTTTGGAGGGGACTATATAAGGTATACAGATAGGCAAACAACAGAATTGGAGTAGGTGTACAGTATGGAAAAGCCACACCACATGTTCCGGCGGTCTACATCAGGTATGTAGACAGGCAAAAAGACAAAATTAGAGTACGTGTACAGTCTGGAAAAGCCACACCTCATGGGGTGGAGGGCTACATCAGTTATACATGTAATGAAAAAGACACAATTAGAGTAAGTGTATAGACTGGAAAAGCCACACTTCATGTTATGGGGGCTACATCAGGTATACATATGGGCAAAGAGACAATATCAGACAGGCCCTGCCTACCGGACCAAGTCTGGGTAAGGTGGAGTAGTAAAGGACCCAACAAGCAAAGGGGACAGTAATACTATGAAGAGTTACATTGCCACAACACATCAATGGTAAATGTCAGACCAGAAGCAGCACAAACACAGGCATGGTTGAAGCAACCCAGGATAGGGAGAAATGTCTGTTGATAGCGGCTTAGTTGATAAGGTAAGAGAAGTAGGAATCATCTTGTGGGAGGAGCCAGGATCGAACATGATAGCAGCGCTGCGGCCAATATGAGCGGTGGCTGCCAGCGGTATGAAGGTTTAATTTTTTATTGCGGCACAGATTAGTCAGAGTTAGAGTTAGTGCTTTGCCCAAGATGCTTGCAATGGCACGATCTGGCGTGTGTGCCTGGCAACCTCAGCATCTTTCACAGATATGAGGAGTACCAACGGGCAGAGTGTGGGAAGTGGTCAGGGATTTAAGTGAGGCTGAGTATAGGATTTGGCTGCAGTGGTCAATTCTTACATGCTGAGCAGGAGTAGTTCAAAGCAGTGAGTCTGTTGTTGCTTGGAACAGGTCCTAATGATAGAGGGAAGCTGTGAGAAGGGCATAGGGCCCCTTGATGCCTGGACAGGCCCAGACAGGGGCAAAGGTCCTTAAAAGGGGGCTTTGCATGGGGGCCTTCATCGCCTGCCAGCTCCCTGTGGATGGACCAGAAATGATGTTGCAGCCTGTCCAAACCTATTCGGAGGTAGGCCAGCAGCATTGTAATCTGCAGGCAGGGCTGCTGAAACTACTGGCATCATTTAAATGGAGCAAGTGCTCCGGTGCGATATTGCTAAATGCAGCAGAGCTCACCGCGGGCAGAGACTTCATCCTCATGGCATGGATCTCAGTGTAATGGAGGGATGTGTACTCAACTGCTAGTGCACCCTCTGCAGCTTCTTCATCACGGCATGCTGGAATGGAAAGTCTAATGTAAGTCCCATATGCAGGTAGGAGGACTAAGTCTGTGGGTTTTAAAACTTGGTCCCCAGGTTGAATCAACTCTCCCCTGCTGCTGCACAAGTAAAACCAATTGAGTGTTCTGTGGCAATGGATGGATCAGAAGCTCAGTTAATGAGTTTCTTAAATCTAAGGGTCCACCGGTTTCAGTCAAGTGAGCCTGATCCCACTACTGACACCATAGATGAGTGGTCACAAATGAAAGACAGACAGAAAGTTGTCATGTTTTTGGTTAAATACTTTTTTAATGAACTGGGTTGGGAAAATTCCTCTCTATAACTCCACAAAGAGGCATTTCCCTACCTAAAACCAAAAACGAAGGAACTGTCGGTGACAGGATGTGAGAAATCAAACGCCATCCTTGTGTCCAAGCATTCTATTCCGACCATTACACTATAAACAAAATAATATATTGAAAAAGGAAATGCCTTCAAACTGATATTTGAAAAGGTGTTTATAAAAGAAATAGCACAACTCGAAAGTAAATGTTCTCCAGGATGAATAGGGCTTAGTTCCAGAGCGGAACAACTTTCCCTGGATCCTGTAGTAGTGCCACAATGTGTCTTGGAAAAACATTTCTTTGTGTTTTTATTTGGCTCACAACAATCCTGTTTAACCACATAAGTTCTTCTCTAGCAGAAGGTTCCTTCCTGGACAAAAATTCCTTCCTTGACAAAAGTTCCTTCTTGGTTCAAGAAATATTGCCTTGTGGGTTTCTTTCGCATAGGTTTGCAATTTGCTGGTATACTCTCCTTCCAGGAGACTCTCTCTCTTTCTTGCACTCACAATTGACCTGGTATACACTCCTGCCAGGACTTGTTATATACTTGTAGCCTGGTATACTCTACTGCCAGGGTGTCTTTTGAACTTGCAACTTCCTGATATACTCTCTTATTGCACTCAGAATCGCCTGATCTATTATTGCCAGAACCTTTCTTCTTACACTTTCCTCTTTATAACCAAGTGGCATATACCCTTCTTGGCTGGGTTCATCTACTTGCTCTCAGTCATGTTTTCCCCACAATTTCATTCACTTCTAATTTGGGGTTCAGGTTGACTTTCTACAATTTTACTTTTATAAACAATTCTTGCACTATTTCACTTTCTGGAACTTTCACAAACAAGTCTTGACATAATTTTCTTTCTGTATCTTGATAGCATGCATAGGGCCTCATTCTCAGTTGGCCGGTAATGATGCTGGTGACGTTAAACCCTTACCTCCCAATTTTGAGTTCCCTTAGCGGGACCTACAAAGGATGCGTGGTCTGACCACACGTCCTTTGCGGGTCCCGCTAAGGGACCAGGGCGCTAATAACGGGGGGCTCAAATGGGAATGGGGAATGGTCTACAGAATGGGGACTTACCAGGTCCTCTAAGGTTGGAATGACCCGGTAAGTCCCCATTCTGTCAGACCGGACCCGGGTTTGGAGGCAGCCATGGCACTAATAGCGCCATTGCTACCTCCAAACTCATAATGACCCCCATAGTCACTTTAGCACGGTCGCCAAAATGCCTTGGGGTCCCCATTCTACATTGGCAGACTCATGTGACATCTTCAGTCTGGCTCTTGCTTATGCAGCATTCTATTACGCTCACCTGGCTCCCACAGGGGCGTCGGTCCGACCCGGACGGCTGCGGTCTCCACCAATGTGATGCGTAGTGCAGAGATGACTGACTGGACTGGCCCTCCGAATCTTGTCTGCTTGACCTGTAGAAGTATTCTCCTGCAAGTGGAGAGATGGATTTAGCCACCCGTGGATTCAAGTGATGGCACCCCCCACAGTCCTCCCCACTTATCACCCCGAAGTGCCCTTTCAGCAATCTCAACTTATACTCTTGAAAGATGAGCTCTCCATCCTGCATGGATTGCAGGGGCGCGTTGATGCCAGTTACTTCACTGGTTTGAAGGCGTGGGAGAGTTCCGCAGAGTATTGACTCTGAGGTTCCTGGCTAGGACCAGTAAGTATCAAGTTCATAGAGTTCAATATGTCCGATGTCCACTCTTGTTCCCCCATTCCTTCCTTGTCTTGCAGCTGAGTTTGTGAGAAGATGCTCTCGTGGTAGCTGGTGGCGCTCAGGTAAGAGTCTTTATTACCCGACGCTGTCCGGTAAATGTTGCACGTGTTTAACGTGTTGTTTTCTCTCTCTTTGCAGGTGCGGCACATGAAGATGTGGAGAGTCATAAAATAATGCCTCCGGTGGTAAATCAGGTAAGTCTAAGGTGATAAGAGTTATATTTGTTGGTCTTCTTGTTTTCTTTTGTCCCCCAGGTGCCAGAGATTGGCGAAGAAATGATGGAGGCAGCGCCGAATCGGAAGATGCTGCAAGGACTGGTGAGTATGGCGCGGCGCTGCAGCTGGAGATGCAACGCGTACTGAAATTATGTTCTTTCCAGCTCCGGAGGCGCGATGGATCCGGAATCAGGTGAAGAATTTGAAAATAGTTAGTTTTCTAACCTTGTACTTTTCTTTCCTCTGGTTTTCAGGAGCTCTAGATTCGAGGCAGGCGTGGCAGAAGACTGGATGCTGGCTGCAGGCACGATGAGCATTACGCTGCTGGATGCAGAATAACGCGAAGCGTGTGCTGCTGTTCGAGCGTGGTTTAAATAGCCTCCAAAGTAGTTCCAGGTAAGAAGTTCCCCAGAACCACGCCCGAGTAAAAAAATAGTCCCTGTAATAAAATAGTCCCATTCAGGCCTCACGTTGGCTTGGACTCACTTGCAGCATGGTCCGCATCAGGTAAGTAAAGTCTATGAGCCTGGCGCCTAAGGTGCCAGGACTGATTCCTATGGTGAGCCTGGCGCCCAAGGCGCCAAGGCGCCAGGACTGAACCCAAACAGCCCCCAGTCGGGGCTGTTGGGGTTTTAATAAGGGTCTGGGTGCCTGCTCCCGGAGCTGATGGGCTTGGTCCTAATGCCCGGGGGTAGGCATCATGACAGCACTCCCACCCAAGGCCCCTCCTAAAGTTGTTCTTCCCCTTGGCCCTGATTTGTCTGGGAAGTCCCGATGGAATCTCTTCACCAACCGAGATGCATGAAGGTGGTCAGTAGGCTCCCATGACCTTTCTTGAGGTCCGTAGCCCTTCCAATCGATTAAATAAAAAAGTTTTGATTTAACCATCTTGGAGTCCAGGATACTTTTTACCTCGAATTCAGGTTCTCCGTCTTTCAAGATGGGGTCAGGTGGTTTGGTTAATCTTGTTCCTGGTTGAACTTGTTTTAAAAGTGAAACATGAAAGACAGGATGAATTCGCATATTAGAGGGTAATTCCAATTTGACGGCCACAGTGTTGATAATGGCCTTAATGGTGTAAGGTCCCAAATATCTAGGGTTAAAAGTCCGAGTTCCCTTCAGAAGTATGTGTTTTGTAGCCAGCCAAACTTGATCCCCAATCTGGTATTGTGGAGTTTCACTTCTATGTTGATCAGCATTTTTCTTATATTTCTCTTTTGCTTTTTTCAAATGTTCTGTTGCCTCCTTAAATGCTTGTGTAATAGTAGAGTGCAAATGACTAACTGCGGGCATTTCTAAGTGCTGAGGCGAATCTAGTTCTGAGGTTCGGGGGTGATGTCCATATATGGTATAAAAGGGGCTTTGTCGATTCCTGAATGTACTGAGTTATTGTATGCATACTCGGAAATCCATAAAATATCTTTCCAATTACTTTCGGTCTGGTGTAGCATGCAACGTAGGTATTGTTCAAGGGTCTGGTTGGTCCTCTCTGTCTGACCATCGGTCTGGGATGGTGACTGGTTGATAGCCTCATGTCGATTTGCGCCAATTGACAACATTTCTTCCAAAATTGTGAAATGAATTAACTACCTCGGTCAGAGACCAATACGGAAGGAAATCTGTGTATTCGAACAATGTTCTCGAGGAACTCCTTGGCCAGAATTGAAGCAGAAGGTAATCCCTTTAAAGGGATAAAGTGGGCCATCTTGGAAAAAAGATGCACAATAACTAGAATGGTGTTAAATCCATTACATGGCTGTAGATCTGTAATAAAGTCTAAAGATAAGGTGTGCCATGCTGTAGATGGAACATCCAGAGGTTGTAAAAGGCCAGCTGTTTTTTTCCTTTGACTTTTGTTTTGGACGCAAATGCCACAAGACATCACAAATGACTTTACGTCTTTTCGCCAGGTGGGCCACTAGAATTGTCTCTTAAATTTAGCTTCAGTTTTTGCGATACCTGGGTGCCCTTCCATCAAGGTGTCATGATAATTGGAGATGACTGGTTCTTGTAGTTCCTTGTGTGGTAGAAATAGTCGCCCTTGATAATAAGGTAGGTCATTGATGACTGAGTAGTCCGAGCCTTTCTTTACCCAGTCATGCAGGGCTGTTGGATCGAAGAGTTGTTGGACTTTTACATGAATATCCTATAGTGTCTGTAGAGTAGTTATGCCAAGAATTCCTTGTTCTGAAATTATAGGCACCGGTTCCGGGTTCACATATGCTTCTCCCATCCCTATTCGGGATAAGGCATCTGCCTTGCCGTTTTTACAGCCTGGTCAATAAGTGATCACGAAATCGAACTCGGCAAAGAACAATGTCCATCAAAGTTGGCGCGATGAGTGGGCTTTGGCTGTTTTTAAATACTGCAAGTTCCGGTGATCGGTGATTACAGTGATGGTATGCCTGGCACTGAGCTAATAACTCTTTATCGGTAACCGCATAGTTTAACTCGGGTGCCGAGAACTTTCTGGACCAAAATGCTATTGGGTGAAGTTGACCGGTTTCGGGATCCTTCTGGGACAGGACAGCTCCCATGGCTAAACTGGATGCATCAATTTCAACTATGTATGGAAGTTCAGGGCGGGGATGCTTTAAGACAGGTGCAGACGTGAATTTTGCTTTCAGCTCTTGAAAGGCCTTTTCAGCCTCTTCGGTCCACAAGAAGCGTTTGTTTTTTCGCAAAAGTGCTGTGATGCGGTGTACAACACGTGAGAAATCCGGAATGAATCTGCGGTAGAAATTAGCAAATCCGAGCATGCTTTGTAGCCCTTTAACTGAACTGGGTGATGGCCACTTGAGAATTGCGTCCACCTTTCGAGAGTCCATTCGGACTCCTTTTGGAGTCAGGATAAATCCAAGGAATTCAACTTCCGTAGTATGAAAAACACATTTTTCCTATTTTGCATATAACTTGTGCTGGCGTAGTTTCTCAAGGACTGCACGCACATGCTTAACATGGTCTGATTCTGAGGAGGAGTACACTAGAATATCGTCTATGTATACGACAACACAGACGTCAATGAGTTCACGAAGGACGTTGTTCATAAAATACTGGAAGGCTGCTGGTGCATTGCACAACCCGAAGGGCATCACCTGACATTCGAATAATCTGTACTTGGTGCGAAAGGCAGTCTTCCATTCGTCGCCTTTCTTTACACGTACCAGATGATATGCCCCTCGGAGATTCAATTTAGTGTAGATGCAAGCATCCTTTACTTGGTCAAGTAATTCGGGAATCAGAGGCAATGGGTATCGGTTCTTCACCGGAACCTGATTTAATGCGCAGTAGTCTATGCATGTTCTGAGGTCACCTTCCTTTTTAGGCACAAAGAACAAAGCTGAGGATGCAGGGGACTTGGATGGACGAATAAAGCTATTAGCAAGGTATTGGTCCAAGTATTTTCTTAGGTGAAGGTTTTTGTGTTCCGTAAGGGCATAGATCCTACTGTATGGGGGTTGTGCACCGGGTATGAGGTCGATTTGACAATCGTATGATTTGTGAGGTGGTAAGGTATTTGCCTGTTCTTTTTGAAAAACATCTTGGAATTCTTGATATTCCTGAGGTAACTGCGCGACTGGGTTAGCAACTGTGGCCAGGCCTTTGTTCAAGGTTTTTTCCGGGTAGCAGGTCTGTGCACAATCCAGGAAGGTTATTCTCTTCTCTCTCTAATCAATACTAGGATTATGTGTTTCCAACCAAGGTATCCCCAGTATTATTTGGAACTGCGGGGCTTTGAAAAAATGAAACACAATAGTCTCTCGGTGCCCATCTTGGCCCAACAGTTTCATCTCTGTGGTGGAATGAGTTACAGGCCCAGAGGCAATTTCAGTTCCATCAACTGTGGTGATGACATCCGAAGAGGTTTTTTTGCAGAAAGGTAGATTCATCCTAGAAGCCAATTCGTGGTCCATATAGTTCCCTACGGCCCCGCTGTCAATTTATGCCCTTACTGCGTGCATACGTGATGGCTCCCTTGGATCAATAAGGACCATTGGTATGATTAGGTGCGAGGTCTGAGTGTCCTTCTTCAAGCTCGGCAAGCGGACCTCTACGCTTGTCGGGCGTGGTTGTTTCCCGAATCAGGTTCTGTTTGATTTCTATCAGCGACTCCGACTATTTTCTTGGATGGTTTTATAGGGTAATCCCGTAGAAAATGTCCTGAGGCCCCACAGTATAGACACAATTGCATCTGCCATCTCCTTTCTCTTTCCTTTTGAGTTAAGGGTCCCTTAACCCCCCCGATCTGCATATGTTCTGCTGCATCTGTTCCTTTGGGGGTGACGTTGGGTTTAACCAATGCCCGATCCTCGAACTTAGCTCGGTCAGCCTTTCTATTCTGAAGCTGATGGTCTAACTGGACCACTAAGTCTATATATTCTGCGCAATCCTGAGGTGGGTTCACAACTTGGGCCAAAACATCTTTAAGCTCTAACCGAATTCCACGATGAATAGTGTAATTCGTTTTACCTTTGGCCATCCGGTTTCTACCACCAGCCTAATAAAGGTTGTGATATAGGTTAACAGATCCTGGTTACCTTGTCGTAGGGATAAAAGATCGTTATCCAGGGCCTGTCCCTGAGAATGTCTAGCAAATAGTCTTTCCATGCTCATTTGAAAACCCTGAAAGTTCCGAAGAAGAGGGTCATCCTGATTGACTAATTGAATCGACCAATCAGCTGCACTTCCACTCAAGTATGATAATACAAAAGCTACTTTGGCTTGGTCATTCGGCAAAGTTTCAGGTCAGCATAGAAAGTGCAAGTGACATTGGTTCATAAACACGGCAAACCTTTTGGGGTCCCCAGCAAAGCGTTCAGGTGGAGCTAAAGGAATAGCCCCTGGTATAACCACTTGCACCGGATTGCTCGATGAAACTGGAGTTGGATTCCCCCCGAGTCCTGGTAAAGGTGTTTGCCCTGCTTGATTTTGCAGCAGCTGCCTAGCCAGATCGTCAGTGCGCTCCTTCGAAACTATCAGTTCTCCCCTGAGGGCATTAGTCTCTTGGCGAGCAGAGTGCACTTCCGCCCTAAATTCCCCCAGTAATTGGTCTTCTTGGCTCACCTTGTTGTTTTCTTTTGTCCCCCAGGTGCCGGAGTTCGGCGAAGAAATGATGGAGGCAGCACCGAATCGGAAGATGGTGCGAGGACTGATGAGTATGGCGCGGCGCTGCAGCTGGAGATGCAACGCGTACTAAAATGATGTTCTTTCCAGCTCCGGAGGCGAGATGGATCCGGAATCAGGTGAGGAATTCGAAAATAGTTAGTTTTCTAACCTTGTCCTTTTCTTTCCTCTTGTTTTCAGGTGCTCCAGATTCGAGGCGGGCGTGGCAATAGACTGGATGCTGGCTGCAGGCACGGTGAGCGTTACGCTACTGGATGCAGAATAACGCAAAGCGCGTGCTGCTGTTCGGGCGTCTTTTAAATAGCCTCCAAAGTAGTTCCAGGTAAGAAGTTCCCCAGAACCACGCCTGAGTAAAAAAATAGTCCCTGTAATAAAATAGTCCCATCCAGGCCTCACGTTGGCTTGGACTCACTTGCAGCATGGTCTGCATCAGATAAGTAAAGTCTATGATCCTGCGCCTAAGGCGCCAGGACCGATTCCTATGATGAGCCTGGCGCCTAAGGCTCCAGGACTGAACCCAAACAGCCCCCAGCCAGGGCTGTTGGTGTTTTAATAAGTGTCTGGATGCCTGCTCCCGGATCTGATGGGCTTAGTCCTGATGCCCGGGGTAGGCATCATGACACGTTCCTATGCCGCTTGCCCTGTGCTCTGGGTGGCTCTGACATGCCTCTGAATTCCTCTGTAGCTGTGCTCCTGCATGCTGGCTTCTCTCTGGCTTCCGGTGAGAACCACGCAGCTTCTCTCAACAGCGTATGCCCTGGGTTCCTCTCACTGTACCCCATCTCAGTCCTCTTCTGTCGATGATCTTCCATACTCCATAACACCGGCCCACTCCACCAGCTTCTACACACCGGCTTTTGCTTCCAGCCTCTGCATGCCGGTTCGTGTCTCAAGCCTCTGTCAGCTTTTGCTGGAGAAGCCATGTCTTCTCCTGAGCTCCTGTTGCTGGTACGCTAACCATTTTTAAAGGTCCTCTGTACAGGTGTCTCCCATCAACAATTAGCACTCTCACTTTGCTTGTTGTTCTGCATCAATTATTTCATTCTTCTCGTCTCAGTAATCAGGTCAGTGTGGGAATTGAAGTCCATTGCTGTTTTTTGCTGTTTAACATTTCAAGGCTTGCTTTTATGAATTCCACATGATACGTCAATTCCATATAAAGAGAAATTGAAGCTTGTGCTATTTAGACCAGATTGTCAAGTTGGTTGGGATAATGCTAAGAAGGAGATGTTGTACTTTCCCTAATGGGGGAAAATATATATGAAAAGAGGCCTGTAGTGTATTGGGTATTAATGTTTTTCTACATGGGCAAATGGGGGATACCATGTTTCATTGTCTCATCCAATGAAGTCATGACATCTCCCTGGTAGTTGTCCCTCCCATGTGATTCTCCCTCATGTAGCTGCCCCCCAGGGTCAGGATCAGGTAGCAGCTGTTGTCCCTGGCCACATGGGAGGAGTTCATTACAGGGGCATCCGTGATGACTCCATTGGATTCATCACATTATGTAAGGGAATCTGTTTGGTTAGGGGACACTGTGTAGTTCTACTGGAAGGCATGAGGGAACTGGTCATGGGAATCACACAGGAAGCGCATTTTGGTTTGAATAACATCAAAGTATTTATCAGAGAAGACTACTAGTGGAATGGAATGGATGCAGATATTGAGGGAAAAATGAGTGAATGTGAGATTTGTAGGATTAATAACTACATTCTTTAAAAAAGGAAACTGCCTGTGAAAGTAGCTACTGTACCAGAAACTGTTATGGATATGGTTGCAATAGGTATATTAGACCTCATGAATGTGAGAGAAGCACACAGATGTTACATTTTGGAGAAATACCCAGAAATGTGTTCAATGAGAGACATGAGTTATAAGAAAATTGTGCAATTTTTGAAGTCTATATTTCAGAGAGAGGCGTTTCCAAGAAAATTGATTTCAGATAATGTTGCGCAGTTTGTGGCCAGTACGTTTCAAGAATTATTGGAGGGGAGTGGGATATTACATGTGATGACTTTTTTGTATTATCCCAAGGGCAATGCAGTGGTTCATGGATGTAGCAAGGATAGCGACAGCCATGGGTGGTGACTGGGTTAGAGCTGTTTTGCCGACAGCATTTCAATATAGGTTGGCTTCTCATGACATGATTGGGATATCTCCATTTGAAAGTTTGAGGTAGCAGAAGACCAGTAAAAGATTGTGCCCATGTTGATTGAAAAGAGCACGGCTGGTAAAAGTGGGGAAGATGAAATAATGGGCAAAGTAACAATAAGAGGATTGGATCTAAGAAACAATATGATAAGCTGAATTGTGTATGAGTAATTAATATGCTCAGAGGAACAGTGTTTAAGTGTGAAGCTGGGGAAAAATGTTCAGAAGGGACTGTATGCGTACTGAAGAGAAATGGTGGTAGAAGGAGATTTTGGGAATTCTATAAGATTAGAGAATAGTCAGATATGGAATAATGAAAGTGTGGCAAAGGTGCTTAGAGTGTTGGCTGTAAGAAGAACCGGAAGGTGGTGCGGATGTGATGATTTGATTCATGTTTAGTCCACAAACGAATGTAGATGTGTTATATATGTGTATGTGGTCTAGCTAGTTGGTGTAATGAGTTAGCATGTGCATGATTGCTCAGCCCTGTTAAACCTGAAGCATGGGAGGTTCCAGTGGAGTGTGGAAAGCAAAAACTACAAAAGTGTTGGTTTGAAGGGGAAGAGAGAGAGATATTGGAGAGTTCAGAAGAGAAGAGGCTGGGGCTGCTGCTGCATATAGTTATCGTGAAAAACAGGATAACTTTCAGACCTACCCAGCTTTCAGCACTTAATACAAGACTCCTGGCAGGAGAAAACAACTAGGGTCATGGCAAAAATGATGTCTTGCAGTCTACTGCATCTTTGTAAAATTAAACAATTCTGCATGTCAAGTGTTTGGATAGAGGGAACTACAACTGTCCTCCAGGAATGCACACTCTGAGTAGGTAGCACATCCTGGATGTAGCAGTGGTGGAGGTGGTATTGGTTACTGGCCTCCAGTTAAAAGGCAGAATGAATGGCACTGAGTGCATTTCATGGAAAGGGTTCTTATTAGGTCTTCTCCCACCACTAACTTCTTTATGAGAGCATTGAAGCTTTGACAGAGATAGTGAATGGCAACCGGGAACCTCAATCCTTCTGCTCTCTGGGCTGCATCCAACAACCTGGGGTTTCTGTGCGCAAGCCATCTAAAGCAAGAACCTTGATCATTTGAGATCCCCTGATCCTAATTTGACTGAGGGTGTGACACCTGTTAGTAAGGTTGTCCCAGCAGCTCTTTGACCTGCCCAAAGCTGGTAAGGCTACCTATGTGACTTATTATCGTTGCTCAAAATATGGTTCCATGACATTTCTTCAGAAAAGAAGTTTTTAAGGCATACTGCCCCTGTTCTCCCATCCTCTGAACCTTGAGAGGAATCTCTTAAGCATTTTTTTCTCTTATGCATATCATCATGGTTGTGAGAGCCCACTCTGCTACTGTGCTGGGCATTCCATAATACTCATGCCTTTGCAAATCTGTAAGCACCTCCGTTGCCTGCAATATCTACCTTGCTGGGTTACTGCTTTTCCCTGTTTCAAGTCCAAAGGAAGACAGGACCATTGCAATGACAGTAACCACCTCTGTCCCGCTAGCATTTCCATAGCTCCCTAAAGTAATTGTAGTGCCACGGAAAGCGCCATCCCTGCACAGCTTGTTCCATCAGACCTTCTCCTTTGGCACTAGTGTGGTCTGCTTCCTGGTTTATTCTTTGCTCGCAGAACATAGCAAGCCCAATTTGCGAAGGAGGATCCTATCAAATGTAATATGCATAGATCAATTATAATGATTAAAGACATTTTCCAGACTAAGTAAAAACACATTCACTACTATTTTCCTTGAAATGGAAACATAACTCATAATTAAATATATTGGAGTTTCTAGCAGCACTGATCGACATTATGTCCTTCACCTTGACATCTTAATTGTTCCATCTATTATATCAGATCATCTCGATACATGTATATCCACTATTATGTCCTCAGTTGGGAGGATTAACATCCTAGTGTGAGCAGTTCGCCTAGTTTTACAAAAAAAATGTTACTGTGATCCAGACTGTTTCATTGCAGCACTCCTCTCAGTAGGGGACATATTTGCAAGTGTGATAATAGCCTACAACAAAAAACTCACCAGGGAGACTTTGATTTCACAGAAACTCAAACATAACCTTTTTCAGTCAGTAATTGTTCAGCTATGCAAATCCTGCCAGTCATTAGCACACCAATCCAAAAAAGGAAATGGAGATTGGAACAACCATCGCAGCTTGTAAAAAAATCCCCTGGGAGAACATGAGGTGCATCAGAAAGCAAATGGGGGTGTTGACCATCTGGGCTGGTCAGGACTGGAGCAAGTCTCTTCCCTAAAGTGTAGACAAAAAGGCAGGAAGGGCTGTGACAGCAGCACCAGGATGGAACCTGTGGGTCTGTGAGCAATAAAGAACAATTACCACTTGGACTGTACAGCAGTTAATCAGGCTAGTTACACAAGACCACTGAAACAAATACTGGGATGACAACAAGGAACTGTAGTTTGATAAGATGAACTTTGCTAAAGGCAGCTGCAACAGGAATGGGTCATGGAGACAAGGCTCGTGCGGGCATGGTATTTGACTGAAATCAAGACTGCCATATGAATTGGCAATAATGAATGGTGTTGTGAGGTAAAAAGCATTGGCTTTGAGCCAGATTGTATAGACTGGCATTGTGTACACATGTAGCATTCATCTTCTGATAGCTGAACTTGTTGAAAGAACTTGTACCCCTTTAGCCCTTGTGATTAGCTCCAAGACCAAGACTTGTGGAGTCAGTGATCTGCGAAAAACAACTGTGATGAATTGCAAAACTCGAAAGCAATGGCAGTGTTTTGAAAATGGCATTACTTGGTTGTGAAATAATTCCTCCACTTGTCGGCTTCATGGAACCATACCAGATTGTATGCTACACCTAAATACAGCATGGTAAACCATGAGTCACCTCAAACGTGCTCAAGTAGACCAGGAATGAGGAGCAGCAGATAAAGATTCTTAGTTGTGAGCTGGTTAAGTAGTCGATGCATGGTCTGAACTCCCTCAATTTATTTTATATGAAAAACATTAGGGCACCGGCATGCAAAGTAGAACTCTGAATGTACCCTTTCTGTAGGTGTGACTCTCACCTGTGGGCCCACAACAATTCCTATCTTGACCACCAATGGCACTCTGAAGGTGCGCTGAGGTGGTCAGGCTAAAAGGGATGTGGATAAGTAAGGTGAAAAGCTGCTTGCTTGCAACAGTTGATCATGAAATATAGAGGGAAGGTATAAGAAACTGAGCATGTTATCGCCCTCCCTACTTCCCGTTTTAGCTATCTCTCTCCTAGACTAATGACTCACCATAGTGTGCAAATGGCTTTCGAGATACTCCTTAAAATAGTACAGCACTTGTTTAAACAGCCCAGTCCTGCAGTGGCTATGGTCTCATGTCTGTTTTACAACTTGTTGATTTCTTGTAATGTCTCTTGGCATTTGCTCTTTGCTATGAGTTATTTGCTGTGATTACTGAAAGTCTATGAGCCTCCATGATGCATTGTTTCTCTTATGTTCTACTCTGTCAGTAATCAATGTTGTGATTAATGATTTGCTCTTGTTCCTTCACACAGTTTCGGGAGGTCTCATGCTTGAGCTGTGATGTACACTGAGCTTTTTACAAAGTTCTGAGGTGATTTGCTGACAGGTAAGTGTGCAGGGGTTCCAAGCGATACCTTCTTCAGGCACTCAAATGCTAACTCACATGTGTTTCTCTTCATCTTTCTAGGTTGCCGATAGAGTGGTGCGTGGCAGAACATGTTGCCAGTGGAATCTGACAGAGGCGGCTCAGGTAAGTACTCGCTGGAAAGCATTTTCTAAAACTGTGGTCAGCATTGACAATAAGAACTCACAGCGCGTGTTTGAGCCAGGATGGGGATTATATAGCCTAGTAGACCAATATGGCCCCTGTGTTGTGGGATCTTCACACAGCACTTCACACCTCTGCTGTATTTGGTGGCAGCCATCTTGGAATGGAGTGCTCTGAGCCATATGTGAACTACGGTTATTCAGTTCTGTGCTTGTGACCCTGGTGAGGACTTATGGAATAGCACAAAAAGGTTGTGTGTGTTTGGTGCAAACCTACATGCTGATCGTGCTGAGGTGACTGTTTCGGCTGCAGTCATGACACAGGCAATAACAGCCACAACAAATCACACTGAACAAAAGCTGCCTGAACAAAAGCTGCTGATAAGGAAGAGGAACAAAATATGTTGGTATGTGTGATTGCAAGTTGTCCAAAACCATGCCTTACCACCTCACTGCACAACATAGTGTGGTTCTAAGACATATATCTCTAATGTAGGCATGGGATTATACCCAGCACAACACAGTGGTGTTGTAACTGTGGTGTTGTAATAGTATACCAGAGGACGGAGGGTTGTTTGTGTCAATACAGGTCAGCAGAGTATCTGGGGCCCATCCGAATCCTCACCTCCGTTAATAAAGGAGAACTCAGCCATGGGGCAAATAAACTGTCTTTATTCTCCAAAAGACATGGATCATACAGGAAACAACAGCACCTCTGGCAATCACAGCGTATGAACCCTGCGTCACCTGATTTTATCCTTAAGTAATGTCACAACCACCAACCCATCCCAAAAACCTAACGGCCATCTCTGTTGGGTAGCTCTGGTGATACCACCTATAGAAATCCCCTATGTGAGTTATTCCATTGGTCTCCACTTGTCAGGTGTGTT
Organism: Ambystoma mexicanum; assembly: GCF_040938575.1. Lineage (NCBI taxonomy): Eukaryota > Metazoa > Chordata > Amphibia > Caudata > Ambystomatidae > Ambystoma > Ambystoma mexicanum. The sequence continues at coordinate 564,203,107 of NC_090937.1, read as the reverse complement.
CACCTATGATTTCCCCAAAAAACGATCTATTACTTTGTTTCAGGGTCGCAAAATGACCTTTGGACCCTGCAACATTATACACCACATCCAGGCTTGTGCATCTGGCTTGACTGGAGCACGTCTCCCCATGCCCAGGACCCTGTTCTATTCACAGCACTCGGTGTACCTTCTCAGGGTAATGAGAAAGACTGGGTGTCCCCATTGTTGCCACTGATATAGCCATCTAGGCTGGGAGAGTGCCTGCAGGTTAACATTTTCGGTGGACAACGCATGTATCAATCTTGTATGCTTTGCTGGGAACAGCTCCTCTTCCTACCATGAGTAAGTAGCCATTGTTCTGCTCAGCTGGGTCACGTGGGCGAGGAAAACGAAACCAAGCCTTTAAGTCTGCAATTATAGAGGATTTTATTCTGTATTTTGTAGGTGGATCATTGCCTCAGAAATCAGGAATGTTCCACTCTGCCTCTCTGCCCCATGCTGCAGAGTTTGTATCTTTCCTTGCATATTTTGAGGTCTATGGCCTCATGCAACTTTACTACAGTGCTTTTTTGGTTTTGCTATATGTTCTAATACTTCCTTTTTAGAGATTAGTATTGATTGAGCCCTTATAGGTTCCTTACATGTCCCCGTAGCTCCTGCAATCTTGGTCCATGGTCTCGGCTTAGCTTTCTTGCACTTCTGCATTTGGCTAATGTAAAGGAAAAGCTTTTGATAGTATGTGTATGTATCATTCCTCTATCTATAGAACAGTGTAAGCTTGTTCTTCGTGTGTGCATTTGTGTCTGTGTAACTGCAGGAGTGCAAATGTATTTTGTGACTAACACTGCTATGCTGTGTTGTCACAATTGATGTCAGCACGGTTGGATTGTATTATCTGTCAACTTAAACCAGTGATGAGACACCTGTCTCTTCGAAGCCATTGATTGGAAGAGTTTGAAACATTGTCTGAGAGAATATCTCTTTCCATACATAGAATACACTGTTGCGCCTGGTGGTTGGCCAACAGCGAGTTGTACCTCTCATTTCTCATCCTTCAGGCTGACATGCGCATAGGGGACATGCAGGCCGTTCCAGGACTCTATCTTCAGTCCCCCCTCTGGTCGACTTATCGACCACTTCTCTGAACCTATTCACTTTCAACTTTGGCAGCCAAACCTTGGTAACTCCCCCTAGATGCCCATATAATCTTGCATGGTCATCCAATCTCCATCTCCCGTTAACAGCAATCTCCTTCTGGGTTGCACCAAACCCATTTTCTCCAATATTCTCTTGAGTCATCCGAGTCTTTGAACACTATGCCATTGGGGAAAAGTGGACACCTTGTTATCTGTGCTCTTAGGGTATCTCGAGCTACTAGTATCTTGGCATCTTCAAAAATAGTTCCTACCAGTACCTTCATGCCGAGTTTTCTCGGCATTGTGTGATGCATATTCTGATCATGCATAGGGCCTCATTAGGACCCAGGCGGTAAGGGGTTTACGGCGGCGTAAACAGCGCCGACCCTTACCGCCTGATTCCGAGGTCCCTTAGCGCCATGGAGGTTTTAACACCTGCTTTTAGCAGGTGTTAAAATCCATGGCGCTAAGGGACCTTGTTGTTAATTACGCCACCGTAATTTACGGTGGCGTAATTAACGCCTTCCCCACTCCCATTATGCCCTATGGGGCAAAAATGGGAACGGGGAAGGGTAAATGGGTTAATGGGGACTTACCGCCCCACTCACCTCGGAATGGGGCGGTAAGTCCGCCAACCACCATGGCGTAAACGTAGTTTACGCCATGGTGGTAAAGGTACGACCCAGGCGGTAACTTACCGCCTGGGTCGTAATGAGGCCCATATTGTTAGGAGTACTAGTACTAATGCTGCCAGTAACACTTTAAGCCCATTGGCCATCCATGTTGGTATCCATGAGAAGATGTATGATAGCCATCCTTCGTCCTTCTCTGTATCTTTTACTTCCATTTCCATTTTGGCATGCATTTGCGATAACTTGGTAACTGATTCAGTTAGCGTCCTATTTGCTTTGTCATTTGTTGGAACTAATGTAGAGCATGAAGACCAAATCCTGGCACATACTCCTCCTTCCATTGCTGCAAGAAGGTCCAGAACATATCTATTCTGCAGGGCCATTAGCCTTACCACTCAGAGTTCTTCTTTTACAGCTTTGAAGCAATTGACGGTCAAGTTTATTTTTTGCATTAGTTCCCATCTTGTGATCTGGAGCCATTTTGCATTTGTGTATACCTGGACTGCTGGAATAATGGATGTGAAGAACATTTCTATCCTTCAGAGCAATTGATGTTCAGGTGGTATGTCATCTAGGGTTTCTTCCATTGTTGATGATAAGTAGTTTCCTCTTTTTACCCTACTTAGCTGTACAAATCTCTTCTTCTTTCTACAAGTGTTCATTTTGGGCAATTCATCCATGGAGATGTCCTTTTGTGGCACTACCAATGCTAGTTTGTTGATATGTACTAGTGAGCACACTCCTTCCCAGTTGGGTGGTTGTTTATCGTATGCTTTGGATCCGTAAGCCCAATAGTTATCTATTAGTACTGCCGTTCCAACTTTCAACATAATGCTGCTCCTTTAAGTGACACTATGGGCATGGGCCCAGCCTCATTGTCTACCTATTTTAGTAGCTTTGCAGTTGCTACCCATTCTTTTAGGCATTTGACATTTTCTTCATTTACTATACAAACTGGAACTGTTAGGAGCCTACTTGCTCTGCTCCCTACCACTCCTATCTAACCTTCATCTGTGTATACTGGGCCATATACAAGCATCTGTGGTTTTTCCAGCATCCCGGCTCTCGTCCTATTTACGCTGGTCCCTTCTCGGGACAGGGTAGCTTCTTTAATGTTATTGCCCTTGTCTCTCCTTTTTGTGGGCCTCCAGTTATGTATTGTGTAGCCTGGTCTTATTTCCAGTAATTGTCCATCATGTTTAGTGTTTTATGTAATTATATGCATAGAGTAAGGTTGTCTTAGACATCTATCTGAATGTTGCCGTCTTCCTTTGGAACCTCCCTCGGGAGGTGCACATTGATAGGTACATAAGGCACTGTGCTCTTGCTTCTGTTATTTCAGTTGCCACAAAGGCTCTGGAGGCATGTGTGGCATAGAGGATGAGAGAACAGAGATAGCAGCACCCTCCAGTGGTTTCTTTACAGAATTTAGTATTGTGCTTGTACTACATGTTATTGGATACTCGAGCAGTATCAGTAAAATAGGGATCACCTCATCCTATATCTACATCAGCACTGTGTCTACTTCTCCTTACTAGCCTGGCAGTGCTTGCCTCTCAACCTGACATGGTAGCCCCACCTGCCAGAATTGGGATTCTGTTAGTTGTGGTCACAGCTTTGTTTTTTTATAGCAATTGTCAACATTATCACACTTTTAATCATGAAATTAATAACTTACTCCACTTCAAAGCCTTGTGTGACTTTTGAAGGATCTGATGAACCACCCAAAATGTGCTAGAAATGTGTTATTATGGTGTTAGTACATATTAGTTCAAGTTCAACGGTTGCAATGTTGTTCTACTGCAATAATTAATTGTGGAGGGACATTCTTGATGGAGTCGTGGGTACATTTGGGAAAATAGGCCAGGAAAACACAAAAAGAATAAACTGGGAGAAGGCCTTCTTGCATGGTCGGACCTCCTAACAAAATTGACAAATTGGCCTTGAAAGGTCATGGGGTGAGGGTCTTGTGGAAGCATGGAACAACAGAGAAATCACAGTCGCTACTTTCATGATGAATGCTGTCAGTGTGTGAAAAGACAAATAATAAACAAACAGTGTATCTTCACTCGGGATGTGTAGGAAGTCTTTTCCCTTTCTCTCCCCTATTAGCTCAGGAGCAAATAGTCATGGGCTGGCCTCTGTTAGGCAAGTAGTCCTGTGAATCTGGGCTTGAAACAGGTGCCAGTGAAGTTCCGGAGGAGTACAGCATCTCCAGGGTAGAGTTGTGGTGGTCGCGAGAAATAATAGACAGACTAGCCATCACAGCAGTGGTGTAATAATCCATGTCCTTTCCTAATACATTGGACATTGTTTCTGTGTCTGTCAAAGCTCTAGTGGGAGGAGCCATGGGAAGTCACATGCACAGCCCGGTTAACACCTCATGTGGGGTTAAGTGGTGGTCAGACCCTGGTTTGTTGCGCAATGTGAATAATGTTAAAAGCAGACAGCAGAGCCAACTTTTATTTAAGGTTACTTTTATCTTCGGAATTAACTCCTTGAGCAGCCCGTTGAGGCGCTCACATATCCTGTTCACCTGCAGGTGGTACGCACAGGAGAATTTATATTGAATTTGTAGTAAAGCTGTGATGTGATGGAAATCTCATTGGCAAAGTGAGAGCTGTTGTCAGACTGCAGGATCTCACATATGCCCCACCTTGGGAACATTTCTCTAACCAGGAATTTTGCCACCTGGAAGGCATTAGGATTGGAACAGGAACCAGCTTTGATCCATCAGGAGAATGGGCATACAACCACTATCAAATAGCGGTAGCCCTTACATACTTGGAGCATGACAACATCGTCGATATGGAGGTGTTGAAATAGACCCAGTGGGTGAGGTATGGCACCTTGCATTACCCTTAAAGTATGGTCTTCTGTAAAGCTTCGGAAAACAAGGCAGTTAGTTATAAAATCTGCCACATGCTCTGCCAGGTTGGGACAGAACCAATCTTCTCCCATGTGAGCAGAAAGTACTAACTTTCCCACATGGCTAGGATGGTGTAGTTGTGTCAGTGCTGTGTGTAATAATGATAATGACAATACTACCTTACCTCTGCTTTCCTGCCACCCCAAGGCATCTGCAATTGATATAGAAAACCCCCTTGTTACCTATAATTCTTTCTCCGCTCTTGGTGCACTTCCCTGTAATTCCATTATTTGCATCACTGCTAATGTATTGTATCCTTCCTTCAGTACCATTGTGCGTACATAACTGCACGCACAAGAAGATGTATCCATATCTAGGATGTCCTCAAAATATGCTGTGCTTTTTGCTTCTGCATCTGCTGCCTCATTGCCCCTGGAGATGGGATCCTCACCTTCATGTGGGCCTGACATTTCATAACTGCTATGGTTGTTGGGATGTGGAGTGCTGCTTCTATTAGCCTGCCCAGTAAGAGTGTGTGTTACACTGACAAGCCAACAGCACGTCGGATGCCCCTTCTTAGCCAGCGTGACAGTCTGGAGTAAACTGTAGATGTCAGACCAAATCTGAAGACACTCTCACTTCCTGGTGCTTGCTCTGTTCTAGTGCCAATATTAGGGCCACTAGTTCAGCAGCTTGAGCTGAAACGTGATGGTAAGCGGGTGCTTACTATCACCTCGCTCGTCCCATCCTCTCTAATTCTCACTACTGCCATCCCAGTATGTCTTTCCCCTGTGGTCTGGTCTATAATAGATAAACCATCAATAAAAAGTGCTTCTACCCTTCTAGTGTGTTCTCTCTCACTCTCGAGATGTCGTCATAGCTTTCTATATTTGTAGTGCAGTTGTGTACATAATCTCCCTCTTCTATGGGCTCAGTCATGAATGTTGCAAGGTTCACCAGTCGGTATCTTACTAGTTTGATGGCTGGATTTGATAGTATAACCTCATACCCAGAAGCCCTTTGTGCAGTCAGTGTACTTTTGGGTTGTTGTAGTATTGTGAAGAGAGCATGCTCCACAAAAATAGTGGGGCTTCATACAATGGTAATAATTACTGATGTTTCCACTGCAAATGTGGCAGCACCTAGTGCCTGCTCGCAAGAGCAGTGCTCTCTCATTACTGGGTCTAGTTTCCCGCTGTAGTAAGCAAATGCCTTTTGACCCAGGTTTGGTTTCTGTGTCAGTACTGCGGTCATTACTACTCTATTGGATTGTGAGAATAACTGAAATTTGTCCTGATAGTCTGGGATCCCTGTCACTGGAGCTTTGCATATTGCTATCTTCAGTTCTTCAAATGCCCCAGTCATTGTTTCTGTCCATTGTAATGTGCCCTCCCCTCATTGTTCTTCTTTAAGTGCACTTAACATAGGTCTTGTATATGTACTGTAATCAACTACCTATGCTCTGCAATAATTACAGAGGCCTAGGAACTGCTGCATGTGTCTTATGGTCAAGGGTTTTGGAGACTTGTAAATTGCCTCTGCACTTTCTGGTGTCACTTTCCGTCCTTCTTTTACTATCAGTTGTCCAATATGTAACATCTCTTTTTGACAATATTGTAGTTGGGCTTTGTCTACTTTATACCCTGCGAGCACAGTTATCATGTGTACCGAGTCATTCTGCATTGCATTTCTGTTTTACTGCAAATCAAAATGTAATCTATGTACTGTATAACAGTATTTTCCGAATGTACATTGCCTAAGTTCATCTTGAGTACTCTTTTGAATATGGAAGGGGGCTCGGAGTACCCCTGTGAGAGCCTAGTGTGTTTTCACTTTTTATTTCTATTTAGAAATTAAGTAAAATCTTGTGACTCTGGGTGTAGTGGCATAGAGAAAAAGGATTTTTTTCTGAACTATAACTGAGAAGTGGGTAGCTTCTGTAGGAATGCTACACAGAACTGTCACTGGATTTGGGAATAAAGGAAACTCTGCTTCAACAATGTGGTACAGAGGGCGTAAATCCTTTATAAAACACCACAACCCCGTTGCCTTCTTCACAGGGTACACCGCCACATCGTCTGGTGATTTTTATGGTATTAGGATGCCTTGTTTAACTAGGGCCACATTGGTCTCTCGTAAATGCCCTCATCTGCCTCCCTTGAGAGGATATTGCTTTGCTCTATGTAAAATTGCTCCTGGTTTGAGCTTTATCTTTACTGATCCTATTCCCTTCAGAAGGCCCACGTCGTAGGGACTTGTGGTCCATAGGACACACTTTGGACAAATCTTCTTCGAGAAATGAATGTGGTGCTTACAGCATCATCACCATTCTCTGTGGTACTTCCATGTAGTCTTTCTTCACCCAATATGTAATACTAATGTCAAACACCATCTTGTGATCCCAGTGGTTGTCGCTGAACAAATCTTCATCAGTCACGGTAGCCAACCTGTAACCTTCCCCCTCTGTAATCACTGTCCTCCATGCTCACCTGCTTTCATCTGTCCCCTGCAATGTTATCATGCCTTCTCCCACTATTACTGACTGTAGCTCTATTGGGATCACCACCCCCTATGGCTCATCCAATGGAAGATCATCCAATGGTAGCTCTGGTCTGAATATGTACTCATTTGGAAGATGCCATAGTTCCCCTGAATCCCCACGAGCCGGGCTATTATCACTTCAACTTCATATTGGAAAACTTCCTCATCTGCAGGCACCACTCTATGTATTATGCATCCCAATAGGCCTGAATAATCTTGCTTATGTTTAAGCGGTGAATCCCATGTCTGGAACACACTATCCCTGGGTCAGTGAATGAGATGGTCATGTTCCATTTGCTCATAATGGGCCTCATTACACGGTAGGCGGAGAACCAAGGTGCTACTAGCACATTGGTCCATGCCGGTAAAATACCAGCACCGCCTTGGAGGAAAGGGGAATTACCGGCCTATTCCTAGGTTGGCGGGCGGTAATTCCCCCTTCCCCCATTGCCCTTCCCCATTCCCATTTTTGCCCCACAGGGCTCTATGGGAATGGGGAAGGTGCTAATTACGGTGCCGCAAATTGCGGTACCGTAATTAGCACCCTGGTCCCTTTGCGGGTTGGCTTTTAATGCATGCTAAAAAGCAGACGTTAAAGTACCAACCCGCAAAGGGACCTCGTAGTAAAGCGGTAAGGGTTTACCGGTACCGGTGCCCTTACCGGTACCGGTAAACCCTTACCGCACTACGTGTAATGAGGCCCAATGTCGCTTCCCATTATATTGACTTTTGTATTATTATTAAGACATATAGTTTAATAAATCAAACCTTTGCCAAATACATAACCAGCCATGTTCACTGAATACAAAATGAACTATCAAGAACACAACCAAAACACGTTTACAACAAAGTTATTCATACATCAGAAAAAGAGAAAAGAGAAGAGAAAAGAAAAGAAAAAAAAAGAAAAAGAATGTGTCCTTCTCACCTCTCGGGATCAGGTTGGGTTATAACTGATTGTCCTCATACAAGCCTCCCCATTGCCACCGCCCAGTTTTCTCTTGTTTCATGCGTACCCATTATATTAACTGGTGCCTGTCGGGAATGCAATAATGGTAGAGCTAATTCATGCTCCCCTTTAGAAAGTGTAAGATTGCCTTTAAAATTAACCAAATCTGTTGCCCTAGAAAATTGCCTGACATTGGTACCTTCCCTCCCTTATACAGTATCTTGTCGGCCCTGTGTCTATGAGAAAATAAAATGTCTTGTCACCTATCATCACCCCTATGCATGGTTCCTCTGCTGGGTTGGGTGTAATCAATATGATAGAACACATCAGGTCCATCTGTGGGGTGTCCTATAGTGGGTACAATGATATTCCATTCCCTGTGAATGAGTTGCCCCCCCCAGCACAGTCACCCCTCCCAACTTCTGAATGGGATCTTTGTCCATTGAATATGCGCATGCCAGTGTCCTGTCATGTTGCTGTGTTGCGTGCAGTGACTGCATGTTACTCTGCAGCTGCAGTGCAGGTGGGGCCTGTGAGTATGAGTGTGCAGGCCCCATGCATCTGGAGTGCATGCGTCATGCCTACGTGTGTGCGTCCAGGGTATGCTCCTGTTGTGTTTGCTCTTGATAATGATAATCGTTCTGTTCTCATTGATATGTGGGATGGTACTGCATTCCCTGGTTCAGTTTTATCCCTCTGCTACTTCTACACACTTGTGAAATGTGACCCATCTGACCACATATCCAACACTGGGGAGTTCCTCCCATTGATCTCTGATAGCCCCCTGGGAATCCCTCTTGTCCTTGCTGCATCTGATAGCCATACCCATACCTTCTTCCCCTGGGTACCCCCCTCCTCTAAACCTGAAGTACATGTCAACCCGCCCCATGAAACTTCCTCCCCTGGATGATGTTATGTAATGCAAATGTGGGGTACCTGCTCCTTCCATGCTCGTTTACATCACCCCTTCGTTTGTATACTTTGAAAATCTCTTCTGCACTAACTTCGCCTCATCCTACTTGCTTTCCTTGTGCTTCTTTCTCGTGTTATCTTGCATTAGCCTACAATAGTGCACAATAGGGTGTTGGATTTCGGACCATGGTTTAGCCTCTATCCACAACAATTTCTTAAGCTGCTTTTGCACCTGATCCGGCAACCCTTGACATAGTATGTTCTCACGTTTCAAGTCTCCATTTCTCTTGAATAGCCTAGATATACTGCAAGGGGTCTTCGTTTTCCCATATTGTGCGTGCCATAATCACACTAAAGTCTGAGGTCTCTGGGTACTGCACCCATGGATCACATCACACAGTTGCTCGACAGTTGTTAAATGGCAAACCATTGTGCGCCGTATTCTGTGCGGTTGCTCCTGGGTAGCTGGCCCTTTTCCATACATTATGGGGTAACACTGCCTACACTGTGCAATATATCCCTAGAGTGCTGTGATCCTTTACCCCTGTCCTCCCTTAGTCCATCCATCACCTTTTCCTCTTCCCACACTGGGTCTCGGTCCAGGCTTTTCCCTTGAGGATGGTGGAAAGATTATTATACTCCCTCATCCTCACTCCCTACAAAGTCAGCATCAGACCCTGTACCTCCACTTTGGCTGTCAAAGTTGTCTTGGAATGCAAGCCTCCTTAACACTGCGCCTTCCTGCAGCGAATCTTCTATGTTATTCACGCTTCTGCATTCTCCCCTCACAGAGTACGCAATGTCATCTCTGTCTAGTAGCAGGACCAACCTGTTACTTCTTGGGTAGGGTCTCCCATTTCTTCCGCTACCTTTCCATCTAGTTTGAGCAATACTTGTCCGCCTACCCACTTGTTCGAAACCATATTCTCTGATCCCGCGTTTCTTTCCTCTATCCCGATGTCATTCTCTTTTATGCATGCCTGGATCTCACTGTGCTCTTTTCGCCTCCTGCACTTTCAGCTCCCTCGACCACTTGTCCAGTCTCATCCTGCCCATTCTTCTTGCTGTATGCTGGTGGTGCGATTATTGGATTTGTTTACCCTGCCACTGCTCTTAATTCCGTTGCTGTAAATAATTCCTGTACCCCTGCTGCTACACCTTCGCCCTCATGTTTGGAAGGAGTAGGGGCAGAGGGTTTTTCCTGCCAAATCCCCTCGATCATCCTGGAACATTTTCCACAACCCAAATGTAGCCATTCGTTTGCTCAACTTCATCCCCTTATAAGTGTAAGGTACTCATGGTGGCAACAGTGAAGACAGACACAAGTGATCACGATTCAAGGGTGTTTATTTAAACGATATGTAGGGTCGAAAAACACCTAAACTAAATCTAAATCTGAGATGGCAGCAAGTGTCCACCATCAAATCAAAAATAAGGCAGTCCTTGTGGCGTGTTGTCAAATGAAAAGGCCTATACTAAGAAAAACCTATTGCCAGTTTCTTACAACTAATTGCAGAAAGAGTGTGGGATAGGGTTTCAATAAAGAAATAAGTGTTCACAAATAATAAATTAGGGTGTGAATGCCAGGATTCTCCCTTCCCCACGTTTTCAGCACAGGACAAGGTGGGTCTCCTGAACACAGCACACACTTGAGCTTTCTCAGCACAAGCCGGTCTGCATCAGCTATCAGGTTCTTCGATGGTTAAAGTCTCTTTTCAATAAAAAGCCTTTTGCCCCTAAGGGCCGGGTAGTTTCCAAAAACAAACACAAAAGTTCTGTTCCTCGTATGGCTTTGGATGATGGCTTCACCTCTGGGTCCCTATGTTCCGAGCAGAGACCGTTCACAGTCATACTTGACAACTCTATCAAAAGTTTCTTTCATACGGTAGTTAGGGTGATGACTTTCTACCCCTGGATCTCCCTCCATCAGGTTCAGACACCTTTTTAGTTTCTATCTTCCCTTCTTTGAGTTCACTACTGTCAAAACAATGTTCATGGGACTTCAGATTTCATCCCCTCTTGCTAGCACCCATCTGCTGGGTTCAATCTTGCCAAGCTTTCTGACATACTTTTCATGTACTCTGTTTACCATGCAGGAGTTGTTTCCCTTTAGTTTCTCAATCATCTGCCGGTCAAAGACTTTCGACTGTATGTAGGATTTGACAAGAACCCCATATGACCACTTTGACTCTGTTCCGCCCTTTCCTAAGAGCTTCTGGTTACTGTAGTTCAACAGCAGGGTAATCGTCTAGCATTTCTCAAGTGAACACCCATGCAGCGTTTGATTCTTTTGTGCTGGCTTTCCCCTTTCCTTATATCAATAGTGCTTTGTTCTTTCATAGTTCAATTAGCTGCTTGCCACATTGAACGCAGTTCGGTTTCTTTATCAGCTCTCCCCTCGACTCACTGACTGTGATGGACTGCTTTGCTTTCATGTCCATAGAGTCAAGGCCAGTACGATTGGGCCATGAGTCTATCCTTGGCTTGGCTCTCAGTGGATGAAGTGCCCGGGTACTGTGGACATCTGCTGAAAAACACTCTGGCTATTGTCTGTGGTCTTACAATTCCATCTCTTGAGGCTTTACAGGTCTCTGTCGATAAGGGCAAGGTCACTTCTGCCCCTGGTATCCTCTCAACTTGCTCTGTCTTTCCCCTTCTCTTGAACTGCTGTGCTGAGTTAGCTCTCACATAGTGTGGTCTGCCTTGCTCATAGTGTGCAGTCGTGCTCCACCTTTTATCCCTGTGGGGAATGGAAAGGGCCATCAGGTGAGTGTGATTCTGATCAATTGCCTGACTTTGCCTGACCCTTGTATTGGGACATGTAAGGTAAAAGGCTCTGGTGTTAGTCCTTTGTCTTTTGGGTTGTGCAAAAGTGTTTGTGTCAGAAAGGGGAGGGGCAGTGTTTTGGAATATCCTATGTGGTAGTATGGGGAAAAGGTGTTTAAAGAAGGGGGATAATGCTTCTCACCCATCGGAGTCCCACTCCCACCCCCCAAAAATCCCTCATCAAGGTGATCCTCCCGCACTGGTCCACGCCCAGGAACTGGATGCAAAAGCGATGGCCATCTCCTGGCCACCTGGATGACAGATCCCCACGGACTAGAGAGGGAGACACCTTCAGGTTTCTTACATAAGCCTCGTGTATATGGACATGTAATGGTTGCTGCACACATTTGGACAGGCTCCCTCCTTTTGGCCATGGCTTAGACAGATTACCGTCTGTGCTTCATGTCCATTCCGCACCTTATTTACAAATTGTGTCCGTATAATGTGGAAGTGACTTGCATATGTGCTGTAGGGGTGTTCCCCATGGTTTTGCCACAATATATTAATTTCACTACTTACTTGACACCAAGTCACGGTTTTTCGACACTTCTGCTGTAATCAAACAAGTTCACTTTATTTGTCCTCAATACCAAATGTTCAAATAACAGCTCAAGCCACAATAATCGCAAGCCTGTCCAGCTCTCGATCAATGCCCTGGCAGTGCTCCACGCGCCAACCTTCTGCAACTCTCTGACTTTGTAGGCACACCCACCAATCTTGCACATGTGCCTTCAACACACTGCCCCAAAACACAACAATTCCTTTCATCCTAGATTGGTGCAAAAAATATTATGCAGCTCTCATGCTCTCCAGGTACTATACACAAACTTTACTGGTAACATCACCTCTACTGCAGAAAAAGGAAGAAAGGATTGTCGCCACCCACCCTCGTACAAAACCGATCATAACATTTTCCCAACTAGACCAGCACCCCAACAAGGAAAAACAACATATATCCCCCACCTTCTTCCAGCCTCCTAACAGGGGATACCAATACTTCACATTCTCAATCTGTACCTACAGTGTCACCTTGTAGATAACACGCATCTGCAAGATTTAACCAGATGAACACCTTCTGGAATTTGCGCTAGATTCACTTGCCAAGCCCTATACAAAGGGTTGCCATCATCCATGACCTGAGCCACAATGTCCAACCACAGGAAATCTGATATTTAAATAGATTTTATCATCTGTAACCTCAAGCCAATCATCTAGACCAACTGCCAAAACTGGTCTCCTCAACATTGAATGGTCCCCAACCACAAACATTTAACATCCACCTTTGTTTTTTTTTGTTGTTTGTTTGTTTGTTTTATTCATTTCTAATGCGCACCAGACCCGAGGGTAAGCGGGCGCAGCAATAAGGGTATGCGAAGCTTACAATGGTTACAAAGATTACAAGATACATTTTACATGATCAAAATACTATAGACAGGATAGGCAGAAATACAGTACATTATATACAGGTATTATACAGGTATTATACAGAAATATACGATAAGTTATATACAGGAAGTTAAATAATGCTTGCCGGTGGTGTATCATCAGGCAGAGCAGTACAAGGCCATTTATAGTATACAATCTGTATCTGTAATAGAGGCAAGAGGATGGTAGGGGTTGGTGATTAGCTGATCGATTGCTTCTAGTGATTGATGTAGTTGGTTCTAAATTTAAGGTAGGATTTCTCAGCACATATAGTTTGGGGCAGTGAATTCCATACTTGGGCTGCCCGGACGGGGTAGCTAGCACCTCCGGCCTTGGACAATTTAAATCTTGGGATGATAAGGGTATTGGCATAGTTGCTTCTGGAGGGTCTGGATGATTGTTTTTCTATGAATCTATCCGAGAGATAGGGAGGCAGCGCGTTGTTCAGGACTTTGTGACTGAGGGAGGCCAGGTAAGATTTTGAGGGAGTGAGGGAGGTAAGATTTAGTCTTGGGTCGATAACCACTTGGTATTTTGCCTTATCTTAGAGATGTGGGTTCGTTTGGAGATGCCAAGAGCTGCTCTCAGGGCATTATTTTGTAAAATGTATATTCTATGTGGGATGGATTTGTTAGCCCCAATATATAGGGCATTACAATAATTGAGTCTGGATAAGATGAGGGCTTTTGCTAGGATCAGACAGTTCTCATCAGAGATGAAATGTTTACCAGCTCTGATAAGCTTACATGTATAAGCTGTGGCTGAGGCCAGAGAATGTACCTGTTTGTTGAAGGAGAGGATGGCATCTAGGTAGAAGCCAAGAGTCTTCACTTCCTTTGCAACTTTGATAGTGTTTCCATCGATTTCAAAGGTGTGATATTTCTGGCCTAGTTTTTTGAGGGTGGAGTGTGTACCTAGAATGGGTAGCTCTGTTTTATCATCATTCAGGCATAGACCATGAGTAGCCATCCATGCCTGGATGATGAGGTACACCCTATTTACCAAGGCCAAATCCTTGTTGTAATCCCCGGAAAGTGGGAGGAGAATCTGGGTATCATCTGCATAGTTAGTGTAGGTGATACCAAGAAGGTCCATATCATCAAAAAGGGGCTCAGTAAATATGTTGTATAATGCTGGAGATATGCAGAAGCCCTGGGGAACACCTCACAGGATGGGGATAAGGTCAGCTGCATCTGAGGGGGAGAACACCCTCATGGTCCTTTGATTCAGGAAAGATTCGACCCATAGTATGGCTTCTTTGGAGAAGTGAGCTGCAGAGTTAAGGTGGTTACAGAGGACTTTGTGGTCTACAAGGTTGAAGGTGGCCGAGAGATCCAAAAGTAGAAGGAGTGCTGTTTGACCTTTGTCTCTTAGCTCATCAATTTGGGCCTTCAAGTTGATGAGCGCAGTCTCGGTTCTGTGTTGTGGGCGGAAGCCGGTCTGCCTTGTTCCTAGGAGCTTGTGTTGTTCTAGAAATGTTTGCATTTGGGTGTATGATCTTGTCCATTCACGAGCTTGAATATGAAGGGCGAGAGTTCTCTGGCAGCATCTTTTATGAGTTGTGCTGGGCACAAGTCACCTTGACAATTGGAGGGCTTGAGAGAGAGGATCGTTTTTTCCACTTCCAGGATGGAGGTTTTAGGTCATCTGAATTGGTTAATTGTATTTTGTTCTAGTGGAGATGGATTGGTGTTGAGTATGTTTGGGTTGAGGGTAGCTTTCTTAGCTGCAATTTTCTTTTGCAGCATGGTGACTTTGTTGGTCAGAGCTTGTTGTATCTCCGTACACCAGGCTTTGTCCTTTGTACATATATCAGGGATGGGAGTGGGTGTCTCTAGTTCTTTTAGAATTGAGAACAACTCCCTCATGCATGAGGTAGCCGTGGTTATGCGCTTATTATAAGAATTCCGTTTGGCCAGGACAATTTATTTTTTATAGTGTGAGGAGATTTCGGTAAGTTTGTTTTTGTGCTGTTCTGTGGGTGAGATTCTCAAGGACTATTTGCAGATTCTTTTGAGTTGGCAGAGGTCTTTTAGTTCAGGGGTGAACCGTTTATTGAGGTGGTTTTTAGGTTTTCTGGGTCTGAGTTTAAGGGGGGCTATGTTGTCAAGTGTGGAACATACGTTTTGTTATACTCTTCCACAAGTAGCTCTGGGGTATGGTATTCATCTAGTTGGTTCAGGGTGTGTAGAATGGCCGGGATCACTTTGTCTTTAGTGATACTCTTTTTGTTCCTGGTCGGGCATGAGGGGGCCATATTGGCTACATGTAGAAGTGGCCTGATGGTGGCTAAGTCAAAGGTGACCAGGTAATGGTCTGTCCATAATAGTGGGGAAATGGAGGTTATGCTTGCAGAGCAGTTATAGTCTGCTACCCAGTTGAGGGTTCTCCCTCTGTTGTGGGTGGGTTCCATAATTTTTTGGGTTAGTCCCAGTTCCCTGAGGGTATTAGCCAAATTGGAGGCATGTTTTTCTAAGGGGTCGTTATAGCCTAGGTTAAAGTCTCCCAGAATAAGTAATTGCGTGGAAGTTTTAAGGTTGGTGGATAATAGGCAATTGATATCTTCATCAAATGTGCCCATCGGGCCCGGGGGCCTGTAAATGATGTAGATGGTCAAGGTCTGTGAGTTATGAAGTGGGAGTTTGATGGCGCTCACTTCGCAAGAGTTGGAGTCTGGAATGACAGTGGTTCTCATATTTAGGCTAATTTTTGTGATAATGGTTACACCACCGCCTTGCATATTATTTCTGTCTTGTCTTAGAATGGTGTAGCCATCTGGGATTGCTAGAGATAATAAGTGTCCTGCCGCCTCATGCAGCCAGGTCTCTGTAACAGCAAGGAAGTCCAATTTGTTGAACAGTATAATCTCGCAGATGTCTGTGCCATGTGCTGTTAGGGATCGTGCATTTATAAGTCTGCCTTTAAGAGGTGGGGCTGCAGTGGAAGTTTTAGTTTTAGCGTGGGGGGTAGGGGCTGTCTTAGTTTTGCTATTAGTAGTACTAGCTTGGTGGGTGGTAGTTCTTTTGTTGGCAGCCGGGAAAGATCTGGTCAGAGGCTCGTATAATCTGGTGAGTCTTGCTCTGAGCCTGGAATTTCTGGTAGGTGGGCTACAAGGGTTGCATGGTCGTTCCCTAATCGCTTCAGTCCTTGGTGTAATGGAGGGGTTAACTTCCTCCATGGTGATGAGAGAGGTGAAAGCTATGCAGGATTGATTAAATTGGTGGTTCTTAACAGTGTGGTGTTGGCTGTTGTCAACTGTTGGGCCGGTTGGGAATGCTAAAAGGGTAATAGACCAGAGGAAAAATGTTATAATACTCATGGTGTATCCGTATCGGGAGTTTTATTCTAATATGTGGACAGCACTGGTAAGTGGGTAGGGCTAAGTGCCCCGGATGGTTAATTAGGTAAGGGAGGTATAGTCTGAGTTCAACAGTCAATGGATGGGCGGGCACCCATGGGCGTGATTCAGCAATCGGTGTCAAAGCGCATGAGGGCAAGGTTTACTGGTGTCAGAGCGCATGAAGGCAGTGTTTACCAGCTATTGGCAAAACACATGTAGGCTAAGTTTGACAATCAGTGGCCAGGTACAAGGTATAGGTGGGCTAGAATCCCCTTCAGTGGTGGGGCACGTAAAGGCTAAGTTTGACAGTTAATGGCGGAGCACAAAAAGGCTGAAATCAATTATCATTGGCACAGCACAACTAGGCTAAAATCAATTATCAGTGGCACAGCACAAATAGGCTCAAATCAATTATCAGTGGCACAGCACTACTAGGCTAAAATCAATTATCATTGGCCCAGCACAAGTAGGCTAAAATCAAGTATCAGTGGCACAGCACAAATAGGCTAAAATCAATTGTCAGTGGCACAGCACAAGTAGGCTAAAATCAATTATCAGTGGCACAGCACAAGTAGGCTAAAAACAGCAGTCAAAGGCAAAGCATAATTGTGCTAAAATCACCTTCAAGGTGAGGCGCATAAGGGTTAAAGGTAGCAGTCACGGCAAGGCGCATATGGGCGAAGTTCAACAGTTGATGGCCAGGCATATATGGGCTAGAAGTAACAGAGTTAGTAGTAGTGCCGATCTGTTATTGAAATAAATTGTTGAGGCATAGACATTGCGCCGTAATGCAGGTTTGCTTAATAATATTATGGTGCATTAACAGTGTCAAAGTACGAGTTGGTAGCCATGATACCTCGGTTTTCCGGAGCTGTTCTGTGTCAGAGTGTATAGAAGAATAGTGATGGGCGAGTTGCAAGTGTACAATAGACCACTATATGGGTCGGAGGAAGTCCTTACCAGGTGGTAGCAGGCGTGTGGGGGCCCAGAGCCCTTCCAGCCCCTGACAGGCTCCCGACAGGCAGTAGCCTTTGTTTGTGTGCCTTAGTGGGAGTGCCGTCTCGAGCCTGCCGGCTCATGATTGGTAATAAAGAATAGGCTCCTGACCAATGTGGATTGTCGCTGATGCAGGTTGTGGTTTTCACAAGAAAGGTAGCTGTGCAGAATTGGCGGTGGCTATTTTGGAGGGGCTTTAGCCTCGTGGCATTTACTGCTGGTAGTGCAGTGTATTCAGTGAAAATAGAAGTAGGGGCAGATTCTGGAGGATGGAGGGGTCATCCACGGGAATGAATGCATTTAGGAGGCAAAACGACACAGATTTAGAGAGTTGAATTACCCTTTTCGATTTGGCTGGGTCCTGGAGCCACAATTATTGGCATGGTGTCCAGGCATCAGCCCAGTGCCCATCGAAGGCACCACTGCGTCGGTTGCTGCTCCTGCGGTGGGATAGGAGCTCCGGCTCCTCCTGGGGGACAGGCAGCATGTGGGGCCTCCAGGCTCCCTACAGGCAGTAGCCTTGATTTGTGTGCCTTAGTGGGAGTGCCGTCTTGTAATTGGTCATAAAGAATAGGCTCCTGACCAATGCGGATCGTCGCTGATGCAGGTTGTGGTTTTCACAACAATGGTAGCTGTGCAGAAATGGCGGTGGCCATTTTGGAGGGGCTTTAGCCTCGTGGCATTTACTGCTGGTTGTGCAGTGTATTCAGTGAAAACAGAAGTATGGGCAGATTCTGGAGGATGGAGGGGCCATCCACTGGAATTAATGCATTTAGGAGGCAACACCAGGTAGATTTAGAGAGTCGAATTACCCTTTTTGATTTGGCTAGGTCCTGGAGCCACAATTATTGGCATGGTGTCCAGGCATCAGCCCAGTGCCCATCGAAGGCACCACTGCGTTGATTGCTGCTCCTGTGGTCGGATAGGAACTCTGGCTCCTCCTGGAGGACAGGCAGCATATTACCACCCCAAAGTATTCAACATTACCCACACCCAAAATCTGTTCACCTCTTCCCCTATTTGCCGTATGGCTGAGTATATACTTACACTCAGTGATCAGCTGACGTTGATCGGCCACCTGCTCTCCCCTAATATGCCACTCTGTCACATTTTGTCCAAGGCGGCTCCTGATGACCTCTTTATGGATTGCACTTTCTGCATGATTCTCATTCTCGGTGGGTCACATCACAGTCCTCCAGCTGTAGTGACGGAAAGAGATGGGTTTGTGCCGATCGAACGGAGCCAACCATCATCTGCTACCACTTTGTAATCTTATACCAGAGGACGGGGGGTTGTTTGTACCAATAATACCATGGTTCAGCAGAGTATATGGGGCCCATCCTAACCCTTGCCCCAGCAATAATGGAGAACTCAGCCATGGGAAAAATAATTTATTCTCAAAAACACATGGATCATACAGGAAACAACAACATCTCTGGCAATCACAACGTCTGAACCCGCATAACCTGGTTTTATCCTTTAGTAATGTCACAACCACCAACCAATCCCAAAAACCTAAGGGCCATCTCTGTTGGGTAGCTTGAGTGATACCACCTATAGAAATCCCCTATGTGAGTTAGTCCATTGTTCTCCCCATGTCAGGTGGGTTTCGCTTGAGACTTCACCAAAAAAATATCTATTACTTTGTTTCAGGATCACACAATAAGCATTGGCCCCTGCAAGATTATACACCACCCCAGGCTTGAGCATCTGGATTGGCTGGAGCGGGTCTCTCTAGGCATGGGACCCTGTCCTCATCACAGCGCTCAGTGTACTTTTTCAAGTTAATAGGAAATACTGTGTGTCCCCATTGTTGCCACTGATTTAGCCATCTAGCCAGGGAGAGTGCCTGCAGGTTGCAATGTTCGGTAGACAACTCATGTATCAACCTTGTCCGCTTCGCTGGGAATAGCTCCTCTTCCAACCATGAGTAAGCAGGCATTGTTCGGCTCAGCTGGGTCAAGTGGATGAGGACCACATAACAGAGTCATTCGGTCTGCAATTATTGAGGATTTTATTTTATATTTCACAGGTGGTTCACTGTCTCGGAAATCAGGAATTTTCCACCCGCCCTTGTGCTTGTCTGTGAATAGTGTCTATGTGTCTGCAGAGTTTGCATCTCTTCTTCCATATTTTGAAGGCCTATTGCTTCATGCGACTTCACTACAGTCCTTCGGTTTCCCTATATATTCTAATACTTCCTTTTTAGAGATTAGTTTTGATCGAGCCCTTATATGTTCCTTATATGTCCCAGTAGCTCCTTATGGTTAGTGCAATGAAGTAATTACAAATTCGGTAGATGGATGCTAAGCTTCCTTGCATTTCTGCATTTGGCTAGTAGAAAGGAAAATATGTTGATAGTGCATGTAGGTGTCGGTCCTCTATCTATGGGGTGTAAGCATGTTCTTTGAGTGTGCATATGTGTCTGTGAAACTTCTTACAGGAGTGCAAATTTACTTTGTGGCCAACGCTGCTATGTCGTGCTGTCAGAAGTGATGTTAGCACGTTTGGATTTTATTATCAGTCAACTTGATCCAGTGATGAGGCACCTGTCTCTTTGAAGCCAGCGATTGGATAGGGTTTGAGCGGTTGTCTGAGAGAATATCTCTTTCCATACATAGAATACATTGGTGCACCTGGTGGTTGGCCGAACAGTGAGTTGCCTCTCTCGTTTCTCATCCTTCGGGCTTACATGCACATGGGGGACATGAGGTCCATTCCAGGGAGCCTCTCTTCAGTGTGTGCTGTGCAGCCTAAGTACAGGCTGGTGAAGAAACTTCACATTGGGCATCTTCTTAAGCAATGCCTGACATGATGAGAAAAGTATAACTAGTTACATGAAACACAAATATTTGTATGAAGCACTGTAAGATTCACACATTAAGACTGTTCACATATTGATTAATAAACACATATCCAAAAGCCAGACACATTAGGTTTTCCTCATGTATAACATGGATGATGAATGATGGAGTGATGATTGTGGGCAACAAACTAATTGTGTGAATATGTGTCAGGACAGGAAAAGCAATAGCCCCCTCGCCCCCTTATGAGCCAGCAGAGTGATATTGCTGTATATCCTGAAACATCCCAACTGGCTCATTTTCAGCTTTATTTCCCAAGCCTTGAGTTTTGCTTTGCAATCACCTACAGAAAGCATGAACAATGCTATTATGGAAGCTGTCACTAATTCCAGTTTGGGGGATACTTTACCTAACATCATGAGCAATTGTTAAACTATCAAGCAGATCATTTTCCATGATTTGAGAAAACATGAGGATGTGTTGGATTTTAGTGTTTGGGTAGTTTCGATTGATAGGTAATGACAGTGGGAGTCAATGGGCTTCCACTACTTGTCTATGCCCTAGCACTTGTAACACAAAATAGACAGTAGTTATGTAATTAGAACTAGTTATTCCTGGGTCTAAATCCCAATTAATAGTTATCTGGCCCTATGTGTGAATATCTCATGCACCTGTATATGGTACAGTCATCCCTAGTTGGCGTTGGTGTGCCGCCAATAAGGGGTGTAGAGATTCTTGCCCTCAACTCTCTCACTACTTTTCTTACTCTAAAAAATGTGTGCACATTTCATGGCAATCAGTGTTCTTTTTTAATATTACTGCCCCCAGTCTGTGTGTCTTATGCTTAAAAATATCTTGGCCGGGTGGTCAAAGGTAAAAAATAGAAAAGGCTTTTCTATTAATCAGTGAATAGATTTCTATAGATTGATGGAATTATAAAATGATGCATTGCTTGCTCGAGCCCTCTCTTCAGACGTATGTAGGGTCTTGGAGTTGTGGTCATCAGCCCTACAACTCTTAGTATGTCAACCGGTTTCGGCGGTGCTTATAAATGGCCGCCTTCTTCAGGACAGAGAATCTTGCATTCTCAGTAACAATATAACTTCTTCAAAAATCTCCACATCTTGGAGGGTTGGAGAGATTCTTTGGGGTATTCCCACGGGCGTTCCAGCTTTTGTCTTGGTCCCTTTAGGGTTACAAAAGGTGAACAAAGGGGAATAGTGTAAGGGGAGTTTTTACTGGTTCAATTTTCTCTATGGGAATTTAGCATACTCAGTGATGGTGGTGTTATCTCAGATATCACTCGGTGTGCTCCGAACGTAGTGCTAATCTTGCTCGTTGCACCTATTCATTTGGTGACTTCCTGTATGGACCACCTATGAACAAGAGAATATGTGCTAATATGTAAAGCTCTGTGTCAGACTGTGTTGCAGATATAGCACAGATAGGGGCATACATATTTATAGTTAGTGCATTGCGGCACGTTACCTGTAGGGTAGGGATCCTTCCTAACAGGCTGTGTAGATGCTTGGTCTGAGTGCTGGTATCAATTGTAGCAAGTCCTCTTCTTTGTTCTGGGTCTTTTCTGTGAAATGGACACCATACAGGTCAGCTATTATATTTTCCAATATTCACAAAAAGAGGGTTTTAAATTTGCCATCTGGTTGTTGGCCAGCAAATAAATAAGTAAGTCATTCATAAGGGGAGAGAATGGATTGCTAATCAGGTTAATTATGCTGATGCCGCACTGTCTATTGGTCTTCCCAGTGGTGGTGACGTCCCTTTGTGAATTTTTGGGAGTGCGTAAAAAGCCAGACATTTAGGATGTTTTGGACATAAAAAGTCTGCTTCTTTGGCACTGATGTAGCCTTCTGCCGCTGCTTCTTCTATAATGGGGTTGATCAGGATCTTAGTCTTTCTGTTGGATCACTCCCCAGTTTCCGGTATGTGTTATGATCTTCAACTAGCGTGTTCACCATCTCGTCGCAAAGGGACGTCACCACCACCAGGAAGACCAATAGTATCCGGGATCGGCTCTATACTGGAACCCCAGTCACAATTTGCTGACTTTTTCCTGAAAAATGAGGTCCAAAAAATGCGATCTTACACGAAGGACACTACAGCAGTCCTCACATACCTTGATCATCTGAACCTGGCCAATCCAGACCTCTACATTGTAACTATGGACATAGAATCACTATGCTCCAGGATCCCCCAACAAGAGACACTGAGAGTTATAGAACAGGTCCAAACAGACAAAACAGGAACCCTGATATGCCTATTATTTTCATTCTACAACTAGCAGAAATTGCACTCACCAAAAATGGGCTTGTTTGTAATGACTCTATAGTCACACCCCAAGCTAGATTGCCAAAGGGTTTAACAAATGCTTATTTTAATGTTCTTAGAATCAAAGTTTTAAACTATATGTTTTAATATCTTTGTGAATAAAAACATATAAAATAAATGTTTGAATAGGGTAATACGTGTGTTATGTAATGTAGAAAATGGATTGTTAATAGGATGTATTTTAAAATTAGTATGAAATGAATGTAGAGATAATATTCTTGTATTCTTGAGAAGAGAAATTGTTTTATTGTGTGAAGCAGTGTATATTTTAATATATTCCCTATAAGTGCTAGGTTACATAAATGGTTCATGTACATTATTTTGAGTGTTAGGGAGTGTAGAAGGTCATGACTGTTTACATAGGAAACAAGTAAAAAGTAGGATGTAAATACAAACAAAATATAGAACAATGTTTGCACAATAAATGACATCTAACTACTAATACAAGTTTTAGGGAATCTTTTAGATATACTGTTTTTACTTGTTATTTGTGTAGGTGGTCAAAATAAGGACACACCCAATCTTTACAAAAAGTTTTCCAATTCAATTTAAAATGGAAACAGCTTACTTTAAGTGTTAGTTTGTTCAATGTTTAAAGATTTTCTATCTGCAGTGTGGAAGTTTTCAGAAAAGTCGCACAGTGTATTGAATAATTACACCGTGAATGTTTTTTATAGTAGTTTGTACAAAGTTGTCATGAGCTTTTTAATTGTGTAGCTGGCCAAAAAAAGGACACACACCAAATTAAAAAATAAGTATTGTAATGGCAATGTAGACATCATTATTATAATTTTATATGCAGTTTGATTTTATTAAAAAAGTATTCCACACGGCACACAACTAAATATGAAAATGGAAGTTTAAATAATTCCCAAAAAAGGAAGCACACCGATTTTACAAAAAGAATGGTAATGACGTTTGTTGGGCTCTTAGAGTAGATTTAGCTAAGTGTTAATGTGTTTACACACACAACAGTGTTTATTGTCTACCAATTGTTTGAAATATAGATATGACTATACTTTAAAAAGCTTTATACTCAAAATAATTTTACAATGTTTGCATTTCTTCATACATTAATGTGTAAAACTGAAGACATAGTTAGGTTAAATGACTTGTTTTCATGGTTAAGGTTGCATATATTAATCTGCATCTGTGTCATTATTTAATATTAAATAATGTTTCTAGAGCATTGTAACATTTCTTCATTGTAGTGAAATCTCTTTATAGGTGAATGATCTATTCAAATTGTGGGCAATTCTATTTCGAATTTGCTGATGCAAAACCAAGTTTGTAGTTACCTAAATGGTAAGTGTAGTTGAGGTAATCATACACCATTTATTTTGTCTATACTGCACTGTAGGTACCCTGTCTCTTTTAAAGTGTTATTCTTTTAATGTTGTTTCTCACACAATGTTTATGTTATACAATTGTTCAGATTTTCTTTTAACCTGTTGTGTAGATATACTTGGAAAAAGTGAATAGATGTGTTTATTTCTCTACAACAAGAAGTTTATTTCCTCTGCAGCATGATTAGTGAACAAAACCTTTTTTTTACCTTTCTTCTTCGCATACCTTTTTCCTTTGTCCTGTGCTATGTAGTTTGTCATTCTTTGATATGTTAGCTTGTTATATATTTTTTAAAGGTTTTTTGATGTTAAGTGGCAAAGTCTGTTTTGTGTTGTGTAATTTTACAATTTTTATTTTGCCTCCATGGTCCTGCATTTGAAAATGAACTTGACCTGCATTGCTGATGAGGTGGTGTGGGTGGCTTCGGCTTTACTGCCACAGAAGAAGCGATGTGCACGAAAAAACATAGCTGACAGTTGGTAATATTTCCATGGAAATCACCAACACAGCAAAAAGGAGATTGAGAAGGTCATGTGTAATTTCATCAGTAACATTTTGCACAAGCCGTCACAAAGCTTGGGGACATCCACAGTAATTTTACATTGTATCTGTGTTCATTGGAATGAAGTGGATGAATCTTGTAGCAAGTCTCATGTGAAACATAATGTGAAAGTACATGGAGCAAGATCAGCACAGCAGTATTTGTCATCTGTGCCATAGATTTCCAATTCCATCACCATCTATTATCGACAAACTAACACCCAACCTCAGTCCACCCTGCCTGCACTCAATCTTTCTGTTTTAGCATTAGGTGTAAAACATGTTACCGCTTGATCGAGTTGGGAGTTGGCACCATAGAAGCTTCGAGCAAGGCTCTTTTAGAACCCACAACCCCACACCCCCTCAAAAAAAACCTGTTTTGAACAAACTTGGTTTGCATATTTTGTTCAATTTTTAAAGTAGTTACACTTATATGTATTAATGAATAAAAATTATTGAAAATGTTACAATAACTGTTTACAAAGATACACTTGATTTACCTTAAAACAAAGTTTACAAGACGACTACCCACACATATATGTATATCTTCTTTTTAAATATATTTTTATAGCTGTGGCTACACGCCATACAATTTACTGGTGGCTGCTTGTTATCCGCTGCCACAGAGAGTGCCACTTATACCTGCAGATAAAAACCCGGCACATGGGGTGGGGTGGATGTAGGATAGCATCAAGTAAACATCCTCAGTCACTGCTGTTCCTAACAGCGATCCTCAGTACACCAATGACACCCATTTTTACATAGCCGCGGCTTTAGGATTGTTTTTTTAAAACTGAGTATGAAACATGAATGACGAAAGAGACAGTAGTGATAGAATGGTAATTAAAAGTAGTAATGCAAAGTACATGGTAATAAAGAGAGCCTGCCAAATGTGCTAAAATACTACAATCGGTGTACTCCAAAACAGTCCTTTTAAGGACTACCTATCACATATACATATAAAAGTACAATTTAATAACATCCATCACATATGACTACACAAGTACATATGTGAGGGATGAATACAATAAAAAAATATCCCAAAACATTTTCTAAGATAACTCTTCACTCATAGCCAAGGCTAGAGTTGATTGACTTTTGTTTCTAGCTGTTTTTACCATATGAAATTTTGGGGGATAATTCACATATATTTGTATACATATATACCTAACAGATCATTCTTAGAAAGGACTCATTCGGGTACGAACAGCGTTTTTTTTTGTGCAGATTGAGGCATATAGCCGCAGGCATGGTCCAATGAATACGCAGCTACGACCCTCCCCAGTCATTACTGTTGTTAGCCTGGCCTCTGAAATTCAAAACCCCATTTGGCTATACCATAGCCGCGGTAATTCCTTTATGTTTTTTAAACAAAATAAATTGTTCTATCTGTAAAAAAAAGAACATAATTAGTTAAAGAACACACACACACTTTAAGAAATACGATTTAATGCACACATTTTTATGACCCTCAAATCGTGTATGCAATGCATCACATGCACTCTAGAAGCTACAACATGTGTGCATACACCACTGTTGTTCTCTTTGCACATACTAATCATTGATTCATTGGGAAAAAAAATTAACTTGGATTAAAACAATAAGATAGTATTCAATCTGTCACTATAATAAATGAACAACAATACATAATAATACATACGTTATACATTGGTTGAGAATAAAACAGGGAAATTACTCTAGGTAGCTGCAATAGAATGAATGAGGTAGGGTAGGTAAACTTGGACAGCAAGAGACCATATGGTGGGATAAGTAAACTTCAAAACTGAGCTGCTGTGAGTGGCTTCAGCTTTATCTCCATACAAAAAGCAAGGTACACAAAACTTGTTTGCTAGCTGTTGACAATATTACCCAGTGAAGGACCAACACAGCAAAAAGGAGATAGAGAAATTGACATACACATTTTGTGCAAAACATTTACAGAGATGTCCTTCAAACAAGCCATCACATAGTTTAGGTACCTCATTGTTAATTCAACAATTTGTTTGCGTATATTGGAATAAAAACTGCGACTACAATAAACAAACAGTGATATATAAACTGGGTGAGAATAAACAAACAACATTATACAGTTGGTTCCAGGACAGCGGATGGGGAAGGTTAAGTAAACTTAGAGATCAAGAGAGAATAGGGTGGGACAAGTAAACTGGAGAACAAGTGATAGAAAACAATCACAAAGGTAAAAACACTAGTACTTTTCAAAAAATCATATGTTGTGGCAAAAAAGAAATGGAGAAAGTCCAATGCACCTTGTGCATATAGACAGCAAGATAGGGGCCTTCAAATGTTGCTGCAGCCTTTTTTTGACTTACATGTGGCCTTCCCTCTTCACTGGAACAGTGGTTGTGCACAATCAGCCTGCACACCTAACGGTGCTACCACCAACAGCCAGACACTTAAAACACCTGCGGCACTGCAGCACTCCATTTGATGAATCACAAAGGAGGCTTTTCATGAACTGACTACAGAAGTGTTGCTCGTATCTCCAGCAGTACCACTATGTTTTTACTATGGGTTGGCCATTCACAGGAGTTGACTGCACAACATCTAGTACAAGTTCACTGGGATGATGAGAATAATGCAGCTACAACAAAATACAACAAATAAGAGTACTGCATAGCTAAAAGTGCATTAAAATTGCAACAAATACAATGAAATACATCTTCAACCTCACTAACATGAATACAACAATGAAATGCCTGTATATAAATTCCATTGATTAACAAATCTTATTTTGTAGGTCCATGTTATTGAAAGTTAAATAATATATTAATTATACTTGCCACACAATCAGAGCAGATGAAAAACATGATCATGAATACCACTTGATAGTAGTGGTTAATGTAACTAACACAAACAACAAGGCAAATAAACCTTCAAATAAATAAATATTTATTAACACTTACTTTCAAATCAGCCACACTCCTGCCATGTGCAGTGGGAGTTCTGGAATCAAAAGGATGAAACTGCAGAACATGGTGGCTTTTATACTATCCAAAATGAATACCAAAAAAGAGGTCTATATACCAATACAATTACTAAAATGGTTGACACATTTTCTCTACAACCATTAACAAAGAGCTACACAAGCAGACCAGTAAAAACAGCCAATAACAATCAAACTCACAGAAATCTTTTTTTCCCCCAGCCAACGTATTTCATAACCACGGTTACTCGATGCAGCTGCAGAACTTGCTTTGTAGCCACGGCTACACTTAATTCTTTTGCAAATTCAAAAACAAACTGGGCCAACCTTCAAATCTTTAAATAAGACAAGGGAACACCTAAGCACATAAAATGACACACACAAATGAAAGTATGTGCTGTATCATCCAAATAACAATATGATTATTAAACAGAAAATGTATCGTTTAACAGCAGCACCTACAGGTACAACTATTTAAATGATGAAGCATTGACGCGCCTATGCACATGCTTTTTTATAGACATGATTATTGAAAAGCCCCTTCAAGGCCGTTTTGTATTTAGCCGCGGCTACACGAAAAAAGCTATCAGTAGAAAAATGTATTTACACTCCCTCAAGCTCCAAACAAGTGTTCCCAACATGCCTACCAGCCCCTTCCACTCTGATGATGATCGTTTTACCATTCTGACCTTGTTTTGAGAGATTTTACAATTAAATTGTTTGGATTGCAGGGAATGCATTGGTTCCAAGTTTTTCCAAAATTGTTCAGTTTAAAAAGTACAAAGCACCCAGAGATTACTAATTCATTGTGGAGGCAATGATTTGGGGAATGTATGAGGTGTGTCCCTTACTTTAATGATGAAACAAAACTTCGACAAACTAATGGAACTTTTTCATCAGCCAGTCTTTATCTTTTCCAATCTGACTCAAAAGCAAAAATGGAGATGCACCACCAAATTTAATGGTAACAATGAAAAATGATGGAGAAATGTTAATAAAGTAGTTTTGGCATTCATGAGAGACAGCAATCACTTATTGAATTCAAACAACAACATACAGTTCTACATGGCCAATTTTTGTTAACATGATGGAGTACACCTAACCGATGAAGGAAATATGGTGTTCCTTCCTAATATCCAAACAGTACTCCGAATGTGCTAAAATATTACACTCAGTGTACCCCATATATATATATATATATATATCTTGTTGTAACTGACGTTTCCGCAAGTAGGTGGAGGAGCACTCCTAAATTCACAGTGCAGTCGCAAATAAAAGCACACCGGCCAGAGAGTAAATTTCTTCGATCTTTATTTCCAACTTGTTAAAAGAATCCTGGCATATCCATGTGGAAAGAATGCAGAATCCAGCATCAGCCACGCACGTTGTGGCTCTCCCAAGAGTGAATGCCATAAAAAGTCTACGCGTTTCGCAGTCCACTGACCGCTTGTTCACAACTGATATACTATATAACACACAAATGCAATAAAATAATACCCAAAAACATGTTTTTACTGTGGTTAGAATTCATTGACTTATTATTGTTGCGGTTACAAATTGTTAGTTAAAGATGGGGGGCAAACATCAGGTTTCATATAATACAATAGAAGTTAAACGATCAATACAGTAAAAGACTGCTCATGTAGTTATCTAAGGTAGATGAAGACAAAGAAAGCAGAGTATAATACAGTGCAGTAAACTAGGTAGGGATACATTTAATAGGTACAATTACATAAGATATAATACCGTGGGTGAGAATACACACGCTGAATAAAATGCAATGTATGGGGTATCTAAAAGTAGAGTGGAAGGGCACTTGTTTATACAGATTTTTTTAAACAATGTTCTTCTTTTTTCTCCCACATGTAAGAAAGTCTGAAAACATACAGCCAAAATAGATGACTCCCAAATACCTACTCTGTCACTAACGATTGCCTTTGGCCTTGGCAGTGATTTTTCATTCCCAACATTACTATACCTATACAAATAACTTTTTAAAAGAAATAAAACACAGACACACCAAAATCTATATCTGCGGGCACGGAACTACTCAAACTCGCTACTTTGTGTAGTCTTATATAGCCTCAAATAAAGCCGTTAATATCAGAAAACACTGCTGAAAAAAATGCTTTGCTCCCCCCAGTCCTCCGACATGCATGGATTGCGAGTCAATGCTTCGGCCCAAGTTATTTTGGTCCAAATCCGTCCAGCTGTTTGGGCTGTGTGCTTTATCAAAAATGTACCTTGTTTCTCTATAGGAAAATGAATTTCGAAGTAGGCCACACTTTTGGAGAAAAAAAAATGTTTTGTCCTCTTAATAAAGTTTCTATTCTTTAACAAATCTGTACAAAACTTTGCAGTCTGGTGGGGGGGTGCGAGTCCTTAACCACTTTCGGAATTTCATCTCAAATCTGTTACTCAAATGAAAAGTTTTGAATGATAGAATTTTGAGGGGTTCCTATGGTAGTCCGACTCAGCTTAGCTATTGCTGCCTTAAAATATATATTATAGGGCGGAGGAAGCCAACCCTATAGTTAAGGTAAGTCAGAGACATACAGAAAACCCTCAAAATTCTACTGTTAATAACTTTTGATTCAAGTAACGGATTTGTCTGAAATGTTGAAATTGATTAAACATCTGCACCCCTCCCCACCCAGAGTGCAAAGTTTTGTAAAGATTAGTTAAAAAATAAAAAAGTTATTAAACATCCAAAACTGCGGCATACTTGCCATTCATGTTCCCATGGACAAAAAAGGTACATTTTTGCCAAAGCTACAGCCTAAACCGCTGGATGGATTTGGACAAGATCCAAAACAACTTGGGCACGTAGCATTGACTTGCGATCCATGTATTGTTTGGAGTTATTCAGTGCTTTATTTATTTTAGAATTTGACTGTGAAGGGGGTGCCCCTTCTCCAAAATTATAGTTATATCCGACATGGTGCATTGCCGGATCATGGTTTTCAGAAATGAAATGACTGCCATCTTATTTTTCTCTCAATGCAAGAGATATTTGCAGCTATAGCCGAGGTTATGGGAAAATAAAACGCAGTAAAAAGCATACAAAAGTCATCAGGGTAAAGGTGGGGGGATGGCTAGAAAGCACTGAGTGCCATTTTCGGAGTTGGAGGGGGTCCAGGGACAGAATTTGCAACAGAAAGCTTTCTGTAGCCTTGGCTATAGCCGCAAATAACCAACATCTGAAAGCAGACTGTGTCACAGAGCAGCGTGTGCTCTGATGTGAAAGAGAGAGGGCAGGGGAGATGAGGAGGCCATCTCAGGAGTCGGGGAGCTAGCAGAGATGAGGGGCGCACTTGGTGATGGCCTGGGGGGGGGGGGAGCGGAGCATTTTTTCCCCAGCTGTTTTACGGATATTCACTGCTATATCCGAGCTTACAAAATACTACAGATTACCACTGGTATCTGTAGTTGGGTACCTGCGGTTAAATTCTTTTAAATTTAAAGATATTTGTAGAACTATAGTCACATCCGGTGACTCAGTTGCCATACAGGTCTCCCATTCATGCATGCAGTAACCAGGACAGACTCTACTTAGATTCAAAGTGAGGAAGGGGCTAGCCTCCTCAGGCCATGTTGTCTGATAAATCAGTCAAACTTACAAGACCGCTTAGAGGAATGGGCCAGCCCATTTCTTGCTTTGAAGCTAAGCAGGGTAAGTCCCAATTACTGCATGGATGGGTGACCGAATGGGCATGTGATTTGTTTACTTTTTTAAACCATGCTACTGTCAGTCCTTGAAGGTTCTTAACACAGAGATACTTTTCTGCCCTTTGGTGAATTGCATTCTGTTACTTGTGGGAAAAAAGCTTTAGTTGCAGCGACGCTAAGGGGAGAACTTAATGCAACAAAATCCAGGAAATTCAGCTAAAGCCAATTTAAATTCATGCCCCCTTTTGGGCAGACTATGATCACATCACTGATGACATCACTAATTGCATTAAAACAGTAACTGGCATTAAGCATGGCCTTCATCCATGGTCAGTGTGCATGGCCAAATATATTTTAAGGTATGAATGGGGACTAGTCATAGCCTTCAGTTATGGAAAGTGGGCACAACTTTCACCCATGTGCACTGAACATTTTAAAATACTAACAGGCTACCAACCAAAGGTTTTGGTCTTTACCAGTGGATGCAGCAACAGTGTCCACTGTATATGATATACACTAAACAGGCACTAGCCATGGACTTTACCACAATGCTGGCCAGTGGCCGCAAACTTTGACTGTGGCCACTATATATTCTAACATATAAATGGGCCACTAGCCATGGCCTTTTCACCTTGATCATTTTGTACATCTGTTGGCCATGTCCACTGTACATTATTAAATAAGAAAATGCAATAAGGCCCATTGGCATGCAGCGCTTTATCAAAATTAAAATTAAATAAATAAATGGATAAATAAATAAGTGATGGCCTTTGGCCATGCCCACAGTGTATTACGCAACACTAACCAGCCACTAGCTATGGCCTTCAACCGTGCTCACTGTATATTGTCACTAACCAGTCACTAGCCATGGTCTACAATACAATGCTAGCCAGTAGTCAAGGCCTTTGGCTGTGCCGACTGTATATTCTGACATATTAATTGGCAATAGCTATGGCATTTAGCCATAGCCACTGACTGCAACTTTCAATGTTGTCCCACTGTATATTTTAAAACAGTGACAGGCTACTAGGCATGGCTTTTAACCATGCACATTGGCATTTTTGAACACTAAGCAAACCTATCTAGGACCTTTGGTGCTGGCCAGTGACCCCAGCCTATGTTTTGGCCAAGTCCTTGGCCTAAATTGTTATTAAGGTAATCAAAGTTTTCATGAACTAACTTATAAGTGATGTCATACTAATTCCATTATATATGTTATCAGTTATATACAATGCAATTAGTGTTGTCACCAGTGATGGCATCAGTGATGTGTAATGTCATCAGTGTTCCCATACAACATGTCATTAGTTATGTGATTAGGTCTATTTTTCTCTCTTATCTAAGTGCATGATTTGTACATGTTTTTAATATGTTTTTACATGGAAATTGATCTAAATTCATATATTTCATGATTGGGCGGTCTTTGGGATTCAGACCTTTGTCAAAGAAGTACAAGATATTCTGTTTAAACAAACCAAAATTATGTTGGTACCCCTGAAAACAGTATTTGAGGAAACTAATTTCCGTGAGGTCTAGGCTTCATGTTGCCTTATATCTTCCACCACACAGCTCAATGCACGGTTGTGCCTTGCTGCTGTTTCACACAATGCGGGGGGTAAGAATGGAAATGTTGGTAATAGAGGGAAGAGGAATGTGAGTCAGAGTAAGTTGACACTGTCCCATACTTGGCTGCAATTTCAATGTTTCGATGAATGACTCTATACACCTACCCAGGACTTATTGCACAAGATCGTAGAGTCATAGGTCAAGACTGTTCCTGTAAACCTGCAGTTGTCCCAGGTCTCGGCACGCAATGGAATTGATAGCAAACCAATACCATCAACATATTGGGAAAGGGAGCAATGGCAAAGAATATAGATTTGGCACTGGTTATATCAGCAATACTTCAGGACGGAAGATGTAGATATGTACAGTGGGCAACAGGTCCTCAGGATCTCTGAAAGATCACAGAGATGAATGTTGCTGTTATTGCTGAGATGGCAGGAGAAGGTTTTATGCTTGGATTAGGGCCTCACACAGTCCTCCATTGCCTCTATTCTTGCTGTCTTCTCTCCTCTCTCTTGACAGTCACCATTGCTTGAAAGGAGAGTTTCTTAATGAGCATGTTCAGTACACCTACCCCATACATGCATTGTGTGGTTCCTCTGGTCTGGCATTTTGTACCCTTCCATCAGGTGATCGACTGCACCTGTACTTAAGTTGCTGTAAACTTTCAGTCATTGCCATTTGTTGATTGAAGCATTTGTCTACCTTACCCTGCTAATGTTTTAATTATTGTTTAAGGTACATTTGTTGGGGTTACTGAGCCACACATTTGTTATGTTATGTTATATTAAAGGATATTTCTACTGCACACTATCACCATTGGAGTGGTCCCCCGGTGGATCTGACAAGCAAGAGGGTATGATTGAGTGGGAAAAGGCTCAGGAGAGCTGTAATGTGCTGTTGGCAGCTTCATTTCGGTTTACAATGTTCGCTGAATCTGATTTTGGTTGGTAGCTCTTGTGTACTGTTGCCCAAGGATATGTGTGGTTTGTTTTGTTGTTGTGGTGTGGTGAAGTGTGTGTGGTTTGTTTGTATAGGTATGGTTGTGTTATGTTTTAGAATTTGAGAGGTGTGAGCAGAGGGATGAGATTTTTTGTGGGGTTCGGTTAGTTGTGGCCCTCCATCGTACCTCCTGATATTTGTCCATGCTAATGTTACATATTGTGGTGATCTCGGGGGGATGGCAGGGTCTTCCTCCTTTGACCTGTGTACAGTTTGGGGTTGTCTGCAGGGCTATCTGGAGGCAGTGCCTCCGTCCCCCCTCCACCCAGTGTCCTGGATGGTTTATTTCTGCACTCATTTTGCACTTAGGCCAATGCTGGTGCACACCTGCCACTTCTTTCCTCAGCTCCCTTTGGGGTGCACTGGGGAGGCACAGCCAATAGGAACTTTTCCTTGTGCTCTCTATGTACCTGGTCACTGTGCTTTTATGTTCACTCGCCACTCCTTCTCTTTTGACTCTTATCCCCTCCGTCTGTCATTCAACCTGGGGCGCTCACATCTCCCTATTTAGATTCCATTTGGGCCCACCATGGGGACCTGGATTTCCTTCCAATTCGGAAGTGTCTCCAACTCCCAGCACTTGTCATGGTATGCTTTAACCCTCTGTCTTGTGAGGTGTTTCTTCATCCCAAGGGGTGTGGGTGTTGCTCATTCGTCTGCATCCACATTTTTGCAGCTAGGCAAGAGAATGCTAATCCACCAAGGTGTTTCCTTGTGTACTGTTTTGGTTCCAGGAGGATGTCGTTGTGGGATCTGAGTGTTATGGCCGGCTAGTAAATGTTGATTTTTTTGGGTAGGAATTCTTCTCCTTGGCCGTGAATTGCTCTGTGTTTTATGCACATTGTTTTGAATGTGATTTGTTTTTTGACTGGAAGCCAGTGTAACATCTTTAGCGCAGGAGTGATGTGGTCTATTCGTGATAGGAGGAGTCTGGCCGCTGTGTTCTGTATATTTTGCAGTTTATTCAATAGATAGTTGGTATTATGAGGTATAAGCTGTTGCCGCAGTCTATCCTGGACATGATGAGGGAATTGATGGCTAGTGTTTTGCATGTAAAGGAGAGAAATGGTAGGTTCTTTTTGATGGTGTGTAGATGGAAGAAGCATTTCTTGATTTTTGCGTTTACTTGCAGTTCAAATATTATTTTGTTGTCCATTAGGATTCTAAAGTTCTTGACTATTTTTTATGGTGTGGGCACTATTCCTAGTTTTGCTGGCCGTGGGATGTAGTGGTTGCTTGCCTAACTAGTTTTTGGATATGATCATGATTTCTGTCTTCGCTGTGTTGAGTTTGAGGCTGTTTGTGTTCATCCAGTTGTAGAGTTCTTTCAGACAGTCCAGTAGCATAGTGTTCTCCTCTTGTACATCTTCGATTTTGATTTGGGTGTTATCTGCATAGCAGGTGAGGCCATGCCTTTTGATGAGGCTGATTAGTGGGGTCAAATAGATGTTGAAGAGGAGTGGGAACAGTGAGGATCCTTGCGATATTCCACAGGTGGTGTCTTGCAGTGCTGATTTGAATGGTTTTATCCAAACTGTTTCCTGTTTCTATTCATTCAGATAGGAATGATTTAATCCAGGCCAGTGCTGTGTCAATGATCCCTGTTTTTTCACCTGTTCTAATTAGGATGTTGTGGTTGACTGTGTCGAACGCTGCATAGATTTCAAGTAGTATAAATGCAGAGTTTGTGTTGGAATCTGCATTGGTCTTTAGCATGAGTCAATGTCATTTTATTGTGCAATGTGCAATGTGCCATTGTTTCCTTATGTGGGAGACTTTACCACAACCCTTTTTGCTAGACTGACATTTTGGCAATATTTTTGTTGGTTTTCATGATGTTTCCAAATTCACAGCGTAAATGAATAATTTATATAATGCATGCAGTTTTTAGCAAACACTGCATGCAATTTCTGTCTATTCTTCTGCTAAATGCTGCATCTGATGAACAACTTGTAATCTTGTAGTGGGTAAAACCTGCTTATAATCCAAATGCACCTGTAATTACTATTAACTGAAAACTCATACTGAAGACCTTAATGTATATAGTGAGAGTGAGGACAGAGTCCGATGAGAGATATGACACTCTATTAGCACCTTCATCTTTTGTTTCATTTGGCCTTTGGGGTTTGTGTTGTCTCCCTGAGTAAGTGCATCCAGAACCTTAGCATTCTATCTGAATACATGGCCTGATTATGAGGTCAAATTAGTAACACAGTTACATTGTGCTACTGCCACCTCAAATTGCTATGCAACATTAGCTGCTATCCTTCTGAAACCCACCAGGATGCTCAAATGAGGTCATTTATTTATGTATTTATTAATTTATTTGTAGAGCGTTTAAGCACATGGGTGTCAAAGTGATTTTACACATTAGACAATAATAAGACTAACACGGCTCAAAATAAACACAACAAAGAAGGGACATGAAGATTATGTACAGTGTTTACTGAAGAGATATGGTTTCAGATGTTTTTTTTAAACAAGTTTAGAATCAAAGCGCAATCAGTGTGGTAGCATGCTCCACTAGTCTGATGTTTGGAGAGATCTGCCCCCAGTGAGATAATGCTTGTAGTGTTTATTGGTTAGGAGTTATTGTGTACTTGAACAGAGGCAGCATGTTTGTTTAAAGGATCGTAATCAAGACTTAAGATATGATGGCACATCACCATAAATACATTTGTGGGTGATAGTCATTGTTTTATACTTTATTATCTGAGCAACTGCAACGGGGTAGAATTTTCAACATTGGAGCTTTATCGGACCTTCTGGGAATGTTGGCCATGATTTTAGCAGCCACATTTTGCATCACTACAGACCTTGCAATCTCGTACATCGACAATTTAGTCCCAATGAGGGCTATTGAGGCAGCATTGTAATCAAAGATAAATGGTCTTCTATAGCAAAGCATACACAGGTAATAGTGACTGGAACTAACAGTGGCTGATGCTCGGGCTTCCATATGTATCTCAGTATTGATTTAGATTCCCAGGGATTTAGCTTTCCTCTGTTTTGGGAGGGAATGAGTATTTATACACATGAAGTCATATGAGATAACAAGTTCATGATAGTATTAGAGGCCGCCAACAGAAGTGATCATTCAGGCACTGCTAATTGTCTCTCATTCAAAAATGTATGATATTAAAGATGTTGTTAATATGATTAGTGTCTGTAATAAAGTTGCCAGATAGATTAAACACCAGCTGGATATCGTCAGCATAATTTTGAAAACCAGGCCGTCCTCATAAAAAATAACTAATCCAACTTACTGCAACATGATCAGGTTTAAGGTCCTGTGTAAGTTGTGACAGAAATAAATGAGCATGTCAAACACCACTGAAAGATCCAAGAACATCAAAAAGCCAGCTTTGCCCTCACCCAGAATATCAAAAAATGCTGGACTGGAGGTCAAATATAGTATAGAGGTCTCTGTGCTATGCGCTGGTAGAAATCCTGATTGGTGAGTACCAAGTAGGTTTTGAGTGATGACAAAGTGCTGTAGCTGTGAGTAAGCGATTGTGGCCAACATTTTAAGAAGGAAACTGAGATTTGTGATAGGCCAATAGTTACCAAGCTCCAAAGAAGTCTTTTTTCAAATAGGGGCAATACAGGTCTCCTTCATAGAATCTGGCATAAGGCCAGTAGAAAAGGCCTCATTGACTATTACAATAATGGCTTGTTCTAAATGTGGGGCACAGTCTTTGATGACTGCCATGTCATATATCATTTGCAAAATCAGTAGCTTTAATTAACTGTATAATTTTAGAGACTTCTTCAATGGACACAGGGGGAAATGTAATCTGCAGAAAAGAATGGTCTATAGCTGTCAAGGGTCCCGGTGAGAGCCCTGGAGGTTTAGAGGGATCATCAGGTGGCCATCTAGAAGGTGATTGGCAGAAACAGTCCTAATCTTGGCTATTTTGTCATCAAGATATGCCATATGTTTATTGCACCACTCAGAAGAGGCAGAGGGGCCAGTAGCTATAATGTGACTTTTCTCAAGGATGCGTGGTCCGCTAAAATGTTCTTTAGTCACGTTTTTCAGAGTGGAGATTTTGCCATTATGAAACTCCTTCTTGGAGGCAATAAGAGCTAACCTATTTTGAGCCTGTGCATTAGGCCACTCTATTTTATGCTCTTCGCGGCCAAACTTACCCCACTTTCTTTCCTTTCAGATTTCCATTTGATCACACGAAGATCTCTAACCATGTGTCTGTCAGTAGCTGGACTTACTGAACTTTAACGGCTTTTGCCTTAAGAGGGAAGACAGCATCCAAGGCTGACTTTAATGAAGCAGGGTAGAGGTGGACTTTTTATTCTAAAGATATTCCATAGAAAGAGTTTACTAATAATGGGCTAAGCATGGCTTGGGGAGTGATCTAACTGTATTGCAACATTGTGGATGCGTTTGTGGGAGTCACATTAATGTTACTAAGCATTAGTAGACAAGAAAAAACTGTGTAATGATCTAACCATGGATAAGTAGTGGAAGTAATGTTGGAGATAACGTTATTGATAGCAACTATCCAGTCAATAGTGCAACCCTTCTCATGCATGGGGCCTCTGACTAATTGAGACGAATGTAACTCAGTGAGAGAGGGTAAGCAGTCAAATGCCTCCCTATCATTATGGTCTGAGCATCCTATGTTGAGATCCTCCAGGATAATGTAAATGAATGTATTAATCAAGAATGTCTGAGGTGCCAGAAATGAGAAACAGACACAGATGATTCATGGTAGTCGTTTTAGACTTTTAATGAAATAACAAAAGGGTTGGAAAATGCCTAACTGTCCCTAATCTAGGAGGTATCTCCCTTCCTCAAGAAAAAAACGTCCTGTGCCTGAAATCCTATCTTAGCCCTCACATTTTAAAACAAACTCTAAGGATATTATATTTTGCTTACAAAGTGCACAAATGTTCAAGCTCAACAAAATAAAAGTTCAAAGAATAACCGCATTCTTTATAGTTCAAGAGGATAACTACCTCCTCCTGTGCTGCATTTCACTCTGGGGGAAATTATTCCCTTCCCCATGTGTTTTCCACATTTAATACAATTTCAAATCTTAAGGGAATGAGTCTTCCTTAGAATTCTTCTTTCAAAATAACACAACTTGGGTCCAGGTCATAGACTTGCAAGACACATGGTATACTCCCCTGCCGGGCATTCTTGTACAGCACAATTTGAGTGCAGGTTCCAGCCTCACAAAACACCTGGTATACTCTCCTGCCAGGTTCTCTAATACAGCACAATTCTTTATGGTGCGGACTGCAGATCTGCTCTTCACCTTGTATACTCTCCTGCCAGGACTTTATGGTATCCCTACAAAATATCCTGACCAAAAATATCGCCATACATATGGCTGTTTGTCTTGCCATAGGCACTATTTTTGGGAAGGATGTTTTGTGGGAGCGGGAGTTGCAGGGGTGTCCCACGCACATTTTAAAATAATGCAGGGGTTGCAGTGGTGTCCCCCGCAAAAATATGGCAATATTTTTGTATCGCAATATTTATGTGGGGATATTAACACATGGAACCGACTTTTTGTTCTAATCTCTCTTTCTTACTTTAGTACAAGGGGGCATGGGGCTTACCCAAGATACTTTATGGCAAAGTACTTTGACAATAAAGATGACACTGATTCCAATGAGGATTATCCTCTTTACCCTCTCTAGGCAACCAATTCACTATTTCAGTGTATCTTTGCCTTATCTTCAGAATTCCCTTTACCATTTAGGTTCACCAACATCATCTGCATTCTCTCGCTGCATTTGCACAGCTTTAGGTACTCGTCTCAGTATTCGCTGAACTCAAGCAGCTTTACCCAGTCATCAGCATGGAGTGTTCTAGCTCCTCCCATTGGACTGAAGCTTGTCCTGTCTTCCAGTTTCCACCACAAATTCTTTCTTATTTGGGCATCTCCATACTGCTTCCCAATGCAGCATTCTGGAACTCGACATTCCATTTCTCTTCTCGCTGCAATGTTCTGCAGCCACATCTCTCAGTCCAATCTTCTTTGTGGTTGTCCTGACCAGCTAGTAGTGCCTGGGTCGGCTCCCTATCTCGCTGACACCACTTTCCTGCCTTTGGAATTTGTTCCCAGACTAGGATGCCGTCTGGTCTGCACTGCATCCTGCGCCTCTTGACGGTATCCAAGACAGTGCTTGGAAAAGGAAGGTCTCTCCATTTTCTCACAGTAGCAGACTAAAACACCAGCCTCAAGACTTTAAGGTGTCTTGGACCAATCACATTCTTCAGAAAACTAGACTACACATTGTGGTTCACAATCTTGCTCATTGCAGTCTGCTTCCTCGTCTCAGTACATGTTGTTTCACAAGGTGGACAAAGTTCATCATGTCTGTCAGCAGCTTTTACAGGATGCTGAGAGGGCTTTTCACAATATGCCACTGAGGCATGGAGAATGCAGGGGATATCCCTAAAAGGAAAGTGGGAATACCATGTCTCATCTCATGATGCCTGTCCATCCCTCTGAGGGTTGCCTCCCCTCATTTGACCTTGCATAGCCACCTTTAGGGTCAGGATCAGTTAGCAGCTGCCATCCCCTGGCCACATGAGGAGAGGATACTTCTGGGACAGGAGCGATGCCATTATCAGATTCATCACAAAGGGTACTATAGTTTCAATCAGTAGGTTTTTAAACTCAGGCAGGAGAATCATATATGCATGAGCATTTGTATGTCACATTAGGATGTACCAAGAGTTTCCTGTGCAGAATTCCACACCCAGATATTGGGTAACAATCGAATGAGTGAATTTTACGATCTTTGGAGGAAATAATAGCCACTCCTCCTTCTACCCAGTCTGGTCGATTTTTATGTATAATCAGGTGAGATTCTGGAAGTGCTAAAGATAGAGAGGGGCCAGCATCTGGATGCAGCCATCTCTCTGTTAAAAACATAATGTCAATTCCAAATTCCCAGATGAGATTGGTCACCTCAGTGAAACGTTTCACAAGGGTCGATGTGTTCAAAATCTCACATTTTATGGAGGGACAATTATGCATTTTTTGATCAAGCTTAGAGAGAATGTTTGAAGAAGAAGGCTCTGAAGTGTCAACTACAGGAGCCTCTAGAAAGACAGGCATGAAAGGCTCAGTATTATCAACTGTAGAGGTGGCCATGTAAGTTTGTCTAGTAATGACTGTATCAGATTGATGTAGTGTTTTAACATCAAATGATAACGCAGAGTCTGTAGATAGATTATAATTAGATGTGTGGTCTATGATAGTAGTTGCTGATATGGGTGTTCCCATTGATGGTGTGGAAAGCCTAATATTTGATACCGGATTTAAGATAAGTGAGGACTGATCATGTGCAGTCTTTAAAAGGTGCGCTGTGTACAATGGTGCGTCAATCAAGGGTAACTTGATAGTAGATATGGATGTAGACACTGGCATCACAGAAGGACACACAGCTTCAGCAGGTGTGCAATCCAAGCACATGTCAACATACCACGAGAGGCTAGCCTGGCTCTGTTCTTTCTGCCTAGCTATCAAGTCTTCCCGTGCCCTGGATCAGGCATGATGATGAGTAATATGAAGAAAAAGACAGGATCCTTGAAACTACTAACACACTGACCCATCCGACAGTGTCCAAGCACGGAGCAGTGAGAGACTGTTGGTACCGCAAGGGAGACCTCACTAGAGGGAAGGATGCTACTATGACCGGTGTTCAAGCAGCACCCTGCACAGACGGCTGCTTGCAACACCACCGGGGATCTTCTCCAAACTGGACAATGAAACACTCTCTAAATGTGCATAGCACTATCTTCAAAACCATGCTTTAGTGTCTTCTGGACCATCTGTAACATCAATACTTGGAATGACATCTCCAAATAAATGGAGCAAATCTATAGGTTTTCAAAGCCATCCTATATAATTTTCAAAATCCTCTGCCTTTCCTATAATTCCATTGAGCACACCAGCCCAGCCAACCTACACTCTCTTACCAAGATTCACCAACCATCAAGAACTCTTTGACCCTCCAGCTCCATGATCCTCACTGTGTGAAGCAATACAAAGCAATGCATGGGAGTCCACCTTTTCACAGGGACAATCTGACAATTCTGGAGCTCTTTTCCCAACAATCCTTGTCATGTAGACACGTACTCCACTCTCAGAGCCACGCTAAAGAACCCACCTGTTATGCCTGGTACCTTAAGCTGCTTTTTAAGACTACCATCCTTTTCAGTCCTCTTTTTCTTGTGTTTGTCAATTCCCCTTTCCCCACTATCAGCTTGCATTGTATTCATTCAAGCAGCATTTCCCGGCATGACTGAACGTACTTCATACAAAAAAAAAATAATATAAACAAAGCACTGGTAGACAAAGGGATTTCTGTTCGATTGAGCAGCTCTGCGTCACTGGGCTGTACCTCCACACTTGAAATGATGGAAACAAAAAGGAGCAGGATTGTATGGCTTAAAAACCTACTTCATCAGATGATTGGCCAGGTCTGGGATACATTCATTCAGCTGTCATAGGGAACCAGGTAAAACCCCCACAGAGAGGCTTTGAAGCTCTACAACATAGCCTACTGCATGCTGAACCTCACACACACACACTGTATTGCGGATGGGCAATGCCACCACCCCTCTTGTAACAGCACCATAGCCCACTGCCAGCTCTAGCTAAGGCAGAGTATATTTTCTGTTCCTGCCCTTGCTCATAACCTAACACAACAGTATAGAGACTCTGCTTATAGGAGTGCACCGGATCACACACAATCACCCCATTTAGAGACTTATGGCACATTGAACATATCTACCTAATTGCCACTGGCACATTTCACAACACCGTAGACAAACATGATTAGGCAAACCATGTGGCAGTAGACAAGTGCTCACAGAGTGGAATGCTGTCTTCCATCATAGAGAAGGCAGTTTGCTTCTGTAGAGTGAAGGGTCATCCATTTTATTATTGACAATAATATGCTGGGACCATGCAGAAGTGTACCGTTGATAATATGGTTTTATTTATTTTTATTTTTAAAGGACACTGGTGCATCACCTGGTGAAATGTGGGCCTCATAGTTGAAGTGGTTCAGCTTCCAGCATCTGTCGTTTTTTCACTGAATTTCTAGGGTTTATATACATCAGATTGTTTCACCTTAACGATGCTTTAACTAAAGTTCATTCAATAAATGTAAAGGGTTTAGTTGCGATGAATGCATTCAGCTTAACTGTCCCATAACTAAAAAAAATTCTCTGAATTTCAAGTGTTTTTTATGCTATATTTCCCACCACGTGTAATTCTGTATTTTTCTGCTAACATAACTGTGGGGACTGTGATGTGGAAGAGTGAGGCGGTGGTAGTGAGGGACTGGGAGAAGGAAGAATGAGTTGGTTGTAGTGGGGTACTGTCACAAGGAAGAGTGAGTTGGTGTAAGTGGGGTACTGCAATGAGATAGAGTTATGTGGTGGCAGGGGGGACTGTGACAAGGAAGAGTGAGTAGGTACTATGGGGAAACTGTGAAGAGAAAGAGTGAGCTGGGGTAGTTGGGAACAGTGACAAGGAAGAGTGAAGTGGTGGTTGTGGAGTACTGTGGTGACAAGAGTGATGTGGGGTATTTGGGGAATGTGAAGAGGCAGAGTGAGGCGGTGGTAGTGAGGGACTGTGATGAGGAAGAGTGAGTTGGTGGTGGTGGGGTACTGTAATGAGGAATAGTGAGTGTTATGTTATGTTATGTTATGTTATGTTATGTTATGTTATGTTATGTATTGATGATATATGCTAAGCACTGGTGCCATTTGCATGGTCTCCAGTCGCTCAAGTGGCCCTGGAGGAAAAGTGGGTGGGATTGGTTAGTGGTGGAAGAGGGATATAATAGAGGTTTTGCTCTTCTGTTGATGCAAGCAGAACCAGGAGAAACTGGTGTATGTGCATATGAGCTTTCTACCTGTGCCTTATTGTGTGCACTAGGCTTTTTGTGTCGAGCAGAGTAACGTTAAGTGTCTGTTTTGTATGTTGTTTGCAACTATTTGCTTTTGTTACGTGGTTGGAAGTGGGTGTGCAGTGTTGAGTTGTTTGGTGTGTAGTTTTGCTGGCCCTTTTTGGGTGTGTATAGTACGTTAGAGGTATGCAGGTGTTGAAAAGAGGAAGGGGTGGTACGTTGGTTTCTGTTTGGCTCTGGGTGTATTGTGGTTTATCAATGGTTCGTTAATCTGTCTTGTTACATGTTTGCTTTGATCCCAGAGTATGGCTTGTGAGAGTTTGTGTTTTTATGCTTGTCCCGATGAGTTGAACAGCCATGTGTTCAGTCATTTTCTGCAAGTTTGGTGGTCTTCCATCATTCTTATTTCCTTCGGTACAGAGTACCAT
Organism: Ambystoma mexicanum; assembly: GCF_040938575.1. Taxonomy (NCBI): domain Eukaryota; kingdom Metazoa; phylum Chordata; class Amphibia; order Caudata; family Ambystomatidae; genus Ambystoma; species Ambystoma mexicanum. Next base: position 564,158,947 of record NC_090937.1, on the reverse strand, counting down.
AGTTTAGCTTTAAAATGGGAGAATGCAGTTCCTCCAAATGTCTTTTCATGTTGATTTTTGTTTGTATTTGGATGTCATTTCTCGATCTTAGCTTTCTTCCTGGTTGGTAACAGTTGATTTTAGATTGGAGAAATTTGGCTCAATGTCTGTTTAGTGATTTGTGGGCGATGCAGAGGGATTTGAAGATGATGCATTTTTTACTAAGTTAGTGTAGACTTCTCAGGGCTGGGGTGATGTTGTCTCTTCTATTTAGTCTCAGGATGAGTCTTGCTGCTGTATTTAGGATGCGTTGTTATTTTTTCTGAAGGGTTCTGGCATTGCAAGGTAGAACTGTTTGTGCAGTCCGGTCTTGATACACAAAAAGGTATGGGAGCCCCTCTACCGAGACCAAACATGGCCAAATAACCTATTCTATGGGAAGGTGTCCACTCGGGTCTACAACCACGTTTTAGCTCACTGTACCTTTCACAGAGCAGAAATATTCATTTACATATCAATCTGGTCCCACCGACTTAGGTACTCCAGCATCGGAATTCTAGGCAATGCTCCTCTGAACAAGTGTACCAACAATAACCTCAGACACATGTTTCAGCCTAGTCAGGTCTCATCAGTGAATTGAAACTGGGCCTTTCTAAGCACACTGAGCAAGGGGTACACATGTGGATTACCCTGGGTAACTTAGGGTGAAGCAAGTTCTGGGAGCCCCCTCTGCTGAGAACAAAAACAGCCAAATAAACTGTTCTATGGGAAGGTGCCCACTCAGGAGGGAATACAACCACATTATATCTCACTGTACACAGAGGAGACATTTTACCATTTGCACATCTGTCTGGTCCCACCCACTTAGTCAGTCCAGCACCAAAATGCTGGGCAATTCGAGTATCAACAAGAGTACCAACAGCAACGCCAGACACATGTTTTGGCAGAGTTAGGCCTCATCAATGAGGCGAAGCTGTGCCTCACTGATGAGAACAGTGAATTGGAGTTAGTGTGGGACTGTGACAAAGAACAGTGAGATGGCAGTAGTAGAGGACTGTGATGAGGAATAGTGAGGTGGTGATAGTGGGGTACTGTGATGAGGAGGAGTGATGTGGTGGTAGTGGGGGACTGTGTGGTGAGGAAGGGTGATGTGGTCATAGGGGAGGACTGTGAGGAAGAAGGGCAAGATGGGTTTAGCCGGGGACTGTGAAGAGGAATACTGCAGTTGTATAGAGGAGGATTGTGATAAGGAACAGTGAGTTAGGGTACTTGGGGGCTGTGACCAGAAAGAGCTAAGTGAAGTTAGTGGGGGACTGTGACAAAGAAGAGTGAGCTTAGGTAGTGGGGGACTGTGATGTGGAAGAGTGTGATGGTAGAAGTGGGGCACTGTGATGAGAAAGAGTGAGGCGGAGTTAGTCGGCACTGTGATAAAAAAGAGTGAGGTAGAGTTAGTGGGGCACTGTCACGAACAAGAGTGAGGTGGATTTAATGGGGGCTGTGATGTGCAAGCGTGAGCTGGAGTTAGTGCAGCACTTTGACAAAGAACAGTAAAGTGGAGCTAGTGGGGCACTATGATGAAGAAGAGTGAGGTGGAGTTAGTGGTGACTGTGGCAAAGAAGAGTGAAGTGGAGTTAGTGGGGGACTGTGCTGAACAAGAGTGAGTTGGCAGTAGTGGAGGACTGTGATGAGGAATAGTGAGGTGGTGATAGTGGGGGACAATGATGAGGAAGAGTGGCATGGTGATAGTGGGGGACTTTGTGATGAGGAAGATTGACATGTTGATAGGGGAGGGCTGTGATGAGGAAGAACAAGGTTGGTTTAATGGGGGACTGTGGAAAGGAATACTGAAGGTGTGCAGATGGGAGCTGTGACAAGGAAGAGTGAGGTGGTAGTAGTGGGGGACTGTGATGAAAAAGAGTGAAATAGGGTACTTGGGGACTGTGATCAGGCAAAGTTTGGGTGGGGTAGTGTAATTGAGAATATACTGTGATAAGGAAGAGTGGGGTGTAGCAAGAATGTCCTCTTTTTTGTGTCCACTAGATAAGAAGGATTAGTAATGGTGTAGTGTTATGAGGACAAGTGAGGTAGGGTTAGTGGGGAAATGAAGACTGAAGTTGTGTAGTGGGGGACTGTGATGAGGTAGAGTGAGGTGGTTTTGTTTCGAACTGTGATGAGAAAGAGGGAGCTGCAGTAGTTGGGGACTCTGAAGAGGAAGAGTGAGGTGGTGGAAGAGAGGGACTATGATGAGGAAGATTGAGTTGGTGCTAGTGGGGTACTGTCAGCAGGAAGAGTGAGTTGGTGGATTTGGGGAAATGCTATGAGAAAGAGCAATGCAGTGGCAATGGGGGACTGTGATGAGGAAGAGTGAAGTGGTTGTAGTGGAGACCTGTGAGGATAAAGGTGGATTTAGTGGGGGACTGTGGCAAGGAAGACTGAAGTTGTATAGCTGGGGACTGTGATGAAGAAGAATGAGGTGGAGTTAGTGCAGGGCTGTGATGAAGAAGAGTGAAGTGTAGTTAGGGGGACACTGTGATGAAACAGAGTGAGGCGGAGTTAGTGGGGGACTGTGACAAGGAAGAGTGAGTTAGGATAGCTGGGGCCTCTGATAAGGAAGAGTGAGATGGAATCAGTGTGGAACTGTAATGTGGGTGACTAAATCATGGCATAGTTTGGCTAGAAAATACTCCCATGTGAACTGTCCAACGTGCAGATAGGTATGGGACAGGATCCCAGCTATTTTAGTGGATTGCTAATAGACTCATTGTAGTGGCAGGGACAGCTTCCCTCTATTCTTCTATTAGATAGGCGGTGCACCGCCTCTCATCTAGGGATAGCACACCCCACAGGGATAGGGTGCTTTTGGGTAGGGCTAGTGTGTAGTGGACCCATTAATTGGTTAACAGACAAAAGTAAATAGTGATGTGTACTTGTCTCTGTTTTTGTGTGTGATACCATAGTGAATATTTAACAGGCAGGTCTATACCCCTTTGAGGTGTAGACATGTAATTAATTTTTCCCTGTAGTGGCCTGTAGACTGTGGGGAGGAACAGTGAGTTGGTCCATCCTCATATGCATCTGCATTGAAAACATTACAGACATTATTCAAAGTCCCTATTTGAAGTTCTTATGTTAAAGCTCTTAACAGCCAAACCTAAAATCTACTGGACTGAGTGCTTTGTGCCTGAATCATTTCTTATTTGGCACAACAAACACCCTTTTTGAGCCTTTATTTCTTTTGAACCATAACACAGATGTGCACAACATTTTCCAGGTCCAACTCTAGTTTGTAAAATTTCGTTCTGATCCGTCCTATGGCTCAAAATGTATTGGCATAGAATGTTCGCATTTCCTATGGATAAGAGGGTTCAACTTATCTATGATATGATATGATATTGCATATTGATATTGATTTATAAAGCACCTGTACACAAGTGTTTCAAGGTGCGACGACGCAGGGGAGGGAAAACAGTGGAAAGACAGACAACGATCCCACAAGGCCAAGTGTCAATCAGATCGCGCAAGTGCAAGGGTAGGGAGAGAGGGAAAAGTGCCTGGGGGAAGGGAGAGGGGGAAGTGCAGTACATGCACATATATAAATGCAAAATAACATAACAGCATACAGGAATAAATACGATGGTAAAGCAGCCTGTTGGTGGCAAGGGCAGACTAGAGCAGACAAGTGCTGGTGGGGGGGACTGTAGGGATACAGAAACAGTCCTTAAGTGCAGGGGTTTCCAGGGAGGCAGGGCAGAGTCAAGGGTGGGATCTGGCACCCAGGTCAGAAGGGTGTCCAGGTAACCAGTGCAGATTCGGCAGGGAAATTCAGCAGGGGAGAGAGGCAGAGAAAGCAGAAGCAAAGAGGAAGGTTTTGAGGTGCTTCCGGAACCGGAGATGGTTCTCCTCAAGTTTCAGGGAGGCAGGAAGGCTGTTCCATAGGGAGGCCCCTGCCGAAGAGAGAGATCGACCACCAACTCGTTGCTTGGAGAAGCGGCTGACAATGAGGGATTTGGAGGCAGATGAGCGAAGAGGCCGGGAAGGAAGGTATTTAGGAAGAGAGAGTGGAAGGTAAAGCGGCCCCAGGCCCCAGAAGGCCTTGTGGATAATGCAGGGGGTTTTGAACTTAATCCTTGCAGCCACTGGGAGCCAGTGCAGAGATTTCAGTCGTGGAGAGTTACGATCCCAGGGCTTGAGGCCAAGGACAAGTCTCGCAGTCCTGTTTTGGATAAGTTGCAGAGGGCGGAGAGTAGAGTCAGGAAGGTTTAGATAGAGGCTGTTGCAGTAGTCCTGCTTAGAGAGAACCAGGGCTCTAGAGACAGTGAGCTTCTGGGGGAAGGAGAGGAGAGGAAGAATACCTCTGAGGAGATGCAGCTGGTAGTGTGACTTCTTAGAGATGTCGGAGATGTGAGGAGAGAAGGAGAGTGTGGAGTTGAAGATGACCCAGAGGTTTTTAGCCTTGCAGGTAGGAGCAGGAAGAGGGCCAAGAGAGGCCGGCCAGAGAGCTGCAGGGAAGAAGGGAGGGGTGTGCCGATGAGTAGAATCTCGGTCTTAGTGGCATTAAGGCAGAGGTCATTTGCGGCACACAACTCTTGGATAGCAGACAGACAGTCAGCGATGAGGGAAGGAGAGTAGGAGGCCGAGGGTAGCCCAAGCATGAGCTGGGTATCATCCGCATAGCACTGAAAGTAGGGGCCGAGAGCGGCGATGCGGTGGGCAAGGAGTGGAAAGAAGACAGCCATGCCAGAGCCTGTCCTGTGAAACCCAGGTTATCACGGAGACGGATGAGCAGGATGACGTGGTTGACAGTGTCAAAGGCAGAGGAGAGATCAAGCAAGATGAGGACACACGGGGTGTTGGAATCAAGGTTGGAGAGCAGGTCTTCACGGATGTTCAGGAGAGCAGTTTCCGTGCTTCTGGCAGCTCTGAAGCCAGACTGAGGTCATGAAGACAACCAACAGATTTGGTGTGGAGATTGAGATGGAAGATGGGCAGTTTCTCCAGGAGTTTGCCCAGGAAGGTTAGAGATGGAGATTGGGTGATAGTTAGCCGGGCAGGAGGGGTCGGCAGAGGGTTTCTTAAGAAGAGGGTGCACAAGGGAGTGCTTCAGGGGGGATGGGAAGACTCCAGTGGCGAAGGAGTGATTGCAGAAATCAGCCAGGGCAGGAGCCAGGGAGTCGATGTGGGCGGCTACTGTTGTCCTATGATACACATGATTGAGAAATCATTAACAAGTTAATCCATTGATCTCGAGGATGCCAAAGGCTCATTATTACTAATTTCAACTTTTCTCCAAAAAATCTGTAATTAGCAATATTTTGTTTTTTGAAACGACATACAAATTATTTATGCAGCTACAACTCTGATATTTAAAAGCTGCCAAAGCGCAACCTGAAGTGCCTTTTCTGCACGACTGAACCCGAGTGCAGTGTAGCACAATGCAACATAGGACATCTAACTCGGTATAGATCACATTGTATAAAAAAACATCCATTCCATATTTTCTTGACATTAATTGTTTAGAAAGCATGTGTTATCTCCTGTGCTTGATGTCTCTATGTGTTAGTTGTTACCTTCTCACCCTCACTTCAGAGTTTCAGAGTGTTACATCTAGACTGCAATGCCAGCTGTGCTATGCTGCCTTTGTAACAGGTGCTGTACCGTTATTACCACTCACTCCCCTCTGATGCCCCCACAGGCTTTTGTTTCACCACTATTGCGCTGTCAATTGTGTTCTGGTGCTCTATGGTCCATGCTGTTCAAATGTCCTATTATATTTCCATTGCTTTGTCTGTGCGCGCTGTTACTGTAAAGTGTGATTTGCTGGAGAACGTTGCAGGTATGTTATCTGAAAATAGTATCAAGAAATGAAACTACAGAATTTTCTTTTTTTTTTCCTCCAGTCGTTCATGACAGTATCAAACACGCCAATGATCTGACATCTGTCTAATTGTAAAGTGGAGAGGCCGCTGACTGTGCAGTGAACTGAAGTAGACCCTTTAAAACTGAAAATGCTGTGAATTAAGATGCTTATGGAGGTGACTGACTAATTAAGCAGTGTTTCTTAAAGCAACGCGCTGTGCGTGATTCATCACTCTGAGCCCCAATCTTCTTCCTCACCTGTTGCAATCTGAGCAGAAGATACAATCTTGCAAGCACATTCTGAAACTGCTCTCGCACTGTCACACCAAATTCAAATATGACAAAAAAATCTGTAGAATTATGATTCGCAAACGAAAATGTATATCCATGTTCGTTTTTTTCAATAATGCACTTCATGTTCCAAGTTGGCACTTGTATCAGTATTCTCTGATGCTTTTGAGTAACACACGAGAGCTGTTTCTACTGCACAGTTTAATGGAGACCAGTGTATCTACTGCCGAATAAGGAAGACCTTAGTCGGTCTAGAGCAATTGGAGCCTTTGGGGATAATTACAGGTTTTTGGTCGGAGCCGTAAAAGTGCCGGTAAAAATGCTGGTAAATCTGTTACTGCCACTTTTATTGCATCGCCAAACTACAGGTTTGCTGGTGGTGGTTCCCAGATTTACCTCCAGCCGAGAGCTGGAGGTAAATCAGGCCCCCACTGGCAAAACACTGCCAGAATTAAAGGCATGGTAATACCAGTGCCGGTAATTTAGTTACTTCCCCCAATGGAGTCCATGGAATAGGGAGCTATCGGCATTCCCGCTAACTGTAATATCCCAGTAATATCGGGATATCAAGTGGCGGGAATGCTAATTTAATTTGCCGGTATCCCCCCAAACTCATAATGACCCCCCTTAACTTGCAGGTCAGACGCAAAATATGTGATACCCATTGTTATTCAGGCAAAGTCCGTTTTTTCGCAATTCCAAGCTCGTCATTTGGAAACTCGAGTATGAAGGTATGTTCTGCCCAATTAGTCACACTTTCATAAAGGCCCTCATTGAGCAACTAGATATCGGGCCAGCGGTCCGTATTTACTCTACTTTAAGTATTTTGAAGATACTATATTAAACTCAGGACAAGACACGACAATTATTCATTACAATTATTTATATTTATAGATTATAATTATCAAAACAAATTGTTTTATATGAAAAGCAGGCAGCAGACAAAGGGCAAGGATACACCCTCTGGGATTCCTCAGTAGTATTTTCGAAGTCAGGAAGAAGCACAGGGCTTTAGGACTGCGATACACTTGATAGAGTTCAATCATTTGATTCTATACAGTTGCGTAAAAATTTAGAATTTGGGAAATCTCAAGGTTAATTTAAGAGATTGGTTTGTGAGGCTGGAACTGAAGGATGCTAACCCCAAGGTACCTTACCTTCAATCCTCATAGATGTTTTCTGCAGCTCTTTTGGGAAGGCAAGTGTTAACAATTTACTGTGCTTTGCTTTTGTTTTTCCTCGGATCCCTGGTGTTTTAAAATGCTTCCCAGACCGATGTCAGAATTTCTCAGGGTCGGGGCAGGTGGAGGACTACCTGATAATTTATTTGGACAGTATCCTCATCTTGGTTGAGTCAGTTCAGTTCACTGAATGCCACTCCAGATTTGTGGTGGATTTCCTCTGGTCTTTGGGGTTTATACTAAATATTCAGAAATCAGAGATGGTGCCCATACAGAAAATGCTGTTTCTGGAATTTCCGATACAATCCATGTCAGCTACTCTCAATTTTCCACCCAGCAAAATGTCAGCCATTTGTGGAGGCCTTTGCAGAACCCTCAGGTTATCCAGGGTGTCTGATAAACATCTCTCATCGGGCTCCTTTCATCATATATCCAGACTCTATTTCCGGACCCCTAGCATTATCGACCCTTAGAGAGGTTGAAAATTCAGGCTCATTGGGAAAGCTAGAGAAATGGCAGTTGGGCACCACTTTTCACCAATGCAAGAGAAAAATTGAACTGGTGGGTAAAACACCTGGAATACTAGAATAGAAGGGCTATTTTCACTACCTCCCTCAGTCTTGCATTAGAATCAAACACAATTCAAAGGGGGTGGGGCTCTAGGTGTTGCACAACCTTGTCCGCATGGTTATGGTGTCTGTGGGAGTCATATATGCACAGAAATATTTTGTAGATTCTATCAGGTTCTTTTGTAATCAGATGCTTTGCAGGCCGGTTCTCCCACTCTGAGGTATGTATCCACATGGACAATGCAGCTGCGGGTCTCTACAAACAAGCAGGGAGGGCCAGTCTTGGTCTCTTTGATTCCTGGAAATGGTGTTCTGTGATTTCAGCATTCGTTTTTTGCATTAAGGGTCAGGCAGAGTATCTGTCGGGATCCCTCATTCCAGTGGCGAATAGGTGCTCCTGTCATTCGAGGGATCTGAGCGACTCAATGCTTCACCATTAATCCCTATCAGTGTGTGCAGGTCTGTTTCAGATAGACCTATTTGCCTTGCTGTTAAATGCTCAACTTCTGACGTTTTTCTTTTACAGGCGAGACCTGTTTGACAGGGTGATGGATTCATTCTTTCAACACTGTGAAGAAGGAAGACATTATGCATTCCCTCAACTTGCCCTGATCACATGGTCCATCCTTCAAGACAGTTCCTGGGCAACAACAATGGTTCTTGCGACTTCTCTTGGAGAGTTCAAGCATTGTTTCCATTGGCCGAGCAGATGGCTGGGACACCTCTGATACTTCTTCTGGTCTTCCCATTCTTTCTAACTGACTTACTTCATATTCTTTACCCCATGGTTTTTGAGGGGATCCTATAGTTGGCATGTTGGCTAGTATCAGAGACTGATGGACCCCCTGAGGCATTCTGAGAGCAGCTGTAGTGTTCTTGAAATGATCCTGGGCTCCCAGGAATATTAAAGCTTACTATTCATTGTAGCAGTCATGGGTTAACTGGTGCATTCCCAGGAACCTGGATCCTGTTCATGCCGGATTGTCTCAGGTAGTAAATATGTTTGCTTCATTATACCCTTCCCTTTTCTATCACAAATTTGATAACCACATATCTGTGTTATTTTCAAGGTATAACTTGGTGGACAGCCTTCCGGTAGGGGTGCAGCCTTTGGTCTTCAGATTACTGAAGGGGATTTAGGTGTGCCGGACTCTCTCTTTGTCAGATGTTTCTATCTCTGGGATGTTAACATTGTGGTGTCTTTTTTTGTAATTTTCTGTAAAATGAGGACCTTTCCTCATAGGCGTTGTTGGCCAAGTTGGTAATTTTGTTGTGTCTGTTATCCTTTAGGAGAATGTGGCTTGTCAGGGCACTGGATCTCCCCGGGAGATTTTTCAATGCAGAGGGGGTCAGGTTTCATATGCATCATAGAACTTCATGCAGATCTCGGCTAATTTCTTTCTCTGGATTGTATGACTCTCCACAGTTGTTTGTGGTTCAATGTCCTCAGCCTTAAGAGGCCAACACATGGGCTCTTTGGGGTTCAGGAGATCAGCTCTTGATATCTTTCCATAGGTCCTTTCACACTGACCAGGTGGGCTTGATTTGTTATGTATCAAGCATGTATTGATATCTATTTATCTGTGCCTCCTTCGGCTAGAGTGGTTATTGCTTACAAAGCTTTCTGTGTGGGGTATATGATATGATATGATATAACATTTGTAACTCGCCTATACACAAGTGTTTCAAGGCGCGACGAGGCATGGAGGGGGGACAAAGGGAAGACAGACAACAATCCTACTAGGCCAGGTGTCATTCAGATCGCGCAAGTGCATGGGTAGAGGGGAAGGGAAAAGTGCAAGGGGAAAGGGGGAGGGGAAAGTGCAGTACAGGGATAGTGGAATAACAAGATAAATAATAAGGGCCAGCTGGTGGCAAGTGCAAGGTAAGTGCAGACAAGTGCTGGGAAGGGGGGTCTGTAGGGATACAGAGACAGTCCCGCAGTGCAGGGGTTGCCAGGGAGGCAGTGCAAGGGGAGAGTGGCAGGGCCAAGGACCGAGATCGGTGAGAGTGGCCTAGTTGCAGAATCAGTCCAATCTCAGTCAGGAATTTAGCATGGGAGAGGGGGAGAGAAAGCAGAAGCAAAGAGGAAGGTTTTGAGGTGCTTCCGGAACCGGTGATGGTTCTCCTCAAGTTTCAGGGAGGCAGGAAACTGTTCCAGAGAGAGGCCCCTGCCGCGGAGAGAGATCTACCCCCAACTCGTTGCTTGGAGAAGCGGCTGACCCTGAGGGAGTTGGAAATCATTTTACAGGCTGCGGGTTGCTCTAATGCAGGACCATATTATTTATTCTACCGTACGCTTATTGAGCACACTACAGGGACCATATTAGAAGGTCTTTGAACGTGCATAATAGGAAGACTTTGTGCCATGGTATAGAATTTCAATTGATCCTAGCTTATGATGGACAGTCAAGACTTTATTAATGGCACAGAGGTGAGTATTATTCTGACTGGGTACCCCCCATCGCTCTCTTTATATCTTTCAGCTGATGCTTCTTTCTGGGACAGTCATTTTACTTAGTGATATCTAGTTATGGACTGTTTTGGCGATTTTTTCATTTCCAACTGAAGGGATGTTGAAGGACTGACTCTAATGTCACAGACAAAAAGACGGTGGACTGCCGGTTTTTAGTATACATATGTGGATGAACTCACGTGGATTGGTGGATGGTAACATGATAATACCACATTGCGAGCCTTGCAGTTTTCTGTGATTGGCTTACTGCTGTGGAAGAAATAACAAGTTAAATACATGATACTTGCATCCTGATCCTCATCACATCACAAGCTAGGAGCAATCAACAGCATCACTCATAGTTTCGTAATTTTCTAATGGTGTGGACGAGGCCTGTGATTGTCATGAAATGGAAGTGTTCCCAGTGTGGTGGAAAGTGGAAGGAGTGGTGGGAGGGCTGGGGGGAAATAGAAATGCCTGGCGGTATTATCATTGGTTTTTTGCCCCTCTCATTGGAGTTCATAGGCTCTTGTTGACTTTTTCTGACAGTAGTTGTTAGTTTCATTTTGGTTGCATCCTATAGTTAGAGATTCATTATGGTGGATTGATTGGTGGGGTGATGCAGTGCTTCCTAAAATGTGTGTAGAATTAAAGGAGAGATCTCTGTGTGGAAGAAAATGCTCTTAGGTCTGGACAGTTCCCTCATGGGCTAATCAGTTGAAGAGTCATATGTTTAGCTGCTTTCTGAAGGTAAGGAAGCCTCCTGTGCAGAGGGTTTTGGAGAGCTTGGAGCCTCCATATTGTTTCCAGTTGAAGTGTGGCGTTGTTACAAGTGTATTGTTGCTAGATCTTGGTGTTCTTGAACTATGTAGTCCAATCATTTCATTATGGTGGCTTTTGGACCGTTGCTATAATAGGAGTATTGGATGATGCATAGAGTTTTGATGCAGATCCTCTTTTCGATTGCTCTACACTTTGCTAGGAGTTCTGTTCCTGTCTTCCTGACTTGCTGATGTATTTTGGACTCTTTGGAGTCTGTTAAGTAGGTTGTGCCACAGTCCGAGGTGGAGTCTTTATAATACTAAGGAGATGGCTGTCCTGATCCTGTGTGTAATGGTCCTGTGGGGTTTAATGTGCTGTATGGAGCTGATATGAGCGAAACAGCCTCTTAAAGGGTTTTGATATTTAGTATTATTGTGTAGTTACAGTCCGTTGTGGCTCATCGACTTCTCAAAGTAGGTGAAAGAAATGGGCCAGGCACTGTTACTTATTATTAGTTCTGTATTGGAAGGGTGTAGCTTAAGACTGTTGCCAATCTTCCTCGAGTTCAAACATGTTCCGTTCTGTTGTGTCTGTTATTATATCACTGGTGAGCTTATAGACAAGGCAAAGCTTATGTTACTGATGAACTCGGGGGTAGGGGGGTTCATGTATACATAGAATGCAAGGGATGAGAGGTTGGAGGGCAGGGGTGCAATGCATACAGGTTCTGAGGAGATGATGCAAAAGGGGCCATGAGTGTTGTTTCTGTTCACCCTGTCAGGAAGGATGTTATGCAGCATAGGGTTTCTTCCAATGACATGTAATCTCTTCAGTGGATCTCATGACTGATGATGTCAAATGCGACTGAGATGTCCACTAGGATGAGTGTACTAAATGTGTTCTGGCTCATATTCGTCTTAATGCTGTCTCAGATAGAGCAAAGCATGGATGTTCTTCCTCTCATTGGCCAGAATCTGTGTTGGAATTCATAGAGGAGGTTGTTGGAATTCACAGAGGAGGTGGACGTTGGTCTGCCCGTATTCAGAAAGTTGTAAATAGATGAATTTTACCAACATGAGTACAATAAATGTTCACATTGGTTTGCTCAGGATAGGTTTACCAGTAGCAGTTTTGAATGCAAAAGGGACGGTTTCTTGCATGATGGAAGTGGGTGCCACATCTCTTTGCTTAGTTATATTTTTTGTAGAAAGTGAAGGTCTTCTGGCGAGCGTGCAGGGGGGCTGCACTTGATTGTGGGAAGCATTTCTTTAGTAGAGAAAAGGCAAGAAGCAGTTGAAAATGGCATGCAGGGGCCTGCTGGTGTTTCTTCCAGAGGGGTAGGGGTCAATGTTAGTTGTTTCCTTTGTATGTTATCTTTTATTTGTTGAATTGTGTTCATAAAGTGTGACACAATATAATATAATTATCCGTTATGTGAATAGAAGTCATGTCTCGGGAGGATCGCTCAGGGGCAATGCGCTCGCCTCAGAAGCAAGACGATGTAGAGCATGTTCGATCCCCGGGTCTGCGCTTACAAACCTCTGGGCAATAAGTGCGTTATAAATAACTAATTAGAATTATACAATAATTATGTATCATTCTATGAGGTCCTTGTGTTCATGGGAAGATTTTAAAGATTCCCTTTGAGCTTTGTTTGCAGAGTTGAGGTGTTATGGATTGTGTGCTCTCTTTTCTTTGAATATTTCTGCTATGTTATGTCACAGTTGACAGTGGTAAGTTAATTTGTTTGTTGGAAGGTTGCTCCTTCAATATTTTCAGAGATTTTCCATTTCCATTTGTCACAATTCAACATGGGGAAATCATTTGGAGGTGTGTTGTGTTAGCAATTTCTTTAATGTGTTTTGTATCTGTGGTGTCGAGGGTTGTGCATGTCCTGCCATGAATGGTGTTGGATAGGTGATCTGGTCTAGTGGTCTAAGGTTTACTCTGGAAGTGGGATTTAGTGGCTTCATATTTGTTGAGTAGGAAGTCCATGTCTTTCCAAGTTCTTGATAATACTGAGGGTCCTTTAGAATAACGGGGGCTTCTGTGAAAATTGTCAATGGGATGCAGAGGTGGGCCTCACCCGGGTAATTGGGCTGGGAACGAGACACTGATTGCATTCCCATGGCAGAGGAAACCATCCAATGTGCTGCATACGCTCTTAGACCCAGATTGTAATATTTCAGAGGTTCTAGCTGACCTGGGCTAACAGTCATTATGAGAGTCTATAGGACACGGAAGAGGGCTATTAAGCTATTAGTTGCCCTGGATCAGGATGCATGCATGGCAGTGGGCCTGGGGGGTCCTAATAATAGACCGCCTGATACGGAAATCAGTGAAGAGAGGTAGGGCTGCACTCTTTACCAGTAGCATATTACTGCAAGCCAGCAACACTAACAGGAGACAGAAGAGAAAGTGGGACATCAATCCTGTGAGATGAAACAGGTCTGAGAGGAGCCAAACCCCCGGGAGTAGAGTCAGTTGCCACCATTCAGGAACCACAAGGTAAGTGCCAATGGGGGGGGAAACATGCGGGGATGAGAGGTTGGATCAGAGGCTTTGAGCAGAGCACAGAGAGCACAGGCATTGTTGTCCATACGTGGCATCCTAGGATTAGTGCTTCCTGACGCTACATCACAAACAGCCTGACCCACTTGTAAGTATAGCTTCATAGCCCACCAAATCTGTTGGTGAACAAAAGCTACGCATTGACGTGTGTGGACATGCAATTACTCCGAATGGTGGCAACCTTTCCATAGTTTGCATTTTTCTAATCTCATGCAATATCACATTACAAAACACCCATTTCTTTAATCTGTCTATGCAATTGATGCCACATTAGAATGTATCCCTTCCCCTTTCTTGCTTCAGCTTACCCTGTGTTGTTGTGCTGGTGCTGCTGTACGAGTCATTACATGGAAATGGAAGACGGGATCCACTCTGAACCCAGCTTCTTTTTCCATTGAGGCTTTGTTGGTTGTGAATGTGTTGCAAACAAATGGTTGCATGCTTGGTGCATCCTGTTGTTTCATATAAACACATTGCATCAGCACCGGGGAAGAAAACCTGGCATGCTAATATGAATTATCACAAGGTCCCTGGGCTGTACCTGGTGCTCATTGCCAGTGACCATCATTAAAGGACCTCAATATGATATGGCCCATTACCACGGGCCACAGGCTGTTACCGCCCAGTACAGCCTAGGGAGATGGTCATCATTATTTAATTGGGTGATTTTTCTGGGTAAAGACGCCTCCGAAAAATGTGTGTTCCATCTTAAAAGCACCACTTCCATTTGCGGTGAAAACCGTCCCTTCTGTGCAACGTTTTACTTTCCTACCACATAGTGGAAAAGTGAAAAGTAAAACATAGTCAAAATCAAGTTTGCTCTTCACTTCTCTAATACGTTGGTGGAAAAGTACACATTCCTTCTGCAATTTACAACTAAAGGATGTATTCACAATGACGTCCTATGGAATCCACTTACAGTTACCAAATGGTAATTGCAGATGGATTCCATAGAAATCCATAGTATCGCTCCCTGCTTGAAAAATCAATGCTGGTGTTAAGGCATCAGCATTTGTCTGGCGAGGTCCCCTTAATGCATGTTACAACTTTTCCATTATGTAGTAGAAAAGTGAAGAGTAAAACATAGGCAAAATCACTTTTACACTTAACATTCTCACTACATTGGTAGAATTCAATCGAAATCCATAGGAATCCATAGTATTACTGTCAGCATGAAAATCCATTCTGTAAGTAAAGCATCCACCTTTGTCTGGTGGAACAGAAATGGGGGCAGGCATGCTTTTTCGGCCATGCTCCCCACATCTGTACTACCTTGTACCAATCTATTGTTATAGTAAGTGAACTAAGATTACTAGTCTTACTTTACAAGAAGTACTTTCAAATCTTCAGAAGTACTGTCAAGTCTGATGACCATGACTGAGGCTGCGTTTATCTCTTTGAATACTTCTTTGACCCAATTGTTCAACTCTTTTTATCATGTTTGAACTGAAAAGAAAGCACACTGCACAATCTAATCCCTTGTATCCTCCATATTCAAGTGAACGCAAAGGTATGATTAGGTTATTAGACAAAATTCTGCAGCATATCTAAATCACAAATTGATCTTCAGAATCTTTGTTCGTCCCATTTTCAATAGAAACAACTAGCGATTGTGGCTAAATCGATGGGCAAATGTCCCCCAATTGCTACAGCGTAAAACCAATCTAACAATCTATTCAGTGTGCTCCAATGACATAGCCCTGTGCACCCTCATAAAAAAAGAAGTCAGAGTAATAACTTTTCATGAAAAATATACATTTAATTCAGGAAGAATTATGAATGAAATCTTTTAAATCATCCTTAGTTTGAAATCAGGTGAGTCGTGCCCCAATTCCTAAGAATCCTGATATTGATTGCAGCTTTGCACTTGCGAGTACAAACAACTCCAACTAACACCAGTAATCTGACATGCCTGGGAAATTGTCTGCCTGTTTCAGGGGTTAATTCCGCAGAGACAGACAATCTTTGGGACAAAGTCAACCAGCGCCACCTGGCTCACTGGCTTGTTTAATGTACTGTAAATACGGCCTCAATAGTATTGTATTTAACGATATTTGGCACAGACAAACAAGACATGCTTCAGAATTTCAGTGGCCAGTTCATGGTAGTTTTGAAATTGCCCGTATAGAGTACTTAGAGTCTATATTGTTAAAGAAAAAGGCTAGGCCTGCAGCATTTGATGTAATTAAGGATTCGAGAAAGGAAGCTATGCAGCAACTTAAGAGTAAAGAGAAACATGCATGTCGACATATGTCTAACACTGAAAAAGCATTACTGTATGATCAACAGAAACAGTCAGAATCTGTTACATGTATGGTTAGGACTTTTCAACTTGGAGTACAGAAAATATATCCGTCTCAGGATTTTCATACCTCAGACAAGCTGATCAATAAGCTATTGAATGAGCACAGGACTGTTGCCACTACACCACCTCCTTATGTGACACTCCCTGTTGTTTTAACTCTTCCCACTGTTCCACCTCCTCCCGTTGTTGTTCCTTTTCCTCCCGTTGTTGCTCCTTCTCCAGTTGTTGCTCCTCTTCTTGTTGTAGTTTCCCCTTCTGCATCCTCACCCTTACCGACAGTTGATGTTCCCTTAATTCCGGCTTCACCGCCAGTCGTAGTGTCTCCACTGCCTATTGAACAAGATTTATCTGAACTTTCTTTTTCAAATGGTTCTGCTCCACTTGTAGCAATTGAAGGGGAGAGTGCTGATATAAGAATAGTGACTCGTAGTACAGTATCTAAAGCAAGAAAAAGGGAATTGTATGCATGGGCTAAGAAATATATAGAAGAAGGTGAAAAATCAGCTGTCTTACCTGCGATTTCTGTCCAAGAAAGTATTCCCAAACAGGCTATTTTGATAGAGGGGATGGGAATGCATTTGGCTGATATTTGGAGTGATTTGACAGACATGAATGTCTCACAGGGGTTGAGGAATTTGAATGTCCTAGCTCGCTCAAGGGACACTGAGGAGAAAGTATATGAGCATGTTGAGAGGATATTTGAGTTTAAGAGGGAGTTAAATCGGTTACAGAATGATGAAATAGATAGTAATAGAGTGGAAGCCTCATATGTGCTGAAACAATTTCTTCCTTCATGTAAATCAATGAGTGAAGAGACGCGTATTTGCACAAGAGACGCGCTTAGATGGATTTCGGATGTTTCAATTTCTCCCATTGAAGTATATGACATGTTTATTCAATATGCTCGGGCAATTCAAAGGAAAGTGTTACAGGTAACAGTAAAGTACCTACAGGATGAGTATATGAAGAAAAAGGTTTGTTGTCCCGCAGATTTGATGGTCATTTCTAAGAGAGCATTTTCACCCAATACTGCTTTGGCTACTTTGTCACTTGATTTAGCCTTGTTGCTTAATGAATGTTCAGAATTGCTGACTTCTCAATTGCCAATGAGGGAGGTAACTCCGACATTTGTTCCTAAAGTAGAAATTCCAGCTAATGGTGCAACAGGACCAGCAGCCGCTACTATTGAAGCTCATTATGTCTCACAGTTTGTTCATGTCCCATTTTCTAGACAGGAAGTGAATACCATTAGACAAATGAATCCAGATATTAGGAAAAATCCAACAGGATTTTATAAAGAAATTAAATCTGTCTTGCATTCATCAGTTTTCACGCTGGGTGATATAGACTTGCTGTTCCCTGTGATCCTACCTGCTGATTTATGGAAACAGATTAGAACTGTAGATGATCAGGCAGAACTGGGTGACACATTGGTTAACTTGGTATGGATAGATGGAGAAAGGAATGCTGGTGAGAAACCGCCAAAGGTGATATTGACACTGCCAGATAGAATAGTAACTAAATTGAAAATTTTGGTTCCAGAGAGAAGAATAGTTTGGGACAAGCTTACATCTTACAGCTTGCAATCAGGGGAAATCTAAAGGTGCTACCAAATGTTTTAATCGGTTCAAACAAGTGTTCTCAGATTTCAGCGGTCAGGACTTAAGTACAGAGTCAGGAAAAAGACTGTTTGTAAAAAAATTTGTGCGTGGATTGTTGCCTGATATCCAATCACAAATTATGACTTCCGAAAGCACCTGGCAAGCAAAATCGCAGTCTGAAGTATTGCATATGGCTCTGAGAATAGGGTTAATACTGAAAAAGAGAAGATAGAAAAGAAGAAGGGAGACTTGAGAACAAAGGCATTGTTGCAGCAAATAGTAAGAGGAAACAGAGGTGGGAATACACAGTTTAGAGGTCTATTTGCACCACAGAGTAATGCACAAATGGGACCTGTACAGATGAACCAATGTGCTTATTGCAGACAGGAAGGTCATTGGTGAGCACAATGCCTGATCCTTCAGTAGCGATCGAATAACCTGTATGGTACCATGGGTATACGATCCAGAAGCCATCCTAGGATAGGGCGTCCTGTTAGAAGTCAGTTCCCCCAGAATCAACAGTCATTTTCACAGGGTAGTCAACAGAATGGTGTTAATGATGGGAACATTTTTGATAATCCTTTCACTGTCTATTTCTCTGAGGATCTTGCATTTGATGATGTGCTGTTCCATTAGGACAGCCCGAAGCAGAGTCTGGAACCAGTACCTGGTCCCGTCGATCAAAAAGGGCCCTATGTTGAGATGAAGGTGGGGAATAGGAAGCATCTATTTTTGATAGATACAGGAGCACAGAAGTGTTCCTTTGATCATTCATGGGTTCCAGATATTCCACTGTCAGGACAGAACAACATTTCTGTAGGGTTCTCTGGTACGCCAGTGGTTAGTCCGGTTTCTCAGCCGGTACCAATTTCACTGGGGCCATTCACCGATTCATGCCCATTTCTTTTGATGACAAATTGTGGCGAGAATTTGTTGTGGTTGAATCTGTTGAAAGAATTGAATGCTGCAATTTACTGTTCTGCGGATTGAGTGCATTTGACGTTTTTACCTCAACAAACTCCTGTTTCACAATTCTTAACTAGGCCTTTACTGATTGAATTGGATAAGGTTCCGGCATGTTTATGGGAGGTTGATGATAATGACATTGGTATTTAACAAATTGAACCTGTTAAAATTATGTTGAAACCAGGTGTTAAAATACCACATATTCCACAATATAAGATTTCAGTTGATGGTGAACAAGCTCTGAAAAGTATAGTTTCTGATTTTGAACATCGAAGAGTGATTGAGGAAATTGCAGGAAGTTTGTGTAATAGTCCGATTCTACCGGTGTATAAGAAAGGGATAATGTGATTCCTTTCCGTTTCATTATCGATTTACGCGCTATCAATAAGATTGTTGCTCCACAATTTCCGATTGTGCCTAATGTGAATACAATATTGACAATGATTTCAGCTACTCATTTTAGTGTTGTGGATCTAAAGAATGCTTTCTTTAGTATTCCTGTACATGTTGACAGTAGATATTTGTTCACGTTCACCCTAGGGGGACGCTCATTTACATTTACTCGTGTGCCACAAGGGTACACCGAGAGTCCAAGCATTTATAGTCGAGCTTTGAAGAAACAGCTTGATACACTTGAGTTGCCTTCCACCTGCACGTTGTTGCAGTATGTTGACAATCTTCTTTTAGCTGCAGATTCGGAAAGTTGCTTGCAAGGAGGGCACTGTGTTGCTGTTTATCCATCTAGCGGAACATGGGCATAAGGCTTGATTAGAAAAGATTAAAAGTTTCAATATTGTCGACATGAGGTCGCCTATTTAGTCTATCTCCTGTCAAAAGAGGGGAGAAGACTGGCACCTGAAAGGATACAAAGCATCTCTAGCATGTCTGTCCCAAATACACAGAAAGAGGTCAGAGCCTTGATAGGCATGGCTTCATAATGTAGACAGTGGATCCCTAACTTTTCATTAATGATAAAACCAATGTTGGCATTGACAAATAAGGGCATTTCTTTGCCTTTACCATGGAACATGGATTGCCAGAAAGCTTTTGATCTGCTCAAGGCTGCGTTGTGTTCAGCACCAGTTTTGGGCACACCAAATTACGACAATGTCTTTATTTTGTATGTGCATGAATGCCATGAATGCGCTTTGACTGTGTTAACGTAGGAGCATAGAGGAAAGAATAGACTGTGCGGTCATTTTTCCTCAACGATTGACCCTGTTGCATGCGCTTTGCGAGATGTTTGAGAGCTGTTACTGCTGCCACTGCATCTGTAAAACAAAGTTAGGGTATGGTTCTGGGTCACTCCTTAACCGTGATGTTACCTCACTCTGTAGACTTTCTATTAAACAGAACGCAGATGCAACATCCTACATCTGCACGACTAACAAGGTAGGAGCTGATTCTATTTGCACCACATATCCAAATTAAGAGATGTTGCTCATTAAATCTGGCCTAACTATTGCCTCTTCCATGAGAAATTGCTTGCAGTGACGAGATGTCACATGACTGCCTCTATACAACAGAACAAGAGACTAAAGGCAGAATTGATTTAAATGATACACCATTAAAAGATCCACAAGGGGAGCTGTTTTGCGATGACTCATGCTTCAAACCTCCAGATGGTACATCCACTGCTGCTTACCCAATCACTACTTTAAGCACTATTGTGGAAACCAAAAGAATTCTGCATAACTCTGTCCATGCCGCAGAGATTATTGCATTGACTCGAGCTTGTGAACTTTCCGAAGGGCTTAGTGTGAATATATTTACGGACAGTCAGTATGCCTTTTGAGTGGTTCACAACTCCGGTCGATTATGGGCAGAGAGAGGTTTCTTGACCTCGCATGGGACTAAGATACAGCATGGTTCCCTGATAGTCTGGCTTCTTTCAGCACTTGCGCTTCCTGCTTAGTTAGCAATAACAAAGTGTGCAGCACACCAGAAAGTAACAGATAATGTGCGGAAAGGAACCCCTTTTGTTGACGGAATAGCCAAACAGACTGCCACCGATTTGCATTCCAAAATGTATATAACAAAAGAAGTCACTAACACTTGTGTAATAGAAGTAGGAATTGGTTGTATAAAAGACATTCAGGCTGATGCCATTCCAGACGAACTTAAACAGTGGGCTGAGGGTTCAGCAAGTTTAGATGATGAAGGTTGTTGGGTAGATAATGGAAAACAAAAATGGATGCTGCCTGATGCTTATGTCACCGCTATGGTTACAATGGCTCATGGTCCAACTCACAAATGTGCCAAAAAGATTTGTAAATTGTTAGAACCTGTCTGGGTTAATGTGAACATTTCAAAAACTGCTGAGCGTTTTGCCCAAAATTGCCTGGTATGCTTACAGCATGATGGTGGGAAAGGTACTTCGACACCGAGGGGTAGTTTTGGTCCCCGCTCTATGCCTTTTGAGGTTATACACTTCGATTTTATTGAAATGGAGCATTGTCAGAATTACAAGTATGTTCTAGTAGTTATTTGCACTTTCAGTAAATGGGTCGAAGCTTTTCTTCTAAAAGATGCCACAGCAATGACAATGGTGAAAACCATGCTGAAGGAATATTTTCCTAGGTTTGGTTTGCCGAGAGTCGTTTGGTTAGACAATGCTCCACATTTTATCGCTGCTGTTATCCTGCAAGTATGCGCAGGATTGCAGATCGATAAATGGTTCCATTCGGCCAGACACGCTCAGAGTGCCAGACTTGTAGAACACCATAACGGTATATTAAAAAATAAGATGGCGAAGATCTGTGCGAATAGCTATTTGAAATGGTGAGATGCCTTACCAATAGCTCTATTGTCCATGCAGACAACCGCAGAGTCTAGGACGGGCTCTCTCCCTATCAGATATCCATGGGGAGACCAACTGATATTTGCCATGTACCCAAACCCAAGCGGCTAAAAGAAGTAGAGCTATTTGCTCCTTTCTGAGTACTGTGACCAGTTAACTCAAAACTTGTATTTGATTTATCAACAGGTGCGAGAAGCCCTCCCAGAAAATATGAGGGTCCAGGTCATGGACTTCAACCTGGCAACTGGGTGCTTGTTAAATCGTTTGAAAGAGCCTCCTGTCTCACACCTCGCTGGAGAGCACCGTACCAAGTCCTATTGGCCACACAGACCGCTGTACGAGTGAAAGAGAAACAGCACTGGATCCACGCAACGCACATCAAGAAGATACCTTTTCCTCTGCCCCACAACAAAGGGGAAGAGAAGGGTATTGCTCACTTTGATACTCATCGCAACCCTGTTTTGTCTACAGAAATCCTTCCTGAGCCTGTTGGGCCTGGGGAGATGGCTGCTTTGCCTTCAAGCTCTTCTGTGTCTCTTTCTGCACTGTTGAGTGATCTTGCTTCTGCTTCATCACTTCCTTCAGGAAGCGACAACACCCTGTTTGCAGATCACTCTGTACCTGGAGTCTTGAGGTACGATCTCCGGCTGAGACACCGGACATAGAGCACAGCATTGGCTGTGCCCACAAGGAATCATTGTTGAGCCAGTTCCTTGTCACTCTTTTGTTGAAAAATAAATAAGAGGCAGGGACCGGCAACGTTACCTTCAAGCAAGATAGGCCACGTGGTCAGGAGCCACTGACGGATGAACTAAAAGAGCCTAACGGAGAGGCTTCTAAATGGACTCTGAGAACCAATATCCCTTCCTAAATCCACTAGTGCGGAGCAAGCTATTGGTCTTGTGGCTGACAAAGAATCTGTTCATCAAAGATCATGGTCCTTGAGGACCCACTGTTTTTTAATCACAGTACTGGTTGGTTAAATAATTATATTTTCGCATGGGTTCTGGTAAATAGAAATGGTGCATCCACTTGATAAACTGTTACCCATTGAAATAATCTCCACAGTGTGTCCACCTTTCATTCATCTGCACACTCTTCCTCCTCGTGACTCTCAACATAGACAGGGTTACCATAATAACACTCTCTTAATGATCATGAATGCGACCCATTCGATTCTGAACAGGACTAAATGCTGGGTGTGTTCACACTTGCCACACACGGCGAAAAAGGACTGGGCTGGTATATTCATCATCTTCCTTTAACTACTGCATGCTCTGACTCGCTCAGGGCACTTTTCTTTGGTCGTTGGAATGATAGTATTTCTGGGAACTTCGATGGGACTAATCTGAATGAATTTGAAAAGTGTGTCTTAACACCTCTGGGATGTTCTCTCTTTGCAAATAGAAGCAAACTCAATGTTGCTTCTATTAGGCCTTCTGATAGACTCTCTAGACCTTTTCAGTCATTGATTTCCTTCAAAATGGCTCCCGTAGGCAACCGGGATGCCATGCCTCCTTCCTATACTATTAATCATAGCCCCAACTCTGTTTCTTTCTGTATACAAAGGGAAGTTTCTCAGCCAATGGGTACATTTGAAGGTTGTACTAACATTGTGAATCTAACCAGTGAGGACATACCTTTGTATGTAGGAGACCCTTTTTACTTTGTTTGTGGCAATGAGGCCTATCCTTGGCTGCCCAGAGATTGGCAGCGTACTTGTTACTTGGGTATCTTGTTACCAGGGGTATATGTGGCTTCTGCCACTGAAGTTTCTAGAGCTCGTCCAAAGCGGGATGAGAATGGTGACACTCCTTCACAAGTCATGGGTGATATAGCAAAATCCTTTGTGCCATTTTGGTGACAGATAATGAACTCTGAGGATATCAGAAGACCAGCAAGAGTACTGGAAAAAACCATCAATAGGACCACTGATATACTGTACAACATGACACTGGAGCAAAAGGCAATTAGACTAGTGGCCCTCCAAAATAGGATGGAGATAGACTTCATCCTAGCTGAGCGTGGTGGGGTATGTAAATTGGTGGGATCCATGTGCTGTGTTTTTGTATCTGACTCTTCCCCTACCATATTCAAGGCAATACAAAATCTAAATACCTTGCGAACTGAAGTACATGTCCCCGAGGGAAACTGGAATCTTAGTGTTTGGTTCTGGGACTTACTACAATCATGGGGTTGGAAACTCTTCTCAGTCCTAATGATAGTTCTTGGTGTTCTCCTGTTTTGTTGTTGTCGTGTACAATGTCTCCCTGCCATATGTTCGATTTTAGGAGAATGTTGTGCACAAACGATAGGTACAGTAGGACCTAAGGTACATGTGCACAAGAAAACTACTAATGCTTTTGTAATGAAGGATATTACTATCAAGGAACTCATGGCGATTGACATTTCTGAAGAATGTGATTCAGGATATACGGACATTGAGGCGTGGGTTTTTGAGTAAAGCGAATGTTTGAGTAATGCTCTTGGATTAGGCCAAAAGGAGGAATTGTTAAACTGCCTTGTTATGAATATTGGCCTGAGCCCATTCGCGTTGCACAGAAAACCGCTTTTGAAATACTCCGATTCCTGATCAACTTCGCCGCCATTTTAAGAATCATCCGCCATTTTGATTTTAACTCTTGCTTTGTGTCATAAAATGGTGGACTGTGTTATCAACTGCAGCTGAGTTGAACGACCTTTGAGATGTATCAAAATTTAGGCTGACCGAGAGCAGACTGTTTGCTCTGTGCAAAGAAACCTCATCTAAACAACAGAACAATGTAGAGCAAACTCAAACCGTTTGCTTTGGTTGTAATATATTGTGTTCTTTCTTGAAACTAGGCTTAGTATGAGCCGGAAACCCCATACTGCGATTGTATCTTCATGGACAAGGAAACTTGGTAAATCTGTTAAACAATATTGTCATATTTGTCATGTGAACTGGGCACAAACCCTAGCATGTAAATTATTAGTTTGGAGAGGGGCTGGACAATGATCAGGAAAATGTATAAATCAGCTTGCATTAAGATGTCCAGCACTCTCACCCCTCACTGTGTCTGCTGGTACACACTGCGAGGTGTTGGGAGCCAGATAGTAATCTCTTTTGCTTTGAATTCTGTACAAAAATAAAGATACTTGTATCTTTCGACCCATGATTGGCGATTTTCATTTTGTGGTACTAAGCCTCAATATTTCTTTGGTCTTTCAGGGATACAAAATTATGCAGGAGATCGGAAACAGAAGCAGTACCTGGCCTACCACCTCCCTCAGCACGAACACCACTGAAAATCGTGTTACATGGTCTGCATTTGTCCCTCCACAATCAACAACAATAATATCATCGGGTTCGAGCGTCACCAAAGTCTCACACACACAAACGAAAAAGCAATCACTGCAGTGTAGGTGCACCATACGCGTACAAACCCACATGATACACTCCACACAACTCCCACCAGACTCTGTTTTCCATTCAATGTCAAATAATGTAGATACAATTCGCCCACAAAGCATACTCTGTGGCGCGTACAACACGCAGCCATAAACTCACCCTCTGAATGTAGGTCGACAATTATACCATATACCACAGTCTGTGCATGCACTCCACACCCAGAAAGCTTATTGCGCAATCATGTGTCCTACACAATCCCAAATATAAGCTGGCCATATGCAAAAGGGACAAGCGTTACATGTACAACCCTCCAACTGTTGCTATGTCCGCTGACTTTTACAGGTGTGCACGCATGGGAGTACGGGAATAAATGGCAACCAGGGTAGGGGATGTCCTTTGTAGTTGTGGCTCTTAACAATGCTGTTTCTTTTTTTTAAACCAGCTTCCACAGTAACAACTCTTTTTTTGGGCTTTTATAATTGTTTTTACATGTTGCACCACACCTCACATTCTTACAATATTGTCTTCAGTGCAGCCTGTAGATTGGAAAACCAAATGTCATTGCTACTGGGCGACAATGAAATGCCATTTCCATTGAGAAGGTGCTCATATCGATAACCAATGTTGTCATTCTCACAGGAGTGCATTCCAGCAGCACGCAGAAAGTTACACATGCTTCTGTTGACAAGACACCTTCCTACCTCTGGCTGCCAACACCATTCATTGGAATAGTTATATACCGGACTTGGATGTATACATGAGAAAAGCACCTTAGCACTGGCAAAAAATGCGCTGCACTTCTTTTATTTATCTTTTTGTGGACCTCTTTCCACGGCATACTTGAGCAGATCTAGCACAAACCGATCACCCACTATAAAAACTATGCATCTCGCCATCTATGCCAGCCTCACTAAACACAGTAATGAAACCAAATATGGCCGCCCGTTCCTGTGATGCACACTCTAACCACCTGATTGGACAATTGAAACAATGGCATTTCCATTGGCCAGCATGTTCAAAAGCGCAGAATGTAGCATGTGCGCCTCGCTAAGTATCGTGAGAGCCGTGCCCTAGTAAATCATGAATAGTCCTTCTTCCCTTTCCACTATCCGCTTCCCACCACCCACTTATTATACATTGGTAAGTACTCACACACACATCCACCAATGCCCTCCAAGACTTCACCATCTTACAATCACAGTTCTCCACAAGACTTCATATGTACTGTTACAAAATCTGCCTACACACATGATGTTATTGGGAAGCACGTCCAGTGAAAAGTTCAGTGAAACAATCCCGGAGTTACAAATGCACATTCATCCACATAAGCACCCATCACCACAAAACAAAGGTACAAACTCTGTTATAAGCGCACAATATCTGCATCTAAGCGTCCACTACGTGTTTATAATGCATACTGATGTTCCTCCCATCTCCTAC
This sequence comes from Ambystoma mexicanum, assembly GCF_040938575.1. Taxonomy (NCBI): domain Eukaryota; kingdom Metazoa; phylum Chordata; class Amphibia; order Caudata; family Ambystomatidae; genus Ambystoma; species Ambystoma mexicanum. Next base: position 564,132,780 of record NC_090937.1, on the reverse strand, counting down.
CATGAATTGGCAATTTGTTGGTATGTGCTTGCAACATTTTCATTTACCCATATCATACACTATGGGGGTCATTACGAGTTGGGCGGTAAGGGATACCGGGCACCGGTAAGGAGACCGGTGCCGGTAATCCCTTACCGCCCGATTCCAAGGTCCCTTGGAGGGAACCGTAAGGAACATGTGGTCTGACCACACATCCCTTACAGGTCCCGCTAAGGGACCAGGGCGCTAATAACGGGCTTGCCATTCGCGAGCCCATTATTAGCGCCCTCCCCATTCCCATTGAGCTCTATGGGGGCTCAAATGGGAATGGGGAATGGTTTGTTCAATGGGGACTTACCGTCCCGCCAGGGTTAGAATGCACCGGTAAGTCCCCATTGAACAAGACTAATAGGACCATGGCTACCGCCCATCTCGTAATGAGGCCCTATATTAGTTAAAAGGGAACTCTGTTCTTTCCTTCCCACAATGGTACGCAAATTGTTCCCCACTAACCCACCTACTACATAACTCTTAAAAAGAAGTCACTAAAGCCAACACTGAATGTAGCTTAGCAACCTGCAGTCACTTTTCAGTGTCGGCACACGAGTGTGGTGCTTTGTACGTTGCACTTTTGCCACAGGCTCTTTTTAAATCTGCCAGCTTCCACTCTGCACCCTCAGGAAGCCATCCATAAGAGGAGAGTGCAACTTGTCCTTCACCTGAACAGCAGGGATCGTATCTCTGCTCGACTAAAATGGCTGCAATAGCTCTCAGTGGCTGTGAACAATATGATAAAAGCCCTGTGCATTATGCAGAAGGCATTGTAGTCCCTGGGACCTCAATACCTTGCATTCTCACTTCCTAAATATCTGCTTGCTCCAGCTCTTCCCTCAGCCACCTCCAACTCCCTCCGGGTCAGTTGCTTCTAAATACAGCCACATGGTGGTAAATGTGTTTCTTCTACTGGGGCCTCCCTGTGCAACACACTCTCTGTCTCCCTGGACCTTGAGGATAAGCATTGTAGGCTCTGAAAGCACCTGAAAACCTTTCCATGTGCTTCTTCTTTTTCCCCTCCTCTGCCATGCTCACTTCCTGGCTAAAAAGTATTCTGCACTGGTTTCCTACCCAAACTATAATCTGTGCCCCAGGCCACCTCCCTCCCTCCACACTTGGGGACTGTTTTCTAAAACCTTAACAGTCCAGCCATCACTTGATGTCTACACTTAGCCTTGCACTTGCCAGCTCCGGGCGTAGTTGAATTTATTTCTATTTTTAATTGTTCCCATGTACTGTACTTTGCCCTCCCTGTTCCCATTCACTTGCACACTCTCAATGTCAGCTAGCCTAGAGGAATCAAGGTCTCTGTGTGGCCTGTTTTGCCTCCCTTTCCTCGGCGCACCTTCACTCACTTATATGGTGGCGCGATACAAATGGCACAAAATACCATAGCACTTCCTATCATATGATGCACACACTGCACTCATAGCAACATGATGCCTGCCAAGTACCTTGTACACTTCACAATATGGTCTCCCATTGTAATGCAAGTACTACAAATTTCGAAAAAAGGGATCCCACAAAAGCAGCAGGGAATGTATATTAGCAACGTTAACAAAGTGCATGCAGTGCAAGCATAGAAACAGGATGCCTGCCCCTTACCTTGCACACTTTCACCATAGCCTCCTACATTTATCTGTACAAACAGACCTTCTGTCACAGTGTTTGTGTACACACCACAACCAGCAACCACATTGCCCAATGGCTGAGCCTCCACAGTGCCAATGCTATAGGTGGCACCCTAAAAACAGCCGGATCTGCCAGGTCTAATCAGCAAAGTCCAGCGGAATGCGCAGAATTACCGTGCTAGAAACTGGAGGGGGGGTTCATGGGGTGTTGGGCGGGATTTTGTGGGGAATGTAAGATAGGGTGAGGATTGTGTCTATAGGATTGTCTCTAAAAACACATATTGTTTTGTTTTTTGTATTTGTTGTGTGTTTTTTTAGGTACATGCATTGAAACATTTTTTTTCCTTGTTTTTCTCTCTATTGCTCACTGTCTGTTTGCTTCTCATCTTGACATTTTTGTCGGCTGAAGATGAACGGTTTACCTGCATTGCTACAGGATTCTCTGCAAAGCTTTGTGCAGAGTGGCAAACACAACAGCATTGCCAATGGAAGTAAAAAAAATGCCATTTACTTGGAACCCTGGAAATCTTTCTGGTAATTAGTGCTTTCATAGTCACTGCAGAACATCCCAGCACTGCACAAAAAGTCACACATGCTTCTGTTTACTCAACGTCTCCCAACCTCTGGCTGTGGACAAATTATGCCGGCATGTTCCCAATGTCCTCTTGGTGACAGCAATGAGAAAATCACCTTTGCAGTAGGAAATATCAGAATCACAGCTATCATAAACGTTTTTAAGTGAGCGAGCAAACGTGAGCATGACATGCGCCCCAAATATAGTCCTCCAAAATGCACACCACCACATCTACAGTACCAACAGAGCCCAGACATTTGCAAAGGAGATTCATGCACTCGAAACCCCACTCATAAACTGTGCCCCAAAAAGCCTAGACTCCTTCCAACTGAAAGTCAGTATCGAAGCCTCTTTCCACGGCGTACCTGTGCAGATCGTTCACAAAGGTATCACTGACTATAAGCACTCGCCGCATGTCCATCTCTGCTAACTTCACTACATCAAACTTTGGGTAAATATGTCAGCGCCCCTTCCGGTGAACCACACCATCGACTCCTCATTGGACAATCCCCACAGCTCCATTTGCGAAGGCTCCATCCTCAGAAGGCCATGATGTGAAACATGCGCTTTCCCAGCTACAGCTAGGGCCACGCCCCAGTAAAGCAGACACAATACTTCTTCCCTTTACACTCGAATTTTTCAACACACACTTACGGGTGGCTATTGGCGACTATGAAATTTGCAAAAACGCCTCCACCAATCACTTACTGAACCTCGGCATTGCACAGTATCATTTCTGTACACACCTCCATATTTCCCATTAAGCACTCTAAGAACATGTTCCCTTTGCTTCCAAAGCCCCTCCACCAGAAACCTTTCCTACAGGATGCCCTATTTCAGCATCCACAATGATCCTGCAGTACACCCAGCACACCTTTTGCCATGCGCACAACAGTCCACCCTTGGCCACACCCAGAACAACACTATGAATCCATGCATGCAACCATGTGGGCAGCTAACGTGCACAAAGATAACATACAGAATGGCACTTCAACCCAACTCCCTCACACCAGAAAGCACCCATTCACGAATACAGGTCACAATTAGCAGCATCCACAAACATACCAAAGCCTCCATCACCACTACCCACTGCCATTCACAAAGTATTGTGTCACTACCAACCTACCCACAACCTTTTCACAACATTGGCCCTACTTCAACAAATTAGCACACAAAATAGTTAACAAGCACATGTAAGGTGCACTTCTACTATATCCTCTTCCATACTAACAGTATGCAAACCCAACACCCACTGCCCACACTACATGACCTTTCACACCACCATCGCCAAGTACACATCAAAAACGGTACCATGTTGTAACAGTGTCCTCACCTACAAAACCAAACATACACGAATGGCACCTCACTTCTCCTGCTCTATTGCATCTGAAATGTGCTCCACACGCATTCTTTACAGATCACCACCGTGTAACTGCTGCAGAATCCAATGCTTGCACCTATCACTTACTGAACCTCGGCATTGCACACTATCATTTCTCTACAAAACTCCATGCTTCCCTTTAAACACGCCGAGAACACGTTCCCTTTGCTTCCAAAGCCCTTCCACCAGAAACTATTCCTACAGGATGCACTATTTCAGCACCCACAATGATCCCACAGCAAACCAACACACCTTTCGCCATGCACACAAAAGTCTGCCCTTGCCCACACCCAGAACAACGCTATAAATCCATGCATGCAACTATGTGGTCAGCTAACATTGTGCACAAATGTTACGTACATAGCGGCACTACAACTCAACTCCCTCACACCAGAAAGCACCCATTCACGAAAAAAGGTCACAATTAGCAGCATCCACAAACATACCACAGCCTCCATCACCCCTACCCACTGCCATTCACAAAGTGTTGTGTCGCTACCAACCTACCCACAACCTTTTCACAACATTGGCCCTACTTCAGCAAATCAGCACACAGCATAGTAACCAAGCACATTTAAGGTGCACTTCTACCATATCCTCTGCCATACTGACAGTATGCAAACCCAGCACTCAGTGCCCACACTGCATGACTTTTCACACCACCATCTCCCAAGTACACATCAAAAACATTCCCATGTTGTGACAGTGTCCTCACCTGCAAAACCAATCATGCACCGATGGCACCTCACTTCTCCTGCTCTATTACGTCTCAAATGTGCTCCACACCCATTCTTTAGAGCTCACCACCCTCCAACTGCTGCAGAATCCAAAATGCAATACTGCCGTGTGGGTCATACCCACAACCTTTTCACAACATTGGCCCTACTTCTTCTAATTAGCACAGAGCATAGAACCCAACCGCATTTAATGTGCACTTCTACCATATTCTCTTCCATACTCACAGCATGCAAACCCAGCACCCAGTGCCCACACTGCATGCCTTTTCACTCCACCATCCCCAAGAACACATGAAAATCTTTACGATGTTGTAACAGTGTCCTCACTTGCAAAAGCAAACATGCACGCATGGCACCTCACTTCTCCTGCTCTAGTGCGTCAGGGCACCACCTTCTAACTGCTGTAAAATCCAAAATGCATTACTGCTGTGTGTGTCTTAAAGTCCTAAACTCTTGAGTGCACGGCCTACAGCCTATGGCCTTCGGCCATGCACCCCAACAGTCTAGGCCTTCAACACTCTCACTGCTACATAATGGCACCATCCATTTCAACATGTCGCCAACTACTGCAATGCACATACACAGTTCTGCCACAGCACTCCTACCCAACCTGCACACCGCCATACAGCTATGCAAGAAAAAGTTGCTACACTTACACTTACCACAATATAAAAACACAACACTGTCTCCTGCACCCCTGTGCACTTTCATTCACATAGTATTTACGTACCCACTTCCATTCATAACGTAATGTGTCACTGTAAACTTACCCACATACTTTTTACAACATTGCTCCTACTCCAACCAATCTGCACACACCATACTATACAAGCAACCCCCTCTGCCGGATGCAGACTCACACATGCATTGCTGCGGTGTGTGAGCTGAAGCCCTAGGCTCTTGAAAGTAATAGTGTAATCATTCACCAAACTCACCCCAGGTGCATGCACGCATGCATGCCACCATGTCCCCAACCATCGCTTCCATCCGCATACCACAGGCACCCGTGCTCCCACCCACCCTGTGACATAACCAATTCTCTCCCCTTCGGAAAATCACCTGCCATCACTCACCACGGAAAGAGGTCACCACAGACAGGTCGACGATATAGAACCAAAACACTGTCTACTGCACACCTGTGCACTTTCATTCACCTACTATGAATGTGTCCACTTCCATTCACAAAGTATGGTGTCACTGCCAACCTACCCACATAGTGTTCGCTACAGTAGCCCTACTCCAGCCAATCTGCACACACCACACTATGCAAGCACCCCCTTCTACCGGATACAGAGTAACCCATGCATAGTAGCAGTGGGTGAGCTGAAGCCCTAGGCTCTTCAGATCATGGGCTCCAGCCTACGGCCTTCGGCTATGCACCCATTAGTCTAACCTTTCAAAAGACCCATCGCAACTACATGCACCCATGCATGCCACCATGCCTCCAACTACCGCAATCCACCCGCATAATACAGGCACCCACACTCCTACCCGCCCAATGCCATCTGCAAATCACTCCCCTTCTTAAAATCACCTTCCACCACTCACCACGGAAAGAGATCGCTGTAAACCGCTCTAGGCAGAAGCTAGTGTGCCATTACGACAGCTGCCTGAAATCACTGCACAAAGGTGTCAGCTGTCTAGGGACCCGGAAAATCATGCTACATGCAACAATACTTCAGCCAAACAAAAGTACTGGTCGGATTCTCACCATGACACAAAAGCACGCTTTCTGACTCAAACCCCCGCTGCTGCCGCAAATTAGTTTTTTTCCCCATTCAGTTTATGGAAATAAAATGTTAGGACCATACATGTAACTTTGCCCCCTGCCCCACGAAACATCCCCCAATTTGGCAAAAAAATTCAGAGCTGGCCATATACTTTTTTTGCAAAGCTTGATGAGGAGTTATAAGCCGCCAAAAAAGTGCTCTTCCTATGAGTTTAGCAACTTAACCATAACTACACGCCTGCTACCGCGGGCCGTGTAATATTTTCACTGCAAAAACATTAGCTGATGTGCAGCTAAATTGAGCAGATTTAACAAAATCAAACCCTTGAAATTCTGTAGATGTGGGAAGTCATGGCCAGCTTAACTCTGTGTCAACCCCTTGCCTTCGGCTATGTCCACTATACATGTTTCTCCAATATGTTTCTTTTGGACCCACTATACATGTCTTTTGTGCCCACTAGCTAGGGCCTTCAGCCGTGCCCACTATATTTTAAAACACTACTAGGCTGTGAGCGCTTTAAAAAATAAGTAACTGTAGCTGTAAAAATACATTTTTGTTGTATTAATCCAATTTCTATCTCTGCGGTTCTCCTGGGAATGCACTGCAAATAACTGCAGCTATCTGTAGGCGCCCACTGCCCACATATAACCGCAGTAATTCGTAAACACGTCAAAAAGACATTATTTCCTGCCCTCACACATGGTCCTCTTTTCCCCTCCCCACCTCTACACTGAATTTCAGCCAAATCTGTTAGGCGAGTCAAAGTTTATTATCAATTCATTTTTGGGTTTATGTATCTCGATACTCAACTATAGTGCGGTGACCGCCACACTATAATGTGTTTGCTTGTAGATTGGTTCAGACACATTCTAAATGATATTGGCGAGAAATCTCCAGGGTTTTGTGTGCTTTAATAAATGCACTAATAAATAAATAAATAAATGAATAAATACAGAAAACATTTAGGCAAATTTAGAAACAAGTGTCAGAATACAGGCTCATGGTCACATTAAATAACCCTCTTGCGGAATGGATGATCCAAGTCCATAGTTGTACCTGACATTTTGCAAATATGCTGCTCTCGTGTTTACTCATAATGGACTAGCAGTTCTCGTCAGCAGCACAGGCTTTTTCCAGTGACACTGACAATTTTCACCCTTCCTAATGCTGTCGGTTATGAATGCTATGCCTTATCCAATAATCATCCTTTTAGGGCCCAAACTGTTTCAGTACCTTGGCACAGATCTACAAACCTAAGGGATAAATAGAGTCTTTTCAAAAGCAAAAGTATCGAATTCTGCAAAGTCAGGATGGTGCATTAGCATAACTGAGGTATAGTTGAATTTAGAAAATGTGCCTAATAGCGTCAATGTGCTAAAGTTGAATCTAGAAAATGTGCCTAATTGCGTCAATGTAGTATAGTTGAATTTAAAAAGTGTGCCTAATAGCATCACTGTGCTAAAGCTGAACCTAGAAAGTGTGCCTAATAGCGTCACTGTGCCAAGGTTTGAACTTAGAAAGTATGCCTAATAGCGTAACTGTGGTATAGTTGAATATAGAAAGTGTGCCTTATAGCGTAACTGGTTTAGTTGAATTTAAAAAAATTGCCTAATAGCGTCTATGTAGTATAGTCACTGTGGTAAAGTTGAATCTAGAAAGTGTGCCTAATAGCGTAACTGTGGTAATGATGAACTTAGAAATTGTGCCTAAATGTATGCCCCCTGTCCTGCTTTTGTGCTTGATCACAGGCACTTTACTGATAATCACCATATCAAACTATTACGCTTACTCTCCCGTATACACCATCATTCAACTAGAACACAGCTGTACTATGACACATTCCGTCTAGCTGTTCTCATAATTAACATGACCCCACGAACTCCACATCATCCTAATAAAACACAGCTATCTGAGCACATTCCGGCTAGCTTAAGCACCTCTTCAGGCCTAACGCAGCCAAAACTCAGTCTGGGTGTCCACCCTCCAGACTGAACACATCCAACTGATTTCCTCAGCACCACACCTACCGCTAAGAAGCAGCTTTCATGCAACAACCACACCAACTGCACACATATCCGGTGCACTCACGCACCATACCACACTCTCTCTCTCTACTGACTGAACTACGGTTCCCGAGGGCGTTCAACCTACCAGCGCTTTGAGATCATACCAATGATACATAAGGTGCTCTATAAATGCCAAGTAACATAACATAACATAACATTATGGCTCTTGTAGTCCAAACCTTTCTGAGACTATGAACAGTCATTACGTCACACTGCTTAGCATGGTTCTGAGTTCCACATATGATGCCACTGCACTACACTAGACACCTGATGTTTGCCAACAGGACCCCATAGTGTGGAGTGCCCCAAAACCATATGTCCTAGGATGGGGCAACCTCGGACAAAACAACACATTTTTTTTTTTAAGTAAAAGAAAGAAATAGTTTCTTTTTGAGGTCACTGTGCCTTCATAAAGAAATCCTTTATGAGGGCAGAGTGACTACAAAAAGAAACTGTTTCTTTTTTAAATCTGATTGCTCCCTCATCCCATGACATGGAAACAGCCAGGCTTGTGGCCTCTAAGTCATAGGGTGGGGAGGGATTCTATGACTTAAAAACAAAATAGTTTCTTTTATGCCTTCATAATGAAATGTTTTCTGTTATGATTTGGTCCTTTAACAGAAATATTTTTTTTATGAAGTCAGGGTGACCACTGGCATAGCGGGGGCCCACACAGACGCCAGGGTGTGGTGGAGCCCAAAACTACATGTCCTGGGAGGGGGCAAATTCGCACAAAAAAAAAATAAAAAAAATAATAAAATATATATATATATATATATATATATATATATATATATATATATATATATATATATATATATATATATTTCTTTTTTAATTAAAACAAAGAAATAGTTTATTTTTTAAGTCACTCTGCCTTCATAAAGACATTGGGGCTCATTACACGGTAGGCGGAGGATCAAGGTGCTATTAGCACCTTGGTCCGTGCCGGTAAAAGACCGGCACCACCTTGGTGGAAAGGGGAATTACCGCCCTATTCCAAGGTTGGCGGGGCGGTAATTCCCCCTTCCCCCATTGCCCTTCCCCATTCCCATTTTTGCCCCATAGGGCTCTATGGGAATGGGGAAGGCGCTAATTACGGTGCCGCAAATTGCGGTACCGTAATTAGCACTGTGGTCCCTTTGCGGGTTGGTTTTTAACGCCTGCTAAACAGCAGGCGTTAAAGTACCTATCCGCAAAGGGACCTCGTAGTAAGGCGGTAAGGGTTAACGGTCACTGGTACCATTACCGGTGACCGTTAACCCTTACCACTTTCCGTGTAATGAGGCTCATTATTCTTTATGAAGGCAGAGTGACTACAAAAAGAAACACCAAGTTCAAGGTCTCCCCCACACCATGACATGGAAGCATCCAGGATGGTGGCCTCCATGTCATGGGGTGGGGAGGGGCCCTATGACTTCAAAAATAAATATTTGCCTGTATGCCTTCATAAAGAAATTATTTCAGTTACAATTCAGTCCTTCAACGGAAATAATGTATTTATGAAGCAGTGGGGCTTGCCTCCAACCCATGTCATGGAGACCTCCAGATCGTCTAAAGATGACGGGAACAAGCGTCCTACTAGTGTTAGCCTGCTTTGTGAGACTTTCCTCAACCAGCCCATTCTTGTGATTTTCCTCAGGGTGCTGCCTACCTGCCTAATAGCATCACACACATGCACAGAAAAACATAGTTGTCCCCCTATATATATGCTGTGCCACTCTGTGAGAGCAAATGCCTGTAATAGGGTTTGATTTTTTAACTGCACTTTCTAATGTTTGCTCCTAGTCATGTAGCAAACACCATAACATCTTAAATGATGATATGACTCAGGTGTTGTTCATTTGAAATTGCTTCTTTTAATATTGTTGGTGCCCTCTATTGCTTCCTAGCTAGGTTCTTGTGATCACAGCACATACATGCATGCATGTTGGGGCAGATTCTGGGGATGTGTGTGCATATAAAAGCCAAGCAGCTGCTCTTTTTATTATATTTGTGTGAGTTTGAGAAATGTGCTGATAACCTCATTCTCAAAGATGTCCTGCACATTTCAGTGGGGCTGGCCAGTAGTGGAAAGTAATTGCTGGCCAACCACCTGTAATACATACATGTCTGCAGCACTCTCCCGACACAAATGTTTGACTGGCTCCTAGCACCCACATAGGTGATTGAAGTGCATTGGAGCTGAAGGCCTCATTCCCTGGAACAAAGGATTAAAGGTTAGAACATGCATATTCTTTAAATGTGTACTTAGAGCATGTATGTGTGTGTGTGTGTATACGGTCTAAGTCCAGATTCAATCCTATGTTCAATCCAGGAGGACACATTAAGCATTCCACCACTTGGTCATTAATGATTTAAAGAAGATCAGAAAAAAATATTTACATAGTAAATACAACCTAAGTACTGTACAACGAAGCACTTTAAAAAGGCTGAATTCCCTTTCTGACTATATCATCAAACCCTCAGAAAAGGGTACCAATGTCGTCATAATGAATCGGCGATACTACATCTCTGAAGCAGAAAAACAACTGAATGACAGAGCATGTTATGCCAAATTACAAACCAATCCTTCCGAAGACATGAATCTGAAACTTTCTGCCCTTTTAAAAGTATGGCAAACCAAAGGCATCCTATATGAGGATATGTGTGAATTCAACCCATGTTTGTAATAATACCCACCATTTATTTTTTTACCCAAATTACACAATAGAGTCAAAAAACCACCAGGGAGACCGATTGTAACTCTCTATGGTGCTCTTCTTGAAAATACCTCAGAATTGGTGGATGAAACGCTTGTCTCTTTTGTTACATCTCTTCCTTCTTATTTAAGAGACACCAAGGATTTCTAAATAAAATCAATGGTATACTCTGCGAAAACATGTTTTTATTGGCAACTCTCGATGTAGTGTCACTCTATACATCCATCAGACATTTTGACGGTTTACATGCATGCAAATACTTTCTACATACCAGATATATGGATTTCCTTCAACACAGTACCATGATTCTGGAGAGGATTTCTCTTTATTTAACTAATAACACCTTCATGTTTAACAACACATTTGTATATCCAACTACAGGGCACCACCATGGTCACTACATTTGCGCCATCATACTCAAATTTAACCATGGTGTATTGGGAGCAATGTGTGGTATGGTGCCCGGAAAATAGTATTTATACAGAAAAAAATGCTTGTTGCCTGAGATACATTGACAATTTATTTATCATCTGGGATAGCACAGCCTCCGAATTGTTAGATTTCGTCAATCTTCTTAATGCCAATTAACTACATTTTAAATTTACTGAAAGCCACAACAAGAAGCTATCACATTTCTGGATATTCGTGTTACAGTGGCCCAGGGTAAACTTATGACAGCACTATACCCCAAACCAACAAGCGCTAATACACTGTTGCATGCTACTAGCAATCACCCTACATCTCTGGAATTGAGCATACCCTCTGGGGAATTTATTCGTATTACGAGAAACTGCTCCGACATGCAAAACTTTGACAACGAATGTGCCTGCATAGCTGTTAGATTCCTGAATCGTGGTTATCCAAAGAAAGTTATTGAGAGGGCCTACATTGAAGCCAAAGGGAAAGATCACACTTCCCTTCTCTTATCCGGCTCTCCGACTCCATAGAGATAGCCAATGATAACAATAAGGACACACGTTGATTTCTAACTTATGGCAATGTATCTAAAGACATTTGCCGCATTGTTAACAAACATTGGCACATGTTGAAATCGTATTACGATCTGAGAGATATTTTAGGAGGCAAAATCAACATTACTTTTAGAAAATGTCCATCTTTAAAAAGAATCTGATGTCCAGCTTCATGAAGCCCACTGTTGAAACACAAGTCCAATGTTGGCTTAATACTAACAATTTGGGCTTCTTCAAATGTATGAAATGTAAGGCATGCCAACATGCAATAAATACCACCAGTTACCAACACCCATTTAGCTACAGATATCAATATTATGTCTAGGATTATGTGATGACGTTTTTTCAAAAAAATGCATGCAGGACCCCAGACCAGGTAGCCACCTCTGATTCAAGAACACAGTTTGTCAGGCCATAAGGACCCAGGGCTCTTGGTGTGGAAGACTTTTTTTATCAGAAGCTCCACTATTTCCCTTGATATCTTAAATGACCTGCAGCTTTTCAGACTCTACGCCCATTCAAAATAACATTACTTGACCAGTATAGAATCAGCTTTCTATGTTGATGACACATGTCTACATTCATTTAGGCTACAATTAAACTACCATGTCTTGAGACATTGTCTCTTTCATCAGCCATACCGTGTCTGTACGCCAGAGAGCCATCTTTGACTTAATTCAGGGAAACCACCCTTCTCTGTGGTCCAGCCCAATTGACTGGCATACCCTAAATATGGCCTCAAGAATCAAGACTTAGGCTCAACCATTAAAATGAGCAACCTCTGTGTCATCTTTGATTAACACTGCCCCTTCTCACTTGAAATTTCTGCCACAGTAAGCAAGTGAAACGTCCTACTTAGTCTGCTTCATTGTATTTTCGCTGCCCTGGAAATAAGCTATAAAATCCCAAAAATCCATGCACGGGCAATTTCTTAGCAAAATAATTCTGCATGTACTCTAACAGAAAGACATTGGAGGCTTACATGCAGCCCACACTATGGCAATGTGGCTGATTTTCAGCCTCCAAAATCTGTACTTGCTTGCATTGCAGATCTGATCTGAATGTAAGGTTGTTTGCATTTGTTTTAACCCGCTCTATGCAGTGCTCCAAGTTAAGGAGAATTCTCCAAAATGGCTAATTTCCCTTACCCACTGAGACCCCCAGCAGCTTTGCTGGATTTCTAGTATTTATTCTTTTCACCTGGTAAGAGTGTGAAACTTTTTTCCCCACTCTTAAATGTGTTTTGCTGCGTGTGTTTAACATTTTTGTGTTCATAGACTGTGTAGCCTCACCTACTCCATATGCATCATCTTTTTACTGTGTGTTACAAAGCACCTTCGGTGCAGTGACACAGGGTTGTCTTTTAGACTTCCCAACTCAGACTCCATTTTTCTGGGATTGACTACTGTCTCCCAGAACATGTAAAGTTGCCATTAACGGTATTAGTCTTTTTAAATCCACAGACCCAGTACAAACTATTTTATATAGAGTACTGGCAAGGGTTACTAGTTATCCCTTGTTGTCTGTATCTCATGGAACATTGTTTTGTTCCCTTTTCATTAAGATTTGGCTGGTGGTAGTGGTAACTACCCTATTTTTCCTACTGCGGTTATTTTTTTATTTTTTTTTTGGTTACATAGTAACCTTTACAAAAACAATATAAAACCAATAAGAACAAATCTTAAAAAGAAACACATACATAAAATGTTGGTTACATGGATTCAATTACATTCCATATAATACATCCTAATACAACCAAAAAGTATAAATGCATTATACATATAAATGATCCATATTAAAACAGAATGAAACAAGACATGCAAGATGCATAAGCCTACACAAAATGTTGTAGCTGAACTACCTCCCTATAGTTCGCATTTAGCTTTTAGAAAACGCAGTATGGCCAGTTCACGTTTGACCCTTGATCCATACAACATGTCTTTCCATAGGGCAACCAGATCCACTTTCTTTGGATTGGGCACATATTTAATAAAGTAATCAATGCGTGCCGATCTTAGACCCAAACAGTGTGTCAACAGATGTTGTAAAGTTACTGCTCCAATGTCTGAATCACAAAATAGACATTTAACCATTTGCAGAGGCAAGGTTTGCCTTATAGTCATTTCATCATAAAAGTTTATTTGGAAACAAATTATCCATAAACCGTTAACAGAATAAAAATGCATACATTACAAAAGTCAATTCAACGTATTAAAAAAATATCTAGAGTATACATTTACAAACAATACATACAGATTTCAAATGTGTGTAAGTCAGGTAATATCCACAATGAGCAGCCAAACAATTCATACGATTAAAATTTCAGAGTTCAATCAAATTCTGTGTCACGGTTTTGGATCTCCGATACCAGGCCCGTCTCAAATACTCCACCATACCCCAGGCCACTGGAATCGTAGCTGCCGACAGCAAATAACATAAGGCAGGCTTAGCCTGAAACATGCCGGCCGATCTGAGTAGTGGCAAAAGTGTTCTCCGTCTTAAGTCTATATAATGTGGGCAGAACAATACAAAGTGTAGGAGATCCTCCGCCGGCCGCTGACAAAAGGGGCAAGCTGTAGGTTGCACATTATGAGTCAAGCTTTTAGTTCGTGCCCCTAACCATAAGCAATCAAACCGTGCTCGAGTCAAAGCCCAGCGATCTACAGGATTATCACTATGGAGTAGATATGGCTGAATAGCATCTGTTGTTGCATACACAATATGCCTTCTGTTTGCACCAATGCTTAAGGCAGCAGACTCCCTATTTGCCACCAAGATGGTTTTGAACAGTTGCTTTTGTACCCTGACCATACATGGGGTCAAAATATTTGGTGGGCAAACTAGATTGGCACCGTTTAACTGTCTGATGCATTTCTGAATATACCTGAGCCATGGGATTTTCTTTACTGCTGAGCTGCTTAGGAGTTCTCTTAAACTCTTACGTGAGAGAATCGCTTTCTGATTTGCCCATAATGCCAACCACTGCGAGACCGGAGCCAATAACCACTCATCAGCAATATAGGGGCATCCTAGTTCCAAATGTGTCCCATAGTTTGAGGCAGACTGCAGCAATCCAAGAAGTTTTTTAAGGAAGGCATTCTCCACGTTTTCAATTTTTTGGATCCTTTCCTTGCCCCACAGTGCAGCCCCGTAGTTAGTAGCAGTTTTTGTTTGAGCCCTGTATACTTCTAAGATAAGTTTAATTAGGCACCCCACACAGTTATGTTGAAAGCGTGACAGACCCCCAAGCGCCTGCCTCATCCTCAGACACTGCTTATCAACATGGCCCAACCCTCGCCAATTCTCCGTAAAGCAAATTCCCAGGTAGTCAAAACTAGTGACCCTCGGAATGGGTTTACCTCCACTCCATATCTTGCACATTTTAAGGTGTCTAACTCCCAAGCTCTTACATGCCATGACTGCAGATTTTTTTGAATTAACAGAAAGCCCATGTGAAACCATAAAGTGGGTGTAAACATACACCAGACTTTGTAGGGCTCTAGGGGTGCGAGCGATTAGAACCATGTCATCGGCATAGCCTAGGACTGGGAGGGGAACACCACCCACTGTGATATAGTCAGTGTAGGATTTGACCAAGGCTTGGTAGACACCATTTACATAGAGAGCAAACATTACCGGGGCCACAAAACAGCCCTGACGAACACCCAAAACGGTTTCAAAGAAAGCTGTACACTGTCCCTGTTCCCCAAATCTGACACAGGCTGATGTCTGTTCGTGAATTAGCTGGAGGACCTTGACCAGATCCTCCGGGCATCCCATGTCCCTGAGCACTGCCCAGAGCATAGCCCTATCTACTTTATCAAATGCAGTGCTCAGGTCCATAAATGCTAAATAGAGGGGCTCACCCCTCACATATATAGAGGTAGCTCCCACCAAATACAAATTCAAAGCCTGGTCCCTAGTTCCCATCCCCGGGCGAAAACCATATTGGGTCTCTGTAAGGACCCCAGAGTCAGAGATCCATTGTTCCAACCTTGCCAAGACCGCACGACCAAAGCTTTTAAAAGAAGTATCGAGCAAGGAAATGGGTCTATAAGAAAGAGAACTACCGGGATCACCCTTCTTAAAGATAGGGAAAATTATTGCCTGCCTCCATGTTGACGGGTAAAGACCAAGCTCCAGAAATGCATTGAAGCACTAAGTCAAGATTGGAGCCCACAGGGCCACCTCATTGCAGAAAATGTCTGCTGGGATAGCATCAGGTCCAGGGGCACGATTAGGAAGTTGCTTATTAATAGCCACCTCTACCTCTTCTCTAGTTAATCGGAGTTGACATCCTCTAGGCCCACTATAAGGAGTTAGAGGGTTTGCTCTATATAGAGAGCTAAAATGATTCGACCAAGCCACTGCACTAACATTATTTTCTTTATAAGTTTTTACTCTTTTATGGGCGGGTCCATTGGCCACGTATTCCCAAAAGGTCTTCGAGTCCCTTGACTGCACAGCCTGAATAAGATCTCCCCAGGCTTCTGCTTCTAACTGGGTCTTCCTTTTTGCCAGGACAGATTTGTAATGCGCCCGAGCAGTGACTATCTCACAAAGGGTGCTATCTTTTGCCTCCAAAATGTCCTTAAGATCCTTCTGTGCTACCCGGCAAGATTCATCAAACCAGGTTTCCAGATTCTTCTTCCCTTTTTTAAATTCCCTTTGGAAAATTGCAGACATAGAGTTCCAAATCTTTTGAAATGCCAGAGTTATGGAGCCCGGAGAAGATCCAGTGGACAGAATAGTGGAGAGTTCCTCCATGTCTAATTCACAAATTGACGATTGAGTGTCCGCTGGGTCCAAATAGTCATAATCTCACCTGTGTTAAGGACATTAAAATGAAAGCGCATAAATTCCTGTCGAAGCCCTTTGTTTGGAAATTTTATGAGGTAAGGTTCTGTTGTTGCAATTTTTTTGTGACTGCCTGCCAAATGCGCATATAGTTTTTTGCTTTGTATTATGTCAACAGTGTGATTCCAGTCTGCATGCTGGAGAAGTATCTTCACCTTGGTAGGGTTGTTGATAAGCAGTTCTTTAGAAACCCCAACTAATGCTAGTACTTCATGTACCACTTTTCCCAGATCACACACTACTGCAGAAGATTCCTTTCCCGCCACTAGACCCCGTCTGAGAATTCCATATAGAGTGGATTCTTTATTTACAAGCAATTTCCTAAACAAAGAGACTCTATGCCAGATAATTACGCTTGAAAGGGAGTATAGCCCAAGTTCAAAACGTATTGCTGCTAATGGAACTCTTTTGGGAAGATACCAAACCAGTGATCTTAGCATACGTGCTTCATATTTAACAAATTTGCTCTTAAACCATGACGGAACCAGTTCCATTCCGTAGCTGAACTGAGCAATCATTTTACTACGGTACATTTTTATACATGGTAACATTGAAAATTTCCCATATTTGCAATCGATTTTGAGTAATTGAGAAATCAGTGGTGTCACTTTTTTATCGAGGTAGTTATGTAAATTCACCCTGGTGACCGTCTCAAAAATGGGATAGCCTAGGTACCTGAAGGCATGACATATGGTGAGTTTGACGTGATCCAAAAACCATGCAAATTTTGCTGGCCTATTCCTATAACTGAATTGCACGATAAAGTTTTTTGTCTGATTTATATCCAAAGCATTGTCCGCCGTATACTTCTTAAATGCAGACAAAACACGTTCCAAGCCCATGGGTGTTAAATCAAACAACAACACTTCATCTGCATATGCAGTCCATGCAATCCTAGTACCTTCAGCTTTTGGTGCCGCAAACAATGCCTCCTCTATGTGCGGGCCAACATCAGACAAGTACAGATTAAAAACAGTAGGGGCAAAAATACACCCTTGTCTGAGACAGTTTCCTGTATTTATTTCCTCAGACAGGGATCCCTCAGTGTTTAATCAGACTCTTATCTTAGATTTTGAGTGAAGATAATATAAGATCGCTAGGAGCTGTGGCGGCATATCTATGTCAAACAGTTTTCTCCACAGTGTGTCTCTAACCACTAGGTCAAAGGCTGAACAGAGGTCAATAGAAGCCAAGTAGATAGGTTGGCTACCTCTCTGTCTGGTCTGTTGCTGCATGATAGTTAGGAGAAGTCCACCTGCATTAGTTCCAACCCCTTTTCTAAAACCAAACTGTTGTGCTGACAATACATCCTTTTCCTCCATCCACACATGGATATTTTCAAGAACCAAGGAGGCAAATATCTTAGAATCAGCGTCCAGCAAGACGATAGGTCTATAACTTGTTGGTATAGATCTATCGCCCTTTTTGTATATTGGGACCACATAAGACATGTGCCAAGTAGTTGGAAATAACTGGTTGATGACAATGTTCTTAAACAGTAGGAGAAGTATTTTGGCCCAGAGAATCGTATTACCTTTGAAGACCATGTTAGCTAACATATTAGGTCCTGGTGCACGGGAAGACGAGCACCTAGAGATCATTCTTTGCACATCCTGTAAGGTAAAAGGGAAATTCCATGGACATGAGGCGATCTCTTCCGGAACCACCCAGTTACAAACCGTAGGGCCTGGTGTGCGACTCCCCGCGTCTATTAACTAGGGACCAAAAATGCCGAGTATTAGTTTTTGAGAGTGCTTCAAGTATGTTTTCTGCATCTCTTTGCACCATGTTTGCTTTTAGTGCACGCATCCTATAACTCCATTGTTGTTTTGTTTTTTTTGACCATTTCACCCAGAGATTGAGTAAATGGAAGTTTCTGGAGTTTACGAATCCCACGATTCCTCTCTTTTTTAAGCTGATGGATGACCGGATCGTAAACATGGGTGTGAATGTTGCCTACTGCGGTTATTTTAAATAGCCTTGGTATTGTTTTAGGCTAACTTAAACCCGCTGGACCATATTTACTTTTATACAGTTCTGGCTGGGTTTATTTGCCATTTCTTTTTGTAAAAGTCTTTCTTGTGTTTTACTCTGCACACCAAACCGGGTTAGGCTCCTTTGTTCGTCAATCTTTCGCGGGCTTCTGCACAGAAGCCCTCCTTAGGTGCCTGTATGTCTGAGGGGGACAGGATGTGAGGGAGGGGCACGAGACTCCTTGAAAAGGGTCTCCTTGGAGACCCATGTTGCACTCGGTATGATTGGCTGTGGTGACTGTCCCGGCGGGACAGCCACCCTGCTGTGTGATTGACAGCCAGGCTGGGTGAATAGGGGAAAACTGCATAAAAAGCAGGTCTCTGGGAGTGAAAAGGCATTGTCGCCACTGGATTGAGAGAACTGAAGAGAAGCTGACAGAAGAGGACCTCTACCATAACAGAACCTCCCGGTGAAGCCCTGCTGCAGGTCCGAATATCCAAACTTCGATGACAGGGAAGATCTGCAAGGAATCTTCTCCTCGTGAGCTGGTGGGAACAACCAGTTCACCAAACTGCAAACCAGGCCTCCCTCCTCTGATCAAATTTGCTGTGCACAGCTACAGTGAACTGGATAGCCAGGAGGATCGGACCCTGCTTGGGTTTTAAGGACCGCACCCTTTATGTATCGCTTTGCTCTGCTGCTGGTTTCTTCCCTGGGCAGTACAGGACCCTCCAGTCTTCCTCCTTCTTATCAGTCCGACAATCGCTTCAGGAACCGTGAGCCTGCAGGACCTGCCAGGAACGTCTGCCGCAGCTACAGCATTTTTCTGCTCTAAAGGTACTGTGCTAACACAGTTGTTCGTTTCGTCCAGCCGCGGTGAAAGTGTGTAAAATCTTTCAAAAATCTGAGGGCTTGTCCTTCTCTAAAATAACTTATCATCCAACCAACTTCGTTCTGAACTCTTGGCAAAGACTTAACCGTGAACTACCCTGAAGTGTATTAGAATCGTGATTTTTAAATTGCTTGATAATAGTGAAATGTTTAATAACTGATGTGTAAATAAATGTATATTCTTTTACTCAGAAAACTTGAGTCAGTGTTTGTTTGAATCATAGTAATTGCTGTCCTTTGTGTAACTATTTATACTGCTCAACATACTCTTGAGATAAGTCTGGCTGCCATTGCTATCACTTTACTGTGTAGTACAGGTTTGTACCAAAGGTGACTTTTTACTGTCACTTGTAGTCCTAATTGTGTGTGGTGTTCCCAAAGGGTAATGCATATAATTCTGCCTAACACTCCATATCATATGAACTGCATTGACAAAATAGACACAGTTCAACTGAGGTATAATGTGAAAGATAAAAAGTTATTACTCAACTTTTAAAACAAAATGTTATTAACTTTCATAGGAAGAAATGCCAAATTATCTATTTCAGCTGTCTGACATTCAGAACTTCAAGTAATACAGATCTCTTCAGCAGAGTCATCAACCCCCTTCAATTGCACCTATTAATGTATTGAACCAAACTTATTTTTATGGGAGTGGTGAATTTCTCAGTAGTACTGAAATACTAACGCACATTGCAAGTCAGGATGAAAGAGGATTGTGAGAACTCCATAGATTTATAAGTACTAGGATAACAGTGCATCATGCAGGTCAGGTTGAACATTAATTGATACCTCGTTTTACCTTTCTCCACGCAAAAATATTTAGTGACAATCCTAGGGAGTGACTTAAGGACTTATACATTGAGCTTTTCCTATTGTTATAAAATTGTATTTGATTACAACAATAGCTTAATGCTGTAAGCATCCGTCAGCCCACATGCACAGCACATAATTTGTGAGAGGGGTAGCAGAAAAGTCCCTAGTTTTAATTAGAGTATGTGTATTAGCCAGCAACCAGCCTTCCAGATAAGGGGTGTATCAGTCACTTTTACTCCCTAAAAGTAGGCAAATACTCCCAAAAGAAATAGGGAGTAAACATACTTATCTCGACTTTTACTTTATTCCTGGGTTCGGGCCTGAGTTCCTTGAGTTTTGGACCCATAGAAAGAATCGAATTTTAGCTCCATATTGTAACTGCACTTATAAAGTATGACATTACTGCCTATGGGCATGACTTGTTACTTTGTAACAGTTGTGACTACTTTTGTATCATATTGTTTTGTAGACGTCTAATGAGTCTTGGTCAAAGTTGTATCTAGACTCCCCTTTTGATGTTCCCTCTTGGTTTGGTTATTAAAGTTTAACACCACCTATTCTACCTATAGGTGGATACAAGTTTAATGCAACCTCAATCCCCTCAAACATGGCATCAATATCATTCCAGCACTATTTTTTGCAGACAATGCTGTATTGTTGGCCACTTTTGCAATGGGTATTAGGCGTAGCTTAAAATGTTTTGTCACCAATTGATCCTGATTAGGTCTGTCATTGAATAAACCCAAAGCAAAAGTCATGGTATTTAGCCCAGTAGAAACTAAACCCAATTTATGTCATATGGAAATAGAGGAGGTAGAGCTAGAACAAGTACCTTCCTTTGACTATTTGGGTGTAAGATTTGTGAAACGTGAGTCATAGTCACTCCAGATGAACAAATCACAGGTCATCCTAGATTGGAACAGGGGAGTCATAGGACATTTTTCGTTAAACTTGTTAGGAGGGCATTCTCTCTGCATTAAATATTTATAAGATCCAATGTGCCGACTGTCTTGTATGGAGGTGAATTATGGGGTTACACCAAGAGCCGGCAACATGAGACTACAGAGAATGCATTTTAAAAAACAGCTATTGCTCCTCCTAAATAGTTTCCTGAATGCCCCACTGCAGATGGAGTGTGGCCTAGAGCCAATTAACTTAGTTAAGTTCAATTAATGAAGTTTTATGAAGCTATATAAAGCTATGTGAAGTTCTATGAAGTTTGTATCTTTCAACTTTGTATAATCATGAAAGATGTGTTCTATTATTTTACTATTGTTGTTAGTACTCACTTGGTACATTGTAATGTTTTATGTTTTATGTGATATTTTGTGTAAAGTTCTAATATTTGAACTAAATCACAATAAAATTATTATTATTATTATTATTATTATTATTATTATTATTATTATTATTATTAAAAGAGCCAATTAATGTCCAGCTATTCTCGCAACCAATATTCTACTGGATTGGACTATGGGTAACTCCAGATCTAGCAAGGTTCTGAGAGGCACTTATAGCCCTGCTAAGTACATCAGGTGGGGAATCATTACCATGGGTGAAGCATTTCAGAAAACAATTGAAATGTTTGGGTTTAGATACCCTCTGGGATAACCCTGAGCACAAATCAAACCATACGAAAGATGAAGTGAAACTTGCCGTGAGCTAGGATAACCATGAAAAACCTATAAATGGTTGTTTATAACTGAATCTAGGTCTGAACTATCTGTTTAAAAAACTGAACAGGGAATTGAAAGCTATCTCGACCTCATGACACCTGCTTATGCACATACCTTGTTTTTGGAATTCTGAATTGCCTCCCTTGAGATTGCAAAATGCACAAGCGGTTGAAAAGGTCAAACCTCACAATGTTGTCCACTTTGCAACTCAAGTACACAGTATATTATGCATTTTCAGTTATTCTGTGAGAAGTATAGTGACCTGAGATAACAGTCCTTGTTACTGCTGTTTAAAAAAGCCTGTGTAACCTGCCCTTTGGAAGCTGTATCATTATGTCAGTCGACCAAAAATGTCAATGATGTATATTTTGTGGTAAGATTTGTACATAGGGCCTGGGCCCGTCGAAAGTATCTGATTAAGCATTTATATAGAAAGAGAGATGAGCCCACTAAATCTTGTATTTTCATGAACTTTGCTAGATCTCATGCATTTACATTTCTATAACAATTCTAATATATTGCTTTTTTTATCCAGCTCTAGATCTGAAGTTGTATTCTATTGCATTGATTGTTTTATTTCTGAGGTAATGTATTGCATGTTAAAGCTATAGTAATGGTCGTAAATTGTAGATATATTGTCATTTTAGTAACTGATGTTTTTGTAATGAAAGAAATTCTAAAGATAATTTGTTGAATAAAGTACACAATGATGATGATGACAATGAGTATTTGTATCAACCATGTTACAGTCTTATGACAAGTAGAGAGAATGAACCAGGACAAAGTAGCATGATCATCTAGGCCATTAAATGCAACTAAAACCCTAGATGGGTGACTTAGAATTTTAGGTCTGACAAACATATAGTCCTATCTAGAGACTGAACGGCCGATTCATGGAACAAATGTGCGCCGAAAATCCCAGCGCAAGCTGGCGCAAGCGTGAGAAAGCAAGCGCACGCGCACGCGTGTGATTCAAGGAAGGCACTGCATGTGTTTTCCACTGGATGTGCGCCAAATCCGTGCATGGCGCACGCGGGCGCACACGTCATCAAACGGTGTGCGCAACGCACACAGGGAAAGAGCACATAGCGCTGTGCACACAACAAAAGTGAGCATAACAGTGGGCGTAACACGCGGAATGGGGAATAATGTGTGAAAAAGAAGGTGTAACTGAGGAAGTACTGCAGGGAACTACACGGAACGCCCACACGCATGCGAACAACTCGTATTCATGGATTCGAATATGGGAAACCCGCGCACGGCAAAAGACACGCACCGGCGTCAACGCGTCCGCCACACGAAGGCAGGCGGAAGCGTCACGCGCACAGTATAGAAGTGCACGCAAACAACAAACACGTATATACAGCTACGATGAATGCCCCATTTGTCGCAGCACTGATCGTGGGACTCTGCAGGAGGAGGAGAATAGCCAGGGCCTGCATTACTTCAGCCCGGACAAGCATTTTTGGGATGCCTGAAGACCAGGTCTACGGCAGGTATAGGTTTCCACCTGGTATCATCCTAGACCTGGTCAGGGAGTGGGAAGATGACCTTACATCCCCCACCCTCTGCTCCCAAGCATTGAGCCCCTTGGAGAAGGTGCTCAATGTCCTGCATTTTTTGGCCACTGGGTCATTTCAGCAGACTACTACCATAGTGGGGAGGGTCTCACAGGCCATGCAGTCACGCTGCCTACACCAGGTATTGGCAATCATCACTGCACACCCCTCAGTCTGCAGGCACATATACATGCCCAGAACACCCGCAGTAGGCAGGCCGTTGTCCAGGACTTTTACAGGGTGGCACACTTCCCCAAAGTGCTCAGTGCCACAGATTGTACCCATGTGGCCCTACGTCCACCTTGGGCCACTGAGCACATCTACCGAAACCGCAAGCACTGGCATTCCATCAACGTGCAGGTGGTATGCGATGCAAAGGGAATCATCACCTCTGTCCATGCAAACTACCCTGACTCCACCCATGACAGTTTCATATACAGAATGTCCACCCTGAGCCGGGCCCTGGAAGAAGGGCAGCATGGCGACACATGGCTCCTAGGTGAGTACAAATGCCCGTGCACATGCATGGATGTCACACACACACAAATACACAAACCCCAATAATCACAACCATCATCACCTCTCCTGGGGACAGTGCCTATCCTTTGAGCAACCACATGATGATGCCAATCCAGAACCCCACCACACCACCCCAGGTAAGATACAACGCGGCCCATATTGCAACCAGGGCCATAGTGGAACGCACATTCGGAGTGCTCAAGTCACGCTTCCGCTCCCTTGACCGCTCTGGCGGGCAGCTACTCTCTGCACCCCCAGTAGTGTGCAGGATCATTGTGGCAGCATGTGTCCTGCACAATGTTGCAACACGGCAGGGTGTACCGGTGGATATGGTGGTGCCCCCTCATCCCCAACCACAGGCACAGGCGCTGCCCATGGGAGGGGATAGGGCACGTGGCGAGGAAGCCCGGACCCAGCTTGTGGACACATTTTTCACCTAAACTCCCACCCCTGCACAAGCCTGGCACATACCAGGTGACAATCCATGATGACAAAGAGACAGTCAACTGTCACAACCTTACCACCCTGAGAATGTTGCCATGAAAGTGCCACATTGTGTGCATCCCTAGCTACTTAAACATAAGCAATCCTGTTTGACCACAAGGCACACATGCAAGTTGTGAATCACACAGACCTGCAAAACAGGAAATTACTATCACTGTTATGTCACCCAAACCCTCCCAAACCACAACAGGACATGGCAAGCAATAGCTATACACCAACACAGTACCAATAAGGTACACATTGACATGTGAAAAATGTAAAGTGGCATCAGACAATGATGCCTGACAAGGAATCAGGTGAAATGACGGACCAACAACCTCCCACACAAAAGAAGTCATACCAAAATGCATTCCAGCAGTTGTAGTTGTAACTTAACAATGAATGCCTGCCTACATGCACATTGTGGTTAGCAAAATCAACACTGCAATTTCTGTGTGCCGTGTCCACCTCATGCAACACACTGCTCAGCGCACAGCATAGTGAATAGCCATTGTGTGTGACGCACACCCTAAGCATCACATCTAAGTGACACACTACATCAAAAAGTAAAATATGCATGTACAGGATCCACAATTGGTCATAGATCATGTGCTGCAGGGACAGAGTGGGCACCAGAAGGCAAACAGAGTGTACATGTGGACATGGAAGGGTGGTTGTACATGTAGTGGATCATAGTGCGAGTGTGTGGGTCAGTAGGGACATGCACTCAATATATGCATGTGCAATCAAGTGACCATCAGTGTCCTCTACACATCACATGTGAACATGCACCATGGTTACACTCAGCATGTCAAGCTACAACTATTCCCTCACACCTGAAAGCTAAACACAACACATGAAGAGGCATTGATCAGCAGAATACATCATGTACATAGGATACCGCAATTACAATGTCAGGGTGCGCATCACACTGTAGGGCAAGGCAACTGTCAGCAACAAAACACCCACCCTCCCTCACAAATCACCATGACCCACTGAACAACAGCACCTGGGTTATGTAGCCTTCATCCTTGAAGTTCACCTGGCCACAGGATCACCCTTCCCCTTTGTCAACATCTCCCACCTTGTGTGCAAAAAAGTGTCCAGCACCCTCAGAGGCCACCTTGACTTGCAAAAACACCAAATCAAAGAGAACTGAAAGCAGGCCAACACAGAAGCCAAGCAAAAAGCCTGCAGGCAGCAAAAAAAACAGAAGAGCCTCCAGTAGATGACTTGAAGTAGCAGTATGTCACAAAGCCCAAGTACTACCACAATGACGTAACAACCAAGGTAGCACAGTAAAACAATGTCACAACAGGATGTGTACCATGTGTGGTACATAACACAGAATAATGCACCATGAACTGATGTGTACTGTCACAGCTCCCATGTACAGGTGCAGGAGTGGCACAAACCAACCACCCCAACCGTGGTCGGGGTGCGTGCAAGGTCAAACTCACACAGGCCTCTGAGACCCTGGTGGGGAAGGAGGGTCAGGGATATGCAGTCGGGACAGG
Organism: Ambystoma mexicanum; assembly: GCF_040938575.1. Classification (NCBI taxonomy): domain Eukaryota; kingdom Metazoa; phylum Chordata; class Amphibia; order Caudata; family Ambystomatidae; genus Ambystoma; species Ambystoma mexicanum. Next base: position 564,106,663 of record NC_090937.1, on the reverse strand, counting down.
CATTGCTATACTGGATAACCGGAATGAGGGGCAGGAAAGGGGAGTAGGATTCACACGGGAAAGTAGGAAATGCACAAAAATGTACTCCTCACATTTACACATACACAAGTACACCAAACCTGATCATCATGCACATAGTAACAAATTACTCAAATGGAAGACAAAGAGAAACTTATCTCTGGGGTGAGTGCTGGCCTCCTGCCTGCGCACTCTCAGGTCCGGTAACAGGAGCAGTTTAATGCTGCAAAGAGAGCCACAGTTACTAATCTGTGCTTGCCCATAACACACAAACACACCACCATATATGCCCCAAAGTAACAAAATACTCTACAAACACACAAACTGGTGTGGATGCTTCGTACCCATGCGTAACATTACCCCTGTGATGGTTCATACACAGTCAATGCAGTAAATCATGTGCCACTGGGTGCGTGGCAAATGGAAGACCAATATGTCACGAATCACACAACATGCAATGTTCCCTGGGTAAGCAGCCAGACGCAAATTGCAAGGTATGAATTCAGAACAAGTCGAGTTCCACTATGACCCAAATAAAGTAGGTAGTGCATGTGCCAAATTCTACATGGTAATGAAATGCACTGCACACAAGTCTGTCCCTTGCTGTCTGTCCCTGTGAGCTGCTTCTTTCCATGTCTTGCAATGCTACATGGCTAATACAAGTGCCTCAATGGACCATGGTGGACCGGAAGGTATGTGCCACTGGCCCTGCAGGTGCCCCAGACAACTTTCCCATCAACTAGCCATTAGTCCGCCAACGCATCTCAGCTGTATTGTGCGCTTCAACACCAATATTTGTCCAAGCCCACCGTCAGTGCTGCTATTAAGCATGCATGTGCAACTATCCAGGTGGAAGGTCTGCTGCGTTGTGGCCCCCCTGTGCTGCTCACCTTGCCTGGAGTCCCTTGAAACACATCAGCTGTTTTCGGATGCATGAGCGCAATCCCTGTGCCTCTGCTTGCGCACACATGCACATGTCGGCACCACCAAATGTGTCCAGCTTCCAGACGTCCAATGGCCCATGAGTGCGGGCAAAGGTGGTATGGAGGCTCATCCCCCTGCAGAAAGTGCATGAAACACATGATTAATGCTTTAAAATCATCTGTGTGTGTCTCTTCAGGCATTACAATACTGGACCATGCCAGAGACGTACATCACAAATCACACCATCAGTCCGTCTTTCAGAGGCAAACTGTTGAACACACCATCTATGCCATGAATTGCAACAATCACATGTACAGTATAGATAATAAACATACTAAAAAATGAATAGCAATGAATGTACACATCAATCATGAAACCCCCCATCTAGCGAATGAAGAACAGTGGTCAATAACACCCCTATCATCCCCACTAGGGGTGTTAACACAAGTTTCACAGTAGCAGACATGCCACAGATATGACAGTCCAGAGCCCTTGTGTAATAGGCTGTTACACCGAACCATCCTTGCGAGACCATGGATAAGGGAAGCAGAAGTGGCATACGTGAGTCAAGGACCCCAAGCTGCAAACACATACACAAGACAAGCTTGAAGGGCCCAGCTGGAACAGACAGTGGATGCTCTCAAAAGCCACAAAGCACCACACCGTCACATGAAAGCACAATCGACAAACAATTTGAAACTATATTAACTAATTACACTAACTATGAAAAACCTACATTACCTATTTAAGCTAACTAACAAATTGAAACTAAACTAACTAAACTAAAAGAAAAATCAAAAATGGCCACATACGACCCGGGTGGGGAGGCACCCAGGAGGAGGGAGGTACAGTGTGCTGCTCAACACCCACATGCGATAATGTTGAGGAAAAAAAAAACCTCCATGGGCTCAACGCCTGCACAGTCCGACCTATGTGGGAGATAGACTGTTGTCTGAGTCTGGCTCTTCCTGGAAAGGAGGACGTGGCACAGGAGCCTGACCCCGCCTAGCCGCAGCTTGCCCCTCGTCGGCAGCAAGTCTGCCAGATGGGTGAGCCTGGTTCTGTGCGGCGATCACACGTAGGTCTGCATGCAGAACCTCCCGTGATACACCTGCTTCCTCTTGCAAGGTAGCATGTGTAAAACGGAGTTCCTCCTGCAAGCCCTGGCTGGACAACTGCTGCACCTCCTGGCAAGCATGTAGCTCAGCCGAAATGGTACGCTCAAGCTGCGCAAACCTCTCCTCTGCCCGCTCCCTCTGGGACATCATAAGGACACCCAGAGTGGATCTGAGGGAAGCATACTCTTGCCTCAGGGCCTCCATGTGTGCCAATGCGTGAGCAGCAATTGCTTTACGCAGAGACGACATTTCAGCCTGGCGTGCCCTCTCTGAGGCCGCCATGCCCAGCCTGAGCGAGCGGGCCCTGGACCGTGCCGCCTGCTGCTGGAAAAGCACCTGCCTAGCAGGGGGGAGCCCGGATTGGGCCACACGCTCCATGCTCTCATCGATGTTCTCCATTGCTGCCCCCTGCCATTCAGTATTGGCACCCCAAAAGTGCAGTAAAACCATGCACGCAACCCTGTAGCCTACGTGCATGGAATCAACCTCCCACAGTACGCGGTGGCACCCAGTAACACGAAAAACGCATACGCGTGGGACATGCAGGCTACTATGACCTTGTAAATGGGTGTGATACACAGGGGCACCCACAGTTGGAAAAATAGCGTGCGCGACTCACCGTCTGACTAGCGCGATGCAGAAAAACATGTGTAGCCAATACCCCCGCCAAAAGAAGAGATACATCCTTGATAGCTGTGAAGTTGTGAAGGCACGCGAAACAACGCGAATCAGCAACACACATCGGTCTCCATGAAAGGCACGTACAGCGAATTGCTGGCTCCGCTCACCTTTAACCCGTGCTGAGGGAAACGCCCGTGCGCGTCACGTCACTTACGCCCGTAGGCCCTTTCCTCAGATTACACGCATTCACACGCGGATGTGCAGTTTGTTCACGCACGCTGAACCACTATGCCCACATCACAAGGAAAACGCCCGCGCGCGTAACGTCACAGATGCGCTTACGTGCTAAGGACCTTTCCCCGAATTACATGCTGACGTGCAATTTTTTGACGTGCCAAATCACTCCGTATCAAGCTGGCCACGTGAAAACACACAGAAGACCACGCTTCTGCCCAGAATGCCGGATTACTGCCCCCCAGAGCCCTGAGCATGCTCCCACCTGCCATCTGCTGCTGCCTGACTGCCTGCTGCCCACGTGCCCTGCTATTTGCTGCCTGCACGTCAGGGGTGCAGTTGCTGTGACCACCGCTGATGGAACCGAAGACTCCCGACTGGCATACCATCGCTCCACATCCCAGACCCAGGACCCAGTTGCCCATCCACTCCTGCCTCTGGGGTTGCCATGTCGGGCACAACACCATCTGGCACCACTGGCAACCCCCAGCCAGAGAGGCAGAGGGCCACCAGCTTCAGTGCCAGGGAAGTTGGTGTCCTGGTGGAGCAAGTCCTGGGGCAGTATGATGCCCTCTTTGGAATTTCGCGCGCCGACTATGAAGGATGGACCAGGATCTGGATGGACATTGTGACTGCCATCAACGCGTAGGGGGTGGCATTCTGTGACTTACAACATGTCAAGAAGCGCTGGGAGGACTTCAGGTCCAGGACCCTCAACAAGGCCCGGCGCCTCTCGAAGGCAGCAGATGCCAAGGGGCGCCGGGGCCACCTGTCCGACCACCAAATGAGGGTCCTGGAACGCATATGCCCAGCGCTCCACGCCCAGGTCCTTGAGAGGCAGACCCATCTGGAGTCGAGCGGTAAGTGTACATGCATACTGATTGGACGCTGTGCGTGTCGTGGTGTGCCAGTAGTGTGAGGTTGCACATGTGTTTTTGTAGGGCCATGTAGGGATGTGTATGAATATGGGCGTGAGGCTGCCACATGTGAGTCCTCTCAGGTGTGAGACACATCGATGGTGTATGTGTTGGTAAGCATGCTGGGCAAATGCAGGTGTGGGAGAAGACATGTTTGAATTTCTGTGTATGTACGTTGGCATGGTTGTGATGACACACGTGGATGGTGGTTCCTGCTGCATGTATCTGCACTGTGTACATGTGCATGTATGTGTATTTGACAAGTGTGCAACTGTGATGCAACTTGGATGCATGTGACACTGACATGTAGAAGGCTGAATGCCAGATGTGACATGGATGGCGATCTCATCACTGTGACAGTTGGTGGACATGTACACATGCATGTAAGTGTGGTGGCGTGTGTGCATGTGTTGTGCACTCCCCGTGTTTCATGTGATGTCAGGCTCACCTTCGGATGCTCATGCTGTTGTATGTGTATGGATGGTGCTGGCTGGTGCAATATTGTGTGTGAGTACAAATGACATGTGTGTTGGGGAGTGTGATGCCATGTCTGAAGTATGACACTGCCACTCATTTACAACTGTCATGTGTGTATCAGTCCATTGTACAGTGCTCTTATGCCTGTGTTTTATCTCTCCCTGTCTGCAGCGTCAACTGATGAAGAGGACGGAGAGGGTGCTGTGGAGCACAGCGGCAGGGATCGCACCACCAGCCAGAGACGCAAGGCCCGGCTCCCCTCCCAGATTGTCATCTCGTCGGGGAGTAAGGAGTCTGTTGCCGCGTTCCAGGCCGCAGCTGCCGAGGGTAGGTCCAAGACGCGGAGGTCGGAGGTGGACTCCTCGGCAGCAGAAGGGGCAGCTGAGACCCCACAGGGTCCAACGGAGGAAGATGGCACGGAGTCATCCAGGTTGGTGGGGGGTTTGGTGGAGAAGGAGGCCGCGGAAGGGACACACACGGGGTCTGGAGGTGGGGATTCCACTGGTGCAGTGCAGGGGCAGGGACAGGAGATGGCACAGGCAGCCGCGTAGTTGCCTGCGTGTAATCCTGTCTCTGATCCTGTCACTGCATCATCTGGCACCAGCAGGGATGCCTACATCCAGCCCGTTTTCCGGGAGGGGATGAGCGCACAACAACTGGCCTTCCTCTCCCTGTGGACGTGGCTATCCGGGACCGTGTTGAGCCTGTCATGGCTGGGATAGCGTTGCGTCAACGGGGCATGCAAAGTGACCTGTAGTCTTTTCGTGGAGAGACTGCACGTCGTCTCACATGCCTCTTTGACCACATTGACATACTGGGACGGGTCACCAGTGCTGGATTCCTCTGTGTGCTGGACCTTCTTGCGACCCCCTCCTCACCTGAACCCCCTACATGCAAGTCGTCCTCCATGCCATCTTCCCACCCATGTATCACCTGGGTACCCTGTGGAGCTGCCTCTGACCCAGCGGCCAGGCTTGTGGAGGACACATCCCTGCCACAGTCGGGAGTCGGACGTCCAGCAGGGGTGGCCACCACGACAACTGCACCCCAGCCGGAGGAAGACGTGCAGGCAGCAAGAGCCAGGGCACAGGCACAGCAGCAGCAACATGGTGGGAGCAATGATGGCTCGGGGCCTTCAACATCGGAGGGGCAGGCATCGGCCATAGGGCAGGAGTACCCAGGATTTCAAGTGTCTTCCGTGTGGCAGCGGTTGGGCCACGCCATAGATGCTGAGCGGCAGCGGGCGGAAGAGGCACGGCTCACAATGGTCAGGGCGGAGAACTCCATGCAGAGGGCCCTGAGGCGGGGCCAGTGCCTCGAGGCAATTCGTACGGAGTTGGAGGTGAACATGTCGTTGTCCGTGCGAACCCTCTGGGCCATGGAAGAGGACCGCCTCCAGGACATTGAGTGGGAGTTCGATGATGCCCTGGCCCAGGACATCCAAGAGTGAACCGTTGGACTAGCCCGCTGCCATTGTAAATAGTTTTTAGAGTTAGGTTTCCTTTTCCTTTTCCTCAGAGTTGTGGTGAATGGACTATGCCACACACATTTGTATATAGTTTTTTTATTAGGTAGTTTCTTAGGTAGGGGTCATTTCTTTCGTTGGGCTTAAGGACCCTTGACAATGGATTGTATATTGTTGGACAATGGATTTTTTGGAACTTTTTATTTGATTTTGAACATGGATTAATGGATTTTTCTTTTGGACAATGGATTGTACATAGTTGGACAATGGATTATTTTGAACTTTTTCTTTTGATTTCACCATGGATGAATGGATTTTTCTTTTTACGTTTCCTTTGGATTTGCGTTGGTGGAGGGAGAGTTTTGACTATTTTTCTTTAGGATTACTTCGATTGGTTATACTTTTCATTTACTCATCTTTTGAACATGGTTTTCGTTTCATGTTTGCTATTTTGTTATGCTTTCATTTCATTGCTTTATTTTTGTACATAATATATTTTGATATTTTAGTTCCATGTGTGGGATTCGCTCATTGGGTTAATGCATGTGAAAATGTGGGTTTACACAATCAATGACAACCAGTGTGTGTGTGTGACGGACATGTGTTGATGTACATAGTTGACTTTTGGTTTGTGTCTTGAGATAGGCATGTCAGTGTGGGGTGGATTGGGAAATCATTGCGTCTCAAGAATGGGGTGGCGTGCTGTGGTATTTTGGTGTAGAAGTGGGCCATGATTGTGCATCTTTACTTCATGTAGGGTGGGGGGACATGAGTAGGGGCCGGCTGGCAGGTGCCCCTCACTGCTGGGGGGTGGGGGTGCTGAGGGACATGAGTGGGGGCCTGCTGGCAGGTGCCCCTCACTGCTGGGGGGGTGGGAGTGCTGGGGGACATGAGTGGGACATGAGTGGGGACCTGATGGCAAGTGCCCCTCACTGCTGGGGGGTGGGGGTGCTGGGGGACATGAGTGGGACATGAGTGGGGGCCTGCTGGCAGGAGCCCCTCACTGCTGGGGGGTGGGGGTGCTGGGGGACATGATTGGGGACCTGCTGTCAGGTGCCCCTCACTGCTGGGGGGTGGGGGTGCTGGGGCACATGAGTGGGGGCCTGCTGGCAGGTGCCTTTCACTGCTGGGGGTTGGGGGTGCTGGGGGACATGAGTGGGGCATGAGTCGGGTCCTGCTGGCAGGTGCCCCTCACTGCTGGGGGGTGGGGGTGCTGGAGGACATGAGTGGGTCATGAGTGGGGGCCTGCTGGTAGGTGCCCCTCACTGCTGGGGTGTGGGGGCGCTGGGGTACATGAGTGGGGGCTGCTGGCAGGTGCCCCTCACTGCTGAGGGGTGGGGGTGCTGGGGGACATGAGTGGGACATGAGTGGGGGCCTGCTGGCAGGTGCCCCTCACTGCTGGGGGGTGGGGGTGCTGGGGGACATGAGTGGAACATGAGTGGGGGCCTGCTGGCAGGAGCCCCTCACTTCTGGGGGGTGGGGGTGCTGGGGGACATGAGTGGGACATGAGTGGGGGCCTGCTGGCAGGTGTCCCTCACTGCTGGGGGGTGAAGGTGCTGGGGGACATGAGTGGGGGCCTGCAGGCAGGTGTCCCTCACTGCTGGCGGGTTGGGGTGCTGGGGGACATGAGTGGGGGCCTGCTGGCAGGAGCACTTCACTGCTGGGGGGTGGGGGTGTTGGGGGATATGAGTGGGGGCCTGCTGGCAGGTGCCCATCACTGCTGGGGGGTGGGGGTGCTGGGGGACATGAGTGGGACATGAGTGGGGGCCTGCTGGCAGGTGCCCCTCACTGCTGGGGGCTGGGTGTGCTGGGGGACATGAGTGGGGGCTGCTGGCAGGTGCCCCTCACTGCTGAGGGGTGGGGGTGCTGGGGGACATGAGTGGGACATGAGTGGGGGCCTGCTGGCAGGTGCCCCTCACTGCTGGGGGGTGTTTGTGCTTGAGGACATGTGTGGGACATGAGTGGGGGCCTGCTGGTAGGTGCCCCTCACTGCTGGGGTGTGGGGGTGCTGGGGTACATGAGTGGGGCCTGCTGGCAGGTGCCCCTCACTGCTGGGGGGTGGGGTTACTGGGGTAAATGAGTGGGACATGAGTGGGGGCCTGCTGGCAGGTGCCCCTCACTGCTGAGGGGTGGGGGTGCTGAGGGACATGAGTGGGGGCCTGCTGGCAGGAGCCCCTCACTGCTGGGGGGTGGGGGTGCTGGGGGACATGAGTGGGACATGAGTGGGGGCCTGATGGCAGGTGCCCCTCACTGCTGGGGGGTGGGGTTGCTGGAGGACATGTGTGGGACATGAGTGGGGGCCTGCTGGTAGGTGCCCCTCACTGCTGGGGTGTGGGGGTGCTGGGGTACATGAGTGGGGGCCTGCTGGCAGGTGCCCCTCACTGCGGGGGGGTGGGGGTGCTGGGGGAAATGAGTGGGACATGAGTGGGGGCCTGCTGGCAGGTGCCCCTCACTGCTGGGGGGTGGGGGTGCTGAGGGACATGAGTGGGACATGAGTGGGGGCCTTCTGGCAGGTGCCCCTCACTGCTGGGGGGTGAGGGTGTTGGGGGACATGAGTTGGGGCCTGCTGGCAGGTGTCCCTCACTGCTGGGGGTGGGGGTGCTGGGGGACATGAGTGGGTGCCTGCTGGCAGATGCCCCTCACTGTTGGGGGTTGGGAGTGCTGGGGGACATGAGTGGGGGCCTGCTGGCAGGTGCCCCTCACTGCTGGTGGGTGGGGGTGCTGGGGGACATGAGAGGGGACCTGCTGGCAGGTGCCCCTCACTGCTGGTGGGTGGGGGTACTGGGGGACATGAGAGGGACATGAGTGGGGGCCTGCTGGCAGGTGCCCCTGACTGCTGGGGGGTGGGGGTGCTGGGGGACATGAGTGGGGGCCTGCTGGCAGGTGCCCCTCACTGCTGGGGGGTGGGGGTGCTGGGGGACATGAGTGGGACGTGAGTGGGGGCCTGCTGGCAGGTGCCCCTCACTGCTGGGGTGTGGGGGTGCTGGGGGAGGTGAGTGGGACATGAGTGCGGGCCTGCTGGCAGGAGCCCCTCACTGCTGGGGGTGGGGGTGCTGGGGGACATGAGTGGGGGCCTGCTGACAGGTGCCCCTCACTGCTGGGGGGTGGGGGTGCTGGGGGACATGAGTGGGGGCCTGCTGGCAGGTGCCCCTCACTGCTTGGGGGTGGGGGTGCTGGGGGACATGAGTGGGACATGAGTGGGGGCCTGCTGGCAGGTGCCCCTCACTGCTGGGGGGTTGGGGGCGCTGGAGGACATGAGTGGGACATGAGTAGGGGCCTGCTGGCAGGTGTCCCATACTGCTGGGGGGTGGGGGTGCTGGGGGACATGAGTGGGGGCCTGCTGGCAGGTACCCCTCACTGCTGGGGGGTGGGGGGTGCTGGGGGAAATGAGTGGGACATGAGTGGGGGCCTGCTGGCAGGTGCCCCTCACTGCTGGGCAGTGGGGGTGCTGGGGGACCTAAGTTGGGGCCTGCTAGCAGGTGCCCCTCACTGCTGGGGGGTGGGGGTGCTGGGGGACATGAGTGAGGACCTGCTGGCAGGTGTCCCTCACTGCTGGGGGGTGGGCGGAGCTGGGGGACATGAGTGGGGGCCTTCTGGCAGGAGCCCCTCACTGCTGGGGGGTGGGGGTGCTGGGGGACATGGGTGGGACATGAGTGGGGACCTGCTGGCAGGTGACCCTCACTGCTGGGGGTTGGGGGTTCTGGGGGACATGAGTGGGACATGAGTAGGGGCCTGCTGGCAGGTGCCCCTCACTGCTTGGGGGTGGGGGTTCTGGGGGACATGAGTGGGGGCCTGCTGGCAGGTGCCCCTCACTGCTGGGGGGTGGGGGTGCTGGGGGACATGAGTGGGGGCCTTCTGGCAGGTGCCCTTCACTGCTGGGGGGTGGGGGTGCTGGGGGACATGAGTGGGGGCCTGCTGTCAGGTGCCCCTCACTGCTGGGGGATGGGGGTGCTGGGGGACATGAGTGGGGGCCTGCTGGCAGGTGCCCCTCAATGGTGGATGGGTGGGGGTGCTGGGGGACATGAATTGGTGATCACTAGTTCAAGGTGACATGTGGTTTGGCTGGGGAGCATGCCCATGGTGGATGGGCTGCCTGCGGGGCATGACCAGGGGTGCAGGGTAGTCCCCTGTGGTGTGGGCTGCCTGCAGGGGCCGTGGAGGGGGTAGAGGGCACACCTGGGCGGACCCACACTGCCAATTCACGTGTAGGACTCCCCGTGCACCCCCGAAATACACGTACCCTGCTCTGACCGCAAAATCGTGTGTGAAACTTCCCGCGAACCCCAGTAATACACGTTCCCCACTCGCACATGGCCTATCGCGTGTGAAACTTCCCACGAACCCCCGAAATCGAAATATACGTACTCGCTCCAATCGCGTGTGAAACTTCCCGCGAACCCCAGTAATACACGTACCCCACTCGCACAGGGCCAATCGCGTGTGAAACTTCCCGCAAACCCCAGTTATACACATACCCCACTCGCACAGGTCCAATCGCGTGTGAAACTTCCTGCGAACCCCAGTAATACACGTACCCCACTCGCACAGGGCCTAGCGCGTGTGAAAATTCCCGTGAACCCCAGTTATGCATGTAACCCACTCACACAGGGCGAACCCGTGTGAAACTTCCTGCGAACCCCAGTAATACGCGTACCCCAAATGCACAGGGCCTATCGCATGTGAAACTTACAGCGAACCCCAGTTATACACGTACCCCACTCGCACAGGGCCTATCGCGTGTGAAACTTCACGCGAACCCCAGTAATATGCGTACCCCACTCGCACAAGGCCTATCGCATGTGAAACTTCCCGCGAACCCCAATAATACACGTACCCCACTCACACAGGGCCTACCACGTGTGAAACTCCCAGCGAACCCCAGAATTACATGTGCCCCGCTCGCACAGGGCCTACCGCGTGTGAAACTCCCCGCGAACCCCAGAATTACACGTGCCGCGCTCACACAGGGCCTACCGCGTGTGAAACTTCCCGCCAATGAGCAGGGTATGTGTATTTCGAGGGGTGCGCAGGGAGTTTTACATGCGATTGGTCTAGTGCGAGCGGGGTACGTGTATTCCGAGGGGTGCATGGGGAGTTTTACATGCGTTCTCGTGGTTGGGGGGCCGTATGCTGGTCCTCTGGCCTGTGCGCCATGTACTGGATTTTTGCGCTGTTCAAGGCGCACGGGGCGGGGTTGGGAGCATAACTGGTGCTGCTGCAGGGTCGCTGTGCCACTCTGCGCCACGGCTTCTTAGGGATGTTAAAATCCATGAATATGCTGTGCGCCGAAATGGGTTTTGGCGCATGCGGCTGGTGCAGACTGCCCCACACGCACACTGTGCGCCAGCAGCGTGCGCCACTTGTGCACTGAATTCTATGAATTACCCCCTGAATGATTAGGGTACTGGAATATTCATTTCTGAACTATTTGGTTTATTGCAATGGCACAATGCTTATACCAGTGGACTCTTATGCCAATTTAATCTTTTTTCCGGGTGCTGAGTGCGAGCCGCCTTCCCGTACCCTAATCATCTGTTCAATTATTTCAAACTTTGTGGGAAGTTTGAGGGAAGTTGCTTACTCGATGCCACCCATACCATCTTTTTTTCTTTGCAGTACTGGATTGAACACACTGAAGGTGTGAGTGGTAACCAGCGCACATTTAATAGATTGATCCCACAACCAGCAATCATTTTGGTCACTCTAGAGACTGCTTTCCATTATTACAAGTGGAATCAGCCTTTCCCCCATTTCCATCTTCCATCTCTAGCTACATTAAGCCATATTAAGGCATTAGAGCCAGCAACCAGAGATGAGTGCTTCACCCTGATGCCATGACCCCCTTTGCGGCCTTACACCTAATTTGGAGGCTTCCTAGTGTTCCAGTGCACCCTGTTGCTACCCCTGTTCGCCAGCTTGCCCATTTCCCAGGTTCTGCCTTACTCCCACCTCCCTATATGCCCACCTCCACCCTGATCGGCCGCCCAAATCCTCTTAACACATCCTCCCAAGAGTGGCACTGCCCATGCAGCCCTACAGGCTAGGGGCTCCAAGGCAAAGGGCAGCTCCCCAAGAAGCAACTCCACTCCGTGTTTGCCTACGTACGCCTCTGAAGCCAGTTGCTGTCAGTGTGGTCTGGGTGAGGAGTACAGCAATTATTGTATTGCAGCAAAGCCCTACCACTCATATTACCTTATGCTCACCCATTTTAGTCACCCAATAGATGTGTTTGTCACACACTGCTGTATGGCAAAGTACAATGTTTCTCCACTTACAAACTCTCAAATGTAGGCAGCCCCCTCTAGCTGCCCATTTTTCTCAAATCAAGCTGTTTCATCATGGACCACTGTGTTTCAAATGTAGGTGTCACTGCGTTTACTGTTGAGTCCCACATTTAGGTGTTTCTCCCATGAGACAGACTGGGGAGCAGACCGGACCCAAGTGGAGTGCTGGGAGGATGGGAGCTGTCCAAATGGGAGGGTGATTTAGGTGTGCACTTCCTTTTGGAGGCTGAAATGGGAGGCGGGGAGAGAGATGGGTCCGACTTAATTGAACCACTGACAGAGATCCTCAGAAGAAAGTGGGGTGAAAGAGGCATCCCGATCTCAGAACTGATGGACTGCAGAGCATGTGCGGTACATCTCCCCCTGTAGGGGTCTGTTGGGGTGGTAGTTGCTGCACTACAGAAGGTGCTAAGGGGAAGGGATGTGGCCAGAACTTGGTCTGCATGCTGTGGGTGGAATGGTACAGCCACTGAATAGCCCATTTAGGATCCATTATTCGGCACACAACATAGGAGTGGTAAGTGTGGCACACCAAAATATACAACAGGGGAGGGGACACGGGCCGCAGTCAATCAAAACACTAACCAACGCAACTATAAAAAACTCACTCTTCTGCATACACCTCTCAGACTCTGAACCAAACACAACTATACCTCAACAGCACAACAAACCTCACACATTTCAGTACACCACAACAACGAAACAAACCACACAAAGCCTTGCACTACAGCACATGCCTGCTACAAACCAAAAATCACGCCTATGCACGGTGTGATGTTCAGTACTGTCCCAATTGCAGATGAAAGATGACATGGCGTATTGCCTGGCACAGCCTTGCAAATCTGTGATCTCATTATGTGGCCATGTTTTGAAGTATGGCAGCTTATACTGCAATGTATGTTTTCCCAGCTGCCTTAAAGAGTGTTGCTCACTTATAATGCATGCACCTTTTTTGGTATGGTTCACTGTGTAAGGTCGCCATGGCAGACGAGGTCAGCACCTTGTGCTTTGAATTCATAAGCAAGGGCATTGACAGATGACTTTGAGAGCACCCGGTTGCTGCTATGTAACACTCTAAATGGCTGTGCTTCGTTCAGGATGCTGTATTCTCAAATTATGAAACTATTCATTGTTTCTTTTTCGGCTTTATGGCATGGCAGAGTTTTGTTTCATTGATAAGAACTGGAAGCTTCCAGGACTGATGCATGCACATGCCTGCATCTAGTGTTACAGTGTTGTGGGCTTCACCTGCAGCAGTGGTCAGTTCTTTCTGTATTTGTATTTACGATCTTTGCTTCCGAGATATACTTCTGCTCCCAAAGTCACAGTGGTATTTGAATTAGGACCTTGTCTGAAATACATATCTTCCTTTTCAAACTTTTCGCTCATCCGCCTCCAACTCCATCAGGGTCCATCGCTTCTCCAAGCAACAGGTTGGTGGTAGATCACTTTCTTCGGCTGGGGACTCCCTCTGGGACAGCCTCCCTGCCTCACTGAAACTTGAGGAGAATCATCGGTTCCGGGAGGCACCTCAAAACCTTTCTCTTTGCTTCTGCTTTTTCTCCTCCTCTCCCCTGCTGACTTCCTGGCTGAAACTGAAACTGCACTGGTTACCTGGCCACCCTCTGATCTCAGGCCCAGGTCCCCTCCCCTGCCAGTTGCAAACCTGCACTGCCTTCCTGGCAACCCCCACACTTGGGGACTGTTTTCTGTATCCCTACAGTCCCACTACCAGCACTTGACACCTGATGCCTGCACTTACCCTTGCCACCCGCTGGCTGTACTTTTATTTATTGTTTATTTATTCTATTATCCCATGTACTGCACTGTCCTCTCCCCCTTACTCCCGCACTTTCCCCCTTCCCAAGCACTTGCACGATCTGAATGACACCTGGCCTAGTAGGATCGTTGTCTGTATTCCCTCTGTTCCTCCTCCATTGCCTCGTTGCGCCTTGAAACACTTGTGTATAGGCGCGTTATAAATATCATATCATACATCTTTGGTGATCACCAATGCAGAAGCGACTTTGGTGTCATGATTACTACAGAATCATTTGACCTCACTTATCGGTCATGTTTAAGACAGCACGATGCAAGTTTTCTCCTTACGGCAGGAAAAAAGACATGCATTGTTATGGTGACTTAATTTTGGAAGTTTGGCAAATGTACTTTTGATTGTCCAAGTCATTACTCTGAAAGTCGAGGTATGAAGTGTCCATCAGCTTATGCCTTCAGAGTAACACCTTGATGCGTATAGGCTGTTTTCACATTTAGTATGTATAAGGAGCAATGTGGTTCCTCTGTTGTGTGCAGAAAGTTATGCTGTTTCTGGGGGAAACAGAATGCATTCATGTTAAGGAGCAGCAGAGAGAGTAATTGTTAACACAGTGCAGCGTCTTCCGTCATGCTGCAATCCTCCTTTGGTTGCTGGGTGCTTAGGACTGACAGCTTTCAGTTCTGGCTCGAGTGCCATCATAGCATCTCAAGCAACTCCATGAGTGAACCTCTAAATACTATGATGTAATGTGCCTTTTTAGCTGAAAGACGTGGTTCAATGACTTGTTGAAATGTGCTCTCTACGTTTCACAGTAATCTAGCTGGCAATTATAACGCGTCCATGCGTTCTCTGCACATTTTTTGTGGTGGAGAATTACATTATTCTCCTACTTAGATGGATAATCACCTGCCAAGGCATGTTTTCATGCCTTACAATTCCTTTTTTCCAGTTTAGGAGAGGATGATCAGGTGCTGTTGGTTGGTAGGAGCACGACTATTTCAATAGTAACATTTTTATTGTTCTTTTTGTTCTGACTAGAGTTTCAATGGATTAGCTGTTTGTATCAGTTTTTGGATTATAGATTTCTTCTCCTTAGGCTAGGAATTATTGTTTTGGCTTTCTGATGTTTGCCTTGATCTGCATTGTGAGTTGACAAAATGGCTTCCTCACTGGTGGCAAGAATTTCCATCTCTTGCAGGTCACAGCATGAAGTGTTATTGTTCGGGATTCCTACTGTTCTATCAGCTGGCGAGGATTCTTGTTTGGATGGCACCTACTCCTTCGCAGTTGCTTCCGTATCATCAGTTGAGGCATCCCTTAGTTTGCCTGATACAAGGGTTCACCTTGGCTTCACTTTGAGAGTGCAAAAATTACTGACAGGTTCGTGTAGAGGACTTGCTGGCTCTCTGCTTCAGATTTCTGATAGGTTTGATACAGTGTACCTTGGAGTTGACTTCTATCACTTTTGAATTCTTGTTTCTCCCACACATGTCATGATGCAGGGGTGTGACTTAGGGGCATGTGTAGAAGAGTGCGGAAACCTCTCTGGCATTTTATGTCCTGATTAGAATGTGTGATAAATGAGAAGGCGTGGGTATTTCTTTAATTGGTTACCTGCGTCTCCATCTTGATGTATGCCTCAAAACATCTGATGCTAGTCATTTTTACATACTCTAATATTATTAACCCATGCCAAGCCTACACACTATACAGAAAAAGTACAAGACTGTGCGTCTGCAGTGTACTCGTTGTGTTTGGGTCCCTGTGCAGGGTCCCAAACTGTTTGTGCTTTTGCTGCAGTAAAGCAGCTCCTTATATTGGACCCAGGGGCAGGCCCTGGGTCCTTGTTGCATGTGTGTGGGGGCTGTGGTGCGAGCCCCCAGGCCGGCATAGCACGACTGTCTGGGCACCCAGGGGTGCATTCCTTTGTTGTGGCCCCGCTCTCCGCTTCCCGTGCATCCCAGGCGCTTAGCGCCTATTTGTGAAGGAAAGGGCAAGGTGTTGTGTTCACACCTCGCCCTTCCTTCATGTCATCCCGAGCCGTGACTGCGTGTCGCCTGTGTCTTGGTGGGAAACAGGGGGAGCACGGCCCTGTTTGTTGGGCTGCTGTCCCTTTCCTCAGCCGGGCTGCCATGGGGCACAGTTTACCAGGCTTCGCTTTGTGCCTGGCAGCGTGCCCATAACCAGTGGACCCATATGCAGGCAGAAAATATACATTGTGACAAAATGGGATGTCTGTGGTGCTTATAATTCCCCCCATCCCCACAAGAGTCTCCCTGTAGAGCGTGGTGGTGCACCGAGGCTCGCTCAATGCGAAAGTGGGGTGTTGCCTGTGCCCCCAGCATCAAAAACTGTGCGAAGGATAATTGAGCTGCTAGGAAGTATGCCTCGACATCGGGTGCGCTTATCCCCCCCCTTTTCCCATGGTAGTGCTAGTACCTCCCATTTTATACATGGGGCTTTCGGGTGCCATGCCAGCTTGATCATCTGGGATCACACCATAATGTTATGTTTTGAAACATGAAGAGGAGTTTTTGTCACACTCACCTGAGTCTCTGCAGGAGCAATGGAACGTTCTAGACCCTTCCCCTGCTTCTTCGGGTCCCCCACTAGTTGAACTGTAAATTGACCTGCCAAATAAGGGCACAAGGTGCTTAGAATACTGGGGATAGCTGCCCCAGGACCCCCCTCCCTAGTGCCCCGTAGTGCGTAATAATGATATGGTGGCTAAGGGGTTTAGCTCACCTTAAAGATTAGTTGGGAGAGCTCTCCATCCTGTGCGATGAAGGGGCGCAATGTCTTCAGAGGCTGAGGACCAGGTGCTTCACTGGGCCCTCGACGAGTTGTCAATGCTGTCTGTGCTTCAGTACAGTTCAGAGTGCTGTTGCTTGTGGTCCTATTATCAACTGCACTCAACTGGAACTCTATACAATTACCACGGGTGAGTAGGAGGAACCAGTTGCCTCACTGGGTCCTCAGAGCTTTGCTTTGCAGGTAAGTTTTGGGTGCAGTCGCCGACAACGTGATACAGTGTGTAGGTCCACTGCGACACTGCTATTGAGAAGTTTGCCTAACCTTCTTCCTTTTGTCTCCTTCTCAGCAGGTGCATGCAAATCCGTGGAGAAAGCAGTTTGTGAGCAGGAACCTTCAAGTGCGTGGGAGTCTGTGCAGAAAGCAGTTTGTGAGCCGGTACCTGCTGATGTCCAGATTAGGTAAGTAAGAGCTGCGGCTAGAATTCACTCGTGCGAGAGCGGATCAGAAAAGCAGAACAGCACAAGCATTAACCTGTCTCCCTTCTGCTTTCTTGCAGGTTCGCTGAGATCCAGATACATGTGGCTGGCATGCGAGCTGAAAGGTCTTTTCTCCGACAGTGGATTGTGCCGAACAGGAACGCGATGAGCATGCTGCTTTATGCTACAGCAGCAACACGAAGTGTGGATCGGACTTTGGGCTAGGCTTATAAAGCCAGCCATGCCCGAGGTCTAAAAAGCGCTGCGTGTTCAGAGAAGGGCTATCAGAGTCCATGTTTAAGGAACAGCAAGTGAACAAGAAGTGATGCTGCCCTCATCCAGTGTTTACTTAATAAAGGTGCTGACTGAACAGTGTGTCTCATGAGGGGGGAATCAGTGTGCCTCAGGGGGTGCCAAGATGGGAGTGATAACTTCCTGCAGTGAATGCCTAGCCTGCCAGGCCCTAACCCACCTTGTCCCTGCCTGATCCCAGTACTTGTGACAAGTTTGGGGACCACTACCATTTTAGCCACAGCTACTCTGCTCATGAGTGTGAGTGGGAGTCTACACCATCTGTCCACGCTAGCTTGTAGAGCCCGTAAGAAGCTCTTATGGTTGTTATCTAACAAAGATTGGGCTTCCCTGCTAACCCTGACCCTAAGTATGTTACCAGCTAAAACCTTCTGTATTCGGTGGGCAGGTGAAGCTTATTCACTGGGCCCACCCATGGACAAGCCTCTGTGCCTGTGGAATCTCTGCAGCCTACTATCCAGCACCTCAATCGCTATATCAAAGATTAATGGAGCTAGAGGGCACCCCTCTCTGGTCCCCCCCCAAGTTCAAACAGGCCAGACCACGTGCCCCCAATATTTATCTAAGCGCTTGAGCCTGCCTACAGCAGTCGTACCCCCTTCAAAAAATCATTGGGGACCCCCACCTGGGTCAGCACTTCGAACAGGTAATTCCATTCAACAGAGTAGAACGCCTTCTCCATGTCCAATAGTGCTGCAACTGCCTGCACTGTGGGGTCTATTTGTGCCAGGATTGCAAACAGTGTCCTGAGATTCCTCCCTCGGAGGACAGCCACCCTGCTGTGTGATTGACAGCCAAACTGTAATAAATGGGAGAAACCTGCATGAAGGACGAGGCTTTGTGGTTTGGAAGGCAGAGTCGACCGCTGGATGAAGAAATCCGAAGAAGAACTTGGAAGTGATGCCTGCTGCAATTACTAGACCTTTGGTTTGCCAAGTGAAGCCCTGCTGCTGTGCTGAAGCTCTGAATTCACCTCGACTAGAGAAGCCCTGCAAGGGCTACTTCCCCCCTTGGGTTGGTGGGACCAATCAACTCCAAAGTAAACTTGTCTGGATATCCTCTCAGAGCTGGCTGTACTTCCATTGCTGCTGCTGCTGGAACCGATTTGCCAGGGAGAGGAACACCAGATGGAGACATTGCTTGTAAATCGGCCCCAATCACCAGGAAGATCCTCCAGAGATCCCTGAAGCAGGACTGACCACGCCTGAGCCACCTCAACAGAGTGCTGGACCCCAGATGCGAGGAAAGTCTGACATGGTATCCGAGAACCGCGGTGTTGCTATTTGCTATAGACACGAGGAGCTGAAACCGTGAAGTGCTGCTAAATTAAAGTTTGACCTTTGCTGCCGCCAACCTTCCCATTGTGTTGCAGGAGTCCCCAGAAGTCCTCCCTTTTGTTCCCACAACTGAGGTCCAAGAACAACAGGATCTGCAGAGCCACAAAGGAACAGAAGCCCGCTGGAACCATTTCTTCTAACCAAAGGTACTGTAAACCTAAGAGGACTTACCTCTTGCTATGTAGCCTTACTTGTTCTCAGTTGGGACCTGTCTTGGTTGCTCGTGCAGAGTTGCTTGTAGCTTTGCCCCTCACAAGCTCCCAGCTTGTGGCCCTTCAAGTGAATCTTATTTCCTCAAACCTTTCTAAAAATATTGTGCAAGACTTTTACTTACCTGCAAAGAAGAACTTCAGCTCCCCTAGGCTCTGCTCAACTAAACATTGACTGTCCTGGCACCCTGAGAGACTCTTCTTACCTCTTTCTTGGTGCTTTTGCCTTTCCTCCAGGAAAGCGTTCATTTACTTTGCATTGGAGGGTTAAAAAAATCACTTACCAGTTTATGAATTATTTGTTAACCATTGTTGTATTCCTCTATCTAATCCTTTACACCCAAACAAAGTATTGCTCTAAATGTACCAGTGATGAATCAAAGTCCACAGTATACTAGCTATTTAAGTTACCTGAAGGTGTAGGATGTGTCTGTGTGCCATCCCCAATGGGTATCATCTGATTTAGAGAAACAGAGTGTGTTTTGAAGTGTATTATACGTATTACATGTTTTGCGCAATTCTGAAGAAGGCTTATATAACTGACTGTTAAATAAATTAATAATTGTTTAATTAAGAAACCTTGAGTATAAGTGTTTATTTGAGTAAATGTCACTGTGAAACTCTGTGTTACAACCTTACAGCTCACATTGACCCCTCTTGAGATATGCCTGGCTGCTCAGCCACACTACCAACCTGTGTAGTGCAGCCTAATACAAAAGGTGGGTTCCCTATTGCCAGGAGGACAAGGTTGCTGTAATCACCCAAAGGGTACTGCACACATTCTTGCCTAACACTGGTGGCAGACGGTGAGGATCTATTGTAGAGTTGTTACATTGAGTGTTTGCTTTACTTTTGTTCAACTAAAAACCCTCACAATGATAAGCTAAACTAGTATAACAATTCTAACATGTCTAGTACGGATAACTTCAAGCAGGAAGCCCTGCTCTTTCTAACAGTAGAACAACTGAAAGAAATGTGTACGGTCGGGAATCTCCCTGTTAAATGAAAGCAAAATGAATTGATTACAAGGTTGTTAGATCACCAAAGTTTAGATAGTAGGCCTCTAACTCCTACTAATCCAGAAAATTTGGACATTGATAATGAGGATGATAATTTAGAGTTTAACTCTAATGTCTTAGAAAAGTCAGAGGAGGGAGAGGAGTCCCAGGATCAGAACCCCTCTATGCCTTAGCGGGCTCTTTTGCCTTAACCTATATCCACTGGGACCCCACAAGGTCCATCACTGAGTCCATAATATGTGTCTCTTGAGAAAATGAGACTTGAATTGGAATTTAAAAGGTTGCAAGCTCAAGCTGAAGTCAAACATCAGAGCATCAAACTCAGGGAAATAGAAATGCAACATGCTCTTGAAATGTGGAAATTGTCTCTTGAAACTGTTTCCAGAGTCCTCTATATCTTCCAGCCCCAAGAGGCCTCGCCCACACAAAGAAGCAGTGAGTCTGTATGATGTGAAACTTGATATTTTGGATTGGCTGGGTGCTTTTGAATACAACATGGTATTCAGGGTCTCCCAGGGAATCAGTTGATTCCTTGGCTTTTGTCTAGGCTCCCCCAGGTTTCTTCTGATGCTGTAATGGAGGTCGGAGAACTTGAAAGATTTAAGTATGAGAATGTGAAACTGGCTTTGATAGCCAGATTTGGGAAAACTTCTTCCCAGTACCTTAAGAGGTTAAGGACCCTCAAAAACAATGATGCTATTGTTGGGCAGAATCCTATGCAGTGACCTTAGGGACCAATGCACAGAGCTAAGACTACAAGTGGTAATACAAATTCACCTTTGGTACAAGCCTGTACTACACAGCAAGAGTGGTAGCAGTGACTGAGCAGCCAGACTTATCTCAAGAGCAAATGAGCAGTAGTAGAGATTACACAAAGGACTACAATTACTGTGACTCAAGGAAACACTGACTCAAGTTTGAGAACGTCTGGAGGGATCTGCACTACCCAGGGATTAGCCCAGCAGCAGCAACGGTGAATAAAAGTTGCCGAACGTCTGGAGGGATCTGCACTACCCAGGGATTAGCCCAGCAGCAGCGACGGTGAATAAAAGGTGCCCTCCTTTAAAACAGGAGAGGCACTTCAGATGGCTATCTGGACCACTACAGCAGTGTACAGCGATTTAGACCACAAAGAGGATCCTCTGGCTGTGGAAGATGAGCTGTTTGACCCCACGAGGCTCAAGGGAAGAAGACTTCGGACTGGATCTTCTCTGGTCGTTGAAGGGTAGATAGCTCAGGACTGCAGCAGGGCTTCACCGGGACTCGGGGTTGCAGCAGCCATCGTCTTCTCCGCTTCTGTTCAGTTCCTTGCAGTTCCAGTGGCGACTTTGACTTCTCGTCCAAGAGTCCTGCTTTTATGCGAAAATCCCCCATTCACACAGCCTGCCAGTCAATCACTCAGCAGGGGGGTTGTCCGGCCCGGACAACTACCTCAGCCAATCATCACACAGTGCGACTTGGGTCTCCAAGGAGACCCTGTGCAGGGGGTGACTACACCCCTCCCTCACATTCAGCCCACCTAGACACCCAAGCACCAAAGGATGGCTTCTTCGTAGAAGCCCACCAAAAGACGGTGACCAAAGAAGGCAAACCTGGTTTGCCGCACAAAGTAAGACACAAGAAGGACTTTAAAAAAAAGAAATGGTGACTAAACCCAATTGGAGCCGAAATAAAAAGTATTTGGGCAAGCGGGTTTATGTTCGAGGGTACCACAATAGCCTTGAACAGTACCACGTTTATATAGTATGATCACGGTAGAAAAGTTAGGGTAGATACCACTGCCACCAGCCAAGTCTAAATGTTAAAAGAGCAAAATAAAGCTCAGAGAGGCAAAGACAAAAAGGGGTAGGAATTAACCCTTTCCAATACTCCATGTTAGATGGGGTGTACTGGGTCTGTAGTTTTAAAGTGACTATTTAAAGTCAATGGCAACTTTTCATGTTTCTCGGGGACAGTAGTCAGCCCCCGAAAAATTGAGTCAGTGCAAAGTCTAAAAGACAACCCTGTGTCACTGCACTGAAGGTGCTGTGTAACACACACAAAAAGTAGGGCTCATGGAGTGGTGTGCTTCAGAGCCCAAGATCACACAAATAGTAGAAATACACATGGCAAAACACATGTAAGAGTGGGGAAAAGGCTCACACTCTTACCAGGTGGAAAAAATAAACCCCAGAAATCCAGCAAAGCTGCCGAGGGACTCACTAGGTGAGGGAAATTAGCCATAAAATGAGAATTCTCCCTAA
The DNA here is from genome assembly GCF_040938575.1 of Ambystoma mexicanum. NCBI lineage: Eukaryota > Metazoa > Chordata > Amphibia > Caudata > Ambystomatidae > Ambystoma > Ambystoma mexicanum. Next base: position 564,084,478 of record NC_090937.1, on the reverse strand, counting down.
CACTCCCCCCCAGACTAAGGGACAGGAGGATTTAATCCACTCCTGGATGGATCTCATACCTCTAGTCGGTTATAAACATCCTAGAGAGACCATTAGCATTTTGGTGGTGACTTCCTGCTCTGTGCTCAATGGTCCAATCAAAGATTTTCTTTTGTAAGCTACATGACCTACACACCCTTTGAGAGACATCTTTCTTTTTGAATCTATAGGGGATCTGGTTGACCAGTCCCGCAGAAGTTGGTACAACTCCTGAACCTTTGATAGGCTTTTTCAAAAGGTCCTTATAAAGGATTCCCTTAGATCTAGAGGGGCCTCCAGGGTTCCTCACCACCTCTCTTTTGGGAGCAGGTTGGGTCTCAGGCATCTTGGTTGGAAGGGCTGGGGATAAGCAAGGTACATGCTTCCCCTTCCTCTTAGATCTAACCTTATCTACATTAGGAGTTTTTCTCCTAACATTAGGATTTGGGTTGGAGTCTTCTGTAGAAGGTCCAACAGTCTGAAGGTTTTTGGCCTTAGATTTTTCTTTTCTGGTTTTCCACCAGCACTGAGAATTACCAGTTCTCTTGGGCCTAGAGAGGGGTCCAGTTGGTCTATCCACCTCTTCCTCAGAAGCAGGGGGAGTCAAAGACTTTAAAACTGGGTGAACAATGATGGAGCTTGGTTTGGGCTCCCATTTCCCTAACATACTAGCCTGAAATGTGCCTTGGTTAGAGGTCAATTTACTAACAGCAGTGCTTGTAGTGGGGTTCTCTGTAGAGGTTACCACAGGCTCAGAGTGGTCCCTTAATGTGGCCTCTCTAGCCAATTTGGTTTGGTTCTGCTTCTCCATACTGGGAGGCCTGGGGGTAATGGATACTACTCCTAGAGTTTTTAGATCATTCCCCAACACCAGGCACCTCACTCTGAATACTGACAGGGATCCTTACTGTCATGTTGTTATACTGAATGATAGCTGGTAGAATAGGACCCATTTGGACAGGGACTCCAGCAAGTTTGGTGGGGCCTTTGGGTGCCTTAGCATCATCACCAGGCCTGAAAAATCTTTCATCCACAACTGTTCTGCTGGCCCCAGTGTCTGTCATGACAGGGGTGTCCTGGCCATTGACAAGAACACTGTCCACATAATACTCCCTAGAGTTTTCAGGAATGGAATCATACACATCACTATGTGGTTTCTTACTCAGACCCTTGGACTTTAAGGATACAGTTGCTTGAAGAGCCAAAGGTTCTTCAGCAAACAAGTGAAAGTGATCACTAGCCATCGGTACTTCTCCTTCTGGGGAGAAGGCTAAGGAGGTAGTGCTGACCCTTGCAGGGTTACCATTCCATCTGGGATCTCCTCTCACATGGGCAGTTGACCCACAAATAAAGCATTTACCAAATGCTCTCTGGAATGGGGGTCTGTCCTGACCTACCTATGGTTTGGCACCAGGAGGTACACTAGCCCTATTTGGTTTCCCTTGTGGCTTACCCTGATTATGTTTGGGGACCTCTTCTGGATGGGATGCATTGGAATTCTCCTTGTTATATTTCTTTGGATGCTTTCCCTGATCATTCTTCTGAGTTGCCCAAGAATCCTTGTGAGTAAACCTGTTGCAAACCCACAAGTCAGCAGCCTTACCTAACTTCTTAGGATCTATCTCCTTTGAATCAGCCAAGTGCTGTTTAAGCTCAGGAGAGCAGGCATAATAAATTGACGCCAACATAACAAGATTCCTCAAACCTTCATAAGTGTTCACTTTGTAACCCTTAACCCAACCATCTAAGTTTTTCAAACATTCACACACCAAGGTATCCCACGGGGTACCATCATGCTTTTTGAGGGTCCTAAACCTCTTAAGGTACTGGGAAGGGGTATTCCCAAATCTAGCTATCAAAGCTAGCTTCACACACTCATAATCCTGCTTATCCTCCTCCCCAACTCCATTACAGCATCACTTGCAACAGGGGGAAGCCTAGAGAAAAGCCAAGGAATCAACTGATTCCCTGTGATACCCTGAATCCCATGATTATACTCAAACATTGCTAACCAATCCAAAACATCAAGTTTAGTCTCATACATACCAATTATTTCCTTTGGCATACGGGTTCTCTTGGGGCTGGAAGACCTAGTAGATTCTGGGAGAGAAGCATTTTCCAAAGACAATTTCTTCATCTCTAAAGCATGAGCTATCTCCATTTCCCTGATTCTTAACTCTTGTTGTTTCATGGCAGTTTGTGCCTCAATACGTTTCACTTCCAATTCAAGTCTCATTTTCTCAAGGGCAATACATTCAGGAGTAAGTGTAGGACTTGTGGGTGTCCCTGTGGAAAGAGGTAGCGCTTTCTGAGCAGGTAGGGGAGTTGTAGGGTTTCCTAACACTGACTCAATCTACTTATTCTAGTCCAACACTCTCAGAATCAGAAACAATTATCCACATTTGCTGGAGTGGTAGGCCCTTCTGACCCACTTTCCAGACTTTGTTTTCCCAATAACTTATCAACCGTTTCATATTTATTTCCTTTACCAGAGAGGTTCTTGTCTCTACACATGGTTCTCAAAACCTCAGCAGTGTAGTTTAAGAGACTCTCTTCACTGTAGTTTTCCATATTTGACATGATTTTTCAGTTAACAGAATTAGTGGTGTTAAGCCTTGTGTTTAGTTGACCCAAGGTAATAGCAGCACTCTATGTATAATCACTATACTTACAAATCCCACCACTGTACACCAGTGTTAGGCAGAATCCTATGCAGCATCCTTAGGGACTACTGCACAGAGTTAATACAAGTGGTAATACAAGTTCACCTTTGGTACAAACGTGTACTACACCGAAAGAGTGGTAGCAGTGACTGAGCAGGCAGACTTATCTCAAGAGCAAATGAGCAGTAGTAGAGATTACACAAAGGACTACAATTACTGTGACTCAAGGAAGCACTGACTCAAGGCTTCTGGTTAAAAAATATAACTACATTTATTTTTAAACCATCTGTTCACAAAACACTTCACTTCTAGAAAAATAAAACCACACTTCAAATACACTACACACACCAATTCCCCTTGTGCAGAACAATTCAAAGTAAGTACCTTAGGATTTGACAGACCAGTGTTATGAAACAAAAGATGTTACTGGGAATAGATATGTGATCACTTTTTGACAGTAATGACATTTCGGTCTTACTAAAGATACACGTCCCTGCGGGAAGAAATGTGACCGTAGTCAAACACACTTAGCACATGTATTAACACAAGAGAGTTGGGGATAAAAATTATAGGCAATACTTTTGTCAAGGCAGAGAGAATCAGAGAGCACCTTCTAACACGAAAATAAAAGTCAATAGGCCTGCGCCAGTGTCAAGTGGAACAGGGTCCCTGTTGCCAAGGATCACACAGTTACAACAGTTCCAGATTCAAGATTGCCAGGAGTACTTAGATATTGTCAGAAGAGGAGGCAAAAGTTATAAGAGGGAAGGAAGAAAAGGAAAAGCCTTTGGTGAGGAAGAAGGGTTCACCCCAATTCCTCGAAGTCGAACACAGTACCTTATTCGTTGAAGAACGCTGCTGCCACGGCAGTTGTTCCTGGTAGTTTCCTGCAGACTCACGGTTCCTGGAGCTTCAGTCATGGAGAAAAGAAGGAGAACGTCTGGAGGGATTTGCACTACCCAGGGATTAGGCCAGCAGCAGCAACGGTGAATAAAAGTTGCGCTCCTTTAAAACAGGAGAGGCTCTTCAGATGGCTATCTGGACCACTACAGCAGGGTGCAGTGATTTCGACCACAAAGAGGATCCTCTGGCTGTGGAAGATGGGCTGGTTAACCCCACCAACCTCAAAGAAAGAAGACTTCGGACTGGATCTTCTCTGGTGGTTGAAGGGTAGATAGCTCAGGACTGCAGCAGGGCTTCACCGGGACTCGGGGTTGCAGCAGCCATCTTCTTCTCTGCTTCTCTTCAGTTCATTGTAGTTCCAGTGGCGACTCTGACTTCTAGCCCAAGAGTCCTGCCTTTTATGCGAAAATCCCTCATTCACACAGCCTGGCTGTCAATCACTCCGCAGGGGGGTTGTCCGGCCCAGACAACCACCTCAGCCAATCATCACCAAGTGCGACTTGGGTCTCCAAGGAGACCCTGTGCAGGGGGTGACTACACCCCTCCCTCACATTCAGCCCATCTAGACACCCAAGCGCCAAAGGAGGGCTTCTTCGTAGAAGCGCGACAAAAGAGGGTGAACAAAGAAGCCAAACCTGGTTTGCCGTGAAAAGTAAGACACAAGAAGGACTTCAACAAAAAGAAATGGTGACTAAACACGACCAGAGCCGAAATAAAAAGTATTTTGGCAAGCGGCTTTATGTTCGAGGCTACCACAATAGCCTGGAACAGTACCACGTTTATATAGTATAATTGTGGTAGAAAAGTTATGGTAGATACCACTGCCACCAGCCAAGCCTAAATGTTAAAAGAGCAAAACAAAGCTCAGAGAGGCACTGACAAATAGTTGTAGGAATGAACCCTTTCCAATACTCCATGTAAAATGGGGTACTGTGTCTGTAGTTTTAAAGTGACTATATAAAGTCAATGGCAACTTTACATGTTTCTGGGGGACAGTATTCAGCCCCAGAAAAATTGAGTCAGTGGGAAGTCTAAAAGACAACCCTATGTCACTGCACTGAAGGTGCTATGTAACACACACACACAGTGGGGCTCGTGGAGTAGTGTGCACCAGATCCCAAGATCACACAAACAGTAGAAATACACATGGCAAAACACATGTAAGAGTGGGAAAAAGGCTCACACTTTCACCAGGTGGAAGAAATAAACCCCAGAAATCCAGCAAAGCTGCAGAGGGACTCACTAGGTGAGGGAAATTAGCCATAAAATGAGAATTCTCCCTAACAGGTACCCCTTGGGCTACCTGGGTGTGTGAATGTTTGAAAAACTTAGATGGATGGGTTAAGGGTTACAGACTAACCACCTTTGAAGGAATGAGAAATCTATTTTTGTTGGAGTCTATTTATTTTGCCTGGTCTCCTGAGCTGAGACAGCACTTGGCCAACTCAAAAAGAGATTCATCCCAAGAAGCTAGTAAAGCTGCTGACTTGTGGGTTGCCAACAGGGCTACTCACAAGGATTGTGGGGACACTCACAAAATGGATGAGGAGAAGCAGCACAAGAAAGATAACTAAGGGAATTCTAAATCAAACCACCCATAAGAGGGCCACAAACATAAAATGGGCAATCCATTTGGGTAACCAGGTCTGTCTAGTGAAACCACTGGTGCCAAACCAGAGGGAGGTCAGCACAAACCCCCATTCCAGAAAACATTTGGCAAATGTTATGCTTGTGGGCCAACTGACCATGTGGAAGGAGATCCCAAATGCCTTCAGGGGCACACACTTTCTCCTTGGCCTTCTTCCCTGAGGGAGAAGTTCATATGGCAAGTGCACACTTTCATCTATTGGCTGAAGGCCCCATTGGATTTTCAGCCAGTGTCTCTTTAGTGTCCCTAGGTCTGTGGGAACAGCAGAATGTATATGTGTATAACTCTATTCCAGATAGCACCAAAGAATATTACAAGGAAAGTGTACTTGTGAATGGTCAGGAAACGCCTTTCAGTACAGACAATGGGGCAAGCATTACAGTGGTGGATGAAATCTTTTCCAAACCTGAGGATGTTGCTAAGTCACCCAAAGGCCCCACTAAGCTTGCTGGAGGCGCCGTCCAGATGGTTCCAATACCACCAGCTCGCATCCAGTGCAACAATAGGTATGTAAGAAATAGCTCTTGGAGTTGTATAAGCACCCCTAGGCCTCCCAGTTAAAGGAAGCAGGGGCAGACTAGACTGGCCAGAGAGGCAACTGTGGATGACTCTCAGTAGGTAGTGACAAAAGTACCTATACCTCCCAGCCCACAGGAAGGGCATCATTCTAATTCCAGGACAAGGAAAGAGACAAAGGGGAAACCCGAGGCCTCAGGAAGAAAGAAAGGTATCACCCCTGTATATAGGACAAGGACATCCCCAAGAGGACAGTCCAATGTCACACCTGTGACCCCTTCACCAGCTGAGGCTGAGTGGAACGATCAACCAGAGGTTGGTGAACAAGCTACTGGTGAAACAGAGCTGGAAGAGGCCCTTCCCCCTGTTGGAGATCTTGATCCTAAAGACCATCCTCAGCTGCAGACTTTGCTTGCAGAAGGTGGCCCCTGTAGGGCAGATTTCAGAAGAGGTCAAAGAGAGTGTCCTACTCTTGAAGAACTTCGCCACCAGACAGCTTCCCAGATGGAAGGGCAAGAGCCAGGGAAGTACAGGCTGTACTGGGAGGATGGCCTCCTTTACAGTGAGCCTACAGAGTCTACCCCAGGGGACTACAGAAGAATGGTAATGCCTCAGGATGTGAAATCCCAGTTCCTACAGATAGCCCATGAGATTCCTTTAGCTGGTCACTTAAGCTTTCAGAAGACCAAGGAAAGGATTTCCCTATATTTCTACTGGCCCAAGATGGAGTGTGATGTACATAGATTCTGTAGAAGCTGTCACACTTGTCAGACTTCTGGCAAGAGTGGAGCCAATAATGTGTCCCTCCCTGTGGTGGGAGTTCCTTTTGTGAGGGTACGGATTGACATTGTTGGTCCCCTAGACCCACCCACATATTCAGGCAACCGATTTATATTGGTTGCGGTAGACCATGCTACCAGGTATTCTGAGGTTATACCTATGAGAACTGTTACTGCTCAGGCAGTGGCTAAGGCCCTCCTTGGTATTTTCTACCAGGTAGGTTTTCCTAAGGAGGTTATCTCAGTCAGGGGGACCCGTTTTATGTCCCACTACATGCAAGCCATGTGGAAAAACTGTGGAGTGACCTACAAGTTTTCAACAGCCTACCATTCCCAAACCAATGGGTTGGTGGAGATGTTTAATAGAACTATGAAGAGCATGATCGGTGCTTTAGAAGAACCCCTTAGAAGAAAGTGGAACCTTCTACTGCCATGCTTTTCTTTGCTTATAGAGAAGTCTCTCAGGAAGGGGTTCACTTTGGCCCCTTTGAACTCTTCTATGGTCATCTGATTAGAGGTCCATTGGCTCTAATCAAGGAAGGGTTGGAGAGTGTTCCTTCCCACAAGCCACTGAGTGTCACTGACTATGTGTTGGGCCTCCGAAGAAGAATGACACACACAATGACAGAAACGTCTGATAACTTGAAAGCCGGTCGGGCTTTGGTTAAACATTGGCATGACCAGAAGGCCAACATTGTTGAGTTTACTCAAGATCAGCTATTTCTAGTTATGGTACCTACAAGGCAGGCGACCTTACAGGACAAATGGATTGGACCCTTCAAGGTTGAGAGGTCAATTATTTTGTGGACTTGGGCAATCCCAAGGAGGCCCCAGGGTGTTTCACTACAACCGCCTAAAGGCATATGTATCCAGGCCAGAACTTGGAGCTTTCCTCTTAGCATCTGATCAAGAGGAGGAGGATAGTGAACCTCTGCCTGACCTTCTCAGGGGACAGCCTTATATGGAAAAATAGAAGGAGTAAATATTTCTTCTGATCTGACTCTGAAACAACAGCAGGAGTGCAAAGATCTGTTAAATCAGTGTTCCTTCCTCTTTACACTGACACCAGGCTTGACCCCTTGGGGCCAGCATGATATTCTCACTGGTGACTGTCTACCTGTCAAAAGCAGGTGTTACAGAATGTCAGACCATGTAAGAACCCACATAAAGGAAGAGCTCAAGAAGATCCTTGATCTTGGGGTAATACATCCATCTACAAGTCCGTGGGCTAGTCCAGTTGTGCTAGTGCCAAAGGCAGGATCAAAGGAGGTGAGATTCTGTGTGGACTATAGTGCTCTTCATGCAGTCACCATGACTGATGCCCATCCTTTACCTAGGACAGATGACCTGGTGGATAAGCTGGTTCTGCCAAGTGCCTCAGTACATTTGACCTAACATCAGGCTATTGGTAAATAGCTCTGACAGACCATGCCAAGGAGAAAACTGCATTTTCCAACCCAGGAGGCCTCTACCAGTTTTACCTCATTCCTTTGGACTAAAGGATATTCATATAAAGAATGCACCTGCTACATTCCAAAGGATGGTAAATCATGTTCTGAATAGGATGGAGGACTTCTGCATGGCATACTTGGTTGATATTGCAGTGCTCAACCCCACTTGGGAAGAGCATGTTGACAACGTACGATATGTATTGCATGCTTTTGAGCTGGCCCATCTGACCATACAGGCAAACAAGTGTCAAATTGGTCAGAGTAAAGTGGTCTACCTTGGACATAAGGTAGGAGGAGGTGAAATAAGGCCATTGCCTAGCAAAGTTCTATACAAGACTGGGCCACCCTTCCTACTCAAACCCAGGGGACAGCCTTTTTAGTTCTCACTGGTTACTATAGGAACTTCATAGAGAACTATGGGACCATAGCTTCTCCCTTGAATGTGATTTCCTTATCCGAATTCCCCAAGAAGGTCACGTGGAATGAGGAGTGCACTAAGGCATTTGAAGGACTTAAGAAAGCCCTTTGTCAAGCTCCAGTCTTGAGAGCTCTTGACTACAACTAATCCTTTATTGTACAAACTGATGCTTCTAATACAGGAATAGGTGCAGTTCTGAGCCAGCTGGATAAGAAAGGCAAGGAACACCCTATCTGGTTCATCAGTAGGAAACTGAAGGATGGTGAAACAAGGTGGGCAGCCATAGAACGTGAATGTTTTGCCATGGTGTGGTCTTTTAAAGAAGTTTAGACCATACTTGTATGGATCTACTTTTGTAATTCAAACAGACCACCAACCCATGAGATGGTTACTGCAGATGAAGGGGGAAATCCTAAATTGTTAAGATGGTCAATCAGCCTTCAGGGGTTTGATTTCACAATAGAACACAGGTCACGGTGTAATCACCAAAATGCTGATGGCCTCTCCAGAAAGTATGATCGACTGGAGTAAGGAGATTCATTCAGCAGTGGATTAAATCCTCCTGTCCCTTAGTCTGGCTGGGGACGAGTGTTAGGGAGAATTCTCAGAAATGTGCTAATTCCCTTCTACCTTACAGACCCCCAGCTCTTTTTGCTGGACTTTAGGACTTTTAATTTCTAACCTGGAGAGAGTGAGACCTTTTTCCCACCCTCTCATGTATTTTTCTGTGATTTGGCCTCTGTGTTTCTTTTGACTTTGGAGTCTAACAAACTCCATAGGCATCTTCTTTACATTGCAACACACAGCACCTTCAGTGCAGTGGCACAGGGAAGTCGCTCAGACCTCTCAAAGGTTTAAATACCTTCTCCTGGTCAAACTACTGTTTCCAAGAGCAGTGCAGTGAAATTGACTTTTACTTACATTGTGTAACTTTCTAGACCCAGCACACACTATCTTACCATAGGGTGCTGTAGGGGTTACTTAGTACACCCTTTGTCTATTTTCTCCCATAACATTTTTATGTTACCCTTTCTACAGTTAATGGCTGGTGTCAGTTGTTTACTTTTCACTACCATTGTGTGTTTTTACCATGGGCTGTGTTCGCAGCTGCAGTAAGGCAACCATGGGTGCCCATTTTGTCAAAATGGCCCGGTCTTGTTTTTTCGCGATTTCTTGTTGGAAAGGTCCTTCTTGAAATTTACTCTGTGCATCAAACCAGGTTTGGTTCCTTTGTTCATGTTGTCTTTGGCGGGATTTATGACTGAAGCCCGCTTCTGGCTCCAGTATGTCTAGCAGGGGCAGGAAGTGAGGGAGATGCCTAAAACTCCCTATGCTTAATCCCCATGGTTACAGGAATTCACCCTCGGAGGACAGCCACCCTGCTGTGTGATTGACAGCTAGGCTGGAATTAATGGGAGAAACCTATATAAAAGGCGAGGCTTTTCGGCTTGGAAGGCAGAGTCAAGCACTGGATGAAGGAATCCGAAGAATAACTTGGAAGAGATGCCTGCTGCAACTCCTGGAGCATTGGTTTGCCCGGTGAAGCCTTGCTGCTGTGCTGAAGCTCCAAATTCGCCTCAACTAGACAAGCCCTGCAAGGAGGACTTCTCCCCTTGGGTTGTTGGGACCAATCAACCCCAAAGTGAACTTGTCTGGACATACACTCAGAGCTAGCTGTTCTTCCACTGCTGCTGCTGGAACTGAAGTCCATTCGAGATGAACACCAGATTGAGTGCATTGCTATTAAGTCATACCAAAGTGGCAGGAATATCCTCTGGACGTCTCTGAAGCAGGAGTGACCAAGCATGAGCCACCTCAACAGAGTGCTGGACCCCAGATGCGAGGAAAGTCTGAAGTGGTATCCGAGAACTGCAGTGTTGCTATTTGCTACAGATATGAGGAGGTGAAACCATGAAGTGCTGCTGAACTGAAGTTTGACCTTTGCTGCCGCCAACCTTCCCATTCGGTTGCAGGAGTCCCCAGAAGTCCTCCCTCTTGTCCTCATGACTGAGGCCCAGGAACAACAGGATATACAGAGCCACACAGGAACAGAAGCCACCTGGAACCATTTAGTGTAACCGAAGGTACTGTAAACCTAAGAGGACTTACCTCTTGCTGTGTAGGATTATTTGTTCTCAGTTGACACTTGTCTTGGTTGCACTTGCAGAGTTGATTGCAGCTTTGCCCCTCACAAGCTCTCAGCTTGTGGCCCTTCAAATTAATCTTACTTCTAAAAACCTTTCTAAAAACATAGTGCAAGACTTTTACTTACCTGCAAAGAAGAATGTCAGCTCCCCTAGACTCTGCTCAAATAAACATTGACTGTCCTGGCACCCCGAGAGACTATTCTTAACTCTGACTTGGTGCTTTTGCCTTTCCTCCAGGAAAGCGTTAATTTACTTTGCATTGGAGGGTTTAAAAAACACACTTACCAGTTTATGAATTATTTGTTAACCATTGTTGTATTCCTCTATCTAATCTTTTACACCCAAACTCAGTGTTGCCCTAAATGCACCAGTGATAAAATAAAGTCCACAGTATCTTAGCCATTTAAGTAACCTGTGGGTGTAGGAAGTGTCTGTGTGCCACCTCCAATAGGTATCATCTGACTTAGAGAAAGAGAGTGTGTTTTGAAGTGCATTATATGTATTACAGGTTTTGCTCCCTTCTGAAGAAGGCTTATATAACTGACTGTTAAATATTTTAATAATTGTGTAATCAAGATACCTTGAGTATAAGTGTTTATTTGAATAACTGTCACTGTGAAACTCTGTGTTACAACCTTACAGCTCACATTGACCCCTCTTGAGATATGCCTGGTTGCTCAGCCTGACTACCAACATGTGTAGTACAGATTTATACCAAGGGTTGGGTTCCCTAATGCCATGAGGACAAGGTTGCTGTAGTCTCCCAAAGGGTACTGCACACAATCGTGCCTAACACTCTCTGAAAGGTTTTAAAAAGATCCAATTCTCTAAACCTCACAGGCCAAAGTGAAAATGTTCAGGGCTGGACTTGGAGCCAAACATGCCCCTGGAAAACGTTTTCAAATTTGCCAATGTTAACACATACTGGAACCTTTGTAACACATTCTTTATGTCATCCGACTTAGAAGATGCTCATGGTGCAGAGGCCCACTGTGAAATGTCAAGAGTTCCCTGTAGACCAGTCCACCACTGACAATGTTACATCAATAACAGAGGCAAAACGATATCTTAAACTGATTTATTTTACATTGTCAATAATAAAAAATGAGATATTACAAATAGCCATGCACACACAATTTTACCATGTGCCAACCTCAATTCACCATTGTAGTCCCTCAGAATATCCCTCCATTGGCATCATCTCCTGAAAGCAAAGTGGTATCAATCCATTTGATGCTTCCTTTGCCCTATACTATTGGGGTTCCCCCTGAAATGCCTTTTAGCTGCCAGCTACCACTGAAACATCACAATTACCTTCACCTCATGGAAGCAGCCAGTGTCATTAGTTCTTGAAATGTGACAATCCACCAATATGACTGTTCATCTTGGGTTTCTGAAGTGCCCTCAGTATTACTGAACAATATTTCATCAGTGCCATCAACGTGTCCTACTCCATAGTCGCGTGAAATGTCCCTTTGTGTTACTTTATGTATAAGCATGGTGGTGCAAATTGTCATAAGATTATGAAGGTCATTATTGGCAGCAGCATATGTATTTTACCAAATATTGCCACTCTGCAGTGCCCTAAATGTCAACATTTCAAAAGAGGACTCATTACCGTGTTCTCGGGACACAGGAAGCGGTGGGTCATTCACTGTGATTTCAGTTATGCATACATTTGCTCACCTCAGGGACTCACCTGTTTGTTTCTCACTGATTTAAGAGCGTGTGTGAGGAACATCTAGTGCCCCATATGCTAGGGACTGGCAAAGTGTGTTCTGTGGTGGGGGCACTGGCCACTATCCACATAGGAATAAAGAGCACACAGTTGGTTCCCCCCACAAAGTGAAAATATGTGACATTTTCATAAGGCGATCTAAGTTTACGGAACCAAACATCTTCCAATCCGGTTCATTCTTTGGCCATGGCCACCAAATTTAACACCATCAGGAGAACTAAGTATTTGTTTACTACTTGAAAAATTGATAACCGTAGCTCAGAGGGAAGCCTTCTGTGTTGATTGTGCTAGGATGCCTTAGCCAGCGCTGTGATGTGTACGTTGGTTGTAGCAGTGTAGTGTTCTGTTGTTTGATGTCTGGTTGGAAGGGTGATCACTTGCCATGTCGTGTGGCTTAGCTGGCATGTGTATTGTATGCTGCAATGTAGAATATCAGTGTGTTAGAGCAATGGAAAGTCAGTGGAACCCTAAAAGGGCAGATTGGTGAGGGGCCCAGGCACCCACTTATATTAGTTATAATATGTCAGCACAATGCAAGAAAGGCACAACAAAGAATTAGAATACACAGCAAAGCATGCAAAGGCCTGGGTAGCAAATGTTTATTTTTATGGATCGACATTTGAAAAAGGTTGCCGTTTTGCCTTCACCCTTTGATTACATACGGTGTGTATTTGTGTCTTATTTATGTTGAAGATTATTGAGGTACCACACTGAAGTATACATCAGACTGCACATTTAAGATCCTTAATTTAAATCTCTTTTATCGTTCATCTGTTTCTGTCTTTTTCTCTATTTTTCACTGTTACTCCAAGTTATCCTAAGGAATAGCAAATGCCATAAGTACACACTTGTTTTCCTTTGTTCATCAATTCATAAGATGAACACCTGTCTTGAGTTTCCTTCCGCAATCTTGTCATGATTTACAGTTAGGCAGAATGTGGTAAAATGACAAATAAACCACATGCAGTTATTCACTATAATAATTGGCAGGATACATGCATGCGTGTGTGTATCTGTGCATGTATGTGTGTGGGGTGCGTGTGTGTAGGAATATTTAAACGTCGTCGATGGGCCAGCTGGTCTTGGGGTGGCAGGGTAGTCCCCTAACAAACACACAAAAGTTTGTGGGGAGAGGAGGGCGCAGGAGAGAAAGGAGGTTGCGGGGTTGGTCAGCATTGGGAGAGAACAGTTAGGGGACGTCGAGAGGGAATTACACCAACACCGGGCTCAGCTAACCAGATTTGGTGGAATTGGACTGCAGAGAAGAATTATAAATCCCTGCCAACTGTACAGCCAATACGAGAACAGGAGAACAGGAAATGACCATATCTTGCCCTTGTGTCCTCTGCCTCATCTTCGTTGTTTTTTATACCTGCATTCGTTGTAACAAGGAAAATCTCAGTGTGGGAACATGTGTACAAGACACTTTCTTCTGTTTATCTGTTCACAGATCTATAACATTTTTAATTACTCCTTCAAATGTTACAGAATGCCACATTCTGTGAGGTGTACTAGCTGGAGCCTTCTTGATGCTTGCCATGCAAAATGATGCTAGTTGTCATTCCCTGAAAGTGAACTCTGTTAACCATCCTTCACTTTTCAATTCTCAAACTACAAAAGTATAATGAGCCCATGTGATATGTCCTGGGTCCTGTCTACTCACACACTAGCAGCTGCAATGTGATTTGGCAACATGGCAGCTACAGAGTAACCCGTGTTTCTAAAACAGCCTGCTCAAATTACATGAATTCCAATAGCCATGGACAGTCTTTGGAAGTGGGTACATATGCTTCAAATTACAATTAACTGTGTTTCCCCAAGGACTTGAGGTGGTACTTTGGCAAAATATAAATATGAACTTAATCTACAGTACAAAAAAGAAGGTGGGTGAGGCGTGCACTCCCGGTCCTGGTCAATTGAACCTGTTGCAAAAAATATAATAAGTAGCTGGGTCAAATCCCAGAATGGACAAATATTCACAGGGTTAGATCCCTTCTGCTGCATATCAGGTACTCAGTAATAACAGAGTTAGATCCCTTGCTGCAAATCAGGTACTCAGTAATAACAGGGTTAAATCCCTCAGCTGCAGTTCTGTGGTCTGTAGTTGTTCTCCTCCTAGCGCTTTCTTATCTCAAATAATCATCAGGGAGGCTGTTGAGCGGGTGTGTCTAATTAGACTCAAAGGATTCTGGTAGCTGTAGTAAAAACGTTTTTTTCTGTTCAGGTGACCAGCAACCGACACCCCTCCAAAGCACAAGTCCTTCCCAAATTTGGGGGAGGGGAGAGAACCATTTTTATGATTCTCCAAAGTGGGGCACAGTCACCCCGTAGCGCTGCCTCTGGAGCCCGGGACTCCCATAGCATTCAGTACAAAAAAGAAGGTGGGTGAGGCGCGCACTCCCGGTCCTGGTCAATTGAACCTGTTGCAAAAAATATAATAAGTAGCTGGGTCAAATCCCAAAATGGACAAATATTCACAGGGTTAGATCCCTTCTGCCCCACTTTGGAGAATCATAAAGATGGTTCTCTCCTCTCCCCCAAATTTGGGAAGGACTTGTGCTTTGGAGGGGTGTCGGTTGCTGGCAACCTGAACAGAAAAAAACTTTTTTCACTACAGCTACCAGAATCCTTTGAGTCTAATTAGACACACCTGCTTAACAGCCTCCCTGATGATTATTTGAGATAAGAAAGCGCTAGGAGGAGAACAACCACAGACCACAGAACTGCAGCTGAGGGATCTAACCCTGTTAATACTGACTACCTGATTTGCAGCAAGGGATCTAACCCTGTTATTACTGAGTACCTGATTTGCAGCAGAAGGGATCTAACCCTGTGAATATTTGTCCATTTTGGGATTTGACCCAGCTACTTATTATATTTTTTGCAATAGGTTCAATTGACCAGGAAGGGATCTAACCCTGTTAATACTGAGTACCTGATTTTCAGCAGAAGGGATCTAACCCTGTGAATATTTGTCCATTTTGGGATGTGACCCAGCTACCTATTTTTTGCAACAGGTTTAATTGACCAGGACCGGGAGTGCGCGCCTCACCCACCTTCTTTTTTGTACTGAATGAACTTAATCTAGTTTGATTTATTGTCCCATGAGGAGGTAGTAATTGTTCTTTCATAATACGCTTCGAGCCTGATTCTTGGAAAAGGGTGAAGAGATCCGACAAAGGCTACGTGCCGAGAATGCCCCTGCGTGAAAATGAGTGCAGAGGTTTTCCTGCGCTCTCTGTGTATTCATGGAATTGTTTGCGCAAAGCAACCACATATGAAAGTCCTGACTGGAATGCCCCGACACGCCCCCACACAAAGCAAAAAGGGCCAGATACTTTGCATGCTCCCCAGGCGCAGACACATGCACACTTGAAACAGAGCATGGGTTCCCCCACAACCAGATCTGCACCTCGGGGACACTGCGCAGGGTTCACCATAACTATTACCGGCATCCCGACAGCATGAGTACACATTTCCGTAACTCTGATAAAACTCCTGAACATCTGCATGTAAACCCCCATAAACCATTCATGCGCCCCGCTACACTGCATATGCACACCCCTACATTATTTCACAACCTCATCTGGATGCAGGCACCCCTATATCCAACATGCAATCTCACAGCGCAGAGGTGATTCCTATGAGCAAGTGTCTGTACGTCTTCCTGTGGGTGAAGGATATATTGACGGCTTTGCGTGGGCCTTTCACCGATGAGACCTCGCGCAGACAGATCCATTCCGTGCAGTTGTGGGCATGGGTTGGACTGCCTGCGGCCTGTCCCTCATAATGCCCACATTTTCCCCAAGTTCTTCCCCAGTTTCTGTGTTTCGCCCCCTACTCTGGCATCTGCGCAGGTCACGCCCACACTCTGCAAGTTGTCTCACACAGGGCGATTGACTGCATGCAGATACATGCCGAGCCTGCCCACAGTTCACGCAAAGTACGAAAAAGTCCTCACAGTCAATTGCATGAATTGACAAACAGTATTTCGTGTGCGGTTTGGCATGCAAAGTCCCTATTTACCGCACAGTTAATTCCATGAATCAGTGCCTTAATACCAGAGATTAGTTTCTAAGCGCAGGATCGGGTTTTGAGCCTGTGTTGCACAGCATTGTCTTGCTTCCAAGACAAAAACGTTTCCCCTGAGTTATCCTCCCTCACCAGGTACAGTTATAAAAGGCAAAATCCCCCTCACCAGGTACAGTTATAAAAGGCAAAACCCACCTGATGCTATTGTGTTATTAACTGGTTTGCTGTGAATCCAAAACCGGTCCGGGCGTTTGGATATTGCTTCCTGTGAATGGGGGCTTCACCTAAAAAAAAGTTGTTCCAATCCGTGGAGGGTCCTTGTTCTATGCTGGGAAGACTTGAGCTTTACCAGAGGAACAGGACATTCTCCAAAGGAGTAGAGTGTGAACTATTGCTTGAAAATGAGCTCTGTCAACACAATGGGGAAGTCCCTCTGGTGACATAATCACTGGGGTATTTTGATTTTAGGCAGAAAGGAGAGGGGTAAGTATATTGTAGATTGGGAGAGGAACTGAGCCCAGAAGAAGGATCCTACCATCTTGAAAAAGCCACACTCTTCCTGTGACCCCTCCTAACCTCCTACAGACAAAAAGTTCTGGCATCAGACATGAATAGGCAAACCCCTTATTGCAACAGCAATGTTACCCCCTACAGAAGTCTGTCTTGGAATTAACTATATCACTGTTACACATTGACTATATAAGTGGGTGAGAATGCATTCTTTATTAAATCATTTTGGGAATCTTCTTTGAATCATCTTCATAGAACCATCTTCTTGAAACTTCTCAAAGGAGTTAACTGGAACCTTGTTAGGGCAAAAACTGCCCAAAGTCCCCAGCAATTGGGCTGCAGACAAGGATCGCAAGGGAGTGTGTTCATGATCTACCCAACCACTTCAGGGGAAAGATGTACAGTTGTTTCAACAAATTGATCTACTTTGTGGAAATTCACTTTGATGCATTCATCCATGGGGAAGTAATGTATATATGTATATATTTTTTATTTTATTTTTTTATTTGATTTAGCTGATGAATCAACTTTTCAAATACACTTATTAAATTTCCATATATATATGTATATTTGGGGATAAGGAGTAAACATAGCTGGTCAAGTGGCACAGCGAATAGAGCGCTCGCTGAATCCCGGTGGGGCCAAACTCAGCCTTTCATCCTTCCGAGATTGATAAATGAGCACCACGCACCGTGGGTAATAATAAGCAGCACTCAGATACCTGAGGGTTCGTAGCGCTATATAAGTGCCAAATTATTATTATTATTATTATTATTATTATTATTATTATTATTATTATTATTATTATTATTATTATTATTATGTTAGCTGAGAAGGGTAGGGGGTGGCTGGCAGGTGTGTAGGGGATGGTGGGAACCACAATTATAAAAAAGTAACACACAATAAATCATAGTAAATGCATCAAAGTGAATTACCACAAAGTAATGCACTTTGATGAACCAATATAGAACCCAGGGTAACATTTGAATCGACCATCTGCTTGGAAAACCTGACTGCTGTTGGACACTGGAACCCCGGAATTTGCTAAAGTTGCTGTCCTGTATGTGTCCCTGGCAACTTTCCTGATTGAGAAAGGCAGAAGGCATACATTTATCCAGAGTTCCCTTGAAAGGTCTCAAAGCACCCCAAGGACAAGGTATTTTTTATTGATAGTACAGTTTTGGTATTATTTAAGAATGTAGGTGTTAAGGGATCTAACAGTGGTTCTGTCCCCTTGCCTTGTTTTTTGGGCAATGGTGACATTTAGGACTCCATTCTTTTCCCTAAGATGTCATGTTGTTGAACTTGTACTTGCTACAACATTTATTTGCCTGATGGCCCCTGCTAATCGCTACCCAGATTGCTACTTTTGTCCAATTTGTGCATTATCTGTGTGTTTATTTACAGAGGTTTGTGGTCAGTGCTTCTAATAGTGTGTTTGTTAATTTAGTGCAATTAAAGTCTTATGGTTTTTTTGTTGTTTTGGTGCCCACAATACTATTGTTGATTTTGATGCTTCCTTACTCGTGTTTTCACCCATCCTGAAGAGTGTAGCCTGCCTCTGACCCCTGCTAACTTACAGAGATTTAGTAGGTGTACCAAGCATGTTGTGCCTATTTTTCCTTTGTAAGGGAGGCATGGTATCACAAGTATGACACTGACACTAGAATTACGATTTGTAAAACCTTTATTCAATTGTCAGGGTTTGGAAAAACTCCTACTTTGCCCCTTAACTATGATGGGAGTAGTCTTCACCATCAAATAATAAAGAAAACACAGCCCTAGTCAGTCTCTGTCAAATCAAAGATGGCCTGTACTAACACAACCTAATGCCTGCCCTAGCTCTTATAATAAAAACGTGTGTAAAGGGGAATATGAATGCAAATGAAAAGCAGTGTTAAGACTATAAAGAATCAATGTAGATGAGTCAGCTCCAGTTGGACAGCACAGAGAAAGGTAGCCCCCATAGACAGGATGACACACTCTGGCTCAGGTTCTCAAAATAAAGGCAGTTCAAAATGTGGATAGAGGCCCGCTTGGCCTTCCATGTTGAAGTCACTAATTCCAGCTTTCAAAAGTTATTTCACAGTTCAACAAAAAGTTCACACAGGTCTCCCTTGGTTGGGCTCGGATCACTCAAAGCAAAGTTCAAAGCAAAAAGTTCACATAGATCTCCCTCAGTCAGACTCAGACCTTTCAATCACAGTACTTGCAGGTGTTCCCTTCCCTAAGCTTAATTCACATTCCTTAGGGATTCCCTTCTCCTAATCTATCACACTTCTGGTCTCCCTCAGTCAGGCTCTGATCTTTTCCTGATGTTGAAGACTTTTGAATGTTCAAGGCCTTTATTATAGACATCTGCAGGACCACTTTGACTTTCCCTTCAGCTCATACTCCTGTGTTATTTGCCCTAGTGTCTCTTGGTCTGGGTAGTTGAGTATCGTAAGCACAAAGGTTCAACATTCACTTTTTCACTTCCCCTTTTGCCTGCATTAATCTTCACCATTACATATTTTAGAGTTCATTCACTATGTCGCTTTATAACAAATAAATGTCACCTTTCGCTGAGACTTTCGAGTGGGCTACTTCCTTTCGCTGGACCACTCTGCTACTCTGTATCTCTGGCTTCACAGTTATCTGTAATTTAAAGTTCACCATCGGTTTGCCTCCTTTGTGTCTCATCCACATGCGTGCAACCTTCAATTGTGAGATAATCTGTTGCAACTTCAATCTTACCTTAGCACACACTGGCCTTTGATGTCACTTTCCATCTCACCGGTTGTGTGCATTCCTTTCTTGCCTTTATGGTATTAATTCATGAGTCAGGCTTAATACCACAGGCCTGGCCTTGCCTCCCTAAATCTGTTATTCACCCGCGAGGGTCGCTGGCACCCTTGAAACACAATGCAGTCTGTGTATCTGGGATGTTGCCTTCTCCACTTATCTTGCATAACTTTTAGGAGTTAACAACCTCCTGCAGGGATATCCTGGGTTTCTCTACCTTTGCTCTCATCCCTCTGTTGGTCACTCTGCTCCACTAGGTTCACCTTCACCTCAGAAGTACTACCACTTCTCTTGTTCCACCTTGCTCATAGTGTGTCTCTATATTCCGCCTTTTATCTGAGTGGGGACATTTAATGGGTATCAGATGTGTGTAATTAAAGTCAAGCGCCTACTTTGCCTGACCCGATTAGTGGGACATTTCAAATGAGATGTGCAAGGGGTAGGCTCTTTACCCACTGTCGCCCTCTTCATCTGCCCAGTGTTTGTGAAGAAAAGGGGCAGGGAGTTGGGACATTAGAGGATCCTATAAAATAGGACGGGTCAAGGGTACAGGAAAGGGGGAATACCATGTCTCACTATCGGCTGCCTCACCCCCACTCCCAGAGACCCCTCGTCCAGGTTATCCTCCCACAGTGGTCCACCCCCATGGTCTAGATCCAAAGGCGAGGGCCATGCCCTGGCCACCTAAGAGAGAGAACCCCGGGGACTAGTAGGTGAGACACCCTTTGGTTTCTCACACCTTTGTGATTCTGATCACTGCTGCTTTAGTAGTAGTGTGGGGCTGAGTAGGAGTATAGACACCAATACTCACCCCTGTACTCCTGCATAGCAGTAGTCATTTTGCCACAAAGTCATATGTTCCTATTTACTTTTATCGCAGTCGTCTGAAATGTTCAGTTGCATTCTGATCCTGTTTGTGTGAACAGAGTTGCAGTTTTATATGGATTGTCTGCCGTGCTCTGCATTCGGTCCTTCTGTCAGTATACTGTCAACCACTTTCTTCTTTGCCCATGTACTAGCTGCTGGCCTTCCTTTATCTACAGTCCATGCTGCATGTTTCAAATGTTGAGCTGAAGGGTCAAGAGACTATGAAAGTGGCAGTGAGTGTTTTATATAAAACCCAATAATGTAATAACATAACATCACCTCAATTTTGTTGAGTCATAGGGTTGCACTGGCGAGTGCTGTTGCATATGGGAAGAGATTACTTGTGCCTATTGTTAGGGAGAATTCTTCAGAATGGCTAATTTCCCTTACCTACTGAGTCCCTCAGCAGTTTTGCTGGATTTCTAGGATTTATCTTTTTCACCTGGTAAGAGTGTGAGCCTTTTTTCCCACTCTTACATGTGGTTTTGCTCTGTGTGTTTAACATTTTCTTGTGTTCATAGACTGTGGAGCCTCACCTACTCCATCGGCATCATCTTTTTACTGTGGGTTATACAGCACCTTCAGTGCCGTAACACAGGGTTGTCTTTTTCAGACTTCCCAACTCAGACTCCATTTCCTGGGACTGACTACCGTCTCCCAGAACATGTAAAGTTGCCATTGACTTTATTAGTCTTTTTAAACCCACGGACCCAGTACAACTTATCTTACATAGAGTTCTGGAAAGTGTTAATATTTATCCCTTTTTGTCTATTTCTCATGGAACATTCTTTCGTTCCATTTTCATTAAGATTTGGCTGGTGGCAGTGGTAACTACCCTATTTTTCCTACTGCGGTTATTTCAAATAGCCTTGGTATTGTTTTAGGCTATCTTGGTAGCCTCAAATTTAAACCCACTGGACCATATACATTTTTATACGGTTCCGGCTGGGTTTATTCACCATTTTTTTGTAAAAAGTCTTTCTCGTGTTTTACCATGCACACCAAACCAGGTTTGGTTCCTTTGTTCACCGTCCTTTTGCGTGCTTCTACACAGAAGCCCTCCTTAGGTGCCTGAATATCTGAGGCGGACAGGATGTAAGAGAGGGGTTTGAGACTCCCTGCAGAGGGTCTCCTTGGAGATTGGCTGTGGTCACTGTCCCAGCAGGACAGCCACTCTGCTGTGTGACTGACAGCCAAGCTATGTGAATGGTGGAAAACTGCATAAAAAGCAGGTCTCTGAAACTGAGAAGGCAGAGTCGCCACTGGATCGAGAGAACTGAAGAGAAGCTGACAGAAAAGGACCTCTACCATGACTGGACCTCACAGTGAAGCTCTGCTGCGAGTCCGATTCTTCAAACTTCGACAACAGGGAAGATCTGCAAGGAATCTTCTCCCATTGAGCTGGTGGGAACAACCAGTTTACCAAACTACAAGCCAGGCCTCCCTCCTCTGGTCGAATTTGTTGTACAGAGCTACAGTGAACTGGATAGCCAGTAGGAACGGACCCGGCTTGGGTTTTAAGGAGCGCACCTTTTATTTTTCTCTTTGCTCCGCTGCTGGTTTCTTCCCTGGGCAGTGCAGGACACTCCAGTCTTCCTCCTTCTTGTCAGTCCGACAGTCGCTTCAGGAACCGTGAGCCTGCAGGACCTGCCAGGAACATCTGCCTCAGCTACAGCATTCTTCTGCTCTAAAGGTACTGTGCTAACCCGGTTGTTCGTTTTGTCCGACCGCTGTGAAAGTGTGTGAAATCTTTCGCCAATCCGAGGGCTTGTCCTTCTTTATTCTTTAAAGTAACTTTTCGTACAACCAACTTGGTTCTGAATTCTTGGCAAAGACTTAACCGCAAACTACCCTAACTGTGTGATCCTCTACAAAGACTTTGGTCCATTGACTTTGGCCCTGGCCTCTTGATTTGATTTCCTCACTATAGTTCCTTTTTCTAGATTGCCCTGCTTACTTGTTGGTGCTGCTCAACTTTTGTCTAACTTTGTCTTTCCCTCCCTTTGTATTACTGGAGTGCCATATTGTTCACACTTCATTATGAGCCTAACTGTCCAGAATCTATTGTGTGTGGTGTAGTGTATTAGAATTTTGATTTTTCAACTGCTTGATAATAGTGAAATGTTTAATAACTGATGTGTAAATAAATGTATATTATTTTACTCAGAAACCTTGAGTCAGTGTTTGTTTGAATCATAGTAATTGCTGTCCTTTGTGTAACTATTGATACTGCTCACTTTACTCTTGGGATAAGTCTGGCTGCTCAGTCATCGCTACCACTTTACTGTGTAGTACAGGCTTGTACCAAAGGTGAATTTGTAGTGTCACGTGTAGTCTTAATTGTGTGTGGTGTTCCCAAAGGGTACTGCATATAATTCTGCCTAACACCTATTAATGATTCATTGTTATTCCAAATATGTAGGGTGAAATGTAAATTATCTAGGCAATATACCCGAATGAATGGACAGTGTATCCACAGGCATTCAGTGAAATGATGGAGGTTATTCTTCCAGGGATGGATGTACCACATGCAACAAAAAGTAAGAAGAACTGAACAAATGGAATAATGCAGTTTATACCTTTACCTCACATATAAGTATTGTGGCGAAGAAAAGAGATGTTGGGGACATGCAGCATTTGATAAGTGAATTTGAAAGCTCCTTTGTGTATGCCAAGCATGTTTCACTTTGTGTAGGTTTGCTGGTGCAATAAAGCCTCAGATCACTGATAACATTCCTGTAAAGAGTTTTGGTTCTTGCTGGTATCAAGAGCTCAGCTGAGATGTTGGGTGAAATGTTACGTTACTCTGGCAGAGTTTTCAGAATAAGTTTGTTCGGATTCAGCACAAGCGGACTAAGCACATATCACACTATTACCAAAGCTTCCTCTCTCATACACGCCTTCTATGAATCTAGTTATCTGGCTATGTATTTTACCCTTTGTTCTCTGTTTCTTTGCCACACATTTGTTTAACCTATCTCTAAGTGGTAGGATGTTTATGAATGCATGTTGAGGTTAATTTATATTTCTAATAATCATGAAATCCCACCCGGGGTATTTACAAAATAAATTCATTTTGCGTCAGCTTGCAAAGGCTGCACTGTTTTCTGCTGTTAATTGCTTGCAACACACTTTGAAAGGGCTAAGAAATAAACATTCCATTAACTTCTGCCTATTGATAACAATTGGCAAGTACACCCCAGTCAGGGCCAATGTATTGTACCTGTGTGGGCAATTTTGCATTCTGTCCATTGCAGCAGTGACCTACATTCCAAGATGCTCCATTCCATTTTAGATCTATTTTAGATCTTGTATGGGAGAATTCTCCAGAATGGCTAATTGCCCTTACCTGCTGAGTCCCTCAGCAGCTTTGCTGGATTTCTAGGGTTTAATTTCTTTGCCTGGTAAGAGTGTGAGCCTTTTTCTCCCACTCTTACATGTGTTTTGCTGTGTGTTGTACATTTCATGCTCATGGGCTATGGAGTCTCACCCACTCCATAGGCATCATCTTTTTACTGTGTGTCACACAGCACTTTTAGTGAAGTGACAGAGGGTTGTCTTTTTAGACTTCCCACTTTAAACTCCATTTTCTGGGACTGACTACTGTCTCCCAGAACATGTAAAGTTGTCATTGGGCCTCATTCCGAGTACGGCGCTAACCAATGGCGCTATTAACGCCTTGGTTGACGCCGTACCCGGACCGGCAGCGCCTTGGTGGTTGGCGGAATTACCGCCCCATTCCAAGGTTGGCGGGGCGGTAATTCCCCAATCCCCATTTACCCTTCCCCATTCCCATTCTTGCCCCATAGGGCATAATGGGAGTGGGGAAGGCGTCAATTACGCCACCGTAAATTACGGTGGCGTAATTAACATCAAGGTCCCTTAGCGCCATGGTATTTAACGCCTGCTAAAAGCAGGTGTTAAAAGCACCATGGCGCTAAGGGAACTCGGAGTATGGCGGTAAGGGATTACCGCCACCGCTCTCGTTAGCGGTGGCCGCTATCCCTTACCGCCATACTCGGAATGAGGCCCATTGACTTTACTAGTCTTTTTAAATCTACAGACCCAGTACAGCTTATCTTCCCATAGAGTACTGGAAGGGTTAATAGTTATCCCTTTTTGTCTGATTCTCACGGAACATTATTCTGTTCCCTTTTCTCTGAGATTTGGCTGGTGGCAGTGATATCTACCATGTTTATTCTAACGCGAGCTATGAAAATAGCCTCTGTATCATTAGAGGCTATGGTGGTAGCCTATAACTCTAACACACTGGACCCCTTTTATTTTTATTTGGTTCCGGTTGGGTTTATTCAACATTTCTTTTTGTAAAGGTCTTTCTCGTGTTTGACTCTGTGTGCCAAACCAGGTTTGGTTCCTTTGCTCACCGTCCTTTGGTGAGCATCTGCACAGAAGCCCTTCTTAGGCACCAGAGTGTCTTGATGGACAGGATGTGTGGGAGGGGTTTGAAGCCCCCTGCACAGGGTGTCCGTGGAGACCAAAGTTACACTCTAGTTTGATTGGCTAGGTGGCTGTCCTACCAGGACAGCCACCCTGCTGTGTGATTGACAGCCAGGCTGTGTGAATGGGGGAAAACTGCTTAAAATCAGATCTCTGGGACTTGAAAGGCAGAGTCGCCACTGGATAGAGAGAACACAAGAGAAGCTGAAGGGAGACGACTCCTGCAACTACTTAACATCCTGGTGAAGCCCTGCTGCAGGTCCGAATCGCCCCCGTAACTTTGACGACAGAGAAGATCTGCAAGGAATCTTCTTCCCTTGAGCTTGGTGGGACCAACCAGCTCGCCAAACACCAAACTCCGAACTCCCTCTCCTGGTCGAATTTGCTGTGCATCGCTGCAGTGAACCGGATAGCCAGGAGGAACTGAACCTGTTTGGGTTTTAAAGAGCGCACCTTTTATTCAATTTTTGCTCCACTGCTGGCTTCATCCCAGTGCAGGACCCTCCAGACATCCTCCTTCTTGTCAGAAGTCACTTCAGGAACCGTGAGCCTGCAGGAACTGCCAGGAACAACTGCCTCAGCTACAGCATTCTTCTCCATTTAAGGTACTGTGCAAATCCGGTCATTCTTTCCGTCCGACCACAGTGAAAGTGCTTGACATCTTTCGCCTCACTGAAGGCTTGACCTCCTCTAATCCTCTGAATAACCTTTCTTCCGATCAACTTAGTTTTGAACTCTTGGCAATGACTTAACAGCGAACTACTCTGAACTGTGTGATCCTCTGCAAAGACTCTGAACCTTTGGCATTGGCCCAGGCCTATTGACTTGAATCCTCATTGTAGTAGCCTTTTCTAGATTGCTCTGCCTATAACTTGTTGGTGCTGATTGATTTTTGAATAACCTTGTCTTTCCTCCCCTTTTAAATTGCTGGAGTGCCATTTTGTTCAAACTTCATTTTGAGCTAAAATTGTCCAGAATTGATTGAGTGTTATTGTGGTGTATTCAAATTGTGATGTTCTGCTGCTTTATAATAATGAACTGTTTTATAACTGATGGTGTAAATAAATGTATATTCTTTTACTCAGAAACCTTGAATCAGTGTTTGCTTGAATCATAGTAATTATTGTCCTTTGTGTAAACTCTGGTACTGCTCACTTTACTCTTGAGATAAGTCTGGCTTCTCAGCCATCACTACCAGTTTACTGTGTAGCACAGGTGTGTACCAAAGGCGAAATTGTACTTATACTTGTAGTCTTGGCTATTGTGTGTGGTGTTCCCAAAGGGTACTACATATAATTCTGCCTAACAGATCTATTTACCAGGCCAGTTTTGTGTCTTACTATTGTGGGATAGGTAGTCCTGAATTTATAATTGGAAATCAAGGACAACACTTCACAGAATGCAAAGAAAAACTGGACTGGCCTAACCTCTCCTGATTTGAATAGGGTAGGTAACCAGACTACTTTCTTATCTTCATCCATTGCTCAGACCCCCCCACCCACAACCCTTCCTCACAGTACAATTCTATATACACTTTTTCCAGAAGTCAAAGTCAGAGGAAAGCATCAGGAACTGAGTGACACTACTTTCCAGTTTCACTGTTAACAGTACTGCTACATTTCACAACCGTTTGATTCATTTTGAAACTGTTATTTTTAAAGTTAAAGACACCTCTTAATTTTACTTTCCTATAGCAGATCCAGCTAAAGTTACATCAATGTATTTATACATTCGCGAAGTATGAATGCCATCTCAGTCTGCATGAAGTCTAACAGGCTTCATTTTAGCTATTGAAATATTGAGGAGGTCCTCCTAAAACTAAGAAGGAGGAGTCCTCACACCTCATTGCCCACA
Source organism: Ambystoma mexicanum (assembly GCF_040938575.1). Taxonomy (NCBI): domain Eukaryota; kingdom Metazoa; phylum Chordata; class Amphibia; order Caudata; family Ambystomatidae; genus Ambystoma; species Ambystoma mexicanum. Next base: position 564,057,692 of record NC_090937.1, on the reverse strand, counting down.
GATTTTTGGAAAAAGTTGTCAAGTTGTTTGTCTTGGGTTAAATGCTTAGACGTCATAGTTGATCAAATCCATGCAACTCGCGTGTGAAGCTCTGTTAATATAAGGTGTCTATATGCCTATGTACATTGATGAATTTGTAGAAGCTTTCGTGATTAGCTGCTACAATTATTGGGGGGTACTTTAATACAACGTATTTGTAGTCTTCAGTTCATCATAACGTATTGTTTCTGGACATAGGAAACATCCAAGCTGCTCGCAGAAACCTGCTGCAGCTTCCAGTATAGACATTCAGCTTTAATCGTGTTGCATCACCTTCAATAGGGCTGCTTGTGCCCGTTGTGAGGATTTCTTCACAAAGTACATGCCAGGATCAAAACGCTGGCCACAGACAATTCATCCCTGAGACTCAGTGCCAGACTACAGATGATAAAGGTATTTCAGTTTCGGGTCCAAAGCTTTGGAATAAAATACACATTCTATATATGACAGAAAATGGGTTTCCTGTTTCATACTCCTTTTGACACATCTCACAGGGAGGTGTTAGGCATACCTTCCACCACAGTTAAGATCAGCAAGTTGAGGCAATGGATTATTTTTTTAGCAATATTTAGGTTCCAAATGTCTGATGGTCAATAAAGAGGGACCTTGTTCTTTTGCACATCCCACCCACTTATTTGTTTAACATGTCTTGGCAGCATACTCTCACCTACACTGTCCACCACCTTGGTCACAGTTCCAATAAATTGTTGGTACATTTATACCACTGACAGTTTCCAAACACCAACAGAGCTCTGTGGCATCATGCTATGCATAACAAGGTCATTCAGTCCTGATTTTTGCTTTGTATTTTGGAACTAAAAGCCATGCATTTAAAATGGAAAAGGCTGTTCGAAAAGTTCCACAATGCAAGGAATATATTCAGCACTGGGTACGTGACAGAAAGTCATCTGAGGATGTCAGACTAGCATGAACGTTTTAGATTTTTAGGAATAAAATGATGCAGGTCATTCTGTTTCTAAAAGGGAGGCCTGATAATCATGCCCTCCTTTTATAATTCTTCATGCACAAACATTGTGCCCACATATGCAATTATGTAAACATCTCCTGACATCCCCAACGCCTGCCCTGCAGTGACATCAGGACAAGTTCAACGGTCACATGTAACTCCTGAAATTAAGGAAGAGGTGTATGTTTAATCATCTGCACCTCTGGTACAAATTCTTATAAAGGTGTACACCAACAGACTGGTTATCTGAATAATATGTCATGTCTGTTTGACATGGTTGCTATGGGAATCACACAATTATAAAGCCACAATTGTTAGGATGTCATGTTAGCATCGCCTTGGTGAGCTGACTTATTCATGATATGGCTGCTGCATATAAGCTGATTAGTCTGGGTGTACTCACAACAACAATGTTGGACCCTGCCCAGGAAGCTTCTCTTTTGAGTCCAAGGATCCTCTTGGAGATAAGAACCCTGTGGGAACCAGTGCTACAAAGGAAATCCTGGCATAACTATCACTCTATCACAACAGGCTGCTGAATACTGGTGTGATTTTAAAGCAGGCAGACACAGGAAGGTGTGGAGTAGCCCAGAGGAGAGGACATCCCAGAGAGAGATTACCTCATCTTGGATTCTGCCAGGGGCTCCCTAAACACCAAACCCCCACACCACTAACTGGAGACAAAGCACCCTGGGTATGCCACCAGATGGTAAAGCAAACCTGGTATAACAGCCTGCGTTAGACCTCTGATAACAGGCTTGCTTTGGACCAATGCACTTTAGCACTTAGTCTTAATAATTGTGTGAAAATCTCCCATCATTAACTCATCGTTGGTCTTCAAGAAAAGAAGGATTCACCTCGAACACTGTTGTAGATACAGTCTATTCCAAATTCTTCTGCCATAGAGGTGAGGGCAGAGTCTTTCAAGCAAGAGGAAAGCTGTTGTCCCTAACCATCCCCCAGACATCTGTGAGATGACCAGCTACCTAGACAAGGCATAGTTCAACTGACACACTGGTACCCATTAGAGGTGACAGAGCCCTGCATGGCATTGCTAATAAGCACCCTATCATGAAGGGAAGAAGAAAGCATTCACTTTGCCCCTGATTCCCAGTACTCAGTCTCCCAGCCACCACAGAACCAGGGAATTGATCTCTGGGCCTCCCTGCATTTGAAAAGCTTCCTAATGCCAGTTTAGTTACCTTTCAACCTGAGTCTTCTACCATCTGCAACTCAACACTGCCTGTCTGCCAGATTCTTAGAGCTGAAGCCATCATTGCTGCAGTTCCCTGATACCACGTTGAGCCTGTCGAGCCTGCTTGCCACTGAAGGAAAGTCTCTGATTCTCTGCACCTGAGGCCACTGAGCCTTAGAGCACCATTCAGCTTACATTCCCTTCCATCCCAAAAATGTTCACCCCACAAGTTGTTACTGCTGCCAAACAGCACTACATTGCTGGAACCCATCATTGCAATGCCTCAATTTGACCCTTGCTCAGTGCCAAAAGGACCCACAATCCCAGTTTCATACCAACAGGCTAGGTTTGATGCTGTTGAACACCAAAGACAAGAACATAAGGTATTTTAAAAGGCCCACTGCCATAGTCTGCCGTAAAGGACCCTAGTGACTTTTAAACACCCCTTCTTTAACTTTTGAAAAACATGTCTAATATCTTTTGACATTTTTGCTGCCCTTTACTTTAAAGTCCGATTGCTATGTGTCTATCCTTGAAGCGGTGGGCTTGTAGGGTTTTTATTAGTTTTATTCATGTTTGTTAGTTTAATTAAAGATCCTGTTTTGTTGAACCTTGATTGGACATTCTTTCACTTTGGTGCCACTGTGGTTATTGTGTTTGTGTTGCATCTATGTCAGCGCACACCCCTTCTGAAGAGTATAGTCTACCCTCAGCCCACTATAACAAAGAGGTTTTAAGTGGTATGCTGGTCGTGCTGTGCCTGTCTCATCTTCATAATTGGGATCATTGATGATTTAATAGTAATGAGGGCTCACGATGTGCTTTAGCCACTACTAATTTCTGTAACCCTGCATAGCCGTAGCCACTACACGGTGACATCCTCATGAATAGCATTGGAAAACGTGTGAGCTGTTTACCAGTTCTGCACCCACATGCCCCCTAATACCTCCCTCGCAGTTATTAATTACTTATACATTCCTAAACCTATTTAAAAACATCTGAAAGCAAAACACATATGTCCTTAATAACAGTACAAAAGGAGCCATATGATGGACCCAATTGTCAAACATTTAAAAAAGTCAACATAATGATAACCTTTCTCAGAAGAAATAATCCCAACATTTTGATAAAAAGATATTCCATGAACCACACATGTGTGGAGATGACGCGCCACACTGCAGGTGTTTCTCAGAATAGTTTTAAGCATTACCTGCTTTCAGGCAGAATAGGAGTGACTTGAATTTAATTTAACACATTAAGGGCCTGATTCACAGAAGTGTTTAATAATGGTGCAATCCCATAGGAAAACGTTCTGTGGATCAGGGTCCAACCCTGCACCATTCATTGAAATGCATGTCTTACTTTATCCCATACTTCTGAAAGTTCCTTCTCGTCATTGCCAACAATCGTTTCAAGCTACATGCACGTTTGCAGTGATGAGAGGAACATTTCAAACAATACAATTCAGCAAGAAATCAGTTTCAGGGATGTGTGCATCTACAAACAATTGCAATGGCGAAAGCCCAGTACAACGTATTCTATATGGTGAAAATAAAATGTTTGACACACTCCAAACCGAAAGTAACATCCATCATGCTTGTCAGTGACATCAGTTCAATAAAATGCCAGGCGAAGAGCAAATTATATCCATGCCTGCATCGCAGGAGGCAGAATCACAAGATCTTTGAACCTGATGACAGAGAAAAGCAACATTGTGGAAGTTAAAACAAATCTCAGATAAGCTTAAGAATAATAACATCTATGCACTAAAGGAGACAAAACAGTATATTAGTAATAAGCAGCATGTTAAGTAGGGTACTGCTCGATATCCTAGAGTTGGGGTAATTATATGACAACTGTTCACCCAGCAGACCAAACATACACCAGAGCTACTGCCTTCACATACCAGTACTTTCACACATGGCCGTTAACTGACCTTAAATTGCTTTTATAGCCTCACATGTCAGGTATAGTTATCAAATGCTATATACAGTCCCACATTACCAGGTAATTCAATACTATGTAAAGCCTAGACTGCTCTATGCGGTTACGGCCATCTTGTGCTAGTTTTAGCCTCATATGCCATGGATAATCATATTATCCAAGGTACTGGGCCTCATTCCGAGTATGGCGGTAAGGGATAGCGGCCACCGGTAACGAGACCGGTGGCGGTGATCCCTTACCGCCATACTCCGAGTTCCCTTTGCGCCCTCGCCCTTAGCGCCTGCTTTGAGCAGGTGTTAAAGTCGAGGGCGCAAAGGGGCCTCCAAGCCAATAACGGTGACCGTAATGAACGGTCACCGTTATTTGCATCTTCCCCATTCCCATTGAGCCCTATGGGGGCTCATTTGGGAATGGGGAAGAGCCTTGGTGAATGGGGAATTACCGCCCCGCCAACCTTGGAATGGGGCGGTAATTCCGCCATCCACCAAGGCGCTGCCGGTCCGGGTACGGCGTCAACCAAGGCGTTAATAGCGCCATTGGTTAGCGCCGTACTCGGAATGAGGCCCACTGTCTGACATAACCAGGTGCCACTGTCAAATATAGTGCAGTTTCAAATTCCTCTGCAATGCCATGTAATGCCACGTATTGCTTTATGAACCTGGTTTAATACATGTAAATCAAAACCTCAGATGTCCACGTGCTGTCATCTCAAGTCACGTTCTTCTTAATGCCTGGTGATGCCATTTCCCGCCAGTTGATGCAAGGTAGTATCACCATATGCAATGTGCAATCCCACATGGCCATGTGTTGCCCCTTAACCTTAACACCAGACACCCCACTTGCACGCACCCTCCTGCAGTTCTTCTTCTGCAGGCATATCCTCTTCCTCCTTGCTGGCCTTGCAAACATCCTGCTCTGTAAGGATTGCCATTGTCTAAGGGTGAGATAGCTCAAACATCTTTTCATGTTTAGTAAATAAAATAATGCATGTAATCCATTTCTGAAATGGTGTTCTGCTGATGGTGTAAAGCGCTCTATAAATCAATCAATCAATCAATCAATCAATCAATCAATCAATCGAAAAGGGTCGTGCCAAAAGAATAGTGCACACATGTGCCCTCTGGCATCAACCTTTTGACAACTGCAGCACCTGCTCTCCAGTAGCACAGGTCTGGTTAAAAATTCACATTCATCCATGACAGCTACAGCTCACACATTAAGTGCAGAGGCTGCATTGAACGTCTGCACCACTGATCCAAATTATCATAACTGTGTCCCTATCAGTCTGGTGGCAAGTCAAGAATGCAAAGGCTATGCAGCTCCATGGGTATCCTGTGTGTCTCCACTTCAGCAAGTGAGACAAAAGGCAGGATGCTGCTCTCCTTTGATTCTCTTGGAGAATTGGTAAAACCTCCCCTCAAGGCCATGAGCTATCCCTAGTAAATATATTGGGAACCATACTTATTTTATTTTATTTTATTGGGCATTTATAAGGCGCTTATACAGCTAGAAAAGTGTTTCAAAGTGCCACAGGGAAAGAAAAAAGGGAGCAAAACAAGACAATGGAACAAAAAGACAATGAAAACAAAAAACAGCCGCAATCCGACTAAGCCTTATGGCATTCAGAGCATGCAAGTGCAGAGAGAAAGAGGGGGAAGGGGGTTGGGGTAAGTGCAGGAGGGCCTACCCTGGGGGTGGAGTGCCAGAGGGCCCACTGTAGAGGCAAACAGGTAAGTGTGAAGCAGTGACCACCAGGTAAGAGGGAGGTCTGCCGACCAATCCAATAAGTGCAGACCTGAGGGACACCACAGGCCAGTAAGGGCCAGAAGGCAAGTGCAGGGGGGTGGATGCTGTAGGTGAATGGGCAGAAGGGCAACACCCAATTTGACTCTTAAGCCCCAGGCTGCCAATCTCAGTGACTGTAGGGGAATAGCATGGGTGGGAGAGTGGGAAGGAAGAGGAGAAAAGGAAAGTCTTGAGATGTTTGCGGAACTTGAGGAGCTCCGGCTCAAGATGGTGAGAGAGAGGAAGGCGGGAGTCAGTCGAGTCAGCTGAGGAAAGAGAATGACCACCACCTCTCTGCTTAGAGAAAGAAGCATTTGACCAGTAGTTGGAGCCGGAGGATCGGAGAGATCTGGAAGGAGAGTATTTATTGAGACTGAGCAGATAGTGTGGTCCCCGACCCAGACAACTGTATGGATGATGCAGAGGGATTTAAATTTGATCCTTGCAGCAACGGGGGGCCAGTTGGTAGATTTTAGGGCTGAAGAGATGTGGTCCCTGGGCTTACGGCCAAGGATATGTCTCTCAGCCCTATTCTGGATTAGTTAGAGGGGGCGGAGAAAAGAGGAAAGTAGATTGTGGAAGAGGCGGTGTCAATAGTTTAGCCAGGAGAGAAGCAGAGCTCTGGAGACTTTGAGCCTATCTGGGAATGGTGAGGAAAGGGAGCATGCCTCTGAGGAGGGGAAGTTGAAAATTGGCCTTCTTGGCAAGGTCTTATATGTGAGGAATGAAAGAGAGGGAGGAGTCGAAGATGACTCCAAGGTTTCTAACTCGTGAGGAAGGAGAGGGGGAGAGCCTATAAAGGGTGGCCAGAGTAAAGGAAGGAAACAGGGATCAGGAGTCCCAATGGGAAGCATCTTAGTTTTGCTGCCATTGAGAAATTGAGAAAGAGATTGTTAGAGGTGCACCAAGACTGGATAGCAGAGAGGCAATCAGGAATGACTGAGGAATTGGAAGCGTGGCAGTGGGGAGTATGAAGAAGAGGTGATTGTCATCTGCATAACACTGTGTGTGTTGGGAGAAGGAAGAGATCAGGTGAGCAAGATAGATGCTAAAGAGCCACATAGAGAGGATAGAGCCCTGGGGAATGCCACAGGTGGAAATAGAGGTGGAGGAGGTGAAGGGACCTAGGATCATCTGGGAATGACCGTCAGTGAGAAAGGAGGTCAGTCAATCCAGTGACCAGCATGAGATACCAAGGGTATCATTGATCTACTTGATGAGGATGGAATGGTTGACCGTGTCAAAGGCAGAGGAGAGGTCAGGTAGAATAAGAACAGCACGAGAGTTAGAGTCAAGATTTGCAAACGGTTCTACAAGGGTGTTCAAGAGACCAGTTTCCATGCTTCTGGATGCTCGGAATGCAGATTGATGGTCATGGAGGCAACCAACGAGCTCAGAATGTTGTGTCAGTTGGGGGAAGACCAACTTCTCCAGGAGTTTCCCAAGGAAGGGAGTGACAGAGATGGTGCAGTAGCTGGCCGGACATGAGGGGACGGCAGAAGGCTTTTTTAGGAGGGGGTGCACAAGGGAGTGCTTGAGAGAGAAAGGAAAAGATCCAGATGTGGTTGCAAAAATGTTAGGAATCACCTTGTCTCTGCGGGGATGCTGATTTCGTCAGGATGGCGGCTCTGCTGGGTAGTTCGGGAATTCATTTGCGCTGCTTATGGTTCCCTAGAAGAGGAAGGTGTGCATGCAATGAGAGGGTTACAATATGTTCGAGCCACTGCTGTTGCCCTGGACCCCAACTTTTCTGTGCCCCTGTACGTGATTCTAGCTGTCAGGAATTCTTCTTACCTTCCTTATAGTATTGGTGAACGCTCCATCCTGCTTGACTCAGCAGGGGTGCTGTATATCCAGTTACTTCACTGGTCCTTTGTGCAATGTGAGGTGCCCAGACCTGCTGTGACTCCTCTCATGAGTCTGTTTTCTCCTTATAAAGTCTTTCCTGTGTTGTCTTTTTCTTGCTCTTGAATGCTCTTACGTTCCCTCCTCGTGTTATTAAGTTGCAAGTCTTTTTTCTGAAAGTCTTTCTCTTGAAGTCCTTCATTGTATTTATATTACTAATGTCTTCTTTTCTTTCCTTTGACAGTTGTTTAGTTGCGTAATTGAGAAAGCTACAATTCCAACACGTGCGAAGCGCACCGCTGGGGGTTGAGGTTTCAATGTTAGGTAAGTTTGTAATTTGTTCCTAGCACGAGGGTCATCAGGTAATTTAAGGTGGCGCTGCTCAGATGTTAACTGACCTTGTTTTTCTGTTTGTTTTTTCAGATACAGGTGAGTAGCCGCTGTTCAGGGCCAGACTGCATGAATGGGAGAATGCAGTGAGATTCTCGCTGCGAGCGGCAGACGAGGACCTTCCTTGCCGATGAGTGTAAGCTGGCCCAGGTAAGCAGTCACGGAGCAGGCACTGCAGGTAAGGATGAGCTGGTCCAGGTAAGCGGAGATGAAGTGGGCTTTGCAGCAGGCGTTGCTGACAAGGATGAGCTTGTCTAGGTAAGCAGAGATGAAGCAGGCATTGCAGAGGCCGTTGCTGACAAGGATGAGCTGGTCTGGGTATGCAAGAGATGAAGCGGGCGTTGCAGCGGGCGTTACAGTGGGCGTTGCTGACAAGGATGAGCTGGTGCAGAGTTATGAAGATGGGCCTTGGATACTGAACGCCGGTGAGTGCATGCTGCTGCTTGGAAGCAAAACAACGCCAAGCACAGGTTGCTGGAAAGGCAACCACACCATAAACACTGGGCCACATGCAGAGGTTTTGGTTCTGACCTCTCCCGCCATGTTGAATCACCTAGGAAGAGCTACACTTAAGCACCTGAGCATTTCTCATGATCCTGGCACCAAAGGCACCATGACTGGGTCCAGGTGGGCCATTTTCCATGCTTGTGGGAATTGAAGACCTGGCCATGTCCCCCATTCCGTGCCATGGCTCCTATTGTTGTCTTGGGGCAACACTGGGCCGCGACAATAAATCAGCAACTGCTGGATTGAGGGAACAAATATTGTCCTTGATAATTGTGGAAGAGCAGAGCATAACCTATTTAGTTGAGACCTTCATAGAGCAGACTATTCTAGTGACCTCATCCAATGTGATAGGAGAGAAGGAGGAGTGAGGGGAAGAGGGTGGAGGATGGGCCAGTGGAGGCAGGGGAGGGGAGGAAGAGAGAGAAATCAGGATGTTCTGAGTTTTAACAGTGAAGTAGGTGGCCAGTGCAATGCAGAGGGCCTGGGAAGGAGAAGGTGAGGTAGTGGTAGAGCCTGCAGATGGATTGGCTAATTCCTTTCAGATTTTGAAGAATTCAGCAATTTTGTTAGAAACTCCAGAAATGCGGGCCCAGATGTGAACCCTGTTTTCAGAGCGAGTAGAGATACAATATTGCCTTTGGAGTAGGTGGCAGGTCAGTTTATCAGAGGATGAGCTTGAGGTCTGCCACTTCCATTCAGCAGCTTTGCACTTGTGTTTTAAAGCTGCCAAGCAGAGTCAGTCGGTGGGCCAACGGAGGACTCTGGGGGAATGAAGGTGGAGGCAAATGCAGAGACTAACACTTGTTTCATCGACCACGGACGAGGTTAGCAGTGCTGGGAGAGGCTCGGTCAGAGGGCTTAGATGTCCCAGGTGGGAGGAGTGGACAGACCAGGAAAGCTGGGTGGAGAGAGGGTCAGAGAGCAGAAGATCTTCATGGATGAAGGCATCACAAGTGAGTCCAGCAGAGTGGGTATGGCAGGAGGAGGAATTTAGAGGTTGAAGAATGGAGAGAGGAAGAGAAATTGGCCGATTCAGATAGGAAAAGAGAGGTAGGGCTCGGGGTTCTGTAGATAGTGGCAACGTTGAGAGAATAAGAGGGAGAGATGCCAATCTTGCAGACCATGCTTTCAAAGGAGGTATGAGGCTGGGTGGGTATGAGGGAAGAAAGGTCCCACTCAGGGAAGATCAGGGTTACTCCACCACCAGATCGGTTAGGTGAAGGAGGTGCAGAGAGAAAGGAAGGAGTGACAGCAGGAGTGGGAATGAAGCTGATAAGTGATGGTAGGTAGGTGCTAGTCAAAGAGGAGGAGATTGGGTTAAGGACCCTGAGCCATAATAATGCCGTTATGATAGACATCAATAATGCACCTAGAGGATGAGAAGTGAGCCAAGAGTACTTCCCATCAAGTGCCTCCACCATTGGGTGAGAAAGAGAAAGGGGAGAGAGTGGAGATTAGATGCAGAGTCCATAGGTCTGCAGAGGGGACAGAAAAGAGGATATCTGTGACAATCTGTCTGGATGTAGCGCTGACAAAGGTTTCTTCGATAGGTAAGCCAGGATTAGTAGATGGTAGATCTTTTTTGAACTTTTTTCTTCCAGACCTCGTCAGAGAGGAAGGATAGGTGAGAAAATAGCAGTTAGAGTAGATAGGAGAGATGGAGAGAGCCATAGCAATGGCAGAGATGGTATAGCGAGGAGTAAAGGGATAGAAGGAGAGACTACACAGGAACTAAAATGATTCACCAGGCGACCTAGCAGCCAAAGTGGCAGATAAATGTCCAACAGGAAGTCTTAGGATGGAGCAGGCGGTTCCAGAGGGAAGTAGGACCAACAAGACACTAGGCAGTAGCAGGTAGAACCAGAGGGTGGCTACAGCACGAGACAGAGCTGTAGGGCAGCAAAAGAAAAGGAGTGAAGATGAGGGCCAGAGTCAGCAGATGAGGAGACTTGAGAGGATCATTGTTGCGGGTAGGCAGCATCAGGCCCCAAGTTTCAGAGGAGCTCCAAGCAAGCAAGTGGACCTGCGAGGGTTGGATCAGGGGCAGGACCCGCAGAGCAATGGAGACTGGCATTATCAAGAACCACTGCGTCGAAAATAGTGGGATGTAAAGGCACCTAGAAGGTTGAGGATGGTGCACCTGCTGGTTCTGTAGCACAATGTGGAGGAAGTGATGGGAGGCCGCAGCATGAGAGAAGCCACTGTACTGGGTTGGACACCATCAGTAGTTGGAGGAGCACCCCACAATACACAAAGTTAAGCTACCCCTGGGCTCCTAAAAAGCAGGCCTGTGCAGGCATCTTCTCTTTATCTCTCTCACCAATGGCATCTACAGCCTCATTATGCGTTCTCCCTTTATAATGTGTTTAGTCAGTAAGGCAGCTAGCACTTCACCAATGTTATAAAGGCTGGCATATACAGCAGTAGTGCGACCCAGATTCAGGTCATGTTTTGGATTTTTTAGGGACAAGTTGTTGTGCACAAGTAAAACAGAAAGGCAGACCCGTAGGTCACTGCGTTACAGTAATTTCTCTTGTTGAGCCCCAGGAACGGGTGTCTCATTCAAGCACCATCATTCCCATCAGAATAGACCACTGCATGATGCCCTCGCTCACTGATCAGTGATCTGTGCTACTGCTTCTCTCACTACATGGCTGTTTCTTTGATCTCCCCCTCGTCAGTAGCAGAGATCCCGGAAGCCTCCAGGACTCCCCTCGTCAACCTCTACTCCAACCACCAATGCACCACCCTAACTTAGAAGCACTGGATTGCTTCCACAGTGCTTCTCCACCCAGTCCACCGGACCTAAACATGCTGTGAGAGGTGCTCGTATGCCGCCCCGGTGAGTTAACACGAGAGTGCTCCATGACTCCACGTGGCTGCTTGCATAGGTCCCTCTCCCATCTAGCTCTCCCGAGCTTGACCTCTCCGCCTGTCGTTGCAGGTGACACCTCCCATTCCCCAGGCCGAGTCCCCTGTCTACAAGGCACTGGCCCTGCTTGCCAGGTGCAGGTTGTGGGAGCAGCGACCTACTGTAAACTCTGCCGGCACGCAAAATGGGGTTGCCAAAATTCCCCATTTGGTGCCCACAGCAATTATGCAGCCGATGCACCGATGATTAATGCAATGGTGAGCCGGAGCATACCTCCATATTTTATTCAATACAGCAGCTCTGCAGTTCAGTTGCTGGTCTTACCACCACTCACCAGCCCAACCGTGGGATCCCAGGCCGCCACCCGGCCAGCCCGATGTTCACTGGCACTGCATGTGGAGTTCTGCCAATGAAGCCAGTCAGCCAGATGGTGGTCATGCAGCATACCGTCCCCGTTCTCCCTCAGGTGTAGAGGCTGTGCCCATACTCCAGGACAAGGCGCTATTGCTGGGTCAGGTTTTCAATGGAGGATTCCTCACTTCCACTATCTGAACAATCGCAGGGCTCTCCCTTGGGAGCCGGCAATGCAATGGCGCCTTCAGCCACCTCGCTGCACAATATGCCCAAAACACAGGCACAGAGGGACCAAATTAGCTCATATTAGGAGCAATGCCGCACTCTGGCATCCACATTCACGGCCCATAAGTGAATATCTCTAGGGTGATTTTTTGCTGCCATAGATTGAGCAGGCCCACTTGTCTTCATCAGAGCTCATTGACTCAGCTCCGTCACACAGTGGCCATCTTGCCTCCGGTAGCAAAGAGGCACAAACGCAACAAAGGCCAGATTCAGACCAGGGCATTGCATCCCAAATATCCTTTGAACCTAGAGGCTTGAGAAGACAGTGGTGTGAGAGTTTACAAAGGGGAGACTAGAAAGGCATTAACATCTTGCTTTTCTGTGGTGCTCTCTTTTCTTTCTGTGATCTCCACTTCCTGTGGAACAAAGCATGTTGTGTATGATGCAATAAGACACATTCACTTTGACAGGGATTGGACCCCTTACACTAGGCTTGCTTTTGTCCAAATCAATGAGGCATTTTTCCTTTATGAGAAAGGGCTCTCCCACTCCTTCTTTAATTCTTTCCTGCACACAAAGAAATAACCATCACTAGGATCCTGTTGTGAGTGGAGTCAGTCCAAGGTCCTCTTCCGTAGAAGTGATGACAGATACATCCAAGGCAGAGTAGTGCTCTGGCCACTTACCATCCCCACAGAATATACAGGGTGACTAATGTGTGGACCAAGGCATGTCACTTTGCCAACTGCACTGAAACCGGGCTCCTCACTGGAGGTGAAGGAACCCCTGCAGACGGCAGCCAAGTTCCCTGGACAGGGAATGTAGAGTACAAAGCACTCACTGTGTCTGATAGACCCTGGAATAGCACTCACAGCCCTCTAAGAAAGCAGCGTGGACTCCTGTTTTTTTCTGCTTCTAATTATCTTCAAACTGATTCAACCATGTTTGAAAGCATTTGCATTCTCGTTGACCTTCGAACCGCTGCTTGCATCTTTCAAAGTGGCTCTCCATCACCAGCAGCACGTTTTGCCAATTCAGCTTGGACGGCAGCTGACAGCTGTGGAAGCATGTGAACTGCTGAATCTTTGATCAATGCAACGAACCACCAGCACCTCCATATCAACACGAGCCATCATGTCAAACCAGCTCAACTGTCGACCGACCCTGGCACACTCATCGAACTGCACAGCTCGAAGTCTGCATTGAAACACACAAAGCTCTGTTTCAAACGTGCCTGAATCAAGGGAACTTGCCGCATTCTAAACGAGTTAAACCAGCAAGGACAGTCTCTAAAAGCATGTTTGATGCTGTCGAACCACCTGGGAACCAGAATACGGAACTGTTGAGAGGCCCAGATCCACTGTTTTACTTTTGGGACTATAGTGTCTAATAAGCCATCTTTTAAAACCTTTTCCACCAACGGCATATGCTTTTAAGTGACATTGCTGCAATATCATGCCGAGTCACCCTGGCTGCCGCACCCTGAGTGCTATCACCTATTTTTTCTGCATTTCATTTTCACAGAGGCATGTTTTTGTAAGTGATTTAGTTATCTGAATATGGTTTCTTTAATTGAAATGTGTGTGTATACAATTATGACTGGACATTCTTTAATTGTGTATTCTTTCTGCTTTTCTTCTACTATTATCACAGTGGCACCCCTCTTCAGGGTATAGAATGCCCTTGACCCACAGAATGTAAACATGCCGTTCACTGTGTTTGCTATCTGGTTACCCTGCTGTGCCTTCCACGTCTAAACCAGAAATCAAAAGGGCAGCGCCAGGTTTCCAAAGGTGTTGCAGGGGTACCAGCTGAATTCCTTGGTAACCCCCAAATAATGTCAATGCTTCCAAAGAGCAAAACAAACAACCCCTTAACGCACGTCGGGGAATTCTATAAAAGTATAACAAGTGCAGTTCAGTTTCACATCGGAACTTCCACTGGCACACAAATGGCCGCGGTGATTAAAAGCATTGTGCCCGAAAATTGCCATGGTGTAAACATGCGTCGCTGCACTATGATGCAAACAAGAGTGCACAATGGAACCCTGCCAGGCCAAATGCTATTGTACCATACATGCCCCCAAAACCGACTAATTCTTTGATAACATGCATCATTTCTATCTGTTCTCTACTTCTTCATAAAAACTGTGTTGCATGAGCTGGTTTCAGCAAACAAGCAATCCAGCTACAACTAGTTTGTTGAGTTTGTAATGGTATATTGTAGGTCATTGCATGATTTAATCCCCATTCTTTGTAACATAATACATTTTTACATCACGTTATGCCAGATTTGCCCCCACTTCTAAGCGCTGTAATACAGGTTTCATTAGTAAGCAATTCAATGGCGAACCACATATCTAACTCGGAAGAAGAAAGAACAGAGCACTGCTGGGATTTGATCTTGCAAAGTGCAGCCTGGTGTATGCCAGAGGTGAGCCATTACAGTGTCAGCTATTTTCACAGGGAAGGAGGCCTTGTGCCCCAGGAGGTCAACGTTACTTTACAGTTCATTGCTTTAACAGTGATATGTTCAGCGGTTAGTGAAGAAAATGTGCTAAGAGTAAGAAAGACAGTGCTTAGTTCTTCCACACGTCACAAATCATTCTATGTTTCTGCGGTGTGTTACTGGGTTCTACGTATTTAAAATGACCAGTTAGGTCGTTTGTAATTTGATGAACTACTTTTTTTCGACCGAGCTCGAGCTCCCTTTTTAATTTGAGCTATGTGTCCTTGCGACAACTATAAGCCAAAGCTCCTGCATTAGAGTACAGATAGGGAAAAATGGCATATGAGGAGGGACACACAGCTTGTAGGTGTTGTTTAATTAGTTGCCCACCCATTGACTGCCCATGGCTATACTAATCCCTATGGCCATTCCCACCTAGTTCCTGCCACTCCGTGCCCAAAACAACTCATCATGGGAACTCGTTGAAAGCGATTTTATCAAGCCATACCATCAAAGCAGTCTTCGTTGAGCTAATGACTTAATTGGGTTGCTGTAATAAAAATGTCTCGACTGCGTTCAGCCACTGGGTTTATACGCACTATGTGTGTCCTTCACTGAAGACCTTGTAAAAACAAGTACTGGCAAAGCCAGCAGTTTTGGATTGTGTATAAGTATTAGGCATTTGCAAAGCACTGCTATGAGATGCCCACATACTGGCACCTTTTTGCACCTGCTATCATCAATGGCCAGTTAATACCACTATGCCTGTGCCTGGTAAGTGCCATTGCCAAGCCTCCATACAATCCCGAACTGTTGCCAGTGCCAATACTTGTTTTTGGTATGAGGGCTCCCAACCCATGTTCTCATTTAACACACTCCCCTGCCCAGCTCTACACTCCCACCCATAAACCTACTATGCCTGATTTCCTTGGCCGCATTGTAAAAAAGAAACACACATGGACATCTTTGCTTTCCCCTTCAAACTATTACTGCAGCACTCAGGATCAGAACAATAATGTAATGTTTGTATAGTGTCCCAAACACGATTCCTACCAATAACTAGTACTGAAATACTATGTTTATTAAGGTCGTAGGGATTGAGTCTGTTCTGCTGCAATAAATATGTTTATCCCCAGGCTAAACCCAGATATTAGAGGTCAACGTGGCACGCTGCTCTGCTCCAGAGCTCCGTGATGATGTTCCATATCGGACAGAGGTGCAGGCTGCGGGATCAAAGGCGCGTGTGGGGCCAAAGGACAAGGGCATCAGTGGCATTCCAAGAATAAGGGAGAGTGCACGAACAATTGTTGAGAGCGCCAGAAAACTAAGTGGAAAGTGGCACAGAAACCTGGCGCCTGATCACACCCTGTACCCTCCGTTGAGGATATATATATTAGTGCCAAGGGCAGGGGAAGCAACCAATTGGGTTTCTAGGATTGCGTGATGAATACTACGGTCCGAGCAGCCAAATGGCTACTTCACCCACTCTGCCATCTTGCTCTCAACATCCTCTAACTTTCTCTATCCGCTGGTTTTCAAATCCTTTTCCACCCCCTGCCGCATTCACCTGATTCCTGTGTCCTCGCCAGCCACCATGGAAATGGAAAAAGGGCTCTATATGGAGACCCATCCTCCAGCTCAGTGGTGGCCATCTTGGATAAGTATGTTTTTGGAATGAATGGGACGCTGCAAGGTTTACCGTTCATTCCAATAAAATATATTGCTAATAGCACCTGGGGTTTCCTAATTAAAAACCCAGAGTACTAATAGCGAGAAGCACATGTTCTTGGGCTTCACAGGCTGATAATTGTGCCAGACCCAGCTTTAACTTGGGACCTTGGGTTATTATCACTTGGTGAAGCCGCCAGAATGGGTGCTTATTGTTATAATGGTATCAGCATATTTAAATAGAGCTGTAACCAGGTTTAAATATAAGAAGACTGCTACAACCAATAACTGGCCCTAAAATATGGTTGTAGACCCTCCAGAGTGGGCACCTTCACAGAGAACAGGTTTGTTCTCGGTAGAGGGGCTCCCAGGCCATTTCTTACATTATTAGGAACTTGGGGTTTCACCCTAACTTACAAATGTTAATTCAGACATGGACCCCTTGCTCATTGTGATTGGACAGGGGCACAGCTTCACCTCACTGGTGAGGCCCGACTAGGCCGAAACATGTGCCTGGGGTTGCTGTTGGTATTCTTGTTCAGAGGAGGATTGGCTAGCATTTCGGTACTAGACTGCCTAAGTGGTTGGGACCAGACTGATAGGAAAATTGATATTTCTCCTCTATGAATGGTACAGTGAGCTAAATCGTGGTTGTAGACCATCCCCCAAGTGGGCAGCTTTCAAGAACCTGTTATTTGGCCATGTTCGTTCTCAGTAGAGGGGCTCGCAGACCATTTTTTCACTAACGTGTCCTGTCTCATTCCTGAAGGTGGGTGAATAAGAAGTTTGTGTGTGGATGAAGCTGGGGCACCACAGTCAAAGCATTAAGTCTTCTTAGGAGTACAATACAATGATGGGAAATAGTAATCAGCAAATAGAAGCAATACATTACAGAGAGAAAAAAGACACTTAAAGTGGGGCAGCATTGGAATCTGTGGCCACCCCTCTAGGACTGGAACAGCCTGTTTCTGCAGCTAGGTGTAACAGAGTCAGGACAAGAAGTTGCAAGCAAATTCCAGGTGTTGCAGCTGCTGCCACAGGTGATTCCAGAGAGATCCATGGTGCATGTTTTCTCACACATTCACAGTGCCCCTTTCCCAGAACAAATTGGCCTTCCTGCAACATAGCACGGTGTGCATGACAGTTCAACGACATTAAGCCCACATAAAGTGCACAATTTACAAACGTCTGTGGTGTCCTTAAAAATGTTGACAAGTGATCTGTATATCCCACCATCCTTTCCCACAACCATGCCCCTTTCAATCCCTGTTACTTCTTCCTCACTGCTGTACATATCATTTATATGCTGATATCCTATGTTATATGCTGGAAAATAACGCGGTGTGGTCAGGAGTTTGTCTTTTTCTGTAACCATCCAATGTGGTGTATATATTGAAAGTTGGATAAAACAATTTGCGCCAACAAAAAATGCTTGCAAGTAGTTTGATTTTGTTCAGAGCATTGCAATGTATTACATTGTTTTTCAATTCAAAGGTGTATCTCTGTTCCTTTTTGGTGCCCAGAGATGTAACAAATTCTTTTGTTAATATTCAGTTATCCACATATAGTTGGGAAGAACGTTGACACGTGTTTCCCCACTTGAATCTCAGTGGTTCATCAGGAGGATCAATCATGGGTTTCCAATAATTGTATCTAAATCAAAGTCAGTAGAGGGTAACAAGTTCTAGATTATTTATGAAAAATGAAAGAAAAGTGATAGTCACATATTTATTACTGATGGGTTAATATTAAGAACTACTCACGCAAAATGTATACTTTGGAAAGACTATTCCCCCTGCTTGTTTGTACAGGCTTGTAGTTCAAGTAAATATTGATTAAGTTCCTTTCAATGCACATAGTTGTCCTATAAGTGGGAGGATATCTGTGTGCTAATATTCAAACATAGGGGTCGATTCATGGAAATAATGTGCGCCGAGAATTCCCACGCAGAGGTGCCAAAACGTGCGAATCGCAGTGCAAGTGCGAAAATCACAGTGCAAGTGCGAAAATCACAGGGAAAACAGCGCACATCGATTCATGGAAGTCCGTGCACGCGAAAAACATTGGATGTGCGCTAAAAATGTGCATCGCGCACGCCGGCACACAGGTCATCCAACAGCTCGCACCACGGCCACTGCGAAATCGCACATAGCGCGGCGCACATCACAAAAGTAGGCGGAACATGGGGCGTAACACTCGGAATGGGGAACAACGCGTGAAAATATGGGCGTCACGGGGGAAGTACAGGAGACAAGTGCGCAGAACACCCACACGCTCGCCTACAACCCGTATTCATGGAATTGAATAGGGCAAACCAGCGCACGGTCAAAGACGCGCACAGGGCCAAACAAGTACGCCACAAGAAAGCAGGCGGTAGCGCCCCTGCGACTGAAAAAAATGTGCGCCAAAATGTGCTCTAACAAAAAGCACCCATATACAGCCATGATGAATGGGCCATACAGTGGCCCTCTAGGACAAATGAGGTGCAAAGGGGCACCGAAAAACACGGACACCCGCTGTGTGAAAAATAGCA
Source organism: Ambystoma mexicanum (assembly GCF_040938575.1). Lineage (NCBI taxonomy): Eukaryota > Metazoa > Chordata > Amphibia > Caudata > Ambystomatidae > Ambystoma > Ambystoma mexicanum. The sequence continues at coordinate 564,038,920 of NC_090937.1, read as the reverse complement.
TGTGCGCGTGTTCCTGGGTGCGCGGGAAGTTCCACACGCGATTAGCCTGGGTACGTGTACTATGGGGTGCGCGGGAAGTTTCACACGCGATTGGCCTGGGTAGGTGCACTTCGGGGTGCGCAGGAAGTGCCATACGCGATTGTCCTGTGTACTTGTGCATCAGGGGTGCGTGGGAAGTAAAACACGCAAAAGCAGCAGGGTACGTGTATTTCAGGGGTGCGCAGGAAGTATCACACGCAAAAGCAGCAGGGTACGTGTATTTCAGGGGTGCGCGGGAAGTATCACACGCAAAAGCAGCAGGGTACGTGTATTCCGAGGTGTGCGGGAAAATTCACACGCGATTTCAGCAGGGTACGTGTATTTCGGTGGTGCTGGGGAATGCTACATGTGATTTGGCCATATGGGTCCTCCCAGGTGTTCCCTCTACACCCTCCACGGCCCCTGCAGGCAGCCCACACCACAGGGTACTACCCTGCACCCCTGCTCATGTCCCACAGGAAACCCATCCACCATGGCTATGCCCACCAGCCAACCCACATGTCACCTTGCACTACTGATCACCAACACATGTCTCCCATCACCCCCACCCCCCAGCAGTGCAGGGGCAGCCTCCACCAGGCTCCCACACATGTCCCCCTGCACCCCCACCCCCCAGCCACCAGGGGCAGCCTCCACCAGGTCCCCACTCATGTCTCCCATCACCCCAACCCCCAGCAGTGCAGGGGCAGCCTCCACCAGGCCCCCACTCATGCCTCCCATCACCCCACCCCCCAGCAGTGCAGGGGCAGCCTCAACCAGTCCCCCACCCATGTCTACCACCACCCCCACCCCCCAGCCACCAGGGGCAGCCTCCACCAGGCCCCCACTCATGTCTCCCATCACCCCAACCCCCAGCAGTGCAGGGGCAGCCTCCACCAGGCCCCCACACATGTCCCCCTGCACCCCACCCCCCAGCCACCAGGGTTAGCCTCCACCAGGCCCCCACTCATGTCACCCATCAACCCCACCCCCCAGCAGTGCAGGGGCAGCCTCCACCAGGCCCCCACTCATGTCTCCCATCACCCCACCCCCCAGCAGTGCAGGGGCAGCCTCAACCAGGCCCCCACCCATGTCTACCACCACCCCACCCCCCAGCCACCAGGGGCAGCCTCCACCATGGCCCCACTCATGTCTCCCATCACCCCCACCCCCCAGCAGTGCAGGGGCAGCCTCCACCAGGCCCCCACACATGTCCCCCTGCGCCCCCACCCCCCAGCCACCAGGGGCAGCCTCCACCAGGCCCCCACTCATGTCACCCATCACCCCCACCCCCCAGCAGTGCAGGGGCAGCCTCCACCAAGCCCCCACTCATGTCTCCCATCACCCCCACCCCCCAGCCACCAGGGGCAGCCTCCACCAGGCGCCCACCCATGTCTACCACCACCCCCACCTCCCAGCCACCAGGGGCAGCCTCCACCAGGCCCCCACTCATGTCTCCCATCACCCCCACCCCCACCCCCCAGCAGTGCAGGGGCAGCCTCCACCAGGCCCCCACTCATGTCTCCCATCACCCCCACCCCCCAGCAGTGCAGGGGCAGCCTCCACCAGGCCCCCATCCAAGTCTACCACCACCCCCAGCCACCAGGGACAGCCTCCACCAAGCCACCACTCATGTCTCCCATCACCCCCACCCCCCAGCAGTGCAGGGGCAGCCTCCACCAGGCCCCCACTCATGTCTCCCATCACCCCCACCCCCCGGCAGTGCAGGGGCAGCCTCCACCAGGCCCCCACCCATGTCTACCACCACCCCCACCCCCCAGCCACCAGGGGCAGCCTCCACCAGGCCCCAACACATGTCTCCCATCACCCCCACCTCCCAGCAGTGCAGGGGCAGCCTCCACCAGGCCCCCACTCATGTCTCCCATCACCCCCACCCCCAGCAGTGCAGGGGCAGCCTCCAACAGGCCCCCACTCATGTCTCCCATCACCCCCACCCCCCAGCAGTGCAGGGGCAGCCTCCACCAGGCCCTCACCCATGTCTACCACCACCCCCACCCCCCAGCAGTGCAGGGGCAGCCTCCACCAGGCCCACACTCATGTCTCCCATCACCCCCACCCCCCAGCCACCAGGGGCAGCCTCAGCCAGGCGCCCGCCCATGTCTACCACCACCCCCACCTCCCAGCCACCAGGGGCAGCCTCCACCAGGCCCCCACTCGTGTCTCCCATCACCCCCACCCCCCAGCAGTGCAGGGGCAGGCTCCACCAGGCCCCCACTCATGTCTCCCATCACCCCCACCCCCCAGCAGTGCAGGGGCAGCCTCCACCAGGCCCCCACTCATGTCTCCCATCACCCCCACCCCCCAGCAGTGCAGGGGCAGCCTCCACCAGGCCCCCACCCAAGTCTACCACCACCCCCACCCCCCAGCCACCAGGGACAGCCTCCACCAGGCCCCCACTCATGTCTCCCATCACCCCCACCCCCCGGCAGTGCAGGGGCAGCCTCCACCAGGCCCCCACCCATGTCTACCACCACCCCCACCCCCCAGCCACCAGGGGCAGCCTCCACCAGGCCCCAACTCATGTCTCCCATCACCCCCACACCCCAGCAGTGCAGGGGCAGCCTCCACCAGGCCCCCACTCATGTCCAACTCATGTCTCCCTGCACCCCCACCCCCCAGCAGTGCAGGGGCAGCCTCCACCAGGCTCCCACACATGTCCCCCTGCACCCCCACCCCCCAGCCACCAGGGGCAGCCTCCACCAGGCCCCCACTCATGTCTCCCATCACCCCCACCCCCCAGCAGTGCAGGGGCAGCCTCCACCAGGCCCCCACCCATGTCTACCACCACCCCCACCCCCCAGCCACCAGGGGCAGCCTCCACCAGGCCCCCACTCATGTCTCCCATCACCCCCACCCCCCAGCAGTGCAGGGGCAGCCTCCAACAGCCCCCACTCATGTCTCCCATCACCCCCACCCCCCAGCAGTGCAGGGGCAGCCTCCACCAGGCCCCCACCCATGTCTACCACCACCCCCACCCCCCAGCAGTGCAGGGTCAGCCTCCACCAGGCCCCCACTCATGTCTCCCATCACCCCCACCCCCCAGCCACCAGGGGCAGCCTCCACCGGGCGCCCACCCATGTCTACCACCACCCCCACCCCCCAGCAGTGCAGGGGCAGCCTCCACCAGGCCCCCACTCATGTCTCCCATCACCCCCACCTCCCAGCCACCAGGGGCAGCCTCCACCAGGCCCCCACTCATGTCTCCCATCACCCCCACCCCCCAGCAGTGCAGGGGCAGCCTCCACCAGGCCCCCACTCATGTCTCCCATCACCCCCAGCCCCCCGCAGTGCAGGGGCAGCCTCCACCAGGCCCCCACCCAAGTCTACCACCACCCCCACCCCCCAGCCACCAGGGACAGCCTCCACCAGGCCCCCACTCATGTCTCCCATCACCCCCACCCCCCAGCAGTGCAGGGGCAGCCTCCACCAGGCCCCCACCCAAGTCTACCACCACCCCCACCCCCCAGCCACCAGGGACAGCCTCCACCAGGCCCCCACTCATGTCTCCCATCACCCCCACCCCCCAGCAGTGCAGGGGCAGCCTCCACCAGACCCCCACTCATGTCTCCCATCACCCCCACCCCCCAGCCGTGCGATTTGCCTGGGTACGTGTACTTTGGGGTGCGCAGGAAGTTCCACACGTGATTGGTGGAAATCCACGTGTGCTCTGTCATCACGTGTAATGAGGGAAACACCCGCGTGCATCACGTCACAGACGCGCTTACGCGCTAAGGGCCTTTGGTCAAATGAAATCGCATATGCGTGCTGACGTGCATACGTGCTAAGGGCCTTTCCTCGATTTACACGCAGACGTGCAGGATTTTCACGTGCCAAATCACTCCGTATCAAGCTGGCCACGCATAAGCACACGGAAGACAACGCTCCTGCCCACAAGACCGAATTACTGCCCCCCAGAGCCCCGAGCACGCTCCCACCTGCCATCTGCTGCTGCCTGACTGCCTGCTGCCCACGTGCCCTGCCATTTGCTGCCTGCACATCAGCCAGGGGTGCTGTTGCTGTGACCACCCCAGCTGGAACCGAAGACTCCCGACTGGGATTCCATCGCTCCACAACCCAGCCCAAGGACCCAGTCGCCCACCCACTCCTGCCTCTGGGTTTGTCATGTCGGGCACTGCAACATCTGGCACCACTGACAACCCCTGGCCAGAGAGGCATAGGGGCACCAGCTTCAGTGCCAGTGAAGTTGGTGTCCTGGTGGAGCAAGTCCTGGGGCAGTATGATGCCCTCTACGGAAGTGTGCACGCCGACAAGGAAGGACGGACTCGGATCTGGACGGATATCGTGACTGCCATCAACGCGGAGGGGGTGGCAGTCCGCAACTTCCAACATGTCAAGAAGTGCTGGGAGGACTTCAGGTCCAGGACCCTGAACAAGGCCCGGCGCCTCTTGAAGGCAGCGGATGCTAAGGGGCGCCGGGGGCACTTGTCGGAAGATCAGATGAGGGTCCTGGAACGCATATCCCCAGCGCTCCACGTACAGGTCCTTGAAAGGCAGACCCGTCTGGAGTCGAGCGGTAAGTGTACATGCATCATGATTGTAAGCTGTGCATGTGGTGATGTGCCAGTAGTGTGCCGGTTGCACATCTGTTTGTATGGGGCCGAGTATGGGTGGGGATGTACAGGACCGTGAGGCTAACACATGCGAGGGCTGTCATGTGTGAGACATGGATGGTGCTTGTGTGTGTAGGCTTGCATGCCAAATGCAGTTGTGTGGGCACACATGTTTAGATGAACGTGTATGTAAGTGGGCATGTTCGTGATGTCACGCATGTATGTTGTTTTCAGCTGCATGTATCAGCACTGTGTACATGTGCATGTGTGTGTATTTGACAAGGGTGCAACAGTGATGCAACATGGATGCATGTGACAGCGGGATGTGGAAGCCTGATTGGCAGATGTGACATGGATGCCCATCGGAACACTGCGATGGTTGGCTGAGGTGTACACATGCATGCAAGTGTGGTGGTGTGCGTGCATGTGTAGTGCACTCCCTGTGTTGCATGTGATGTCTGGCTCACCTTTGCCTGCTCATGCTGTTGTATGTGTATGGATGGTGCTGGCAGTTGCAATGTGGCTGTGGTATATCTCATGTGTGCAAGTTGAAATGACATGTGTGTTGCCGATTGTGAAGCCATGTCTGAGGTTTTCCAATGCCACTCATGTGCAACTGTCATGTGTGTATGTGTCCATTGTACAGTGCTCTGATGCCTGTGTTTTATTTCTCCCTGTCTGCAGCGTCAACTGATGAAGAGGGCGGAGAAGGTGCTGTGTAGCGCAGCAGCGGGGATCGCACCGCCAGCCGGAGACGCAAGGCCCGGCTCCCTTCCCAGGTTGTGATCTCGTCGGGGAGTGAGGAGTCCGGTGCCGCATCCCAGGCCGCAGCTGCCGGGGGAGGTCCAAGAGGCGGAGGTCGGAGTTGGACTCCTCGGCAGCAGAAGGGGCAGCTGGGACCCCACAGGGCCCAACGGGGGAAGATGGCATGGAGTCATCCAGGTTGGTGCAGGGTTTGGTGGAGGAGGAGGCCGTGCAAGCAACAGAGACGGGGTCTGGAGGTGGGGATTCTACTGGTGCTAGTGGTGCAGTGCAGGACCAGGGACAGGAGGCAGCACAGGTCGCCGCGGAGGTGCCTGTGTGCAATCCTGTCCCTGATCCTGTCACTGCATCATCTTGCACAGCAGGGATGCCTACGTCCAGACCCGTTTTCAGGCAGGGGATGAGCTCACGACAACTGGCCTTCCTCTGCCTGCGGACGTGGCTATCCGGGTCCGGGTTGAGCCTGTCCTGACTGGTGTGGCGTTGCATCAACGGGCCATGCGAGGTGAGCTGCAGTCTTTTCATGAGGAGACTGAACGTCATCTCAAATGGCTCGTTGACCGCGTCGTCCTACTGGGACAGGTCACCCAGGCCGGATTCCTCCGTTTGATGGGGCTTGCTACGACCCCCTGCTCAACTGAACCCCCTATGCGCCAGTCATCCTCCGTGCCATCTTCCCACCCATCAGTCACCTGGGTGCCCTGTGGAGCTGCCTCTGACGGTGCGGCCAGGCTGGTGGAGGAGGCATCCCTGCCACAGTCGGGAGTCGGACGTCCAGCAGGGGTGGCCACATCAACGACTGCACCCCAGCCAGCGGAGGATGTGCAGGCAGCAGGAGGCAGTGCACAGGCAGAGGCGCAGCAGCAGCAGCAACGTGGTGGGAGCCATGATGGCTTGGGGCCTTCCACATCGGAGGGGCAGGCATCGGCCGGAGGACAGGAGGACCCAGGACGGGAAGTGTCTTCCGTGTGGCAGCGGTTGGGCCACGCCATAGATGCGGAGCGGCAGTGGGCGGAAGAGGCACGGCTCACGATGGTCAGGGCGGAGAACTCCATGCAGAGGGCCCTGAGGCGTGCCGAGTGCCTCGAGGGAATCCGCAGGGAGTTTGGGGGGAACATGTGGACGGCCCTGCGGACCCTCGGGGCCATGGAGGAGGAGCGCCTCCGGGACATTGAGCAGGAGTTCGATGATGCCCTGGCCCGGAACATCCCGAAGTGAGCCGTCGGACTAGCCCACTGCCCTTGTAAATAGTTCTATAGTTAGTGTTAGGTTTCCTTTGGTTTAGCATTTTTTTTGGACCTTTTGAACAATGGGCCACATTTTTGTATATAGTTATTTTTTTAGGTAGTGTTATTAGATAGGTTTCATTTCTTCGGTTGGGATCATGGACCCTGGATTGTTTATCTGTACATAGTTGACTTTTGGATTTTCAATTCTTATTATGATTTCGACATGGAGCGATGGTTTTCGATTTTAATTTTACATTGGATTTACTTTTGTGGACTGTGACTTTGGACACCTTTCCTTTGCATTATGATTTGTGGTTTTGCTGTCACGCCCCTACGGAGACCTTGGTCACTCTGGCATAGATGGTCGATTAGACGGGTTGCGGCCATCTTTACTCCCAAGATGGCCGCCGCTACAGAATGTGTGGGTCTAGGCTTGCACCATTGCCGTGCGCTGGAAGGACCGCCCCCCGACTCCGGAGCCGGTTCATCTGGTCCTGCGAACAACGCGCAGATGCGTTGCTACTCTTCAACAACAACGCTTCGTGAGTTCGATACTAGGATCTATTATAGGCTCGTTTGTTTGTAATTTCTTCCGTATAACTCTACCCTTTCCTCTCCCCTGTTTTCAGGCTCGCTTCCTTCTCCCAACTCATACACGACATCTAAGTCTCGAGTGGTTTCCCTCTGCATCACTCGTTCCGAATTGAAGCTCACTGACCGGTTCGCTAGTGAGACTCCCTCCCTGGCGTGCGGTACGTGAATATTGCCATTCAATCTGTAATATATCAAAGGTTAGAAATAGACCAGAAGTTACACCTAATATTCTCTTACCTGTGCAGAGAAATCTGAGAACCATTTTCTTTCGGGAACGTCCTCGAAGTTACTTCTGTCCGCGGCTCTTCGGAAGACCTGCAATATAGCCTTATAGGTGCTTCCCCCTTCCCATCAGGTACTCCTCATTTCCTCAACCTATATTCTGCTTTCTAGTTTCCTTGCTCCAACTTACCGCTTTCCTCTGTCTCCAATCAGACGGCCCACTCCAGCAGACGTTCTGGTTTCCAAGAACTTCTCCGGACAGACGACATCCATCCAGTGGACATCGACACAGGGTTTTCTTCCCCAGAGGGTTTCCCTGGAATCCTTCCCTTCCTTAATCTTTGTATTTGAGGCGGAGGAAGGGTCTCAGGGAGGCACTCATTCTCTACCCCTGTCAGAACCATTTCCGAAGAAGGAGGCGAAGGAGGGAGAACGACGAGTGTTTCTCTAAGGTAACCTTTCGGTCATTCACATCTCTCGTAATCAGTCTGAATTATTACAGTTAGCAACGCCCGAATATAAGAAGGATTACTGGGGCTTCCCCGGTGCTGAACGGTTGCCTTGGAGAACTCGATAGTTCTAGGTGATACCTTGGACGCTGCCCAACAGCAGCAATTGGTTTCTGCAGTCCAGTCTCTGACTGCGGAAGTTCAGGCATTAAAGCAGGAAAATGCCTTTTTGCGGCAACAGGTTGGAAGGGTACCTAGTTGTTCAGAACTACCTCCAGGTCCCATTCCAGGGGGTTTATATGATGGGAATCCTCACAAGCTTAAGGCCTTTATCGAAGCATGTACGGTCCAGTTCTCATTTAAAACGGCATTCTTTCCGAACGATCGAGATAAGGTGGGACATATGATAGCTAACCTGACTGGACCGGCATTAGCATGGGCTACACCACTGGTTGTGACAAACAATGCTCTGCTAGACTCCTATCCTGCCTTTCTGAACAGTCTTAGGTCCATGTTTAATAGACAAGAGATCACTGTTTTTTCCCAAGAGCAATTATTAGACTTCAAACAGGGATCACAGGATCTAATGTCGTATATCACCTCCTTTAAGCAGCTTGCTGTTGGAACCTCTTGGGCTGATGATGCTCTGATAACACTATTTCGCAGGGGTTTGAATGAGGAACTTAAAGACGAGGTGTCTAGGGTTTCTCGACCCCCAAACCTAGCGGAAATGATTACCTTAGTGATGCAGATGGACTACCGTCTACAGGAAAGACTCAGAGAACGACGTCGTAATCGTTCTGTGAGACCATTTACTATGCAGCCTTCTAGTCCTATGAAAACCCCAATTGATGAACCTATGCAGATAGGAATCACAAGAGGAAGAGGTAGACTCACCTTGGAAGAACGTAATCGACGGAGGGCGAAAGACTTGTGTATGTATTGTGGTTCCAAGGACCACCGAGTACAGGACTGCTCCATCACCCCTATCAAACGACAGGGAAACGCTTCTTCCCAACCGCACGGGGAACCGCGGTTAGGGAGCCAATAACGGGTTCCTCATCCTTGTCAGTGTCTTCTCAAGTCACAGACACTCCTGATCCTCTCATGATTGTCATACAGGTTTCAATGGAATGGGGCACCTCCGAACCAATTTTGGTTCCAGCATTGATTGATTGCGGAGCTGCAGGGAATTTTGTAGACACCCATTGGAAGAATGACAGAAGTATACCATGTTCCCTTAAGACCATTGCTGTTCCAGTAGAATCGGTTGATGGAAGTCCATTGACTTCCGGTCCTATCCGGGAACAAACAAAACCTATTCGAATGAAGATTGCTTCTCATCACGAGACCATCGTATTCGATGTCATTCGCACCGCACATTACCCCTTAATACTGGGTTTACCGTGGCTTAGAGCCCACAATCCATACATAAATTGGAAGGCCGGCACCATTTTTCTAGGATCAGAACATTGCATTACACATTGCCTTTCTGGTGGAGCGTTGGGGTTCTGTTCTACACACCCCGTCCAAGAAAGGAATAGCACTACTTCAGTGTTACATAACATACAGGAGATTCCTCCTGACTACCAAGAGTTCCAAGTAGTATTCTCCAATTCAGAGTTCGCTGAATTACCTCCCCATCGTAGAGATGATTGCGCCCTAGAACTAGATCAGGGTGTTCCAATCCCTTTTGGTCGCATGTATATACTGTCAGCACGCGAACGGGAAGTCCTGAAGGAGTATCTCCAGAAGAACTTACACAACGGCCTCATTCAGGAATCCACTTCTCCTGCTGGTGCCTCGCTGTTCTTTATTCCTAAGAAGGATTCGACAGAACTCAGACCATGTGTAGACTATCGGGGTTTGAACAAAATCACTACTCCAGATCGCTACCCGATGCCATTAATCCCAGATATTCTTGAGGCAGTAAAGGGAGCCAAGATATTTACCAAGCTAGACCTACGCGGAGCTTACCATCTTATCCGAAACCGCGCAGGAGATGAATGGAAAACCGCCTTTCGTACTCCCTTGGGCCACTATGAATATAAAGTAATGCCATTCGGACTTTCCAATGCGCCAGCTGTTTTCCAACGTTTCATGGATCACATATTCTCGGATATCCTTCTACACACCGTCATTGTCTATTTGGACGACATATTGGACTTCTCAGTTTCCAAGTCGGACCATATCCGACATGTGAAGGAAGTATTACAGAGACTGGAGGAGAATCATCTTTTTTGTAAACCTGACAAGTGTGAGTTTCACAAGGATAAAGTGGCGTATTTGGGTTATATACTATCCGCTGAAGGAGTTGCCATGGATCCCCGAAAAGTCTCTGCTATAAAGGAATGGCCAATTCCACTATGTGTTAAAGATCTGCAGAGATTCTTAGGATTCGCCAATTTTTATAGGCGTTTCATTCCCCATTATTCGGAGAAGATTCTCCCGATGACGACTCTCCTTAAGAAGAATGCAAGGTTCTTTTGGTCAGACAGGGCTCTAATAGCCTTTGAGAGTCTCAAGGAAGAATTCACCAAGGAACCTATACTCCTGACCCCGGACCAAAACAAGAAGTTCATCGTAGAATCAGACGCCTCGCATCATGCTATAGGTGCCGTTCTACTGCAAGAAAATGAACAAGGAGACGAGTGTCCTGTGGCCTATCTATCTAAGACGCTCTCGCCTTCGGAGATCAACTACTCGGTCCTCGAAAAAGAATTATTGGCTATTAAGAGAGCCTTTGAGGAGTGGCGACATCTGCTGCTAGGGGCCAAATACGTCATCGAAGTACGGACCGATCACAGCAATCTCCGAGTCTTACAATACTCTCAAACACGAAATAGTCGCCAAGCTCGTTGGGCTCATTTTTTTTCACCCTATAATATCATCTTCTCCTTCATACCGGGAAGAGTTAACCTCAAGGCAGATGCATTATCCAGAAAGGATTACAACTCTACCAATCCTTTCCGTTCTGAACCCTTGTTTCCCAAGGCCAGATTTTTGCAGGAAGTCACCACCTTTCTTCAACTAGTAGCTACGGAGACCTCTCGATTTATACAGACCAATCCTCGGTTTGCCGCTATCTGGAAGCTTAACTCATCTCAGGGATGTTTCTATAGAAACAAACAGTTATTCATTCCCTCCAAAGAACTGAGAAAAGTGGTACTTCAACTCTGTCATGATTCTCCGATGGCTGGACATCGCGGTATGGCTAATACCAAGGAATTGATTCAACGCCATTTTTGGTGGCCAGAGCTGAGCCGAGATATCAGAGACTATGTGACGGCATGTGCCATTTGTTTACAGACAAAGACCTCTCGGTCTGCCCCAGTGGGTCTCCTATCATTGATGCCGATTCCTGATGGACCCTGGCAGATAATTTCGACAGATTTTATAGTCGAACTCCCTATCTCGGAAGGTTGTACAGTAATCATGGTTACCATAGACTACTTCACGAAGATGGCACACTTTATTCCTTTACCTTGCATTCCCACTGCAGCTCATATGGCGAAAATTTTCCTTTCGCGGATCTTCACGCTCCATGGGCTTCCAGAAACTATCGTCTCCGATCGTGGTCCCCAATATACTTCACGTTATTGGCAACAGATATGTAAAAGCCTCAAAATCTCCCGGGCTTTGAGTTCTGGCTTCCATCCTCAAACTAATGGCCAGACGGAACGCCTGAACCAGACATTGGAGGGCTATTTACGCTGCTACATTTCAGCTTCACAGGACAACTGGGTTTCTCTATTACCATTGGCGGAGTTTGCCTACAACAACTCCCGTCATTCCGCCCTGGGTTCCAGTCCTTTTTTTTGTTCCTATGGATTTCACCCTTCTTGTTTTCCTACTGGACTTCCTTCTTCGTCACGATTTCCTGATGTGGATAACCTACTTCGAGCTATCCAGACAGGTCATTTGGCGGCGAAATCTTCACTACTTGAGGCTCAGGATAGAGTCAAACGGTTTGCGGACAGGCACCGTTCTCCAGCACCCTCCCTGAAGGCGGGAGATATGGTGTGGCTTGCCTCTCGTTTCTTACCACGGCATCTGGTCCCGTCCAAGCTGTCTCCTAGATATTTCGGACCTTTTCCCATTTTACGGGTGCTGGGCTCCTCTGCTTTCAAAATCAGGCTTCCCCCTTCTTGGTCCCGTATTCATCCCGTGTTTCACGTGTCCCAACTTAAGAAGGATGTGTGTGATCGATTTTCAAGATTAAGGAATGCTCACCCTCCTCCGGTGTCTACCCCGTCGGGTCCTGAATATGAGGTGGCGGGTATTTGTGACTCTCGCATCTTTCGGGGTCGCCTGCAGTTTCTGATTGACTGGCAAGGTTATTCTCCGGCGGACCGTTCCTGGGAACCTGCATCTGCAGTGCATGCACCGGCCCTTATTCGCCGTTTCTTCCGTAATCATCCGGGGAAGCCGGGGGGCCCTGCCCTTCGGAGGGGGCATACTGTCACGCCCCTACGGAGACCTTGGTCACTCTGGCATAGATGGTCGATTAGACGGGTTGCGGCCATCTTTACTCCCAAGATGGCCGCCGCTACAGAATGTGTGGGTCTAGGCTTGCACCATTGCCGCGCGCTGGAAGGACCGCCCCCCGACTCCGGAGCCGGTTCATCTGGTCCTGCGAACAACGCGCAGATGCGTTGCTACTCTTCAACAACAACGCTTCGTGAGTTTGATACTAGGATCTATTATAGGCTCGTTTGTTTGTAATTTCTTCCGTATAACTCTACCCTTTCCTCTCCCCTGTTTTCAGGCTCGCTTCCTTCTCCCACCTCATACACGACATCTAAGTCTCGAGTGGTTTCCCTCTGCATCACTCGTTCCGAATTGAAGCTCACTGACCGGTTCGCTAGTGAGACTCCCTCCCTGGCGTGCGGTACGTGAATATTGCCATTCAATCCGTAATATATCAAAGGTTAGAAATAGACCAGAAGTTACACCTAATATTCTCTTACCTGTGCAGAGAAATCTGAGAACCATTTTCTTTCGGGAACGTCCTCGAAGTTACTTCTGTCCGCGGCTCTTCGGAAGACCTGCAATATAGCCTTATAGGTGCTTCCCCCTTCCCATCAGGTACTCCTCATTTCCTCAACCTATATTCTGCTTTCTAGTTTCCTTGCTCCAACTTACCGCTTTCCTCTGTCTCCAATCAGACGGCCCACTCCAGCAGACGTTCTGGTTTCCAAGAACTTCTCCGGACAGACGACATCCATCCAGTGGACATCGACACAGGGTTTTCTTCCCCAGAGGGTTTCCCTGGAATCCTTCCCTTCCTTAATCTTTGTATTTGAGGCGGAGGAAGGGTCTCAGGGAGGCACTCATTCTCTACCCCTGTCGGAACCATTTCCGAAGAAGGAGGCGAAGGAGGGAGAACGACGAGTGTTTCTCTAAGGTAACCTTTCGGTCATTCACATCTCTCGTAATCAGTCTGAATTATTACATTTGCATTATTTCACGGACCTGCTGTTTTTTTTTTTTTAATTTCTATTATTGTTTGTTTATTTTTGATTCAATTTATGTTGCTTTTAATACATATTTTCTCTTCAAAGTTCAATGTGTAGTATCATCTAATTTGTTTCATGCATATCATGATATGGGTTTGACATTCACTGACATGTGTTCATTTCCAAACTTGCAATTGGGCTTCTATCATGTTTTTGCCATTTCTAAGTGGGTGGATGCAATACTCGGGTGGGTCTTTGGCATTTGGAGGCTGACCATAAGGGCCAGGGATCTACATTGTGGTGACATGTTGGCAGGGGGACATGAGTGGGGGCCTGGTGGAGGCTGCCCCTGCACTGCTGGGGGGTGGGGGTGGTGGGAGATGTTAGGGAGAATTCTCTGTTTAGGCTGAATTTCCTAACCTAGTGAGTCCCCCAGCAGCTTTGCTGGATTTCTGGAGTTTGTTTTTTCCATCCTGCCAAGAGTGAGACTCTTTTTCTCCCACTCTTGGACATGAATGTGTGTAATTCCTTTGAATGTCAATGGCCCTCATTACAACTCAGGCGTTAAGGGTTAACGCCACCGTTAACCCTTAACGCCTGATTCTGATTTTAACGCCTGCTTTTAGCAGCCGTTAAAATCCATGGCGCTAATCCGCCATGATGCTAATTACGCCACCGTAGTTTACGGTGGCGTAATTAGCGCCTTCCCCACTCCCATTATGCCCTATGGGGAAAAAATGGGAATGGGGAAGGGAAAATGGGAAATGGGGATTTACCCCCCCACTCACCTTGGAATGGGTCAGTAAATCCGCCATCCACCATGGTGTAAACATAGTTTACACCATGGTGGTAAAGTTGGTGTACTTAGCACCAAGGTTGTAATGACCTCCAATGTGTTCTATGGGCTATGGGGTCCTTTACTCCATAGGGTCTCATATGTTTTGCTATGTGTGTTACACCGCACCCTCCGTGCCGTAACACTGGGGCGTCCTAGCGGACCTCCATCATAGACTCCATACCCGGGGACTGACTACTGTCTCCCCGGGCATGTAAAGTCACCATTGGCTTTACTAGACCTAAATTTACTAACAGAACTAGTACCAACCATCCTATTGTGGACGTACTAGTAGGGGTAATTCGATTACTCCTAGGTCTGTTATTAGAGGGGGCACTGTCCCGTCCCCCCTTGTCGAGTTTTGGCTGGTGGCAGTGGAAACTACTTGTTATGTTCGACCCCGAATATAACCCTATGGGATTCTTCCCATTGTTGGAGATTAATACTTTTTCTCGTTAATCTCTAACATACCCCCGGTTTACTTATCTTAAATAAGTCTATCGGATGGTATTTTCTGCCAGAACTCGGTTGTTAAAATGGTGTCTGTGTTCGTCTCTGTGATTCCTAAACCAAAGGTCGAGCCCTTTGTTCCACTTTTTGCGGACTTCTGTACGGAGACCCTCCAAAGTGGTGCCATTCTGTCTGGGTTACCACAGGGGTGTGGGAGGGGGTTTAGGTACCCTGGACCGAGTTGCCTTGCCAATTCCGGTCGCACTCTGGTGTGATTGGCCCAAGTGGTGAGCCTCCCCGCTCACCACTTAGCGTGTGTTGATTGACAGCTAGGCTGAATGAATGGGGGTTTTCTGCATAAAAGCAGGGCTTTTGGGACTGGATCTTCAGAAGTCGCCAAAGGACCTAAGAATCCGACGAGGGTAAAGCTGAGCCGACCTGCAAAGATGACACCTCCGGTGGAGCCCTGCTGAACCGACTCACCACTTCCCGACGACAGAGGAGATCTCCCTGCCGGAGAGTCTCTTCCCCTGACTGGTGGGAACAACCAGTCCCCTTTTGATTTTTCTTCGCCTCAGGGTGCAGTGGTCGAATTGCCCGTGCAGAGCACCTCGGCAACCGGATAGCCACTACCCCTGTACCGCGACCAAAAGGTGGTGCCTTGTGACAGAGCACTCCGCGGCTGGTCTCTTCCCTGGTGGTGCAACGATCTTCAACTTTCCTTCGATGACGAGATCATCTCTTCTCTTGGCAAAGACCGGACGTGCATCCACCACCAGGAACAACTGCCCCCGCCGGAGCTGTCTCTTCACAATCAAGGTACTGTGTCCGCCTGGCTTCCCTTGTTGCCGGATAGAGTGAGGTGTCTTAATCCTCGCCTCTCCATAGGGTCGCCTCCAAGCTTTCTCTAGCGTGTTGTTCTGAACTGGTCCAATCTGCCGATAACAATTTGCTGCAAAGACTCGAACGCATTTCCACTAAGATATTTTTTGGGACATATCGCCTCGCCTCTCTCCGAGTGGGCCTGGCCTCTGAACTTTATGGTCTACCGTGGTTCTTGTCTTCTTGCCTTGCATTTGTCCGTTAAGTATTGGAACTGTGTTGATTTCATAACCTGCTTATTTTTCTCTCCCGTCCTAACGAATACTAGAGTGCCATCTAGATTGAAGCATACAGTTCTGTCTGCAAATAAGTGATGCTGGTAAACCTAGACTTGTCGAACTATTGTTAGGGGGATTGATCTTTTTCTTCGTAGAGTAATTGTAATGGAAGTGTTTGCCGTAATAGTGCCAGAATGTTTTCTATAGATGTGTCGTTATAAATAAATACCTTTATATCTTTACACTGAAGCCTTGTTGCGTGTTTGCTTGTCTTACTGTGTAGAATTGCCCTATGTTGTATACTCCACATACTGCCTAACTCTTCTTGAGGGAAGTCTGACTGCTCAGCCACAGCTACCAAGTGAATCTGTGTGGTACAGACTGCTACCAAGTGGGTTTACTGCCAAACACCTGTAGTCCTAAATCTTTTGCAGTGGTCCCAGAGGGAACTGCACAGGTTTCCGCCTAACAGCAGACATGAGTGGGGGCCTGGTGGAGGCTGCCCCTGCACTGCAGGGGGGTGGGGGTGATAGGGGACATGAGTGGGGGCCTGGTGGAGGCTGCCCCTGCACTGCTGGGGGGAGGGGGTGATAGGGGACATGAGTGGGGGCCTGGTGGAGGCTGCCCCTGGTGGCTGGGGGGTGGGGGTGGTGGGAGACATGAGTGGGGGCCTGATGGAGGCTGCCCCTGGTGGCTGGGGGGTGGGGGTGCAGGGAGACATGAGTGAGGGCCTGGTGGAGGCTGCCCCTGCACTGCTGGGGGGTGGGGCTGGTGGGAAACATGAGTGGGAGCCTGGTGGAGGCTGCCCCTGCACTGCTGGGGGGTGGGGGTGATAGGGGACATGAGTGGGGGCCTGGTGGAGGCTGCCCCTGGTGGCTGGGGGGTGGGGGTGGTGGGAGACATGAGTTGGGACCCGGTGGAGGCTGCCCCTGCACTGCTGGGGGGTGGGGGTGATAGGGGACATGAGTGGGGGCCTGGTGGAGGCTGCCCCTGCACTGCTGGGGGGTGGGGGTGGTGGGAGAAATGAGTGGGGGCCTGGTGGAGGCTGCCCCTGCACTGCTGGGGGGTGGGGGTGATAGGGGACATGAGTGGGGGCCTGGTGGAGGCTGCCCCCGGTGGCTGGGTGGTGGGGGTGGTGGGAAACATGAGTGGGGGCCTGGTGGAGGCTGCCCCTGGTGGCTGGGGGTTGGGGGTGATAGGGGACATGAGTGGGGGCCTGGTGGAGGCTGCCCCTGCACTGCTGGGGGGTGGTGGTGGTGGTAGACATGGTTGGGGGCCTGGTGGAGGCTGCCCCTGCACTGCTGGGGGCTGGGGGTGGTGGGAGATATGAGTGGGGGCCTGGTGGAGGCTGTCCCTGGTGGCTGGGGGGTGGGGGTGATAGGGGACATGAGTGGGGGCCTGTTGGAGGCTGCCCCTGCACTGCTGGGGGGTGGGGGTGGTGGGAGACATGAGTGGGGGCCTGGTGGAGGCTGCCCCTCTTGGCTGGGGGTGGGGGTGATAGGGGACATGAATGGGGGCCTGGTGGAGGCTGCCCCTGCACTGCTGGGGGGTGGAGGTGGTGGGAGACATGAGTGGGGGCCTGGTGGAGGCTGCCCCTGGTGGCTAGGGTGTGGGGGTGATAGGGGACATGAGTGGGGGCCTGGTAGAGGCTGTCCCTGCACTGCTGGGGGGTGGGGGTGGTGGTAGACATGGGTGGGGGCCTGGTGGAGGCTGCTCCTGGTGGCTGGGGGGTGGGGGTGCAGGGAGACATGAGTGGGGGCCTGGTAAGGCTGCCCCTGCACTGCTGGGGGTGGGGGTGGTGGGAGACATGAGTGGGGGCCTGGTGGAGGCTGCCCCTGCACTGCTGGGGGTGGGGGTGATAGGGGACATGAGTGGGGGCCTGGTGGAGGCTGCCCCTGGTGGCTGGGGGGTGGGGGTGATAGGGGACATGAGTGGGGGCCTGGTGGAGGCTGCTCATTCATTGCTGGGGGGTGGGGGTGGTGGGAGACATGAGTGGGGGCCTGGTGGAGGCTGCCCCTGGTGGCTGGGGGGTGGGGGTGCAGGGAGACATGAGTGGGGGCCTGGTCGAGGCTGCCCCTGGTGGCTGGGGGGTGGGGGTGCAGGGAGACATGAATGGGGGCATGGTGGAGGCTGCCCCTGGTGGCTGGGGGGTGGGGGTGCAGGGAGACATGAGTGGGGGCCTGGTGGAGGCTGCCCCTGCACTGCTGGGGGGTGGGGGTGGTGGGAGACATGAGTGGGGGCCTGGTGGAGGCTGCCCCTGGTGGCTGGGGGGGTGGAGGTGCAGGGAGACATGAGTGGGGGCCTGGTGGAGGCTGCCCCTGGTGGCTGGGGGGTGGGGGTGCAGGGAGAAATGAGTGGGTGCCTGGTGGAGGCTGCCCCTGGTGGCTGGGGGGTGGGGGTTCAGGGAGACATGAGTGGGGGCCTGGTGGAAGCTGCCCCTGCACTGCTGGGGGGTGGGGGTGGTGGGAGACATGAGTGGGGGCCTGGTGGAGGCTGTCCCTGCACTGCTGGGGGGTGGGGGTGGTGGGAGACATGAGTGGGAGCCTGGTGAAGGCTGCCCCTGCACTGCTGGGGGGTGGGGGTGATAGGGGACATGAGTGGGGGCCTGGTGGAGGCTGCCCCTGGGGGTGGGGGTGGTGGGAGACATGAATGGGGGCCTGGTGGAGGCTGCCCCTGGTGGCTGGGGGGTGGGGGTGCAGGGAGACATGAGTGGGGACCTGGTGGAGGCTGCCCCTGCACTGCTGAGGGGTGGGGGTGGTGGGAGACATGAGTGGGAGCCTGATGGAGGCTGCCCCTGCACTGCTGGGGGGTGGGGGTGATAGGGGACATGAGTGGGGGCCTGGTGGAGGCTGCCCCTGGTGGCTGGGGGGTGGGGGTGATAGGGGACATGAGTGGGGGCCTGGTGGAGGCTGCTCATTCACTGCTGGGGGGTGGGGGTGGTGGGAGACATGAGTGGGGGCCTGGTGGAGGCTGCCCCTGGTGGCTGGGGGGTGGGGGTGCAGGGAGACATGAGTGGGGGCCTGGTCGAGGCTGCCCCTGGTGGCTGGGGGGTGGGGGTGCAGGGAGACATGAATGGGGGCATGGTGGAGGCTGCCCCTGGTGGCTGGGGGGTGGGGGTGCAGGGAGACATGAGTGGGGGCCTGGTGGAGGCTGCCCCTGCACTGCTGGGGGGTGGGGGTGGTGGGAGACATGAGTGGGGGCCTGGTGGAGGCTGCCCCTGGTGGCTGGGGGGGTGGAGGTGCAGGGAGACATGAGTGGGGGCCTGGTGGAGGCTGCCCCTGGTGGCTGGGGGGTGGGGGTGCAGGGAGAAATGAGTGGGTGCCTGGTGGAGGCTGCCCCTGGTGGCTGGGGGGTGGGGGTTCAGGGAGACATGAGTGGGGGCCTGGTGGAAGCTGCCCCTGCACTGCTGGGGGGTGGGGGTGGTGGGAGACATGAGTGGGGGCCTGGTGGAGGCTGTCCCTGCACTGCTGGGGGGTGGGGGTGGTGGGAGACATGAGTGGGAGCCTGGTGAAGGCTGCCCCTGCACTGCTGGGGGGTGGGGGTGATAGGGGACATGAGTGGGGGCCTGGTGGAGGCTGCCCCTGGGGGTGGGGGTGGTGGGAGACATGAATGGGGGCCTGGTGGAGGCTGCCCCTGGTGGCTGGGGGGTGGGGGTGCAGGGAGACATGAGTGGGGACCTGGTGGAGGCTGCCCCTGCACTGCTGAGGGGTGGGGGTGGTGGGAGACATGAGTGGGAGCCTGATGGAGGCTGCCCCTGCACTGCTGGGGGGTGGGGGTGATAGGGGACATGAGTGGCGGCCTGGTGGAGGCTTCCCCTGGTGGCTGGGGGGTGGGGGTGGTGGGAGACATGAGTGGGGGCCTGGTGGAGGCTGCCCCTGCACTGCCGGGTGGTAGGGGTGATAGGGGACATGAGTGGGGGCCTGGTGGAGGCTGCCCCTGCACTGCTGGGGGGTGGGGGTGATAGGGGACATGAGTAGGGGCCTGGTGGAGGCTGCCCCTGGTGGCTGGGGGGTGGGGGTGGTGGGAGACATGAGTGGGGGCCTGGTGGAGGCTGCCCCTGGTGGCTGGGGGGTGGGGGTGCAGGGAGACATGAGTGGGGGCCTGGTCGAGGCTGCCCCTGGTGGCTGGGGGGTGGGGGTGCAGGGAGACATGAATGGGGGCATGGTGGAGGCTGCCCCTGGTGGCTGGGGGGTGGGGGTGCAGGGAGACATGAGTGGGGGCCTGGTGGAGGCTGCCCCTGCACTGCTGGGGGGTGGGGGTGGTGGGAGACATGAGTGGGGGCCTGGTGGAGGCTGCCCCTGGTGGCTGGGGGGGTGGAGGTGCAGGGAGACATGAGTGGGGGCCTGGTGGAGGCTGCCCCTGGTGGCTGGGGGGTGGGGGTGCAGGGAGAAATGAGTGGGTGCCTGGTGGAGGCTGCCCCTGGTGGCTGGGGGGTGGGGGTTCAGGGAGACATGAGTGGGGGCCTGGTGGAAGCTGCCCCTGCACTGCTGGGGGGTGGGGGTGGTGGGAGACATGAGTGGGGGCCTGGTGGAGGCTGTCCCTGCACTGCTGGGGGGTGGGGGTGGTGGGAGACATGAGTGGGAGCCTGGTGAAGGCTGCCCCTGCACTGCTGGGGGGTGGGGGTGATAGGGGACATGAGTGGGGGCCTGGTGGAGGCTGCCCCTGGGGGTGGGGGTGGTGGGAGACATGAATGGGGGCCTGGTGGAGGCTGCCCCTGGTGGCTGGGGGGTGGGGGTGCAGGGAGACATGAGTGGGGACCTGGTGGAGGCTGCCCCTGCACTGCTGAGGGGTGGGGGTGGTGGGAGACATGAGTGGGAGCCTGATGGAGGCTGCCCCTGCACTGCTGGGGGGTGGGGGTGATAGGGGACATGAGTGGCGGCCTGGTGGAGGCTTCCCCTGGTGGCTGGGGGGTGGGGGTGGTGGGAGACATGAGTGGGGGCCTGGTGGAGGCTGCCCCTGCACTGCCGGGTGGTAGGGGTGATAGGGGACATGAGTGGGGGCCTGGTGGAGGCTGCCCCTGCACTGCTGGGGGGTGGGGGTGATAGGGGACATGAGTAGGGGCCTGGTGGAGGCTGCCCCTGGTGGCTGGGGGGTGGGGGTGGTGGGAGACATGAGTGGGGGCCTGGTGGAGGCTGCCCCTGGTGGCTGGGGGGTGAGGGTGATAGGGGACATGAGTGGGGGCCTGGTGGAGGCTGCCCCTGCACTGCTGGGGGGTGGGGGTGGTGGTAGACATGGGTGGGGGCCAGGTGGAGGCTGCCCCTGCACTGCTGGGGGGTGGGGGTGGTGGGAGACATGAGTGGGAGCCTGCTGGAGGCTGCTCCTGGTGGCTGCGGGGTGGGGGTGATAGAGGACATGAGTGGGAGCCTGGTGGAGGCTGCCCCTGCACTGCTGGGGGGTGGGGGTGGTGGGATACATGAGTGGGGGCCTGGTGGAGGCTGCCCCTGGTGGCTGGGGGGTGGGGGTGATAGGGGACATGAGTGGGGGCTTGGTGGAGGCTGCCCCTGCACTGCTGGGGGGTGAGGGTGGTGGGAGACATGAGTGGGCCCTGGTGGAGGCTGCCCCTGGTGGCTGAGGGGTGGGGGTGATAGGGGACATGAGTGGGGGCCTGGTGGAGGCTGCCCCTGCACTGCTGGGGGGTGGGGGTGGTGGTAGGCATGGGTGGGGGCCTGGTGGAGGCTGCTCCTGGTGGTTGGGGGGTGGAGGTGCAGGGAGACATGAGTGGGGGCCTGGTGGAGGCTGCCTCTGCACTGCTGGGGGGTGGGGGTGGTGGGAGACATGAGTGGGGGCCTGGTGGAGGCTGCCCCTGCACTGCTGGGGGTGGGGGCGATAGGGGACATGAGTGGGGGCCTGGTGGAGGCTGCCCCTGGTGGCTGGGGGGTGGGGGTGATAGGGGACATGAGTGGGGGCCTGGTGGAGGCTGCTCATTCACTGCTAGGGGGTGGGGGTGGTGGGAGACATGAGTGGGGGCCTGGTGGAGGCTGCCCCTGGTGGCTGGGGGGTGGGGGTGCAGGGAGACATGAGTGGGGGCCTGGTGGAGGCTGCCCCTGGTGGCTGGGGTGTGGGGGTGCAAGGAGACATGAGTGGGGGCCTGGTGGAGGCTGCCCCTGCACTGCTGGGGGGTGGGGGTGATAGGGGACATGAGTGGGGGCCTGGTGGAGGCTGCCCCTGCACTGCTGGGGGGTGGGGGTGCAGGGAGACATGAGTGGGGGCCTGGTGGAGGCTGCCCCTGCACTGCTGGGTGGTGGGAGACAAGAGTGGGGGCCAGGTGGAGGCTGCCCCTGCACTGCTGGGTGTTGGGGGTGATAGGGGACATGAGTGGGGGCCTGTTGGAGGCTGCCCCTGGTGGCTGGGGGTGGGGGTGCAGGGAGACATGAGTGGGGGCCTGGTGGAGGCTGCCCCTGGTGGCTGGGGGGTGGGGGTGATAAGGGACATGAGTGGGGGCCTGGTGAAGGCTGCCCCTGCACTGCTGGGGGGTGGGGGTGGTGGTAGACATGGGTGGATGCCTTGTGGAGGCTGCCCCTGCAGTGCTGGGGGGTGGGGTGGTGGGAGACATGAGTGGGGGCCTGGTGGAGGCGGCCCCTGGTGGCTGGGGGGTGGGGGTGGTGGGAGACATGAGTGGGGGCCTGGTGGAGGCTGCCCCTGCACTGCTGGGGGGTGGGGGTGGTGGTAGACATGAGTGAGGGCCTGGTGGAGGCTGCCCCTGCACTGCTGGGGGTGGGGGTGGTGGGAGACATGAGTGGGGGCCTGGTGGAGGCTGCCCCTGCACTGCTGGGGTTTGGGGGTGATAGGGGACATGAGTGGGGGCCTGGTGGAGGCTGCCCCTGGTGGCTGGTGGGTGGGGGTGGTGGGAGACATGAGTGGGGGGCTGGTGGAGGCTGCCCCTGCACTGCTGGGGGTGGGGTGATAGGGGACATGAGTGGGGGCCTGGTGGAGGCTGCAACTGCACTGCTGGGGGGTGGGGGTGGTGGAAGACATGAGTGGGGGCCTGGTGGAGGCTGCCCCTGCACTGCTGGGGGGTGGGGGTGATAGGGGACATGAGTGGGGGCCTGGTGGAGGCTGCCCCTGGTGGCTGGGGGGTGGGGGTGGTGCGAGACATGAGTGGGGGCCTGGTGGAGGCTGCCCCTGGTGGCTGGGGGGTGGGGGTGATAGGGGACATGAGTGGGGGCCTGGTGGAGGCTGCCCCTGCACTGCTGGGGGGTGGGGGTGGTGGGAGACATGAGTGGGGGCCTGGTGGAGGCTGCCCCTGGTGGCTGGGGGGTGGGGTGATAGGGGACATGAGTCCCTGGTGGAGGCTGCCCCTGCACTGCTGGGGGGGTGGGGGTGGTGGGAGACATGAGTTGGGGCCTGGTGGAGGCTGCCCCTGGTGGCTGGGGGGCTGGGGTGATAGGGGACATGAGTGGGGGCCTGGTGGAGGCTGCCCCTGCACTCCTGGGGGGAGGGGGTGATAGGGGACATGAGTGGGGGCCTGGTGGAGGCTGCCCCTGCTGGCTGCGGGGAGGGGGTGGTGGGAGACATGAGTGGGGGCCTGATGGAGGCTGCCCCTGGTGGCTGGGGGGTGGGGGTGCAGGAAGTCATGAGTGGGGGGCTGGTGGAGGCTGCCCCTGCACTGCTGGGGGGTGGGGGTGATAGGGGACATGAGTGGGGGCCTGGTGGAGGCTGCAACTGCACTGCTGGGGGGTGGGGGTGGTGGAAGACATGAGTGGGGGCCTGGTGGAGGCTGCCCCTGCACTGCTGGGGGGTGGGGGTGATAGGGGACATGAGTGGGGGCCTGGTGGAGGCTGCCCCTGGTGGCTAGGGGGTGGGGGTGGTGCGAGACATGAGTGGGGGCCTGGTGGAGGCTGCCCTGGTGGCTGGGGGGTGGGGGTGATAGGGGACATGAGTGGGGGCCTGGTGGAGGCTGCCCCTGCACTGCTGGGGGGTGGGGGTGGTGGGAGACATGAGTGGGGGCCTGGTGGAGGCTGCCCCTGGTGGCTGGGGGGTGGGGTGATAGGGGACATGAGTCCCTGGTGGAGGCTGCCCCTGCACTGCTGGGGGGTGGGTATGGTGGGAGACATGAGTTGGGGCCTGGTGGAGGCTGCCCCTGGTGGCTGGGGTGCTGGGGTGATAGGGGACATGAGTGGGGGCCTGGTGGAGGCTGCCCCTGCACTCCTGGGGCGAGGGGGTGATAGGGGACATGAGTGGGGGCCTGGTGGAGGCTGCCCCTGCTGGCTGGGGGGTGGGGGTGGTGGGAGACATGAGTGGGGGCCTGATGGAGGCTGCCCCTGGTGGCTGGGGGGTGGGGGTGCAGGGAAACACGAGTGAGGGCCTGGTGGAGGATGCCCCTGCAATGCTGGGGGGTGGGGGTGATAGGGGACATGAGTGGGGGCCTGGTGGAGGCTGCCCCTGGTGGCTGGGGGGTGGGGGTGATAGGGGACATGAGTGGGGGCCTGGTGGAGGCTGCCCCTGCACTGCTGGGGGGTGGGGGTGGTGGGAGAAATGAGTAGGGGCCTGGTGGAGGCTGCCCCTGCACTGCTGGGGGGTGGGGGTGATAGGGGACATGGGTGGGGGCCTGGTGGAGGCTGCCCCCGGTGGCTGGGGGGTGGGGGTGGTGGGAAACATGAGTGGGGGCCTGGTGGAGGCTGCCCCTGGTGGCTGGGGGGTGGGGGTGATAGGGGACATGAGTGGGGGCCTGGTGGAGGCTGTCCCTGCACTGCTGGGGGGTGGGGGTGGTGGGAGACATGAGTTGGAGCCTGGTGGAGGCTGCCCCTGCACTGATGGGGGGTGGGGGTGATAGGGGACATGAGTGGCGGCCTGGTGGAGGCTGCCCCTGGTGGCTGGGGGGTGGGGGTGGTGGGAGACATGAGTGGGGGCCTGGTGGAGGCTGCCCCTGCACTGCCGGGTGGTTGGGGTGATAGGGGACATGAGTGGGGGCCTGGTGGAGGCTGCCCCTGCACTGCTGGGGGGTGGGGGTGTTAGGGGACATGAGTGGGGGCCTGGTGGAGGCTGCCCCTGGTGGCTGGGGGGTGGGGGTGGTGGGAGACATGAGTGGGGGCCTGGTGGAGGCTGCCCCTGGTGGCTGGGGGGTGAGGGTGATAGGGGACATGAGTGGGGGCCTGGTGGAGGCTGCCCCTGCACTTCTGGGGTGTGGGGGTGGTGGTAGACATGGGTGGGGGCCTGGTGGAGGCTGCCCCTGGTGGCTGGGGGTGGGGGTGCAGGGAGACATGAGTGGGGGCCTGGTGGAGGCTGCCCCTGCACTGCTGGGGGGTGGGGGTGATGGGAGCCATGAGTGGGGGCCTGGTGGAGGCTGCCCCTGCACTGCTGGGGGGTGGGGGTGATAGGGGACATGAGTCGGGGCCTGGTGGAGGCTGCCCCTGGTGGCTGGGGGGTGGGGGTGCAGGGAGACATGAGTGGGGGCCTGGTGGAGGCTGCCCCTGGTGGCTGGGGGGTGGGGGTGATAGGGGACATGAGTGGGGGCCTGGTGGAGGCTGCCCCTGCACTGCTGGGGGGTGGGGGTGGTGGTAGACATGGGTGGGGGCCTGGTGGAGGATGCCCCTGCACTGCTGGGGGGTGGGGGTGGTGGGAGACATGAGTGGGGGCCTGGTGGAGGCTGCCCCTGCACTGCTGGGGGGTGGGGGTAATAGGGGACATGAGTGGGGGCCTGGTGGAGGCTGCCCCTGCACTGCTGGGGGGTGGGGGTGGTGGGAGACATGAGTTGGAGCCTGGTGGAGGCTGCCCCTGCACTGATGGGGGGTGGGGGTGATAGGGGACATGAGTGGCGGCCTGGTGGAGGCTGCCCCTGGTGGCTGGGGGGTGGGGGTGGTGGGAGACATGAGTGGGGGCCTGGTGGAGGCTGCCCCTGCACTGCCGGGTGGTTGGGGTGATAGCGGACATGAGTGGGGGCCTGGTGGAGGCTGCCCCTGCAATGCTGGGGGGTGGGGGTGTTAGGGGACATGAGTGGGGGCCTGGTGGAGGCTGCCCCTGGTGGCTGGGGGGTGGGGGTGGTGGGATGACATGAGTGGGGGCCTGGTGGAGGCTGCCCCTGGTGGCTGGGGGGTGAGGGTGATAGGGGACATGAGTGGGGGCCTGGTGGAGGCTGCCCCTGCACTTCTGGGGGGTGGGGGTGGTGGTAGACATGGGTGGGGGCCTGGTGGAGGCTGCCCCTGCACTGCTGGGGGGTGGGGGTGGTGGGAGACATGAGTGGGGGCCTGGTGGAGGCTGCCCCTGGTGGCTGGGGGGTGGGGGTGATAGGGGACATGAGTGGGGGCCTGGTGGAGGCTGCCCCTGCACTGCTGGGGGGTGGGGGGGTGGGATACATGAGTGGGGGCCTGGTGGAGGCTGCCCCTGGTGGCTGGGGGGTGGGGGTGATAGGGGACATGAGTGGGGGCCTGGTGGAGGCTGCCCCTGCACTGCTGGGGGGTGGGGGTGGTGGGAGACATGAGTGGGGGCCTGGTGGAGGCTGCCCCTGGTGGCTGAGGGGTGGGGGTGATAGGGGACATGAGTGGGGGCCTGGTGGAGGCAGCCCCTGCACTGCTGGGGGTTGGGGGTGGTGGTAGGCATGGGTGGGGGCCTGGTGGAGGCTGCTCTTGGTGGTTGGGGGGTGGAGGTGCAGGGAGACATGAGTGGGGGCCTGGTGGAGGCTGCCCCTGCACTGCTGGGGGGTGGGGGTGGTGGGAGACATGAGTGGGGGCCTGGTGGAGGCTGCCCCTGCACTGCTGGGGATGGGGGTGATAGGGGACATGAGTGGGGGCCTGGTGGAGGCTGCCCCTGGTGGCTGGGGGGTGGGGGTGATAGGGGACATGAGTGGGGGCCTGGTGGAGGCTGCTCATTCACTGCTGGGGGGTGGGGGTGGTGGGAGACATGAGTGGGGGCCTGGTGGAGGCTGCCCCTGGTGGCTGGGGGGTGGGGTTGCAGGGAGACATGAGTGGGGGCCTGGTGGAGGCTGCCCCTGGTGGCTGGGGTGTGGGGGTGCAGGGAGACATGAGTGGGGGCGTGGTGGAGGCTGCCACTGCACTGCTGGGGGGTGGGGGTGGTGGGAGACATGAGTGGGGGACTGGTGGAGGCTGCCCCTGGTGGCTGGGGGGTGGGGGTGCAGGGAGACATGAGTGGGGGCCTGGTGGAGGCTGCCCCTGCACTGCTGGGTGGTAGGGGTGGTGGGAGACATGAGTGGGGGCCTGGTGGAGGCTGCCCCTGCACTGCTGGTGTTGGGGGTGATAGGGGACATGAGTGGGGGCCTGTTGGAGGCTGCCCCTGGTGGCTGGGGGTGGGGGTGCAGGGAGACATGAGTGGGGGCCTGGTGGAGGCTGCCCCTGGTGGCTGGGGGGTGGGGGTGGTAAGGGACATGAGTGGGGGCCTGGTGAAGGCTGCCCCTGCACTGCTGGGGGGTGGGGGTGGTGGTAGACATGGGTGGAGGCCTGGTGGAGGCTGCCCCTGCAGTGCTGGGGGGTGGGGTGGTGGGAGACATGAGTGGGGGCCTGGTGGAGGCTGCCCCTGCACTGCTGGGGGGTGGGGGTGATAGGGGACATGAGTGCACAAGACCTGCCTGGACTGCCTGACCCTGCCTGGACTTTGCTGGTCCCACCCCCCGCCACCGGAAGTGTACTTAATCTCGTTCCTGGGCGCATTTGCGCGCGCGCATTAAGTACGCGCTCTAAGTAGCGCTGTTTGCTGTCCATCCACGCTACTCTACGTGCACAAGACCTGCCTGGACTGCCTGACCCTGCCTGGACTTTGCTGGTCCCGCCCCCCGCCACCGGAAGTGTACTTAATCTCCTTCCTGCGCGCATTTGCGCGCGCGCATTAAGTACGTGCTCTAAGTAGCGCTGTTTGCTGTCCATCCACGCTACTCTACGTGCACAAGACCTGCCTGGACTGCCTGACCCTGCCTGGACTTTGGTATATCTCTCATCTGCCTTCACCATTGACATTATACCCTTTTTTATAAGTATATCATACTTATATATGTTCATTTTTTATTATTCTAGCTGGTCCCGCCCCCCGCCACCGGAAGTGTACTTAATCTCCTTCCTGCGCGCATTTGCGCGCGCGCATTAAGTACGCGCTCTAAGTAGCGCTGTTTGCTGTCCATCCACGCTACTCTACGTGCACAAGACCTGCCTGGACTGCCTGACCCTGCCTGGACTTTGCTGGTCCCGCCCCCCGCCACCGGAAGTGTACTTAATCTCCTTCCTGCGCGCATTTGCGCGCGCGCATTAAGTACGCGCTCTAAGTAGCGCTGTTTGCTGTCCATCCACGCTACTCTACGTGCACAAGACCTGCCTGGACTGCCTGACCCTGCCTGGACTTTGGTATATCTCTCATCTGCCTTCACCATTGACATTATACCCTTTTTTATAAGTATATCATACTTATATATGTTCATTTTTTATTATTCTAGCTGGTCCCGCCCCCCGCCACCGGAAGTGTACTTAATCTCCTTCCTGCGCGCATTTGCGCGTGCGCATTAAGTACGCGCTCTAAGTAGCACTGTTTGCTGTCCATCCACGCTACTCTACGTGCACAAGACCTGCCTGGACTGCCTGACCCTGCCTGGACTTTGGTATATCTCTCATCTGCCTTCACCATTGACATTATACCCTTTTTTATAAGTATATCATACTTATATATGTTCATTTTTTATTATTCTAGCTGGTCCCGCCCCCCGCCACCGGAAGTGTACTTAATCTCCTTCCTGCGCGCATTTGCGCGCGCGCATTAAGTACGCGCTCTAAGTAGCGCTGTTTGCTGTCCATCCACGCTACTCTACGTGCACAAGACCTGCCTGGACTGCCTGACCCTGCCTGGACTTTGGTATGTCTCTCATCTGCCTTCACCATTGACATTATACCCTTTTTTATAAGTATATCATACTTATATATGTTCATTTTTTATTATTCTAGCTGGTCCCGCCCCCCGCCACCGGAAGTGTACTTAATCTCCTTCCTGCGCGCATTTGCGCGCGCGCATTAAGTACGCGCTCTAAGTAGCGCTGTTTGCTGTTCGCTGCTTTGCTGCGGGGTGCGGTCACCCCCTATGGTTGTTATCTTGTTTCAGGTTCCTTACCAGTTTTGCGGCGCATTTTGCAGTCTAATATTCTTTGCTTTTTCCAATGCGCTAATATATCTTTAGCTGGTTTTGTCCCTTCTATGACTGCTCCCGCCAATCATTAAAAGAGAAAGCTGTTTATTTCTCTTGTATTTCTTTTATTTCCATTTTCTGTGAGGCTGTTGTCGTAAAAATGGCAAATGGCTTAAGAAGCGCCAAGGGCAAATTCACCGCCCCTCTTCCGCTCTCAGTAACAACCATTGATTCACTGGTATGTCCGGGAACCCCCTCTTACATTGAGCTACCTGCCCCGGAAGCTCTAGTGACTATATCTAGCCAAGATGTGCCGCGCACACCCTGCTCTGCAGTACATGTTGTGCAAATAAATGCCAAAAAAAACCCATTGCTTCCCTTTCTTTCCTCGCCCCCGGCTCCTCCGGTGCCTCCTATTTCTCCTCCCTCAATCAGCCCTGAAGTACGCAAGGCTATCGATGATTTCAAAAGTTGTTCTGAATCCCCGCTGGTCTCCGAGACTGATCAATGCCAATTCGATCTAACCATGGCAAAAATGGAGGCATTGGATAAGGCGGTTTGTCGTTCGATAGGCACCCTGACACCCATAGTCTTTAATTCTGTATCAAACCGTATGGTTTCCAAATCTCACGTGTCACACGATCCCAAAACCCTTTTGGATATGAGGGTTGGTTCGGCCAATATCATCAACAAAAAACTTTCTTTTCCGCACTCATTGCTCTCACCTGAACCCACTCCCTTAGTTAATAATGCGGAACACTCTGCATTACCACTTCCTGAATGTCAAACTCAGCACTCTTTTGAGGGGAATCAATCCCAATACTCTCCTAACTCGTTTCCAGTGATTATCCGTATCCTGGATCTCCTGGATAAAGGTCATGATCTGACCCATCTTGCACTGAGGGAGATCAAGTCAACACAGTTACTGATCACTTCAAAGATGGATCGGATCGAAGGCTTCATTATGGCAGCCGAAATGCAAAAAAATTCCAACAATGTATGCCCTACGATCCATCCACCCGCTACTAACTCGCCTATGAAAAACAAAAGCACTCAGTGCTGCCTGGTCCTGACCCCAGAATTGCCTGCTATGCATTCAGAAAAGCTAATAGAGTCTACCTCGTGCAAATGTTACTATCCTGCCTGCGACCTGAAATCTGCCATAGAGAAACTGAATACCCTATTAGCTCTATACCCCCTGGTAAGCCCAACCTCTATGAATGGACCTGACAGCCCTACTGTTCTTCTTACAGCACTTGAACATATGCAATCTGAACCTCCGGTTCCTGATTCCAGTGGTAATTATGCTGGTTTCATGTCGCGGAGAGCTAAGAGACTTCATCTAAGAGCTGAAAAAAGAAATGCTAAAAGAAAGAAGAATACCGCCATAAAAGGCCCGAATCCCTCACCCGATTCGATTATTAAGATCTCTGCCGATCCTCCAATAGATGAGGATCACATTGACCTTAAACAACTTTCGAAAAAAAGCCAAGATGTCTTAACTCCATCCATAATATCAGATTTGTTTGAAAGCAATGCTGCAGTTCACTCTTGTGAAACGACTGGGCCTCCTGTTGGAACACTCACAACTAATGACTCTAGCTTGACCGCTTTTGATACAAATCGAGTCGAGCAACAGCGAACTGACTCCATTGAAATATCCAACTTAAAACGGAAAACGAGAAACAATAATGTAACACCAATCACTTTATCTCTTAAAGGACAAGTACCATCACTATTGACAGGAACCAAATCAAATCTAGCCACCTACTTCCCGGTCTGCGGGAGAAATCGCACCACCCGGCACGATGAAATCGTGCCGGTCGATTGTTCAGCTAATTCCATTCTCAGAACATATAGTGAAGTATGTACCTCACTTCCTGGAAGTAATGAAAATGTCAACATTAGTAACTCAATGAACGTTGTCAAGGCACAAGTAAATGCACCGATATCCTCCTGCCCGCCATCCGTGCATTTAGCACTTCCACGTTCGATTAATTTACAACTTAGTAGCAATAAGGGGACATTACCTGCACTTTCGATCAATGATCTTAACTGTTGCCCCACCTTGCATGGCAATGCTGACCTCCCCAATAGTATTAGCTCCGCGATGTCCGGTAACGGACTAGGAAAGGTAGCACTGCGGGCCCCTGAATCTGCTATGGAACCTACTGTTCTTCCTCCTAACAGTCAGCCCCAATGCACTATACCTCCCTCTCTGGTTCCGAACTGCACCTCTATCCAGAGCTCTTTAACAGGTAGCTGCAACTCTGATCCTCAAGCTGCTACCATGTTATCTCATCACGTAATTCTAGGAAAGAACTTAATGAAAGATCATTGAAATCGAACTTTCCCGATGTAACTTCTCATCAAGATCCATCTATGATCTCTCACCATGTTCCACCATGTTCCGTTCTGCGAAACCGCTTCTGATCCCCACATAAAATCATTCGATCAGTTATCTGACATGAATGAACAAATCATCCCAGAAAAGCACCATTTAATAGGATTTGAGGGGAAGCGATCTACTTGGTAGAAATCGGATTAATCGGGCTTTTCTTCTGGCACTATTCAGCCGCATCCCTCAACTACGGATGTTTAAATCGGCAGACATGCTAAGAGTGTCATTAGCCACGGACAATAACTATCGTGCCGCAATTTACCTAGCCTCAGAGGCCGTAAAGAAATATCTATGGTTTAATAGGGAAGGTATTTATGAAGAAGGCCTCATCTTAACCTCATTGGAAAATGAACAAGAGGCCACTAAATTTATTCAATTCAAATGTCCCCAGGCTATGAGCCCCAAATCGTATGTTCCATCACAATCCGCAAATCATATGGCTGCTAATGACGCAATCACTGAGCTTCTGCTTAAAGCAGGCATCTCCCATGACCTGCCATGGCTTGCCCCCATGCTTAATTCCTTTTTAAAAACTACGGATCGCTCCCCTACTTCATAGCCGTCTTCTAAAGCCCTCCTTGCCTTTCAATCGTGGAATTCATGTGGATACCTCAATCTTATGAAATGGCACTCAACCCTTGACTGCCTCAGTCGCCCATCAATACTAATGTTCCAGGAGACCATGAAAACCACCTCCTTTCTTTTGTCTGATTACGCAACTCACCACATCCCTGCTATACGTGCTCCTGCCGGTCGTCCATCTGGTGGTTTCACGATAGCCATAGACAATGCTCTCATGTTTAAGTCAAATATTGTCTGGCATGCTAACAATTTACTAGCAGTATTACTGGAAGTCAACACCTATTATTATCGTCATTTAATTGTCATGACCATGTATTGGAATCCGTCTACCACACCCATTGAGGAGATGATTGAGACAGTTGAGAACTGCTTAGAATTTGTAACTCACGAATATGATAATATTGAAATCATCTTTGGCGGTGACTTTAACTGCGACTGCAGAACCGTCAATGAAATTGGAGGATCTCCCAGAAACTCCCTGTCGAAAAACAGAGGTAACATATGGAGGTTCTTCCTGAAAGACTGGGACCTAGATCTCATTCCTCCCGCCGACCCGTTAAATTGGACCACATGGTCAAGAGATGGAAAAAGGTCAACCATTGACTTCATATTTGTTAGTCACAACCTGCTCCTACGATCTTCTCCTCTAAGAATCTCCATGTTGCCTTTTGGTGACCATGCTGTGTTACTAGGCACCTTGAAATTTGATTTTTCCATTACTGGAGTTGACCATTCTACTACATTGTGTGAAGTAGATCGTCCTATGACTTCTATCAGATGGTCTATGGCACTCTGCAAGCAATTCACTGAATTTGTAAAGTCAGCTATTGCACTTCAGAACAATTCGGAACGTATGCCCACGAATGTTCTTGAGCAGCGATATGTTGAAATAACGCACATAGCACTAATATACTTCAGCAAAAAGAAAAAAACTGATATCAAAAACTGCCACTCCTTTGATCCACTTTGCAAAGCACAGAAGCGGGAAAAAAACAAGGCTCTAAGGGCCCTGAAAAAATCTACCGAACTTTCGCTGGAACAATATCTTACGCGGCGTAAATCTATCGTGTCAACCTACAAACATAGCTTGAAGCAGCTAAGGCCAATAAGGCACAACGAAACAAATTGTAAACTTGTTAGAGCCATCTCAGCTCATGACACTCGAACTATATGGCGAACGATTAAGAGCCATTCCTCTCAAGTATCGCTCTCTATGCCGAATGCTATATCGGAATCCACCTGGTATGAGTATATCAGACACAAATTCCAGATTCCCGTGCAATTTTCGAATATAACGACATCTACTTTAAGATATCATGACCTGCCGCGGTTGGTTTGGACTATCGCTGACATTAAATGGGCGATATCTAAACTCAGCTATTCTAAATCATCCGGCCCCGATGGCTTACCACCATGCCTATATAAAGAAGACCCGGATCTGTGGGCCTGTATCTTGAACACCAAGTTTCAGTCTATCCTTAACACAGGAGTCATTCCTGTTTCATGGCTAACTGCCAACATCGTTCCGATCTTTAAAAAAGGAGATGCTGCATTGCCGCAGAACTATCGTCCCATTGCCCTAATTGACACTGCGGCCAAATTATTCGCCTCTCTCCTTCTTCACGACCTGGAAAATCACATTAGGGCACTAGGACTATATTCCAAATATCAAACTGGATTTAGAAAAGGTATGTCCACTGCACTTAATGCCATGATTATGACATTCACTATCGCAGAAGCCAAGAAACCAACATCTAACCCGGTTTATATTGCTCTTATCGACATGTCCTCAGCCTTCGACACAGTGATCCGTAACTTACTATGGGCGAAACTTACCAATATGGGAATTCCATCTGTCCTCATTTATTGGTTCAAAGCCTTACATACCAACACCTCCTACAGAATTAAGCTCACTTCAGAAGGACGTATCACTAAAGCCATCAGCACAGAGGTAGGCTTGAAGCAAGGGTGTAACCTTGCCGCCACCTTCTTCAATCTATACCTCTCTGATCTTGATAAAGGGTGGGATGCAAAAAATCTCTTCTCTGCTAAAATCGGCTTGATTCGTCTTAAATGGCTCGCCTTTGCAGATGACATTGTTTTATTCGATCCCACCCCGTCAGGCCTCCAACTTAAACTACGGCTATTTGAAGAATTTGCATTAGCACACAATTTGGTGCCTAACCCTGCTAAAACAGCAGTAATGCAATTTGGTGTACGGAAGCGAACTGGCAAGTCACAATGGCACATCATGCAGATCCCCATCCCACTTGTTACAGAAACGATCTATTTGGGTTATCACTTAACTGAGAAAAATTCCATCTTAATGTGGACTGACCTTTTCAACAAAAAAATCATACCCCTGATATCACAATCCAAAGTAATCTATGCAAAATACTGTAAATTTTCATTAATTCCCCTCATCGAGTTTTTTACTTTGAAAATTGAAAGCGCAATTCTGTATTCTCTTGACATATGCATGGGTGAAATGGGCCCAATTCTAGACCAACTGCAAGGATCTGCCTTGAAACGTGACATGTCGCTTCCGATGTCCCTACCCAACGCAATCCTGAGGCATGAATTAGGTCTAGTAGCACTATCCACTCGCTGGAAATGGCGACTCGTAACCAATTTTGTTAAGATCGGCTACCCTATAGCGAACTCCCTATATGCTGAGCTGAATTGTACCATCAACTCGTTGCCCACGTCCTCCATGGCTCTCTATGTGACCAAAATGGCTGCAATACTCAAGATGGCTAACATTACTGTGGATGATGTTCACTATAGACCAGGTTATGCAAAAAAAAAGCTGTTTGAATTCGATTGGTGTACCACCCTCGATAGAATGGGATCGTACAATCTTTACAAGGAATATCACTTATTTACACGTAAACGTATCCCTAGATACGACTACATTGTACTTTTTCCCTGCAACTCTACTCGGAGGATGTTTCTCTGGTTCAAATTCAATTTGTTCCACACCAAAGAAAGAGTAGTAAAATGGGTTGGTCACAAGTTGTATGCCTCGAGTCCGCACTGCAGATTTCCTATGTGCACTGAATCCATTGAAACATTAAAACATCTGGTTTTATACTGTCCCCATTTTAAGAATCAAAGAACGATATTACTGATGGAATTTGTAAATATTAATTATATCGACTGCCTGCCTTTCCTTTGGGCCAGAATGATGCAAGGCAACCATAAACCACTGATATTTGCCCTAACGAAATTATGTAAAGTAATTGCAAGAGAATTGGAAAAAGACTGTTACATGAATACTATTTGAATCACCTATTCTCACTCTCTCTTTTCCTCACAAATCAGTACGAAAATGATGATGTATGCCCATTTTAACGAATAGATACTCTTATTGTTCATCTTTCTTCCCTTTTTTTTTTTTTTTCTCTTGTTTTTTAGCATTATGTCATAGGAACTCAATTTTACTTGTATGATGGTTTATATGTCTATGTATTGCAATGTCTCATGTTTGAAGGTATTTATTTTTTTGTAATGATTCTCTCACTATATCTGACTGTATTTTCCTTTTTTGTAAAGACTCTCTTACTTGTTAGGAGAGTCAAACACAAATAAAATCTTTAAAAAAAAAATAGGGGACATGAGTGGGGGCCTGGTGGAGGCTGCCCCTGCACTGCTGGGGGGTGGGGGTGGTGGTAGACATGGGTGGGGGCCTGGTGGAGGCTGCCCCTGCACTGCTGGGGGGTGGGGGTGGTGGGAGACATGAGTGGGGGCCTGGTGGAGGCTTCCCCTGCACTGCTGGGGGGTGGGGGTGATAGGGGACATGAGTGGGGGCCTGGTGGAGGCTGCCCCTGGTGGCTGGTGGGTGGGGGTGGTGGGAGACATGAGTGGGGGCCTGGTGGAGGCTGCCCCTGCACTGCTGGGGGGTGGGGGTGATAGGGGGCATGAGTGGGGGCCTGGTGGAGGCTGCAACTGCACTGCTGGGGGGTGGGGGTGGTGGGAGACATGAGTGGGGGCCTGGTGGAGGCTGCCCCTGCACTGCTGGGGGGTGGGGGTGATAGGGGACATGAGTGGGGGCCTGGTGGAGGCTGCCCCTGGTGGCTGGGGGGTGGGGGTGGTGGGAGACATGAGTGGGGGCCTGGTGGAGGCTGCCCCTGGTGGCTGGGGGATGGGGGTGATAGGGAACATGAGTGGGGGCCTGGTGGAGGCTGCCCCTGCACTGCTGGGGGGTGGGGGTGGTGGTAGACATGGGTGGGGGCCTGGTGGAGGCTGCCCCTGCACTGCTGGGGGGTGGGGGTGGTGGGGGACATGAGTGGGGGCCTGGTGGAGGCTGCCCCTGCACTGCCGGGGGGTGGGGGTGGTGGGAGACATGAGTGGGGGCCTGGTGGAGGCTGCCCCTGGTGGCTGGGGGGTGGGGTGATAGGGGACATGAGAGGGGGCCTGGTGGAGGCTGCCCCTGCACTGCTGGGGGGTGGGGGTGGTGGGAGACATGTGTGGGGGCCTGGTGGAGGCTGCCCCTGGTGGCTGGGGGGCGGGGGTGATAGGGGACATGAGTGGGGGCGTGGTGGAGGCTGCCCCTGCACTCCTGGTGGGTGGGGGTGGTGGTAGACATGGGTGGGGGCCTGGTGGAGGCTGCCCCTGGTGGCTGGGGGTTGTGGGTGCAGGGAGACATGAGTGGGGGCCTGGTGGAGGCTGCCCCTGCACTGCTGGGGGGTGGGGGTGGTGGGAGACATGAGTGGGGGCCTGGTGGAGGCTGCCCCTGCACTGCTGGGGGGTTGGGTGATAGGGGACATGAGTGGGGGCCTGGTGGAGGCTGCCCCTGGTGGCTGGGGGGTGGGGGTGATAGGGGACATGAGTGGGGGCCTGGTGGAGGCTGCCCCTGCACTGCTGGGGGGTGGGAGTGGTGGTAGACATGGGTGGGGGCCTGGTGGAGGCTGCCCCTGGTGGCTGGGGGGTGGGGGTGCAGGGAGACAAGAGTGGGGCCCTGGTGGAGGCAGCCCCTGCACTGCTGGGGGGTGGGGGTGGTGGGAGACATGAGTGGGGGCCTGGTGGAGGCTGCCCCTGCAATGCTGGGGGGGTGAAGGTGGTGGTAGACATGAGTGGGGGCCTGGTGGAGGCTGCCCCTGGTGGCTGGGGGGTGGGGGTGATAGGGGACATGCGTGGGGGCCTGGTGGAGGCTGCCCCTGCACTGCTGGGGGGTGGGGGTGGTGGGAGACATGAGTGGGGGCCTGGTGGAGGCTGCCCCTGGTGGCTGGGGGGTGGGGGTGATAGGGGACATGAGTGGGGGCCTGGTGGAGGCTGCCCCTGCACTGCTGGGGGGTGGGGGTGGTGGGAGACATGAGTGGGGGCCTGGTGGAGGCTGCCCCTGGTGGCCGGGGGGTGGGGGTGAGAGGGGACATGAGTGGGGGCCTGGTGGAGGCTGCCCCTGCACTGCTGGGGGTGGGGGTGGTGGTAGACATGGGTGGGGGCCTGGTGGAGGCTGCCCCTGGTGGCTGGGGGGTGGGGGTGCAGGGAGACATGAGTGGGGGCCTGGTGGAGGCTGCCCCTGCACTGCTGGGGGTGGGGGTGGTGGGAGACATGAGTGGGGGCCTGGTGGAGGCTGCCCCTGCACTGCTGGGGGGTGGGGGTGATAGGGGACATGAGTGGGGGCCTGGTGGAGGCTGCCCCTGTTGGCTGGGGGGGTGGGGGTGATAGGGGACATTAGTGGGGGCCTAGTGGAGGCTGCCCCTGCACTGCTGGGGGGTGGGGGTGGTGGTAGACATGGGTGGGGGCCTGGTGGAGGCTGCCCCTGGTGGCTGGGGGATGGGGGTGCAGGGAGACATGAGTGGGGCCCTGGTGGAGGCTGCCCCTGCACTGCTGGGGGGTGGGGGTGGTGGGAGACATGAGTGGGGGCCTGGTGGAGGCTGCCCCTGGTGGCTGGGCGTGGGGGTGCAGGGAGACATGAGTGGGGGCCTGGTGGAGGCTGCCCCTGCACTGCTGGGGGGTGGGGGTGATGGGAGCCATGAGTGGGGGCCTGGTGGAGGCTGCCCCTGCACTGCTGGGGGGTGGGGGTGATAGGGGACATGAGTCGGGGCCTGGTGGAGGCTGCCCCTGGTGGCTGGGGGGTGGGGGTGCAGGGAGACATGAGTGGGGGCCTGGTGGAGGCTGCCCCTGGTGGCTGGGGGGTGGGGGTGATAGGGGACATGAGTGGGGGCCTGGTGGAGGCTGCCCCTGCACTGCTGGGGGGTGGGGGTGGTGGTAGACATGGGTGGGGGCCTGGTGGAGGATGCCCCTGCACTGCTGGGGGGTGGGGT
This sequence comes from Ambystoma mexicanum, assembly GCF_040938575.1. Lineage (NCBI taxonomy): Eukaryota > Metazoa > Chordata > Amphibia > Caudata > Ambystomatidae > Ambystoma > Ambystoma mexicanum. The sequence continues at coordinate 564,000,905 of NC_090937.1, read as the reverse complement.
GGTGGGAGACATGAGTGGGGGCCTGGTGGAGGCTGCCCCTGCACTTCTGGGGGGTGGGGGTAATAGGGGACATGAGTGGGGGCCTGGTGGAGGCTGCCCCTGCACTGCTGGGGGGTGGGGGTGGTGGGAGACATGAGTGGGGGCCTGGTGGAGGCTGCCCCTGCACTGCTGGGGGTGTAGGTGGTGGTAGACATGAGTGGGGGCCTGGTGGAGGCTGCCCCTGCACTGCTGGGGGGTGGGGGTGATAGGGGACATGAGTGGGGGCCTGATGGAGGCTGCCCCTGGTGGCTGGGGTGTGGGGGTGGTGGGAGACATGAGTGGGGGCCTGGTGGAGGCTGCCCCTGCACTGCTGGGGGTGGGGGTGATAGGGGACATGAGTGGGGGCCTGGTGGAGGCTGCCCCTGGTGGCTGGGGGGTGGGGGTGATATGGGACATGAGTGGGGGCCTGGTGGAGGCTGCCCCTGCACTGCTGGGGGGTGGGGGTGGTGGTAGACATGGGTGGGGGCCAAGTGGAGGCTGCCCCTGGTGGCTGGGGGGTGCAGGGAGACATGAGTGGGGGCCTGGTGGAGGCTGCTCCTGGTGGCTGGGGAGTGGGGGTGATGGGAGACATGGGTGGGGGCCTGGTGGAGGCTGCCCCTGGTGGCTGGGGGGTGGGGGTGCAGGGAGAAATGAGTTGGACATGAGTGGGGGCCTGGTGGAGGCTGCCCCTGGTGGCTGGGGGGTGGGGGTGATGGGAGACATGAGTGGGGCTGGGGGGTGGGGGTGATGGGAGACATGAGTGGGGGCCTGGTGGAGGCTGCCCCTGGTGACTGGGGGGTGGGGGTGATGGGAGACATGGGTGGGGGCCTGGTGGAGGCTGCCTCTGGTTGCTGGGGGTGCAGGGGGACATGCGTTGGTGGGCAGTAGTGCAAGGTGACATGTGGGCTGGCTGGGGGCATGGCCATGGTGGATGGGGTGCCTGCAGGACATGTGCAGGGTAGGCCCCTGTGGTGTGGGCCACCTGCAGGGGCCGTGGAGGGTGTAGAGGGAACACCTGGGAGGACCCACACGTGCAATTCACGTGTGTTACTTCCCACGCACCCCTGATGCACACGTACACAGGACAATCGCGTGTGGAACTACCCGCAAACCACTGAAATACACATTCCCCGCTTGGCGTTTGCTGTTTGCCAGCCCTGTGAACTGGTCCAGGGTTAGCGCAGCCCTTTGCGATTATTTTGGGATTTTGAAGGCTTTTCCTTGCGCGAGGGCGTTCTTGGGGGCGTAACTGGCGCTGCTGCACGGTCGCTGCGCCACGCTGCGCCACGGCTGGTTTTGGATGCGAAAATCCATGAATACGCTGTGCGTGGAAACTGATTTTAGCGCACGCGCTGGCGCAGACATTCGCACAGGCACGCTGTGCACCAGCCGCGTGCGCTACTTTTGTACGAATTTCTATGAATTACCCTGATAGTCTTTGGCTATGGTAAAAGGTAAATGAGAAATGCAGAGTAACAGAGTTCATTTGAACTTACTGTTGTGTGAAACAGTGAGTGGATGCAATTGTCCCGGCTATTTTTGCTTCTGCAATGTTTTTTCATGGAAAACAAAATGGCCACCTATTAACGTGAACACACAGTGACATCACTACAGTATTTTCGCGAACACGTCTTCACGTTACCCCTAAATGTCAGCCATCTTGCCTTGGGCTTAATAACAACGTTTGGGGAAGGCGAGGAAAGAGATGGTGTATAGCACAATATGTGATTTTTTATAGCACTAGATCAAAACAACCCATGTTTATTATCGAATCTAACATGATTTTCAAGAAGTATGTAAACAATTGTATGGCAATCATCAAGGTTCTTGGAACTATTTTTACTCCCCTTGTCCACTTGTCGCCATCTCTGTTCTCGCCTTCCCCAAACCCTGAAATTGGTATCTATTGACAATTTCTGTTTCTTCTCCTTATTACATGAATATTAGCAATACTTGTACATGCTCAATGTCTATTGTTCAGCCTTCACAAATACAAACTGTCGAAACACATGTTGGCTGAAGGACTGAAGTGTTTGACTGTATAGAGAAAAAATACAAAAGAATTACAAATCTCCATGTTGCTGATTATACATATGATTATTTAACTCATGAGTATTTTGGCTGGCGCAACAATCCAGAACCACCCTGTTTTTCCATATTTACCTCTTAAGGTTAGGAGTAGAGCCTCTAGGCTCTGGTTGTGCAGCAAGCCCCATTACAAGTCAGGACACGAGGCTCACTGCTAGTCAGACCTACCCACACAACTTGAACATACCCTCAAGTTCTGGGGCAGCCGTGAGGCAGTGCAAGGGTAACTGGACTTGCAGGAGCCTGGGCCCGAGTACAGTGGGTGGCCAGGTGACCAGTGCACAGAGCTGTCAGGGACATCAGCAAGGGAGAGAAAGAGCGGAAGTTGAAGCGAAAAGGAAGGTCTTGAGTTGCTTCTGGAACAGGATGTGCTTCTGCTCAGGTTTGAGAGAGGCAAGGAGGCCGTTCCAGAGGAAGGCTCCAGACAAGTAAAGAGATCTACCCTCCACTTGGAGAAGCAACTGACCCTCAGAGAGTTGGAGGTGGATGAGCGGAGAGCTTGAGAAGGAATATGTTTAAGAATAGAAAATTGGAGGTAGTGTGGTTTCAGGCCTCAGAAAGCCTTGTGAATGACACAAAGGGTCAGAGCTGGTGAGATACGATCCCTGGGCTTGAGGGCAAGGGCAAGTCTGACTGTCCTGTTTTTGGATGAGTTGTAAAGGTCGAAAAGTAGAGACAGGCAGATTTTGAAAAAGGCTGTTGTAGTATTTCAACTTAGAGAGGACAAGGGCAATGGAGACTCTGAGCTTCTGGGGGAAAGTGAGAAAAGGCAGAATACTTCTGAGGAAGGTTCAGCTGATAGTGTCACTTCTTAGAGACGTCAGAGATGTGAGGAGAGAAAGAGAGGGTGGAGTCGAAGATGACACTAAGGTGCTTAGCCTCACAGGAAGGAGCAGGAAGAGGGCCCATAGGACCGAAGCTGTGTCGGGACTTTATGATGATTGTGGGTATGGGGTTTTTACTTCGATAATGCAGAGCGAAAGATGGCTAAAGGACATGTTTTTTTTTTGTTCTCCCTAGTTAAACTTCGTGGAAAGTCGGCTGCATATTTTAACTCACAGAAGCAGAGACAACTGTAAGGGGAATATGCAATGGATCTGGTGATGGAGAGGGAACAAGAGTGACCTATTATATGTATGTGTTTTCAAATATGGTGGAGTGTGTGTGTCAGTTTCTGTGACTGGGTTGATTTGTTTCAGTGTATGTGTGACAGTGTTAAGTATAGGTGAAAGGTTATACCTGTGTTCATGTGACTTTGTATCTATATATCTGAATTTGTTGTTGATTTGCATGTGTGTCTTCTGTTGGTCAAATCAGAGAACGTTTCTGGACAAGACAATGAAAAATTATCACAGACTTAGGGATTCATTCAGAGTTGGGTGATAACAGTAAAATCGTCAGGTTTTGGCAAATATCATTGATTTTACTATCCAAGGGTTTGATCAAATACCATTGGTGGTATTCCATGGGCATACCGCCGGTAGTATTTAAGGCAGACTTTTTGCACACTTTTAGGGTGATATTTTGCACATGATCCACCCGTTTTCAGCTCCACCTTCAAAAAATCCAAACGAGACCCAAATGTTTAAAATCTTTCTTTTACTGTGCAGAACAGAAGCACGGATGCTTCCCTTTAATAGAATGAACACCGTTTTTACAAATTGCCATGTTGAGGGAGTGAAAAGGTGATCATCTCGGATTGCCTTCTCTCACCACCTTACCCTTATAATGCATAAAAGATGTTCATAAAGAAAATCAACAGTAGCAATATGAGCCACTACTATACATAATCCATTTCTCCCTTCGCATTGATGCTGAAAATAGCTGAAACAAATTTTAGGAAAAACCTTTTTACCTTAGTGCCATCGGATGTGTTGTGTCTGAAATAACACTGGAGGTATTCCAGAAATACCACCTCTGCTGGTGGTAAAAATTTAGTAGGGTGAATTTCCAGAAATGCCAGGTAACTTTCTTCAGCAGTATTAAACAATGTGCACAACTCTGAATTACCCCCTTAGTTTGTAATATTCTCTATTTGTTATTGCCTCCTTGCCCACCTTGCCAGTCCTCCTTGCCTATACAGCCATCCATGGCTTTCAGAAGATAGGTTTGCATTTTACTTAGTTAATCAAATAATACATAACAAATACATTATCTTCAATATTTTCTGGAAAAACCACAGTGTTAAAAAAAAATGTATGTTTTGGTGGAAACATTACCGTTCAGTCTCAAACCTGACAATATTGTTTTAATGCCTTCCTAAATAAATGTCTGGTTTGGCAGACCCAAACAAACCCGCACAGAAGCACAGAAGCAAAGTAGAAGATGACAAAGAAGACAGAATATTTCTTACTTACGAATTACATTTTTTTTATGCCAGCATGGTTCATTCAAATATTTTGCTGCAAATAAAAGCCACCCTTCAATAGGTCTCTTTGAATGGTGGGATTTTGCTTTGGGTGACAGATGAAACTATAGAAGGGTACCACGCATCAAAGGTGAACTGTTTTTTCATAGTGACTTTTTGTCGCATTGAAGTGAAAGACCTTTTTTAAAATGCATAGTCAGCAGAGGTGCTTGAATAGGTTAAAGGAAACATTTAAATGGAGCCTCCTACTGTGACCTCTACCACTGTGCAGCGTGGTGTGGGTAAACAACAGCGAAATAGAAAGGAGAGACGCCTCCTCGCTCATACTTTCAAGGATGGTAACCTTTGAAGGCTGAACAAAACACCATGCATGAGACTTTGAATAGTTAGGCTGGTGTATTTAGAATTATCACAATTTCACAGTGCCAAATGGCAGGGAATCCAAAAGAGTTTAGTTTTGAAGAAAGCCAAAAAAGCTCATGAATTTAGAACTAAATATGCTCGAGTGTGCTGCTACTGTTACCGTAAACTCCAATTGTGACAGATTGCTTGCTAACTGCGAGGTTGGAAAAACACTAGCTTTTTTAGTAAATGTTATAATTAAAATAATGCCTGTATCTCTGTTTGTGAAAGTGAGGCTGGCTAATTAGATTGCCTTTTGATGAATGTTCCTTGCCAACATTATCATACAAACATCCGCCTTTGCAGAGAAAGTCTACAGACACCCTCAGCACCAGCACTGCATTGGCTCAGGACATGTTCAAATGTTACATATGTATTGCTGACAGCTGCTGGAACACAAAGTGACAGCAGGCCAGGTGCGTTTTTAATCACCAGCACTTCTGATACAAAACCTCATAATTGTGTGTAGGTAGCCTGGTGGCACTTTAATCTTTAAATATAAGTCATGCCTGGTTGTGGCAACGTAGCTATTTATGCCAAACTATTGTACAGCTACAGAAAAGTGATATCATACAAGTTTCAGCTCTGTGAGCAGGGCTCAGCTGTGACAGGGCAGTGAGTATTAGCTGGCTGGCCTGAATGTCTCTGCAACCCTTTCAGTCAATGGCCAGGAGCTACCTTTTTGTATCCCCAAGTGGAAGGCTAACATCTTTCTCCTGGGCATAGGAACACTTCTGAGGAAATCCCCTGGGAACAGTACTTTAAAGGCAGCAGTGACATGACACATTTACAATCACAACAGGGTGCTAACCATTCGAGTCCAATTGAGGTCAGCATACAAGGGAAAGAGTTAGAGTTAGCGACGCAACAGAAGAGAGGTAGGCTGAGATATGAGGTACACCATCACTATATCTGCTAGGGGTCTCTACAACTTCCTGCCCCTGCCCCATTTTCTACAGGATAAGGTATTCTAGGTATAATATCAGAAGACAAAGGGCACTTGTTGTAACAGCCTGGATTCTATGCCTTGCAGAAGGCCTGCTTTGAACGAATCCCTGTGAGATTTTTCCTTTATAGGTAGAGGAAGCCACCTCTTTTTGTGATTAATCTTTAGACTCTCAAGACAAGAAGAGTGATTTAAAAAACATCTATTGTGAATAATGCCAATCGAAGAGTCCTCTGCTAGGGAGGTGAAGAAGGAAGACATCCAAGTCAAAGGCAAGCTTGGCTCCCTAACCATGCCCAGGGAACAGTGCAAGAGTACTTTAGTGGACGAAGGCCTCTCTGCTGGCTTTGGCACTGGAACCAGGACCCATTTCACTGCAGGTGAAGAACCCCTGTTGGTGACAACCATCTTCCTGGAGTAGAAGCACAGAATGGCATGACTCTCCTTGTACTGGAAACCCTGGTTTAGGCATCCCAGCAACTTCAAAGTCTAGAAGCAGCTAGAATGCTTTTTCGTCGCCTTGAGACATCTTCAATCTTGATCAACCATGCTTGATGCCCATCGAACCACCACAGGTCCTGTGGTGCTGCTTTTAGTACTTCACACAACTTTATAATGCTTGCTGCACTTCAAAGCCTCCAGAAACTGTCTTGAAACCTTAAAGCGGAACACCTCATATAAAACCGATCAAATGCTCAACATCATGGGAACAAGTGATTTTAGCACTAACTCGACTGCTGGAAGCCATCAACTCTGTCGTGAAAGCTGAATAGACTCAGCAGAGCTATCATCTTGCTGCCTCCTTGACCACCGCTATTGATTCATTCAGAAGCTATTGTCTCGTCACCTAGAACGCTGACTCATCGCAGCACAAGCTCGCATCTTTGAACTGACCTGACACTGACTGCCAGTGGGATTGCATTGACTCATACATCTCAAAATTGTCTTGCGTGCAGTAAAAGAAGTGACAAAGCTGGCTCAGCACCGTTCAGCACCAAAGTCAATACTTAAAGGTTCTATGAAGATGCCATGTCCCCTAGTCCACTTTTAAATACCCTAGTGACTAACCCCACTCCTCTACTTTCTATAAGAACATATCCCTAAACATTGCCAATTGCTGAAACACTTGCCTGGATGCCTTGCTTATTACCCAGAGTGCCCTTTTTCATCAAGTTCTGGTGGGCTTTTTTAACTAATTTTTGTTGCACTTATTGTTTCATTAAACATACTTATCTTCATAGAACCTTAATTAAATATTCTTTTATTTTGGAACCAATGTATTAAAGATATTATGGTTGCTACTGTCATCATTTCACACCCCTCCTGAAGAAATAGCCTGCCCTCTGCCTGCACTACCAAAAGAGGTGAAAGAGGTATACCTTTCAGTCTGTGCCTATTTGACCATTATGATTGGGGTGACTACTGGTTTAGCAGTACTATGGGGCAGTTTAGCCACTACTGATCCCTGCACGCAGAGCAGTAGTCAATGCTTCAAACCAATACTATGCAACAAGACGTCGAGAACTGCGTATCCTGGCATATATTTTAATATGTTATGTGAATGAATAACTAACGTTATATGTAATTCATATTAACTTATGGAAGTTTGACATTTGTTTCTTTTCAAATAAAACACTCTTGGCAGCCAAAGGGAGTCAACTGAGCAATGCTCTCATCAGTAGGAGATTTAGCCTTTTGGCTTTGTAAAGCTGAAGAGTCATTAGAAGTTAGGCTTACATGGTAACAAGCAGTCTTTCAAAAACTGCCACTGTTACAAACTGCCTGATTTTGCGTGAGTATGTATTTACCTCATGTGGTATGCCAGACAATTTCATTAAGCAAATATCTCTTGAGGTCAAATGCAGTGTCAAAATACCCTTTATGTGCACCTTCAACCAAAAGGTGGATGTTAAAATATTCACCACATCCAGCACGGTAAATGATTTGTGTCTTGTGGGGGATTTCCAAGAAAGCCACAATAAAGTAAATGAGAAAATGATGCTGCCTCTTCTGTGCATGTATCTTTGTGGGACAAAAAGGGTTCAAACTGCTGCGTGTGGGATGTCTTAACCCACTCATCCAAGCCCTGCAACATCACTAGGCATTGCTGGCAGCAGAAACAGCTGGCAGCAGAAACATCAGAATGGCCATTGGAAAGCATGCTGCTCGCTCAAAATCATCCAAAAATGTGCAGTAAAAATCTGAAAGATAAGCTGCCATCCACTTTTGCCTATCTTAGTGAGCACAGGAGATCACTGGCCAAAACCACCTTTGAGCTATCCACCAAGTAGCCTGAAACCACTTGGAAATAGCAATGCTGATTGTCAAAAGAAACACAGAGCTGTTGGGAGCTTGATTGTCAAAAATTGCTAAAATCATGGCTCACAAAATCACCTAAAAGATCCAACCTCTTTGTTGGGTGTTCCACATTACTCTGCTGCAAGAATCCACATCAATGCAATGTCAGCAAGAATCATATGCTATCAAGCAAAATCCTAATTTAAAGATACTGATGAAAAGACAGCTGTCAAAAGTGGGTGCAATAACGGTACACACCATTACCAGACGCCATTGTTTTAAACCATTTCTTTGTAAAAGTTGAACAGGGAACCCCAAACTATGCCAAAGAAAGACTTGCTGAGGGGTGGAGACAATGTAAAACTATATTCTGAAATCACTTTAAGGAAGGAATTGTTTAATGTATGTATTAAAAATATGGGTTATATTGTAAGAAGAGACAATTTGTAGACATTGGTTGCAGAGTTAAAAAGTGTTCCCACGCTGGGATCAAACAGATTCCACACCTTTTCCCTGGACAAAAGAAGATTCCTTCTGTCCATGGCCACAAGATTGACAAACTGGTGTGAACAGGAACTAGCCAAGGCACCCTGGCATGTTGCTCTCAGTCAAGACAATGGATTCTTTGGGATGAAAAGAATATGCTGATTTGGGTGTGACTTGTCAACAACTGCTCTGGGAGAAACAGGACATGTGACCTCTGAGTCAAGCCAGCTCTAGGGGCAGACCAGACTGAGATGTGAATTGAATTGACAGCAAATATGTGTTTTATAAAATTGCGTATAACAAATTTTACCAAGCTGACAAAAATATGAAACTTTGGGATTCTTAAAATGACAAATTCACCCACAATTTAAGACTAAGCTAGACGCCGTGTGATGTTCTGAGACCAAACCCCGGAATTATTAATATCACAGCTACAGTGTTGTTGCTATGAACCTAAGAACTTACAGTAATATGCCCAGAGAGGAGCTGCATGCATGTATCAAATTTGGTGCAGAACCAATATTGGGAAACTTACCAAAAGCGCAAACAAGTTGTCATTTCAGAACTAAAGCTCGTAGGAACATGGGACTTCAACAGAGACGTGCCTTAATCAATCTGTGATGTGTATATGTATTATGAACAAGTTGTGCACCTTGGAAATATGTTTGTTATTAAAAATTGATTTTCTATGTAAAAGCAGAGGGGAGGAATGTCAGCTAAGCCAGAAACACAGCATCATGATGACACCTCATGACACGCTGATCCTTTCTCCAGTCAGAACCCAGAAAATTCTCTGACCTATCAAATCCTTAGAGGGTTGGGCATGTAGAATCAGCCTTCCCACCCACTTTGGAAACACATACATAGAGACTTCTCAGGACAGATGAAGGACACTCTTTTTTCCACTACTCACCGATTCCTGCGAAGCACTCTGCTGGACCAGATCCAGACAATGGGCCTCATTACATGGTAAGCGGTAACCATGGTGCTATTAGCGCCATGGTTGCTGCTGGTATTTTACTGTGTCCGCCTTGGTGGATGGCGGAATTACCGCCCTACTCCAAGGTGAGTGGGGGCGGTAATTCCCCATTCACCAAGGCACTTCCCCATTCCCATTTTTGCCCCCATAGGGGTCAATGGGAATGGGGAAGGATATAATTACGGTACCGCAAATTGCGGTACTGTAATTAGTACCAAGGTCCATTTGCGGGCCCTTTCCTTAACGGCTAGTAAAACCAGCCGTTGAGGTCAGGTCCCGCAAAGGGACCTCGTATTAAGGCGGTAAGAGTTTACCAGTACCGTTGCCCTTACCGGTACCGGTAAACCCTTACCGCCTAACGTGTAATCCAGATAGAGACCCCAGATCTAGATCCAGAGACCAGAACTTAGAATCCAGACTCTAGAACCAAGCTCTAGAACCCTGAAGCAAAGGCCTAATTCACAAGCTGAATCCTTCTCAGCAGGCCTTCAGAATCTTTTGCAACCTGATTCTAACCCCTAAACTTCCACCGGGCCTAACCAAAGCATTCAACAGCCGGGCTGTGCTGTTTGTGCTAGAACCCAGATCTGGACCCAGAAAGCAGTGCTGTAATCCAAGACCCATCAGATCCAGTTCAAGAGACCCATACCGCCGAGCAGTGCTGAGAGCAGAACCCAGAAGGCCTGAGACCTGTCCGGTGGCGAGAGTGAAGCCAACCCATGACCAGATCTTTAATGAGGCGCATTTCATTCCAAAACCTAGGAGTGAGTATCTAGTCTAGAACTGTCCATAACCAATCTCTTAGTTTAAAGTAATCCTCTTCTATCCATTTCAACTTGTTCAGAACTGCATTATAGAATCTGGTGTCCATCCTGTTGATTCCAAATCTGTACGTGCAATCTATCAATTGAAATCTTGACTTGCTTTCTGCAAAATCTACCTTCACTAAAACATCCGTATCTTTTGAACCGTACGTCCTAGAAGCGAAATTTAACTGTCATTTGAAAGATAAATCCTAAGCTGTCCAACAAACTCAAAACGACATTCATCAATTTGGCTCAATTTCATTTTCTGACAAAATAGCTGCTCCTTGTTCTCAATTGTTAAAATTTGTTTTCAATTTGATAATCATTCATGAATCATTGCTAGTGTTGACCTCAACCAATCTCAAGTCACTATCACTCATCCTGAATCTCTTTTAGTGAATTGAAATCAATTTAGCAGATTTTCCCATCCATTGCAATCACATTCAAAAGCGTTTTGACCTGTGTTTTAAAATTATACCTGTTTTCTCTAAGCTTGCTGGGGGGAACTGGAATTGAACTGACTTCTTGATTGTATTCCTGAAACCTGTGTGCACTCATTTCCATCTCTTCATATTGCACCGGGCGGGGGGAGTGAGTAGTCACAGGGAAAAAAGTGACCATATTATCTTTTGATTGAAATCATATCAAGGTTTATTTCTGCGTTGCATTCTTTCCCATTATTGCATTTCCTTGAATTACATAAAGTATTCTCTTCTACAGTATCCTTCATATCCATACTCCATAAGTGATTAAAGAGATTGTTACTTTTGTAATATTATCCATTGTTGATTACGTCCATATTCATAAGTGTGCTATTAAAATATTATTTTGTTCATATTGTTTAATTCTTCAAATAAACCTTTTAATTTGCAACACAACCCTACTTCTTGGCTCAGTGAGGTCAGGGGAATTCAAAGAGAGGGGCGTTATATAAGGGTTAATCATCCAGATTCAAAGAACTTTTGACATAAAGATATATAAATAAGGGCTTCCATTGGGCATCCCCTACTAAACATTGACTTAGTTGGAGCGCTGAATTGAAGTCACTTACAGATTGGGGGCTCGGTAGCCGGGGATTCTGGATTAGACCTACCACTTGTGCAGCTTAATACAGTGTACTAACTGACAGGATACATAAATCCGGTTGGGCTACTACGCTGTGTTACACTGTAAAAGCACCCCTCAAAAGGGAACGCTCTAAGGAAACGGTCTTTTTTGCAAAATAAAATAACAAACTTCTGTAAGTCAGGAAGGAAATCAGTTTCCAGAATGGCGACATTGGTAGATATCAAGATAGCTAGAGAGCACCTCTTACATAAGCTATTTGTGAGAGGTAAGTGGACTGAGCAGGACCAGAATGTGGGGTGGCAGGCAATCACACAACAGGTCACTGCAACTGGGTTTGATATCTGGAAAGATCAGGGTCCCTTACACGTGGCCCTGAGTGAACTATATATGGCCCGAAGGCCAAGGATGAGCACGACAAGATTCTCAGGATAGCAGCATATTTATATTTATGTATGGGAGCCATACAGGACAAATGTGCTGAAGGCCAAGATCTGGCAAATAGGCAACTGATGGCATTAGAGAAGGCCCAGTCTGACCTGGACTCCTCTGAGCAGAGGCTGCAGAGGAGCCAGGAGTCAGAAAACGAAAGTAGGCAGTATATCATTAAAATCAAAGAGGACATGGGTATCCTGCAACAGGAAAGGGCAGACCAGGATACCAGAATTCTGGCCTTGCAGAAGGAGTATCAAGAAGGTTTGGACTCCCTACTGCAGAGCTAGAAAAAGCTGGAGCAACAGCTGGATTTCAATAGGGCATGCGCAGAGCAGGTAGTCACCCTGAAAAGCCACCTAGATAGAGAGAAGGCAGAGAGCAACAAATTATTTCTGAAATACCTGGACAGAATTTGAGGAAGAGCACCAGAAAGCTGGCACCCTTCAAAGGCAGAGGGACGACCTGGCGGCACAGAGGCAGGCTCTTACTCAGGAAAGGAATACCTTAGGCCAGGTAGTCTGTAACTTAAAAGGGAAGCTTGAAGAAAATCACCTGGCCCTCCAGGGACTGGGTGATCTCCAAAAAGAGCATCACAACTTGTTAGAGCACACCAGGAGGGTGGAAGATGCTCTGGCAAGAAAGGAGCAGGCCAGTAGGGATGAGACTCAGGAGGTAACCCTCCTGCAGCAAAGACTGGCCCAGTACTCCAGGACCAACCAGGAAGCACAGAGGGAAAATGAGGCTCTCTGTCAGCACAATGATAGGCTCCAGCAACAGGTAGCCATGCAGGTGAGACTGATAGAGTCTAGTAAGGCCTTGATTGAGGAACTGAAAGCACAGGCTCTTGCATGGCAACAGGAAGCAGGGGTTGATGGAGATGAGGTCCGCTGGGAAAGGGAAACACCTGAGCATAACCTCAGGAGCCCTAGTACCAGAGGCATTCACCTCTCCCAGTCCATGGACTCTGCCAACCCCATGCCCCCGGGCGCACATGAGCCAAGGGCCACGGGGATGGCAGATTACTATCCTGCCAGAAGTATGGGGCTCATAGGCCACTACCTCCCAGGAATGGATGGGCGGGCATCTGGGTATGGGCACCCAAGTACAGTGAAGTTTAGTGGGGAACCCCGGGAGAGTAGGCCCACTAAGGCATCCTGAAAACCTCTGCCCAGTTAGGTCAGAGGGGGGGTACCCATCAAATCCGGGTAGCAAGGAGGAATCTGAAGACTCCTCTCAGCATCCCAGGACACAAGAGGCTAGGTCCCCCCATTCTGCTAGCCATTCTCAGGCTTGCAGAATCCGGGAAAACCTGGAAAATCATACGGGCACCTCTGGGAGCAGCGCTTCTGAGTCAGAGGATGAATGGACAAGGGTTACCCGAACCAAGAAGGCCAATAAGGCAAAAAAAGGGCCTTGCTTAAGGACCCCTTAAAACAGATTAAGGCAATAAGGAGTGTCATCACGCCTTATCACAAGAACGCCAAGTATTCTGTGTTGGAACACTTAGAGCTCTTTGAGCAAATGATGGAGACTTTCCATTTGAAAGACAGCTGTAGCTGCATGCAGTACGTAAAATGGGCACTCTCCCTAGAATACTCCAGTTTCTTTGCAGGGCTGGAGGATCAAAATCATTCAAGATGGTCCACATATAGGGCAGCCATCTTAAAACACTTTTCTGTTTATAAAAATCCCCAAGAGGCTCGCAAGGCAGCCTACAATTTACAATGTGGGGAGGATCAGGCCCCACAAGAATTTGTGCAGGAGTTGAAGCATGCTTTTGCACAGACTACCAAAAGGGTGCGCACGGATAGCAAAGAATTTGTTAACACGTTTTTCCATGCGCTACCCAAATACATCATGACCCAGCTAGTGAGAGATTTTCATGAGAAAAGGTCACTAGACTGGGTCATTGAACAGACCACCCGAATCTATGAGGTGCAGAAGCACATAGAAAATAAAACGAATGCTCCAAAAAGCCCCAAACCGACCGGCACCCCTGTCGCTGCTAAGGTGGTAGAGGTAAAGGTTGCCCCATTTTAGATTTGGAGATGGGGGGACCTAAAAACCTGCCTGCACAGAATAATTCTAAGCCCAGAAGGCCCAGGGGCCAGTCACAGATAGGGAGCCAAGGAGGTAGTCCCACAAATGGGGTCTCTCACTCCCCTGACTATGTAAATCCCCGCTACAAGGGAAACCGACCCATCCTGGGTTATGTGTGGACCCCTCCAGCCCAAGGGGGGATCCAACCAAGCACCTAACCCAGGGAACTTCCCTCCTAACTTCCCACAGGAGGGCAGAAATTCCCCAAATCCTGGGCAGAACTTTTTCCTCAGGTATCCACCCAACTTCCAACCCCAAAATCATCCATCCTTCTTTTCCCACTTCCTTGAGCCCAGACCACCTAATGCGGGAGAGGGGAGGCCAAGGGTGGAGGGGTACCCAAATATTCCCAACCCGGGGTACTACCAGAGAAGGGATAGCTACCCTTCCCGGGATCAGCCCAGGGGAGAAAACAGAACCCCATATCAGCCTGAGCGGGTTTCACAGTTAGAGAGCCAGGTCCAAAATATGGCACAGGATCTGGGTCGCATGCTGAGGGCTCAGGAAGCCTCAGATGGGCTTGTCGGTGCAGAATGCCCTAAACTCTGGACCTGGTGCTCCAGAACAATGACGGGGGCAGCACCCCGACAACTCACTCTTCCCAGGGAGGAGGCACAAGGAGAAGGGGGGTGTAAAGCCTTGGAGGAAGCTTCCTTCCCCACTTGTAAACAGCCCCTGGACACCCAGGAACCAGAAACAAAATCTCCTACCCCTGAAAGTCTGCCACCCAAGGAGCAGAGAGGAGGTAGGAGAAACAAAGGACCCAAACAGACCCATTTTGTGGAGGAGATACAGATCTTCCAATTTGAGGGAGAGGGGTCCACAGAGGATCCTGGGAAAAGGATCTTCTCCTTCAGAGATGGGGGAACTCCTCCCAAAGAAAAATGGGTCCCAAGGGATTCAAATCCAGACTGGGTAGATGTGGGGACTGAGCTAGCGCCGCCCACCAACCCATCCCAGAACCAACAACATCGAAATCCCCTGGTTCAAACCCATCCTGTTGACTGCCTCCAAAAAGGGGGGGGCGGCCCAGAAAACAGGGGAACCCAAAACTTCTCCTATCTCCAGTTGCCAACCTTTTCTTTCAGATTGCCAAGACTCTCCACAGAATTCTGCCCAAATCACTTCTCTCTCCATGTCCAAAACCACCAGAAAATGAGCCCACCAGTTGTCCAAAAATGTGCATGCATTATCTGTGCCCCCTGCTGAGAAGGAGGCAAGATACTATGCCCCGGTACAAGTACAGGGGCATGGAACAATTTTGGCACTGGTGGACACTGGATCCCAAGCTACCGTTCTGTCCAGAAAGGCCTTTGATGAACTAAATTTAGGAAGGGGGAGAAATACCAAATTCCTCTCACCTCCCTTCCTGGACAACTTCAGAACTTTGACAGGAAGGAGATTCCCATTGAGGGGACTGCGGATTTGGACATTAAAATTGGGCGACACAAGGTGAAACACCAGGTCATAGTAGTGACCCCAGAGGGCACCCCTTGTTTACTAGGGAATGACCTCCTGAGAAGGTTGTCACCCCTAATAGATTGCGTAAACAAGGTCCTCTGGACCCAGACTAGCTGACCCATAGAATTGAAACAGTGTCAACCATGTTAGTCTAAATGGCACATGCCACATGGTTGAACAAAAATCTGACCAAGTAGAATTTCAATTCCAGAACAAACAAATTCCAGACGTGACAATAATAGCAGTAGGACCACAAACTGGTGATGGGGGTCCTCTCTATTTCTGAAAATCAACCTTCCTTCCAGTTTAACGTGGTATTCCACACTGGAAGGAAACACTCTGAAATTCTTTACCAATTCACAATCAGACATTCCCACTTCTATAGTCCAGAAAGATGTGAAATCAGCTCAGAGCCTGGCTGATGTTCAGCAAATTAGAGAGCAGTTGTTCATCCCTGTTCAGTTAAATGAAGGGAAGGACTCTGTTCTCGCCTGAGTGTGTGTGAACAACGGTAAGAGCTTCATCAGCGAAGCCATGTTCCGCCAACTCCCAAAAGATCCAGCCATTCCCACATTCAAACTGATAGACAAATGGGAAATGGATCTGGAAGCACTCAATTCCAAACATCTCCTGCCAAGCAGGTGTATGCTCAAAATCTCCATAGGCAACAAGAGCATAGTTCATAATTGTTGGGTCGTGCAAGACGTCACTGCCGCCTTTTACTTAGGCGGTGACATTCTCAATCGCTTTGCCATTAGTTTGGACCTAATAAACTTCAAAGCTTGGTCCCGATTAGCAGATAATCCCATGGGCTTTGATGATCCAGAGAAAGCATTTAGGTCAGCTCAACTGCTGCCTTATGCAGTTGAAATTCAGATTGGAGAGGAAGTCACCATCCCATAAAGGACCCGACAATTCTCCCTGGAAGTGAAAGTTAAAAGAGGACAGAAATTGAAAAACCTGGATGCTTATATTCATCTAAATGCTTCTCTCCAACAGCAAGGGCTGGGGATAAACCCAACACCATTAGTCAATATAGAACATGACACCATCCCAATAGAGGTGGATAACAGCGACTTAAAGAGTATCACTCTAGCCGCAGGCACCATTATTGGAATGGCGGTTGATGACCGACATTTCTCCATAGATTTAGGGAATGAACTGTTAGGACCAATCCCCAAGGACTGTTTTGACAGTGACAGTAATGACAATACAACACCAGACTGGATCTTTACCTGGCATGGGGGGAACTTCCTAGTGTACACTTCCTGCCCTTATGGCAAGGAAGATGTGACTTGTGACTTCAGGAGGGATGAGGTGATTTTCCAGGTCCATGAGGGTTGCCTTTCCCACCTGAAGCCACCAGTCCAAACCAGCACTCTGACCAGGGACTTCTCCACCCAGCAGGAGGAGGCCGCTGAGATAGCGAAACCAGAAGTCTTTCCAGGCTTCAGGCAGATGGTTGAAGAGAGACTCAACCTAGCTGATGCCTGTGTGACTCTGGTGCAGAAGCAAAAGCTGAAACAAGTTTTCTTAGATTTTCAAGATCTCTTTGCGGTGGACTCATATGACTGTGGTCGCACCGACATCCACACAACAACAATTCGCACGGACCCTGGCATGACTCCAGTGTTTGTGAAGCAATATTGCTTGCCTCTCGCATCAATGGAGTTCCTTACTGAAATAATTAAGAACCTTGAGTCCAGCGGGATAATCTGTCCAGTCCACAGCACCTTCAATAATCCGGTGCTGGGGATATTTAAGCCAAACGGCCAGTGGAGACTCTCCGCTGACCTTAGGGAGCTCAACAAATGGGTCCATACTTCCCGATGTGCTCTTCCCTACATTGACCAAGGGCTGGCCCAGATCCAGGTGTCACAGGTATACACTGCAATAGACCTGACCAATGGATACTGGACTGTGCCTGTCAGTAGGGGGGACCAATACAAGCTGGCTTTTACCATTGGGGGCCAGCAGTACACATGGACCTTGACTCCCTTCAGATACCTCAACTCCGGCAATGAGTTCTCCATTTTCCTACATAAGGCCATGCCCGACCTGGGTGAGAGGGGTAACCTGGTTTATGTTGGGGAACACATAGCGGAGATCCGTTATGTTCTGACACAGTTGAGGGCCGCCGGAGCAAAACTTTCCTTTCAGAAAGCACAATGGTGTAGAACCCGTGTTAATTTCTTGGGGCATGAGATTACTCCTCAGGGTCTCTGTCCCCAGGAAAAGAAAGTGGAAGCACTCCAGAAACTGAAAGACCCCACAACTCTGCGGGAACTAAGGAGCCTCCTTGGACTGACTAATTACAGCAGAAAGTTCATTGAGGGCTAGGCAGAGATCACCAGACCCCTGATTCATCGCTTGAAGGGGGGGGTCAAGTGGGAATGGGGTCCAGAACAATCAGAGGCAGTAAAACAGCTCAAAAGAAGCCTCTCAGAAGCGCCTTGCCTAGCTTACCATGTCAGAAATAAGGAGTTTTTCTTGGAGACAGGGTTCTCTAATACATGCTTGACTGCAGTATTATACCAAAAGCATGACAATGTCAATAATGTAATCTCCTATGTGAGTAAAACTTCATCCTCTGTGGAGGAAAAATTCAACGATTGTGAGAAGGCACTCCTGGAAACGGTGTGGGCATTGAAGAATTACTGCCTGTTTATCCAGGGGGAACACATCATGGTGGAGACTCCACACCAGCCTTTGCAATATCTCCAAAGTGACAGAATCTGGGCAGGAAATGTGAGTAATGTGTGAATTACTTCCTGGATTCTGTCAAGTCAAGGCTTTCCTGTGGATGTCAGATATGGCCAAAACAAGAAGAGTCCCCTCGCACAAGGTCTAGCTGACTTGCATGATTGTGCCAGAGAAAACTGTCTGGAGGACGAAAGTCTAAAACTCAAGGACAACATGGAGGCATACCTCAATTCCCCACACAAAGTCTTTGAAGAAGACAAGTGTGAGGGAATGCCCACTGTCTATGTGGATGGATGCTCTTACCATGTTGACAACAACTGGGAAAATGAACTTGTGGCCGGCGTAGGGAATGCATGGGTGAATGAGTCCCCAGAACCCTCTGCTGGGTACAAGATTGGTCCCAGAACTAGTCAGGTGGCAGAGTTGATGGCTATGCATCAAGCCATCCTCACTGCTGTCCAACATCAACTCCACAAACTGGTCATAATCACAGATTCCGATTATGTACGGAATGGGTTCGTGGAGCACCTGGTTAATTGGAGAACCAGAGGCATGTTATGTGCTAATAACAAACCCTTGAAACATGGGAAGTTAATTCAAAATATTGATGATCTGGTCACCTCGAATGGGATGACCATTTACTGGAAAAAAATCAAGGGACATTCCAAAGTAGAGGGACCAGACAAAACTGGAAATGACTTAGCTGATCAGCTGGCCAAAACCGGGGCCAGCCAAGGGGATCTAATTGAGGTTGAGTCCCTGTTGTGGGAAATCCAGGTCACTGCTATCACTAGGTCCCAGACAAATGCTCACAATGATCTCTCAACTGCATAATGGAGTAAGGAGACCCCAGATGCTGATTTGATTATGGCTCAAAAAGGGGATCCAATAATTGGTAAGTTTTACCAACACATTGAGGACCCTGAGAACTTTCCCCTGCTCAGGGTGTTGATGAAATGTCCAAAAATGTTCCGAATCCAAGACGGTTTGTTGGTAAGGAAATCCCTAGCTGGCCATGATCAGTGGGTGGTTCCTACCTCATTACGAAGCCTGATGTTAAGTCACGCCCATGATGCTGCCACAGCCGGTCATAAAGGGTTTCATACAACACTTGAGATCTTAAGAGAGGTTGCATACTGGCCACACATGGGGCAGGACCTCGACCAATACTTGAAGGGGTGTCTTGTGTGTGTAAATTTCAGCCAACATCCCTCACACACTGTGCGCCTCTCCAAAAGAGGGGGATGACACTGCCATGGTCAGATTTGCAAGTCGACTTTATTGGGCCCGTGATTCGCTCCTCTAGGGGGAATAAGTACATGTTAACCGTGACATGCCTATTTACTAAATGGGTGGAATGCCTCCCGGCCCCAAACTGCAAGGCAGAAACAGCAGCTGCCCTGATGATCAATCACATCTTTTCGCGTTTTGGACTACCCCAAAGGATTGAGTCCGACAGAGGTAGCCATTTCACCAGCAAAGTAATGACAAAGATGTGGGAGATACTTAGGGTTAAAAGGAAGCTACATATTGCTTACCGGCCAGCCTCTAGTGGGGCAGTGGAACGTTACAACAAAACCATTGTGAGCATCTTAAAAACGTTTGTTGCAGATTCTGGGCCAAGTTGGGATATCCGATTACCTCTTGTCCTAATGGCCATCAGATCTACCCCTTCCTCTGCATCTAAAATGTCACCATTAGAGTTGATGACTGGACGCAGGATGGTGCTTCCTCAGCATCTGCCTTACAGGACCCAAGAGCAGACATTGATCAATGCCTCCACAACTCATGAGTATGTTGAAAATTTAAGAAAAACACCTTCAACATGCTTTTGCCTATGAGCAGCGAAATCTAGAAAGATCAGCCGATAGCATGAAGACCCACTATGACTTAAAAACCACCAGAAAAGAAAGCAATCTAGGAGACCGGGTCTATCTATACAATTTCCAAAGGAACCAGGCCAAACAGCGGAAATTTCTGCCTACCTGGATGGGACCTTTTGAAATTGTAGACAAGATGTCATCAGTCGCCTACAAGATCCGCATCCCCAAAGGCAGTTTGGCAGAGGGGGAAGATAAGTGGGTCCATATTAATCAGCTAAAGTGTTGCCATCCCAGGCAACTCTGCAGCAACTGGAGGAGTCCTCTGGAACTCCAGAGGGGACCACTCCAGATCCATAACATTCCAACCCTAAAATATTCCACATATAGTCTATAAAATACAATAATAAGAAAGCAAATTTCTCCTGATTTACAAAATGTATATGCCCGCCCCACTACATTAATAGTGGAGGGGAATGTCTATGAATATGTTGTTGCCTTTTTGCTTTGTCATCCTAGGAGAGAGAAACCATGGAGACTGACCAAGGAGGACCACCAGGGGACCGGCAGCAAAGATCCGAGGGGCCGGGGTATCGCTCAATACTCCCATCAGGACTGGCGAGGAGAACCGATCGATCCACTCAGATGGATGAAAAGATGCTCAACTTTGCCATTTGTGGAATCCGGAGAGATGATGCGGACATCCCAGTCTTACGAAGTTCCATTGATGAAAGTACAATGCCCATCGCTAGAGGAGGACTTGTGGGATCTCTTAACCCACTCATCCAAGCCCTGCAACATCACTAGGCATTGCTGGCAGCAGAAACATCAGAATGGCCATTGGAAAGCATGCTGCTCGCTCAAAATCATCCAAAAATGCGCAGTAAAAATCTGAAAGATAGGCTGCCATCCACTTGTGGCTATCTTAGTGAGCACAGGAGATCACTGGCCAAAACCACCATTGAGCTATCCACCAAGTAGCCTGCAACCACTTGGAAATAGCAATGCTGATTGCCAAAAGAAACACAGAGCTGTTGGGAATCTGTTTTCTTGATTGTCAAAAATTGCTAAAATCATGGCTCACAAAATCACCTAAAAAGATCCAAACTCTTTGTTGGGTGTTCCACATTACTCTGCTGCAAGAATCCACATCAATACAATGTCAGCAAAAATCATATGCTATCAAGCGAAATCCTATTTTAAAGATACTGATGAAAAGACAGCTGTGAAAAATGGGTGCAATACCGCTACTCACCACTACCAGAAGCCGGCCTTTTAAACCATTTCTTTGTAAAAGTTGAACAGGGAACCCCAAACTATGCCAAATAAAGACTTGCTGAGGGGTGGAGACAATGTAAAACTATATTCTGAAATGACTTGAAGGAAGCAATTGTTTAATGTATGTATTAAAAATATGGGTTATATTGTATGAAGAGACAATTTGTAGACATTGGTTGCAGAGTTAAAAAGTGTTCCCACACTGGGATCAAAGAGATTCCACACCTTTTCCCTGGACAAAAGAAGCTTCCTTCTGTCCTTGGCCAAGAGATTGACAAACTGGTGTGAACAGGAACTAGCCAAGGCACCCTGGCATGTTGCTCTCAGTCAAGACAATAGATTCTTTGGGATGAAAAGAATATGCTGATTTGGGTGTGACTTGTCAACAACTGCTCTGGGAGAAACAGGACATGGGACCTCTGAATCAAGCCAGCTCTAGGGGCGGACCAGACTGAGATGTGAATTGAATTGACAGCAAATATATGTTTTATAAAATTGCGTATAAATGTTTTTACCAAGCTGACAAAAATATGAAACTTTGGGATTCTTAAAATGACAAATTCACCCACTATTTAAGACTAAGCTGGACGCCGTGTGATGTTCTGAGACCAAACCCTGGAATTATTACTATCACAGCTACAGTGTTGTTGCTATGAACCTAAGAACTTACAGTAATATCCCCAGAGAGGAGCTGCATGCATGTATCAAATTTGGTGCAGAACCAATATTGGGAAACTCACCAAAAGCGCAAATAATTTGTCATTTCGGAACTAAAGCTTGTAGGAACATGGGACTTGAACAGAGACGTGCCTTAATCAATCTGTGATGTGTATATATATTTTGCACCTTGGAAATATGTTTGTTATGAAAAATTGATTTTCTATGTAAAAGCAGAGGGGAGGGGTGTCAGCTAAGCCATAAACACAGCATCATGATGACACCTCATGACACGCTGATCCTTTCTCCAGTCAGAACCCAGAAACTTCTCTGACCTATCAAATCCTTAGAGGGTTGGGCATGTAGAATCAGCCTTCCCACCCACTTTGGAAACACATAAATAGAGACTTCTTAGGACAGATGAAGGACACTCTTTTTTCCACCCCTCACCGATTCCTGCAAAGCACTCTGCCGGACCAGATCCAGACAATATCCAGATAGAGACTCCAGATCTAGATCCAAAGACCAGAACTTAGAATCCAGACTCTAGAACCAAGCTCTAGAACCCTGAAGCAAAGGCCTAATTCACAAGCTGAATCCTTCTCAGCAGGCCTTCAGAATCTTTTGCAACCTGATTCTAACCCCTAAACTTCCACGGGGCCTAACCAAAACATTCAACAGCTGGGCCGTGCTGTTTGCTTCTAGCTAAGAACCCTGTGCTAGAACCCAGCTCTGGACCCAGAAAGCAATGCTGTAATCCATGGCCCATCAGATCCAGTTCAAGAGACCCAGACCGCCGTGCAGTGCTGAGAGCAGAACCCAGAAGGCCTGAGACCTGTCCGGTGGCGAGAGTGAAGCCAAACCCTTGACCAGATCTTTGACGAGTCGCATTCCATTCCAAAGCCTAGGAGTGAGTATCTAGTCTAGAACTGTCCATAACCAATCTCTAAGTTTAAAGTAATCCTCTTCCATTCATTTCAACTTGTTCAGAACTGCATTTTAGAATCTGGTGTCCATCCTGTTGATTTCAAATCTGTACGCGCAATCTGTCAATTGAAATCTTGACTTTCTTTCTGCAAAATCTACCCTCACAAAAAAATCTGTATCTTTTGAATCGCATGTCCTAGAAGCAAAATTTAACTGTCATTTTAAAGCTAAGATCCTAAGATGTCCAACAAACTCAGAAACACAGACATTCATGATAGTTTTTCCGTAATCGCGAATTACGCACATTGCCGCGAATTGCAATTTGGCTCAATTTCATTTTCTGTAAAAATAGCTGCTCCTTGTTCTCAATTGCTGAAATTCATTTTCAATTTGATAATCATTCATGAATCATTGCTAGTGTTGACCTGAACCAATCTCAAGTAACTATCACTCATCCTGAATCTCTTTAGTGAATTAAAATAAATTTAGCAGATTTTCCCATCCATTGCAATCACATTCAAAAGTGTTTTGACCTGTGTTTTAAAATCATACGTGTTTTCTCTAAGCTTGCTGGGGGGGAACTGGGATTGAACCTGCATTCTTGATTGTATTCCTGACACCTGTGTGCACTCATTTCCATCTCTTCATATTGCACCGGGGGGGGGGGGGGGGAGTGAGTAGTCACAGGGGAAAAAGTGACCATATTATCTTTTGATTGAAATCATATCAAGGTTTATTTCTGTGTTGCATTCTTTCCCATTATTGCATTTCCTTGAATTACATAAAGTATTCTCTGCTACAGTATCCTTCATATCCATACTCCATAAGTGATTAAAGAGACTGTTACTTTTGTAATATTATCCATTGTTCATTGCCCTCCATATTCATAAGTGTGCTATTCAAATATTATTTTGTTCATAAAACAAACCTACTTCTTGGCTCAGTGAGGTCAGGGGAATTCAAAGAGAGGGGCGTTATATAAGGATTCATCATCCAGATTCAAAGAACTTTTGACATAAAAATATATAAATAAGGGCTTCCATTGGGCATCCCCTACTAAACATTGACTTAGTTGGAGTGCTGAATTGAAGTCACTTACATGTGGTGCCATATGCTTTTTCATACAGCAAGCAAGGATGAAACTGTATGTTCAAATTATTTCCAAAATATGTCATGGCATAGTTCTGAAGTACAGTTTCTGGCATGACTGCTCAGATGAATGCATGTGAAAAGGATAACAGCTGCATGAAGCATTCCTATAGGAAACACTGATCCAACCATTATGAGAGCCATAAACTGTCAAACGGGCTTGAGGCAATATGAGGTTGACAGGGAGATGTAAAGGAAACAGGCATCAGAAAAACAATAACATTCATTGCCTCACACACATAGTAAAGGCAGATGTACATCAGAATATCAGAAATGCAGCTGCACAGCAGATTACCATATTTTAAGTGATACCTTGTAAAATGCTCTGGTAGAGCTTGCTGGGTTAACAAAGCAGTTGCATGAAATGCCACCTCCAGTGTCCAGAGATATTGTTTAGTTGAACATTGGTAAGTTGTATTGCATTCTGCAGGCAGAGCCCAAGAACCCCATTAGCACCTACCAGCACCGCCTAGAAAACTCTGACTGCTCTCAACAAAGCACTTCCATTCCATATCCCCCAAGACTAGAACACCCACATGTAAACATCGTAACCTCAGAAACCTAATCAAAGGGTCACAACATTCCGTGGTGGGCCAATGTTAAATAACTCCTTTCACAAATGGAACCCTGCAGCAACATTTTCCCAAACATATGTATGCATTGGGACACCTGGCCTTCCCCACCTTTTTCCCCCCTATGAACTAATGATGGGCACATCCATAAAATATCACATGTCCCTCCTTCTGCCAATGCCAGACAGTCTGCGTATTAGGGTGGAACGCAAGAGGAAGTGAGCTCTTTGCCCTATTGCCATATATAAACCATAGCTTCCAAGCATGCCTATGCCACTCTTAAAACATGAACATTCTGGTGAAATGACAGATATTTTATTGTAGCACCTGATCATTCTTGGACAGTGTCAGAAATAGTGTGCACAGTTTATTGGTCTGGCATTAAAGGTGTGCTACATCGGAATCTTTGTCGTTCAACAGCTCCTAGTTCTCAGGTAATCACATACTGCCTTGTATTTGGAGGATTTATTTGCTAAACACAATGGGACATCTATAGCAATGCCCCTCCCACTTTCCTTACCACCGACATCACACTACACACCAGCTGGGCAGCAATGTTTGCATCTAGTCCTGACAGTCTCCCAAATGAGAAAGTAGCACCAACCATACACTTGATGACAGTGGCCATCGCCAACTCCTGACCAAAAACATACAGCTAAAGCAACACAAAGGGTGACATCCACACCCTGTCATGGCAATAAATTCCCCATTCACAATCACAAAACATAATGGGCCTGATTCATGGATTATTTGCACCAAATAAAATGGGATTTGTGCGCCATTCTGCCCACAAATCCCCATTAGTTAAACAGGGATTTGCGGGCAGAATGGTGCACAAATCCCGTTTTTTTTTGGTGCAAATAATCCATGAATCAGGGGCAATATATGCACAGGGAGCCCTCAACCTTAGTATACAGGATAAAACATGTTCTGATTGTTCTGTTTATTGGGCCCTCTATTCAACACAAAATACATCCATATGTCGGCAGTCTCTTCCCCCATTTATGGACATTATGGAACTGTATAACTACATTAACTGCACCATTATGATGACATGTGTGATGAATCTGAATACTTTGACCCTTTCCCCAAGAGGAAGCCACCCCCTTTGGGACTGGGGAGGTGAACATGCTACACAACTCACTCCCTAGGGGACAGTGCAAACAGGATCCCACTGGGGGTGACTCCCCTCTTGGATCAAGGAATGTCTAAAGAAAGATAACACCCAACCTCCTCTTTGCCATAAGTCTGACATGTTAATTGGTTACATGGAAAGTGAACAGAGCAATTATGTGAAGGGCCCTTTAATGTGGAAGACTGTTTCTGACCTATATTGGTGTAATCTTCTTGTGGAAATGCAGCACCTTCTTCTTCTGTTCCAGGCAGGAACTTAAAGACAATCACACTAGCGAACATGCAGGCATCTGCTATAGCGCAAGGGTTTCCAGAGTTGTGCAGAGGAAGAGATGAGTATGAAGCATACGGCATGGTGGGTGGAACCCGAGAGACAATAGGGAGAAATCTGCTGCTTCAACAATGGTGGAAGGTGAAGCCTGAGAGGTGCCGCTGAGGCAGGACAATCCACCATCACTGAAGACGAGAAGTACCAGCATTCTGCAGCGCAAATGCCAACACTCCCAGCCGGATGAGACCAATTGGAGTGCCACCACCAAAACGACCAGCTAAGCCATTAGCCAAGAAGAGGTCAACAACGAGCACTCTCCAGGATGAGGTGAATGAAAACGAAGAAGCGAAGGGGCAAGAGAAGCCCAGCACCTATAAGGGGCCATCCATGAGCATGTCCATGAGCATATCCCAGAATTGGTGATCAAAACTGAACAAGCAAAGGGGCAACAGAAGCCTGTAGCCCATGAGTGGCCTACAATTAGCATTCTCCAAGATGGGTAACAAAAAACTGAATAGGAGAAGGGGCCAGAGAAGCCTTTAGCCTGCAATGGGCAATCAAGAGCATACCACAGGATGGGGTGAATGAAACAGAACAAATGAAAGAGCAAGACAAGTCTGTAGCCCACAAGGGGCTGACCTAGAGCACACCCCAGGATGCAGGAACAAAGCCATACAAGCAGAAAGGCCAGAGAAGCCCAAAGTCTACGAGTGACCAATCGAGAAAATAACCCAGCATGGGGTAACCAAAACCGAGCAAGCGAAAGGACCAGAGAAGCCTGTATCTGTGAGAGGCCAGCCATGAGTATATCCCATGATGGGGTGAAATAAACTGAACAACCAAATTGGCCAAATGGTCCAGAGCCACCCAGAGCGCCAAGAAAAGTACCAAACCACTGAAAGGTTAAAAAACAGAGAACCGGATCAAGGAAGCCAGCATTTAAATTAGGTAATCAGGAGTAAAAGCCCAGGAGGGCCCAAGATTGAACATTCTTAGACTTGGAGATACCTATACTCCTGGAGTAAGGAGAAGGGATAAAATCTGAAGGTTGAACAAGCACATTGTTTTTAACACAACAGAAACTTTGAGAGACATTTTTCTTTTGAAAAGATTCTTTGATTTTGTGACACAAGAGGCTCTCCGATCTCTGGGGTGAAGGTCAGAAACCTGCTGCCACTACTTTTTGTGATGAAGTGACACTTAACTAAGCTGTAGTGTAATACACGCCTTTGTTATGTATCTATTTTATAAAGCACAACATACAATTAGGAGCATCTTGGCGCTAAGAAAACTCGAGAACAGCAGAACAAGAGACAACCAAGAAGAAGTAAATCCACAGAAAAGCAAGGTTTTCAGAGAACGACTAAATGACAGATGATCTTGGGTGCACCACATAGCCACCAGAAGAGCATTCCAAAGCTTACTCGCAGCAGCAGTAAAAGCCCACCCACCAATAGTTGCATATCTGAATCTAGGAGCTTGAATAAGGTGTCCATCTTTTAAGCATGAAAGATGGTGGAGAGCATAGGGGCCGATTTTGATATGTAGAACTCTGCATATAACCCTTAAAAGGATAGATGGACTAAGCAGTGATTTAAAATGAAGACACTTTGCTACAGAGAGCCAATGAAGAGCACCCAAGATGGGAGAGATATGGGGGGTCATTCCGAGGTTGGAGGTAAGGGATTACCGGCACCTGTAAGGGCACCGATGGCGGTAATCCCTTACCTCCGTATTCCGAGCTCCCTTTGCGGGTCCCTCTTTCCCTCCTGCTTTTAGCAGGAGTAAATTACGGGATCCGCAAAGTGACCTTGGAGTAAATTACGGCACTGTAATTTACGGTGCCGTAATTACCTCCTTCCCCATTCCTATTGAGCCCTATGGGGGCAGAAATGGGGATGGGGAAGGGCTATGGTGAATGGGGAATTACCGGTCCATCCAACCTTGGAATGGACCAGTAATTACTCCATTCACCATGCCGGTATTCCATGGAGTAAATAGCTCCATGGTTGCCAACCATGGAGCTATTTACTCCATGGTGTAGTCCTAACTCGGAATGAGGGCCATGGTTTATAAAGGGACCACTGGTGGCCAACCGGGTGGCAGAGTCCTGAAGGATTTACAACTACCCAACCAGATAAACTGGCTGGGCTGTTTACGAGGAATTGCGGTAGTCAATGCAAATTAGTATCAAAACCTCAACCACCAGGGCACAGAAGTACTGAGGAAGAAAACAAAGGATTTTCCTAAGGATCTTCAACTGAAAGTGACCAGACTGACAGACTGTACAAATCTGTAAAGCCAGAGAAAGTGATGCACATAGTTTCATGCCCAGGTTTTTTACAGAGGGCGCTGGGGTGGGTAGAAGGACAATAGTTCAAAGCCAAAACATGGTGTCCAAAGAGAAGCCACCAAGGGAGAACCCACAACCATCATCATCATTTTGTCCCCATTTAGCGTGAGCCAGTTGTCACTCATCCAACCTCCCACAGCCTCCAGACACTGGGCCTCATTATGAGTATGGTGGTAGGGGGTTAACGGCACCGGTAAGGATGCCGGTGCCGTTAACCCCCTACTGCCGCATTCCGAGGTCCCTTATTGGGTCCCACTAAGGCCGGCTGGTTTTACCAGCTGCCCTTAGCGGGACCTTTAAGGGATCAGGGAGCTAATAACGGGCCCGCTATTTGCGGGCCCGTTATTAGCTCCTCCCCATTACCATTGAGCCCTATGGGGGCTTGAATGGGAATGGGGAATGGTTTTAAGAATGGGGATTTACCGGGTCCTCCAAGGTTGGAATGACCCGGTAAGTCCCCATTCCGACTACCCGGACACGGGTTTGGAGGTAGCATTGGTGCTATTAGCACCATGGCTGCCTCCAAACTCGTAATGACCCCCCACTCTCTTAACTGACAAGCATTGTCATGATGGAGCAAATGTAATCGTACTAAAATGTTTGTATCATCCGCGTAAGAGTAGCATCAGAGGCCATGAGAGTGGATGAGTGCAACCAGGGGCTCCATATATATATTGAACAGGGTCAGGTACAGGGCTGTACCCCCTGTGGAACACTGCATGTCAGTTGTGCAGATGCTGACCCTAAAGGTAGTAAGAAGAAAAACTGAATACTGTCAGAAAGAAAATTACAGAACCATGACAGGACTGTTCCAGAGATGCCAGCCCCTGAGAGACGATTAAGAAGGGTCAAGTGGTCAATGGTATCAAAGGCAGATGACAGGTCTAGTCAAATTAGTGCCCCCACTCCACCCTGATCAGAAAGACATGCTAAACCATCAACCATGGAGACAAGCACACTTTCTCTGCCTCGACCTGGACGAAACATTGAATGGAACACATCAAAGAGATGAGAGTCTTCATAGAAACTGTAAAGCCCTGGAGAAATTCAGGATTCCAGAAGTTCCATCAAGAATGGAAGCAGACAAGGTTTTTTGAGTAGAGGAATTATCAGAGCATGTCTAAGTGCCACAGGAACGTCTCCGAAGGAGCAGGAAGAATTAATTGCTGAGGCAACATTGGAAGCAATGGACAGCATTATCGCCTTTAAAATATTCCAAAATGGCGACATTGGGTGAAGCAGACTTCATTCTGTTAATAGCTCGAGCAATATCAATAGACGTAAAAGAAGGGAAGCATGATCGCGCAAAGTTGCCAGTCTTTAGCCCAGAATGCACAATGCTTTCCTGCATATCCATCTTTTTTTTTTTAACAAAACAATTAGCCAGCGAGTCACAGAGCGACTGTGAAGTAGTGGAATCTTGAGAAGAAGAATACGAAGACAAAGAGCGCACACTGTTAAAAAGCTCTTTCCGCTGCTTAAGAGTGTTTTCGATACAATTAGCGAAAAAGTTGCACTTAGAGATCTAAGATATCTTTGTGATTAGTAGCTGTGATGCACCGTAACAATACCCTGTCATTAAAGGAGTATGAAGGGTGCCATTTACGTTCCGCTTGTCTGTGCTTAAGGTCCAGCAATTTCGAATTCTCATTAAACCATTGCCCTGAAGGGCGGCCCCGGACTCACACGTTTGCATGGAGCCAAAGAATCTGCTACGGTGGTAAGTATCTGTGAAGGTAGTACGATGTAATATGGGAGAGGTGGAACACACGTTCTCATTATAGGATGAAATAGAAGCATGGCTGACAGAGCGCCAGCTGCGCTTAAATATGCTGTGCGTGCGAGATGTCGGCAAACAGCCTTTACATTCCAAAGCAAAAGGTACTAAAAAATGATCTGACCAGGACACACTAAAAGCCGGAGCTACCATATTTTTATCTTCTTTTGATTAGCTTAGGTTTGAAACGGAGGGCTGACTTTAGTTAGTGAGACATCCCAATGAGCAATTTTTATTGTTTTGTAGTTTAGGGAACTCATCTTTGAAGGACTGACAGGAACAGGTTTGTCTTTACTTTATTTAATGAACTATGCCTCTGTGTCTGCCTTCTCTGTACATACTGGCAAGTCTTGGATTTAGTGAGAGTTGCATAGCACACATGGCATAGCTCAGGGTTGTGAACTTGTGATCTATTCTTTTTGCAGGTTTAAAGGTATTGGACCAAACTGAGAGTACAAATAGCCCTGCGCTATGCGGCTGAGGAAAGCGATTCTTCTTCACCACTGCCTCAGTGGAACAAATTGCATATCCCCATCATTGCACATGCGCTATACTGTGTGTTGACACATTTTGTGAGTTATATCCCACTCCCCGCCCAACATACATATTGTGTCATACATTACATGAAAAGCTTTAGAAAGTATGTGCCGAAACAATGGGATTCCTCGTTGGACATGGTTGGATGACTGGAATAACTGTGTGAGCAATGAAATTCTGTACGTGGCAAATGCTCAAGGCAAACAATGACTGGGCCATATTCAGAACATAACAGTGGCAGTCATTGATCAATGCCTTTTCTGCGCTACCGCCTATTGATTAGAATAACATCCTTTTGAACTATAGCTCTGTGTAACAAGACACACCCTGTGGGAACAGTTACCCCCTTGTTCAGAGGAGAACGTCTGACAGCAATAGTCTACTTCAGGGAGGACAGCACCCTGACAGCTCCAGCTATAATCTAACACCGAATGATGGCAGCCTTCTCATTCCTTACCTTAGGGTGACAAATCTTGCTATCATTTGTAATGGAACCATCTGTCCTTGTCCTGTATGCTATGATCTATTCCATAGCTTGCGTACTGATCTTCCCAAATAAGATCTGCCAGATATCAGTACCCAATAAGATGTGGCAGATAATGCAAATATTTATTTTTTGCATTTTTTAAAGCGCTCACACATCCTGCAGGCATCGAGGCGCTGTTACAAGAATTGTTTTTTTTTTTTTCTTTTTAGTTGCGTAATTGCTTTTTTTTTGTCTTAGTTGAGTATTTTGCCAAGCAAAATAGGGAGGAGGATGGAGACTTTGTGGCAAACATATACTTGCTTGTGATGTTTTGATTAACAAATATTAGAATTATTTTTAGGTAAGCGAGTGCATATTATGGCTGTTAAGGAGTCTGCATTGTGTCTCTTTGTGTGGCTCTGGAGGAAAAGTGACCAACACATCCAGACAACCTAAAAGCAGCATTGAGAGAGGGAGGTACTGAGAGAGGAGAACCCCACCGTGTCTGTGACAGATGGAAGGGGGATTAGCTGATTGTATCTACTGATGAGCTGGTCAAAACCTTTGCCAGGTGCATGATCTGCAATGCTACTGCCGTCTTCCACCACCATACATATCCACTAATGATAAGTCTAAGGACAATGATGATGATGATGACCAACATATAGGTGCTGACCCATCTTATCCATACCACATCAAGTGATCTTTTAAACCAGTGACACAGACAGAGAAGAAGAAAGAGAGGATGCTGTCACATTGAAATACATAGCTGGGAAATACTACAGTATTATTGGTTCTATAAAGCATTCGAGTCAGAAATGCAAAATATTGGGGCATAGAATCCACATCACCAACTCTGCAACAAAAACCTTCATGACCTGAAATGTGTAGAGGGTGATGTCTTCTTTGCCAGCAAATCCAAAGTGCAGAGTATTTTCAATCTCATACGACATGATAAAAAATATTAGCATATAGCCACCTGTCCTTAATGCAATACCGTTCTGAGTGGGAAGGTTCTACCACAGTATTGTCGACCACGTGTTTGCAATGCCATTAAATGTAACACTGTGGAAAGGACTAGGATGAACCCAGCTGACCTCAACTGAAGGCGTCTCACAGTAGCCTTCACAATAGTACCCCCAGAGCTTGCTGTCACCCCAAAAACGGTTTCTTGTGATTTCCACATCTGTAGTAATTAACTGCCCTGGTAATGACCGACTAATTATCTATGCCATTTACATGTGTGTATGCTGGTGGAAGAGACCAGGAGCATCACACACTGTACACCCCTGCAATCGTTTTGACCAATCTATCAGTAGATACAATCTGCTGCTGTTGTTTTATTGCCCAAAGACCAAGCAGGGTAAACAATATTTCTCCCGTGAAATGCAGGCTGCCCAAATTAGCATGTTTATGCTACTCCAGTGCCTGGTATATGAGAAATGGATAGATGGAACCACGCACGTTGCAGCTTCAATGATTTGTTTTGTTACATTTTTATGTATGATGGCATTACCTGCTTTTCTATGCTAGTCCATCATCTACAATGTTGAGTTAGAAAACGCTTCATCCGAGTTTGGTCATCAACAAGAAGATGGAACTTTTGAGCAGCAGTCCTACTGACCTATCGGTCGTGTAATATCACCTCGAATCCATTTCAAATTCTACAGCATTCAGTGCAGGTGATATTGAAACTAAATTAAAATCTGTGGTGATGTGATGCCATTTCCAGACATCTCCACCACGTCAAATACACATTATTTGTTCTTCTTTCCATTACAGGAGACTGAATAATATGGTATGCAGTGATTATGTGGAATCACAAAATAACTAATCCAATTACAACGAATTAAAAATTACTAATTCCAAAATAACGAATTTGGGAGAAAATAAAATGGGGTTGGGAATAGTGTTTTTTAGGGTGGGGCAAAAGTATTAGGAACAAAAAAAACAGGGGTATTTTGGGGTGGAGCCCCCCACCCAAAAACAATGAACAAGGAATGTGTTATCGTGGAATGTGTTACTCTGGTATTAGTTGTAAT
Source organism: Ambystoma mexicanum (assembly GCF_040938575.1). Lineage (NCBI taxonomy): Eukaryota > Metazoa > Chordata > Amphibia > Caudata > Ambystomatidae > Ambystoma > Ambystoma mexicanum. The sequence continues at coordinate 563,967,767 of NC_090937.1, read as the reverse complement.
TGGATTAGTTATTTTGTGATCCCACGTAATCACATGCAACCTAGGTAATCATGTGTCCTATTCCTAACTGCGAGTGGCCTGCGTGCTGTGGAAGGAATCTACACATACATACAGAAAGAAAAAGTAGAATATAATGCATTGATGTCTGCCTTAAGTGGAACTTGTGACAATGCCAGAAGTACACAGTTCACAACCATGCTTTTATATGGACCAATTTCACCCATGTATTTGATTCCGGTCTGGACTAGACCTGTTCATCGTTCACCTCATTCTCAAATTGTTGTGCTGCCTTTTCGACTCTGCATTCAGTGGTATAACTAAGTGACTACTTCATCACATTGTGATCCACTCCCAACATATGTGGAGACTATCTCCCCTGATCCAAGACTGCCTATATTCAGTCTACCTGCCCTTTTCCTACATAATTCCCTACATACATACAAGAGTGTGGGGTAGTGCTGGTGCATGTGCCCCTCAGTGACATTCTCCACATTTATAGTGTGCAGGTACCAAGACTGAACATGTTCTGGCAACGCAGGCAGTGTGTGCCAGCATGATACATCATTCAGTTTGCTGCAGCCTGACCATATGGTGGCACACTCACACGACTAGCACTACCAACAATACACAACTGGCGTGGTGGTGGTTCTTCAGCTGGCAGTGGGAAAAAGCTGGATTGTGTGACTGAAGAGTTATGAATGGAAGTCAAAGGTGTCTGGGCATGCTCATTGGGGGTGGGGGGGCAGTGTTTCCATTCTTAAGCAAAAGAACAATTGTGATGTCCCTCAGCTCATTTGGCTCAGAAGCTAGACAGCACAATGAGGTAATGACTGCACGTGGAGGTCTCTAATTGGCTGTGAGGCCATCAGACATCACCTCACCAGTATTAATTTTCATTAGCACTCTGTAAGAGGGAGCTGGACAATCAGGATGATCGGACGCAGGCTATATGGTATGTCACATACCTGTGTTCCGAGAATCCTCAGTGCTGCTGGCCAATACCCCTTTCCCTTTCCTGCTCCACCTTCCTTTCCGCTCCATCTCTCCTCCCTCTCCCTCCCCTCTTAGAACCTGCGTGGGTGTTAAGAGTGTTTTTTTCTTTTTTAAGATAAGGGAACATACCTTTTCTGTGCATCCCAGTGCTGTGCCATGGTTACTGGAGTACATGTTCAATGTTTTTTTTTATTTATTTTTTTATTTGATTTAGTTATGGTAACAACTTTTCACATTTTTTAACTTACATATTTACATCTTACTTTTGCTTTAACAACACTTAGAAACATACTAAAAACTGAAACATAATCCAGGATTAACATCACTTCATCTCTAAAAAAGGAAAAAAAAAAGATATTTTCTTTTAGTTGTATTTACAGTCAGGCATCACTGCCTTTAGATATTGTACAATTGCTACCTGCACTCTAGAATGCGTACTTGAGAACAACATTGGCCACATCTGATCACTCGTCGTGGAACTCTGAAAGGTTATCACCCCAACAAAACAACTTGCTCGAGTTTCTCTTAGGGCTCCACAATCAACAATTAAATGCTGCAGAGTTTCTCTTTGGTGTCGTAACTTGCAATGTCTACAGAAATCCTGATCACGAGACAATATTTTTCTTTTGCAAAGTACCTCTTGTGTTTTCCATAAGTTTAATGTAAATGTTAGATAATCAGAATGCATTCTTTGTGAGGGGCTTTTCAACAAATAGTTTGTCATGACCCCATACTTTTTCATTCCAAATAGGAATATGTTGAAATCTTTAAATTGGGCCACTTCTTCAAGTTATTAGACCAATCTAGCTAAAAATGTTGGATTTAGCTTTATTTGGGTTTGATATTAACATTTCTATAGGAACATCTGGATGTGCCAATTTGTCCAATACATGGTTTCTCCACTACCTTGCAAAAAGTCCTTTAGATTTAATTAGCTGATAGGATATTACTTCCAAGGTGGTATTACTTTTTAGACCCAGAAGACATTTGTGACAGAGTGTACACTGTTTCCATAGTCCATTTGAATAAATGGATGGTAGACCAAGCTCATGGTGTACAATAGCCACAGGTACACTATTTGGGAGGTGCAATATCTGTTTCCAATAGATTGCCTCTAGCACATCCCAGTAGGACCTTTTTTTGGTGTAAATCCTTCCACCCCATCTAACAAAATTGGGATCACCTTCATTTTATAAAACAATACTATATGTTTTAAAGAAAATTTCCCATATTTGTTCATTCGGATCCGTGATTGTGAGACGCGGAGCTGGAGTTTATTCCTTACCGCAAGTCCCTCACCTTTCTTATTTACCACCATGTTGATGGATATACCCAAATATTTATAGTTGGTCACCTTTAATAAATTTGCATCTTGTAAGTTCCATATATACCTCGAACTCTTTCCAATCCTCTTACTTCCACTTCTCATAATTTGGGATTTTGCAGTATTGATTTCAAGATTATTTATTTGCAAATACCTCCCCAACTGTTTGATCATTTGTTGAAGATGTTGTGGTGTTTGTGATAACACCACAAGGTTGCCTACATACAGCAGGTATGGTATTTTCGGATTACCCAGGCTTGGTGGATCCCCCATACAGTCATCAAAGACATCACCCAGATCTGATATAAAGAGGTTAAACAAAAAGGCTGCTAAAGCACAACCCTGTTTTAAACCCCGATGTGTCTCAATATGGGGCGAAAGCTTCCCATCCATTGTGATACGTACTCGCATAGATGTGTTTGTATGGAACAAAATTATTAGCCACAGAAGTGTTTCTGGGCAATCATGTTGCTTTAATTTCTTAAATAAAAGGATCTTATCGACAGAGTCGAAAGCGGCTCTAAAGTCGATAAACCCCACATACAAGGGCTGCTTCCACTCTTCTTGTTGGGCTTGTATCATGTTCAGGGTTATAATATTTGGGATGTTACCTAAACCCTTTACAAACCCTGCTTGTAGAGGGTCAATTAGATTTTTACTTTTTATCCATCCTTGTAATTGCTTCAAAATTAGCCTACAGAATACCTTGCCCGGAATATCGAGCAACGAGAACTACCTGGGGCTTGCCTAACTCCTTTTTTATATATTGGGACCGTGATTGCTTGGGTCCAGCTCTCAGGTAAGATTTATAAAGTATTTACTGTTGTGAATATCTTATATAATATTGATGCCCATTTTTCTGGATATTGTTTTAGATTATAATTCAAGAGACCGTCTGGTCCACATGTTTTGGAATTACTCGCAGTTCAAATTAGTTCCAATATCTCCTGTTGTTCAAATTCTAAATGAATGGTGGTCGGGATCCCCAGTTGTGCCACGCTCTCTGTATTCATTACTGGAGAATATAGTTGTTTAAAGTGCATCACCCAGGCATACGTATGCACTGCACTGGATTGCATAATTACCTGTGGGGCTGCTACTGAATGGTTTATAGCCGTGCACATTTTTGATATGCTTTTACTGGCTAAAATGTTTAGCATATTGGAACCATCATGTTGATACATTTCAGCACGGTGTCTCTTTATCCTGTTTCTAAATGTCGATCTCAGCCTCTTACTTAAGTGAGCACTCAAAGACAAATTTTCTTTCTCAAGTGTCTCAGGTCTGTTCGCAGTTGAGCTTTCTTGACTCTTACCTCTTCATTGTAAGAGTGCAAATATTTCTGATGTGGTTTCGCTTTAACACTTTGATGTAGAAGTACCTGCATTACATCAGAGTACACGTGGCACCTCTGTCTGAACTGATCTGATGTTTCCCCATTGCTCAAGGTTAAAAGTCTATCAAACTGAACTACATCCTTTTCTAACCATCATAGCCTTGTTCCACTGACATTTACCACACAAGAGTTTAGTAATCCTTTCTCTTCTCTACTCACAGGGGCGGATCTCACTCCCCATTCTGCCGCTAGCATATTTTGATCGCTTGCTTTTGTTTTTATCACTGAAAAGTTCAGCAGTCTTGACCATAGTGTTGGATTTACATATATATAGTCAATCATTGATTTACTTTCACTTTTTTGCTATGTCTCAACCGGTGGGATATTGGTGTCATGCATGCTGGACGTGGTCCTACCTCCTACGCTCGTAGAACAGCTAGACCGTTCTATTCCAAATGGCGGTTGTTCGATACGTTGCCGGGAAAACGACGTTTGCACTTTTCACGTCGCTAACTTCACGTGTATTCTGCTTCGTCACGTGAACTACGGCATTACGTATTTAAGTAGCGTGGAAACTTCACTCGCTGCTTCTGATCGAATCATTTGGCGTTGTGTAGCTGAACCTCCGGTCTGCATCCTTGCAGGTTACTACAGATACTTTTTGGGCCTTCTATAGCGTGTTTTCCGCCACACGCTGATTCCTGGAGCTGTTTGGTTGCGTGTAAATCCACACGCGGACGTTGTCTTCAAACGCGGCTGGCCTGGGCTGCGTGAATCCTGTTCGCGTGTAAATCCACACGCGCACGCTATCTTCAAGCGCTGCTGGCCTGGGCTGCGTGAATCCTGTTCGCGTGTAAATCCACACGCTATCTTCAAGCGCTGCTGGCCTGGACTGCGTGAATCCTGCTCGCGTGTACATCCACACGCGCACGCTATCTTCAAGCACGGCTGGCCTGGACTGCGTGAATCCTGCTCGCGTGTAAATCCACACGCGCATGCTATCTTCAAGCACGGCTGGCCTGGACTGCGTGAATCCTGTTCGCGTGTAAATCCACACGCGCACGCTATCTTCAAGCGCTGCTGGCCTGGACTGCGTGAATCCTGCTCGCGTGTAAATCCACACGCGCACGCTATCTTCAAGCACAGCTGGCCTGGACTGCGTGAATCCTGCTCGCGTGTAAATCCACACGCGCACGCTATCTTCAAGTACGGCTGGCCTGGACTGCGTGAATCCTGCTCGCGTGTAAAATCCACACGCATATGTTGTCTTCAAGCGCTGCGGGCCTGGACTGCGTGAATCCTGCTCGCGTGTAAATCCACACGCATACTTTGTCTTCAAGCGCTGTTGGACTGGACTGCGTGAATCCTAATCGCATGTAAATCCACACGCACACGCTATTTTCTTCGCGGCTGTACAGAACCGCGTGTACTTTGTTTATACCATAAAAAGAGCGCTATTTCCAACTCCTGCACCTGTGATATTAACAGGCGGATTGATTCATTTCTATACTTTACTCTACGTGGGAAGGAAGCTTTTCAAGGATAATTGGAAGGTGACAGTGAACAGTACTTTGGACGCTATCCTGTGGTGCATCAACCCGGTATCTAGCGTGAGCCTCGTTCCGTTCGGGATAAGTCTCCCTTACTAATCTTCCCTTCCTTGTCATTTGTTCTACCTTGGATTTCCTCAAGAGACTCTGCTGGATTCATCTGCCCTAGACTCAAGGTCAGTGTGTGCATTCATGTCATTTTCTATTCCATCATACTCAGGTTGGGGCAGTTATTCATGATACTTTATTTTGTTCTAGGCTGACTTCCTATACCTTACCCACGCCCTTTCCAGTGATCCATCGCTCTGCCTGTTTTACCAGTCAGAGAGTTGTATCATTTGGAAGGTCTTAACTTGACTTCACAACTATCAAAACGCGTGAACAGGGATCCGGAAGACCCTACCACCTGTATCCTTTTGAGTACCGTATCCTTTTCAGTTAATACTTTGGTGCTCTCTGACAGAATCAGAAGCCATGGAGGGTACGGATCCTTTAGCTGTTTTGACTCAGTTGATCAGCGATTTGAGAAATGAAATGGTTACGGCACAGGACATGTTACGGCACCGTATGGACGTTATGCAAGACGCCATGCACGGTAGTCCTCAGGGAGCACAGGTTCCAATGGCCACTGCATCTGGATCTGGGACTATGACACCCCCACAGGAAACTATTAATGTGGTTATGCCCACTCAGTTTCCCTTGGCCCCTCCGGAACGGTTCACTGGTGATCCCAAAACCTATAGAACCTTCGTTAATCAGTGCCGACTCCATTTTCTTTGCCGTCCTACATCTTTTCCTGACCTAACCACAAAAGCAGCATTCGTGCTTTCCCATTTAGGGGGCACAGCTGCTGCTTGGGCTTACCCTTTGTTGGATACAAATAGCCCTTTGTTGTACGACTGTGACGATCTCTTGGCTGCTATGAGTAAAGTCTTTGACATGCGTTATGCTACTCAAGCCATGGATCTGGAGTTACTTAATCTACAACAAGGCAATCAACCTCTTTTGCCTTACATCGCCCGGTTCAATCAACTAACAGCCGAAACTCAATGGCCTGACGGCAAGAAAACGGCTGTTTTCTACAAGGGTCTTTCAGAAGAACTGAAAGATGCCTTATCTACAGTTCCGGTGGTTCCTACGGGATTCACAGAGTTGCTCGATTTGGTTTTACAAATCGATGCCCGAAGGAATGCTCGGAAAGGAGAGAAAAAGCCCTTCATGCAAGCCTCGGGGTGTTCAGAGACACCGGCAGTCCTCTCGAACGATCCCCAACCCATGCAGATTGGTGTCGTGAGAGGCCGGTTGTCCAATGCAGAACGAGAGAACCGAAGAAAGAACCATTTATGTATGTATTGCGGTTCATCCGAGCATTTATTGGCGACATGTCCTAAAAAACCCATCAAGCGTTCGGGAAACGCCAAAACTCGACAATAGCAGGAGTCCCTATGTCGAGTGTTTCATCGGACTCCAGTACCATTCCTAAACACGCACCCGTAATTGTTGAGGTGACGTTACGTTGTGGTGAACGAGAATTGGTTTCCAAGGCCATGGTTGATTCCGGAGCCACCAACAATTACATAGACATCACATATGCCAAGAACTGTTCCATACCCCTTGTAAACAAAAACAAACCTGAAACGGTTAATACCGTGGACGGATCTGTTTTGACTTCTGGTATGGTAACCCAGGAGACGGTATCTGTTCAGATGACATTATCGAATAATCATTCGGAAGAAATCATCTTCGATGTCATAGCTGCTCCGCAGTACGAGATCATACTTGGTCTTGCATGGTTAACCCTTCATAATCCCGCCGTTGACTGGGTTTCGGGATTGCTCCAGTATCCTTCGATTCATTGCAATGAACATTGCTTTACCAGTCAGGAGGTGTCAAACAAGCAACACATATTGGCCTCTATGGTGGGAGCTTCAACTATCAGCGTGGTACATCAAAGCGACACTACCATACCATGCGAATACGCTGAGTTTGTTGATGTCTTTGACAAGGGCCAGGCAGAACAATTGCCTCCCCATCGACGGTACGACTGTCCTATTGAATTGATTCCTGGTGCCAAAATCCCTACAGGTCGTTTATATTCACTGACCCCAAAAGAAGACGTTGTGTTGAAAGAATACATTGACAAAGATTTAGCGATGGGTTTCATACGGCCATCACAATCACCTGCTGCGTCTCCTCTATTCTTTGTTCCGAAGAAAGAGGGAGATCTAAGGCCTTGCATTGATTACAGGGCACTTAACGACATCACCATAAAAAACCAATATCCTTTACCACTGATAAACGTTCTATTGGATCAATTAGGTACTTCCAGTTACTTCACCAAATTGGACTTGCGAGGAGCATACAATTTAGTTCGCATTCGTGAAGGCGACGAATGGAAGACCGCTTTCAAGACACGGTATGGTCTTTACGAGTATTTGGTGATGCCTTTTGGTCTGTGCAACGCTCCCGCCACTTTTCAATTCTTCATGAATGATATATTCAGGGACATAATGGACCAGTTTGTGGTGATTTATCTGGATGACATTCTGATCTATTCATCATCTTTTTCGGAACACGTCAAACACGTTTCTACAGTCCTACAAAGACTCAGGGAGAACCTTCTTTATGTGAAAGCCGAGAAATGCGTCTTTCATTCACAGGAAGTGGAATTCCTGGGCTATGACATTACCAATCTAGGTGCTCGAATGAGCCGTTCCAAGGTGAAGGCCATATTGAATTGGCCGATTCCGCACAATGTCAAGTCATTACAGTCTTTCTTAGGCTTTGCAAATTTTTATCGCAGATTTATTCATTCTTTCTCCAAAACAGTAGCTCCTTTGACGGCTTTAACTAGTTCTAAAGTTCCTTTCTGTTGGAACCAAAATGCCCAAGCATCATTCGAAAAGTTGAAAGAAGCATTTACCACTGCACCCGTGCTTCAACATCCAGATCCAGATCGCCAGTTTATCGTTGAAGCGGATGCATCCAGTGTCGCTACTGGAGCACAGGTTTGCACAGAAACCAAGGAGGAGCACCCAGTGGCTTTCTTCTCTCCCATATGAACGAAACTACACCGTCACTGAGCGGGAACTGCTGGATATCAAGAATGCCTTCCGAGAATGGCGTCATCATCTTCTTGGGGCCAAACATCAGGTGTTGGTGTACTCTGACTATAGAAATCTTCAAGCATTCAAATCCATGAAATGCCTTACGGCCCGACAGGCCAGATGGCATGTCTTTTTTGCCCAATACGATTTCCAGGTCACATATCGTCCTGCCCGAGAACACGTTAAGTCGGACGCGTTGTCCCGTATGAGTGAAGAGGCGAAGGAAGAAGCACAAGTACAGAATCAGTTGTTGGCAGATCATGTAATATGTAGTTGTTCTGTTCAACCATCCTTAAAAACCGAAGTACAAGAGTGGGTGAAAAAACATCCACAAGTTATCCAGGATATGAATCTGGTCGTACATAACGGTTTACCATTCACACAAGGAGTGCTCTACCTACCGACGTCTTCAACGCGGAATAAAGCCCTCAAGTGGAATCATGATTCCTTGATCGCAGCCCATCCTGGACGGAAGAAAACACTAGAACTACTCAAAAGATGGTGCTGGTGGCCATCCATGTCAAAAGATGTCATAGATCATGTATCAACTTGTTCTGTATGCATCCAATGTAAAAACACTCCTGGTAAACCAGTGGGCTTACTCCAGTCCCTACCTGTCCCTAACAAACCATGGGACATGATATCTATGGACTTTGTGGTAGAACTCCCACCAAACCAGGAGTACGATACCATATGGGTTGTAGTGGATTATTTCACTAAATTGGCTCTTTATATTCCCTGTATTGGTTTACCAACCGCTGCTGTTCTGGCTGACCTATTCATCCAACATATATTTCGTTTCTTTGGTCTACCGTCTACGGACAGGGGCTCACAGTTTGCGTCACGCTTTTGGAGAGCACTAACCTCTGCATTACTGATTGATGATAGAATGTCCAGTGCTTATCACCCTCAAACTGATGGACAGACCGAAAGAGTCAACTGCACTATGGAACAATATCTGCGGTGTCTGTGTCTGCAGTACCAATCGGATTGGCTCACGGTCCTGCCGACAGCTGAATTCGCCTATAACAACTCCTATCATAGTGCCATAGGCACTTCACCGTTCTATGCGCTTTATGGACAGCACCCCCGATCAATACCTTTGGATTCCAGCTTGTCTTTGGATACTCCTGCCGCAGGCCGTACTTTTCGTGATCTGAAGAAATTACAGAGGAAAGTGAAGCAGCAATTGGAGCAGGCTAAAAGACGCGACAAGTTCTATGCCGATGCTCATAGAATACCCGCACCCGTCTACAAGGCTGGTATGAAAGTATGGCTGTCCACTAAGAACTTGAGAATTCCAGGCAAAAAGAAATTATTGCCTAAATACATTGGTCCCTATGTAGTGCTCCAAGTAATTAATCCGGCTGCTGTCCGTCTGGCTTTGCCACAACGATGGCGAGTGCATCCTGTATTCCACGTGTCACTCATTAAGCCATGTTCTGAAGCTACTAGATTGCCTGTACGGCCTGTTGCTATTTCTGTGCGGGGTTCAGATGAATACGAGGTACAGGACATACTGGATATGAGACTACGTTCCGGTAGGCCGTTTTATCTGGTGGACTGGAAGGGCTATGGTCCCGAAGATAGGTCCTGGGAACCTCTTTCTAATATTCATGCTCCTGCTTTATTGAAGCGTTTTCACACGAGAAGGGGAGAGGTTGCCCCTTTGGGGGATGGCACTGTCATGCATGCTGGACGTGGTCCTACCTCCTACGCTCGTAGAACAGCTAGACCGTTCTATTCCAAATGGCGGTTGTTCGATACGTTGCCGGGAAAACGACGTTTGCACTTTTCACGTCGCTAACTTCACGTGTATTCTGCTTCGTCACGTGAACTACGGCATTACGTATTTAAGCAGCGTGGAAACTTCACTCGCTGCTTCTGATCGAATCATTTGGCGTTGTGTAGCTGAACCTCCGGTCTGCATCCTTGCAGGTTACTACAGCTACTTTTTGGGCCTTCTATAGCGTGTTTTCCGCCACACGCTGATTCCTGGAGCTGTTTGGTTGCGTGTAAATCCACACGCGGATGTTGTCTTCAAACGCGGCTGGCCTGGGCTGCGTGAAATCCTGTTCGCGTGTAAATCCACACGCGCACGCTATCTTCAAGCGCTGCTGGCCTGGGCTGCGTGAATCCTGTTCGCGTGTAAATCCACACGCGCACGCTATCTTCAAGCGCTGCTGGCCTGGACTGCGTGAATCCTGCTCGCGTGTAAATCCACACGCGCACGCTATCTTCAAGCACGGCTGGCCTGGACTGCGTGAATCCTGCTCGCGTGTAAATCCACACGCGCACGCTATCTTCAAGCACGGCTGGCCTGGACTGCGTGAATCCTGTTCGCGTGTAAATCCACACGCGCACGCTATCTTCAAGCGCTGCTGGCCTGGACTGCGTGAATCCTGCTCGCGTGTAAAATCCACACGCATATGTTGTCTTCAAGTGCTGCTGGCCTGGACTGCGTGAATCCTGCTCGCGTGTAAATCCACACGCATACTTTGTCTTCAAGCGCTGTTGGCCTGGACTGCGTGAATCCTAATCGCGTGTAAATCCACACGCACACGCTATTTTCTTCGCGGCTGTACAGAACCGCGTGTACTTTGTTTATACCATAAAAAGAGCGCTATTTCCAACTCCTGCACCTGTGATATTAACAGGGGGATTGATTCATTTCTATACTTTACTCTACGTGGGAAGGAAGCTTTTCAAGGATAATTGGAAGGTGACAGTGAACAGTACTTTGGACGCTATCCTGTGGTGCATCAACCCGGTATCTAGCGTGAGCCTCGTTCCGTTCTGGATAAGTCTCCCTTACTAATCTTCCCTTCCTTGTCGTTTGTTCTACCTTGGATTTCCTCAAGAGACTCTGCTGGATTCATCTGCCCTAGACTCAAGGTCAGTGTGTGCATTCATGTCATTTTCTATTCCATCATACTCAGGTTGGGGCAGTTAATCATGATACTTTATTTTGTTCTAGGCTGACTTCCTATACCTTACCCACGCCCTTTCCAGTGATCCATCGCTGTGCCTGTTTTACCAGTCAGAGAGTTGTATCATTTGGAAGGTCTTAACTTGACTTCACAACTATCAAAACGCATGAACAGGGATCCGGAAGACCCTACCACCTGTATCCTTTTGAGTACCGTATCCTTTTCAGTTAATACTTTGGTGCTCTCTGACAATTGGAGGCAAATGCTCCATTGAGCGTATGCAGACCTCTTTCTTTAATTAGGGAATTCCATCGTATGAGTCTCATTTTATTTCTGTTGTCTCTTTTCTCTAGACAATTTAGGTTTAAGTCTCCCGCTATTACCAACGCACTCACCTTTGAATATTCAATTACTAGATCCAGGATGTCATTTAGATAATTAAAGAATGTATCCTCCGACATGGCAATCGGGTTCCAGTAAATATTTGCAATCGCAAAACCTTAATTTGCTGACATGACTTTGACCAGGAGCATATACTTATTTGGGGCAGCCCAAAACTGAGAAGTCAACCCCCTCCCCATTTTTACCGCCGTCAAAAGACCCGAACTGGGACGACCAACCAAAGGTTTATATGCAGTATTTAAATGCATTTCATGCTTTTCCCAGATCGGTAGAGACGATAACCAGGTCTCATGGAGGAGAATGATATCCCAATTACTTAGCTGACTTTGGTCATTATTTATAAGGTGTTTGTAGCCCCTTGTGTTCCAACTTAGAAGTGAAACACAGCCCTCCTGCCTCTCACCAGCTAGTTAATTCTGATTCTGTAGACAGCTGCAGTTGCTAGGAGTTTTGATCTTCTGGTATTTCTTTATGATATTGTTTCCTTCTATTCTCTTAGGCAGAATATTCCTTTCCTCAATTAGCAGAGGGTTCACCTGGATTGAGTTTGGCTCAATCGTCAGGGCAAACCCCAATTTGGACAGATTCTGTCTTGCCTGTCATATTAGGTTCTGCACCACCCTAGATTGTATCCATAGTCTCACCGAATTTAGGACGCCCTTGGTAGTGAATTCAACCAGAGCGAGATTGCCTGAGACTATATCCTCTAATAGTGGGATCTCTGAAAATATTGCCATCACCGCTCTTCTATTCAGATCATATCGAGCGACCGGTGGAGGTATGCAAGCAAGAGCTAAGGAGTAACGTGCAGGAGCTTTCCTGACAAGTATTTTTCCATTTCCTAATCCCTTGTGTTGATTCTTCACCAAAGGAGCCACTTGGTTTACTTGCAAATTGTGCGCTAGAACTTTACTTAAAGCCCCCTCAATTAACGATAAAATGGCTTTTGACATATGCTCATGATCGTCGCCTTCTTCAGTATTTATACTTTTCGCATGCCCTTGTGTTACTTCACTAGGGACTGGCGGGGTCAGTAGCATATGTTTCTTTGATGGTTCCTCCACAGTGTTTATCTCACTTTCCTTCACCTCTCTTTGATCACTTTGAATGTCTGTCTTCTTCTTGATGATTTCCATCTTCGTTGTGTTACACTCTGACCGCTCCGTCCTTTCATTAGTCTTCAATGCACTAGACGCGAGAGGAGTTGACCTTTGCGGTGTAACCCCAGCCATGTATGTGTCTACTGCTTTCCTGATTTCCTCTCTCTGAGTACTCAATCTCTCATCATCTACCACTTTAATGTGTTGTTTTTGTTTTTGGCCCCCCTGTACTCTTTCCATTTCTTTAATCAGTGTTTTCTCTCTCTCTGAGTTCTTAGTACTTAATACCTCTACTAACTCATCTAAAGGGGCATACTCAGTGGCTTCGACTGATTGAGCCTTAGAGGTTTGGATTCTTCGAGCTAATGTGTAAGGTAGATATTTTTGTTTAATCCCCTCGGAGGCCATTATAGTATTCCACTTTGAAGAATTGTTTCACCGATGCTTTACCTATATTTTTTGGAATTTGTTGTTTTTTTTGATGTTTTTTCTTAACTATTTTTTCTTTTTTTCTGCTATCATTCCAGGTGTAAATATCGTGAATATTTTCCCCTGAGGCATCCTCTTACATGAATTATCTGTAAGCCCTTTCAATGTACTATTTTCAGGGCCTAATGCAGTTTCTCCACACAAATCCTCAGCATAGATAATTTCTTTAATACAAGGTACAACAGGATTTATTTCATTCGCTACTTTTGTTTGACCACCCATCCGGATGGGAGAAGTACCAATAGTTCTGTGTTCAATTTGAGGCTTAACCTGAGATATAAAACTCTTTGCGGGTTCATTTGGAGACCTTTCCGCAGGCACACATGACGCCGGGAACGGCCTCAATGATTGCCATAGTAACATTTTTTGCAGACTCATTTCCGGATTAATCAATTTCTGTTGTCATGTTTCTAGCATCTTTGAAAGTACTTGGATTGACATGTTCATTGTTTGCAAAGTACTGCCCAAAATATTATCATGATGCTGTACAATAAATGACGTGTTAGTACCGTGGATACAAATCATGAGTTTAATTGGGACTAGGGCATCATCATTATCCATATACCCTCCCCTATACTCAGGGTACTTTCAGAGAACATCACCGGAGAGCCTGATAAGTTCTCTGGCAGCAAATTATTTGTAAAAGCAGAATCATTTTCTTCTCAATCAATCACCACCACATCTGAACATGCCCTCTGTGGTAAATCAGGCAAATTACGTACAACTCCGGATACCAGCATTGACTCAAGGATTGTTACATCAGTGGGGGGGCCTTCCACTGTTTTTCTTCTGCCCCACTCCTCAACAGATTTCTCAATACCACCCGCATTGTTATCAAACCGGGAGCCACGTTGTATCGGGGCTTGAATTTCCTTACTTGCAGGACACACATCCAACATATCCTGGGTTGATATTATTGTCTTGGCTCTAACGCTGACAAAGATCCACTACAGAATTGTCGGATCCGTTCTCTGACGCTCCCTGAGCACAGTCACCTCGTCTGGACGTAGAGCATGCAAGGGACAAGAGTCTTTGTTTTGATGTACTTTGCCCCTTCCCCTTATACAGAAGGCTTCTTACTGGCATTCCGGTTTTGAGTGTTTGTATTATCATTTTTTAAACACTACTCGTCTCGCTCAATCACTATATACAAGCCAACTTTCCTAATGCAGAGAGGCTGTTTCCTGGGCACGTAAAACCTGGAAGGTGCCTCTAGGTCTCTAGTCCTCGCTGCCTCGGCGAAGCGGCAAAGCGGTACTTTACACGGTACTTGCACGCGTGTGCGCGTGCTGTGCACGTGCGTTTGCAATTTATGGGAAATTACTGCTGTAGAGCGGGAGCCAATCCCTGGAGGTCAAAGGCGGGGCTAGCAATCCCAAACAGTCACTGGGGAAAGAGAATTATGGCGTCAATAGGCGTCAACACAGTGATTCCTAGACACGAATCCACTCCCAAAAGTCACATAAGCATCACGCCTGCAAAGTCACCTTTTCCACCAAAACAGGCGGACAGCAGCAAAGTCCACAAGGCTTCTCGCCGTCACTTGAAGTAGAGCAGCAGGATCCGCAGCAAAGCGGTACATTACACGGTACTTGCCCGTGTGCGCGCATGCTGTGCGCGTGCGTTCACAATTTATGGGAAAGTACTGCCGTAGAGCGGGAGCCAATCCCTGGAGGTCAAAGGCGGGGCTAGCAATCCCAAACAGTCACTGGGGAAAGAGAAGTATGGCGTAAATAGGCATCAACACAGTGATTCCTAGACACAAATCCACTCCCAAAAGTCAAATAAGCATCACGCCTGCATAGTCACCTTTTCCACCAAAACAGGTAGACAGCAGCAAAGTTCACAATGCTTCTCGCAGTCACTTGAAGTAGAGCAGCAGTAATCGCGGCAAAGCGGTACTTTACACGGTACTTGCCCATGTGCGCGTCAGTCATCAACACTGAAAACGGACTGAACCAGGATGTGGCGCCGGACTGCGCAGAAAAGGTACATTTCTTTTTTTATAATACACACCATTAGCAGCTCCCAGGTAGATAACAACATGGGTGCTAATGGCAGTATTACCAGAGGCGGCGGACCGACCCTGTCCGTAACAACACTGCCGCCCGTGTTCAGGGACCCTGGCTTTGGTGGCACTCTTAAATTTGGGCATCAGGCCATTACCAACTGGGTTGGCCCGCCGCCTCTGGTAAAATCACCTCAATAATACCTAGCCATTAACATCCAATACCCTGCAAGAGTGAAACATCTCTTCCTTCACTTCTCCCCCAAATACAAATTGCTGCCAAGTTTCACCATTTCACTTGCCTCATCACGAGTTTGGCAGTAACCCTTAAATGTGGCGGTAACACTATTACCGCCACATTTAAGGGTCCAAGAAATCACAGGCTTGGCAGATTTACCACAAGCTCTGAGCTGGGGCAAATCCACAGCGATTTTGCTGATTTTTGGTGCTATTGACTCTGGCAGTAATAGCACCGGCGATAATAGCGCCAAACAGAATGGGAAATTTCTGAATGGGCCCAATGGGAAATGGGAAATTATCGTTCCACCAAACCCGTGATCCGGCGCTAATAGCGCCAGGGGTTTAGCAGTAGGGCTAAAAGCCCCAGCAGTAATACCACCAGGGATACCGCCCAACTCCTGATGAGATACCTTACAATAAACAAAAAAATTCAAAGACAAGGATGAACAGGGAATGCAAATATCAACATAGGGTTCTAAGGAAGGTGACTACAACAAAGAAAGGATTCTCTTTTTCACACACAAGTGGGGTGGGGGGGTTAGGATTTGCAACCAGGTGGAAATACATAATTGAACGTGTATTTAACTGTTGTCTGTTATTTTTCTTTTTTGGAGGAGTTATTGCCAAGGTAAGGGACATTAATGCAGAAGTCGCAAAAGGTCTAGTAGGATAAACATTCAAATGAGATTATGAAGTCAAGAGGACACTTGATTGTTTAGTTGCTTTCTCAACCTGTTTGTGATGACAAAAAACGAACAGCGCCCCTCATTTAAAGACATCTCTCACCACCTCAAATTAGTGGTTTTTTTGTGGTAAACGTCTGGCTTTTTCATTGTTTTACTCCCACCCTCAGACCATGCTGCCTATTTCTTGATTTGTATCAGGATGTCAAATTGGGTGAAGAAAGCCCTACCTGCATACAATCAAGAAATATAATGTAAGCATCCAAGCAGACAGTCCTCCTGTTTATTGACAGCAATTTCCTGTAAGGTTGCCATATACCATTCAAGCAATCATGCTGTGCCACTTATCAGGATGCTGGCATTAACCCATTTGCTGTATATTAATGTTCCTAAAATATGAAATGTACGCTTTGGGAGTTAGATATGTTAAGAAAAGTGATTACAATGTGCTCTCTTGATCCGAACACATTGAATAGACTTTGGCATATTTCCTTAACCGCTTCTTTAAGGTGAAGGTGTCTGCATTTAAGACTGTTTGGAAGGAGGGGGCACATGGAGGCATAGATGCAATGTACAGTATTATGCTCTAGAGACACTTGCAACAGCACTTTATGGGCATATTCAGGAAAATAGAGAATATCTGATTATTCACAGGAGCTTGCAAGAAGTCGATCAATTGGTGGCTGCCTCATCCCAATTCCGGCTGTGTCACGTTCTTGGAAACCCACGGAGTTTCTGCAAGTGTTAGACTACAGACCTGACACATCCAAATCTCAGTCCTGTATTATTCAGTGTATCTCAGCTGGAGTACACCACACTTAAATGGCCTACAGCTGCACAGATGGTGGATGAATGTATGAATGGCACATCACAGATAAGAAAAGCACATGATCCACTGCAGCCTATGTATCCAGACACACATTGCTATGTAGCCATCAAAGTCTTAGGTTGCCACCCGACTAGTTTGCAGTAAAAACAGGATTACTTTGCTGCTTAGGTTATGATCCTCTAGCACGGGAAAAGCCACTCGGAAGCATACCACAGAACCAGAATCATAGCCCAGTACACGAGGGCGAGACATCCATGCCTTTACAGGCACTAGAACACAATCCCTCGAGTCCGCACATCAAAATGACCTGTTTCCCCATAACATAAATTAGCAAAATGGGAGTGTTGGATACTGGTGTTTCCATAGCGGCTAACAGCTCAGACTACCAAGAATATATGATCATCTTACGGTAGTAAAGTGATGATTTTTTCTCTCCAAATTATCCCACTTTCTGAAATATCAAACATGCAGTATGGTATGTGTCTAGGATTGGTATTTATCAACAGGGCATATGAACAATTTCTGTTAGATTTGCCATTGACCCAATGAGTTAATTAAGTTACACACTCCCATATTTAAATTCTGCACTGCCACATCTGCAGGGGAAGGGTATGCACCCAAAATGTGTATCTGTTTTCCTGCAGGAGACAATGCACAGAACCATCACTTTTAGCCACAAATACACAGGGGAGATGGAAGCATAAATACAGCTTTCAGCCAAATTCTCACATGGGAAAAAAAATGCTCACACCGGCATTCTTATAGTACTCCTTCTTGGGACATGCACAGAATCCAAAAAGTGTAAATATAATTCCACCAGCAATGTTAGCCACACTTCTACATGGGGGAGCGCACAGGCAGAGGCGTAACTATGGTGGATGGGGAGGCTGGGGTGGGCCCTAGCCCCAGATCCTTTTGTTGTAGCCTTGGATAGAAGCTCAGGGGCTACAACCAAAAAGTTAGCTAGTCCCGAGTCCCGGCGGTGTTGTACGTTGTACAAAAGGGACACAGCCCCTTTAAGAAAGACGTGAGGGAAAGGGCGGGAAGAAGGAGGAAGGGGAGGGGGCTGGAGGGGTGGAGGACAGAGAAGTGATCGGCGTGAATAAAGAAGGTTCACAGCAGCACTGGCTCCGTCTCGTTATTGTGTAACCAGATAGAGTCCAACACTGGCGACGAAGCCGATGCGACCCTTCGCGTGCCGGCAGCAGTGGTAGGAGGGCGGCAAGCCCAGCAGTTGAGAAGGGCCGTGTGCCCCGTCGGAGGGCCCGTGTGCCCAGAAGTCACCGTGAGGGCCCGTGTGCCCAGAGGAGAAAGCAGCGGCTCGAGTGCCCTGCTGGAGGGCCCGTGTGCCCAGAAGCGATCGAGAGGGCCCGTATGCCCAGTGGAGACAGCAGCGGCCCGTGCGCCCTGCTGGGAGGACCGAGTGCCCAGAGGAGAGAGCAGCGGCCCGAGCGCCCTGCTGGAGGGCTCATGTGCCCTGAAGTAATCGGAAGGGCCTGTGTGCCCAGTGGAGACAGCAGCGGCCCGTGCGCCTTGCTAGAGGGCCCGAGTGCCCAGAAGAGACCGCAAGGGCCCGTGCGCCCGAGGTGGTAGCAGCGGCCCGTGCGCCCTGCTGGAAGGCCCATGTGCCCGGAGAAGATCGGGAAGGCCCGTGCGCCCAGCGTCAACACCAGAAGGCCAACACATCAGCGAGCCGCAGCCCGCGTGCCTACTGAAGCCTGCAGAGCCAGCGACGCGGGAGCCTGAAGAGCCGGAAGAGGCCCGTCCGTCGTCGCGGAAGACTGGAGAAGACCCGCAGCCCGAGGAGCCGGAAGAGGCCCGCCCGTCATCACGGAAGACCGGAGGAGACCCGCAGGCCCGCGGCGCCAACTACAAGTAAGGTGCCAGGTGGGGCAACTACAATGAGGGGAACCCCGTGTCTCCCGCACGTGACATTACCATACAACGAGTGAAAACCCACAACACGGCACAAGGGAACCCCGCGTCTCCCCACGTGACATTAACGAAATTTAACTGCAAAGAAGGGAACCCCGTGTCTCCCGCACGTGACATTACCATAAAACATTTAAGGGTGAAAGAAGTCACGACAAAAGAAAGCCCCGCGTCTCCCCAGGTGACGTCTAGTATATACCAAGGAAGACACAGCACCAAGAGTTAATAATAACCAACGCCCACGCACCACTGAAGTAACTACAGCATACCAAGCTGCACCATCATGTCAGCCCAGGATGCAGCAGATCCCAATGCCCAACCAACATCACCAGGAGCACCCTCCTCCTATGCAAGCCTAATGAGAAGACCCGCCTCGTTCACACTGAACCCACACCACAACCAGGGCCAATGATGGGAAGAGTGGATGGAGGAATTCGAAGACTTTGTGGGTGCAATTGGCACACACGAACCTCCCAACATACTAAGCATCTTTGCAAACGTCGCAGGGAGAGAAATCAAAAATATCATCCGTACGATTCCCCTACAGGACCGCACCACATATGCGAGACTCCGACAAGCCATAAATGAAAAGATTGTTATCTCACCCAACCGTGACTATGAAAGATACACTTTCAACCAATGTGGCCAACTGCCTCATGAATCAATAGGAGAATTCGTCATTCGCCTTCAAAGAAAAATATCGAAGTGCGATTTCGCCAACTTTAATGACGAAGAAGCCATAAGGCTGCGCATCATAGAAGGGTGTGTATCCTCCATGTTCCGGAAACACCTCCTAAAGAAACCCCTATCCCTAAAAGAAGTTTTGGACCTAGCAAGAGTATATGAGAGAGTGGACATCCAGGCAGCAGCCATTGAGAAACCCAAAAAAGGAGAAGTTATAGCGGCAATGCACCCATACGCCCGACACCCAGCTCCACAGACAAGGATAAGCCCAAGGTATCCGACACAATGAACACCAAGCGACCGCCAATGTTATCGCTGCAGTTTCGAGTATCCGCACAGAGGTCCGTGCCCTGCCATGGGCCAATGCTGCATGAGATGCGGTATGGAAAACCATTTCCAGATGATGTGCAAAGAACTACTACCAGAAGGGAGCTCGACATGGCCGCGACCCACCACCTGCATGATGGACACACACACGGAACAACCCCGCCAGGGAGACAGAAGTACGACATTGCCCACGAATGCTTATCAACGTCCAAACACCGTAAGAGCCCTTGAGGGGCTTCAGATTGAACCAGATAGGAAAGACCATGAACTATATGACATACACCAGAGTGACTTCATGCAAAACCTGGAACACGGGACGACCTACAAGGCAGAAACCCCAAGCCCTTTCCAACAAGGAAGAGACCCATATCTCGACCCCCCACCACAACATCAGCTGGGAGGGAATGAACCAGCCCGATATCTACAAGATGGATAGGACAGAGAGTACGTATGCCTTCTCAGTGCTGAAACTGAAGACACCTCAGCTCCCAGAGTAACAATACAGTTGGGAAGTACCAGAAACGACACAGGAGCGACGGTAAACGTCATGAATGAAGATATCTACAGGGAAATAGCCTCCTCATACCCACTACAAGAATCCAAGACTCACATTTTTCAATGGGGAGCGGCGCAGCCAATGACCTCCAAAGGAAAATTTCTATGTGATATGCGGCACAGGGACATCACGGTAACTGCCACGATACACGTTATAAAGAGCCCATCCATCGGCCGCTGCCTCCTCAGCTACCACACGGCCAGTGCCCTCGCCTTAATTGATCTACACTACAACCAGTCAGAAGTAATAGAGGGACTGCCAGTATCACACAAATGCGTCAGAGCAATGATCGACAGGCGTCTGGCGAAGGGAGACCTCAAGGGCCAATTCCCCAAGTTATTTGAAGGAGTTGGTATGCTAAAAGGATCATGCATCAAACTACACATTGACAATACCATTAGGCCAGTACCGCAACACCCGCGCAAAGTGGGTTTCCACCTCCAAGAACAAGTATCAAAAGAAATCCAACTTCTCCTTCTCAACGACATCATAGAGAAAGCAGAAGGGCCAACACCATGGGTATCGCCAATAGTAATTGTTCCCAAGGACAATGGTCGTCTCCGCATATGCGTTGACATGCGCATCCCGAACACGGCCATCCAGAGAGAAAGGCACCCAGGCCCGAGCCTGGAGGACATGTTGATTAGGTTAAACCAAGCGAGGTTCTTTTCAAAGCTTGACCTCAACCAGGGCTACCACCAACTGGTCCTGGACCCAGAATCACGACCCATCACAATGTTTGCAACGCACGACGGCCTCTTTCGATACAAAAGGCTCAACTTCGGAATATCATCTGCCGCCGAAATCTTTCAAGAGACCATCAGACTCCTCATAGCATCAGAGATGAACGCACTAAATTATAGTGACGACATATTAGTATTTGGAAAAGATCAGGAACAACACGACAGAGCCCTGAGAACCATCTGCTCCATCCTACAAGACGCAGGACTGACTCTCAACGAAGACAAGTGTGACATCAACAAGACAAGCCTTAAATTCTTCGGCCACATATTTTCGAGCAAAGGGATAACAGCCGACCCGGACAAGATTAAGGCCATCACCGATCTCCAAGCACCTATGACCACGGCAGACCTGCGCTCCCTACTAGGCATGGCAGGATACTGTGCACGCTACTTCCCAAACTACGCCACAACAACTGACCCACTCTGCAACCTCCTAAAGAAGAATACACCATTTGTATGGGATGCACCCTGTCAGGAAGCATTCACAACGATAAAAGAAGGTCTCACCAACAACCGACAACTGGCGTACTTTCGTCCGGACTGGCACACCATCATTACGGTCGACGCAAGTCCAGTGGGACTAGGTGCCATCCTTGCCCAGACCGACACCGCAGACAACGCTCATCACGCGATAGTTGAATATGCCAGCCGAGCCCTGTCACACACGGAAAAGGCCTACTCCCAGGCAGAAAGGGAAAGCCTGGCTGCAGTATGGGCATGCGAAAAATACCACCACTTTATTATTGGCCGGAGGTTCACCCTAGTAACGGACCACCAAGCTCTAATATCAATCTTCGGGAACCCCAAAACGAAAATGCCACCTCGCATAGAACGGTGGGGGATAAGACTGCAAGAGTACGACTATTGCATCGTCCACAAACCAGGAGGAGACGCCAACCCAGCAGACTGTCTCTCCGACACCCCCTACCGGACAAAGACGGCACCCTAGCCCAGGAAGCCACAGAATACATCTCATACCTGTCATCAAATGCCATGCCACCGACCATCTCGACCGCAACGTTCGAAGAAAGGAGCAAAGCCGACCCAACACTCAGAGCTGCTGTCTTTCTCACTCGGTCCAACAAATGGAGGGAACGTCACACAAAGGAAACCGGAGGGGAGGATGTAAACCAGAAGGAACTGGACCGGCTGGCCAAAATACACGACAAACTCACGGCCACTGACCAAGGACTCTTGCTACGGGGGAGAAGGCTAGTAGCACCAAGGGACCTAAGGACGACCCTAGCAACACTGGCACATGAGGGCCACAGGGGAATGGACAACACAAAAAGATTTCTCAGGAACTATGTCTGGTTCCCCTACATGGATGTAATAGTAGAAGACATGCTCAGACACTGCAGGCCATGTCAAATGGCAGCGAAAGGACCAAACCCAAACCCTCTGCAACTAACCACGCTCCCGACAAGACCCTGGCAAAAGGTCGCAATGGACTTCTATGGACCTTTAGAAGAAGGAGGCTATCTATTAGTAGTAATGGATGAATATTCGAGATCCCCTTTTGTTAAGCAAACGCCGTCAACATCCTTCGTGGAAACCGCACCCATAGTGGACGAACTATTCAGCGAGTGGGGCATCCCCAACGTCATCAAGACCGACAATGGCTCCCCTTTTCAAGGAAGAGAATTTGCAAACTTCGCAAGTCACCTAGGTTTTCACCACCAAAAGATTACACCTCTCTGGCCCCAAGCCAATGGGATGGTGGAAAGGTTTATGGCCACAATCAAGCTAACCAGACAAAAAGCAGCAGCAGAACAGACGCCTCACCCGAAAGCCATCTGCAGCATGCTTCGGAGCTACCGAAATACCCCACACGATGCCACGGGAAAGCCACCAGCTGAGCTCATGGTGAGGTACCAACCCAGGACACGCATTCCCCGATGGGAGGACTACACCCCTGAGGAAGACCTCGTCATCAGGGAACGAGATGCCGAAAAGAAGAGAAGGGCCAAGCAATGGGCCGACACCAAACGGGGAGCGAAAGAACAACAACTGGAGATGGGGCAAATGGTCCTGGTGCAACAAACTCAACGCAAGAAGACGGACACCCGATACAGTCCCGAGCCGCGAATCATCACAGCCATAAAGGGGCCCATGATTACAGCAACAGGAGAACTGGGAGACATCACTCGCAACTCCTCCTTCTTCAAAAAGCTATATCTGGAGGAGCCCGAAGCACAAGAGGCACCCGACGAGAACTTCAGTGAAGAAGAAGAAGCAGAACCCCCAGTGGAGTCAACCGGCGAAAGCCGAGAATCCCCAGGAAGACCCCCTCGAACAGTAAAGAGACCAGTGAGGCTCATCGAACAGATGTAACTGGGATCCCATGTTAAGTAAGGGGGATGTGTTGTACGTTGTACAAAAGGGACACAGCCCCTTTAAGAAAGACGTGAGGGAAAGGGCGGGAAGAAGGAGGAAGGGGAGGGGGCTGGAGGGGCGGAGGACAGAGAAGTGATCGGCGTGAATAAAGAAGGTTCACAGCAGCAATAGCTCCGTCTCGTTATTGTGTAACCAGACAGAGTCCAACAGGCAGTCCCTACATTAGTGTAGCCCCGAATCTTTTCCAGACTTAGCAACGCACTTAAGCACAGCACATTTTTCTGACCTTTGACATTGGATAAGAGAGCACAGCCACAATTATCAACTGCACACCCCCCTGGTGAGAGGGGAGCACAACCACAATATTTAGCTGAACATTTTCAAAGAAGAGGGGTGCACAATGCGACCATAATATTTTTACTCACACCTCTAGATTGGAGAAAAACGTGCAACTGCATCAATTTTCAAAAATTCAGACAGGTCAGAGGGGAACACATCCACACTTTGGTGTGAAAGGGCTCATAGCCACATGTTAGTATCACATCTCCATAAAGGTGTGGGGGCCACCTGAAAATACTTTAGCTATACTCTTGCATTTAAAACGGCATGTGGGGGGGGGGCAACACACAAAGTCACAGATGTAATGTGCATGAGCATACTCTTAAATCAGTTACAAGAATAGTTGCATTAGGAGTCGATTCAGGAGTCGATTCAGGAATTTTAAGAAGCACCTGTTTATCCCTATCTGCTTGAATGAAGTCTGTCCTTTGATTGTTCCCTCATTACATCTCCTATTTTGTCAGAATCAGGTAAACCCATGTCATGTGTGCAGGTTGTAGATATACATCATTGGGCCAATCCTATTCTTCAATGTGTCTCCCCCTCGGTGCAACACAGCAAACGGGCCTACAAGTGTTCAGAAGGTGAATGCATATTTAAAAGGCTAATGCCAACAAAGAAACTTCGATGATTCAATACAGTGTTGGTAGTGTAGCCGGAAAATGAGAAGCCTATCTGTGGCTCATGTAGCACAAATCAGAAAAAGGAATAGACACTACAGATCAGTAGACTACGCTGGGGAACCATTGCTTTGTCAGCATACTTTCACAGGCAAAAGGGCCAGAGGGGCATATGGCCAAAATTTTAGCCATGCTCCTAGATTGGAAAGTGCACATACACACTTTTGATGCCTTAACATAGAGGAAAGGAGAGCACACCCACAATGTTCAGCCATACTCCCATGGGTGAGAGGGGAACACACTGTGATGAATCCAGGATATTCTGCCCTGCTCACCAAGGGGTAGGTAAGTAAGCCCACTTTGCAAGATGCTCCCTACAGGTTTGGGAAAGCAGGACCTCACTAGAAGTGACTCACACTTTGGGGAGTAGGACTCCCGAGGTAGAGTAAGAAGCTCTATAAAATCAGTACCCATAGCCTATATGTGAACTACAGAGGTTGTACAGGTGTTAAAGCATGGTTATTTGACTGACACCACTGCTGAACCCGCCTCAGACTTTATAGAACATATATAGAAACCCATTACCTCTTGTTTTAGAGATAACTATAAAAGTACAGAAGTCCTCAATTGGTGGAGGAGGCTTCATGACGCAGAGCGGAATGGCTGGGGAGGAGATGCTCAGAGAGCACATGGCCAATGGAGCACAGAACAGAGACTGTCTGGAGGAAGGACCACACAGATGGCGCTGGATCTGCAGACAAGAGCTCCTCAAATCCTATGCTGAGAGAATGAATGAGGGAGAGAACCACAAGTACTGGCGAGTTCCCAAGAACGCTGCCACAACAAAAAGCAACAGCAAGGCAGGTGGAGATGAACGCGCCGACACAGGGAACATCGACCCTCCCTGATGGAAGTGCCACAGAAAAGCAGGTATGTTGGCCACTCAGGAAGAAGGCAAGGGGAAGGTGGATTGCTGCAATGTGGGGAGCAAAATACCAAACCTGTTTACTGCTAAGGAGCGCAAAAGCAGACTAAATCACAACCAGGGACTTCTAAGTGATATAACACAAATAAAGATATATAATAACAAGAGAATCAGATTGTCAATCCCCAACAGGAGAAAGGGACAAAATCTCCAGCAGAAATCCAACAGAATCTAATTGCCAAGTACCAATGGGACTGGATGTGATGCACCCGCTTCCCACAAAATGCTGCCAAATCCAGGGAGAAGAGCTCAGCAAACCCTCTGCTGATAGACAGAATGAAAGAGAGAGAACTTTGAGTTCTATTGAGGTCCCAAGAAGGCCAGCAATACAAAAAGCAACCACAAGACAGTGGTAGATCAACACTGCTGAGACCAGCATCACCGGCCCTTTATGGTGGAAGCACCATGGTATAGCAGATATGCAGTCAACTCAGGAAGAAGGAAAGGGGCAGCGGATCAGTACAAGGGGGGTTGGGGCAAAACAATGAACCCTCTCATGGATAAAGAGCCTGAAAGCAGAATAAGCAGACAAAGTGACATTACACAAGATAAGATATAGAAGACCAAGAGAAACAGATTTAAAGGGCACAACAGGAAGAAGGACACGCAATCTCCAGTAGAAACTCAAAAGAATCAGATCGCCAGTGCCCCAACAGGAGAAAGGGATGCAATCTCCAGTAGAAACTCAAGAAAATCAGATTGCCAAGCCGCAACTGAAGAAAGGGATGCAGTCTCCAGTAGAAATTGAAGAGAATCAGTTTGACAAGTCCCAACAGGAGAAAGGGATGCAATCCCCAGTAGAAATTCAAGAGAATCAGATAAGTCCCAACAGGAGAAAGGAAGGCAACCTCCAGTAAAAAGGCAAAACAATCAGATTGCTGAGTGCCAAGAGGAGAAATGGACACAATCTATGGCAGAAAGATACAAGGGCAAGAGCCAAGGGGCTGGAAAACCATCCAAATCAAGGGGTCCTGAGGAACCGAGAAACGTATGTCTTTGAAAATTTTGCTTTACAAAGTGTAAAGTCCTTGCCAACTCAGAGTGGGAAATCTAAAGGAAGTGAGGTGGGCTTCAACATAAGATATTTGTGGAGGAGCATAAAGCAAATGTTTCTCTAGATACAAGCAAACAAAGCGTGGGTGCATTGAGTGATCAAGGACCAGTGGCTTTGTATATTTTTGAATATACGAGAACTGTGACAAATCTGTTTTTGTTTCATGAGAACTGTTTCCCTGACCCAGACCTGTGTGCGTTGTAGAGGAGGAGCCAAGTACCCCTACTTCACCTAACCCGCCTACATTACCTGCGAAGTATCAACCAAATTATGTGGCATACACTACACCAATCAGAAGGCAAGAAGAAGAACAACGACTCTGTGCAGTACCCATAAGAATGCCCATACCTAAGAAAATATGGGAAGTAAAGTATCCATTAAGGAAACCATATCTACATCCAAGACAATATGACTGTGGTTTGGATGCGATTCCTGATGAAAGAAAGAAACTAAATGACTAGGATGAATGGTGACGTCATACAAAACGAAATCGATTCCATAGATAGAAGATAATCATACCTGAGAGGCAGACGATTTATGAAGAATGAAGAAGTATTAAGGATAAGTGAAATTTTGGGATCAAGATGAAGAAACTTATGCCACAAATGTGATGAAGATATTTAGTTAGTTTAAACGTGTACAGAATCAAAGAAATGCAAGCAGCAAAGCAATCATGAAGCTAGTCAAATGCTTATAGTAAATAGATTGCGGCAAGTGCCAGCATATACATATATACCTCATAGATACAAATGGATTGAGTAAAGAATGAAGGTTCCACTGCGTATTTAGCAGTCTTGAATAATGAGGAAGGCCACAAATTCAGTGTCGCCGTTACAAAAGTAATTGAATTAAACTGAATATATTTCAGTTAAGGAGTTGGATGAGCCAAAGAACCAAGGTCTTATCAGAACTAAAATTGGCTGACATTAGATACAACTAACATGAAAGAACAGAAGCTCCTGTTCAAGAAGGTCAAGTATAAACAAAGACGTCAGAGGACTATTGGAAAATACAGGTATATACACGAAAAAGGCTCAATTCATAGTGTCCAGTCACGTGATGGAAGAAAGTTGGATGCATGAGGAGATCACACCTATGTACGGAAGCCAGACAGTACCTATACTCCTTAAAAAATCCCAGAGAACAGTACTAAACCAGGAAAGTTATTGACGGGGGTTAGTAGACAACCAATTGTAGAGGGCCACGTAGTTGGGGGGGTCCTATAGTTGTGTAACCAATGGGACTTTGTACATTTGACTTTCATAGAGACCATTTTTAAGGGAGGGCTTAGTTGTCCCACGTGTTGTTGACTATCCAGTTATTTCTCTATGTTACTCTACACAGATATTGCACCTATACCTAGTAGTTCACTTAGAGCCAATCCCACTTCCTGATAGGTTTTAGAAGCTTGCCATGTAGATGACGTTGGTTATGACACAGGTCTACACGTCAGTAGTGACACATTTGGTCTACAAAAATAGTTTTTTTCTTAAATGAGTTGAGAGTTGAGTATCGAGCAATTGCCGATGTTCGTTGTACTCCCTGTTTCACATACTTACAGTAAAACAGATGAACATTTTGTCAAGCTATTTGTGCCATTTGAATTATTGATGTTTGATTAAAATCTGCATCCCCATGCATCTCAAGGGTATTGCTACTCGTCTTAAAGAGCTGGAAGTCCCCAGTTCAGCGTCCTGGGAAGAAATCATATTTAAACACTGTGTGAACAAGAGGGGGTAAGCTAACAAGAGTTGACAAATCCCCAGGGTGGAAGACTGTTTCTTTATTTTGTTTGTTTTCATATAGTGTTAGTGCCAAATACTTGGACAGTTTATGATTGATGACTGTTTTTGTTTATTCTGACGTTTTGACGAATACCTTAGGTTTTAATTTCATAGGAAGGTAATTCCTTGTTAGCAGCAGGGCAAATTAGGCATTCTCTTTTAATGTAAAGAAAATTACAATTAACCACATCTTCTTGTCTTCTGGTTCACCACAACATACACAATATTAGGGGGAACTTGCTCATCAAAATCAGGGATACCCACTACACACCCACAATTATTAGTCACTCCTCTACTAGAGGTCTGCGAGGTAAAGGGCACAGGGTTTTATGCTCTGCAGGGAGAAGTTGGAAGCTGGATTCTCCCATGAGGACCACCATCATAGTGCAGCAGCACTAGGCCACACTCCCTTCAACTTCTTTACCGGAAGCAGGACCCACCAGGGCTGAAGCCTGCTGGGTAAAGTGTGTGTGGTATTATGCTATGCAGGGGTGTTAAGAGACTGGAGGGGGTCAAAACCTGATGTAACCTCCCTGCTCAGTGAATGCTGAACATTTATCTCAAGGCATTGAGTGCAGGTGAGGAGTGCAAAGAGGGAGTGGAGTCTATTGAATCTGTCTTTTTGCCCTGTATGCTGACCTGGCTATGCCCCTCTGTCTGCCTTTTGCTACAATGGCACTGATGTGGCGACGGTTGACGTAGCTGCAGGTGTCGTTGCTTCCCCCTTTCACCCCTACCCTCACCACGATGAATCATTTCCTGAATATCTAAGACACAAATAATATCCATGAAGCGATGGCTAGTGGATCCACCCAGTTTAGACTGTGACCAAGGTGGCAAAAAGACCAAACCACATAGTCCTGCTATGCTTAAGGGTGACGCTTACAACCTGATTAAGGAAATTCATAAATTCCTGTGAAGTGCCTCGACCATCATGGGAAAAAATGCAGAGGGTAACAAGGAATGGCATGACAAAAGGGAAACATCTGGCAGCAGTGCCACCAAGTGCAGGGGATGCTCCCTTGGCAGACAGCTCTGCGACAAGTAATACACCCTTTTGGATTTGCAGACTAATGGGGGACATGCTGCAGATAAAGTTTCTTTGGGGTTTCACAATCTAATTGTTCCAAGATCTATTGATGCACATGGCCCCTGTTCCACTCTAGCTTCAGGTTCCAAGATTATGCTATGGCCTTTGAAGAGCTAGCCTAAGACACTAGAGGACAAGTCTCAGGTGACGTGCAATCGTATTTCTGTGCCTTTCCCAGATACACCTGTATTATTTGCAATCTCCAATGTGGCGGCATTTAAGGCTGCTCTTCGCATAAATAAAATATCTACTACTATAGTAAAAGAACCACAGGAAATGGTAATCTATGTGACAGGGATCACTTCCCAAACATTACTGAAAGCCAATGTTTATAAAGCAATTGATGTGGGAGGTCTGCCCATTGGGAAAGGTCATCTGTTGGGTATTAATCTCTGCACTATATCCTCCCTGGGAACATCCTCTACTTCTGCCTCAATTTTTTACTGTGAGGAATCAGCACGAGGCTGCCATTGTTCTTTGGTCCTCTCTGAATTGGTGGCTCTCAAGAAGGTCTTATTGCTGATTTTAGACAATGGTAGAGGCGATGGAAGAGGCAATTTAGGGGAAAATCAGCCAAGGTGAATACAAGGGGGTCTGAACTAGGAGTAAAAACACTCTGTATTGCTTCAAAGGCAGATGTGACCCAGTCTGACCCAAGAGGCCCCATGGTGCCAACCGCAGTGTCATTTGCAAAGGAGATCTGGGGACAAACTGACATTGGCACTAGCCCCATATTTAATAACGATCATGTTAAACCTGTCCAACCGTTTTGTTGGTGTAACTATGGGATTGTTCACCAAGGGGAACAGCACATTCTGCAGGGTGGTAAACAATGGAAGGGGTGTAAATGAAGTAGCCCACAGAATGACTACTGCCCTGCCAAGTTGTAATGTACCAAACCCACAGGCCTTAAATTATCAAATTCCAAATACCAGGACATGAAGCATAGACATTTGAGGATGCTGCAAAGAATGGGGGTGGTTTTCATGCACAGGGTTCCCAAATTCTCCAGTAGTATTGAGCCAGAATCAAGGGATTCTATCATAAATAAGTGTACACACTGGTTGCGAACAGTGTATGGATGCCGGTCTCAGATCAGGGTGGACATCCTCTGGTGTAAATGATTTTCTCATAATGAAGGAAGTTCCCAGGATTCCATTCATATAGAATTAAGAGACCCAATACTGGTTATTGGTTTATTGGAAATTGGTATGCGGCAGGGCCTAATGTCTAGTACATTGATTGTCATTAGTGCTTCACCTATCTGGATCAATAATGATCCCATAGGAACTATGCTCCCACTGGGAGCTAGGTCACAGCTTCCTATGCTCTCTGGAGCCAATTCAGTCCCATTGGAGATAAGAATCTAGGGGCCCATCATTGGATGTTGGAATACGCAGCAAGGTCAGAAGTAGTGTGTTATCCCTCTGGATGCAGTAGACACTAAGGTTTACTTGGCGACTGACAACAAGGCAGCTACTGTTTTATGATAAGGAACCAAATACATGTTTTTCCTCCCTATGTAATTGACCAATTTGAGGAAATGGTGTATGTATGTACTTTAAGGGCCTTATGGCTCAAGAAAGTTAAGATGATGATGATGCATATTGATACATTTGTGTCAAATTCAAACATGGGAGATGGGTGCATTCCCACAAATTTGACCTACAATTTCACAGGTGAGAATGTGTGCATAACTGCACACATGTATCACACTCCCTTGAGGGTGGTAGAGCACATCCAAAATGTTTCAGCTTCACTCTTAGTTATGTGTAAAGAGCATCTTTTCAGAAACAGGAGATGAGTGTTGCTCGATTCTTCCATTTTCATATCTCATTGGACATGCTACAAAACACCATAACTGAATCTCTGAATCTACACACTGTTGACACAGTTTATAACCAAAGCCACAGAAACAGCATTTTGACAAAACCATGTAAGCTAATCGTTTCTGCGCACAGTAGTATGACTATCCTTAGCTCACAGTCATGGGCACTGTCAGTAATGTTGGCAACTGTGGCACTGAAACTGGAATCTACATTTACAGCCCAAGGTCGACGAATAAAAGTGATGTTCATTACCCAGATCTTGCATGGCAGGTGGTTTAAATAGGACATGAAACATAGTGAATAAATGTCACTAACTTAAGCTGTATCTGACTAATATCAGTTCAACTTTAATCTTGACACCTCACAATTGTTAGTCTCTGCTGGCGAAGTACCTCGAAATAGGGGAGGATACGGATATAAAGTTTCAAAGAACTGAAACTTTCACTGTGCCAGTGAGGATGAAATAACAGAAGGGCAACATATCAGTTCCACAGGCAGCAGAAAGTAGTTTTGATCCACTGACATTTGACATTGTCTACTGTGATGAATGGAACACACAAAGAACACACAAAGGTCATTGGTATGTATTAACCACTTTCATTAACTGCAAACAAAGTGGTCTCTATAATGCTTATAGCTGCAAAGGTAATCACCGTAAAACTATTAATACGAAAAGACTAGAGTGGGAAAAAATAGCATGTCAAATATATCAAAAGCTAGGAATGTGGATCCTACTTATGATTCCCTGAATTTGCAATTATGGAAAAAATAAAATGTACAAGCTTTTACACTGTCAGGCTGAGATATCTCAATATGTGGGTTATGTTTCCAAAGGGGATGTGCTTCGCCTATAGACCTCAATCCCCATGTATTACCGTTTGGCTTCCAACAATGTGTATTTTAGTGCCCTGACACTTATTTAGCTTTACTTACAGGTTTTACCACTGGATCACTGCTTGTTTTTGGTCATAGGGCCTCATTACGAGTTTGGACGTAGCCATGCCCTTAAAAAGGGCATGGTTGCCTCCAAACGCGGGTCTGGGTCTGTGATCCCTGAATGGGGAAATACCGGGCCATTCCAACTTTGGAGGGCCTGGTATTTCCCCATTCAGGGAACCCGGACCATCCTCATTCCCATTTGAGCCCCCATAGGGCTCAATGGGAATGGGGAGCATGCTAACAACGGGCCCGTTAATGACGGGCCCGTTGTTAGCATGCTTGTCCCCTCGCAGGACCCGCAAAGGACGTCTGGTAAAACCAGACGTCCAGACCGGGTCCCGCGCGGGGACCTCGTAATAGGGCAGTATGGGGTTAATGGCTCCAGCACCTTTACTGGCGCCGTTAACCCCTTACCGCCCTCCTCGTAATGAGGCCCAGAGTCTTAGCACTCACCTGCTTCCTGGGATTTCTCATAATCTCAAAAATATTAATCATGAAATCAAGGACTTCCTCCCCCTTTGTTTATGTTACTGGATGGTCTAGAGACTATCATCATCTATCCAGAGATCTCCGTCCGGGTCTAGTGGAAATTATGTCACTTCATACACTTTCCTACTAGCAAGTATATCTTCCCTTTTCTAAAGGTTTTCGTCAGGCTGGGTTCTGGTTTATCACATCACCTATAGGTTACACTCCTGTGTCACGTTCTTCATGGTTTTCACTGGATTTGTTCTTCTCCGGTGCACAAATTGTAGCACTGGGATGGAGTTTGATTTACTCATGCCTCTTCTCATATATGGATCCTGCTAGAATCAGAGAGGTATAGCCCTAGTAAAGCTTGTGTCCTTGTCTCCTTCTGACTGCAAGCCTGTTTTTAGCAAAAGTCTGAGAAACAGTCCTAAATAGACCAGTGGTTGGCCCTTCTTTGGATCTGATCATTGCCAGTCTCACCTTATGTAAGACTTTAGCACCTTCTATTCATAGCATGGCTTATTTTGTATCATTTGTATGACAGAAAGGAGAGGGGGAAGAAAACTGGCATTTTCACTGCTCCCTTCCTCTCCACCATACAAATGATCCAGCATTTGAACTTGCATGGATTTTCATGCTGGTGCAAATGCTGGACATACCTAAGGGGTCTGCCAGCTTTATGCACCAGCATAAAGATCCATTGTACATGCTACTTTCCATGAACACACAAATCTATCCTGCGCTGTGAACAAAATTGTATTCCACTTTTATTGCAGGAAAGCAGTACTTGGTTACATCCATCCCATCTAGTATGTACAGACAAAACGTGGCTATTAATGGCATGCAGCACCAATCATCCAAAACTAAAAAAGGGAACTGCTGGATCCGAAAGACTGGGAGAGGCCTTTAGTTGACCAGACTAATCTACTGGAAAAAAAGAACAGCCCAACAAGTGGCTGAACTAAAGCTAAGAGGACAATGCTGGGGATGAATACATGGCAGCAGACAGATAAACAAAGCATGTGGGCAAGCAAATAATTATCAAGGTCCTTACTGCTGCACGGTGGAGCTGTGAAGGTCTAACATCTGGCAAGGATGTAGACGCCCTAGCTTTATTTGAATTTTATAATAATAACACTATGCAGGTAATTCTATTTGAGAATGGGAGGCATACTAGCTAGGCCCCCTTTCATCCAACACAATCCCAAAAGCAGATAGTGTACCTGTGCACTGCTAATCAGTATCCTGATATGCAGCACATGATCTGCAGTAGAACAGTACAGGTTCAGGGTCACAAGTCCCCTCTTGACAGCTGCAGTGACAGTCCAGTCACCTCAGTGCAGAGGCTTAATTTAAGACATACATCTCTGTTCCCAACCCACATAACTATGAGAGTTACTATATTGGTGGTAATTGTACAGTTTACATATAAGCCATACCCATTGGTATCTCTCATAATTATTAAAGCAACACCAAGTTGTTATCCTACACATGTAAGCACTATGAACCAAACTCAGCTGTGGACTGTTTATGTGTATAGTGGTCAATGATCCTTGCCCTGTCAGTTTACAAGGCAGGGGCCTGAATGTCTGGGCATCTCGTTTGAGTCTTTGTGAGGATTGGTAACACCTCCAATCAGCAGGAGCTGTTCTGGCAAACAATCATGAAAGGGCATGCTCATCCCAAATGGATTAGCCTCACGCCGGGGATCTGCATAACAAAAGGGAATTTAATGCTAATTACAAGGAAAGGGGCGGAGTTAGTTAGTAGACAGATGTATCTTGGCATAGCTGGAGGAAGATTCCATCATCTTGTTTTTTCTCCATGTCTCTCTTCCTTCCTGTCACCCCGCACTTCATATAGCACAATAAACTTTGGGTATGATGTCAGAAGGCAAAGCCCACTTGTCCCAAGGGCAGGGATTAGACCCCTTAAACCTGGCTTGTTTTAGTCCAATCACCTGTGGTCTTGGTACTATAAAAGAGGGTGTCTCCCACTCCTTCTCTGATTAATTTTTTGGACAAACACTTAAGGAAGAATTCATTTGGACTTGTTTATTGAGAGTTGACCTTTCCAAAGTCCTCATCCACTAAGGTGAAGAGGAAGCAGCCCAAGACATAGGCAAGCTATTCCTCCTAGCAACTCAAAGGGCACATTGGAGTTGTCTCTTGCTTAGGACCAGGCACTGCCACTTTGCACCGAAGCTCTCTAGGCAGCAAGAGAAGAACATGAACATATTCATACTGTCCTAAATCCTATGGAGTGGGTCTCACAGCTTCTGGAGAACCAGATCAGACAAATCTTCCTGTTCTGTGTATCAAGCTGGTCAAACTGGATTTGAACCGTGTTCACCACACTTGAACCAGAAAGAGGGGCCACTGTTGCTTTTGACACTCCTTCAAACTCAAACTACTTTTGTTTCACATTTCAACAAACCGGCTCACTTCAGCAGCCCAAATGCGTAGGAACCGCATTGAGCTCCTGATTCAAACCCACCAGAAGGCAACTCAGCACTTTGCCCAACACGACTTCCAGCACCTGAAACTGGTCTGACATGCACCACAGCGCAGCTTGAATCCTGGTTTGAACCACCTAAGAACAGCCGACAGGTACTATTGACCTATAACTAACCCCAGGTCCATCACTGGGCACTAGAGACTGGTTAGGTCACTTTGCACTGTTGTAGACTACAATAATTAATTTTGGTTGTTTTTGCCTATTATCCCCTGTGTTCATTACCCAGTGTGCTGTGTCCTTCTGTGTTCTCTCCTACAGGGGTAGTTTTTTATATTGTATTCATAGTTATTTCTATATTGGTGTAATTTGGTGGTTAAAGTTCATATATTTTCAGCAGAGAATTGATTGGACATTCCTTTTTATTTTGGACTGTTTTTCTTTGCTGTTCAGGTTACTATTGGACCACATTGACACTGATTCTAAGAGTATTGCCTTTACTCTGCCCACTTTACTACAACATGTGAAAGATATATATATATATATATATATATATATATATATATATATATATATATATATATATATATATATATATATATATATATTTATGTTTTAGCTGTTGCCTGTTTTACCTTTATGATTGGGACCACTGTTGGTTTGTAGCATTGTGAGAGCTGCATGGGCAGTTTAGCTACTATTCACCCTTGAACTCCTACAGAGCAAACATCTGCTCAGGCACATTTACCAGCTGGCTCAGCCAGCCTTTAAGGGTATTATTGTTATTGCCAATGTATTAAATGGTAAATCAAAAATAAGAGCAACAAGTTGAGCACCTCTTGCATTCTCATTGTGTTCTGGTGCGGGTCATTTCATGATAACGCAGTGCTTGGAAGAGCTGTCTGGATCACCTACCATCAGTAAACTTGGTTAGGTGGTTTTGGGAGCACAGTTAGCAGGAAAGTTCTGTGCTGAGGACACAGAACTGGGGTAGATACATGGCACTCACTTCAAATGCAGGCTATCAGTCATTTCAGCCCAGGTTTAGAGCAAGTTGAATGGTCCAAACTCCATGCAAGCAGAGAAAGAATGGGTTCAACATCTTCTCTCCTTACCCTATAGACACAGCAACATACAAAAAATGTAAAAATGTTTACATATTATTTTAAGTACAGTAAGTATATAAGGTTCATATAACTATTATAACAGCAAATAGTGATGTGATTAATGACATTTGTGATGTCATCTTTGATGCCCTGGGTGTTAGTCTTAGCAGTGCACGGTGGTGGCACGAGTTATGGTTGCTTTGCTTACCATAACTGCCGAATTTCAATGGTTTTTCAGTTTTACTTCGAACCATGACGTCCCGTTAACAAAGTTTTTTTTAGTGAATTTCATAACTTAACCATAACATCCCTTTAATAAAGTTTTTTTTACTGAATTTGTTGGTTTTTAGTAGCGCATCTTAAACATGAAGTCCCTTTAACAAATGTCTTTACTAAAGTTCATCGGTTTCTAGTAGTGGCACGTTACCATAATGTAAAGTAACATCTGACTTCATTGAACACCGTGCGGAGAATGCCACATGACCATATGCTGGCGCACAGCACGGTGACGTGTCTGAGAATCCGTACACACTTAACAATAAGAGGTATGCCTCGTGGACAGTGTGGAAATACATTTTTTACTGATGTAGGAACTTACACCTTCAACATTTCCCTTGCACAGCTCCAACACTTATTCATAGTCAGCCATTAACAATGTAGTACACAGTACATACTTTTAGCAAAAGTACTATTTATCTGAAAACCACATGAGCTAAGGCCATCGCTCCTCCCCAAGAAACAGTAGCACTGCTGTATTGAAGGAGCATGAGAACCACTGCCCCTACCTTACAAATAACACACGCACAACATTTTCTGCCGTCCACCTACCCCCCCCCCCATATTACTGTTTGGTGCCTCTTTGCTCATTTCCGTCCGCAACTTTCCTTCTTAGCTGTCCGTAAACAAAGTAAATGTTCCTTTAAGAACCACCTTTCACAGTTTAAAAATATTTTTAAAATAAATCACATACACTCCATTTACTTTATATTTCTCAGTAAAGGACATAGACGCAATAGGATTTTTCCCATATTACTGTTTGTTGCCTCTTTGGTTATTTCCGTCTGCAACTTTCCTTCTTAGCTGTCCTTCCAAAAAAAAAGCCATCCGTAAACAAAGGAAATGTTCCTTTAAGAACCACCTTTCACAGTTTAAAAATATTTCTTTTTAAAAATCGCCTTCACTTCATTACTTTATATTTATCAGTAAAGAACATAGACTCAATAGGATTTGTCATTCTAACCCGAGATGCCTGTGGCGTCCCGGATTAGAAAATAAGATCCTTTTCCAAGATGACCACCATAGAAAGAGAAGGTGGTTATTCCATACATGGCCCTGCTTCGCTTTCCATGGCAGCCTGCAAAAAGCAAACCCTGTTAACATATTACCACATGCACTTTTTTCCTCCCTTTCAAATGTATCCTAATGTTGAACAACTTTACCACAAAGCCAGTCCCAGGTGGACATGGCCACTGTAATCCTATCTTTTCTACCTTCTGGTCATGGCCTGTAGCCACATTGTGCAGATCATGACCTTATACAATGACCCCGACATTCTGCCCACTCCCCATGGCTGCAGCCTACCCCTCAGTCAATAAACGTATACCGCTACATTTTTTAACTACATTACAACACTTGTGTAATACGAAAACACTCCCACATCTCGTCACATAACCAACCTTAATGATGTTGTACACCTTTTTTGGATGGCGTTCCTGTCCAGCGTAGCCAAATGCGCCCATAAGCACCTACGTGCCGTGACGCAGAACCTGAAAATAAACACACGACAGCGTACAACGTAGCACATTACATTTTGAAATAATAAACTGGTTTTTAAAAGAAAATATTAACATTTTTGAATTTGTAAAGTACTTTTATTTCACAATAAACGGTAGACCATCAGACAATTCCCATTTTCAATCAAATAGTAACTTTGTTTCTTCAGTCATCATCAAAAATGTTAATCGTGAGACGCACGTTGTTCTTTTCACATACATAAAGTATTTGTTTTCGATAAAGCTACTGCTTCGGTAGCACAGTGATATCCAAGACGTTGGCATGAACTGCAGCCTACACCACCATAAAAGATGTTATGTTACTCCTAATGGCCACTACAGCGTATGGACAGATGGGGCCGGGCCGCTCGTCCCACAAAACAGTGACGGTTAGGCAGCCGGTCACGAGTACGTGCATCTGGCATCCCAAGAAGCCATCACTTGGTATCTGGAATCTATGGCAATCACAGTACGGCAGAATGTAGCTGTTCGTAAAACGAAACAGAAAATACATATCAATAACCAACCTTT
Organism: Ambystoma mexicanum; assembly: GCF_040938575.1. Lineage (NCBI taxonomy): Eukaryota > Metazoa > Chordata > Amphibia > Caudata > Ambystomatidae > Ambystoma > Ambystoma mexicanum. The sequence goes on along the minus strand of NC_090937.1, from coordinate 563,929,223 downwards.
ACCAAACAATTTCAAAAAAGTGAAAAAGAACGCAGAAACTGATACACAAATCAATGTGGTCATACATGACATTTTAAAGAAATATTAGCGTTCAACATGAATGAATCTAGTGATAGCCTACAAACGCCGAAAATCTGCACTCTCCGTAAGTAAAAAAAAAAAACAACTACACAGAAAGATAGTACCTCAGTTACATTGCCAAAATTATTGTTCTGGTAATAAAAAATGTAAACTCGTTCTGGTGTAGAGTCGTCAAAAGTAAACTTACACAATAGTTCAAGTCTCCATTGTCTTCGTTAAACTCAGACAGCAATATACTTGCACCAAACATTTTCCTTGAACTAACATTACATGTGTCTTAGAAACGTTTTCAATTCATAACCTTATCAAATGGTACTTTTTCCAAACTTTCACTCCCTGCATTCTTACAGAATTTTCCCTTTCGCTCAAGGTCAAAAAACAATTGACCCTTATGGGCTCAGTCGGATGTGTGGGCCTACTGAGCTCGAAACCAAAAAAGCAAAGCTAGTGACCTTCACTCAGAAAGAAAATATATTCTGACTTTGCAACAACATATCTGAATGTATGCATGAGAACTGCTACTTCCATACACTTGCAGACCAGCTGTTTCCATCAAACAGTGCAGGTGGCTGCCTCAGATTGCAAACTCTAGGACGCCAGTCTGACTGCAATATTATTTTAAATACATTGTAACACAGACGCAGTAAATCTTCACCTGTACTTAATGGACACTATATTGAGCAGCAACTTCCAATTTACCGTATGACTTTGGTGACAAGAAAACACCACTTTTTGACTTCCTGCTGCCAAATCCCATCCCAGCCTCATTAACCCTCACCTTCCGAAACAGTACTTCATATGTTTAACAAGTGCAATGGTGTGTTGTTTTATATGTGTTAGCGGCGATGTCCGCATACACCAAAACACAAATGAAAAATGGCGGGCGCAGCGAAAGAATCTGACGCACTTCACGCTGTTCAACATCGAATCATTGAAGGTATCACATGTCTGCGGACATGACGCTATGTATTAGCCAATCGGTATCTTGTCCGTGGAGCGAACAGGGAAGTGTGTCTGCGGAGCGGACATAGATATCACAACATTTTTTAGACCTACTTTTTGATTGTTTAAAAAAAAACTAGTGGACGGATTGGCACCAAATTTACAAAAGCACGCTTTCGGGACGAAGCTCCTGCCGCAAATTTGGTGAAAATCCATCCAGCGGTTTGGGCTGTAGGCATGCGCAAACTTTTTCCCCCATTCAGTCTATGGGAAAAAAAGATGTTTTGGGCCCCCACTATAACGTTTCCCCCCCTGGACCAAACATCACCAAACTTTGCAAAAAAAATCACAGTGGCTCATATACTTTTTTTGCAACGTTCAGTGTGGATTCATCCAGAGGGAGCAGAGTTATAAACCAGCCAAAAAGTGCTCTTTCTATGGAAACAGCAACTTAACCATAACTGCACGGCCACTACCGTGGCCGTGTAATACCAAAAGGTAGTCATGGTCTTCAACAGATAGTTCTCTTGTTAGGTTTTATAAGGGGATTCATCCAAATATACTGAGATATAAAGTGAGAACTATTTGTATGGGGCAAAATCTGGTATGAACGTAAGTACTTAATTGAGATATTAATACTAGTGCTAGGAAATCATCTATTATTATTATTGATGTATGGGCAGTCTAGGAGAATATGAGGGGAGACCATTGCTCTCTCTGTGAGTAGCCAGTTTGGCAAGTCAATAATGTTAGGAGAAAACCATAACTGCTCTTGTTTTAGACCAAATGCAACATGATATTTTGTATAATCTTGAAAACCCACTAGGCCCTCAGATCTGGGTTTTTTAAGTTTACACAATGAGATCCTTCTTTTCTTCTTCCCCCATAGAAATTTGAGGATACATGAGTCTAAAGGTTTGAAGAAAGATGCAGGAATAGGAATAGGAAGCATATAAAGAAAATGCAATATAATAGGTGAAATCATAATGTTGACAGCTTCCAATCTCCCCAACCAAGAAAGAATGAGTGGTGACCATGTATTTGTTAGTTCCTTCACTCTGGTAATAATGTTAGCTGTATTCTGATTAACAACATTCTTAATCGAGTATGAGATATGGATACATAGTTACTTGATACCCGTTAGGCACCATTTCATTCCAAGTGTTGAACAATGATGACTTGTACAGTGTATATTAAGAGGTAAAACATCAGACTTATCCATGTTAAGTCTGTACCCTGATGCAAGGAAGAATTGTCTGATGATACGTTTTGGATGTTGTAGATAAGTATCTGATGTCCTTAATACAAGTAGTACATAATCTGCATAAGCAACTGTTGTGATTTTAATGTCTTTAAATTGAATACCAATTATATTATCTTCTTGTCTAATGGCTTATAAAAGTGTTTATAATGTCAATATAAACAGAAGAGGAGAGGAAGGACAGCCCTGACGAGTACCTCTATGAAGAGGAAATAATGGGGAGATCTGATTATTTATATAGATTGGTGTCATAGGATTGGCATATAATACTTTCCCCATTGAAATGAACGACTCAGGAATCCCATGCCAGGCCAGAGCTTTAAACATAAAGGGGGTAATTCATACAATTCGGCGCACAAGTGGTGCATGCGGCTGACGCACTCTAGTGTGCGCCAGCTGCGTGCGCCAAAACCCATTTTAGCGCACAGTGTATTCATGGATAATTAGATCCATAACCAGCCGTGGCGCTGAGTGGCGCAGCGACCCTGCAGCAGTGCCAGTTACGCCCCCAATCCCGCCTCGTGTGCCAAAAACATCGCACAAATCCCCTACATGGTGCAAACCCGTATACAGCTCCCCAACCACGAAAATGTGCTAAAAGCGCCACACAGCCCTCACGTGCCAGTGGAATTGCGTGTAAAACTCCCGTGCACCCCTCGGAACATGCGTACCCCGCTCACGCTAGCGAAATCACATGTAAAACTCCCTGCGCACCTCTCGGAATATGCGTACCCCGCTCGCGAAAGTGAAATTGTGTGTAAAACTCCCCATGCACCCCTTGGAATACGCGTACCCCGTTCGCACCAGTGAAATCGCATGTAAAATTCCCCACCCACCCCTTGGAATACACGTACCCCGCTCGTGCTAGCAAAATCACGTGTAAAACTCCCTGCGCACCCCTCCGAATACGCATACTCCACTTGTGCCAGCAAAATTGCGTGTAAAACTCCCTGCGCACCCCTCCGAATACGTGTACCCTGCTGCGTCAGGTAACATGCATGGAAAAAGTCCCCCCTGTGGTGTTGGCTGCCTGCAGGGCATGGACTGGGGAGATGAGCTGCCTGCGAGGCATGCCCAGGGGTGATAGCTGCCTGCGGGGCATGGACTGGGGTGATGGGCTGCCTACGGCGCATGACCTTGGGTGATGGGCTGATTGCGGGGCATGGACTTGGGTGATGGGCTGCCTGCGGCCCATGGACTGGGGTGATGGGCTGCCTGCAGGGCATGGACTGGGGTGATGGGCTGCCTGCAGGGCATGCCCTGGGGTGATGGGCTGCCTGCAGGGCATGGACTGGGGTGATGGGCTGCCTGCGGGGCATGGACTGGGGTGATGGGCTGCCTGTGGGGCAAGGGCATGGGTGTGGGGTGGTACCCTGTGGTGCGGCTGCCTGCGGGGCATGGTCTGGGGTGATGTGCTGTCTGCAGGGCATGCCCAGAGGTACGCATATTCGGAGGGGTGCGCGGGGAGTTTCACATGCGATTGGCCTGGTGCGAGCGGGGGACATGTATTCCGGGGGTGCGCGGTGAGTTTCACAAAGATTTAGCTAGTGCGAGTGGGGTACGTGTATTTGGAGGGGTGCACAGGGAGTTTCACACGCGATTGTCCTGGCTCGAGCGGGTATGTGTATTCCGGGTGTGCGCAGGGAGTTTTACATGCGATTTTGCAGTGTGTGCCCTCCCGGGTGTGCCCCCCTCCCATGCCCCGCAGGCAGCCCACACCATAGGGGACCACCCCACACCCCTGGCCATGCCCCACAGGCAGCACACACCGCGGGGACCTCCCCACACCCCTGGCCATGCCACGCAGACAGCGCATCACTCCAGATCATGTCCTGCAGGCAGCCCACACCACAGGGAACCACCCCACACCCCTCCCCATGACCCGCAGGCAGCCAACACCACAGGGGACCACCCACACCTCTGGCCATGCCCCACAGGCAGCCCATCACCCCATACCATGCCCTGCAGGCAGGCCACATGGCACCATGCACTTGGGAGACCTGACACATGTCCCCCACCACACCCGCAGTGATGGGCACCTGCAAGGAGGCCCCGACTCATGCCTCCCCACCAAGCCACCCACCCCCCCATTGACGTACACCTGCCAGCAGGCCCTGACTCATATCCCCCCACCTACACACCCACCCACCCCCCATTGACGGGCACCTGCCGGCAGGCCCCTACTCATGTAACCCACCCCCCATTGACGGGCACCTGCTAGAAGGCCCCGGTCATGTCCCCCCACCTACCCGGCCACCCACCCCCCATTGACGGGCACCTGCCAGCAGGCCCTGACTCATGATCCCCAACCACCAACCCTCCATTGACGGGCACCTGTCAGCAGGCCCCGACACATGGCCCACCAAACAAAATGTCCTAACAAAACAGACCCATGGCCGTAATGCCAACCCAAATCCCCCCTCCCCCAGTACAAGCAGTCAACCATCCAATGCACCCAATCCCAAATGACCCATGCCATGAGAGTCTTAAAAGAACCACCATGGCCATGCATAAATGTACAACAGAGCCATAGAGTGACAACACATGACTGAGGCAATGCTCATAGACACATGCAAAAAACCAATGAGAGTACACAACACCAATAATGAAGATATATGAAATGTATTCAAAAACATAATGAAATAACGTAATGAAAATTCAAACTTGCAAATTAAGAAATAATGTAATGTAAAACAAAAATCCACAACAGGAAAAAAGCCAAGTGGTCCATTGCCAATGTCCATATAAAGTACATACATTTTTTTTTTTAAAAAACATTGATGCAGGGGATGTCCATAGAATGAAAGTATGTTCAAGTCTGGAACTGTATACAATGGAAGTCCAAAGGGTCCATGGTCCCCAAACAACGGGAAACCTACAAAAAAGTCCTATGAATAAAAAACTATATACATAAAGTGGAGCAAAGTCCATGAACTCAAAAAAAAAAGATAAAACAAAGGAAACCTAACCCTAAAGAACTATGTACAAAGGCGGCGGGAAAGTCCTACAGCTCACTTTTTGATGTTCCATGCCAGGGCATCATTGAACGCCACGTCGATGTTCCGGAGGCGGGCCTCTTCGCTGGACTCGAGGTCTCGCAGGGATGCAGCCATGGCCTCCTCCAACTCCCTGCAAGTTGCCTTGAGGCACTCAGCCCGCCTCAATTTGTATTTTGTATTTTGTTTATTTATAACACGCACCTTCTGGCCCGGAGGCATCAGGGCGCTACTTATGCAGGTGTTACATACAGACTTATATATATACATACATTATATACATGAATACATGAAAAAATACAGACTTAGCTAAGTACAAGAGTTACAAGATGTTGGTCATTGGAGACATAGAGAAGAGCATGTGCATCTAGCAAGGAGCAAAGGGATAGTCGGCATCAGCCGTATTTGTAGGGTTGTAGTATGCAGAGCATATATAAGAGTGTCTCAGTTCTGGTTGAAAAGCCAGGATTTAGTTTTAGACTTGAAGGAGTTAAATGAGTCTTCAGAGCTAATGGTGACAGGGAGGGTATTCCAAAGCTTGGAGGCAAGGACAGGGAAGCACGTGCCCCCAGCTTTTTGGAGTTTGAATCTTGGGATCAAAAGACAGAGGGTTTGGGCAGTTCTTTGAGGTCGGGTGGATGAATGGAGTGCGATCCGACTACAGAGGTAACGGGGGGGGGCTTTGTTAGCCAAGCATTTGTGTGTGAGGGCAAGAATTTTCAAAGAGATTCTCTGCTTGACTGGTAACCAACGTAAATTTGTTCTAGATTCGGAGATGTGGTGGTTGCGTGGGATGTTTAAGGCTGCTCTAATGGCATTGTTCTTGGTGATTTGAAGTTTGTTCAGATACCCTTGACTGGTTCCTAAGTAAAGGGCACTGCAATAGTCAATTTTAGACATAATGAGGGTTCTGGCTAGGGTGACGCTGCTAGGAGTGGTCAGAGATGGTCTGCAGGCTGCAATGAGTTTACAGGTATATGCAGAGGCTGATCTGACATCAATGTAGAAGCCTAATGTTTTTGAGTCTTTCGAGACTTTGATGGTATTACCATCTATGTTAAAAGACTGGTAGGAGGGTTCTAGTTTGCTTAGACGCTGCGCAGAGCCCAGGATGAGGAGCTCCGTCTTGTCGTCGTTGAGGCATAATTGGTGTTGGGCCATCCAAGCCTGGATGACCAGGTGGATGTCGTTAAGGGCCTTGGTTTCAACTAGATAGTCTCCTGTGATGGGGATGAGTATCTGGGTGTTGTCCGCATAATTTGTGTAGGAGACACCCAGATGGTCAAGTGCATCAAAGAGCAGTTTGGTAAAAACGTTATAAAGTGTAGGGGACAAACAAGATCCTTGAGGAACACCGCAGAGAATCGGAGCGGGGACCGCAGCTTCTGTTAGGGAAAAGACCCTCATGGATCTGTTACTCAGAAAGGATTTGATCCAGGCGGAGGCTGACCCGAGAAGTGGGCGGCCGAGTGCAGGTGCCTGCATAGGATTTAGTGGTTGACCAAATCGAAGGCCGTAGAGAGGTCGAATAGGATTAGCATAGCTAGTTTGCCCTTGTCCTTCAGGACCTCGATTTGGGTTTTTAAGTCTATCAGAGCCGTTTCGGTCCCATGTCTCGGGCGAAATCCAGACTGCCGTAGACCTAGAAGATTATTAGATTCCAAGTCGTCTTGGATCTGCAGGTATGCTGCACGGTCTAAGATCTTGAGTAGGAATGGGACGGTGGTTATAGGTCTGAAGTTAGTCGGTATGCTGGGGTCTAGAGAAGGTTTTTTGAGCAGTGGGATCACCCATGCATCTTTTAGGTTGCCTGTTTTAAAGGAGGAGTTGATAAAGGCGAGGGTAAGGGTCATCTTGACAGTTAGAAGGCTTGATTCTCAAGATGATATTTTCCACCTCGCCAATAGTCAGAGGGGAGAAAGCAAAAGGTTTGATATTAGAGGCGTCTAAGGGGAGGACCCTAGCAGAGGTGAGTGGACGGTTGTCCAGCTTCAGACTGTCTTGTTTTTCTTTGTTTTTAGATTGTAGCATAGACAATGTATTTAATAGAGCTGACTGGATGTTGGCACACCATTTACTGTCTTTAGTGCAGGTGTCCGGAGGGGTGACTGGAGATTCAAGTTCTTTTAGGATCTTGAAAAGTTCTTTTGTGTTTGAATCTGCTTGCAGGATACGGTTATTAAGGGACTCTTTTTTCGCCGTGATAATGGCATCTATGTAGGTAATGGATGTAAGGAGGAATCCGTCTTTATGTTTATTAGAAGAGTGGCTTTTCCAGCGGTTTTCTGCGCAACGTTTGGCTTTGCGGAGCACTCTTAACTGTGGTGTAAATCAGGAGTTGAGATGTGCGCGTGGTTTAGACTTCCTCAATTTGATGAGGGCTATGGCATTTATGGCCGAGAGCATACTAAGGTTGTAGGTGTCTGCGAGGGAGGTGGGATCAGTGCAGGAATGTGTGGCCATGTTGAGAGATGGGAGTAGTAAAGGGAGAAGTTTCTCCTTGGTTATGTCCCTTTTGTTCCTAGTGGGTAGGGCTGGAGCTATCTCATTTGGGACACGTGGGGCTGCTTCGATATAAAAGGTGATGATGTGATGGTCAGACCATAGGCAAGGGGAGTTGGAGAGGACGTTAATACTGCAGTGGGAGCCGGCTAGCCAGTCCAGGGTCATACCTTTGGCATGGGTAGGTTCTTGAATGTGCATAGAGAAGCCAGAGTCAGTTAGCATGTTCTCCAGACCAGAAGCAGTGTAATCATTTGGGTCATCAAGTCCTAGGTTAAGGTCGCCTAGTATGATAATTTGCGAGTTGGTTTTAGTATTGTCGAGACGAAGGGTAGATATTTCTCCAACAAATGAGGGTGCAGGACCTGGGGGCCTGTAGATAAGGTGGATGGTGGCTGTTTGGTTGGGCGTTAGTGGAAGTTTGACTGAGAGAAGTTCAGCTGACTCAAGTTTGGGATGAGACGATAATCTTAAGCCAAGCAAGTTTTTATGGATGAAGGCCACTCTACCACCTCTGGATTGGGCAGTGCTGCGATCACATTGCGTAATGCCATATTCTGGCGGCAGGGCTAGTGACAGTGAAGGTCCGGATGTGGCATGTAGCCACGTTGATATGGCAATGAAGTCAAGATCTAAGGTTGTGATGAGGTCTGCAATGTCAAGTGCGTAAGCTGGAAGAGATCTGGCGTTAATCAGGGCGCCTTTGATCCGAGGCAGCTTGCAACTGTGGGGGTAGATTTCAGTGTGGTGGTGGGGGAAGGAGAGCAAGGTGATGAGTGTAATGTTTTCATGGGCTTGTACTACGGGTGTGTAGTGAATGGAATCTAGAACCTAGTCTTTTATTTATAAGCGAATAGGGAGCATGGTTGATTAGGGGTGGGTTTCCTGGCAAAGTGGCGCAACCAGAGAGCAGGGTCATTGAGGTATTGGTTAGGGTGGTTGATGGTGTGGTGTGTTGATGGTGTGGTGTTGACCAGTAGAGGTGATCACAGGGCTGCCATTGTAGGGGTCAAACTGGTCAAAAGCTGGAGGTGCTGACTACAGTGAATAGTATTAATAGGCGGCTTAGTGGGTGGCGCCCGTAAGGGAGGTGTGAGTGTTGTCACAGAGAGTAGCTGACCTATAGCGGCTGTCAATAAGGAAAAGATGTAATAGTGGATGTGTGAGGCACTAAGGTGCATGATCGTGGTGTGGGCCTAAGGTGCACAGTAGGTTACACTGACCTTGGTGGGAGATGGAGGAAGCACACAGGCGCATGATGGATGGACACAGTATGTGGCGTGGTCAGAGCTAACACCGAAAACAGTAGGTCGGTAAAAGTAGTTAACGGCTAGGCGTAAGCAGGCTAGCAACATATCACAAACCTATTTGTTAGAGGTGCGAGCAGATAGCAAAGTGTAAATAGGTGCACTGTAAGCTGCAAGACAGTAAGCCTCAACAAGTTTAAAAAAGACACTATAGTTTGGGGTGCGTGCCTGGCATTCACCAATATTCATTCATCGTAAGAATAACAACCTAATGCGTGGGCGGAGAGGTTGGTCATGCTATGTTGGGGCAGAGCTTAGTACTAGGGTCAACATACAAATTACAGATTGGCTGCCAAAACTCACATGAGACCAGTAAAGTAGTTGTCATTAGTAGTAATGCAATCTAGCAGGCATAAGGATCTTACTAGCATGTATGCTAACAATCAAGTACAAAATCGAGCATGGGCAGAGCATGTATGCTAACAATCAGGTACACATTCGAGCATGGGCAGAGCATGTATGCTAACAATCAGGTACAAATTTGAGCATGGGGAGAGCATGTATGCTAACAATCAGGTACAAAATCGAGCATGGGCAGAGCATGTATGCTAACAATCAGGTACAAAATCAAGCAGGAGCAAGGAGCCGGCTCTAATAGGCACACAATGCCGAGTAATGCAGAGAGGTAGATTGCGTTTGCTAGCGAGGCGAAGTACTGAGCCTAACAACAAGCGGAAGGTGCACGCCGGGTCAACACACATATTACAGATTGGCTGGCAAAACTCACATGAGACCAGTAAAGTAGTTGACATTAGTAGTAATGCAATCTAGCAGGCATAAGGATCTTACTAGCATGTATGTTAATAATCAAGTACAAAATTGAGCATGGGCAGAGCATGTATGCTAACAATCAGGTACACATTCGAGCATAGGCAGAGCATGTATGCTAACAATCAGGTACAAATTTGAACATGGGCCGAGCATGTATGCTAACAATCAGGTACAAAATTGAGCATGGGCAGAGCATGTATGCTAAAAATCAGGTACAAAATCGAGCAGGAGCAAGGAGCCGGCTCTAATAGGCACACAATGCCGAGTAATGCAGAGAGGTAGATTGCGTTTGCTAGCGAGGCGAAGTACTGAGCTTAACAACAAGTGGAAGGTGCACGCCGGTGGCTAGGGTGAGTGACCTTAGCTAAGTGGAACAATCAGTGAGATGTAGAACGAGGCAAGTCAGGTCACTGCGCGCATACATTAGAAATGGACATTTGTGCGAAATAAATAAAATAAAGCGTGCATAGTGACGGTAGGCGCAGAGCTTCGCATGGTGTTATCCAGCAGTATATGCTGGTACTGTGTACGGAAATTTGCAAGCCTAATTTAATTGAAGGACAGCATTACAATCCTAATGAATAGGATTTCCCAGTAGCAGATCGTACATGATTTAAAGAGTGTTCAGTTGGTTTCACCATGATGGAGTAAAGGTCGTTTTACGTGGCCATGTTGCAGAAGGATATACGTGCAGACAGGCGATAGACACTCAGGAGAAGGAGTTAGTACAGTACCTTGGGGTGTCTCTGGGGTGGATCACGACAGGGTTCCTGGCAAGTGGCAAGTGTGCAGGCAATGACAGGCTAGGACAGGGGAACTGCCTTTGTGCACACCTTCGTGCTAAAGCCGGCTTGCGCCTGCCGGTAGCCGGTTGGCTAAGATATGGATGGAAACAGCCAATGGTGGGACAGATACAGCTCAGGTGCACTCTACCAAGGGGAGGCAGAGCCTAGATGAGGTGGGTGGCCATCTTTGAATGGTGGCCTCTGCTGAAAACAATGTGGTCACAGACGATTTCGTTGAGCATCACAGCAGCTTCTGGTCATGGGGTGTTACCACAGGGGTCTACATACAAAGCGCAGGCATCCACGAATATTCATGCTAAAAACGCCATTTTCGGATGTCATGTACAGCGAGCCAGGTGGCCTACCTTCAAGAAGGGGGAAGCTCCAGCTTCACTCCCAGGCAGAACACTGCTCCTGTAGTGGAGGCCCTGTGCATGGAGTTCTCCGCCCTGACCATAGTGAGCCGTGCCTCCTCTGCCCGCCGCCGCTTTGCAGCTGTCTGCTGGCTCAACCCCTGCCACACGGAAGACACTCCCAATCCAGGGTCCTTCTGCCCTCCGGCCGATGCCTGCCCCTGTGATGTTGATGGCCCCGAGCCATCATCGCTCCCACCCTGAGCCCGCTGCTGCCATGTGTGCCCTGCCTGTCAATGCCTGCATGTCGTCCTCTTGCTGGGGTCCAGTTGGGACCTCCGACTTCTGACTTTGGCAGGGATGTGTCCTCCACCAGCCTGGCCGCTGGCTATGGGGCAGCTCCACAGGGTGCCCAGGTGATACTTGGGCAGGAAGATGGTACGGAGGATGACTGGCGCATAGGGGGTTAAGTTGATGAGGGGGTCGCAAGAAGATGCAGCACGCGGAGGAACCCAGCGCCGGTGACCTGTCCTAGTGGGCTGATACGGTCAATGAGATATTCGAAATGACATGCATTATCCTCACGAGAACTCTGCATGTCATTCCGAATACCACATTGGTGCAACACCACCCCAGCAAGGACAGGCTCAATCCGTTCACGGATTGCCATGTGTGCAGGGAGAGGAAGGCCAGTTGTTGTTCGCGCATCCCCTCCCTGAAAACGGTTCTGGACGAAGGCATCCCTGCTGGTGCAGGATGATGCAGTCACAGGATCCGGGACAGATTACACACAGGCACCTCTGCAGCGACTTGTGCTGCCTCCTGTCCCTGCCCCTAGACTGCACCACTAGCACCAGTGGAATCCCCCCTCCAGGCACTGCGCGTGGGCCTTCCACGGTCTCCTCCCCAACCGAACCCCACACCAACCTGGATGAATCTGTGCCATCTTCCGCCATAGGCCCCTCTAGGGGCTCAGCTGCCCCAACTGCTGCCGAGGAGTCCACCTCCGAATGCCGCCTCTTCGACGTACCCTCGGCAGCTGTGGCCACGGATGTGGCACCAGACTCCTCACTCCCCGAAGAGATGACAACCTGGGAGGGGAACTGGGCCCTGCGTCTACGGCTGGCAGTGGGATCCCTGCTGCTGTGCTCCACAGCACCGTCTCCGCTTCATCAGTTGATACTGCAGACAGGGAGAGACAGAACACAGGCATCAGGGCACTGTACAATGTTTGTATACACACATGACAGTTGCACATGAGTGGCATTGTCAAACTTCACAGATGGCATCACACTCCCCAACACACATATCATTTGAACCCACACACATGCACAAATTAACAGGAATGGTGCATCAGGCAGCAGCATCCATACACACACAACAGCATGAACATCCAAAGGTCAGCCAGACGTCACAAGCAACACAGGGAGTGCCAAACACATGCACACATGCCACCAGACAGACATGCATCTGTACATCTCCACCACCTGTCACAGTGCAATCACCGGAAACTATGTCACATCTGCCAATTGCCTCACTACATGTCTGTGTCACATGCATCCATGGCATATCACAGATGCACACATGTCAACACACACACACATGTACACTGTGCATGTGCATGAAGGTGGAACCAGTATACATGTGTCACACCCCAAACATGGCATGGTACATACACAGAAATGCCAACATGTGTGTGTCTCCACGTGCATTTCCGCATCATGCTTTGGAACACATACACCAATGTTGTGCATGACACATGACTGGACTCACATGCGGCAGCCTCATGTCCCTACACATACACATCCATACATGGGCCTTTCCACACATATGTCCATGCTGCACACTCCTGGTACACCTCAACATGCACTGAGTCCAATCAGTACACATAGACACTTACTGCTCGACTCCGGGCAGGTCTTCCTCTCAAGGACCTGGAGGTGAAGCACTGGGCGTATGCATTCCAGGACCCTCATCTGGTCGTCGGTAAGGCGGACCCGGCACCCCTCTGCATCTGCTGCATCCAAGAGGTGCCGGGCCTTCCTGAGGGTCCTGGACCTGAAGTCCTCCCAGCACTTACGGACATGTGGTATGTCGTGGGTTGCCACCCCCTCCGCATTGATGGCAACCACGACGTCCGTCCAGACCCTTCTCCATCTATCCTTGTCAGCGTTTGTACTTCCGAAGAGGGCATCATGATGCACCAGGACTTGCTCCATCAGGATGCCAACCTCTGCTGCTGAGAAGCTGGCAGCCCTCTGCCTTTTTGGCTGGGGGTTGCCAGTAGTCTCAGATGTTGTTTCCCCCGACATGGAAACCCCTGAGGCAGGTGTGGGTGGGCAACTGGGTCCAGGTGCTGGACTGTGGAGTGATGGAACTGCAGTCGGGAGTCTTCTGTTCCAGCAGGGGTGATCACAGCAACTGGACCCCTGCAGATGGCTGACGTGCAGGCACCAAATAGCAGGGCACGTGGCCAGCAGGCAGACAGGCAGCAGCAGATGGCTGGTGGAAGTCTGCTCGGGGCTCTGGGGGGCAGGAAAATGGGCTTCTGGGCAGGAGTGTGGTCTTCCATGTGTTGTCACGTGGTCAGCTTGATACGGAGTGATTTTGCATGTGAAAAAACAGCACGTCAGCGTGTAATTCGAGGAAAGGACTTAGCGCCTAAGCGTAAAAGTCACGTAACACACGCAGGCATTTCCCTCAGCACGGGTGCTTCCGCACGTGCAAAAAAATCACATCTGCGTGTGAATGCGTGTAATTTGAGGAAAAGGCCTTAGCGCGTAAATGACATTACATGCGCGGGTGTTGCCTTCGGCATGGGTTAAAGGTGAGCGCGGGCCAGCAGTCCACTGTACGTGATGTTCGTGGAGACCGAACCGTGTGTTTACTCTGCTGGAATCACACTCGATTACTTCACAGCGTTTGAAGACTGTACCTCTTCTTTTGGTGGGGTGTTGCCTACGCACACAAGCACATGTGATTTTGATTATTTTTTTCCACGCAAGGCAGGCGGTGAGTCGCGCATGCTATTTTTCCCACTGTGGTTCCCCCTGTGCATCGCGTACCGATTTCGAGGTCATAGTATCTCGCGTGTTCCACGTGTACGTGTTTTTTGTGTCCCTGGGTGCCACACCGTACTGCTGAGGTAAAATCCACGCATGTGGGCTACCGGGTTCGCGTGCACATATTTTTTTTTTTTTACTTTCAATTTCTTCTTCTTATATTTTGGCAATTTTTGAATCTATTTTTATTTATTTTTTATTTTTGGGGGTGCCAGAGCGTTGTGTGACCCATCATTTTTCCTCAGGGGTCACAGACAGCTGGGCAGGAGCACTGAGGTACCTATTCCATCAAGTACCCTGCCCCCTTCTAGCCAATTGCCCAGGACAATTGTTGAGTGAACCTCCCATAGCCTATTTACCATCTGTGCCATGGTTGGGAGGCCAACAAAGGCTAAGGGCGGCAACGCTGGGCGTCCACCCAGGGCTGGGTGTGGTCGGGCACATGGGTGCATAGATCAGGGAGGTTTGGGAGTCCAGAGTGGTCAGGATACCCAGCCACATGCTGGTCCAGACATGCCACCACCCCCTGTGGATCCTGGAGATGCAGCTGTTGCATCACAACCTGGCGCCCATATCACCCAACAGAAATTTACATCTGCTTTCATGGCCCACCGGTGGTGGTAGCTGCAGGTGCAGCTGTGGGCACCTCCACCCGGGCTCTGGGTCAGGCAGTGCACGTTGCGTTGCATGACGAGGACTCCCAGGACGATTTCCATCTTGTCCGGAGGTTGGGGTCACGTGTGTCCACTGTAGCTGTGACTGTGGCACACATATCTGGGGCAGTTATTACATCTGATGCCCAAGCAGCTGGGTGGTGGTAACTGCATGTGCAGATGCAGCCAACACCACCCTGGCAGTGAGTCAGACCCAAGCCAGACCTTCTGTCCTCATACCAACACCCACTGCCTTGGTCCAGTCCACCAGCGCCACTGCCACAACTGATCAGGGCCACATTGCCCACTCAGGGGCAGTACCACCGGCCAAAAGGAGGAAGCGTGCTCCTTCACAAGAGGCTGGGACCCCAGACACGGCTCCGGCCTCCGGCACGTCAAGGAAGAAGCCTTTCTGCAAGCAGGAACTGGACTTCCTTGCGGAGTCAGAACACCAACGTGATATGCTTGTGGGCCCACAGTGCCATACAACTCATCTCCAGTGTTGGGTCCACTGGTAGCATGTTGCAGATGGTGTGACAGCCATGGGATTCCAGGTGTACATGGCTCAGGACTGCTACAAGCGTTGGAATGACCTCCGACACAGTGCAAAACAAAAGCATGCCTCCAATCATTCCATGTCTCTGGTGACTGGTGGTGGGCCACCACCAGAGGAGGATGAACTCACACAGCATGAGGAGATCGCTTCAGAGTTCATCCCGGAAGAACAAATCCATGGAGTGGGAGAGAGGATGGATTATGATGCATCATCTGGTGAGTATTGATGCGTGTAACTCAATGAAATGTGTGTTTGGCATGTGTGTCCATCCCAGCTACAACTTGGCTCCTTCCTTTCGTCAATCTCCCTCTCTACCTGTGGTGTGTACCAGGGGTCTGACCTCTCGGCCTGACTATACAAACAGCACCTGGCAGCTCTCGCCTACTGCATTTTAATTTTCTGCTACCACTTCCAGTGCTATGCTTATGACAACCAACTCATTTCCAGGCTGTCCTAGGCCAACACTTCTCCCTCCCTTATTTCTGATAGCCTCATTGCCATTTGTAATTGGTGTACTGCAAACGACCTCTGTCTAAATGCCGCTAAGACTGACATCCTCATCATCAGTACACCTTCAACATCCATTCCCCTCACTCTCTGGCCAGCCCCACTTGGCCCTCCTCTTACCTCCACCTGCAAGGCCAACAACCTCGGGGTCACCTTTGACTCAACACATTCCTTTTCCACACACATTTCTGACGTAGCTTGAAATAGATTAACTTCTTCACATCCTCAGGGGTACTGTGCCTTTCCTATCGTTCAACTACATGCTCACAGTATCTCATGCTATGTTTTACTCAAGGTTGGAGAACTGTGACAGGCTCTTCAAATATTCCACATACCTCCACAATCCACTCTCTACCACTAATCCAGTACAAGACTGCAGGACTTGTCCTTGGCCTCATGCCCTGGGATCCTACCTTTCCAGCTCTGTAATCCCTTCATTGGCTACCAGTGGATGCAATGTTGATACTTCAGACCCTCTGCATTGTGCACAATGATTTTTTGGGAGGAAGTAGCTGCAACAATCTCTCTGCAAATTCCTCCCCTCTTGAGTCCTTTTCTCCTCTACCCCACACTCCCTCCAGGTCAGTTAATTGAATAGATAAGCTGGGGCAGATCTGTGTGCACGGCTTGGTACTCTCTTTGGAACAGCCAACTGAGCATGTTGAAACTGGAGGAGAAACATCTCTGCTTCCGGTAGCAATTCAAGACCTTCCTATTTGCTCCCACATTAGTCCCTTTTCTCTCCAGCTGAACAGTTTCCTCTGTCAGCACTGTACCCCTGCACACACTCTGTCCTTTGGGCCCAGCTACCTTCTCGCCCTGCCTCCCTAACTGCACTGCCTCCAGGCCTCCAATTGCAATGGGTCCTGTACGTGTACCCATACAGTGACCCACTCTTCTTCTGCACTCATCAGATTTGCCCTATCCAAATCGTCTTGAACTTGCCACTTGCTGGCTGCACTGCCACCTTTTGAATGCCTATTCTATCATTGTACTTCATTTTCCTTCTTTGCTCTCCTCTGATTGGCACTTTCCCCTCCTCCCCCTTCCAGGGTCTTCAGCCCTTTATATCTTCTCCATGCAGTTGCATGTTCTCAATGTCACTGTGCCCAATATGATAGTTGTTTCAAATTCCTTTTCTCCCATGCCCCACTCCCTTAGCTTGTTTGCGCTCTGAGCCACTTGTGTACGAGTGCAATCTTGATGAGATGTCATATCATGTCATTTACATCCTTTGTCCTTGGTGCAGTGTGTCTCACTCTGACTGTGCTGATGGCAATGGATCCCCATGAACATGTGTGCACAATCATGTTCCATGTGCATTCCATGTATGCCCCTAGGTGTCCTTGCCCACCTGCTCATTGTAGTATGTGTCCAGAATGATCCAAGTGTCATCCCATTTGGACAGCATGTCATCCTCACTGTAGGTCTGTGTGTCATCACACACGACTTCAGGCTGTCCACATCTGTATCATGCACATGGCTCCCCCTGTTACAGGCCCACTCCCTCGTTTCAACTGGTGTTGTCTTCTACATGCATGGGTGTACTATTGATGCCTCATCTGTCCTCCATCATGTCCACTTCTCATCGACTGTAGTGACATTTGAATGACGAAATGCAATAGATGTACGCCTACACTGTCTGGCAATGCACAGTTTTGTGTGGAACATTTTATTGCCATGCAGTGCCTCCCTGCTATTGCCCAGAGGGTAGGTGTTTCATGGAATCCATGCTACATGGTGCATGCCATTTGCACATGATGGCTGCAATTGCTGTTACACTGCCGTCATGTTTGGAGATTGTCATCACTATGTAGGTGTTGATGCTGTAAGTTGAGGGGCTACACATGCACTGCACCGCACACACCCACTCATGTGCCAAGTTAAGCCCTTCAACATGCAAACACAATGCTGCTGTGTGATGTTGACCTGACATGTATGTACCCATGTCCCTCCTTTCACTGTATAGAAAGGCGCTAGCGTAGGTGCCTCCTGTGACACATGTACTCTACATAGTTGATGGTAGTTGAGCTGCACATGAACATGCATGGTACATGTATCATGGTGTGTTTAGTTAGATTTCTAGCTGTGGCTATTTGTGTGTTCACACATGCTTATGCTAGGTGCCATCTCTTTGTTGCCATCTCTCATTTTGGCATTGGATATGTGTCTGCTAGAGGTTGTGTGTGATGCAGGTGATGTGCAACATGCAATACATGTGTTGTCTTCACAATTTGCACACATCATTTTCTGCTTTGGGTATCCCCTTGCATTGCAATGCCACTGGATGCATGTTGTCGTTTGAGTTGCCTGTGACATGGCTGTTTCATTATTTGGCTGTCAATGTTGTGAACTGTATGTGTGTCGTATCTGCTACTGACATGCATGTCCTTGTTTCTTTTCTTTATGTTGCAGGTGGTGATGCACTGGCGGCAGAGAATGTAGATGTCATCCCAGACACAGTGGTCAGTTCAAAACACCAACCAGGCACCAGTGGTGGTCGTGCGGTGGCAGCCCACGAGGACCCACTGGTGCTCCAGGCCATCGTGTCCAAAGCTGACTCTGAGTCAGCCTCTGATTTATCCTCTGACCACTATGTTGAGCTGGATCTGCATCATGACATGTCGTCACCGGTAAGTGATCCTGTGTTGGATGATCTTCGGTCCACGATACCTGCAGTAGTGGGCCAGGCAGGGTTGGAATGTCCACCTGTGGTGGTTACGGGTGCACAGTCACACTCAACACCAGTTGGCCATGTTCCTGGGGCATCAGGTCAATGGATGGATGCAGTCCTGCAGCTGCGGGAAGCACCAAATCAGCAAGGACCACAGCTCCTTGGGCCCAGCAGGTGTGGGGTCCGGCAATGCGGTGGCCGTGTGCCACTGGGGTGAACTGAGTGGGAGTGTTCCATGATTGCCAAAGCACAGCAACAGGGTGGAGCAGTTGAGATGATTGCTCAAGGTATGGAAAATGTGGCTCATTCCATGCTCCCCGCTGTAAGGCAATTGGTGCTCCTGCAGCGGGCTACGCAGTCCACGTGCCACTCACTCAGGCTGGGCATGGTGGCATCTGACAGGGCGCGCCGGGCTGAAATGGTGGCTCTGCGTCAAGCACTTACTGCTCAAGCAGAGGCACACCATGAGGCCCTGAGGGTGGTACACCAATCCCTCCAATCTACTCTGGCTGGGCTCATGATGGACGAGAGTAGGCAGACTGAATACAGGATGGTGCAGTTTGAAAGAGCCATCCCAGCTGAACTCCATGCAAGCCGGGATTCACTCCATTTGTCATGTGAGGACATGCATGCAGAGCTCCGTCTCACATGTCAGTCCTTGCAGGAGGAAACACGTGTGACATGTGAGGTAAAGCATGCTGACCTAAGTCTCATTGCCATGCAGGACCTGGCTTACCAGACCCGCATGATTGCAGCCATTGAGGGGCAAGGTGCGGCTAGGTGTGGTGAGTCAACTGAGCCATGTCCACCTTTTGATTTCCATCTCCCACATAGGACGGGCCGTGCAGGCGCAGAGCCCAGTGAAGTTTTTTTTCTTTAATCTCAACATCTACACATGTGGGTGTTGAGGTACCCTGTACCTCGCCGCTCGTGGGTGCCCCCCCACCTCCCGGGTCATATATGCGCATTTTTTAATTTCTTTTTTTCCTGCAATTTTCTTTTTCAGCAGTATTTTTTTTTTGGGCCTACAAGGAATTAGTTTATCCTGCATTCTTTTTTTTTGTTGAGTATGTTTATTTATTTATTTTTTTCCAAATTTTGTTTCAATTATTTTTTTCTTGGGTTTTATGGTTTTTTTAGTACTTTCCTTTTTGAAACATTTTTTTAATTATTATTTTAATGATTATGATTTTTTTCTACAAAAAAGATTTGTTAAATTGATTTTTATTTTCTGCTGATTTTTTCTTTATTGCATTTTCTTTTGTCTATTGTGCATACATGTGACAGTGTGGTGCTTTGTGGCATCGGAAGGCATCCACTGTTTGTTCAAGCTGGGCCCATTCAGGCTTTTCTTATGTATGTGTTTTGCTTGGGGTCCTGACACATATGCTACTCCTGCTTCCCCTTTCCATGGGCTCGCAAGGATGGCTCGGTGAAACAGCATATCACACATGGGCATTGGGCTTCCGTCATATCTGTGGTCAGCTTGCAGTCCTACTTGTTTGTACACCCCTAGTGCGTATTCCGGATGGATGGATTCTCCAAAGCATGTCTGCACTTCACTTTAGTGAGTATTCTGTTGACTGTGCATTTCATCATGTTGCGTATGATAGTTGTTATGTATTGACTGTCTATGTTCATGCACTTCCTGCCATAGGTGGTACCATGCACCCTTTGGCTGTGTACCACACACTGATGGTGGGAGGGGTCAGTGTGCTGACAATGTTGAATTGGGACACTTTCCCCACAGTGATTTTGATATGCCACATGAAGGCTGCACGCTGACTTACCCATGTCACCATGCATTTCAACGGCCACCCATTCCTTGCTTGCACCACTTTGGCCATCTTGCAGCCCTGGCTGGTGTTTTGATGTGCCATTTGAGGTATGACCGCATTGCTCTTGATTTGATTGTCATGTTTGTGTCCTGGACCTGCTTCCCCCTCCCATTGGTTGCACTTGGCCCTTGTGACAATCCGACCAACCAGAATGCTGGAGCCTGCCACCACTACCAAAAGCCCACAAAGGAGGCCCTGTCTAGCCCTGTCCACCAGCCTTATGGGTCACTTGATTGTTCCCCTGTCTCCCCTGCCCCTGCCAGTCTCCCTCTGTCTCCCCCCTTCATCATCAGATCCCCTACCCTTCTGCGCCGTCTGGTTTCCCTCTGCCCCCTGTCTGTGCTTTCTTTCCCCATCTTCCCCTTTATGCATTTTGACCTTGCCCCCTCCTCCCTTCTCTCCTCCCTCTCCACCACCCTTTACCCTCCTCCTTGTCCTCTGTCTGTCATTTTCCACCACTACCCCAATTGCCATCAGGCATGGTGATACGTAGCCGCTTGTTCTTTGCAGACATTTGCCCTTCTGCCTCCGTCCATCCGCCCCCACCTTCACCTTTTTTAGTATTATTTTGCCACTTACTTTTATCATTAGTCCCTCGACCACTGATTACAGGTCGTCTGTTCCCCCATTGACTTCTGTGTTTCTTCGCAGCCTCCCCAGCACTATCTTGATACTTTGTCGACCTACCACAGTTTGTCACTTGTTTTGTTACTCTCCTCACCTCTTCCCTTACTCCCCTCCTTATGTGACTCCTGCACTGCAACTATTGCCGTCAGGCATAGCAAAGTTGATGCTAGTTTTGTTTTCCAACATTCGCTCCCTAGACTCTCCCTTATTGTTCCAGGCACTTGTAATATCTACTTCGATTTGATAGTTAATTTTCACATTGTGGACTGTTTGAAGGGCATGTAGGAATGTACTGTTCTTTGCCCTTGTTACCTCCCTCATTGATGTGCTTTGATGAACTTTGTGTGTAGGTCGTATTATGAATTTCTATGATTCAGTGATGGGTCACTGTCTGCCATTGTCGATGTGGGGTACTCTGTACATGATATGTTCTGCTGGTCAATGGCTGATAATATGTTGTGCTTTATTTTGAGGTGTCAGGGGATGGGTGTGGTTTAACACACAGGGGGGTCCTTGAGTGCAATGTTCACAGGTGCTGTGTACAGGACACTGGGACTCACTTAATTTCACCTGCATGTATTTGATGCATGTCCCTACTGACACATACATTTAGGCAACACCCCCCCCCCACCAACTACATTGACACCATGCACACATGTGCATCCGGATTGCCTTATCAGGCATGCTGTGTCCTGACAATCCATGTTCATTTTCAAGTTATTGATCGTGTACATGCATGACAAGGTACTATTTGGTTGAATGCCCTTTTTTCAAATGATGCTCAAGGGGTTTCCCCAATGCAATGCACACTCACTGTGTTGTCCAGTGAGCGGTGTTTGAAATGCCAATTTTCAATTGTCCAATGTGCATGGCAAAAGCTATTTTGACTTTTGTTGCTTGCACCACTGCTGGCATGCATTTGTGCCACCGTTTTCAGGGTGTGAGGTTTTGGTCAGTCATTTCTTCAGATTCCATGTCAGGTGTAATGGTCTGGTGCCTATTTACATTTCTCACGTGGCACTTCATGACTATTGATGTTTTGCCATTGCATACCATGGTATCGTGTGGCAGACGGGGTTCATGGGTGTTGGGACGGTTTGGGTGGTATACCAGTACTTTCATGCCCTGTTTAGCAAGGGGGGAGCTCCTTGCATGTGTTCCCTTTGGTCACATGGGTTTGGTTGTATTTAATTAGCTAGGGATGCACACAATGTGGCACTTGCATGGACACATTCTCAGGGTGATAAGGTTGCGACAGTTAACTGTCCCTTTCTCATCATCGATTGTCACCTGGTATGTGCCAGGCCTGTGTGCACTCCGCATGGGTTGGAGTTTAGGTGAAATATGTGGCCACCGGCTGGGTATGGGCTGCCTCGCCACATGTCCTTTCCCCTCCCATGCCCAGCGGCCATGAATGTGGTTGGGGATGCGGGGGGCACCACCATATCCACTGGTACGCCATGCTGTGTTGCAATGTTGTGCAGGACACATGCTGCCACAATGATCCTGCACGCTACTGGGGGTTAATATAGTAGCTGTCCACCAGAGTGGTCAAGGGAGGGGAAGCGTTATTTGAGCACTCTGAATGTGCGCTCCACTATGGCCCTGGTTGCAATATGGGCTGCGTTGTATCTTACCTGGGGTGGTGTGGTGGGGTTCTGTATTGGCGTCATCATGGAGGTGCTCAGAGGGTAGGCACTTTCCCCATGTAAGGTGATAATGGTTGTCATTAGTTGGGCGTGTGTAGTTGTCTGTGTGTGACATGCATGCATGTGCACATACATTTGTACTCACCTATGAGCCATGTGTCACCATGCTTCCCAGCTTCCAGGGCCCGGCTCAGGATGGACATTCTGAATATGAAACTATCATGGGTGGAACCTGGATAGTTTGCATAGACAGAGGTGATGATTCCCTTGGCATCGCATACCACCTGCACGTTGATGGAATGCCAGTACTTGCGGTTTCAATAGATGTGCTCTGTGGCCTTAGGTGGACGTAGGGCCACATGGGTGCAATCTATGGCACCGAGCACTTTGGGGAAGTGTGCCACCTTGTAGAAATCCAGGACCACGGCCTGCCTTTCTGCGGGTGTTCTGGGCATGTATGCGGACTGAGGGGCAGCAGTGATGATTGCCAACACCTGGTGTAGGCAACGTGACTGTGTGGGCTGTGAGATGCCACCCACTATGGCAGTTGTCCGCTGAAAACACCAAGTGGCCAAAAAATGCAGTACATTGAGCACCTTCTCCAAGGGGCTCAATGCTTGGGAGCACAGGGCGGGTGATGTGAGTTCATCCTCCCATCCCTGACCAGCTCTAGGATGATTTGAGGTGGAAACCTATACCTGCCATAGACCTGGTCATCAGGCATCCCAAAAAGGCTGTCCGGGGCAAAAGATTGTGGGGCCTGGCTATTCTCCTCCTCCTGCGGTGTCCCACGATCACTGCTGCGAGGAACGGGACATTCATCGTAACTGTATATGCTTGTTTGTTGTTTGCGCGCACTTTTATGCTACGCGGGGGTGCTTCCGCCTGGTTTGGTGTGGCAGCCGTAATTGTGCGTGTGCGTGTGTTTTGACATACACAGGTTTTCCCTATTCGATTTCATGAATACGTGTTGTTCACTAGCGTGTGGGTGTTGCGTGCGTTTCCCAGCGGTACTTCCCACGTTACGCCTACATTTTCATGTGTTGTTCCCCATTCCCCGTGTTCCACCCCTTTTTAGGTGTGTGCGCGAAAAGTTGTGAGCTTTCCCCGTTCCTGTCGCGCACGCGTTTGGAAAGTCGCAGTGACGTGTAAAGTAAGCGCAGATTTGGAGCACATCCCGGGAAAATACGTGCAGGGCCTTCCATGAATCGCACACGTGTGATTCACACAAATGCGCCTGCTTTTTCATGGTTTGCCAGAATTTTCGGCGCACATTTATTCCATGAATTACCCAGAAAGTCCTGTTCGACCCCATCAAAACCCTGTTCTGCGTCTAATGCTATTGCTGCATAAGAGTTAGGAGAATTTTGAATAATACTAATAATATTAGTGAATAGTCTAATATTTGCTGAGGACATTCTACCTTTAACATACTCCACCTGATCATTCTTGAACACATTTGGAAGAAGGGGAATTAGTCTATTGGCTAAAATGTTGGCAAATATCTTACAATCAGAATTAATTAGGATAGGTCTATAATTTTGGGCAAATTCAGGGACTTTATTGGGTTTAGGAAATACAATAAGCATTGCTTCAGAAAAGGAACCAGTGGCTTTTTTACTAATAATGAATGATGTATATAATTCATTAAGCTTGGGGACTAATATTTCATTAAAATGGCCAACATAATCATTAGAAAATCCATCTGGGCCTGGGGCTTTACCATTTTTGAGATCTTTAATAGCTTTGTAGATTTCACTCGCAGATAAGGGATTATTTAAAGATTGGAAATTGGGATTAGCGTATGTGTTACGATGAATACATTTAAGAAAATCTGAAGCATGAGTACTGACGTATATAATTTTTGATAGAATTTGGAGAATACTTGTAAGATGTCCTTATCCATAAGGGCTCTATTACCATTTTGGTCTTTTCTTTACAGTAATCCTTGCTATATCTTTTCTAAATTTGAGATATGATGCCGAAGCTTTACTAGATTTATTAGAATATTGATAAATCTTAGATTTATATTTTAATAGATTAGCACACGAGCATTCAGTAATTAGGTTATTGTATTGTATTCTGATTTTAATGACTTCTTAATGAATAGGGGTAGAGTTAGCCTGTATATATTGTGATTGTAGGAGTTTCATTTGTTTAAGAATATCTTCTGGGTTTTTTCAGTTTTTTCTTCTTAGCAGCCATATAACATATAATGTGTAATTTTAGTGCTGCTTTATAGTAATCCCAGTTATTGTGAACCGATTTATCGGTAGGAGAATTCTCTGAAAAGAAAAAAGAGTACTGCTGGTGAATAAACTTAACAAATTCTACATCTTTAAAGAGGGCTGAATTGCATCTCCATCTGCTATATTTATGTGTGTTTTGAACATTAGACAATTTAATATGAACAGAGGCATGGTCTGACAAAACAATAGGTTCTATTTTAGCATCTAATAAGCGGTTGGTCAGGGGTTTAGATATAGAAATGCAATCTATCCTTGAGAAGGAGTTATGAGGAAAAAAGGAGAAGGTGTAGTCTAAATCCAAGGATGGGTAATACGCCAAGTATCAATGAGACCAAGTTTGGATACAAAGTTGACAAATTGGAGGTGGGATTTGGTAGTTTTAGCTCGTACATTTGACTTTTTATCAAGGATAGGATCCATCATTTCATTAAAGTTTCAGCATGCAATTAAGTTGTTGGGAGAAGATTTGGATATATGATTTCTTAAATGAGTCCAGAAGCCTGGGTCAGCCTTAGTGGGGCCATACATATTAAAAATAGTGTATTCTATGGACTCAATAAGAAACTTAACCAAAACCCATCTTCCAGCATCATCTGTCTCTGAGGAAAGTAACTTACATTTAAGATGTTTGCTAATAAAGGTAATAACCCCATTCTTTTTCCCATCAGCTGCACTTGAGAAAACTTGACACACCCATAATCGCTTCAGTTTGGCTGCTTTGTCCTGTGAGAGGTGGGATTATTGCATGCATGCAATGAATGGTTTAGCCCTATTAAGGTGTGAACATATTTTTTGCCGTTTAATAGGATTATGTAATCCCTTAACATTCCATGTTGCATTATTAAGTACCATTAGTTACGATGATGGTGGTATATGCAATCTTACATTTATAATGAGAACTCTGGCAAGAAAAAACACATAAGGGAATGAGACACACGGGTAGGGGAAACACAAACAAAAAGAACATGAAGTGTTGCAGTTTAAACAAAAAACATCTTATATATGAATGAGTAGTGGCAAACTGGATACAACCACTCCAAACCATGTTCATATATAGTCAATAATATGTGGGGGTGGAGAGCCAGATCTGGATGGGCCACTCCTTGCCCCATTCCGGCAATACTGTCATGTCATAGAACAAAACATTCTGTGTGTAACTTCTATTTCAAAAATGTGGTTTGGTGGTATCCATCTATTCTCTTCCATGGCTTTGATAAAAAAAATTGTGCAAGTCTCCTGGATCTTGAAAAGTATACATATGGCCATTGAGAGTCACTTTTAGAGACGCTGGATGAATGATCCCATATCTGGCATTGAGCTGCCACAACATTGGTCTGAATGCCAATAGTTCTTTCCTTCTTGCCACCGTGGTGTTGGAAACATCCTGAGTTATGAAGATTTTGGTGCCTACCCCCCATATAAGAGTTTTCTTCTGTTTAGCTTTATCCAATATGAGCATGACGTAAATATAGACTAGTAACGGAAAAGATCATAGTTCTCGGAGCGTTATGAGATCGATACCTGGGACCTATCTGATGCGCTCTTTGGATATTAAACTGTGGCAGCGTGGTGAGATCCAAAATTGCAGTAAGCATATGATAAATAAACTGAGTAGGGTTGTCATTTTCAATGTTTTCGAGTAAACCCACAATACGTATTGTATTCCTCCTATTTCTATTTTCTATGTTTTCTGTCTGATTCTGCAGAGATAAAACTGTTTTTCAATGATTGCACCGTTCCTGCAACATCCTCAGCGTCACTTACCCTTCTTTCCACTTCATTTATTCTGGGTTCAAATGTGAACCACTTATCATCAAGCATTTGCAATTTGGCAGTAGTGGCTTCCATAAAAGGTTTGAGGGATTTTATTTCCATTAGGGTTGCTTGCGTAACTGGATCCTGTGTATCTTCGTTAGGTGTGGCTGCATCACTTTTCTGTCCTTTTGGGGCATTACTGGTTGGCGTTCATGCCATTTCCTTACGTTGCCCCTTCTTTGAAGCCATCCTGAGGTGAAGTAGGTAACATTGGATGAGAAGAAAGGCTCCTGCTATAGTTGAAAAGATGTCCTTTCAATGGCCAAGCAAGGGGCTCAATAGAACACTTTAATAGCCAATACTGAGCTCTCCTTAGCAATAGTCTTATATGAGTATGCTGGACAAATAGCCTTAACTTTCAGTGTTAATAAATGAGAATATGAACAGTCTTCAATACAAAGCAGCTTCATTAACCACTTGCAATCCAGGCATTGTCAAGGTAGAATGTACAATATTTTCAACAAAACAATTATAACGAGCAAAGTGGCCTTCTTTAATGTAGGAAATCCAAATATTATTTGTCACAATTTGGGGAATATGGACCCTGGATTCCCATTTTGCTTCAGAAACTTCCTATAACTGTTACAAGCAATTATTACAACCAGTGCTCTATGTATTCCAAAGAATCAGTCAGTCTCATTCCAGGTTAAACACTATATGCACTTAATATCTTTCAGGTATACATATTTCTTATTAAATTGTTCCAGACAAGCTTTCATTTAAGCTCAATTATATGCCCCAAAAAAAGGATTCCTCCAGCATGAATTTGAGGAGATATATAATCCATAAAACCATGTCTTCCTCCTCTGAGCCTTATATGTGTGTATGAAATTATTAATCTTGATAATCTTGTTTTATCTTAAAAAGACAAAAAAAAGTAAAGACAAGCCTGGTTTCCTTGTGTTAGAAGGTATTTCAACTGTAAACAGTACTTGCATGTGGAAATTTGCATTTGTACTGACGGAAACGTGCTTTCTTACACATCACAGCTGACGTGGCATTACGGCTTTCCTTTCAGCGCAAATCTGCTGATCTGCAGGCCGCGCCTCCTGACCTACGCAGCATTTCTGGAGCTCCTCACAGCGTACCCGGAAACACACGCCGAGGCATCAAACCACTGCTTACTGTTTTGGGGCAGCACCAGTTAGTTATTTTTATATAGCCCTTGGAAGAAAGCACGCTGAGTAATTAAATCCTCATGCTGGACCAGGAGCTCAGTTTTAGGCAGACATCCGCTACGGCAGTTGGCCACGCCCCCAACACACGCGATTTAACCACTTATTTTATGTTCGTGTTAAAAAGCTGTTGATTATAATGCTATGTGTGACGTCCCAGTTTGTGGTAGCGCGCATGCGCGGGCCTCGTTGTGACCCGCGCATGCGCAGTTGGAATAAACTGCGTCCTGTGTCCTCATTGTACGAATGCGTGTGCGTGTGCCTGCCAGGGCCGTGGGGCCACACACAACAACTGGCGACGAGGCGGGAGTGCCGCCGTAGCGTTCGCCCAACACACGTGGGCGTACAATCTGCATCACTACGCGATGGCACGACGCGGACCTAGCGCGAACGTTCTTTTCTCCTCAGAGCAGTAGCGGCCTGAAAAGGTGCTCGTGCGCTGCTACCCAGAGAATAGAAACTCAATTTTTGGAACATTTGACTGTCCCCAACAACCTGGGGACAATCTGGAAATACAGACACAAGGGGAAGAGGCGACAGACGACAGCCGGAGGTACACTCAGCCCTACCCTAGCCAGGTTTGCGGCCTCTAACACACCTAGAGGTGCCTGTGCGACCTGTGAAGATGGCCAGTAGCGACGAAGAAACGGAAGTAGCGACAAGAGCGGTGAGGACACAACAGGGGTCGTTGTTACCAATGCAGGAGTTTGATACGTCGGGGCCCCCGTCCAAACTAGGCCCCAGGTGGCTACTATGGGTAAAGAAGCTCGAGATGTACTTCATGGCGACCGGAACCACCAACGATGATGCAAAAAGTGCGACCCTTCTATATTCGGCCGGGCTGGACGTAATGCGCATCTACGAATCACTCACCCTGCCAGTGGTTACCTACACCACTGTCAAGACTGCGCTAGAAAACCATTTCATTCCACAGTCGAATGTTGACTATGAAAGATTTTTGTTCTGCAAAGAGAAGCAAAGGGAGGATGAATCCCTCGATCAGTTCTGTGCCAGACTGCGGCAGATGGCCAGCACATGTCGCTGGGACAACGAGGAGTTGATGATAAGAAACCAGGTCCTCCAGGGCTGCAGCTCAGGTAAATTGCGGCGACAAGTGCTGAGAGAACCGGGGTGGATACTACAGCAGATACTAGATAGTGGCCGGACGTAAGAGCTGTTAGGCCAAGCACGCGGGAAGAAGCTTTTGCCATGAACAAACTGTCGGGGGAAATTCTGCCGGGGTCGGCCGGGCCGTCGGCAGACCTCCGGGCAGGGAGGCCCCAACTCCTCCAGTATATCCCAAAGGAGATAGAGTATGAGACACACACAAGAAGCAATGTGACTCTGCTGTTTATTAAACACAAACGGCAGGGATGGGTCAAGGATCATACGCGTCTGACCTGACACACACACAATCGTGGGGCTCGCAGGCCCTTTTTACTGTAGTGTGACGCGCTACCTGCGTCACTCTAGAAAATTAACAAAAAACCTATCGCCACTCTTAATTGGTTGCTCGAGTGGTAGGGTTAGTATAGCATACGTATAGAGAATAATATGAGTGGCCGAGGGTTAGTCAGGTGATATATCTGGGTTGTCCCTACAATTAGATACATGAGAATTGTTACATGAAGACTCCTAATGATTGGTTGATGTTAATGGCATCAGTGATAAGAGCCCCATGTTCTGATTGGTGCGCCCGTGAGCTTCCCAGCCTGGGACCATCGCTGTTCCCAGCTCTCGGTGTACCTGCGATTTGCAACAATGTTTCACTATTGGTACATGCAGACAATGTGAAGACTTATTCATGAGCTGGACGGCCGACTACTCCCACCGTTGCAGATGTCCATTGATCCTTTCAAGTGTATCTGCCTGTGTCTTGTAACGAGGGATCCAGACGCCTCCTTCCTCCTGGGTTTGGCATCTCGTCAGGTTCGGCTTGGTCACCTGGGATGGGACCGTGTTTGAGGCAGAATTCTGCACAATTAATATTGTTTTTCCACTGTGTGCCTGGTTTAATTGCAGGTGCGACTTTGATGTTGGTGCGCGGCGTGCGAGGTTGCAACATCGTGCCCTTGATGGTCTGCTTTTGGAATGTGGGTTTGCAACATTACGACCTTGGCTGTCTGCTTTCCCCAGGCTCATTCTGCAGGATCAGCAACCTGACTCTTGTTCTGTTAATCGTCCACGGGAGCTCTTGCTTGCGGCCTACTCAGGCCTAGTATATAGGTGGAACCGTCTGGTGCACAGGCGCTTTAGGTTATAGTCTCATATTGTCTTATGACCAGTATCGTGTCTTCGTTATAATTCTCATTATGGCACCTACGTGTAGGAGAAGCGTAAGCAAGCTCTTTAGATGAGTTCATGGTGCGTCTTGCGTTTCTGCATTTTTGAAAGCCTATATGGAAAATAATAAAGATGCACGTCCGTGAGTATGTCTGTCGCCTATGTCATAGCACTGAGTATATTCTTCATGTAGATTGGTGCGGGGGGTGTCCAGTGTGTATGTTGGCACAGGTGTGCTATCCGTTGGCTAGGTCGTCATGGCATCTCTAACGATGTATAGTTTTAGTCCAGTTGATCCATGCCGCAGGCATCGGCATGGGCAGGGCGGGCTGCTGGGCAGGCAGATGGACACATCCGTATGTTCCTGTACCAGGGTATCTGGTCGTCTGGTAGATGGGCAAACTCTTCTCGTGGCTGGTGCTTGGGCCGTGAACCTTTAGGCCAGGCGCGAGAGGGGAAAGAGGGGAGTCTGTTTTTCCATTTTCCCACTTCAAAACGGTCCAAACTGAAGGATAAGTGGGTCCCGAAGACAACTGAGAACCGACATCCTGCAGCACCCGGATCACTCTGCCAAGACTGTGGATATGACCCGCCACATGTAGAGGAATGTCCTGCCAAAACAAGATCCTGTGGACGGTGCAATGGACCGGGGCACTATGCCCGCATGTGCCGCGCCCCCGCTCCTGTGCCTACACAGAGAGGCCCTGCGAGAGCACGGGGCAGCGGTTTCAGAAGGCAGCGCAGCATCGCAGCTCTCGAACAAGAGATACAGAGGTTGCAGCTTGCAGAGGAAGAGGAAGAGGAGGAGGAGGACGAAGAAGAAGTATTCTTCATTTCAAACATTGCCTCAGGAAGCAAACGGAAGAGGCAACCCAAGTGTGTGGTGAACATATTGGGTGTGCCGACACAGATCCTCATCGACACCGGAGCATCTGTATGCGTGCTGGCGGAGGAACACTATCAAAGACTCCCAGGCCCCCGGGCACTGGACAAATCCATGGCGAAGATATTCACTTTTGGAGGAGACACCCCGTTGCCACTCAAGGGGGTGTTCGTGTCACCGGTATTGAGAGGGGAAAACACCATCAAGGCAAGGTTCTTTGTAACGGACGTTAGCCCTCACTCGCTACTCAGCTGCGCTGCATCGGAGGCCCTCAATTTGGTTCATTTTGCATATGGAGTCTACCAGATTGACATCAAAACGCTGCTGGACAAGTTCTCAGGCATCTTCGAGGGAATAGGGAAGCTGAAAGCACCCCCGGTGCGCCTACATATCGATGAATCCATCAGACCGACAGCCCTTAAGCACCAAAGGATACCGTTCCACCTCAGGGAGAAGGTGGAGGAAGAACTCTGATCACTCGTTAGCATGGACATTATTGAGAGAGTGGAGGGGCCGACACCCTGGGTGTCACCGATTGTGGTGGCTCCCAAGCCGAAACAGCCCGGTGCGGTGAGAATTTGCGTAGACATGCGCCTTCCAAACGCCGCAATCAAGAGGAAAAGGCACATTAGTCCCACTCTAGATGACATCATCGGAGAGCTACAAGGGGCAAGAGTATTTTCAAAACTGGACCTACGGGCGGGCTACCACCAGCTTGAGCTGCACCCGGACTCCAGATTCATAACGACCTTCACGATGAATGACGGTCTATATCAATTTAAACGCCTGAGCTTCGGAGTGTCGTCGGCTGCCGAAGTTTTTCAGAACACCATCAGGGGGGCGTTGGCAGGCCTAAAAGGTGTATTGAACATGAGCGACGACATCTTAGTATTCGCGGATTCGGAAAGGGAGCACATGAAGAGACTGGAGAGCACGCTCCAGAGACTGAAGAACCTAGGGCTCACCCTACATCGCCAAAAGTGCGAATTTTTCAAAGACCGCATTGGGTTCTTCGGCTTCATCTTTCACGCAGCCGGTGTGTCACCTGACCCGGCCAAAGTCAAGGACATCAAGGAAGCCCCCCCCACAGTCCCCCACGGAAGTTAGGAGTTTCCTGGGGATGGTAACCTATTGCGGGCGTTTCATCAAAGGGCTGGCGTCGCTGGCAGAACCACTCAGGGTGCTAACAAGGAACGACGCAGTGTGGAAATGGGGTGCCAGTGAACAAGAAGCATTTCAGGCCCTGAAGAAAGCCCTGTCCGATGGGGATACCATGGCATACTTCAACCCCAAGGTGGAATCGGAGGTGGTGGTCGATGCGAGTCCGGTGGGAGTAGGGGCTGTGCTGCTGCAACCCGATGAACGCGGGGACATGCGTCCCATCGCCTACGCTAGTAAGGCCCTTTCAAACACGGAAATGAAATACTCGCAGATCGAACAGGAGGCGTTGGCCATCCTGTGGGGCTGTCGCCATTTCCGCTTATTTATCTTGGGCAAACCCGTCATGGTAGTGACCGACCACAAGCCGCTACTGCCCATACTTGCAGGCGTGTCATCCAAGCCGCCCCCCAGGATCGAAAGGTGGATGCTGGCCCTGATGGGGTATGGTGTGCGACTGATTTATCGACCAGGAACATACAACCCGGCCGACTATTTGTCACGCCACCCCAACAAGGAAAAAACCGTCACTGACATCGGGGCGAACGAATGCCATGGGCTGCTGTGTCAAGTGGTGGAAGGGTCCCTTCCAATGGCACTCTCAAGAATTTCAATAGCGACGGAATCCTCCAACGACGAGGTTTTTAGCATCATCAAAACCGCAGTGAGGAGCGGTGATTGGAGGGAGGTGCTGCGCAACAACTCGCGCCGACAAGAGGAGGCCCAGAGAGACCTCCAGGCACTCTGGAAAGTGAGGGATGAACTCTCTGTCTCAGACGATGGGCTGATATCAGAGGGCGACAAATCGTCATTCCACGGGCACTGAGGACAAGGGTGCTCGAACTGGCCCATATTGGTCATCAGGGGGTCGTCAAAACGAAGGCACGGCTAAGACCCAAAGTCTGGTTCCCGGATCTGGAGGGGAAAGTGGAGAACTTTGTGAGGAGATGTGTGGCTTGCCAGGCGGCGACCCAAGGAGACAGAGCCCCACCGATAAGATCGATGGAGCGCAGCAACAAGCCATGGGGGACTGTTCACGTAGACTTCGGTTCGACTGGTCGTGGCATGTACTTTCTGGTAGCAGTTGACCAATGGTCCAGATACCCCGAGGTGGAAGTGGTGGAGTCGACGGCGACGGAGTTCGCGACGAAGGCGTTGGACAAAATGTTCGCCACACACGGATTCCCGGACCTACTGTGCTCAGACAACGGGCTGCCGTTCACCGGCAGCCAGTTCGCAACCTACCTCCGAGAGAGGGGGATCCAGCATCGCAGAGTGTCCCCACTCTGGCCGCGAGCCAACGGTGAGGCCGAGAGAATGATGCGGACCCTCAACAAGGTTCTAAGAATTTCCGCTAGTGGCGGTGAAGACCTGGAGAGAAAATTAGTGGAATTTCTACGAGAGTATCGCACGACGCCCCACCAGTCCACGAGAGTGGCTCCCGCAGAAGCACTGTTCGGACGATGCCCGAGGGGAATGCTACCGGAAGAGGAGGGCCGTCTGCCAGGAATGATCAATAACGAGGGAGTCCAGGAAGAACGGGCCAGGCACAACAACAAAGAAAGTGAACGGAGGGGTCTACAGAAAAAGGAGGTGCGAGTAGGGGACACGGTGCTGGTCAGAAACCGACACCCAGAAGGGAAGCTGTCCCTACCATTTGAGCCGCGCCCGTGGATGGTAACGCATGTGAAAGACACGATGGTGACGGCGGCCTGCGACCGAGGAACAGTCACGCGCAACCGATCCTTCTTCAAAATACTCGAGGTGCCTCCACAGACTCTGAATCAGGGTGTGCCACACCGACCACCACTTCGCCAAGATACCCGGTCCGCCGTGAGCGGAGGCTGCCAGGGCATCTCAAGGACTACGTCCTGGACTCGGGTGACTGAGCCGAGAAGGTGAGGTGAGACTTAAAGTTGACAATGCGACCGCCAGATGGTCACAAGTTGCGCAGGGGTGTGCCCACCCCGAAGGTTTACACTGTTTTGGTTAAAGTTAAAAAGGGATGTGACGTCCCAGTTTTTAAAAAAAGATGCTTATTTTCCGCAATACAAAATGGTATAAAGTGACTGCCAGTTCAAAATGGAATCTTATCAGTTGCGTTGACTGAGTGTATTATGAAAGTAGACAACAGCAGCACACTTTATCCTGCTTGTTAGAATTGCCAAATGAACTCTTAAACTGCATGCACCATCCAAATCAAATGAACGAGCCGTCGGTTAGGAATCACTGCTCACGTGCCCTGTGACTGAATGTGAAGCTGTGCTGCGTCTTCGCAGCGTGAGTTGTAAGGCACACTCGCTTCTGCAATCACTGCAAAAAGCGTGTCACTCCCTCATATTCCCGTCCGGCCTTTCACCTGATTGGAATGCACGTTCAGCCCGCAGTTGATATGCAACCGTGTGCGAATGCATCACCCTAACCCAATCCTTAAACCCTGGCATTTGTAGTGTTTCTTCCTTAATGACGAAGAAAACAAGCCTCCACTGGTGAAAGGTTTTGTCCTGGAGCTTTGCATGTGTGTCAGCTTAATAACCCTGCGAAGGATTTATGAAATATTTGCACATTTCCTGACAGCCTAAGGTAACATCCCGCGGTAAAGTTTTCAATTGGATGAAAAGGAAGACAGAATGCGCTGCAACGTGGCGCCATTTATCTAAATCAGCGGAGACGTTTCCTACTGCAGTGACCTTCATTGCATCTTGAAGAGTACAAAAGCATTAGGAAGCTCCTTTTTTGCAAGAGTAAGCCTACAGGGCCATCCTTTATCTCGGGATTTCTGATCAAATACACACAAAATCCCTTTTTAAAGATTTCTCAAACGGCGGTTATTATATATTTATTCCCAATACAGAAAAATCACGTCTCCGAACTTCATAAGGGCAAATGAAATGTTTTCCTTAAATGTCATTGCGCCCCTTGATAAACATCACTTGCAACAACAGCCTTTCAAAATGGTCTGCATTTGACATCCGCTAAACAAATGCCCTTAAAACAAGCCCAACCCTCCCGTCCAAAACCATTCCAAATGGAAATATAATTGCTGGGGGTATTTTGCAATACCACAAAAAAAGAATGGACTGCACAGCAATATATTCGGGGGCGTTGGCGGAAGGTGTATCTTAGTGCGATATGTGCATTTATTCGGAATAGGGCATTGACAATGGAACACACAGGAGCCATTTTAAAGCGCGCAACGTGAATGAAAACATGATGTTACTTAAATGTGGAAAGATATGAAGCCTGTGCCTAGAATCATTGCTAACGAAAGATCTCTCATAGACCATACCAAACAGAAAATGCAGTAGCTTTTTGGTGGTCCAACCTGATAGGTAGTCCCAGCAAGTGACTTATATAAATCAATTGTCAACACCACGGCCCGATTCACAGAAGCGTTTTACAATGGTGCAATCCCATTGGAAAACGCTCCATGAATCGGGCCCAAGGTGTCTCCAACATCTGTCTTGCTACCCAAAGCTATCCTGAAGTTAGCAGGATTCTTGGGAGCCACGATAGATAATTATTGTTTTTATTTATGTATGCACTGGATTTATAAAGTGTGAACCTAGCTCGAGAGCCATATAGCAATCTATATATTGCATGCTCCCGATGGGTACTGATAGGGTACAGGGATAGCGGTTTGCTCCGATGGGGAGGTAGGGCCGGGGAAGGGCAGAGCAGGCTAAGGTGTCTATTTCAGGCCACGCTAAACTTAGAATGCGGAAGAAAATCCGTCCATACATTCCAGCAAACATTTGGAGCCTGGTTGTCACTGCTTCCATTTCAGGGACTGTTGACTATTGTAGCGCAACGCTGCTTTCTCAACCTATGTTTAGGATACAGCACACAAACAGAAATGGATGCATCTGGTACCACCGGAAGCCAAGAAACTCAACGACAAAAGTAACATGAAAGATTTCCTGACAAACGCAGGAGAGCACTATTTATGACATTTCTTTTAAATGCCTTTAAGACCAGAGAAATACTAGCACATTGGGACAAGAGTATGATTAAAGACAACAAATGTCGCTTATGCCACACACAAGAGGAATGCCTAAAACACTTGACATTATTCTGCACTGCTTTACAGGATGAAAGAAGGAAACAGCTAGGTAACCTACTAGTTGAACTAGCTGTGGGCCCTGTGCTTCGAAGACTCCAAGAGAAGGCTAACAAATGCATTAATCTTCTTTTTTGAGGACATAATTAGGGGATTTCATTAAAAATCGATTGACATTTAGAAGTCTCAAAGTGTATCATAAGAATGCATGAATGATGAAATTTGAATAGAGTTGATCTTTAGGTGTTTATGTAAATATTTCTTAAATAAGAAAAAAAGCGATCAATGATTTTAAGGTTTGTAACAAACCATATAAAATAAAAAAAAAAAAAAAGATACAGCACCTTCAACTGTTACAACATTCTGCTGCTCACCTGGCGGTGGGTCTTTCTAAATTTGCCCATATATTGCCGGTATTGCAGAATCTTTACTGGATTCCTTTTGAAGCCAGAATTAAATGTCTGGCTCTCTGCTTGATTAATCAGGCCTTTTATGGCCTTTCTTCGCGTCAGAAGCTCATTAATTATGTCTCCCCAAGGAATCTTTGATCTGCAAACCAGCTTTTCCAGATCCTCAATTGATGGACAAACTTTCTCTGTCTCGGCTCCTGGGCTATGGAACTCACTACCTTTGGCACTGTGTGACATCTCACCTTTCGTAAGGCACTAAAAACGAATGTGTTCTAGTCTTTCTAAATCTCTAGTCTCACTGCTCTTTCTAAACTGCTTTCCTTTCTGATAGGGAATCCACAGCACCATGATACCTGCCGTCTAAGCTGATCTCTATACATGTTTTAAAATAGCATAACCTAACATAGCAACGGTGGCGCTCGAACCTACCCATACCAGCAAACCGTAGCTACCTAAAGCATCTTTAGTTTTATACTAACAGATTTTTTAGAGAATCTTTTACAACACAAGTGTGAGTTTAAGTACTTGTTTACAACATAAGAAAGCATGGCTCCGAAGGTTTGGTCTCTAGTATGTACACAAAAAAACATTTTGTGACAAGTCTCACATTTTCTTTGTTTTCAGAAATGTGCAGGTGGATAACCGACGCCGGTTTTTCCAGTTAACTACACTGGGTCTTCAAAGATAAGACTGGGATATAGTGGTGTACAAATAATTGAAATGATAGTTAAACCTGAATTTGCTATTACAATGTATTGCCAGCCTATATAGATTTCACTCATTGGCTCAGCAGCTGAGCATAATATATGTTGAACACTTCTTCCCTCAAGACTAAACTGTGCACATCTGGCCCAGCCGTACTGCCAGTTAACACTTTTGACATTTACTGAGAATCTAACACCTCTAAAATGGGCTGCATTTTTTATCCTTGTCCGTTTGAAAGGAACGTGGAAGTAGGGGGTGGGCATGCCAAGAGGAGAATATTACAAAAGATTTTGTAGCGGGTGAGGCACATGTAATCACGTGAGGCAAAATATGATTTAAGAGTGATTTATTCATGTATGCTATACGGCCACGGTAGTAGCCGTGTAGTTATGGTTAATTGGCTGTTTCCATAGGAAGAGCACTTTTTGGGCGGCTTATAACGTCGCTCTCCCTGGATGAATCCTCACCAAACTTGGCAAAAAAAGTATATGGCCCACTCAGAATTATTCTGCAAAGTTTGGTGAGGTTTGGTCTAGGGGGGGCAAAGTTATAGGGGGGGTCTCAAAATGTCATTTTTTCCCATAGACTGAATGCGCACGCCTACAGCCTAAACTGCTGGACAGATTTTCTCCAGATTTGCAGCAGGAACAGGACCTTGGTCCCGAAAGCGTGCTTTTGTAAATTTGTTGACAATCCGTCCAGTAGTTTTTTAAAAAATGTCGAAAAAGTATGTCTCAAAAAATGAGTGATATCTATGTCCGCTCTGCGGTCACACTCCCCTGTTCGCTCGCGGACAAGATAACGATTGGCTAATGGGCTCATGTCATGACCGCGGACACACAACGTGTCCGCTGATTGACGGGAGTGAGGCGTGTTGTGCGTCAGATTGTTCGGATGCGCCCGTCATCTTGGATCCGCCGACAGCCCGGCGGTGAACAGAGGCGAAATGCAGTTTTGGGCAGTGTTTTGGTGTGTCAGAGTGCTTGGGGAGGTTTAGGGAGTAAGAGATGGGTGAAATACTGTATTTGTTTAGGCAACAGGTGATACTGATGTATTCGCCATGCCCGCGCTGTCCGGGATGTTTGTAATTACTGAAAATTACGTTATAAGCCACAATGTGTATGATATGCTGTAGTGGTTGTGGCCATAAGCACTGGAGATATAAGCCACCATGTGTTTTATATAGTGCACGCCCATAGATTTGCTTATCTATGGCCACACATCCAAGACTCCAGGCCCTGGTCACAGCCACTGCAGCATATCACAGCAATAGATACACCTTTAGTATCGAACATCGATCAGGTGGTTGTGGGGAGGGCCTACCCAAGAACAAAGTTATAAGCACTGAAGTTATAAGCCAACATGGGTTTTATATAGTGCACGCCCATAGATTCCAATATATATGGCCATACACCCAAGACTCTAGGCCCTGGCCACATCTACTGCAGCATATCACAGCTATAGATACACTCATAGTATCGAACATCGATCAGGTGGTTGTGGGGAGGGCTAAGAGTCCTGGGTGCAAATTGAATATATGCAGCAGTTAAAATGTTTCATTCTATGGTTGTGGCCAGAGCCTAGAGTCTTGGGTGCATGGCCGCAGGCCATAGGCCGTTGGCCATACACCCAAGACTCTAGGCCCTGGCCACAACCACCACAGCATATCACACTCATACATCACACCCATAGAATCAAATATCTATGAGGTGGTTGTGGGCAGGGCGTAAAGTCTTGGTTGCAAATTGAGTATATGCTGCAGTTAAAATGTTTGAATGTATGGGTGTGAAAATGAGTTATAAGCCGCAATGGTTGTGATATGCTTCAGTGGTTGTGGGTAGGGCCTACAGTCTTGGGTGCATGGCCATAGGCCGTAGGCCATATACCCAAGACTCTAGGCCCTGGCCACAACCACCTCAGCATATCACACCCATAGATACATCCATAGAATTGAATATCTATCAGGTGGTTGTGGCCAGGGCCTAAAGTCTTGGGTGCATGGTCGAAGACCATGCACACAAGACCAAAATTCTAGGTACTAAAGTTATAAGCCACAATGGGTGTGATATGTTGCAGTGGTTTTGCACAGGACCTACAGTCTTCGATGCATAGCCGAAGGCCATGGGCACAAGACCAAAGTTATAAGCAGTGCAGTTATAAGCAGTGAAGATGGGAGCATGGCCAAAGGCCATGCACCCAGGAGCAAAGTTATAAGCCCTGAAGTTATAAGCTAAAATGGATTTCATATACTGCACTGGTTGTGTCCAGGACCCAGAGTCTTCGGTGCATGGCCGGAGGCCATACGCCCAAGAACAAATTCCTATGTACTGAAGTTATAAGGCACAATGGGTGTGCTATGCTGTAGTGGTTGTGGCCAGGACCTACAGTCTTGGGTGCATGGCTGACGGCCATGCACCCAAAACCAAAGTTATAAGCTGTGAAGTTATAAGCCAGCATGAGTTTTATATAATGTGGTGGTTGTGGCCAGGATGTAGAGTCTTGGGTGCATGGCCAAAGGGGCCGAAGGCCGTAGGCCGCAGGCCATACACCCAAGACTCTAGGCCCTGGCCACAACCACCGCAGCATATCACACCCATAGATCACACCCAAAGAATCAAATTCTATGAAATATTTGCAAATCTGCAGTTTGTGTACTGTAGAT
Organism: Ambystoma mexicanum; assembly: GCF_040938575.1. Classification (NCBI taxonomy): domain Eukaryota; kingdom Metazoa; phylum Chordata; class Amphibia; order Caudata; family Ambystomatidae; genus Ambystoma; species Ambystoma mexicanum. The sequence goes on along the minus strand of NC_090937.1, from coordinate 563,889,259 downwards.
TTAACAAGCATTACAGTATAACATATCCATGGAAGTGAACTTTTTGTTTTGTGGTGTATGGTTAGATGTTTGCTTCAATGGTTCTTTTATGCAGCAATATTTATGCGTTCTATTACAATATACTTACTGTTTGATTTTTTGAGATAGGATATATTTCTTTCATGAGTTGGGTCACTGGGGCACATATTCTTTTTCAATTTCTGTGATAAAAGAAAAGACTTGTTACATTGCATAATAGACATTTCAGCTTTTTTTCAACCCTCATATTTAGTACTTTACAAACCAGTGTACTGTGCAATTTGTTTTTCAAATCATTGGGTCTGTGGGAAAAAAATCCATGTTGGATTAAAAAAAAAACTTTTTTTGTTATGCTACAGTCTATTTGTTTGTTTTCAGTGTTCAATTGTTGTTTCTGGCTAATGTTCTATCTATTGGCTTGTTGCAGATTTTTGGAGCAGTTAGATACATGTTGGTGTATTCTAACTGTCTATTTCTTGTTATAATTTAGAAGGTATTGATTAATCTGTTTGGTTGTTGTAAAATCTTGGGGCAGTTAGACACCTGTTGGTGTATTCTAATTGTTTATTTCTTGTTATAATTTCGTGGTGTTCATTTATCTGTTTGGTTGTTATAGAATTTTGGGGCAGTTAGACACCTGTTGGCATATTCTAACAGTTTATAGTTTTATAATTGAAGTTTTGTTAATGTTAAAGTACGTGGATTGTTAATGGATTTAAGAAGATTAAATAAGCGTTTGTAAGATTTGCTGGTAATCTCTGCTTTAGAGTAATTGTACTATCATTATATTCGAACCATCCACATTTCTTTTTTATGTATGCAGTGTAGTGACCTGCATTGATTGTGGCTCCTGCGTGGTAGATTATACCTATTGGTGTGAATGTTTTCTTACAAAGTGATATTTGACCATGTGTGAATCCAGTCAGCTTGCAGTTGTTTTTGGTACCATCTGCATTTTAACGTAGAAGCATTAGTATTACGTATTTTCTATGTGTTTGTATTAGTAAGGTGGAGAGATTATCTGAATTGCAGGTAGTACATAATCTACCAGGGTTTGAATTTTGTACAAGTTGCTGAAATGGAACGGATTCACAATTAGGTATGGATACATACACGAAGCGCTCATTAGAGATTTGTTCCTGTGTCACATTGTTGCAGAGAGTGCATGTATGTTTCCACATGTATGACATGTGGAAGATTTCATTTATAGGTATGTTTTTGTTTTCCAGTACTTGTGGTAAGTACATTAGACATTCTTGTGGATCTTCTTGTGAGTTTATAGTGAATTTCACCATTCCAGCACAGTATCCAATTCTTGTCTTATTCCATGAACACTGTACTTGTTGTCAGGATTGTTGGTTGCATTTCTATGAAGGACTAACATTTGCAAACACAATTGGTCTGCATTGTGTAAGTAAATGTTGTCAAGAATTGGTTGCAATTGGAATAGAATATGTATTGCTACATTTGCGTAGAATTTACACCAGTTATATTTGAAAATTTGAATTGACCAGATAGTTCTGTGTCCAAGTCATTTTTTCGGTGTGTGTGCTGCTTCTTTGAAGAAATACCTGAGTTACTTTGAGTAATAGGTTCTTCTTTGGTTGTGGTAATTGATGAAGTATTAGCTTGTTTTACTGTCTTTGGAGAATTTGCAGTCAGATCCTGCATTTCTGTTTGAATTAGTTTTCTTTTACAACGTTTTCCTTTTTGTGGAAGAGGATATGTTTTTAGATGGGGGGGTATAGTGAACATAGTCTATTGTATTCTAAAACGCAAGGAATATCAGCGTTTACTTTACGTGCATCAAAGTTGATTAGAAATAGACCGTCAAGTGTACGTAAGCGTGATAGTGCTATGTAGCTCATGCCTTCTTTAAAGACTGTGTTACCAATATCTATCAATACTTTGTCTAGAGTAAGACCTTGTGATTTATGAATGGTGACTGCGTATGCTAGAGTTAGAGAAAATTTTTCCCTGCGTACATACACGTCTTTGAAGAGAAGGAATCAAGCTGTTGAGCCCCCTATTCTTTTTAATTCTGAAAGTGTGGCAAAGAGAATATTGACAAACTGAATGTTGTTGTCATGTGGGTATGTTTGAAAGCCAACAACTGTACCCAGTGCTCCATTAACTAGTCCTTGTTCCACGGCAAGGTTACGTTTAAGCATTATTCTACAGTTTAAAGATAATTTTAATATTTTCTCCAAACCAGCTGTGTTGGAGATAGAATTTTCTAAGGTATTTAATCTTGTTGTGGCTTGTTGACACATGGGTAGCGGCGTACCATGTACATCCAGTTTGTCTGTGGAGCAAATTTCAATTATTGGTTGCATTTCTTTTTTCAACATTGTTTCATTGAATTTGGAACAGCTTGCAAGAGTTGGCATTAAGGACATACAATTGACATTTTTGTGTGTTAATTGTTCCATAACATCAATAGCACATGAGTTATGGCCATAAAGTGCATGGATGTGCCGGGTTTTTAATATTGCTTGTGCTTCTTGAGATAGTACACCAACTCTAATACTTTTAAAAATGTTGGCGTAAATGAGGTCTGCAGATTGACACATGTTTTCTGTTAATTCTCTGTATTGGAAATGTTGCCAAAGGTTGACATTTCCTATGCTGCCAACAGTTTTACGGCAGAGTTTGTGTCCTAAGGTTTTAAAAATAGGTTAACCATTTCACTGTTGTCAATTGAAGAAGATCTCAGAAAACAATAATGTGTTTTCCTCCAAAGAGCTCTTCATAGTTTGTTTTAACTACTTCTTGCAATCTGAGGCGAATCAAAGCCAACATTGGGTTGGAGACCATGCTCACTTCATCTATTAGTAGCATTCTCATTTGTTTTAACACTCTGCGTAGTTCTATTGCAGCTTCTGTAGAAAGTTTGTAATATTCTAATTTGTTTTGGTGTTCTACAGGAAGGAATAGTAATCGGTGTAAAGTGACACCGCCTATGTTGTAGGTAGCTAAACCTGTAGGGGGAGTTACAACAGCTGACAGTTTGTTGTTTGTCAATTGTTGAAGAAACTTGCTGATGATTTTGATTAAGAATGTTTTGCCTGAACCAGCTTCACCACTGACATATAGTAGTATAGATTTGTAATTTTGGCAGGTACATTCTTTATTTTCATGTTGTACACCATGTGCAATTTCTTTTGTTACTTCTTGAAAAATGGTGCGCTGCTCTTTGTTCAGTTTTGATTGTAGTACAGTTAAGTCTTCTGTATCTTCTTCATAGTGACACATGGTGTTCTCTACTTCTGTCATAGCTAATTCTGCCTCATTTGCTATTAGTGGCTGTCCCAGTGGTTCTTGACTTCCTGTTACAGAAGGTTGACTACTGCCTGGAGTGTCCTTATCTAGTTGGGCCTGGAGTTCTTCTTCGTGTTACTGTTCATTGTGCAACATTGTTTTGTACTGCATAAAGTTTATATTGGTGATAGTGCTTTCATTTGCTTTGAAAGTGTCTTCATAGGAGTCATAGTTTTCTAGTATCTCTTCTTCTTTTCTCCATGGTTTAAAAAGTTGTAGCAGGGACATGTAATATAGTTCTTTCTGTTGATGAGTTTTTAGTGACAATTTGATATGATTAATTAAGCTTCGCTTGGTAAGTTTCACTAAGCTGCCTTCACAATCTGTCACTCTATATCTACCATTTTTTTAATCGGGTTTTATATTATTTTTGTATGTGAAGTTTTGGGCTATGTGGTATAGACACATAGTTTCCAAAGTGGTACTCCTGTTCGGCTAGTATGTGTCTAGTAAATTGTTTTTCAAAATGTCTTGGCTGTTGGGATCATTTTTGGCTATTGTTTCTATGTCCGCATATGATTTGAGAACTCTTTTTCTAGATTTAGAAGGACCAAGACTTAGCCATACTATATTTTCGATTTTCCATACAAAGCAGTACCGGTTAATCGATCTGCAGCTTCATAGGAGCCACATTCTCTTTGAGAGAGCATTTTTATGCCTAAATTGTACAATTTCTGAGATAGTGTTTTGTCTGATGATAGGTCATTACAGAGGTCTTGAAGCTCTGTTTTTTTTTGCTTTTGTTAAGTAGGCTGTAACATATCGTGCAACTGCAGTGGAATTGTCTGCAATTTACTGCACATCTATGTTTGCATTTCATAAGAGGGCAATGATTGCATTGCAATCATTGATATATTTTGATTCTTCTGTTCTTTTTATGTAATAAGTGCTCTTAGGTGATTTACCTTTAAAACTATGTCTAACTGAAGACATGAAGTTATTCACTTCACCTGTTTCTGTAACTGGTCTATGGAAACCAAAGCGGCATTTGGTGTAGTATTTCCCTTTGTTTTTGTATTTGTGACGACAATATTTGCCACATTTGTGTCTTTGAAATTGTATAATTTGTGCATGAAGATAACTATTTGTTGCTTTCGATGGAATTTCACAAGTGACATATTTTTCGATAAACTGTAAAACAGTGGAATCACTGTCTTGACCAAATTTAGGAGCATCTTTACTCCATAAAAGCATGTGGATATGTAATGCTCCATTGGCTTGGTATTCTTTTCTCCAAAAGAAGTGTTGCACTTCTCTGAGGCGAGGAACAGTTTTATTGCAAATAAAGTGTAGCAAAGCAATGAAACGACGTTGGAAATATCTTGAAACATTAACAGGATCTAGAGAGCAAAGTTCTCCAGGTGTTAGTATATCTATGTTTGTCTTGTTTTTGTTTGATATGCGTAGGACATCATGTAAATCTTCCCATGCATATTCTGCACAACTTAATGAAACAAACCAAGTGGGTGGGCCAAGGTTTCTTATCATACAACGTACATCTCCGTGACTCGGAACCAGTACTCTTTTGTACCATGCATGTTTGCTAACAGATTTGTAATGTTTGATTGTAAAAATATATCTTTTTCTTGCACTTTTTGTATTAATTGCGTAGCTGACATATTTTGAAAATGGGTTCCTGATTTCAATATGTGTGCAACTCCGTAACATAGAGTTGCTAGTTCACTTTCAAAGAGTAGGTGGAATATGTATTCCACATTTTGTCTAAATCTGGGATCTTCAGAATACATTCGTAACAAGCGGTATTCTGATGCTGTTATCTGAATAGGTCTATCATCTTACCTTCCTCCTTTGCCAGTAGGAAAGAATACAGGAAAAGCATGTGCTTCTATACTTTTTGCCCATATGCTGATCGGTGATCCTTTGGTTTGTCGCATTTGGTACGTTTATAGTGCATCATCTATGGTGTCATTAGAGTGTAATGGATGAATTGTAAAATGGTCTAAAATATTGGCTACTGTAGCAGGATCTACAAGTTCAAATTGCCCAGTTTCTGGTAACTCTTGAATTATTTCAGTTGTTTCCCTTAAGGTTTCTTCAATATGTATTTATTTGTAGTATTCATTATTGTCTTTTAGATATTGAAAGTCTTGTCTAACTGTATGTAAGTCTACGAGTTGTTGCCAAATTTATTTGTCTTTTGTTGGTACACCATTTACTAAGACAATTAAAGATTGTTCTATTGGACGTTACATTCTCAGAGTGTGCACATTTCCTTTCAGATCTAATGGTAAATAAACTACTTTGCCACAAATGCCTTTCACCAATTCAGAGGGAGGTAATATTGCTGTTTTTGGTTGAAGGTGTATTATTGCTTGAAAAGGCTGCACTGTTTGAATTATGATGCTCTCATATAAATTGAGTTGTTCCAGGGGTTTTGGTAGTGGGAATAATTCCAAGTTATTTGTGATAGCACGTGAAGGAGTTTGGTTGTTGTCAAGTTTTGTAGTGCAGTAACTACAAAGTATTAAGGGGTCAGTTATTTCATATTTGTTTTCTGCTATAAGGTAGAGAGCTAATTCAAACCATTTGGAATCTTCATTGTCTTCTATTTTGTATGTTATGTCTATAGTTTTTGTATTACTTTTATAAAAATGTCTGCAGCAACACACACACATGGTTTGGTATTTTAGCGGATGTACTTTTAAATGTTAGTATTTCTTTTTTGTATGTGTGTAGTACAAGGTTGCCACGTGCAGAATTGTTGCTAGTCTGTTGTAAAGGTATTGCATTTTGTAAGTGGTTTCACTACCAAAATATTTTCTCTGGATATGGTTGATTTCTTCAAGTAGGTCTTTGGGTGTACCATGTAGAAGAGTGTTATTTAAATTGGCTAGTGCTAAAGCAGGACTTTTAGCATAATACAGTTTATAGACTAGATTTCTTATAGTTGAATGATGTGTTGATATCATTTTTATATGATGGAAGGTGCTTTTGCAATTAGGTCCTGAAATGCAGGCCAATGAATGTCCTTGTAGTCCTGTGTTTTTTTGCGCTCTGGACAGGTATCCATATTTTGCAGCAGTTTCTTTTTGATTTTGTCTGTGCCTTTCACATATTGATTGAGGAACTGCCGTAAAGATTTGAAAGATTTTTTGACAATGTTGCACATTGACGTGCATTGCCATTTGTATACTGGATGTTCTGGTTGAGTCGAATGGAGAGGTAATTCTGATTTTTCTGAGGATATTTTTGTAAGCAGTATTTCATTTTCCATTATGGTATTATTAATTTTTTCATAACCTGGTCCACTGCTATGGATGGCAATTGTGTTTGTTTGGTTTTGTTTGTATGCTTCTTCATTAAAATATGGTTCTGTGCTCGTGGTGTGACTCCATTAACCTCCACAGATATTTAAGAAGTTATTTTTGTTGACATTCCGTTTATTGAGAAGTTTTTTTTTGTAATTTAGCAGTTAGTTTTGTTAGTGCTTTCATTCTATTTAACACTAAAATGAATAACTTTCTTTTTAGAAGGATTGCACTGTCTATTAAAGCTTCTAAGATTAATTTTCTACGGTAGATTTGAAGGGGTGTGCATGATTTGTCTCCTGTTTTTATAAGATTCTGAAGGACTCTGTGGCGGAACATTTTGCTAAAATACTTTTTTTGGTATGGTTACTTGCTTGTATATCAAGGTTTATAGCAGCAGTTTTAGTAGTAGTGGTAGCCGAATTCTTGTTAAGCATTTTTTGTTTCCTTTTACATTTTGATAGAGAGGCAACGTTTCTGTACTGGAAGCTTGTTTTGTTTCTCTAAATGACTGTATTAGCTGTTTTGTTTAACGCTTTGTGCAAACTCTGCTAGAGGTTGATGCTTATTTTGGACCCTTTTATTTTCATTTGCTCTATTTCTGCGTTGCTTTCTACGGACTTGCTTTTTGGTAGGCATTCTTTGGGGTCTGTTGAAAAAAAAAGAAGGTATGAGTTGCGCCGTTCTGCAATGTATGTTTGCTGTGTGCATGAGTGTCTGAGTATGATGGGAAAGATGTATGTGGTGGTGGGGGATTGTGCATTGGCAGTTGCAATTAGTTGGGAAAGCTATTCTTTTATTTATGTGTTACTAAACTGCGGTTCAGATGAGAGTAGAAAGTGAGCTAGTGGTGAGGAGAAGCATTCATAGTAAACATAATGGTATAAAATTAAAACAGTTCTTTGTTTTGTAGTACTAACATTCTAAGGGTTGAGTATGTTATTTGTGTTCCAAAAAACGGGGATTTGTGTGCCATTCTGCCTGCTAATCTCTGTTTAATAAATTGAGATTTGTGGGCAGAATGGTTCAGAAATCGCTGTTTTGTTTGGTGCACAAATGACATGAATGAGCCACACAGTGTGTTTGAGGAAGAGTAAGAATATTAAGGTAGTATTGTACTTACTCTTTTTTTTGTGGAATGAGCAGGTTTCTTCGGATATGTTGTTTGTAGTTTAGATGCTGCTGATTCTCAGGAGAGTGGTCTTCACTGCAATTGTAAAAGAAAGAAATAAATGTATGTTTATAGCACTGATGTTAATGTAGACGTTCATTTTTATATTTTTGTGGTAGTATTCTTGTTTGATATCTGAACATAGTGTATGCATGCATTTCATTTGACTATGTGCAGCCTTTATATTTTATTTACAATATGTTAGTTCAACATGCTTTACAAATGGGTAGAATTTTAAGTGCATGAAATTCACTTGGTTTTTTAAAGCCGTGTTGTAGATAGCAGACAGGTTTGGATTTGACAGTTGATTATAGTAGATGGGAAACATGTCAGTAAGTTCATTTTATAGGTAGACATGCCACCAATTGGGAGGCCCTGAGAGGAAGATTTCACAACAGCAATTGGGAACATTTATTTTCCCCTTAGGATTGCATTGGGATTAGCATTAATTTAGGTAGGAGACAGTCAAAAATAGTGTGATTTTTCAATGAAAAATCGGGAATCTCGCGCCTAAATCGGGAGGGTTGCCTTGTATGTATAGGCTATGCAGGTTTAGTGGCATTACTCTGTTTATATGGATTCATAACAGTTGTGCATGTACTGTGAATAAAATATGCATACATGTAGTTTTTATTCATGCATGTGGATATGAATGCAGTTCTAAGTAGAAATCCTGGAGACTTGTAGAGTAGTTTTTGTAGTAGGTGCTTTCCAATGATATGACAATTGTACTCAGAGTGATCAACAGTACATTTGAAGTGCGGAACTCTGATGATGGAGTTAGATGTAGAGGTCTTGGATGTGACTGGTGGATGGTTGTGTGACTGCTTAGTTGTATCCAATGAGGGAATGGCACTGAGAGTGATGTGGAAAGGATAGAAGGGCTGGCTAAGAGTTAAGTGCCGCGCAGACACCGTGGCTGTCCGCGGATATGGCGTGCCACATCCAGGGTTTTCCAGCAAATCCAGTATGGAAAGGGGACTGTAGGGATCAGCCAATCAGATGTTGACATTGTGGATTTGTGTAGTAATAGAGTGTGTGTAGTGAAGATGGCAGAGGTGGAGAAAGTCAGGGTGTTGGTGCTCGGAGATATGTTTGTCTATGGTTTACAGCAGTATGCTCAATGCAGGCATGTGGCAAACAATTTAAATGTTAAAAGAGTGGAGGTGATGTGGAGCACTGTGCCTGATTGCAATGTAGAGGGAATTCTACAAGTTTGTCAAGATATGCACAGGATGAACAGTCCCAATGTGGTAGTTTTTTACTATGGTGCTTTCCATTTGGGCTAAGTCAGTGCCCTTACTTTGTTGGCAGATTTGGAACAGTTGGTTCAAGCAGTAATGAACATCCTTCCAAATGCGAAAGTATTTTTTTCTGAATTACTACCTAGGGCAATATGGGACAATAGCTCTGTTTTTGTCCTCAGCAAAACATTGCTAGATGTGCACTCAATCGAAGCATGTGTGCTTTCATGCTTAGAGCTGGTTTAAATTTACATTCACCGCGCTCAGGATTTCAATATTCGATATGTCCGCGGACATGGCGGTAGTCTGCGGACAGCGTGTATTACATACAGGGATTTTGGGGTGGAGAGGCATGCAAATGAGGATGAGCAGAGCTAGGGATTGGTCAGTATAGTTTACTGGGTGTGTTGTTTAAGATGAGATTTTGTCAGAACATCTTTTTCCTGAGAGAAGAACAGATAGCTATGGCTGTGTGTTTCCAAAAACAGATTATCTGGATTTTGGTAGACTCATGGATACATTGCTTGGAGGTGCATGCAGAACATTGTGGAGTAGCTGCAGATCTTGGATTCCCTCATGTGGAAGTGCACTGGCATGGAGTATGGAGTGTGTGGAATGAAGTGGCTGGATCGGTAACTCTCTGTGCTGCTTAAGAGACAGAGCATCATCCAGACATAATTATAATTCAATGTGGAGGGAACAGTTTAGGGCATGTGTCTGGAATTTCTTTGCAATTTGCAATGAAAGAAGGACTTGAGAAGGTCATGGACATGTTTCCAAATTCTCAAGTAATTTTTTCTCGTATTGGGCAAAGACAAATGTTGCTGCATTTTTCTTTATTTGGTCTACAAATGGAGAACGCGAGGCGCAATGTCAATAAGATGTTTGTGCCTTTCTAAGAGATGTTGACATGTCCTCTTTTCACAATGAAAATATTATGTTTCGTAGCCCTTACATTTTTCGCAGAGATGGAGTGCATATTACTTATGCTGGTAATCAGATTTTTCTGAGAAATGAACAAAATGCATTGCAACCTTTTTTGGAATTAGAGTAATCTATTTTGCAGTAGATGTTGACGATTCCAAGTTTTTCAGACACACAAAAACACCACCGAAAGGCTCTTTTCAGAGCCACCACTTCCTCCTAGAGAAAAGTGCATTGGTTTTGTTAGGGCAGCACGCTAAAATTGTATATGCCCTATTACTGTCTGCGGACTTCCAAAAAATGCACAGGGCCCTGCACTGTTTATTTGCCACTTCTATTTTTAAACTGTGAAAGGCGGCTCGAAAAAGAGCCTTTTTCTGGGGATTTTTGTTGTTTTATATTTTTTTAGTTTTTTTACACATGACACACTAGGAGAGCAGGGGAAAGGAGGGTAGGTAAGGGACACCAACAATGGGGATAAGAAAGGGCAGGTGGAGAGAGGAAGATGTAGGGTGGGCCTTACTTAGGTAGGTAGCAGGTCTTCTGGTGCTCCTTGACCGTAGTCTCGAAAGCACTTCAAAGACTCTCCCCCCTGCAGAGTATTGCATCGCATTACATACACAATATTGTGACCCTCAAAAGGTAAGGGTCGACAGCATCTTGAATGGCCTGTAAAGCAGCTGGAGCGATGCGCTCTCCCATAGGAGTGTCTCTTGTGGTGAGAGGAGCGGAAATGGAGGATGCTGTAGAGGAACTCAACCTACTATGTTTATCACAGGGTACAACCTTGCGAATGTCGTCATTGTGGAACAACGTTAGGTGTTGCTTCATGGATGTCATACCAAAGCTGTATGAACCACGTATCCCACGACTCAGCACCATTTTGCACTGTTTGCAGGTGACCTTCTTCGCACATGCTTTTGGTACGTTACCATGAATGGTGAACAACCGCGACACCCAAGACTCCCGGCAAGTGCTGGTAGTAGGGAGTTCCTTAGCCTCATTCTCTTCATCCTCTTCATCCTCGTTCTCTACATCCTCACGCCTGTTCCCATCTGCAGGCCCTTGGGGAGGTGATGGTGGTGGAGGGTTTGGGGGTGGTGCTGAGGCAGATATAGCAAAAGCAGCCATGGATGCCATCTGGGTTGATAAGATAATCTCAGCAAGAGCAAAGGCAGCAAAAATAAATCTGCAATAGCCGGAAGTACAATGAAGATCAGCTTTGGGGTGTGCCCTTTTTTAGGGGTGGAGGGGTGCGGTTCGCAAACAAATCGAACATCCAAAAAAGTTCAAAAAGTTCCAAAAACTATGTGGAAAGCCACGGTCATTGTCTGGCACATGTGCAATGGTGAACACACACTCAGCATGGGTGCGGTCACATGATGACGTCGGGAACACGTCCGCAAAGGGAATGGGTGTCCGCAGAACATTAAATGCACGGAAACAGTCATGCGCAGGCGCGTGGTTGTTCTACGGACATTGTTCGGGTCCTCAAACAAATTAAAAGTGCAACACAAGTGAGACGGACAGTTACGGACAGGCGCGATGTTCGCAGGACTTACGGGTGTGGTGCGTATGTGCGTAAATGTTCTGCAAACTGTATGGACAGGTATAGTGTCCTTAGGACACCTCCATTTTGTTTGACTACGGACATCATGGAGACCGCATGTGTTCTTAGGACATTTTCAACTTGGCTCCAGACAGTACGGACAGGTATAGTGTCCTTAAGATTCCCCCATTTTGTTTATTTACGGACATCCCAGACCCCAGTGTGTTCTAAGAACAGTTCCATCTTCGCTGTAAATGGTACAGACAGGTATAGTGTCCTTAGAACATCCCCATTTTGTTAATTATGGACAGCCCGGACAGACACGCTGTCCGCGGACATTTTAACTGCTTTAAAAAAAAAATAGACACAAAGAATTTCATTAAAAGAAACATGATATTTTTTTTATTATATACATATACACAATTTATGAAAGAGAGGGGGAAGCAGCAACTGATACAAATACAGGGGAATTAGGGGTTTGGGGAGGATGGATGGGAGGGGATGAAGGGATGGAAGTCTCATCAAAACGTTTTTCTTGGAGTTGAGAGTTCAGGGATAGTTCACTGGGACATGGAGAGGGGGAACAGGTACATGTGGGACAATGGTATTTATTTTTTTCTTTTTTGTGGTGCTCCACAAACTGTTTCAAAACATTGACATTTTCCTTCACCATGTCTATTTTCTGTACCATGCGTTGCAGAGACTTTTCCAATGTCTCTTTTGGTGTATTATTTTCAATGCTTGTATGGTCTGTTAACAATAAATATATATGTTATGTTATGTTACTTTGCATTTATATAGCATATGTGTTAAGTACACATAAAGTAATGATTATTAATTTGCTTGTATAGAGAAGTGTCTACCACTATTATCACTGTTTTCAGACATTTCCTCACGTGGAAAATTTTCGTCAAGCCACTCCAAAGTACTGCACATTTCTGTGTGAAAAACAAAAATATATTAATTGTAGTGTAACTAATACAAAAAGGTTAGTAATATATAAGAAAAATGAAGTTTACTTACTAGCTTCTGGTAAGTTGTGTTCTTACTTTTGTGTACATCTGCTGTTGCTCCTAGTTGTGCAGTTTCTGTGACGTAATTATGTTGGAGGCATATCTCTTTTGTTTTGTTGTATTCCATTTTAGTACACATGGTATTTAAATGGATGGTTGATGTGTTACATATATAGGTTCCACTTCTTATTTATTATTACATATAATGTGTTTATATGCTGCTTTTTGAACTTGTGCAGTGTTTATATGACTTGATAGAACAATTTAAGATACCCCCTTTTTTTGGGTAGTGTTGCTGTTGTCCGTGTCCATTCGCGGACATTCGCACAGTCCGCAGACATCAAAATCACTAGCTGGGGGTTCAGTATGTTCTATGTTACATGTATATAAAGTCAGGGAATCCTAGTAAACATATATATTCACTGAAAAAACGTTGTTAAAGGGAAGTTATGGTTATGTTGGACTAATAAAAACCTATGAAATTCAAAGAAAAAACTTTGTTAGAGGGACGTTATGGTTTCAAGCAAAATCGAAAAACCCCAGAAATCCGCCAGTTATGGTAAGCTAAACAACCATAACTCGCACCACCACCCTGCACTGCAAAGACTAACACCCAGAACATCAAAGATGACATCACAAATGTCATCAATGATATCACTGATGACATCACATATCTGGGCAACTTATTTTTGTTTATTGACATATATAGGCCAGGTGGTTTTGTTCACTGGCAGTCAGAATAATAACATTGAAAAAGGTGCTCTATATTTAGATGTTAACCTTGTCATATGTTCTTTGAGTGCTTTCCATAGGGTTTGGTCTCAGCTCATGGTGCACATACATGGGGAAATGAGCAGGCCTCAAATACACAATTCATTCATTGTAACTACAAACTGGGTTTTACATCAGCAAATTCTAAAAATAATTGCCCACAACATCAATGGTTTGTACAATAATAAAGCCATTTCAATAAAATGAAGATATGTTAAAATACTGTACAAACATTATATAATATTATATGATGACAAATTCACAGATTAATGTATGCAACCAGGAAACCAAGTCATACAACTTGACTATGTCTTCAGTTTTACAAATAAATACATGAAGACATGCCAATTGGGGAACATTATTTTGAGTATGAATCTTTTTTAATGTATAGGCATACCGATATTTCACATAATAGGTAGTCAATAAACACTTTTTTGAGTAAACATGATAGCTCTTAGCAAAGTCTACATTAATACTGTAACAAATGTAATTTCCATGTTTCTTATAAAATCTGTGTGCTTCCTTTGTTTGGCCACCTAGACACATGAGAAGTAGATAATGACATTTTATAATGTACACATAATTTTTTAATGTCTTAAAATGGAGTATTCCTATTTAAACTTCTATTGACAATGATCATTGTGTGCAGTGTGCAATACCTTTTTTAATGATATAAAGATGCATTCTAAATTGTAAAAATGATATCTACATTGCCATTTGATTACTTCTTTCATAATTTGGTGTGTATCCTACACACCTAATAAGCTAAACACAATTGTGTTAATCGTTGCATAAAAAATAGAAAAACATGCACAGTTTAATGACTAGATACATTGGACAACTTTTCTGAAAACGTCCCACTGTATACATAGGTTATTTATACATTTAATAAACTAACCCTTTCAGTAAGGTATTTTAATTTGTTATTTCATTTAGAATACATTTTAAAAAACAGTGTGTGCATACTTATTTTCACCACCTATACACATAATAAGTAAACAGTATACCTAAATTGTTCCCTAAAACTCTTATCAGTAGTTACACTTTATTTATTTTTCAAACATTTTGCTATATGGTTTTTGTATATACAACCTACTGTTTACTTGTTTCATATGTACACAGTCATGCCTTTCTACAATTCCTCACACTCAAAGTAATGTACATGGAACTGTTGATGTAACCTAGGACGTATAGGGAACACTTGTACATATTAAATTATACAGTGTTTTACACAATAAAACAGGAGTAGAAATTGCAGAATGCTATTTTCTCTTTTAGTGTATATACTCTTCAGAATATTACCTTTACATCTATTTTGTATTATTTTTAAAGTAGATCCTAGAAACAATCCATCTCCTATTTTATCTAAAATGCGTATTACCATATTCTTCAATTTCTAACTTCTATTTTGCATGTTTATATTCACAAAGCATATTGCACACATATTTAAAAATGTTGGTTCTAAAAACATTAAGTAAGAATGTGTTAAACCCTTTGACAATCTAGCTTGGTGTGTGACTACAGTCATTACAAACAAGCCAATCTAATACTGTATGCACCCATATCATGAAATGTCCACATTCAATGTATGCCCCTTCATGAAAAATAATTGCACATGTTTTAAAAGTTTTCATACTGACAGAAACTTGACCACATTTAAAATTCATTTTTGACGTGTTCATTTTTCTACCATTTACACTGTATCTTTGAAACATGATCAATACATTCTTATTAAAACTAGATTTTGCAGTGTTGATTGAAAATTACAGCCACATTCACTGCATTGCATCTCATGGAATGCTTTAGTTACAAGATCAGAAAAATGTACACTTTTCTGATCATGGATAGGCACATGCACAAATCTTTAACACAAATCTGGAGTAGAATAGTCGTTCTTACATTGTGGACACATATGATTCCACTTGTAACTAATTCCTACATACCTATCTACACTAACATTTTCCTTCACTAATACATCAAAGACAGTCATGAAACATTCTTGACTATCTTCCTATCTTCCTGTGTATTTTGAGAACATTTTTGATTTCCACTTGCAACAGCTAAAACATTCTGGATTGACATTGCTGAATGTAAACTGTTCGATTTTTCATCTATGGATATTTTAAGAAATGAAAGTAGCAGATATATAGCTGCTTCGCTGCTGTTGAAGCTATTTCTTGCATCAAAGGCGTCATTTGAAACAACATACACAAAGCTGCATTACAATACCATTCAGCTCCTGTCTCATTACGAAATCTGCAATAAGAGCATGTTATAGTTGAACAACTCTCCAACACTTTTAAATTCTGTTGTTCTTTAGTTTTACCAGGACTGATTTCATTTGATGCTCTCACTCACTCCTTATGTTTTTGCCATGAGTGCTTCGCAGGTACAGAGGCTCAGATGAGGATCATACTGTACACGCATCCTATTATATTTATCATCACAAGACATGCTAGCTGTCACTTTTCTTTGATCAAAGTTAAATAAACCTTCTATATTTTTTACTCATGACAAAGCTAAATATTGCATTCCTTTTTAAACACTGTATGACAAATGTCAATAAGTGCTGCTTCTAAAGTCAACCCTTGTAATTTATGAACAGTTATTGCACAATATAAACTTTTCTCTTTTCACAAAGGTATCCTTAAAAGGCATGAAATGTTCAGAGTTAGGAGAAATCGAATGAGTTCCTTCTACACCATCAAACTTAACTTCAACATGTTCAATATCTGCACTGTAATGAAAAGTGTGAAATGCATTCACTCTTCCCATTACTGCATTGACTAGACCGATTGCTACTTTCAAGTTTCTCTTTAACATTACTCGTGAATTCAAAACAATTCCAAAGATTAAAATGACCAATACTTCCTATACTTTTTTGACTATCCTTAGATTTCAGAAAAATGGTTGACCATTCACTGGACTTAATTATAACAAGTCTCCAAGAACAAGAACATGTTTACCTCCACATAAAATGTTGTGGTCAGTCTTCAAAACCTATTGCATTCGCAAGTGAAGCAAAGCTTGCATCAAGTTAGACACCATACTTACTTTATAAGGTTTATAATTTTCTAAGTACTTTTCCTACTTCTTTCTTCTTGTGCTGCACTTGATACAAGTTTTTGATTCTCTAGTTTGTTGTCATGCTCCGCTGTTAGCATCTACAGATGATGTAAAGTAACACCACCTACATTAAATGTTCCTAAACCAATTGGAGCAGTTAGAATGCATGAAAAAGAAGAATCTGTTTTATTTTGGATCATAGCTCATATTGCATGAATTTAAAAATATGTACCTGTTCCTGCTTGTCCACTAGCATACAACAATAAAGGTTTGTATTGCACAAAAGAACATTCACGCTTGTCAAGCTGTAAACCATATAAGAACTTATCTTTAATTTTATAATAAACTTCCTTTTACTCTACATTAGGATTACTAGCAATGTCGTCCTAATTCACACTGCAACTTTAGTTTGTTGCAATGCACTTTCTACTTCCTTCATGGAAAGCTCAACATCAGTTTGAATAATTAGCTCACCAAACATTTTGACTTCCTACCACAGAATCTTGACCTCCCTCAGGAGTCTCTTTCGCCAATTCAGCTGGCAAAAAAAAATATTGACATAGTTCTTTCTCCAGTATCTCCAAGCACTGCTCAAATGTTAGATATTTAAATGAGATTTAGTTTAGCAACAATTATTATTTTTTTAAGTTTCAAAACTTTCAAGCAAATCACTATCTGCAACAAACTGTACATCTGTATTTGCATTCAATAGCTGAGCAATGAAAGGATTGTAATTATTAATGACTTGGCATTCCTTACTTCTTTTTAGATCATATGTATTTCTTGGTGACTTACAGTAACATGGTGTCGAACAGATGACTTTAAAATATTCAGTCGACCAACTGGTGTCACAGGCCTTGGAAAGCCAAATCTGTACTGAGTTTAGTACTTGTCTTTACCTTTGTATTTTCTCTGACAGTACTTTTGAAATCTTTCCACCTTGTTCCATAGATCAGCATTCACTTGACATATTTTTCAATGAACTCCATCACACAGCCATGTGCATCTTTAATCCACAACGGGAAACGTATCTATGGAGCCTGGTACTCTTTCCTCCAAAATAAATGTTCACAGTACCTAATGGAGCATTTTCTTTATTACATATAAAGTGAAACATGGCTAAAAATGTGGGATGAAAAAACTACAATACACTTACAGGATCCATAGAAAACAATTCTCCTGGTGTCATGTCTTCTATATTTTCTTTCTGTGGATTATTTTCACAAATCCACTCTACAAAAGCATCCCAATCATATTCAGTGCAACTCAGTCACAAACCAAGTTGGAGATCTGAGGTTTCTGATAATGCATCTAAACGCAGAGTGTCTCCTATACCAATATTCTTTAGTTCCTCTCATTGTAGCAAGAATATTCATACGTTTACCCTCTAAAATGTATTTTTTTCTTTCACCAGTATCAACACTCCCACATGCAGAAAGATGTTGTAATCTAGTACCAGTGTGAAGTGCATGAGCAACAACATAACATAATGTTGAAAATTAACTTTCATACAATAAGTGAAAACTATTTTCAACATTGTTGCAGAATTGTGAATCTTCAGAATACATTATTTTACAATGATATTCTGAAGCAGAGATTTGACCTTCCAATCATCAAATATCACTCCTGTACCAATTGGAAAAAGCATGAGGAAATAACAGGCTTCTAATGTCTTTTCCCAAATACAAATCAGTGCCAGTGCACCTTTTCATTGCTTTCAATTGATACAATTTGAAATTGTTGCCCATCACTTTACGTGGGTGTACAGGATGAATAGTTTAATGTTCATACAAACTATTCCCTTCTACAATAGATAGACGCTGAAACTGACCTTAACTGCTTTTGCTTTTGTTTGTTAGCAATGTGTTTTTCACTTTCCCAATGTCTATAAGCTGTTGCCAACACCATTTACTAAAATAAACAAAGAATCTTCAATGTCATGCCTCACTCCTAGAGTGCTCACATTTTCTTCCAAATTAAGAGGTAAATAAACAACTTTGCCTCTCACGCCTTGCAATAATGATTTCTTGGGCAGATTGGACATCTTTGCAATTTACCAATAAGCATGAATGGTTTGCAAAGACATCACTTTAAACATGTTCAAATTTTGAAGAACAAAAGGGATATCAGACACTACCATGTCATTCAAAACACTTCTTGGAGGATTATTTCTTTGATTACAAAACCCAACACAGTGTCTACACACATAACGTGCCTCTCTTGTGTCAAATCGTTCTTCTACTAACAAATAAAGATACAGTTATTTCCAAGCATCGTCTACAGTGTATTTCATTTTCTCCTCAAAGCACACTAGTTGCACTTAAAACAAATAAAAAGTGTGTCGACAAGATACACAAACAATGTCAGGTCTTTCAGTTTGAACAACTCAAAGATTGCAATACTTCTTTTATACTGTTGACAAATCAGATGCTTTGAAAGCATAGGAATGTCATTTCCACTTCCTGTAAGTATTTACTCTACATGATCAAACCTCATGAGAATATGTTCAATATTAGTACAGTGAGTGAGAAATGCAATTACTTTTCCCATTGCTCCATTGACTAGACCAATTTCTATATTCAAGTCCCTCTTTACCCTTACTTGTGCATTGATGCACAGTTTTAAAACGGATTCTAGACCTGCTGTTTTAGAAATTGAACTATCTAACTGAATTACTCATGCCGTTGTTCTTTTATCAAACTCAAATGGCATAAGATGGCCTTCTAGAACATGGCACAATTGTATCCAAGCAAGTATTTATTCTCACGGAGCAGCATTGTAGAGTTGCACTTGTCACACCCTCCAAGTGTACACATTAAAGCAACACAAGAAATATTCATTTCTTGAAGAGTCAACTTGACATCAGGTGCAGTGCAACATGCATGAAACATGTTAGAAATCAGTCTCCCTTTTCATATTGTCCTCAAGGATATCTTTACAAATCTTACCAAGCATGTATGCATACTCTAAGTATGCAGACTTCCTCATATTAATGGTAAGTTCCTAGAATTCAAAACAATTCCAAAGGTTGAAATTACCCATTCTGCCATCGTCTTTTGACTATCCTTTGATTGCTGCATCTTCAAGACTGGATGACTTTTCACAGGAGTTAAATGTAACACATTTTTCAAAACAGACATGTTTACCTCTAAACAAACTATCTTAGTAATCTTCAAGACCTTTTACATTTTCAAGTAAAAGAAAGATAGCATCATGTTAGCCACCATGTTTACGTCATCTAATATCAAGGTAATTAATTGTTTTAGAACTTTCTCTGCTTCTTGTGCAGCCCTTGATACAAGTGATTGGTACTCACATGTATAGTCATGTTCCACTGGTAGCATCAACAATTGATGTAAAGTAACACCCCCCATGATAGATGAATGCTGCTAAACCTGTTGGAGGCAAGACAGGCAGAGAATAATCAGCTACAGTTTGTATCATTGCTCTCAATGCATGAATTAAAAAGGATGTTCCTGTTCTTGCTTGTCTACTGACATGCATCAATAGAGGTTTGTATTGCACACAGGAACATTCATGTTTGCCATGTTGTATACCATGTAAAAACCTATCTTTGATTTTTACAAAAGACTTCATTCTGCTCTACAGTACGCTTAATTATTAATGCCTCATAATTTGTATCTGCAACTTTAGTGTGTTGCCTTGCACTTTCAACTAATTCCATGGCAAGCTGAACATCAGTTTGAATAATTGATTTGCCTAAAACATTTTGACTTGTGCAGATCTTGATTTCCCCAGGAGTCTCTTTTGCCAATTCTGCTTTCAAAAGTTCTTCTTTATGTAGTTCTTTTTCAAGTAACTCTAAGTACTGTTCATGATTTGGATATCTAATTAATTCTTATTTGTACAAAATTATTGTTCAAAGGATTTAGAACTTCCAAGCAAATCTCTCTGCCCGCCATGAGAAGACCAACTACAAAAGGAACAAATATAAGAATTCCTTTTTATCTGCAGTCTGGTCAGACAGTTTCATGTGGTTGATGAGACTCAGGTTGTCATGTCTCACTTGGCAACCAGTGCATCCATGTGCTCTAAACCATCCTCTGTCATTGTTTGCTGAAATATTTCAATGTGAATAGCGCTCTGCTACTTCATACAAACAAAGATCCTCTTACTCTGCAGAACTATTTGGATAATAGGTATCTATCAAATTGGTTTTGAGAATCTCTCTACTAACAGGTACTCTTTCATCTAACTGCTGAATTTCACTCAAAGGTTTCAGTGCCCGATTATTTGTAGTAGCTGGGACAAGACCTAACAAAAGTACATTCATGCTATGTCAATACAGGGGCAAACTAGTCAGCTGATCTGCAGCTACGCAGCCACCGCACTCTTCTTTGAGAGAGCATCTTGGGACCAAAGCTTAGAAGTTTGGGACTATGACTTGTGTCTGCTGATAGGTCTGGCGATACTCCAGCTGCATTGATTTTTTCAGCTTTTTCCATGTATGCTGTAACATAATGAACAACAGCTGTTGCATCATCTGCAACGCACTGTACATCAGTATTTGCATTCCAGAGCTGAGCAATGACAGTATTGTAATCATTAATGAATTGACATTCCTTAACTCTTTTAAAATATGATGTATTCCTGCAGGACCTACCAGTAGCATGGTGTTGACCAGATGACATTAGACTATTTGCTTGATCAACTAGTGTCACAGGTCTTTGAAAGGCAAGCTGGCACTGAGAGTAGTACTTGTCATTACTTCCCACATGAGTGCCTTTGAAACTTTTCCACCTTGTTCCATATATCACCATTAACATGCTGAGCTGGGATGGAACAAGTAACATATCCCAATACACAACCGCCACTTTATTTACCAAACTGAGGAACATCTTGAATCCAGAACAACATTTGTATATGTGGAGACCCACATGCTTGGTATTCTCTTCTCCAAAAGAAATATTCCTCAGAACCTAGTGGACCATTTTCTTTATTAAATATAAAGTGTAACATGGCTAAAAATGAGTGATTAAAGAATCGTGATACACTTATAGTGTCCATGTAACACTATTCTCCTAGTGCCATGTGTTCAATGTCTTCTTTCTAGGGATTGCTTTCACATATCCACTCTACAAGATCATCCCGATCATAGTCAGTGCAATGTAAAGTCACAAACCCTGATGGAGGGCCCACATATTTGCTCATGCATCTAACTTCTGAGTGTCTTCTATACCAATATTCCTTAGTTCCTCTCATTGTGGCAAGGATATTGGTCATTTTTCATTCCAAAATTATTATTTTTTCTTTTACCTGTCACAACATTTAACACACAGAAACAATTTGAAATCTAGTTCAAGAAAAATATGAACTTCACAATCATTTGATCTGCCTCCTTCTCCAGTAGGAACACACATAAGGAAACAACAAGCTTCTAAAGTTGTTTCCCTGACACTGATTGGTGCACCTTTTGTGGGTTTCATCTGCTATAGTTCTAACCTGTTGCCCATGATATCACATGAGTGTAGAGGATGATTAGTGTCATGTTCATACAAACGATTCCCTTCTACAACAGTTACACATTGGAACTGACCTTCACTGCTCTTGCTTGTTTATTCAAACCATGTATTGACAAATCTAGTACAGTCAGACCTTCTCTTTACAAATCATTGTAAAAACTCTTAAGCTTCTTTCACCTTTTTGATGTCTATAATCTGTTGCCAAACGTGTTTATATTTTATGGCAACACCACTTACTAAAACAAACAAAGAATCTGCAATATCACGTTTCACTGCTAGAGTGTCGACATGTTCTTGGAAATTGAGCAGCAAATACACAACTCTGCCTCTCACTGCTTACACTATTGAGTTCTCAGGCAGTTTTGTCATTTTTTTTTTGCAGTCTAACAATAACTTGGAAAGGATGAACAGTCTGTAATACAATAACTAAATTTTTTTAAGCACATCAGGGATATCAGGCACTGTCATGGCATTCAAGACACTTCTAGAAGAAATGCATTTTCTTTTGAGTAACCCAATGCAGAGTCTACAAAAATATAATGCTTCACTTGTGTCAGGTAGAGGTCTTTCCAAACATCTTGAACAGCATCTGTAACTTTCTCCTCAATGTACACTAGTTGTAATTATTGTGTTTTCTAGGAAGTGTGTCAACAAGACACACAAACAATGTCAGATGCTTCGCTTGAAGTCAACTCAAACATTGTGATACCTTTTTTTGAATGTTTGAAAAATGAGATTCTTTGAAAAAATAGGATCATCATTTCCACTTCCTCTAAGCATGTCATACACATGTACATAATAAGTTAAATCAATAATGGTAAATATTTGAAGTGTAGCAAGTAATCTTTCGAAAGTTCCACTCATTAGAGTTTTATTTATTTTATTTAAAAGTGCACAGATCATACATGGTGTTTTCCACTGATACAATTTAACAAGAAGATTTATGGAACTTTCTCCTACATCTGCTTCTATCAAGACAAGCTAGAGAGTGACCCGGACATCCTGTTTTCTCATGAACATAACAGTCATCTATTTTCTGCAACATCTTGATTTTTCTTTGAGCATTATCTTTTTTCTTCAACACTTGCAAAAATCGCTGAGTTTACAAGAAAACTTGTCAAAATTGCACAACGAATTGCATGTGCATACTAGAGTTTCTTTTCTTGCTTTTCTTACAGACTTCCCTGACTCATGCTTACAGAATCTATGTTGAGGGAAGGTTGCATTACGCTAGTGCACCCAACAGGGTTGTTTTCTACTTTAGGGAATGTCTTAAAGCACTGCTGGCTGCCAAAAATAAATATTGTGCCCACGCGCATATGTATTCACACATTAAGCACTGGGTTTAGCAAAACAACAACAACAAAGAACACATTAATGCAATCTATTTTTTCTCAGAGGTAACCATACAGGTACATACACTGCAGCATAAAAACCTCTTTTAAAACACACACATTTTCAGATTACCACACAAAACTCCTTTAAAAACACCAAAGCTGGATATAAAACCATTGTTTTATTTTCACTGGACCTGGAAAACCCAATCTTTCTATACCATGCACCTCAATGTACAACCTAGTTCTTCAAATTTAAATCTGTTTTCTTTCCTAATCAACAGCATCTAGCAATTCTTGCCTCACATTTTTTAGATATGCAAATGTACCAGTGTATTTTTAACAATTACAGTAAGATACAAAAAAGAACAAAGCCCCATAAATAGAATATGATCAAATAAAACATTTAGCAAAACAGTGAGAAACAACTTATAAATGCAAATAATTTTCTGTCACAGATAACCGCAGCTTAATATGGACTTCTGCTTGAGACCTCTCCTTAAAACACACAAGTAAATCAGAAAACCCTAATTTAAAAATCAAAGTTATAACCTTTACTAACTCAAAACCATAAACTTACTTAATATACCTTATATAAACCACAGTGCATATGAAACATCAAATATATACACGTGTACTATCACTCACATTCAACTAATCAAAAAGATGCACGCATCTTCATATCAGCCATAGACTCAGCATCTGCACCATATAGGTTCTGCAATAAGAATGGCAAAACTCTACAACCAAACTACAACTTTTGTTGATTCGCTTTTCTACAAGGATTTTTGTTACATATGTGCACGATTTATTTCCCTAAGAACTTGTACTGTGTTAATCTTGCTGGTGTGCTTTCTGTGGTTAATGGTAATTAAAAAAAGAAGCCCCGCTCTACTAGCTCGGCCAGGAAGTTTAAAATTGCTGCTATCGGGACTGAAACTGAATGGAGATCCTGTTCCAAGCACCAGTGTGCACATGCACCACAGGTGCTGACGTATCTCTTGGATGTTGCTGGAGTCCAGCTCTCCTCAATGAGGCGGACTGCCTTGCACGAAATGCCCTCTCCAGCTCACCCTGCAAGGATCAAGGATCCGGACTGAAGGAGCGAATGAAACTCCCTCAATTCTGATAGTAGATTCTAAGTCCGGGTAGTAGGATTGGAAAATCCGATGAAAGTTCCAGAAGAACTGGACACCAGGACTAAGAGGTCCAGACTCACACTACGAGTACCAGTTCTGCCTGCTCCTGACAGGCCTTCCCCAGGGTCCTCGCTATCATCGTGAAGGAGGAAAGGAATAAGCCACCCCCTCGATCCATAACTGCAAGAAAGCATCCGCTGCTGCTGCTGGATCTGGTCTACAGCTAAAGAATACTGACAGCTGGATATTGAGTCGAGAGGCAAAGAGGTCCTTGGTCAGTGGACTGCATGTGCACTGCAGGCAAAGGAAAACCGTTCTGCATAATTTCCAGTCGCTGTAATCGGACAGGTGGCGTGAATGCCAATTCGCCCCTTTGTTGGTCAGCCCTGGAAGGTACTCTGCTGTCATCGATATCTAATGTTGCAGACAGAAGTCCCAAAAATCCTTGGCTAACTCTACCAGAGGCCTCGACCTGGCACCACCAAGATGATTGATGTACCTGACTGTGGATACATTAACCATCTTGAGTAGTATAGAGCAGTTCACTTTGTCACTGGAAAAAGAACGAACTGCAAAGGATCACGCGAGGCAGTTGATATGCAGCTTCAATTCCTGGTGGGACCACTTCCCTCCTGTGGCGACCGGGCCGTACCTCGCTCCCCAGCATGAGCGGCTTGAATCTGATTCTGTCATTAGGTCTGGTGCTGAGCTGAAGTTCGCAATGTCGTCGCAGGCTTCCATAAAAGTCAGCCAGCAGCGCATCTCTGTCTTTTCTTCGGATGACAGGGCTAAACGCTGTGAGTAGGAGCAGCTCTGCCAGAGGTGTTGTCCTTTCAACCTCTGGAGCTCTCAATAGGATAGCGGCCCTGGGAATATGACCTTGATCGTGGAAGATAGGAGGCCTATTACTCTCGCCAGCTCTCTCAGCAAGATGGTTTCCTTTCCTAAGTGTCTGCATATTTCGCGACGTATGGCATGGATCTTGCAGGATGGGAGCCTGAGTTGATATTCCTGGGTGTCAAACAACAAAGCCCAGAAACTCCATCCTCTCAGAGGGGACCAGGGCTGATGTTCCCAATTGATGAGAAATCCCAGACCGTGCAAAAGTCTATGGCTATCCTGGCTTGTTGCTCAACTAGGGCTCGTTCTGAGACATGATAATGTCATCCAGATATACAATGAGCACTATGCTCTTCTCCCTCAGGTATGCGGCTGCAGGCCGCATGAGCTTGGTAAAATCCCAGGGTGCCCACGAGAGCACGAACGGCAAGCTCATACACTCCCAGTGGAGACCCTGCCAGGTGAAGCTCAAGTACTTTACATGCTGAGGGCAAATTAGTATTGCAAGGTAAGGTCTAGTCGCATCAGCCTGCCGCCGGGTCTGAGAATGTCCCTCGGCACGTGGATGCCCTCCATCTTGAAGTGACAGTAGAGAATGCAGTCATTCAGGGCTTTGAGATTTATGACCAGGCAAACTTTGTCCTTCCTTTTCACTAGGAAGATGGGGCTGAAAAATCTGCCTGGGGCATTGCTTGGCTGAATCACATGTTTCCAGTGTGGGCTGCATACCTCTTTGTCTAGCTCTGTGCTGTCTGCTTGAGACATTGCTATGGGAAGGGGGTGGTGCGGCTGGGTGGGTTCTGAAAAGAAGTCCATGTGGAAACCCCTTGCAGTATCCCTGACCCAAGCATCTTCTGATAAGGAGTCCCACGCTTAAACCAATCGTGCTGTGCTGCCGCCAATCGGCACTTGCAGTGTGCAGCTGAGACCCACCTGATGCTTGTTGCACTGGCTGTCTCACTGATCTTTCCCAGCTGCGGTCCCTGGCTCTTCCTCTGGAGGGGAAGAAGGTGTTGTATCTGTCCTGCCAGAAGGAGTGATGGTCACAGGTCTGATGGGACCTACTGTCTAGTGAATAGCAGCCAGAGGAGCGGTCCCTGCCTCTTCCGGCCCAAGAAAAAAACCTTTGACGAAAATACTCTTTTTATTGAAGCATGTGCTTTGTCTATATGTGGCCATCTCCTTCACAAAAGAATCGCGAATAGGAGTTACTGGGTGGCTGATCCTGATTCAGTGGTAGAGCGCTCCCATATGTTAGGGTCAATTTTCATAAGGACACCCTTCCTTATCTCTGCTGAAATAGCACAGTTTGCGTTGCTTATGAGGCACAGGGCCCTTTGGACCCATCCCGACAAGGCAAGTGGGTCTATTCGTTTCCACGTTTCCATGGCCTTTTCAGAAAGGTCAGGTATCTGAGTGAGGGAACCCGTAATGTCCAGAAATGTGTCCCGGCAGGACCTCCAGGCTTGATCTATCTCCCTTTTTGTGTCTACAAAAGACTACAAAATGGTGACTATGAAACTTTAAAAAAAATCAATGCTACAAAAACAGGACTGAGGAAAGCAAACTACTACTTTCGCTGCAATAACACAATTTCAACAGTAACACCACCCAATTGTTTATTTATTTGTATTGTTTGGTGTGCCATAGCCACACATTGGCTTTTCACATTACAAAAACAAGATCCGTATAAGAAGAAAAAAACCAAAACACAATTCTCATAAACATTCCATAAACAGTCCAGTCTAAACTCAACAATTTCCTCTTTCATTAGGAACACAAAGCAGGTGAGATAATTCTAGAGACTCCACTATAATGCAGAATATTGAGTATATATTAGACCACAAGCCTGCAGAACTTGAATAACATACTGTTATGATGCCTGCCTCCAAGGAGCCAAACCGGGCCCGGCACCCTCAGAGACAGACACCATGCATTCAAGGAAAGTCCCAGCAGCCCCAGATGGGGGCCCTTTGGACTCAGTCCTGGCGCCGGTGGCGTCAGGCTCATAGGGGACATCAGTCCTGGCGCCATCGGCGCCAGGCTCATACAGAAGTAGGTTGGGAGTAGTGCTTGGTATAAACTTACCTGTGCAGACCATGCTGCAACTTCCAAGACTGGAAGGAACTATTTTTCTAGGCACTACATGATCTCTAGGGTGTGACCGGTGGAGGAATACATATTTCTGGGGGAAGAATACATACCTGGAACTACTTGAAAGGCTATTTAAGCCACACCCAAGCAGCAGAACACGCTTCGTGTTGTTCTGCACTTAGCAGCTGGACGCTCACCGTGCCTGCTCCTGCCTTGGTCCTCCATCACGCCTGCCAGCATCCTGGAAACACCTAAAGAAGAAAAGGGAAGAGAACAGGTGAAAACAAGAACCTTACCTGATACATCTGCACTCCGGATTCTGCACGCCGACGATCCTGCAAAGAAGGCAAACATTTTAAACGAGCATCGCGTCGCGCGCAGCACGCTGCATTTCACTCACCTGCACGTGGCGTTTTCAAGTCCTGCGACGTCCATCCGGAGCTTCCACCGCCATCCAGCACCTATTGGAAGGAAATAGAAAGAGAGGCGAGAAGGGAAACACGAATCTAAGTAGAACTTACCTGTGGTTCAATTCCTTCTCCGCCTTCGGGTTTCTGCCATACCTTCGGCATCTCAGCACCCCGGCCCCTAAAGGGAAAAGAAACAGACATTGTATTAGTGAGAGCATGTGAGAACATTAGCAATACGCTCACTCAAGACTTACCCAGTTGCAAGAGAGACACAGCAGCTCTTTTTGGGTCGGCGCCTTACCTCCGGCATTGCCGTACCCCGGCCCCTATGGGAAAAAAGACATTGGACATTAAAGGAGATACTTAAAACTGCAAAGGACTCTCTCATCGGAATTCTTACCAGAATTTGGCTTCATCCAAATCGCCTGCAGCCCGGAATCTTCTCAAGCACCTGCGAAAGAAAAGAACAGATGAGTGAATATAAACCCAAACTTGCCATAAACATTTGCGGTATGACGGGAATGGACAAACTAGTTTAAACTCATCAATCCAGTGAAGTAACTGGAATCACAACGCGCCCCTGCATCAGAAGCAGGATGGAGAGCTCGTCATTTTGGTCCCTAAGGTGAGTCTTCGCAGGGAATCCCAAAAGGGTTTCACGGAGGGAGAGAAGGGAAGTGGGAGGTCGGAACTTCACCCGCAGACTATTAACCCTTCCTTTTCACACACAGTGGGATATTCCTCCGAGCCAGAAAAGCCAGGTTGGGGAATCCAGTCCAGTCCATCTTCCGGGTCTTACGCATCTCTGCAGAAGAGGTCACAGCAGTCCCAGCCACGCCCGCGCCTCCGTGGGAGCCAGGTGAGCGTTACAGAACGCCAAGCAAACCCATAATTTCCCACCCAGGAGCCATGGAGACTTCCGAGACAGACCAACTGGCCCAATTATTGGGGGAATTACGGGCAGAAGTGCACGCCACCCGCCAGGAAACTAACGCCCTTAGAAGGGAACTAATCTTATCCAAAGAACAAACTGATGATTTGGCTAAACAGCTTTTGCAGAGTCAGGCAGGACAAACGCCTTTACCCGGCTCCGGGATGAATTCCACTCCGATGGTTTCAACCAACCCGGTGCAAATTAACCTGCCAGGAAATATGACTCTGGCCCCCCCTGAGCGTTTTACTGGGGATCCCAAGAAATACGCCGTTTTCATGAATCAATGTCGTTTACATTTCATATGCAGACCTGGGGCCTTCCCTAATGACCAAACCAAGGTGGCTTTTGTGCTATCTTATCTCAGCGGCAGTGCGGCCGATTGGTCGATTCCGTTGGTAAATCAAGACGACCCAATCCTTCAGGACTTTCAAGGCTTCCAGGCAAGCATGGAAAGATTATTCGCTCGACACGCTCAGGGTGAGGCCTTGGATAACGAACTTCTGTCCTTGCGGCAAGGAAACCAAGATCTCCTATCTTATATAGCCACATTTAACAGATTGGTCGTAGAGACTGGGTGGCCTGAGAATAAAAGAATTACATTATTCCACCGAGGTCTGCGTGGAGAACTAAAAGACGCTCTTGCTCAAATAGTGAACCCGCCTCAACTCTGCGCAGAATACTTTGACTTAGTGGTCCAACTTGATCATAGACTCCAGAATAGAAAAGCGGATCGGTCCAGATTTGAAACCCGAGTTCTGATCAAAACCCACACAAGCCCCAAGGGTACCAATGCTTCAGAGCCAATGCAAATTGGGGGAGTTAAAGGACCACTAACTCAGAAAGAACGAGAAAGAAGAAGACAAAAACAATTATGCCTTTACTGTGGAGCTTCTGGACACTTCCTGCGGGATTGCCCGGTAAAACCACCTAAGAAGGTGGTTGGAGCCACAGACAGTAATCTTCCAGAACCTGATTCGGGAAACGACCAAGCCCGGCAAGCGTAGAGGTCCGCTTGCCGAGCGTGAAGACAGACTCTTTGACCTCGCATTTCATCATGCCTATGGTCCTCATAGATCCAAAACAGCCTCAACGGTTGCACAGAATAAAAGCCTACCTCGACAGTGGGGCTATTGGAAATTATGTTGACCTTGAATTGGCTTCCAGGATTGGTCTCCCTCTCCGTCCAAAAACCACCAAGGATGTCATTACCACGGTTGATGGAACCGAAATTGCCTCCAGGCCGGTAACACACTCTACCACGGAAATGACACTGGTTGGCCAAGATGGCCATCGGGAAACCATAGTGTTTGACGTAATCAAGGCTCCAAAATTTCAGGTAATCTTAGGGATTCCTTGGTTAGAAACACATAATCCTCGAATTGACTGGCGAGCAAAGAGCATAACCTTCCCTGATTGTGCACAAAAGTGTTATGCAGGAAATCCACAGATGGGTCTAGCCTCAGTAACCTCCACAACAGTACCATTACCTTTTGAGTATGAAGACTTTCAAGACATCTTCCAAAAGGAACAGGCCAACACCTTACCTCCTCACCGGCCATATGATTGTCAGATCGACCTGGTACCCATTGCTCAACCGCCTTGTAGTAGAATCTATGCCCTTACTGAACCGGAGAACCTTCATTTGCGACAGTATTTGGATCAGTACCTTGCCAATGGTTTTATTCTCCAGTCAAAGTCACCTGCTTCCTCAGCTCTATTCTTCGTACCGAAAAAAGAAGGCGACCTTAGTACTTGCATTGACTACCGCGCCTTAAATCAGATAACAGTCAAGAATCGTTATCCTCTGCCCTTGATCCCTGAGCTCCTTGACCAGGTAAAAGATGCTTGTATCTATACTAAGTTAGATTTAAGGGGAGCTTACCACCTGGTGCGCGTCAGAGAAGGCAACAAATGGAAAACTGCCTTCCGCACCAAATATGGACTCTTTGAGTACCAGGTAATGCCTTTCGGGTTGTGCAACGCACCTGCTGCCTTTCAATATTTTATGAATGACGTTTTTCGAGAACTCATCGATGTTTGTGTCATTGTATATATTGACGACATCCTGGTGTACTCCTCCTCGGAATCCGATCACCGAAAACATGTTAGAACTGTCTTGGAGAAACTGCGCCAGCACAAACTGTTTGCAAAACTTGAAAAATGCCTTTTTCCTGTTACGGAAGTTGAGTTTCTCGGATTCGTCCTAACACCTAAAGGAGTCCGAATGGACTCACGGAAAGTGGATGCGATCCTCAAATGGCAGTCTCCTAGTTCTGTGAAAGGAGTTCAAAGTATGCTAGGTTTTGCAGAAGGTTTATCCCGGAATTTTCTCGAGTGGTTCAAGCCATCACGGCGCTCCTACGAAAAAACAGACGCTTCGAGTGGTCTAAGGAGGCAGAACAAGCCTTTCAGGAACTAAAAACCAAATTCACCTCCGCACCTGTGTTAAAACATCCTCGTCCGGACCTCCCTTACGTTGTGGAAACCCACGCTTCTAGTATAGCCATGGGGGCTGTCCTTTCTCAAAGGGATCCAGTTTCAAATCAACTACATCCCATAGCCTTTTGGTCCAGGAAATTCTCGGCTCCTGAAGTGAACTACGGAATCACAGACAAGGAACTGTTGGCTATTAAGTCAGCTTTCAAAGCTTGGCGTCACTACCTGCTAGGCGCAAGACACACCGTTACAGTGATTACAGATCACAGGAACTTGCAATACTTGAAAACGACCAAAGCTCAATCTTCTCGTCAACTCCGTTGGGCTCTGTTCTTTGCAGAATTTGACTTTATAATCACATATCGCCCGGGTTGCAAGAATGGCAAGGCAGATGCTCTATCTCGAATTGGAATGGGTGACATTGCCTCAAGTCTAGAGCCAGTTCCGATTATTCCCGAACAGAGGATTTTGGGTGTAATCTCTTCTCAAACTATTGAGGATGTTCAAGGTAGAGTTAAATTGCTTTTCGACGCTACATCTTTACAGGAATGGAGCCAGAAAGGCTCAAACTATTCCAATAATAATGATTTACTCTATTTCCAAGGGCGGTTATTTCTGCCTCACAAGGAATTGCAAGAACTCGTTATAGCACATTATCATGATACACTAATGGAGGACACCCGGGCATCGCTAAAACAGAGGAAAAGATCAAACGGCATTTCTGGTGGCCATCCTGGCGAAAGGATATTAAATCCTTTGTGATGACCTGCGGAGTGTGCGCCCAAAATAAAAGTCAGAAGCAAAAACCAGCCGGTCCTTTACGGCCCCTGGACATCCCTCCGACACCGTGGCACACCTTATCGATGGACTTTATAACTGACCTGCCTCCTATTCATGGGTATAATACTATCCTGGTGATTGTAGACCTCTTCTCCAAGATGGCTCATTTTATCCCATTGAAGGGGTTGCCTTCAGCCCCCACCTTAGCAAAGGAATTTCTTGAAAATGTTGTTCGTTTACATGGCTTCCCATCCATATTGGTTTCTGATCGGGGAAGTCAATTTATTTCTCATTTCTGGAAAAGGTGTTGCCAAATGGCCCAAGTTGATGTGCGATTATCCACCAGCCACCATCCTCAAACCGATGGTCAAACCGAAAGAACAAACCAGACCCTGGAACAGTATCTGCGGTGTATGTTACCTCAATCTGAGGGTAATTGGAAGGACATTCTATGGATTGCCGAGTATGCATACAACAATTCTGTGCATTCTGGAACGGGTCAGACTCCTTTCTATACCCTATTCGGCCATCATCCCAGGACTTCGGACCTTGAATCCCCTCAAAGCCTTGAAATGCCCGCCGTGGATCATTTATATGCCACAATAACCCAAGTCTTCAAGGAAGCAAAGACTCATTTACAACAAGCCAAAGAAAGGTACAAGGAAAATGCTGATTTACATCGAAGTAAAGTACCTCCTTACAAAGTAGGAGACCAAGTGTGGCTTGCAACTAGACATTTACCGCTTAAAGGTCCACGAACTTTTAACCCAAGATATACAGGGCCTTATCCAATCAAAGCTATCATTAACCCGGTAGCCTTCAAACTCGATCTGCCACCTAATATGCTAATCCATCCCGTTTTTCACGTATCACTGTTGAAACCAGTACCACCCGGAACCAGGTTATGCAAACCACCAGAACCAATTCCAATAGATGGGGAATTGGAATTCGAAGTTAAGGACATATTGGATTCTAAGATGTCCAAGTCAAAACTCTTTTATATGATTGATTGGAAAGGATATGGACCTCAGGAAAGATCTTGGGAACCAAGTGAGAATGTACATGCACCTCGACTAATACGGAATTTTCACCGGAAGTTCCCAAATAAACCGAGGCCTCCAGGTTGGACACCCTTGGGAGGGGCCTTGGGGGGAGGTACTGTCATGATTCCTGCCTCCAAGGAGCCAAACCAGGCCCGGCACCCTCAGAGTCAGACACCATGCATTCAAGAGAAGTCCCAGCAGCCCCAGATGGGGGCCCTTTGGACTCAGTCCTGGCGCCGTTGGTGTCAGGCTCATAGGGGACATCAGTCCTGGCGCCATCAGTGCCAGGCTCATACAGAAGTAGGTTGGGAGTAGTGCTTGGTGTAAACGTACCTGTGCAGACCATGCTGCAACTTCCAAGACTGGAAGGAACTATTTTCCTAGGGACTACTTGATCTCTAGGGTGTGACCGGTGGAGGAATACATATTTCTGGGGGAAGAATACATTCCTGGAACTACTTGAAAGGCTATTTAAGCCACACCCAAGCAGCAGACCACGCTTCGCGTTGTTCTGCACTTAGCAGCTGGATGCTCACTGTGCCTGCTCCTGCCTTGGTCCTCCATCACACCTGCCAGCATCCTGGAAACACCTAAAGAAGAAAAGGGAAGAGAACAGGTGAAAAGAAGAACCTTACCTGATACATCTGCACTCCAGATTCTGCACGCCGACGATCCTGCAAAGAAGGCAAACATTTTAAACGCGCATCGCGTCGCGCGCAGCACGCTGCATTTCACTCACATGCACGTGGCGTTTTCGAGTCCTGCGACGTCCATCCCGAGCTTCCACTGCCATCCAGCACCTATTGGAAGGAAGGAGAAAGGGAGGTGAGAAGGGAAGCACGAATCTAAGTAGAACTTACCTGAGGTTCAATTCCCTCTCCGCCTTCGGGTTTGTGCCATACCTTCGGCATCTCAGCACCCCGGCCCCTAAGGGGAAAAGAAACAGACATTGTATTAGTGAGAGCATGTGAGAACATTAGCAATACGCTCACTCAAGACTTACCCAGTTGCAAGAGAGACACAGCAGCTCTTTTCGGGTCGGCGCCTTACCTCCGGCATTGCCGTACCCCAGCCCCTATGGGGAAAAAGACATTGGACATTAAAGGAGATACTTAAAACTGCAAAGGAATCTCTCATCGGAATTCTTACCAGAAATTGGCTTCATCCAAATCGCCTGCAGCCCGGAATCTTCTCCAGCACCTGCAAAAGAAAAGAACAGATGAGTAAATATAAACCCAAACTTGCCATAAACATTTGCGGTACGACGGGAATGGACAAACTAGTTTAAACTCATCAATCCAGTGAAGTAACTGGAATCACAACGCGCCCCTGCATCAGAAGCAGGATGGAGAGCTTGTCATTTTGGTCCCTAAGGTGAGTCTTCGCAGGGAATCCCAAAAGGGTTTCACGGAGGGAGAGAAGGGAAGTGGGAAGTCGGAACTTCACCCGCAGACTATTAACCCTTCCTTTTCACACACAGTGGGATATTCCTCTGAGCCAGAAAAGCCAGGTTGGGGAATCCAGTCCAGTCCATCTTCCGGGTCTTACTTATCTCTGCAGAAGAGGTCACAGCAGTCCCAGACACGCCGGCGCCTCCGTGGGAGCCAGGTGAGCATTACACATATATATAGTCAATGCGGTCTTGTTACCCGCTATAAGCCTATCCCAAAACATTTCTGATGCAGTGGCGGCTGATGAGTTTGAAAGCTGGTGGGGCGTAAATTTCTCAGGGCAATTTTATAGCGAGCATGCACAGTGCGCGAGCCCACCCCCCCAATGGGGGGGTTTTGTAATACATTTTTTATAACTAATAATTAATTGATTTTGTAATGTGAGCTCTGCAAAGCGCACTTTTAAAGCCCCAGAACGAAAACATTACACAAATGTATATACTGCAGCATTATACAACTGATGACTGGCACATGGTGGTAGTTGCTGGTAGTTTCTTTACTCATTATACTAATGATTATTCTGGTGCAGCTTCAATGTTACAAGCAGTAAACTCTCTCTCCTTCATGTGTGAAAACCATTTTAATACTGCTCTGAGCCTCTGTTGCCTTTTCTCAGATCAGTCTCTCGCTTTCTCTTTACAGACCATCAGTAACACCTTACATGAACAAATTCAACCAGTCCAGGGTAATTGTGAAACTAAAAACATAGGACTTCAACCTCCACAGTGCACCTTCCGGGATTTTGGATTCCCCATAGCCTGCGAAGGAGTTCATTGCAGTGACCATTCTCCAGAACGAGGTGAGCTAGCATGAGTCTTTTGTAGGTTGTGATGCTCAGGGCACTCCAACTCTGTTTGTGTTCATCTGTAGTAAAGAAGGCACACAGCTATCTTGTTTACATTTTTTTTTAAAAGAAGCCCATGTTTGTGGGGATCAATGAGGTGGGGGAAAATCTGATGAACAGTACAGACTACAGAATGGCATCAATGACTAGCTGAGAGGGTGGCATGTGAAAATGGAAAGTCATACATCCAATGCAAAAAGGCCTGCTTATGGTTCAACGGAAGCAAACCTGTCCATTTGGAAACTGTTTTTCGACGGATAGGATTGGATGGTGGTTCCCACTTACCACATGATGTCCTGGTATCTTCCAGTTGAATGGTATACAGTAATTTGTTTCACCGCTGAAAAATCCCACAGTCTTTCAAACATCAGAATACCTTCTTTCTAATCTTCACCATTGCTCCCACAGTGCTTGGTTGGGGTTGGAGTTGTGTGATGCAGTCAGAAATATCTCCCTACATTGTAAACAATGTTTTTTTAGAACAGTATTAACAGAACAAACTTGCCTCATTTCTTCATAAATACTCATTTTCCAAACAAGCTGTAATACGTACTGTGTGGCTGGTGTCACATTTGCTAATGGGCATGTGTGTTAACGCATGCATAGATAACATCGGCAATTATACTCAACTGTACTGGTCGATGATAAGTACAGCAGAGTTGTGTATAATTGCAGATGTTATCTGAGTCTAGTACCGACTAATTATACTTATGTGTTATTAAAGAACATACCTAACAATGACTACATGATCCCATATATATATACATGTACATAATCATTTTGCTTATTAACAGGTGTCACTGTTGCCGAAAATGAATTCAGTGGACCAATTACTCTCCACACCATTTTCTGGACTCGCACACACTGAAAAACTGGAGGTGAAAAGACTAGGGCCTGATCAGCCAGATTTAAAAATTGAACAGTCAGCAAAAGGGAAAGGTTTACAATCACACATTTTCCATGGTGTGGTATGAAAAGAAGACATGGCTCACAGGTAGCATTGCTAAGCGGTCTTTGTTCTGCTTCCCTTGCCTGCTATTTGGAGGTGAAACGGCCTGGACAAAAACAGGAGTCACTGACTTAAAGCATTTGTCAGAAAAAAGCAACAGACATGAATCGTGCAAATCTCATATTGAGAATATATTACAGCTGCGCATGTTGGGAAGTGTAAACATTGCAACACAGTTGGATGATGCCTATCGCCGGAACGTGATGAAGCATAATGAGGATGTGGATAAAAGCCCATACATCTTGTCAGAGTTAATTGACTGTGTGCTTTTTTGTGGTGCGTTTGAATTGGCTTTACGTGGCCATGATGAAACTGAAGATTCTTTGAATCCTGGTGTATCTAGAGGCCGGGTGGATTTTGTATCCAGCATAGACAGTGCAATGGAACTACACTTAAAAAATGCAACAGTATTCAAGGGCACTTCAAAAACAATTCAGAATGAACTGCTGGACTGAATGCTCACGGTCACCAGAGAGATCATTGTAGAACAGTTAAAATGCACAGATTATGTGGCTATTCAGTCAGACGATACAACTGATGTTTCCACTAAGACTCAGTCTGTGCTAGTCTATCACTACATTGATGAACGATACAGAATTGTAGAAAAGTTTTATGGATTTACTCATCTGAAAGACTCTAGTGCGCAGACCATTGCTACTGCCATAATGGAAAAATT
Organism: Ambystoma mexicanum; assembly: GCF_040938575.1. Lineage (NCBI taxonomy): Eukaryota > Metazoa > Chordata > Amphibia > Caudata > Ambystomatidae > Ambystoma > Ambystoma mexicanum. The sequence goes on along the minus strand of NC_090937.1, from coordinate 563,852,440 downwards.
GGACAAAATATTCCCTTAAGATTGCCACAAAAAAAAAGTAATTGCGCAAACTTATGATGGTGCGAGTGTAATGAGGGGGGTGTCTGGTGGAGTCCAAAAGAAAGTAGCTGAAGTGTATCCAAATGCACATTACATACATTGCTATGCACACCAGCCTAACCTCATAATTGAACATTGAACAGGCTGTTTCCAAAACTCTCAGAGGCTCGAGTTTTCTTTTGTGATATCTCTGGCTTCTGTAAAAAAAAATTCTCGTTCTCCAAAAAGAAGCAAAGTTCTAGATGAGGCATCAGATAAAAGAGTTCCAAAACCATCTTGCACCCGCTGGAGCTTCCATATTCGGGTAGTAGAAGCTATATATCAGCACAGGGAAGATCTATGTAGATGCTTTGAGATCATTTGTGAAAGGCGGTTGATTTTGAGGGGGTTACTGTGCATGATGCCCGCGGATTCATAAGAACTCTGAAAGAGAAGGAGTTCCTTTTCTTCCTTTTTTGTTCAATAACATAATGCCCCATGTTGACATTCTATATAACCAGCTTCAGAAGCGAGACATTGACTCTGTGTATGTGCAGAAAGCTACTGCAACTTTTATCAAGTGCATTGGCAGAGTACGTGAAAGCACTGACAATCTGGAAGCTAAACTTCCATCAGAGGCAACTTTTTCAAGTCGCAATGTAAATATGAACACTTTGAATCATTTGGCTAAAGAAGTATGTGATATTATAGTTACACAAGCCCAAGAACGCTTTGCATTTACCAACCACTTGGAGGGGGCCAAATTGTTGCAGAGTGACCTATTTCAAACTCATGGACAGTCTTTTCCCAATGATGCACTGAATGCAACTGTCCAAGCGTACCCCATGTTAAACAAGGAAAGACTGCACACTGAGCTTTCAATTGTCTATGAGAGACCAGAATTCTGGAGTTCAAGTGGGGCAATTTCTTTATTAAAATTGTTCATTGAAAATAATCTCGAAGAAGCATTTAGTGATACAATGCAGTTATTAATAATTCTGATTACTACACCCATGACAATAGCTGAGTCTGTTTCTCCACCCTGAAGCGAGTTAAAACATTCTTGAGAAACACAATGACTGAGGATCGTCTGAATGCTTTGGCCATGCTTTCCATGGAAAAACAACGAATTCAAGAGATTCCTGAATTCAATACACAGACTATTGATAAATTTGCCTCTCTGAAAAATAGACGTGCACAATTTGTGTACAAACTTTCAAAATTATTGACCAGTGAATGTTCTGTTACAACAAGCTATTTGCAGTTATTTTGTGGGTTAACTTGAATTCTTTGTTTCAATGATAATAAAGCACTCACCATAATAAACTTAGTAAACTATTTCTGTTGCATTTTTCTCCATGCAATATGTATATGCTATTTCTGAGACCTGTGCATTCCACGTGTTGCAACTTTGAGCAACTGAAGCAATGGCAACTCGGCGAGGCAGAAAGCCATTAGAGGTAGGACAAATGTCGCATTAATTAAGTGGTTAAAAACTAAAGTAATATTTTAGCTTAGTTTCCCCCTTTCAGAAAATGCCTAAAATCCCACCTTAGTAAGAGGATGAACGCATGTGAATGCCAGTAACAGCATGACAAACATATGTTTCCATCATTACTGACTATATAATGAATTTCTTTATGCATACACCATAGTACCGGCTATTCTCAAAACAAGCTGCTGTAAAATACACTATCACACTTGCACATGTAAGAATAGTGTACCACCATTAATATGTAAAACCTAATGCTTTTTTTCATATTTCAGAGGGTTTTTTGGACAGTAAATTGCACATTTTGTAGGCCATTTTTCCAAAATGTACTAATGATGCTTGGCCTGGCCACCAGCCGGGCCGGGCCTCGCCCTCTCCCTGCCAGGGCTCTCTCTGGTGACTTGTGCCATTTTATATTTTGGCATTTTTTGTCGAAAAATGCTGAAAATATAAAACGGCACAATTAGCATGATGCAGGAGTGGTCGCGGGCCGCGGCTGCCTAGTATGGGCACTGGGCAACAGCAGCATGCCTGCCTGGGTATTGCAGACCGGTCCGTGGCCGAAGGCCCTTGGGCTACGGCACGGACCGGGGATAAAGAAAGTAGGCCCAGGCGGCCCCCGCCTTGGTTCTAGCGGGCGGCCCGCTATCACCAAGGCACTGGCCCCGGCCTCAAGTTGACGGCAGTCAGCTCAGCAACACTGAAAGACGTGTAGGCCCTGGCCTACACATCATTCAGTGTTGACTGGGGCCGTGATGGACCACATAGTTTGGGCCCGGGGAGTGTAAGTGTAACACAGTGTTACACTCCCCAGGCCCAACCTACAGAAACAGCATCTGGGGATACTTACCGCGGCACCGGCAAGCAAGCTTGTGGACCAGGCCTGTCTCTGCTGGGCTGGTGGTGGTCTCAGACTCCGGAAAGCAGCAGCTCAGAGTCAGCAGTCTCGTCATGACTCGTGTCATTGTTGACTCGTTGTCCTCAAACTCCTCAAAGAAAGAGAGACGTGTGAAGGCGGCGCAGGTGCACGCACACACCCTGCGTCGCCAGAGATCTTGCATAGATATAGTAATGTCATTGGCTGTTTGCCAGCCAATGCAAGGGTTGGCATTGGCTGGAAAACAGCCAATGACATAACTGTATCCATGGCAGGGGAGGGAATTTCATTTCCTATAAGTGCGCTGTTTGCACACATTTTATACTGGCGGGGCCACCCCTGAAGTGCCCTGCCAGCCTTCTAATTAAAGGGGCCACTCAGAGTCCATGGAGCTACGAGCTCCACGCACTCTACTATTGAAAAAAGAATACTAATTTGGAACACGCCCTGCTGTGAAAGCCGGGCCCGACCTCTTACTATTGTTACCTTGCCACAGCGCCCCCACGCTGTTGGCAAAAGAAATGCAGCATCTTCTAGAAGCTGAAAGAGATTCAATCAGAGAAGTTCTCTGATTGAATCTCTTTTAGCTTCTCTCTTTCTTTTCTGGGGGGGCGGCGCCCGGCCGCTCTTTGATAGCAGCTGACACTGTTCTGATGACAACCAATCTTCCCTGTCCACACATTGTGAAAGAAACTTCACCCTAAGGTCCCACGCACCCCTGCACTCCACCAGGATGTGTCTGAATGACATTAATCCTTTTACCTCGTAACATGAGAAGTGTTATATTGTCTCTCTGCTCCCATTCCAATGGGACAACACTTCTCCTGTGTTTCAGGTTAAGTCATACTCTCAGGAATGCCCATCTCACCCTTGAGCTAGGGAAGTGTCTCAGATATATGGGTAGGATCTTCTTATACAAATGTGACAGTGATTTAGCCAGGGATCCAATCCATTTGCATCAAGGCTCCCTTTGCCTTCATTGGATTGGTGATTAAAGTTTCTACATCTCTGTTGCATTCCAACAATACTCCAGACACAAGAGACTTCAGGTTCAGCAGGTGATGATAGATGTTGCAAGTGCATACCAATATCCTCCTAAAGAGAATTTGCCTGGGGGTCAATGATCAATCTGTAAAGTGAAATGAGCCTCCATTCTACATGCGACCGGAGGGACCTTAAACCTAACTCATATCTTAAACTGGCCATTGGTAAATTCTGGGGGAGACCCAACACCCTACTCCATATTCAACCCTTCAGTCTTGACCAGTTGGTTTTCCATGCAAGAGGTTTGGCTTCCAGCCCATAGAGAATCACTGGAATAACATTATAGAACTTGATCAAAGGCAGTGGGGAGAATTTACAAAATGTGGTCATGAGTTTTCTCATCTGGCATGTTAATTGGGAAACCTTCCCAGTGAAGTCCAGGCCAATTTGACTCATGTGAAGACCAATTACACCACCTCGCTCTTCACTGGGATCATATGTTCGGCCAAGCTTCACTTGAAATCGGCCACCTGCCTACCAGGTCTTTTTAAGATCAATATTTCTGACTTCCCTGGGTTAATTAGCAAATCATTTCCTTTTGCATATTGACCCAGGGCAACAGCAGTGTAATCAAGGAGGAAGATATTGTCAGCATAAGCCAGCCATCTACCAGGTGCAAAAACTAATTTGGAGCTGGCCAACACAGACAAATCAGGTACCTTCGCCAAATCTGACAGGTAAAGGTTAAAGAGGAGGGGAGCTATTAAACATCTGTGTCTAACTCTCAACCTCGACCAAGTCAGACAGGTGCGCCATAACATCTAACTTAACACTCTTTGGAGAGGTTTATACACACTCCATATAGTGCCGGCCCACCCCTCACCCATGATGTTTTGCAGAATATACCCAGGCTGTCCCATTCAATACCGTGGAAAGCCCTCTACATAAACCTGTCTGGAATCTTGACAATATATTGTTTTGCCTTGCCCACTGCTCCAGCTCTCTCAGCGGTAAAAATATTTTACTCTCTATGTCAAGGAGGGTGATCAGATGACAATTCACTGGATACCTCCGATCTCCACCCTTGAAGATTGGAATAATTAGCAAAGTTTTCCAAGATGGAGGAAACTGCCTTTTGGCCAGGATCTCCCCCAAAAGTGAGGCCAACAGCCAGGATCACATAGCTATATTTCACTTAAGTACTTGATAGGTCAAACCATTTGGCCCTGCCACCCTAGAGGAAGATGATTTGGGGTCAGGTCAGATATAAGACTCTCCAAATACTGCAACTCCCAGAATGTGTTCGAGATCCTGAAGTGGGACTTTGTGGAAACCTTTTTGTAGAGGGCACTAACATGTAACAACAATGAATTGCAAATACCAAAAAACACACATCAGGCATGTCCTACTCCTACTATTAGTAAAACTCCAAACTAAGAACCATTTTCCTAGAAATTGAGAGGATGAACTGATATCATGTCTGGTTGTAAAACTGTGTGGCTCATTGGAAATAGTGGCTCTTTTGGTTACTAACTTTTTGTCAGAAACTAAATATTAACATGGACCTGGGTTTGACTGTTAAATGCTTTGGATTTACTCGGAATTCAGTGGTCCAAACTTTTTCCTAAATTGTTCAGTCTGAGAATTACAGGGCAACCGGATGTCATACAGATTCATTGTGGAGGCAATGATTTGGGTAATGTATGAAGTGTGTCCCTTGCTTTAATGATGAAACAGGACTTGCAAAAATGAATGGATCTTTTTCCTCACACCATCTTTATCTTTTCCAATCAGACTCAGAGGAAAACATTTAAGTGGACCACCTGATTTAAGTGTAAATGTTAATAAGATTGGTAAGATAGTTTCAACTTTCATCAGAGACCAAAAGCAATTGTGGATATCAAACATCAACATCCCATTCTACATGTTTAACCTGTTTAGACATGACAAAGTATACCTAACTGATAAAGGAAATACAGTGCTCCTTGATAACATCAAAACAGTACTCCAAATGTTCTAAAATACTATTTATTTACTTTTTCGTTTTTTGTAAGGCACTACATGTCTTAAGACCTCAGAGTGCAGCAAGTGAGTGGAAGCAGAGCAGCAAGGTAGGTCAGCTCTGCAAAATTAAGGATTAGTCAGCCCTATCAAAGAGAAGGGTTGTTATGCTTTTCTTGAAAGTGACTATTGAATGCACTATTTTGATAGCAGGAGGAAGAGCATTCCATTCATGTGGTGCATGGTAGTCAAAGTAGTTTCAATACTCTCTGTGTAGCCCAAAACAGCCCTTTTAAGGACTACCTATTACATGTATATGCAGACATATAAGATCATACAATACTTTTTTTCAAAATCATTTTTTATAGCCACGGCTATTCTACCCCTGGCTATGAACAAACCCTTATAGCCGCGGCTACACTTACATTTTTTATACACACCAAAACACGTATTGCAAAGGTTTCAAAGTTCAAATGACACATCGGTAGAGGTGAGGACATGGAATCAGAAAGACATGTAAAATGATGTGGTGTAACTTCCACAAAATAATATGAATACTGAACAGAAATGTGTGTACTAATAGCTGTGGCTACAAACATGCATTCATACCCGCGGCTGCACAAGACCACCAAAATACACAATGCCCCATTGGCTTGCTGAAACCTGTGGGTTTGAATGCCTGCTTTAGCCGCGGGTACATGTACATGTTTTACAAATGCAAAAACGCACATTGCCAACCTTTCAAAGTTCAAATGACACAAGGGTACAGTTGAAAGCATAGAATCAGAGAGACATGTAACATTGTATGCTGTAACATCCTTGAAATAATATGATTATTTAGCTGGAAGCATAAAAAAACCTCCTCTGTAGCTGTAGGTATATGGACATTTTAACATAATAAAAAAACATATGTGCAGAGGTTTCAAACTTTAAATAACATAAAACTAGAGGTGAAGGCAGCATAAAAATGATATGTGAAATTTGGACTTACTAGTAAAAAATGAATTAGCTCATTTGGTTAACATTCACAGTGCCCACGGCTGTAGGTGCATGTATGCCCACGGCTATATAAAAATAGGCAAAAGACAACTTTTTACATTTTCAATATTTCATAACTTCTATAGGAGGCTCTTAAAGGAACCTTTGTTTTTTTATGCCAATACGTAACCCCAAAATATCCTTCATTCAGACAAATACTCCTCTCCTCTACAATTCAAATGTCTCTATGCTCTTTTATTAGATAACTCCTTAATTTTCTTTTCCCAAAGAGAAATAATTATGTGCTGCCTGACAGAAATATTTCTCCACAACCTGCGTATGAATGTCTTATTTCAAATACTCCATCTAAAATAATATTATAGAACCAGAAAAATATACTAAACCAATGCTTTTGATACCCATCACCTATGTCTTCAACTTCACTAATAGTCCCATTTTAAAAGTTCTCTATTGCTGCACATTCTACTGAGCAATGCGATTCATTATCCGACACTTCACATAATGTATTGACACTTCTGAAATCGCCTCAATTTCTGAAATATCCAACAAGCAAAATATCTAGAGCCTCTTTATCACCACAATCTACTAAAACACACCACTCTCTTAGGAGAAACCACATCACTACATCCAAAACACATAAGATTATGAAGGATTAGAACCTCCAGTTTAATTTCTACATATCTACATCAATCAAAACATGATATGGTCTTATATACTGGACAACTGAACAGCAGCTGAGCTACCTGACGACCCATTGGCAACTGCACACTATAGAAAAAATAAAGACCCAATCATAAATTAAATGCAGAGAATCCCATCTTCTTCCATCACGTAATGTTTTTCCAGGTATCAGGCACTGTTTTTACTTTCACTCTACCATGGACATCTACAAGGAGTGGCTAGAAGAAAATGTTCCCACAGAGGAGGACATACTGAAGAGGAGCAGCCACAAGAAAGTGCAGGATATTCTGAATTGTGTGAGTTTATTTCATATGTTCATGTAAAATGTGAGAAAAAATAATATCTTTAATTAACTAATGTTCAGAACATAGCTACACCTTAGCATTGTAAACAAAATACTATTCAAAGTAAAACAATTTAGTGAGGTATTTAGATGACATGTTGTGTTACAAAGTGAATAATAAAGAGCAGTGTGCTTTTTACAATGCCATTCTGTTTTACAAAAAACTGTAATTAAAGTTAAATATTTCGCTGAATTTATTTGAAGTAATTACGTACTTTACTGTAGTCTATGTTAAATCCAGATGTGCATGTGAAAATGTGTTCCATGGAAAATAGGAACAAATTCACAAAATGTTATGAATGAAAACACTTTCCATATGCACTTAATGTGGGCTGTGCTACCAGCAAAAGTACTTTAAAATACATGTTGTCTTCAATTGTTTAAACATACTTAAATAAAAACAGATGAAGAAGTGATTCAAGTATCTAGAAGGATAAAGAACCAGCCACCTGAGGAATTCCCCACAAATACAATCATGGAACAAACAGATAGTAAAAATACAGACAATTGGGCTAATGAAGAAAATCTATCATGTGTAAATACAAAAAAAAAAGAAATTCCCACAACCACTACCCCCAAATAAATATTTTTACAAACAACATTTCATACTTATTTAACTTTTAAATATGGTTTACAGTTATATTTGTTGATTAAGAGAAAGTCATTAGTGTGTTACAGTAATTTTGCACAATAAAAGAGACCTCTTTAGGACTACCTACCTAACACACACATAAATATACATATGCAAATAGTTGGTTTCAAAACATTTTTCATAACCACAACTATAAGACATAACATTGCATTACATACATAATATGTTTTGTAGCCGCGGCTACTGTTATTACTGTCATTGTACCCATGGCTACCATGAAGTATAGGCGCTGCTATAATAAACACATGTGTTTTTTTTAACACACACTGTAATAAAAGGACCCATTAAGGGTTATTAATACATTTATACAGTCTCTGTTTTTTATTGTGTGCTTTTATAACTGAAAACTTGACACTGAAAAGTTGTTTTGTGATTTCTTGAAATATTTTTCTTTTTTTTAAAGGACGTACAACATACTTTAAAAATATATATATATTCCTAGTGGCAGCAATTGGCATTGAGTTCTAAAATGTCCCATTTCCAACCATATAGGATGGCATCTCTCAAAACAATCCAGTTGTGGCATTTCAAACACATTACCTTGCAGTCATTCAGATCGGGTGCAGGCAGGATGGGATGAGGTTGAGTGGTGGTAGATGGAACATATAAAGCAATAGAAGTGGAAGACAGACAAAAGCACATCTGAGGCAATGTCTTATACTTGTGGAGCAAGTACTCTCACCTTATGATGGAAATAAGTTTCCTGTAGGGTTCCTCCGTATCATCCTAATGGACACGGTTGAGGTGCATAATCAAAGCAGAGGTTCCCAAACATTGTGATGGTATATTAGAGGATCGCCTCAACAACACCTTCCCACAGAAAACACACTGAGCTTCTTCAACCCATTTCTTACTCTATTATTCTGTTATTCTGTGACACGAAAATACTGCCAGCTATCAGTAACATTTTTCTGGGTGCACTTCTTCATCTGTGGAGGTAAGGCAGTACACACATCCACCACCTTTTCCTCACTGCTGGTCCCAGACATACTTCAAAATGGGACCTGGGGAGGAAAATACAACACTCTAAATGTTACTCAGCGCCATTCTGGCTGGGTCTCAGGAAGAAGAGCCTCGGGTGAATTAGTTGGAAGAAATCAAACCGGAAATCCCAGAAATCCACTCTAGCCTGGGTTCTTCCTAAACCCAAAACCAGTCAAATTGAGGGAACTCTTTCTTATGATACACACCTCTGCTGGTAAGAGATAATAGCCAGAGGAGTAAATCACACCACACAGTGGCGAACACGTGCAGTGCTTACACCAAGCTGAAAAAGAAATAATAACTGATTAACAGGATGGTTGAACAAGAGCATATAAAAAATGTTCCCTGATTTCCCCAGTATACCTTAATCGGAATGAGTTGGGACCCAGAGTATAGACCTATGATAGACAGAAAACACTCATTAACCCCTATACTACTATAAGTGTCTATAGAAGAACCCAGGATTAGGAGGAGGCAAGGCTTACCAAAACAAGGGTATCTGAACAACAATGTAATTGAAGTTACCAAAGTTAGGAAACAACAGCGTGGATAAACTAATAAACATGGAGATTAGTATAGGGTCCTAGCATGAGCGGAACGAGGGTCGTAGTAGAGCCAAGTTGGTGCACTTAACCTGCAGAGCGTTCAAATGTGCAATATTATCAGGATTGGTGAAAATAAAGTCCCCAGTTGTAGTCAGAAAGGAAGGTATGAAATGTATGTACGTTGACTGTGGTCTCAAGAAGAGATGATGTAGGCTTGGTGGGTTGTACTCAACAAATTAGCAATAAACCGTATCTAGGAAATGGCTAGGTTAGTATGCACGTGTGTGCTTCAAGAGTATTCTCACTGTTTGCCATCTTTGGCAGATGTTCATGGACACCAGGAATACCGGAACGCTGAGAGGAAACATAATATGCTTTAATTCTGGTACTGCAATGGTAAGCAGAGGTGTGGCTCATGCGGGAAGTCAGAAGAAGTAGTCCAGGTCAGCAAAGGGTGAACTGAAATGTGGAGGAAGAACCGTAGCAGTCTGGAAGACGTAGTCCGAGTCAGCAACAGGTAATCGAAGATATGGGATAGGAAGTCTGTAGGATGGACCGAGTTAGCTCAGGAATCAACAAAGCAAGAAGTGCTAATGCTACAACAAGAAGCAGCGTTGTTATAGAGTACACTAGCTTTATGCTGTGTATCTGGGGCTGAGTCTATGAGCCCGCATCACTGGAGAGATCATGTGATCTGTCAGGAGACACCTCACAAGGTTGCTATGTAGTGGATTGGAAGCAGGCGCTAGTCCCCATGGCAACTTCCAACGTTGCCATGCTGGCACAGCCTTCTAACTGGAATGCAGGAACACCCGCTGGTTGGCGCAAAGACTGCGGTGTACATCACACCGCACCCTGCTCATAACAGCAAAAAAACACAACACAAAAAGGACTCTGCCACTTAAAATTGAAAAAACTAAAAAAAAAGAAAATACTTAACGCAAATAATGAATTGACCAACAGAACTAATGACAGGACAAAGGAACAGGATACATGGGCAAAGGATGGCATAAAGGATGGGAAAAAATTAGGAGTTTTCTCAAAACCTTCTTATACTTTACAGAAAACCTGCTCAGTAGTCAGAAGAAAAAGCAATGAGGAAAAGTAAAGGATTTGTCTTTCGGTGTGGTGAATAGCTGTTGCTATGCCTAAAAGCGTGACTTACATACACACGATTACACCCAGGCATAGTGACCTATTCACACCTAAACCATCCACCAATCAGATTCTGCACTCCACTTACACGCCTAGACATGACTCATAGCTGCATCAATGAGAAGGGCAATCAGGTGGCGTGGTTCATTAATGCGGCTATGCAAATTGGTGCCTTCTATGTGGACCAATTGGATTTTGTGCAATATATAGCTGTGTCAAAGAGAAGGGCCAATCAGGTGGCATGGTTCGTTAATGCGACTATGCTCATTCACACCTTCCACGCGACCAATCAGATTGCATGCTGCGCTTACTCTCCTGCACATGACAAATAGCTGTGTGTAGAAGATCAGCCAATCAGGCGAAGTGGTGCATTAACGTGGCTATGCACAAGTGCGATGAAATACCTACCTGTTCGATGTTGGCTAATCAGATTGTGCGCTGCAAAAACACAGTGACACATGACTCATAGCTGCGTCTACACTTATCGATTTCTATTGGCTGATGCCATAGGTTACAGATGGCATGCTTTTGTAGTGAGGGGAATACAATCAATGCCACCTGATTGGCTGGTCGGAATAGAAATGGGTATTCACCACACCTACAGATGACTCCTTTACTTTTACTCATTGCATTTTCTTCCCATCCTTGTTTGGCCTCCTATGTCCATTTCTCTCTTTCCTTTGTCCTGTCATTTGTTCTGTTTGTCAATTCATTATTTTAGTTATTTTTTTTTCTGTTTATTAAAAAATCTTTTTTTGTTTAGTGGTGTTTAGAGTCTTTTTTGATTTTATTACATTTTCCTGCCAGGTCACACATTGTCCAACATTTCTGACCACAGCAGTAGCAGCAATGAGGTGTTTTGGGTGCCTAATCCACCCCCTAACACAAAAAAAGGTGTGGCATGAAAAAAAACTGCACACAGCTGGAGGTACTTCATGGTGGAGTGCAGGATCTGCAAATAAAAAAGCTATACCGTGGACCATATAACGTACCATCACAGAGCTTAGCGACATCCATCCTCATTTGACACTTAGTACGAGTCCATTGGGGCCCAGGAGAAACACAAACTAATGGCACATGGGCTGAACTCTGTACGTTGTCGAACAGCTGCTGTGGCATCAACCTCTACCTCAGCACCACCATAGCAACATCCGCACCATACACATCCACCACCATAACTACCATGACCTCCACCAGGACCCAAACTCCCCAACTGCTGCACACACAGAACTTGAAGGTCTGCAAACCTTTGTGCTGTCGATTTCTCTAAGTTATTAAAATAGACAAAATAAAACACAAACTGCACTAAACGATCAATACATCTTAGATGATCTATTTTATGCAGTTTGAGAAATGTATTTTTGCATCTTTTTCTTTGTAGCCGTTTGTATGATGTAACTGGCTATATCGTAACAGCGGATGCGACTTCCAGTCATTGCTGAGATTACCCATATGTGCAGTTCCACTAATCTCATCGTTGTAATGGTACCTGCAAATTATGAAAAAATGATTAAGACACATATGTATGTATATATGTGTGTATACAGTAGTCCTTGTAAGTTGTATTTTGACAAATACAGAGTGTAAGAGATGGTGGCAGTATGGTGCAGAAGTAGAGACACTAGCCATGGCCACAGTAATGTGTGAGAGTGCACAGTGAATATATAATGAACTTGCAGTAAGGATCCTATTAGTTATGGGCACTTAGATATGGTGCACAGGGTATAGTTTGTGCTTTTCTGTCTGTAAAAAAAGAAAATATAATTAGATGTGATCTGTGATGTCATCATTGTAGCCATAGGCTATGAAACAAGGGTTTGAAGTTAAGGTGGCTTTAGCTGAAGTTCAGGGGTCTTGCTGCTGCAACTAAAGTGTTTTCCTTGAATTTCAAGGGTTTCATTACAATGTATTGTTAACCTTAACGTCCCTGCAACTAAAGTTTTTTCCTTGAATTTCAAGGTTTTGTTACAATGTATTGTTCACCTTAACGTCCCTGCAACTAAAGTATTTTCCTTGATTTCAAGGGTTTTGTTATTCCATACATAATTAACATTAATAATGCAGACAATTCGGCTAATCAAAACAATGCATTGTGTGTAAAACGTCAAATAAAAGCAATTGTGCAACCACATACCCCCCAAATTACCCTGTTATAAAAAACCTTTCTTTACATATTAATTTAACTTAAATTTGAAACAAATAGAAAGTTATTGAAGTGTTAGAGTAACTGTGTACAACGACTACCCTCAATATATCTTAAAAAATCTTTATAACACTACTGCCAACATATATATATATACGTATGTTTTTTTAACGAATAGTTTTATAGCCATGTGTAACCAATATGTTTACTCATGACTACTCACAGGGCTGCATCCGTGTCAATAGAAGGCCGAAACAGTTAGAAAGTTGCGTTCGCCTGGCTATGTTGCTTTGTGCCTCTTGCAATGAGCCAATCGGATTGTTAGTTTATAACTTCAATAGCCTCGTCAACAAAGGACCCAATGGCACACAGAGATGCATTTACACAACTAAGCCCATTACGTTCCACGACTTCCGCGTATAAAGAATCATCCAATAGCTCTTCAAATTACATTGACATGACTACACATCACCCTCCAGGCAATCATATTACGTGTGAAAGGGATTCTGAGTAACTGAAAGCACTTTTGGCACTTTACCCCTTAAATTATTTATCATGTTTATCCATGTTTCTGCTAATCCTATTTTCCGTTGTTCTGTGATTTGTTCAGTTTGTCTATTTTTTGTTTTACTTTTTTTTTAAACTTTTTCATTTTTGATGCATCGTCTTTTTTGTGCAGTCATTTTTATTGATTTACATATTCCTCCCTGGTTGGACATTCCAACATGTCCAACCATGAGAGTACTAGCAATGATGACGTTATGATTTGGGTTCTGAATCCATCAGCACTGAGGAAGAAGGCAGCAGGGATGAAAACCACTGCTGACAGTTGGCGCTTCTTTAAAGTGAAAAAACGCTGTTCCAGAAAAGAGGCAGAGGAGGTAGTTTGTACAGTCTGCAACAACACTCTATGTTTTGGGCCTTGCAATGTTCCATCTCAAATCCTGGGAACATCTATTACGATTACTCATCTAGTGCAAGTCACTGGGAAGACGTTGATGATGACTATCGGAAATGGCACGAACATCACAAAGGAAAAATGCCTTGCAAAGGTGGAGATCAGCACCACGTGCAGCACCCCCATCCACCAGTGCAACAACATCACCAACTGCAAATGAAGCCTCTAATTCATCAGCAGTGTGAACTGCAGAGACTCCTGTTTTAATGACACGTGATCATTTCATGATGCAAGTCATGTGTAGAAAATGCTTTGATTGGGTAGCCAATGGAGGTGCCATATTTAATGAATGGCAGAGATTAATTGGTGAATACCTGATTACCGGTCATTGTTAATTTCTTTTTTAAGTGCCCATTTTGTTCACCCATATTCTAAAAAAGAAAAAAACATGTTGCATTTTATTTTAATTTCCTTTGTTATATGTTTCAACCATGTGTGTTTGTCTCCCCTATTCCACCCCCATTTTTCCATCACCCTAAATGGCCCTCTTAAGATTTAAAAAAAAAATAGATAACATTGAACACAGACTGCAAAAATATATTACAATATGTATTCTAATTTATTTCATGCAGTTTCAGTAATAAAATCCCCCAATTGTTTGCTTGTATCGCGGTTACACTGTTTGGTGAAATAAGAGCACTCCAGTTGTTGCTCACCTTAGCTATACATGCAAAATCATGCAATACATTGGTGGATACAAATTATAATATTTAAATAAATACTACTCTGTGTCTGTATATATGTGCTTTTTACAAATATATATATATATATATATATATATATATGTATATGTATATATATATATATATATATATATATATATATATATATATATATATCATATTTATGAAATGTATTACCAAATACCTTTAAACATGTTCTCTTGTTTCTTCCACATTTCCAATCAGCAAATTCTAATAAGAATTGCCCACAATATCAATATTTTGTACACTTATATAGGAATTTCACTACAATGCACATGTTACAATACCGAACAAACATTATTTATTATACATGATGAGATATGAAGACATGCCGATAGTGTAACATTATTTTGAGTATTAATCTTTTTAAAGTATAGTCATACCTATATTTCAAATAATAGGTAGACACTAAAAACCTTTGTCTGTAAACATATTAACACTTAGCAAAAATGACACCAAAGACCTGACAAATGTAATTTCTATATTTTTTATCAAATGAGTGTGTCAATTGTTAGGCCACCTACACACATGAGACTTTTATAATGACATTTCATTATGTACACATCATATTTAAAAATTAAAAAAACTGGGAATTGTTATGTAATTTTCTATTGGCACTGATAGTTGTACGCAGTGTGCAATACATGTTTACTATATCAAAATGAATTCTACATTATTAAAATTATATCTACATTGATATTTCATAACTTCTTCCATAATTTGGTGTGCATCCTTTATCTGGCCACCTACACACTTAAGAAGCTAATGACAAAGTTCTTAAACCTACCATACGAATTGGAAAAACATTGTGGTTTAATGAATGAATAGATTGGATGACTTTTCTAAAAACATCGCACTGCACATGGAACATATTTACTTAACAAGCTAACCCTTCAAGTAAAGTATTTTCGATTTTTATTTCAATTAGAATACTTTTGTGTAAACATTGTGTGCATACTTATTTTCACCACCTATACACATAATAAGTAAACAGAGTATATCTAAATTCTTCCCTAAATCTCTTAATAGTAGTTACATCTCATTTATTTTTCAAACATTGTATTATATGGGTTTTGTATCTACAACCTACTAGTTACTTGTTTCACATTTAAACAGTCATGCCCTTCTGCACTCCATCACTCTCAATATAATGTACATGGAACCATCCATGTAACCTAGCACTTATAGGGAACACTTGTACACATGAAATATACAGTGTTGTACACAATAAGACAGAAGTAGAAGATTGCAAATGCTGTTTCTCTTATAATATACTCTTCAGAATATTTCCTGTACATTAATTTTGCATTGTTTTTAAAGTACATCATAGTAACAATCCATTTCCTACATTATATAAAACACGTATTACTCTATTCTTCCATTTCAAACTTTTATTATGCATGTTTATATTCACAAAGAATATTACACATTCATTTTAAAATGTTGCTTCTAACAACATTAAGTAAGCTTTCTTTAAACCCCTTGGCAATCTAGCTTGGCGTGTGACTATAGAGTGATTACAAACAAGCCAATCTACTTCTCTAGGCACCCATGTCATGAAATGTCCACATTAATGGATGATCCCTCATGGAAAATAATTGCACATGTTTTAAAAGTTTTCTTATTAAAAGAAACTTGACAACATATAAAATTCATATTGCTGTATTAATGTTCCTACCATCTACACTATGGGCCTCATTACGAGGTAGGTGGTAAGGGATTACCGGGACCTGTAAGGACACCGGTGCTGGTAATCCCTTACCACCCTATTCCGAGGTCCCTTCCTTAACTCTTGGTTTTACCAGGCGTTATGGAAGAAACCCGTTATTAGCTCCATCCCTATTCCCATTGAGCCCTATGGGGGCCCGAATGGGAATGGGGAATGGTTCCGGAATGGGGACTTACCGGGTCCTCCAAGTTTGGAATGACCCGGTAAGTCTCTATTTCGGGAACCCGGACCCGGAATGCGGTAAGGGGGTAGCCATGGTGGTAATAGCACCATGGCTAACTCCTACCTCGTAATGAGGCCCTATGTCTTTGAAACATAATCATAACATACTTATTAAACACTAGATTTTGCAGTGTTGATTGTACATTACAACCACAGTCACTGCATTGCATGTCATGGAATTCTTTAGTTACACGATCAGAAACATTTACACTATTCTGATCAGGGATAGGCATATACACACATCTTTCCCAAAGATGTGTAGTAGAATAAACTTTCTTACATTGTGGACAGATATGATACCACTCATAACTCATTTCTACATACCTATCAACACTAACAGTTTCCTTCACTAATAAATCAAAGAAAGTAATTAGAAATTATTGAAGATCTTTTTTTGTATTTTTGAGAAAATTGATTATTTCCACTTACAATAGCTACTCCATTTTGGATTTACATTGCCAAATGTAAACTGTGTGGTTTTTCAATTACAAATATTTTGAGAAATGAAAGTTCCACACAGCTCCTTCTCTGCTGCAAAGCTACTTCTTGCATCAATGTAGTCATTTGAAAGAACATACACAAAGCAACATTACAATAGTATACAACTCTTGTTTCATTACTAAATCTACTATGAGAGTATGTTACAGTTGAACAACTCTCCAACTATGTTAAATGCTGTTGTTTTTGAGTCTTACCCAAACTGATTTCATTTGAATGTACTTTCCCTGACTCCTTATCCTGGGAGGATAGCTCAGCTGCAATGTGCTCGCCTTGGAAACAAGCCAACATGAAGCAACACAGGTTTGATCCCCAGGTTCGTGCTTAGAAACCTCTGGGTATTAAGTGCGTTATTAATACACAACCAAGAGATATATTCCTGTAACAGTGCCTCAATGCTGTGTGAGTGCTTTACCTGGATGAGGTATACGGTTCAGGAGAGGAGAATACAATACAAACAACCTTTTATATGTTTCCATGCAAGACATGTCAGCTGTCACTTTTCTTTCATAAAAGTGCATTAAAAATAAATCTTCTATATATTTTTCACATGTGACAAAGTTACAATGACATTCTTTCTTTAAACACTGTATAACCAATGTCTATAAATTCTGCTTCTAAAGACGACCCTTGTGTTTTATGAATAATTGTTGCATAAGCAAGCACCATGGAAATGGTGCTCTGTAAAGGGGGGCCCTCTGCTATTCATCAGCCTTGACATCTCTAGACTCTGGCACTGAAGACTTGACAAAGCATGAAACGTACACCTGGGTACAAATTCACTGCCATCTTTTAATACAGGTTTAAAAAGACATTCTGGAAGGCACACAGAGCTGCTTCATTCAGCTTGCATTTATATGCATTTTTCCAATGACATAATGCTTTAAAATAAGCCTTCCTTGTCTTTGATTGGTGGGCTTATCTGTCACAAAGTGCACATTAGCTCATTTAACAAGCACCGATTGACTGACACATAGACTAATAAGCTTACTGTAGACCCAGCCGGACCTTATTACTTATTCTTTAATGCCTGTCAAGAAACATCCCTTATCTTCTTCTCAAGGTCCTGCGAAAGTTACTTGGCAGCTCATACAGTGAAAAACTCCATGAACTCATTTTATTTGTTGCAAGCAAGCAGCTGTTCTGTCTAATTGGTAGCCCTCCCATGCCTTTATCAATCATTGTCTATTTTCCCTGCCAACATTTCTAAATATACCATCGCAAATATGCTTTATCTTACAGTGAACTGCTGCCAAAGAATATTCAACATCAGTATGATTCAGCTGTTTTGACACTTGATACTGAAGCCATTTTGTATTTTGACATCCATTTGAGAAATATCTCAGTCTGTTCAACCTAGATGTTCAGCTACCAAGAGTGAGTTGTTATTTACTTTCGAGCATAACTCCTTTTCTACTCCTTTTTCAGATTATATTTTTACATATTCATGATATGTGAGTAATACTGGAGTCAGATTTTACTTCCTGAGTCATTCTGACCCCAAAAATATATATCACCCTATATGCACTCTTTATCTTCAAAAAGCACTATAATTCTGATTTCTGCAAAACTATAACCATTGATCAGCCTATTATGTTATCTGTATTTAGTTTCAGGGGGACGGGTCTAGTATTTCTTATACACACCCCTCTCTGGTCTATATTTAGACACCTATTCTTTACACAACCACTACACCCATTTTCCACATTCCCCCATATTCAGTGTACCTATGCATCGCAGTCCCAGTCAGACCCTCAATGTGGTGATTCATCTCAACATGTGGGGTTTCATATAAAAAAAATTTCTACGGAATCAACAGTGACTTCAATCATGTTGTATTCTCTTAATCAAAAATATATAACTATCTCCTTTTGGTAAAAAAAAAAACATTACAACGTTTTGCCCTCTTGACTTTTGACTTTGACTTTTATATACTTGTATCCTTAAAGAACAACTTCTTGAGGGAACCCACAAGCCAATTTCATTTCTGTTTCCGTCCAAGTGCAACTTTTACTGTACACTTTGAGCTGGGTGTTCCCAAACTGCCCTTTAAGATGAGTAGCAGTACCCTGGAGATAGATGTGGATGCAGATTTTATTCATATATCAATAATCAAGATGACACACATAGTTTGACAAAGGTTTGTCTGTTTTAATGTCAAGAATCTAAAACAGGGAGTACAACAAACATCAGCAATCGGTTGATACTCTGACTATAACTACTTCAAAATAATTGACGTGTTGACCTGCGTCATTACCAACGTCATCCTACGTGGCAAACTATAAAAACCTAATGGGAGGTGGGATAGGTTCTAAGTGAATAACTAAGCATAGGTTCTACATCTGTATGGACGAACAGCGAGAAATAGTTGGATATTTAACATCAGGTGGGGCAACTACGCCCTCCTTTCAAAATGGCCACTACAAATGTCACTAAATGTACAATGTCCCATTCGCTACACAAATGATAGCACCCAAAACTACGTGGTCTAACCCTCGTCAGTACTTTTCCACCTACATTAGCAGAATGCAGACTTAACAACAAGGTGCGGGTGAGCGTGTTTTAACACCAGCTTCCCACCAATTAGTATCATGCATCATCACCTCAATGGTTCAGTGTCAATTAGTGCTTTGAAGTTGGGCTTGAGTTTGTACTGTTCTCTGAGAACTTTTAAGGAGTATGGGCACTAGCGAACTTCTGTGCGTAGGTGTGGTCATCTCGTCCATCCAACTTTCTTCCATCACGTGACTGGACACCATGAAATTGAGCATTTTTGTATATTTGATTTTATTCTCAATAGTCCTCTAAAATCTTTTGTTTTTGCTTGACCTTTCTGAACAGGAGCTTCTGTTCTTTCACGTTAATTGTATCCAATGTCAGCCAATTCCAGTTTGATAAGACCTTGGCTTTCTTGGCTACGTGACCTCCTTAGCTGAGCTTTTATTCTGTTCAATTCAATTGCTTTACTTAACTGTGACACTGAAATGAGGCCTTCTTGCTTTGCTCAGTACTGCTTTATACGTAGTGGAAACATCCATCCTTTACTTGTCCATATGTTTCTATAGAGGTTATATGTATATATTGTTGGCGCCTGCAGCGGTCTAACTATTTAAAAGCATGTGGCTAGCTTCATTTCATGATTGCTTTGCTGCTTGCATTTCATTGCATCTGTACACGTCAGGTCTGTGGCATAAGTCTCTGTATCTTGATCCCAAGATGTCACTTATCCTTGGTGCTTCTTTGTTCTTTATAAATCATCTGCCTCTATAGTCTGGTTATCTTTCTATATGGGTGTCGATTCAACTCTGTATGATGTCACTGTTCATCTTAGTCATTTAGTTTCTTTGCTTCTTCAGGAATCTCGTTCAAATGTCATCATATTGTCTTGTATGCAGGTATGGTTTGCTCAATGGGTACTTTACCTCCCAAATTCTCTTACGTATAGGAATTCTTATGGGTACTGCATAGAGCCCACACTCTTCTCTTTGCTGGTTTACTTGTTCAATATACGTCACATACTGTGGAGTGGGGGTACTCGGCTCCTCCACTACAACTTTTTCCTTCCTCCCACCCCACGACATTTCCTTGTTTCCTGCTCTCTCCCCGTGCACATTTTGATTTTGCCCTTTGTCTTCCGTTGACAATTGTTCCACCCGATTCATTTTGTTTTAGCTTTTTCCACACCCACAAACCTTCTTGATGAGCAGTCCATTGTATTTCTCCTTCAGGCTGCTTTGCAGTATGTTTTAGAGCCCCTTAGTTCTTCGGCCAGTCCTTTTGAGTTCATTGTTCATTTCATCAGAAAGGACTCAAATCTCAATCTTCGTATTCAAAATCAGATAGTCACCGGGGTGGTTGGGGGGGCATTTGATTGTTTCTGGGGAACACAAGGATGGAGGAGTCTCATTGGGACACACTTTCAAAAAGAATTGACTGTAACTGGGCATCTGACTGGGTCCCTCAATCTTTTCTCTCTGCTTGTAGGGTCGGTTGCCATCAATCACCTGGTGTGTAGGTATCTCTTGTCCATGTGTAATATAAAATATAATTATTTTCTTGAAAAATAAATGCATCTTTATCATCAGTACTTCCTCCTCAAATCCAACCACTAAAATGCCTATGTGTTTTTTTCAAACACTCCTGCTCCTTTCTCTCTTTTTGCACATCTTGGTGTTATTTTATAATTCATACATACTGGCTGATACCGGGACTTGGCTATGAGCTGACGTCATAAAAGATATATATTGTTTACTTTTCCTGCATTGCCCTATTTTGGGCTTCTCTCTTTTTCCACAACTGCATATTGCACTGAAGGACACATTTCCTCTGTGGTTGTGGTTGATATTCTCAAACCAAAGAGTCACGCAGTTTCCTTCTTTATGATAAAATAATAAACAACAAGGCAGACAACATAAAAAAATCAAAACATATGTTAAAAAAAGGATGTGTTCTCTTCAATCGCTCCCCTTTTTTCTTCTTGATGCAGCCGAAGCTGAAGAAAACCGAATCAGAGGCAAAGTCATGTTTTAGTTGACAAAGCGATCAATTATTTCCTTGGGGTAAACTTTTACTCATTCCCTTTGATCAAAAATGTTTACTGTGGTCATCTATTGACCCTCTCAGCCCATTGAAATGTAGGCCTACTTTCTATCCTCAAAGACACTTTGGTGCACATTTAAA
Source organism: Ambystoma mexicanum (assembly GCF_040938575.1). NCBI lineage: Eukaryota > Metazoa > Chordata > Amphibia > Caudata > Ambystomatidae > Ambystoma > Ambystoma mexicanum. The sequence continues at coordinate 563,830,775 of NC_090937.1, read as the reverse complement.
TTCCCACGACCTCTCCCCACGTATCCTGTGTTTGAACCTTTCCTGCTATGCTGAACATTTTCTCTGTACTTTTGAAGTCCTCCTGCTGATGGTGTGTAACCACAGTCTTCTTCTTTCTTTGCTCTGTTTATTCTGTTGAGACATAATTTACATTTTACATCGTCCTACCTACTCTAATCTTGCCTACCCACGTTTTTGGGACCCCAGCATTGATTCTACTAAGTGCATGCAAGCTTACCATATAGGCATACATGATTTTGCTTATCCTAAACATTTTATGCATTTGCCAAATGCACCTATTTGGCACTTCTCTTTTATCAGAATTATAAAAAAGATTACTCCACCGTCTATCCAAAGCATTCTTTGTTCTCATCATTAGATAGGCCCATACTTTTTTTTTTTAATTCTTATAAAGCGCCAACATGCCCGTAGGCCTCAGGGCGCACATATAAACTTAACAGGACAGACAAACATATAGAGAAGACTATATAGAGCAGAGAAGGAGAAGGGTCAAGGAGTTATTCCATATTGAACAAATGGGTTTTTACGGCGCGTTTGAATACGGAGTAGTTCTGAATCTGCCGCATCTGGGATGGAAGTTTTTTCCAGAGCAGGGTCCCTGTGCATCAAGAGTTGTGCCACCAAATTTAGCTGTCCTAGTTTTGGGCTGTTTGAGAATGATGGCCAAGGATGACCGAAGGGTCCTAATGTTTGGCTTAGTGCTTATACGGTCTGACAGGTAGGTGGGACTGCTGAGACTAAGGCATTTATGAGTCGTGGTTAATATCTTATGGGTTAGCCTGTGTTTAATGGGGAGCCAATTAAGTTTTTTCCTGAAGGTGGAAATTTGTGTGCGACGGGACTGAATGAAGATATTGCGCACAGCATTATTCTGAGCCACTTGTAATGATTGGATTTTGAGAGCTGTGGTGCCCACTAGGAAGCTGTTACAGTAATCCAATCTAGAATTAATTAGTGCGGTGGAAATAAGAGCGCAGTTCTCTTGTGATATGAATGGGCGAATATACCCTATTCTCTTATTTATGAGACCACAGCTTGATTTAATGCTGGAGACATGAAATTTCATTGAGAGATCTTCGTCAAGAACAACTCCCAATGTCTTAACCTTCTTCTGAACGAGAATGGTGTTATCAACAATATGGAAGCTAGCATAGTCAGGATCTAGTTTCGCCCTGGTGTTTTTAGATGCCACAATGAGAATTTCAGTTTTTTTATCATTGATGGCAAGAGAATTGCAGGCCATCCAGTCTTGTAAGGCTTTGTATATTTTGTTGATGGTTGCAGAATCGCTGCTATAAAGGCCACTCAGCTGTATAACCACTTGAGTGTCATCGGCGTAGTTCGTATATTGCATGCCTAGTTTGTTTAAGAGGTCAATAAGAGGACGAATGTATAGATTGAAAAGCAAGGGCGATAGTCAGGAGCCCTGCGGAACTCCGCATGTCTGAGAAATTGGAGCAGATTGGCTATCGCCCACGCAAACCCTTACCATTCTGGGACCCAGAAAGGAGGCAATCCATCTGGATGCTTTTGCGGAGCACCTGGCGACCTCTCCGAGCCTTGACACCAGTAAGCTGTGATCAACTAGGTCGAAGGCTGCGGAGAGGTCAAGTAACATGAGCAAGGCAGCTTGATTATTATCAGCTATGCTAGCTAAGGTAGATTTGAGATCTAGCATAGCTGTCTCAGTCCCATGACGTGCCCTATAGCCCGACTGACGGGTGCCCATGATATTGTATTTTTCGACATGGGCCTGTAGCTGTAATTAGGCCAATTTATCAATTATTTTGAGAACATAAGGCACATTGGTAATAGGCCTGTAGTTGTCCTTATTCGCTGGATCGAGGTTCTCTTTTTTCAGTAAGGGTGTGATCCATGCCGACTTTAACAGTTCCGGCACCAGACCCTCATCAAAAGAGAGATTTACCAATTTAGTGATCCATGGAACCAGAGTTTCTAAGGACTCTTTAAGAGTACTTGTAGGACAGTTGTCGGCAGGACAGGACGTGTCTTTGAGGTCTTTTATGATTTTAAATACTTCATCTTCAGTATAGTGCGTAAAGGAGAATTGAGGAATATCGTTTTCGCAGTTGCTGGGCGAGGTGGTGTCTGTGATGTTTTGCGTAGATGTTACATTACCTAGGGCTTTTTTTATTTTTTCCTTGTGAGAATCAATCTTGAGTGAAAAAGCATCATGAATGCTCTGGCACCATTTATTGTCCTAGACGATATTATTAGAGGTTGGGGGTTGACTTTGGAATTCTGCTAAGATTTTAAAAAGCTCCCCTGTATTTGATTGAGCTTTCACTATTCTTGCATTGTAATGTGTGGCCTTTGCTTCTGTGATGAGTTTTTTATAATTAATGACAGATTTTTTATAGTTAGTTTGTGTGCTGTCACTAGGATTTTTCCTCCAGGCCCTTTCGAGAGCTCTTTTTTCTTGTCTGGCTACAAGAATTTTGTTGGTGAACCAGGTGTTCTTTGTGGTTTCACACTTGTAAATATATATATATATATATGGTATCCTGTGCTCACAACTGTTTGTACCTTTCTTGGAAAAATGCTATCCATTTGAAAGACTGTATACCTTACTGCCTTTCTTCTGTATTCACCTGGGTCCTCTTACTCCTTATAATGATCAATAGTTTGTTTCACACACTTGCTGTGTGAACCAGTACTTACCTCTTCTATCTTTACTACCTCTGTCATAAAATAATGTTTCTTCCCATTATATTGCTATAGTCTGCTAAGCCTATGTAGACATTTCTCCCGTGTTCAACAATGACAATAATTTTCATCCGTAGAACATAAATTGACAACATCATATACATAAAATGTTTTTGTTACTTACTCTCATATGTTCTTTCGTTCAGTTCTACTAAAGGTTTTTCTCATATTTGTTACATCAATCTTGGCCATCCACACTCCTTTGGCCTTTCATTAATCATATTTCATTTTTATTAAAATACACTAGACTATTTAATTATAGCCAGCAGCATTCATTGTGCTTATTGTTTACACATCTGGATATCTCTTACACTTATGCTTTTCACTGCTTTAATATCCATTCATTCATTCATTTTGTATGTATTTATTTATTCCACCTCCTGATTTGTCATCAATCTCTTAATTTTCAACTTCTTAGTTCTTCTATTTATGATTATCTTACATTAATTTGTCAAATAACAACACAAACCCTCATATGTTTCATATTATGATCACTTCCATGTGTATACATGTTTATTTTGTTCCCCTATTTGTTTCAATAGACCCACGTCATAAGGGCATGTGGTCCACTGGACATTTGGCAATTTTATCCAAATCTTCCTTGCCATACGCTGCAAGACATCCCTTTTCTCTTTCAGTGCGTGATGCTCCTAAAAAACACCACTTCATCATTTGTTTAGTGTTCTCAATGTCATCATCAATTACGTCAATCAACCTAGACTCTTCTTCAAGAGCTATCACTGTCCTCCATGTTCAACTCTCATTGGCCATTCCCTTGAACATTGCCATTTTACCTCATACTATGGCTGCTTTTAATTCTATATGGATAGTCTTTCCCCCTCTTTGTCCTTAGATATCTATAGTCCAAACAAAAATTCATCAAATAATCTGACCATTCTCTCTATTAGGCCAAACAGCCATGTTAATAGAATGCTCACCCCATGATATGAAAAACCTCTGTCTCCACTGAAACAGCTCGCAGAACGATTTGCCCTGGTTAAAGCCAATATAAATTCATCCGCATTTGAATAGTGTAGTCCAGGAGTGGAACACGCTATCCCTTGTTCAGTAAATAAACTCTTCATGTTAAGTTTCATCTTCCAATCCCTTCCCAAAATATTTAACTAGTGTTTGTCGCAAATTTAACAAGGATCAGTCATGTCACACCCTCCTATAGAGACTGGTAATTTATCAATAAAATGTAACTCAATTTGTAGCTCCACAGAACCCTTAATCATTTATGGTAATACTCACCATTGGATATTTTTCCTCTCATGTACATGAACGTGCAGTCCCAGTGTCTACTAATAAAACAAAGGTTGTGTCTTCTACAGTTACAGTTGGGGGTCTAATATCATTGAAAATTCTGGACACATCAAGGCATCCTGTGACTTGTTCTATTGTAGGTGCATGCAATGTTCCTGTGAGAGGATTTCCTCCTACCATAGTTGCACCTCCAATCCTGTGTACCAATACCTGTCCTGTGTTTGCATATTGCTGAATCTGCACAGGGCTTGCTTTAATTTACCCTGTAGTGAATTCATTTTGCACTTACTCTAGCTGCTGTACCTGTTGCACTCTCAGCTCTTGCGTCTAATACAAAGTCTGATCCTGGACAAACCCTTCCCTAGCTTGTGAGCTATAAACTGGAGGATAAGCTGTCCCCTTCTTGAGAATTGTCTATCTTGTACATATCCTTGGCTCCGCATGTGCGCACAATGTGCCCTGTTATCCCTCATATCCAATACACAGGAGGAGCCCTTCTGAACCCCTTGGTTAAATGGTCCTTGCATATTCTGATTATCATTCTGCATATTCTGAACACTGCCCTGGTTATTCTACAAACCACATCTTCCTCTATTTCCCATTCCTCTACCTTGTGGCACATCCCATTCCCTCCTTGATCCATTTGGCGCTGATTATTCACCTGTGATATACCCACTGCTTGCTGTATTCCCAGTCGGTCTCCATTCGTCACTACCACCACTTTTATGGCATGCTTTGACAATTTCTTCTGAACTAACTTGACTTCCTCAAGTTTTGTAACATAGTCTTTTTTTCCTGTTATTCTCATGCAACAGCTGACAGTGATACACTCTAGTCAACTGTATCTTAAGCAGTGATTTTTCTTCTATTCCCACTTGCTTCCCAAGTGCCTCTGTATTTGCCCAGGCAATCCCTGACATAAAATGTGGTAAAATACTGCCACTGTTTTTCATCTTGGCTTGCATGCTTCAAGAGTTCAGTGCTCCTGAATATAAAAAAGCGGAATCTCTTCCTCCTTAAATAAGAACATAATATCCCTAACTGGTGTTCCCAATATAAGCAAAAGCATCCTGTTTGCGTGTGTTTATTCGTATTGCGGTATGCACTTCCTTCTTCTGACTACCTGTGTATGTTTCGTATGCATTGAGTCTGCAATCCATTGATTGCCTATACGTCCACAAGATCATGTGTGCATGTTTGTATGCATGCCTTCTCATGTGCGTGTATGTGCATGAGTGTGGGTGCATGCATGTGTGTATGCATGTGCGTGTGTGAATGTGTGTGCATGCACATGTGTGTGTGCATGTGTGTATATATGTGCATGTGTGTGTGTGTGTGTGTGTGTGTGTATGCATGTGTATATGCATGTATGTGTGTATTTATGTGTGTCTGTGTGTGCATGCACCACTCCCCCTCTTCTTGTAAGCATATCATGACAGAGATTCTAACCTTAATCATCTCTATTTATTTCCCCAATAAATCAATTCATCACAATTCATCAATACATGTTGTGCTTCAATAATTTCGCCAAGCCTCCATCATGTTCATTTAACAAAACCCTGCAAAACACCCTAAATAGTGGATTCCCTATTCTTAGAAGTCAGACAATCAGGGTGTTTGCGTCTATAAAAAATATTTTTTGACCTAGTGTTTTCTCAATGCAATTGTTTAAATATATCATGCCCCCTGTGCATATTATGAGTGAAATTAGTCCCGGTGTGCATTGTGAGCATGTTCCCTCATTACCCACTGCTTCCTCATTCTAAATACATACTTTTTCATTAATACATGCCTTCCCAATATTTTTCCCCAAAAGTGTTTTTGTCTCATTTATTCTTGCTTTTCCCCATAATTATTCATTGTGCTTAGCTTCATTACTGCATTCATATATATTTTACTATAATTTTCACTCACAATTGCATTTTTACTCTCAACACCATGCTTCACAATTTGTGTGATCTTAGACATATTGGTTCTCTTTCTTCTTCAAATGACTCTATATTGCATGTTTGTAGTGTTGTAGTGTGGGAAACATTCTCTACTCTGCTCTGGGACTGGTGTTCATGCTTAAGGGTACATGTGTAACATTTCCATGACTCTACATTATTTATGGTGCATCTCCCATGCCTTCTCTCTGTCCCGATTTACCAATATTTGCATCATTCTGATATTGATATTTTATTTGTATCGCGCTCATACACGGGTGTTTCAGAGTGGTCATCACAGCACTCTCTTGTGCTTTCATTTACAATCTGTCTTCTTTTCACAGGGCACTAAAAACTGTTTAATCAAACATATTTTGCCTCTTTTTTTTAGCTGTGCATTGGCCCACATTCCTTATAAACTATACTCTTTCAAAAATTTTGCATCAATCATCAACAAAAAACGGCTATTTGCCCAACAGGGGAACTCTAGTGTGTGCCCACCAAAGACGGGATTCAACACCAACCCCCTAAAAAATGGAAAGTGATCTGTATGACCTTAATCAGTCACTCAATGGGTTCTCCCCAGCTCACACATATACACTAATTGTAGAGAAGCCTCCCATTCTAAACAATATATTAAAAAATAATGTTCAACCTCAAATAATTTTCCTGTCAAACATCAGCAATTTCTTCAAAATATACACCCTCGCTTGACTAAACAACCAGAGGTCTAATAAGCCGACAATGTATTAATCCAATGCAGTGCTTCCCTCAGCACCTGGTTTCAACACTTATGGACTAATGTTATAAAACAGCGCTGTTTCTCAAAGCCTATTCATTTGTCAATTTACTCTGAATTTTTCAAAGCTGCACAAATAATTCAACCCTACCCATTTTGGTCACCACATTTCCATAAATCCTCATAAATGTTTCTGTTTTAATCACACACACACATTTTGTCATTCCTGCCAACGCAAACAACAAACTGCTCTTTCTATGTACAGAGCTTAGCTCACAACTGCTTAGACTTAAAAAGTTATCTTTTTTCAAACGCTGCATAGCTTTTAATTCCTGCAACTCTTTTTAATTACCTCTTTACTCCATCAGCTTCTTATCTCTTAACTTTAAAAAAGAGCTTTTAACAATTTTAAGCACAGTTTTGAACATCAATCTTTATTGTGTACTGCTAGTGCTGGCTTTCTCCCAACTGAGCACCACGTATGTACAAAATTGGTCCTATCTCTGTGTAATTTCACTTTCAAAGAATGTAATATTTGGCATCCCCTTCACTTTTTGCTGAAGAAAAGGAATCTGGTGTTGAGCTTTGCCTTAAAAAATCATTTTAATGACTTTTCCTTATTTTAACTATATATTTATTAATCAGCAAAAATTGCCTTATGTGCAACTTTCCTTTTGTCTTTGTTTCTATGATACCCTTAGCGGATATTTATTGTGCAAGACATTTTGGCGAGCTAAGACTCTTACCTGTATAAAATTTAACCTCCTAGCTGCCTCCACTCACTCAACGAAAAGGGGTGCAAAGTTAGACACAATGTTGGCTTCATTTTGTCTATTTCCTCTGGGTTTTTTTTTCTCCATAACATTTCAGGCAATGCATATGAGTGTGCCCTTCAATGGTTTGCTGAAACTTCTGCCTTTTTCACTACCTTCTGCCTATTTCTAGGTTGGTGCAAATCACCTCCCCTAAATAAATAATGTAATTTGGTGACTTCATCTCACTTTGTACAAAAAAAGGGGTTTAAGTCATCATTTTACAGGGACCTGTCCTCTGCATCTCCTATGTTTACACCCCTTGAAGTGTATAATGACTTCTTCTAGACCTTACTTAAGGCAGGAAACTGGGCTTTCAGACTCTCTTTGTCTCACAGACCCTCTTCATCTTTTCTAAACACCCCCTGTTACTTTAAAACACCCTATTACTTACCGAAACTACCCCGTTGCTTTTACCTTTATTTTTAACATGTTATTTTTTGCCCTTTTTGCCTGTCCCTTTTCAATCATACCATAATCCACAGATGTCAAAGTGTGCCATCATATCATGTTGCCAGCCATGGGGAGACTTTATTTGACAAAATGGGGGCACACTGCAGACTTACCCTGTCACTTTCCCTGTGAATCTCCCCATCTCTGTCAGCATGTTAGCATGAAGCCTGGGTTCTTGTCACTGGAAGATTTTCAGGGTCCCTTCAAAGTGGTCGCCATGTGTAAAGGGAAACCCTCTGCTCTTCATCAGCCTTTACATCTGTAGACTCTGGCACTGGAGACTTGACAAAGCAGTAAATTAATGCCCAGGTACAAATTTCAAGCCATCTTTTAATACAGGGTTAAAAAGACATCCTGGAAGGCACACAGAGCTTTTTCATTCAGCTTGCTTTTATATGTTATTTTTTGTCAATGACATAATGCTTTAAAATACGCCCTCCTTATTTTCAATTGATTGGCTCATTAGTCATTCACAAAGTCCACATTAGCACATTTTGGCAATCACTGGTTAAATTACATATAGACTAATAAGCTTACTTGAGACCCAGTGGGACCTAGTTACTTATCCTATAATGCCTGCCAAGAAGCAGCCCTGATCTACTTCTAGAAGTCCTGCCACATTTACTTGGCAGCTCGTACAGTGAAAAACTCCATGTGCTCATCTTATTTGTTGCCAAGTAAGCATCTGTTCTGTCTAATTGGTAGCTTTCCCATGCCTTTATCTGATTTACTATCAATCATTGTCTGCTTTCCCTGACAACATTTCTAAATATACCATTCCAGGTGTGCTTTATCTTACAGTGAATGCTGCCGAAGAATATTCAACATCAGTATGATTCAGCTCTTTTGACATCTGATCCTGAAGCCATTTTGTATTTTGCCATCAATTTTACAAATATCTGAGTCTGTTCAGCGTAGATGTTCAGCTACCAACGGGGAGTTGTTATTTAATTTTGAGCATAACTCCTTTTCTATTCAGTTTTCAGATAATAGTTTTAAATATTCATGATATGTGAGTAATACTGGAGACACCCTGTACTTCCTGAGTCATTCTGACCGTAAAATATATTTTGATATATTTGCAGCCTTTATATTAATAAAGCACTATAATTCTGATTTTTGCAATACTGGAACCATTGATCACCCGATTATGTTATATGTATTTAGTTTGAGGGGGTAGGAGTCTAGCCCCTCTTATAGAGTTATTTTCATAGAAGTATCCTTAAAAAGCATGAAATGTGCACAGGTCAGAGAAATCAAATGAATTCCTTCTGCACAATCAAACTTAACTTCAACATGTTCAATATGTGAACTGCGAGGAAAAGTTTGAAATGCAATCACTCTTCCCATCTCCCCATTGACTAGACAAATTCCTACATTAAAGTTTCTCTTTAACATTACTCATGCATTGATGCAAAGTTTCATAATTCATTCCAGGCTTGCTGTTTCAGAAATTGCTTTTTCTAGTTAACATAATCAAGCTTTTGCTCTCTTATCCAACTCTAAAGGCAACACATGACCATCTAAAACATTTGTATTTGTATTTTTGTATTTTATTAGGTTTTGTATAGCACTTTTTGCCAAAGCGCTTCACAAAGAACAATCAGCGGTACAATAAAATCAGCATATACAATTGTGTTCAAAATCAGCCAGTAGCAATCAGACAGGTGACTGGAGTAGGTGACATTTTAAGGAGGAGCGAAACAGAGAATAGGAATTTATAGATCAGTGGGATATAAGAAGGAGCTTCCAGTGGAGAGGAGCCAGCAGTTGGAAAGATCGAAATCGAGATTGTGCACATGGGGCACAGGAAACAGTAAGAAGAGTCCAGCAGGGCAGAGAAGGAGAATAAAATGAGAGAAGAGAAGCGGGATAAGCGGGAGAAAGGCAATAAAGAGATTTGAATACTAAACAGAGGAAATTGAAATTAAGCTGAGAATGAAAGGAGAGCCATCCAAGAGAGTCAAAAGAAGATAAAATAGAGTCACGATGGGAAAGTAAACAAAGTGAACGAATGGAGGAATGATAGATTGATTTAAGAGGGGCTAGGCGAGAGCAAGAAAGACCAAAAAGTAGAACAGAGAAGTAGAAGATTCGAGAACAAATTAGAGAGGAAACCAGGAGCTTAGTGACATGAAAAGTGAGAAATGGGTGAATTTTGCAAACATTAAAGAGTTGAAAACAACAGGTGCGAGAGGTGAGTGAGATATGATGGCTGAAGGAGAAATTAGAATCAAGGTCAAGACCGAGATTGCGGTCAGTAGAAGAATTCACCAGGGTCGAGGGGGGGAGAGAATAGATGTAGGAGGAGAGGGAGGTGGAAGAGTATTAGCAGGAAAGAAAAGATATTCCACCTTTCTGGAATTTAAGGTGAGACAATGGGAAGTCATCCATGTATTAATAGCAGTAAGACAGTGAGGGATGGTGGAGTGGATGTCAGGTGTGAAGGATGAGAAAGAGAGAAAGAGCATAAAACATAGAACATAAAAGTGGTACGACACTCCCAAGGAAGAGATGACAGTAAAACATCACACAATTTTATCCCCACAATATTTTTCTTCTCAGACAGTAGCATAATAGAGTTAAACTTGTTACACTCTGCAAGCGGGCACATCAAAGCAACACAAGAAATGTTTCTCTCTTTAAGAGTCAACATGGCATCATATGGACTGCAATCTGCTTCAAACATGTTAGAAATCAGTCTTCCCTTTAAGAATGTGTTCATATTTTCCTCCAGAAACCTATATGAATCTCATTAAGCATTTCTGCATACTCTAAGTCTGCAGATGGCCTCATGTTGATTGTTCAGTCCTGGAATTCAAAAGAATTCCAAAGGTTAAAATTGCCAATACTTCCTATACTTTTTTGAGTATCCTTACATTCCAGAATTTTAAAAACTGGTTGAGCTTTTGCAGGAATTAATTGTAACAAGTCTCCAAAACAAGTACATGTTTACCTCCAGTCTTCCTACCCTCTTGAATTCACACTCGCAAGTGAATGAAAGCTAGCATCAAGTCAGACACCATGCTTATTCATCTAAAATTAAGGTATTTAATTTTCCAAGAACTTTTCCTACTTCTTGTGCTGTAATTGATACAAGTTTGCGATACTCTAGTTTGTTGTCATGCTCTATTGGTAACATCAACAGGCGATGTAAAGTAACACCTCCTACATTAAATGCTGCTAAACCTGATGGAGCAGTTATGATACATGACAAAGAGGAATACATTACATTTTGGATAATAGCTGTTATTACATGAATTAAAAATGATTTACCTGTTCTTGTTTGTCTACTAACGTACAACAATACAGTTTTGATACAGTTTTGTATTCTACACATGAACATTCACGCTTGTCATGCTGTACACCATGTAAGAACCTATCTTTAATTTAATAATAAACTTCTTTTTACTCTACATTAGGTTTATTATTTCATCACAATTAGCATCTGCAACTTTACTTTGTTGCATTGCACATTCTTCTTCCTCCATTGCAAGCTCAACATCTTTTGAACAATTGGCTCACCAATCACATTTTGACTTCCTGCTGCAGAATCTTGACTTGCCTCAGGAGTCATTTTTGCCAATATAGGTGCCAAAAGTTGTTCTTGATTTAGTTCTTTCTCCAGTAACTTCAAGTACTTTTGACATTTTGGATATGTAATTGAGCTTTTTTAGCAATCAAATATTCTTCAAAAGTTTCAAAACGTCCAAGCAAATCACTCGCTGCATGCCATGGGAAGAACTACAACAGACAAAAATAAATAATTCCTTTTTCTCTGTAGTTTGGCAAGATAGTTTCATGTGGTTAATGAGACTTGCCTTCTCGTGTATTACTAGACAACCAGTACAGCCATGAACTTTAAACCACCCACTGTCACTCTTTGCTTTAATATTCCAATATGAGTAGCATTGTGCTCCTTCATATAAACAAAGGTCCTCCAACACTTCAGATAGATTTTAATAATATGTATCAATCAAGTTGGTTTTAAAAACCTTTGTACTGTCAGGTACTGATTCAGCTAAATGCTCAATTTCACTAAAGGCTTCAGTGCTCAATTTCTAGTGCTACCTGGTTCAAGACTTAACCAAAATGCATTAATGCTACATCCATACAGAGAAAAACTAGTTAGCTGATCTGCGGCTTCATAGCTACCACACGCTCTATGTGAAACAATCTTAAGACCGAAGCTTAACATTTTCTGACTAAGTCTTTTATCTGCTGGTGAATCTGCCCACACTTCAGCTGCTTTGCTCTTTTCAGCTTTTGTCATGTATGCTGTAACATAACGAGCAACAGCTGTTTTATCATCAGCAATAAACTGTAGATCAGTATTTGCATGTCATAGCTGGCCAATGACAAAATTGTTATCATGAATGAATTGGTATTCCTTATCTCTTTTTAAAAGATAGGTATTTCTCAGTGACTTACCAGTAACATGGTGTGGAACAGAAGACATTAAACCATTCATTCGACCAACTGGTGTCACAGCCCTTGGAAAGCCAAATCTGCACTGGGTGTAGGGAATATTAAAATCTCGACCCAATTACTGTGACTACTACGTTACTGCATGAAATGCTTAGAAAATATTACCAAACTTTTGCCGACTTTGATTTTAAACAATAAAGACTCATTGCAGGGTCATTCTCTGTGACTTGAGCTCTGCTATATGTTAAGGCTGTCAGACTAATGTATATTGCAGGCTTGGAAAAACAAAATATTTGGCAATGCGCAGGCTGGCATTTTTATGTACAAGGTGGTCGGATGGGCAAACATGACTAATCTCTGTGATTTAAACAACAAAGATGGGCTCATTGCGGGCTCATTTTCTGGGACTTGCCGACCCCTGCTATCTGTTGAGGCTGTCAGAATAATGTACATGCAGGTGTGGAAATGAGGTTGGGCAAAATGCTTCACTTACTCATTTGTATGTATGCCATCTCATCAATGACACAATTTATTTGAAATTCATATTTTCTTATTAGGATTAATAAATTAACATCATATTTAACATGCCATTCCTATTGGAAAATTGTTTCTGATATATACTATATGACATGTACATTGCTAGATGTAGCATTACAACTAGCATCAATATTTGAAACATGTTTGGTGGATAAAACAACATAATATATCTTCGCAATCATTGAATTATAAAAGCAATATTAAATGCAAGACTAGATTTATAGTCTCTGATATTCATTTGTGAACATTTCTCAGCTATTTACTTTAACTTTTTGGTTTGGTTTATGTATTTTTTTAGTGGTTAGTGGGTTGACATTGCAGTACCACTCATGTGCTGCAGTATACTGATTTCTTGCACACTTTCTTCAATGTTTATGGATTTCAAGAACTTCCAAAAAATTGGGTTTCCACTCCAAACTGCCACATGTAGGCTGTTATGCCACCCCTCCAGCTAATTCTAACTATTCAGTGCCTCTGTTATTATTGCTTTGTAGCAATTCCAAAAAGTCTAATGAGATTTTTGGATGACTTCTTCCATATCTTGTTTGCTTTCCCAACCAGGTTTCTTCGAAGTAATTCAGAAAACCTGCAATTGATTCTTTGTTTTTCTTATAGTTTTCACCCGACACTATTTCTACATAACTGTTGACCACTGCATCCTTTGGAACATATGCTTTTTATCTGAAACTGAAATTCACTTTCTGATGTATATCAAGATTTTAATCCATGATTTTGGATATTCTTCCACAAACTTTGGCTGTAATGAATGAAGCATCCTTGTATTTGGATGTTTGCGAACATGTGTTGTATAACCACCAATTCGTAATCTATATCACACCGAATTGTACTGCAAACCTGCCACAGTAGTTTTTCTTTAATTCTTTTGAAAATGTCAAGATATGATTTTTCCAATCAGCTGCTCATCAGAATATATACTAAACGGAAGAAGTCACTACCAATCCTACCATGTGTGCTATATAGTTGAACAAAAGGCCTATATATGTAAAATTATTTGTCCTCAGTAACATTTTCTGTAAGCAAAAATTGCTCTCCTCTACTTGTTATTATAAATTGTGATGGAAATTCCACTTCCTCTGTACATTTTGGAATTTTGGTTTGATTTTCCTTTAATGAGTTTCTGTATAAAACTCTTGTTTTCAATCTTTTGGCATTACGCATTTCTCCCACTAGATGTTGCAGCAGTTCACTTAATACCTGTCTCACCACCTGACAACTTGTCAAATGCTCATGCTCTAGGTTCCTTTTCATTTAATGGATTTTCACCCTTCTCTCGGTTGCACTAAGATTGGCCTTGTGGCTATGCTCCCTAACATACTTTATATTTTCATATTCATTATAAGTACATTCCCAGCCATGACAATTATTTGTTGCACAGTGTGTACCATTTCCATAGTGTCACTGCACTTTTCATCTTTTACTTGTAATAAATGTAACCTTTTAGGCTCAGCAGTTTATTGCCTTTGTTCGAGAATACATATGTGGCTGTCTTCATTTCTACACCATCACCTAGTATAATAAGAAATACGTACAAGTGAAATGAAAACATACTATCCTTTTCTTTGTCTACAATACTACTTATATTGTCATAAACCATACAGAATGTAGCTTTTTTTCCGATCAACATCATTCACTCTCACATAAATAATACCAATCTGTTTGTTTGATCAGTATTTACTCTCTGCTCTTTATCTCCTCAACTTGTGATCTGACCATTTTATGAGATTTGTTTCTTTTCTTTGCAAAGGCACATTTTATTTAATTTATTTGTTTAGCCATTCTGGCCAAAACCTACCATTTAATGTGTGAATATGAACAAAGTATGTTTGTTCAATGTTTCTGATGTGTGAGGGCACGGCAAACAAACAAATACAAATTATTTCCCTTCTGCACATCTTACGCAGCTTCATGATATCAAAAACCACAGTCTCAGACATGCCCACATATCCATAAAGTTATATTTGCCATCCTGCAACCTGCAACAGATGGTACATTTTACGTGTATTAAAAATTTCTATAATTTTGTGTGCACTTTCACTTCTTGTGCTTTCAACTTCATCACCTTTCACATCTATGAAATTGCTGCGTCACTGTGAATGTCCTCATCAATTTCAAAGGCAAAATATTCGGAGGTGCAGTGATAACATAGATCCAAGTGTAGTACTTGTCTTTACTTTTGTATTTTCTCTGACATGACTTCCCACATGCTTGGCACTCTTTCATCCAAAAGAAATGTTTCACAGTGCCTAATGGACCATTTTCTTTATTACATATAAGCGTAACATGGATACAATTCTGTGATAAAAAAAACACGAGGGTAACACAATTCTCATGGTGTCATGTGTTCTATGTCTTCTTTTTATGGATTACTTTCACAAATCCACTCTGCAACATCATCCCAACCATAATCAGCGCAACTTAAAGTCACACACCGAGTTAGAGGGCCCAGGTTTCTAATCATGCATCTAACCTCGGAGTGTCTCTTATACCACTATTCCTTGGTTCCTCTCATTGTAGCAAGACTATTAATAAGTCTACCCACTAACACATTGTTCTTCCACCTGTTGCAGAATCTCAAATTCAGAAATATTGTGAAAGGTAATTCTGGTATGAGGTGTATGAGCAACAGCATAACATAATGATGAACATTCACTTTCATACAATAAGTGAAACATATTTTCAACATTGGTGCGGAATTGTGAATCTTCAGAATACATTATTTTGCAACTATATTCTGAAACACAGATTTGCACCTTCTGTTAATCCAATCTTGCTCTTATACCAGTTGGAAAAAACATATGGAAACAACAGGCTTCTAATGTCTTTTCACATACACTGATTGGTTGGTGCTCCTTTCGTTGCTTTCATTTGATACAATTCTAAACTGTCGCCCATGACTTCACGAGAGTGTAGAGGATGAATAGTGTAAAGCTCATACAAACTATTCCCTTCTGCAACAGATGGACGCTGGAACTGACCTTCACTGCTATTGTTTGTTGACTCAACATCAAGCATGGACAGGTCTGGTACAGTCAGACTGCCTTTGTATAAATCATTAGGTTCCAATAAAATGCCTATGCATTTTTCATTTGTCCAATATCTATAAGCAGTTGCCAAATGCACTTATATTTAGTGGCAACACCAAAAAACTAAGAATCTGCAACGCCACACTTCACTCCTAACGTGTTCACATGTTCTTTCAAATTGAGAGGTAAATACACAACGTTGCCTCTCACACCTTGCACTAATGATGTATTGGGCAGATTTGACATCTTTTCAATATACCAATAACTTGGAAAGGATGAACAGTTTGCAATGCAATCAATTCAAACATGTACAATTTTTAAATCACAGAAGGGATTTCAGGCACTCCCATGTCATTCAAAACACTTCTTGGAGGTTTTTATTTTTTTTATTATAAAACCCAATACAGTGGGCCTCATTACGAGTCAGGCGGAATGGGTTAACGGGTGCCGCTAATGGATGCGGACCTGTTAAACCCATTCCTCTTGATTACGAGGACCCCTCGTGGGACCCGGTAAGGACGCCTGGTAAAACCAGGTGTCGTTACTGGGTCCTGTGAGGGGACCAGGGAGGTAACAACGGGCCGGTCATAATCAACCCGTTGTTAGCTCCCTGCACCCATTCCCATTGAGCCATATGGGGGCTCGAATGGGAATGGGGAAGGTATGGGCCCGGGTTCCCTGAGGGAGTAATTACCGGGCCCTCCAAACTCAGAATGTCCCGGTAATTCCCTATTCAGGGAACCTAGACCTGGTTTTGGAGGCAGCCATGGCGCCAATAGCAGCATGGCTACCGCCAAAGCCGTATTGAGGCCCAGTTTCTACAAACATAAATTGCCTCTCTTTTGTCAAATGGTTCTTCTACAAACAAATACAGATAAAGTTCTTCTACAGTGTGTTTATTGTTCTCCTCAATGAACACTAGTTACCATTCAAACGTAAAAAACGTGTGTCGACAAGATACGCAAACAATGTCAGGTTTTCATTAGAAGACCATTCAAACATTGCAATACAACTTTTATACTGTTGAAAAATCTGATCATCATTTCCACTTCCTGTAAGTGTTCCATCTACATACACATTGGGCCTCATTACGACCCTGGCAGTGTGGCACCGGCACTGTCCATTAACGTACTGCCTTATTCCGAGTTTCCCTCGCGGGTTCCTGACAGCCCGCCAGGTCTTACCTGGTGGGCTGTGCGGCACCCGCAAGCAGAACCTGTGATTGTACCGGCACCGTTATAAACGGGGCCGGTGCAACCGTGCTCCCGACCCCCATTCTGCCCTATGGGCCCGGCATTACTGCCTCCCGCGAATGGGCAATTACCAGCCCCTTCATATCGTAATGGGCCGGTTAGTGCCCCATTGCGGGAGGCGGTGCCGGTAGCGAGGATGGCGTTAGCCATGCCTGCCACCACCATGCTCATAATGAGGCCCGTACTCTTTTAAAAGCATCATATGTATGATTTGCATTGTAGAAACGAAACTTTCTACAGTTCCAGTCAAAGTATTTGATTTAAAACTCCAAGAGACATTCTTTGTGTTTTGCACTCATACAGTTTAACTAGAAGGTATCTCATGTTAGTATGATGTGCAGTCAACATCCCTATGTGATGAAACTGACTCTCACATCTACTTTTCTCAAGACAAGCTAGAGAGTGACCCAAAAGTCCTGTTTTTTCGAGAACTTCACAGTCATCTATTCTTTGCAACATATTGATCTGGCTTTGAACCTTACAATGTTTGTGCAAAACTAGCAAAAATCTCTTTAAGACTTCACAAGAAAACTGATCAATATTGCACAAAAAATTGCACGTCCATACCTCACAATTCTTCTTTCGTTGTATTTTTGAATGACCTACAGTTTCCTTTTCTGTTTTATCACACCGTACAATTTTTCTTATTTAAAAATCACACCATTTTGGACTTTATAGCTACATCCACTGTCATCAATAGCTCGGGGAACACTCGTTCCTTGAATGTAACTCACTTCATTAAAAAATCTTTCCGTACTAGAAGTGTGTTTCCACTCTCCATCAAACACGTCACAAAAGTTGTCACTTGTAATACATGAACTGTTTCTATATTTGTCTAGAATGGTGTAGTCAACGCAAGTACTTTCTTAAGTATATTAAAAACAAAAATGAACAACTTTCTTTTCATATCTAAAGCATTTTTAATTATTATTTCAACATTTTTCTTTTGCAAAAAACACTTTACCACATATCTAGATTTTGGTTTTACACTTCTCCAAAGATTTGTCAAAACTCGAGAGTGATACATTTTCTTATATATATCTTTATTCCTTTGTTTCAAATTGATAGCACATTATCTACCTTTTCTTCTAAAATATTTATTTTCTTACTAGCTAGTAACACATTTGATACATATTTTCTTTTCTTAGTTTCAAGAAAAACATTCTTTATTTCATTATTATATTACATTGGCACATCTCCTTTTTTAAATTGCAGAGTTTCAAAAGTATTATCGATAACAAGTATTGTTGTATTATCTACAGGGATTCTATCTACAGATCTGCCAACACAACTCTTTAAAATAATACATTCTAGCAGTTTACCTCCCGTCAGATGATCCTTTCTCCTAGCACGTTATTGTTGGTTTCTTCATAGCATCTTACAATTAAGCTGTATTAAAATAAATTGGTATCTCCCATCAGAACAAAAATGGCCATTGCCATGGAAATCGACTAGGTCGCTTTTCGGATGATGGCGAACATGAACATTCTGTTCCAAATTAGCCGCTATGATTCGAAATGTTAACTTCAAACTAATCACTACTACTGCTACTCAACAAATCATATCATTATGTATATCCTCCCTCCACTACAATTCGAAGGGTCAACTGCCCTGGGCAGCCCATAAAGCTACCCTACAAACCTAATCAATAATACTGTAACCCCCATACACCTTAGAGGTATGCTGCTTGTTTAATGATACAAATGACTATGTGTCAGGTAATAAACAGTCTATTGGCCTGGGATCAAGCATGCCACACCAAGGAATAATTGCAAGGCACAAAGGGAGTTAAGAAGATAAGCCATGTATCTAAGATGTATTTCTCTTAGATTAAGCAAAGAAGAAAACATGTGTAAGTTCCAAGTAGTGGACTGTCAAGGATGCCAACAGCTTTTGTGAGGTAGAGCAACCAAGTCTACAGAGGCCAAGAGGAGTAATGACAACCAGTGTACTTGCATTAAATAGCATTAACTAAAAGGTTGAAATGGACAAAATTGTGGTCTCCTCACACGTGATTCAGAAGTGGAAAACAAGGGCTATGCATTAAGCTCTAGAAAAAGATAACGATGTAGCTCCACTCCCTTGAAAGTCCCATAACAGAGAACAGGCTGCAAGGTCAACTACAAATGAGGAGCCATAGCTTAGGGCCTGACTGATGAGAGATGGACTAATTGAGAAAGTGGATTGTAGTCTGACATTGTTCTATGCACCTGAGTTTAATTTTGCTTATGTGCTGTTAATGAGCCAAAAGTCCAAGTTTGGGAGTGAATGCCACCCAATCAGAGAGTCTATGTAGCAACATGATATACAATGTTGCACAGGCCAATCCGCTGCTGTTATTCTGCTATATTCTGTATTTTACATATTTAAAGGGGGTTCATGGCGTTGTTCCAGGCATGCCTACTAGATAAGGGGCATCCAGTGATAGTTCTAATACGTATATGATATACATAGATATATATGTTCCCTTAACCAATCCCTCCCTTCAACCTGTTGGTTGTCTTCATGACCATCAGTCTGGCTTCAGGTCTGCCAGAAGCACGGAAACTGCTCTCCTGAACATCCGTGAAGACCTGCTCTCCAACCTTGACTCCAACACCCCGTGTGTCCTCGTCTTGCAGGATCTCTCGTCTGCCTTTGACAAAGTCAACCATGCCATCCTGCTCAACCGTCTCCGTGATAACCTGGGTATCACTGGACAGGCTCTGGCCTGACTGACTTCTTTCCTCTCTGACCGACCCTCCCAGGTCCATCTTGGGTCCTTCCTCTCAGATATCTTTTTCTCTACCTGTGGTGTCCCCTAGTGCTCTAACCTCTCTCCTTGGTTGTTCAACAATACCTGGCACTCCTTGCCCACTGCATCGCCGCTCTCTGCCCCAATTTTCAGTGCTATGTGGATGATACCCAGCTAATTTCCAGGCTACCCTTGGCCTCCTCCTCTCCTTCCCTCATCTCTGACTCTCTGTCTGCTATCCAGGAGTGGTGTGCCACCAATGACCTCTGCCTTAATGCCAGTAAGACTGAGATTTTACTCATCGGCCCACCCACTCCCTCCTTCCCTGCAGCTCTCTGGCCGGCCTCTCTTGCCCCTCTTCCTGCTCCCACCTGCATGACTAAAAACCTTGGGGTCATCTACGACTCCACACTCTCCTTCTCTCCTCACATCTCTGAGGTCTCTAAGAAGTCACATTACCAGCTGCACCTCCTCAGAGGTATTCTTACTTTCCTCTCCTTCCTCCAGAAGCTCACCGTCTCCAGAGCCCTGGTTCTCTCTAGGCTGGACTATTGCAACAGCCTCTATCTAAAGCTGCCTGCCTCTACTCTCCCCCCTCTGCAACTTATCCAAAACAGGACTGCAAGACTTGTCCTTGGCCTCAAGCCCAGGGATCTTATCTCTCCAGGACTAAAATCTCTGCACTGGCTCCCAGTGGCTGCAAGGATTAAG
Source organism: Ambystoma mexicanum (assembly GCF_040938575.1). NCBI lineage: Eukaryota > Metazoa > Chordata > Amphibia > Caudata > Ambystomatidae > Ambystoma > Ambystoma mexicanum. The sequence continues at coordinate 563,810,125 of NC_090937.1, read as the reverse complement.
TTCAAAACCCTCTGCATTGTCCACAAGGCCTTCTGGGGCCTGGGGCCGCAGTACCTCCCAAATACCTTCCTTCTTGGGCTCTTCGCTCATCTGCCTCCAACTCCCTCAGGGTTAGTCGCTGCTCCAAGCAACGATTTGGTGGTTGATCTCTCTCTTCGGCAGGGGCCTCCCTCTGGAACAGCCTTCCTGACTCCCTGAAACTTGTGGAGAACCATCTCCGGTTCCGGAAACACCTCAAAACCTTCCTCTTTGCTTCTGCTTTCTCTGCCTCTCTCCCCATATGAAATTCCTGGCTGAAACTGCACTAGTTACCTGGCCACCCTTTCTGATCTTGGGGCCAGGCCCTGCCTTTTGCATACCTGCCCTGCCTCCCTGGCAACCTCTGCTCCTAAAGACTGTTTTCTGTATCCCTACAGTCCCCATATCAGCACTTATGTTCTGCTCTTACCTTGCACTTTCCCCTCTCCCTTACCCTAGCCACTTTTCCCTTTCTCCCTACCCTTGCACTTGCGCGATCTGAATGACACCTGGCCTAGTAGGATCATTGTCTGTCTTCCCACTGTTTTCCCCTCCTTTGCCTCATCGCGCCTTGACGAAATAGGCGCGTTATAAATGCCATATCATAACATATCAATAGGTTTTACAGTTTGCCACATAGGATGACATCATAGATGACACAAATCGAGGTATAAAGCCTCTGTATAATAGAAACCTAAGTGTGAGTGCATGGACTACATTTTGTTGTTCTGCAGATTGTCCTACTTTATTTGAGCTGAAAATAAAGTAGTGCCATATTCTTTGAGTCTGTCTAGTTATTTGGGTCTGAGATCATTATTGGCTATTCCATCAACCACATGAGATGCTCCAAGGTGCTAGAGCACACACTCCATACCTATTGGACTTACTTCCCCTTTAACTACAACAGCACCAAGATCTTCCATCTCCCTATGCTCTGACACCACCACTTTGTGCATAGCTATGGGCAAATTTGTCAAGTCTGGAAATAAGCTTCCATTACCAACACATTCTCTTCATGCTGTCACCACCATGGTTCTTGTCCGTTGTTTATACCAATAGATGATTTTAGAAATGATGTTGTTTCTCCTCCTTGTAAAAACAACAGAGTGACAGTAATATATTAGATCAGAAACATGTGAAGGCTCTGGATACAATACAATCAGTTTTTCAGTTACAGTTGTAGGTTTGTTAGTGGTTGCACTCATTACTCTATTTCTAAGGTTAGCATTGGGTATCACTGAGGACTCCTCCCATGTGTAGGTTAGAACTTTCAATTAATATTCATTACTCACCCTATATGGTAGAGCCTCACATGGAGATTGTTACACTTACCCTGTGTTGGGCAGTAACGGACAGTGGCCTACCTGCATCCTGGAAGACTGTAGTGTAGACTGAAGAGTAGTATATGTACCTCTGATGGTGCAAACACGTGGGCAGTTCTGTCTTGCACACCCGCCCTTACATTCAAAGAGAGATTGGGTGAATCTGCAAGGTTATGGTATTATGGTGAAAGCTTACATCTGGGTTCCGTTTCTCAGAAGGATTTGCTGTGGATGAAAGAGTGAGATTATGAAGATCCCGTGTAATATGAGTAACTATTGTCTCCACTACACTTGCTTAACACCTAAAAGTGTCCCAGCAACTGGCTTACCAGAGGCGGATCTTGTTGGTGGGTATTTGGTGTAGTTGAATGGCTGCCTCCAAAATTGTTGCAATCCTATGTCTCTGTGCAATACAAAGTCTGTTTTCTCGTGCAGGTACTGTGAAGAGTTATAAACACAGTGCTCCACTGGAAGTATTCACAGCTAAGTGTTTTCCCAGAGTTTATTTGAGCAAAATTCTTTCCTGAGTAACGTTCATGAGAACTTTTGGATGCAATGTGACTTGCTCTTGTGGCCACGGCCTTTCGCTTCACACACTTTGTTTTCTGTAGTCTTACTTGTGAAAAAAGCATGCACGGTGTATCGAGTGCGGAGAATTAAATCCAGTTAACTTCACAGGACTCCGTTTTTGCATTCAAACTATGCAGCATGTTAGTTAGAGCTCCCATTACCTCACGGGTTTGCAGACAGAAAAGGAGTGAGGTTTCCTTCCTCGATACGCACAGTAGAGTGATGATCAATGGCATGATAAGCTTGCAGCAGCTGGACTTAGGTGACCGTCACGTCATGGTACCTTCAAGAGTTCTGTGAAAGGAACAAATCACATGATTGTAATTAAACCGCAATTTACGCCGGAACACAAGCTTTCTTACTTGCAAATGAACGTTGAGTGAGGCTCAGACACGTGAATCATTTCAGTCAAAGGGGAATCTCGAAGGTTCTTCATGCAGTGGTAAACGTCTTCACAAGTTCAATGTCACTTGCAAATAACGCTAAGCATGTATTCTCGGCAGGGTGGGGTTTATATAGTCTGGGTTTCTGCAGCCCTGCACTGCCTCCTAAATCTTTACTTGAGTGAACCAAACAGATTCCATCTTGGTATACTTTCTTATTGCAGCCATCTTAAAGTTATGGTGATGTGCCAGTTTAGTCCAGGTTGTCAACGATGATCTAAATGCAGAAGTATTGCCTGCTATTACCGATATGGCTGATGGTAGTGGGTTCTTGACAGAGATAGTACTACCCACACTGGGCATCTGGCTGACCATGGTAAACATCCCAACCAAAGGTCTATCCCACATTTGCAGGCTCCATTTAGAGCACTGGTTCCCCTTACCAATGTACTATCCATCATTTCTTATACCACAACCAGGCCTGGCCATCAGCCAATGTCACAACGTTTGTCAAGTGTTTAATAGCTGAAATAGTTTAAACAACAAAGTATCCTACAACAACATTAGTGCAAGCCAGCACAGACGGGCAAATCAGCAGAACAACAGTAACTACACTGTAGGTGTTACTGCCCATTTGCAGAGACTTGCATACACCCATGTTGGGTGCCCCTGAACCTTTGCAGCAGAGTGTGTAGTGAGTAATATCAAGAAGGGTCTCTTCCATCTCTGGGCTAGAGTTGTCTTTCTGTGGTGAACATTTATCAGGACTGTCTCACTGGACTGTAGCAAATGACCTGGAGAGTCTGGTTCCCATGGCAGAGCAGCTTAAAGCTGATTGTGAATGAGACAGACAGAAGACATTAAGGTCTTAACATATTCCAGCAATCGATAATCTGATAATTCAATTTATCTGTTGCAGTTTACACTGGCAGCGCTACAGGCAATCTCATAGGTCTTTCATAAGAACTCAAATCATGTTTCTTAGCAGGTGTACTTCTTATAATACATAGAAATAGTGGAAGGGCTTTTGGCCACTTCAACCCTGTCTTCTGATGCAGTTTTGCCAATGTATTCTTCAAGATCCTTTATTCTCTCTCCCTGCCCCTGTTGATTGTGGGTGGTATGGGAAATGCAAGTTATGCTGAATCTTCAAAGTAGACAACAGTTTTTTGGTATTATTAACACAATGGGTTCCCTGATCACTGTTAATACATACAGGTATTCCAAACCGGGGGCACATTCCTGAAACAGTATTTTTGCTACAGTAACTGCATCTGCCTTTCTAGAGGAGTAGGCTTCCACCTGCCCTAAAAACACACCCACTATCACTAGCAGGCATTGCCATTGATTATACTTTAGCAGTTGGAAAAAATCAATCTGTAAACCCCTCAATGGGCCATAAGGGGGAGGGTGTGCTACTGGTCTGATCGGCACACTTGTCCATTCATTATTCTGCATACATATTACACATCTTTGACAGTACTCTTGAGCCATAGTGGTGAACTCTAGTGCAAATGAGGAATGGACAACGAGCATTGTCATCCCATCCCTACAAACATGTGCCTGCCTATGGTACATACTGATATCGGTGTGACGCTATCATGTTTGGACCTGACCAATAACCGACCCTGCTAATCTCACCACAGAGACTCCTCATGCAACTGGCAACCCTTTCTTCCCATTATCCTTTTCATTAGAAAGCACATTTTCTTTCACATGCACAATGCCTTCTAATGATTTATATGGAGGCACCTACTGGACTGCTTGAACTGGGAAAACATTCATATCACTGTCCTCTAATGTGGCAGTCAATTTGTTGGTTTGATCAGCAAATTAAAGTCCACAATTGATAGGATCATCCAAGCCCCGGTGGGTGGATCATTTGATAATAGAAATCCTCTCAAGCAGCATAATGGTATCTGTAAGATTTAACACATGCTGACTGTGTTTTATGGGAGTACGGTTGAAGCATTAAGCCTCCTGCTCAGTTGTAAGCTACACCAAATGAGTATTGTTTGGCCTATTTGGGCTGACATCACCTGGGGGCAGTTTGCCACTTTCCACCACCTCCCTGGGGGTACATACCACAAAACCCTGAAACCACCTGCCCATTCTAATTTCTAAAACACAACCCGTCCATGAAATACTTGGTTGGACAGTGTTACATCGCAGACTAAAGTACAAGGCATTACAAGACAGCCAGTCACTGGCACACAGTCATGTGGGGTTAAATCATGTGGTTCTCCCTCCTTTGGGGTTAGCCAAAAGTATGTTGGGTTCAGAATTGATTGCTCATTTAGTCAAGTAAATGTTGGACAAATTCAGTAAGTGTATCTGATATGTCCTAGCCCTCAATACAGACATGTGCTGCATCTTTCTTTTTAACAATAATATTCTCACTGTGTTCCACTGCCGAGGCTGCAGCCATACTACTGACCCTAGACAGGCCAGCATTAGTGCCACAGCCTGATCAAACTCTTTATTGTAATAGACTGCATGTCTGTGATGGATCCCATGCTTCTGGGCGAGAACAGCCAGATCAACCCAGCCAAACCCTTATCTCTCATGACAGTACAAAATATATCCCTTTTTATAATCACTTAGACACAATGCATGGGCTTCAGCTAATAGCCGTTAGATCTTGGTAAAAGCCTCTTCGGATTCTGGTGTCCACTGCAGTGGATTGACAATTTTCAATCAGGCATATTCCTAATAAAGCTTGAATTTTATTTTTAGTCTGAGGATTTGGTATGTTATAAACAATCCCTTTCTGTGAAGCGGATATCAGCCGACATCCCTTTGTAATGTCATGTGCCAGATAAAGCACCTTGGGGCCACATAACTGTAGTTCTTTCTTCGAAGCCTTATGCCCTTTCTCTGCCAATGCTGTTAGCAGGACCCTTGCATATTCTTTACAAGCCTCATACTAGGGAGAGGCTATCCACAAATTATCAATGAATTGCCTTAGTATAGACTTCCTGGGCAACTTTATATCATCCACATCTTTCTTTAACTGTTGTGAAAAGAGTGTTGAGGACTCTCTGTACCCTTGGGTCAAATGGGTTCACGTGTACTGGACCCCCATGCAAGAATTCAAACAGATACTGGCTATACTTATGTGTAGGAACAGATAGAAAAGCTGAACACAAATCAACCACGGGAAAGGAAGGTATCTCCACAGCATCGATAGCTTGCAAGTCCTGCACAAAATGGTAAACCTCCTTCTCTGGCTTCTTTACAGGAAAGATAGGAGTATTACATATACTACTGGCCAGGGCAATAATACCCTGACTCAGGAAGGACTCAATGATTGGGGTGATATATGCCTCTGCTTCAGTCTTCAACAGGTACTAGGGTATAAGGGGCATCGTTTTTAATGGGTCTATTGGTTCAGCTCTGCGTATATATCCCACCTCATCATAATGGCCCACAAACAGTCTGGTATAGACTCAATCAACTTGCTGCTCCTCTCTCTCTACTTTGTTTCATCCTGTTTCATCACTGCTACTGCATTATCAGGGGTTCAATAGTTAATGCACCTCATTTTGCACAGCAAATCCCTCCCCAGCAAATGTACGGGTGATGTGAAACTCAAAAGAAAACCATGTTGGTCTGTGATTTTTCCCAATGTAACAGCAAATGGCCCCATCACCAGATGTCTTATAGTGGTATTTGATATGCCTATTGCTCCTACCATCTCACCTGATATAGGAACACAAGGAAAAGTGTTCATTCGCAATGTGGATCTATTTGCCCCTGTGTCCACCAAACATGGCACTGGTACCCTGTACACCTGCCATTGTACATAAGGACCTTCCAGATCAACTGGAATTATTAGTAATTCCAGATTCCCTCCCCCTTCTGGTTGTCAGGATCCATTGGAGTCACCTCCCAACCCTCTTGGGTCTCCGGGAACGAAAGGGTTAATGTTTGTGTTTGGAAATTAAGACATTGGCCGTGTTGGAACTATCTGCCTTTGGACCAGTCCTCCTTGCTGTGATATGTGGGCATTGCTCAGGATGATGTTACCTTGTGGCTGTGATCTAAATGGCCTCTCATTTTTCCAATGGTCCTCTAACTTACAATAGTTACAGATCCAAGAGTTGGGTTCCATGGCTCTGGGAGCCTGCTGCTTATTCCTATTTCTCTGTATCTGCTGAACATATGTTCCCCAGCCTTGCTGTTCATCAAACCTTCCCCATTGTCTTGGTTGGCACAGTTGTCCCATATAACCCCTCTGCTGATTTTTATATGCTTTTAGATCTTCTGGTCCTCCACCTCTGCCTGATTTCCCAGATAGAGTGCCATCCCCTGCAGCTGTCCCTGCACCTATCCATGAAGACTCTGCATCTGCAATGTCATTTGTTTATTCTAAAATATTTCCTACTTCCGGCCCTGGCAAGCAATGCAATGATTCACCACAGCTGCTAGCTCCACTAATGGCTTAGTCTGCACGCCTATACACACACATGTTTAAGCTGTATCTGTATATTTGAAAATAGACTCAAAACAAACTAATTTGGTATAGCCTCCTGGGCTGTCTCCTGTGGATTTGTAATACCGTAGTGCTGAGTGAACACCACCTTCAGCCTTTCTGAGTAATCAGTGGGATATTTATTTATTTATTTATTTATTTATTTATTTGCATTTGTTAAGCGCACTTGCAGCCCATGAGGCATCGAGGCGCTGTTACAGAGGAAACACAGATTTAAGATTACATTCGGAGGCTCTTAGTTACAAGTTAGCAGGCATAAAGGCAGAAACAGGTTAAAGTCACACAAAGAGTCTGGTTTTGATAGCCTTACGAAAGGCAAGGTGGGACTCGATGAGTCTGAGGTGAGGTGGCAGGGCGTTCCAGTGCGTGGCTGCAAGGGTGGGGAAACTGGAGCCACCAGCACGCACTTTCCGAGAGGTAGGCCTGACAATGGTGTTGGCGTAGAAAGATCTAAGCGGTCTTGTGGCGGAGTGCCTGGTGATTCTGTTCGTCAGGTAGGGGGGAGGCAAGCTCGTGAATGCATTTGTGGGTAATGGCAAGAGTTTTAAAGACAATTCTTTCTTTAACAGGGAGCCAATGCACTTGCCTTCTGATTTCGGAGATGTGGTCTCTCCTTGCGGTGCCGGTGGCTGCCCTTAGAGCATTGTTCTGGGCTAGCTGAAGTTTGGCGATGTTTTTGTTGGAGGTCCCGACGAGAAGGGCATTACAGTAGTCAAGTCTTGACCCGATGATGGCCCTGGCAATCGTGAGGCTGCTTTGACGGGCCAGGAAGGGCCTTGTTGCGTTGATGACTTTGGTGTAGTAGGCTGAGGAGGCGGCGATGGCATTGACCTGTCTGTCCATCGACAGGTCGGAGTCAAGGTAGACTCCGAGTGTCTTAACATGGTTAGAGACTTTAATTGGAATATTATCAATGGTGAAGGAGGCGTATTGTTCTCCAAGATTGCCGAGGGTGAAAGGTGAGCCAATAAGGAGGAGTTCGGTTTTTTCACCATTGAGGCAAAGCCAATTCTCCGCCATCCAGGATTGGATGGTAGAGTAGATAGAGGAGAGGGTGTTGGAGTCCGCTAGGTAGTCGCCCGTGAGTGGGATGAGTACCTGCGTATCGTCCGCATAATTGGTATATGAGATACCCAGGGAGTCCAAGATGCTAAACAGTGGCCTCGTGAAGAGGTTGTAGAGAGTAGGTGCGATACAGGAACCCTGGGGGACACCGCAGGTGAGGAGGCTGGGGGTGGCAGCAGCAACTTCAGAAAAGACTTTCATGGCCCTATCTTTGAGAAAGGAGGTGATCCATTGGCAGGCTTTAGGGGAGAAGTTGGCTTGTGTGGCTAGGTGGTGACACAGGGTATTGTGGTCGACAAGATCGAACGCTGCAGAGAGGTCAAGGAGCAGTAGAAGGGCAGGTTTGCCTGCGTCTCTGAGATCGTCCATTTGGTTTTTCAGGTCTAGGAGGGCCGTTTCAGTGCCATGGCGAGGGCGGAACCCAGATTGCCGTAGACCGAGGAGGCGGTTGTCCTCTAGGAACTTCTGGACTTGCAGGTAAGCTGCTTTGTCCAAGATTTTGAGCAGGAACGGTACAGTCGTAATGGGCCTGTAGTTCCCCGGGACGGTTGGGTCGAGAGAGGGTTTCTTGAGAAGTGGGCGGACCCAAGCTTCCTTAAGTCCTGATGGGACATGGCCTGATTGGAAGGATGAGTTGATAAAGGCCGTGAGGAAGGGGGCTAGGCTAGGTGCGGAATCCTTGATGAGGCTGGCGGGGCATGCATCCCCATTGCAATTGGAAGGTTTAATGGAGTTGAGCAGGGTAATGACCTCTTGCTCTGTGATATCTTTAAATTCGAACAACGGGGAGGACGTGGTCTTGGTGGGTGGCTTAGCATGCATATTCACCCTTGTTCTGTTTACAAATAGATAGTTTTGCCCAATCAGTCTTCCTGGGGCACACCTCTGCAACCACTGTCTGTAGCCTTTTCCCTCACATGCATCAGGGCATCCCCTGTGCCCGGGTTGGTGGCCTGCTAAGCCATCTGTTCCACTAATCACTGTCTTACCTCCAGTGGCATCACTATTCTGTTGAATTGATTCATGTGAGCCAACAATGGGTTATAGCAGTGCAGTACTGTTTGAAGTTCCTCCACAATTCATTGGGGCTCTTACCTTGTATTGGGGAACGCCTTAGCCAATGTTCTAAGTTCCCCTGATGTCTGGGATACATGTACTGTACCCAGACTCAGCTGTTACTCTCCTTCGTCATGGGCAGATGGTACTTGCCTGATGGAGCTTGAAAGTTTTGTGAGTCCCTCCTGTGTACATTACCTCACCTCATCACTGAGGGATTGTACACGTGTTACAGCCCCCTGGATATCTGTGCCCCCACAGAACCCATCTTGCTCAGCCACTGTGCCCTGGGCATCAAGGAAGACATCTCACCCCCTGAGCCTCCTTCTGTGATCCTTCTGGTCTCTGCCCTGTAAGTGGTTTTATAGTAGTGAAAAAATCAAGTATATCTTCCGGTGCTATCATGACCCCTACAAAACACCCCCAATCTCATGGTCCATTTGAAATAGATACAAGAGGAAACCCCAGTATAGGGCTGACTTGGGTAATTGCCTGGCATGCCTCGAAAGGAGGCCGTTAAGACTTGAGGATTAGCCTTAGTGTTAAAATGCACCTTCCTCAGTTCCTAAAATGGCGGCCCACAGGGGAGAATTACAATGTTTATAAGTAACGTTCTAGGCTTCAAGCCTTGCTGACAATATAAGCTTCACTCTCCTCAGGAGTCGCGCTTTGTGTTGAACTGTGTAACAGTACGGACGCTTACCGCAGATTTCTGAGCCTTTTCGTTTCTGCCTATTTTTTGCAGAAAAGTTTCACAGCACCTCTGTTACATCACCAAGGGTTATTCTAGATTTGGTCTTACACTAAAAACTAGTTTTTGATGAACTTATTGATTCCGTCATACGAACACAAAGGGGAGCTGCTGCTTTATTCATGAGGAATCTTACCTAGCAGTTGAATTGTGAACGGTCTTCATAATTTTCTGTGAAAGAAGTCTAAAGGTAATCTTTTTAACGTTTCTTTATTGTGGCATTAGAATTCGAAGTTGAGACATAGGAGCAGAGTCACGTCACAGTGCTTTCACGATTCTGCTACCAGCGAGTGTCAACAATGTTTTAGGTGGCTCAGTGCCACCTGTTAATTTTTCTATAGTTCTCTGTTTGAAGCATTTGACATATAAATCGTTTTGTCCTTTAGAGTACCTCGACTCATATCCAATATTTGACGGCATTCCTCTCACTAATAGGGCTCACATTGGGCTCACATAATACACTAGGGGCCTCATTACGACCCAGGCGGTAAGTTACCGCCTGGGCCGTACCTTTACCGCCATGGCGTAAACTACGTTTACGCCATGGTGGTTGGCGGATTTACCGCCCCATTCCGAGGTTGGCGGGGCGGTAAGTCCCCATTAACCCATTTACCCTTCCCCATTCCCATTTTTGCCCCATAGGGCATAATGGGAGTGGGGAAGGCGTTAATTACGCCACCGTAAATTACGGTGGCGTAATTAACAACATGGTCCCTTAGCGCCATGGTAAAAGCAGGTGTTAAATCCTCCATGGCGCTAAGGGACCTCGGAATCAGGCGGTAAGGGTCGGCGCTGTTTACGCTGCCGTAAACCCCTTACCGCCTGGGTCCTAATGAGGCCCTAGGTGTTCTTTCCCATTTCTACTAGTCTGAATAAGGTTAGCTCCCATCTCTGCACTCACCTTGCCCCCAGTTAGTTTATTCTTTCTGCTCAAATATTTTTCCAGGGATTTGGGGGACTCAAGAAGTTATGTTCTTCCCAACTGTAGAATGTCTGTGCTTTACCTACTGTAAGCTCCCGGTACTCATTTTTACCATAAAGCATTTTTAGTCACTTTACCAAGAGACATTTTGCCTTCAACTGCCATTTTTTGAAAAGCCTTTAGTGAACTTTATTTGCTAAACTACAGTCACCTTCCATTTCGACGACATCAGGTTCCAACACTTTGTTGCATTACAGAAGATATTTTTTTCTTCAGAACATTGCACCTCTACCACGAGTAGGATGGATAGCTCACCCCAAAAATAGCTCCAGGTGAGCCCAAGAACTCTCTCTACAGAGATAGGCTGTTATTGAAGTGGTATCGATAGCAAGGGGGGAAGTATGAACTACAGGGGTCAGCCTAAAGTAGTAACAGCTATTTGTGTCCACAGTGCATGCTTCAAGATTCAGCTGGGGAGGCAGTTGGTGGACCTTTTGCAATACGCTTCCGCAGAGACCAAAGGTAAGCATTACAGGTGTCTCAATATCCTGATATTCTTGCTAATCCTCTACCATGTCAGGTTCCATCACCCCCTCTATCTCAAGTATCTTGGGGGCACAGTCAAGCTAGGTCCATTATCCTCCCTCCTCTGCACATGTGTATTTGTCCATTTAATCTCCTTAGTCCCTAGTCCTCTTAATTTCCCATCATTTCACCTAGCTGTAGCCTCCTCTAGCCATGTGGCAAATGCTCCCCACTGTATTGCTGGTATTTTAGTACCTTCTATTTCCAGAACCCTTCTAAGGGCTCCTAGTTTATCTAAGGTAAACATTCCCTCGATTGGGAATTGAGACTGTCTGTTATGTAGTGTCAAATAGTGCCATACGTCAAGATAATCGCAAATCGAGATGTTAAACTGCCTAAACATATAATGGGCTGGTGGCCCCTATGGGGATTCCTCCACCTGTATTGATTGACGTGTGTCCATTTTCCTTCTCCTATTTGAATCTGCATGCACCTATCACTGCTCCATGAATGCTTTTGACACCACTCCTTCGCGGTCCAGAGAGGTGAGGGCTTTTGTTTGCAACCAGAGACACTGTGGAGTGGTCCTTACAGGGGTCATTACTCTTGTCACACAGTCATCCCCCCATCCCTATATGGTTGTGGGCATATCCTATTCCCATCCATTTACCCTAACTAGTACCCAGGCGTTGTACAGGGCTCTATCCATACCCTTGAAATTTTGGTTAATCTCTGGGTCAAAGAGAGAAAGAACTAAAAGAATAAAAATAAAAATTAGTGACATTAATAAATACGTAGCCTAAGATATCCATTGCATTTCAGTATATCCCCTAAACGCATACCATCCTGTGTTGTCCATTCTCTGGTCTCAAACAGGACCCCAGTTCTCTGTGCAGCACTGCATGCTCTCTCACCAGCTCTGATATTCTCCTCCAGAAACCCTTTATGAAAATTTGATAGTAGGTCTCCCAACTTATCGTTTTGAGAGCTTGTGCAGGTGTCCAGACAGAGGCCCTCAGTAGTTGGTGGTCTGCAGAATTGTGTGACAGGTCCACATAATGGTCACCATCTCTAAAAGTGAATCGACACAAAAGATGACTCAGGAGTGATTTTGGAAATGGACAAAGCATGACACATGTTTGCTTGATTGCAAACCACATAAACAAAGCAGCACCCTACGAGCTCGCCACCCACTCTAACCAAACCCGCCTTCCTCTTAAACTTTCCCATGGTCCGGACCCTCACAATAAGCATCACAAATCCATTTGATCTTTCCCACCCCAAGACCTAACAATAAGCCTTCTTGTTCTCGGCTGTAGTCCATCTTCCATTTCAATCCCATCGCCCTTCATTATGTGATCCTCTGCTTTCAGGTCAATCACTCTACTCTGGCAATGTCCAGCATTGTCCTCCTCAGGTGAGTGGTGTGGGACCATGCCAGTGACGCACTTCCATCCAAGTATAGGGTACCATTGTTCGAACCGGTCTAGGTCGGTCATAATCCAAGATGGAGACACAGGTGGCCTTAACCCTGTTGTAATGGTCCAGATACAGAACTGCCGAGGGGAGTGCACATACCAGTTAAGTAACATGGTGACAGGAAAAGTCACATGAGGGGTGACAACGGGAGTGGTGACGTCATTGAGAATGGCACAGGTAGTATAGATATAGGTTGTTAAGACACAGGAGCTGGTACAGTACAATGAGTATCATGGGAGAATGGAATGGAGGAGATGCCATTTGTTTAACTGGTGCAGTGTGGGCATATGGGTTAGGGGACCTTTGAGCAATAGGTGGACATTAGAGAAGCCATGTTTTGTGGGCCCAGGTTCGAACATCATTTTGTTGACTGCACACAATAAAGGGATACAGGCTTTTGTGACAGCAATGGTCTTTTTCTGACATTTTCAGCAGAAACAGTGTGCAGAAATGTTGCAAGACTGACGTTTCCAAGGAGAACATAGTCCCATCGAAGTTGCTCTAGCAGATGCTTTCAAGGCCATTGAGCTAGGTATCTGGGTGACCGAGAGGAATTGGCAGAGAAATAGAAATCAAATACAGTTCATTCAAATCCAGCCCGGTGTGGTACAGTTTTTTTTCAGAATATACTTGCCAGTGAGGTGTGAGAAGGAAGGTAGGGGCTAGCGCAATTTGTTAGGGGTTGTGGGGTGCGCAACAGGGACCAACCAGCAGAGGGAGGTTTTGGTGCCCCTAGGAATCAAAATTGTAAAGTGTGCTTGCTGATGTCAGCAAGTCACATGATTTGTCAGACTCAGTGAGAACGCCTTGCCCCTCGCCATTTCAAGATGCAACGTCCATAAGTGTTTTTGACAGATCAGCACAATTACATAATTGTGGGGTGGTGTGGGAGTTTTTGTGACTTCACAAGGGGTATCAATGCGATTTTTTTCCAAGAAATATTGTATCCAATATGGGCCAAGTTTAGTATAGCTTACTATAGGAGTCTGACGTAGTTTCACCAATCAGGTCTCAAAAATATTAACTGAAATGTTTTGTGGTAATTTTGTAATTTATGTATAAAAAGTACAGCCGCAGTTGGCATTGTCGAGATCATTTAATTCATTTCAGTTCCACTGGGCTGTCTGAACCATAATTCCCAGCTGTGTGGGTCCAATAAATCTGCATTACTTCTTGCTTGGCATACACTCCTTTTTTAAAATTTCTTTTTCTTTCATGGGATTACCTTTTGGCAGATGACCCCTGGTACAGGGTGGAGGCCCCAGCGAGATCCACAGTTACCCTGGTGAGCTGAAGCTATTCTTGCCACACTCCTGGGGGCCAGGGGCAAGAGAGGTGAGACCAGTTTGATGTGGACTAAAGAACAGGCCCTGCAGATGCCGAGTTTGCAAAGGTCTGCCTGACCCTGAGCACTGCCTGTGCTCAGAGGGAGGTGCAGGCCATGGGGGAAAACGTTGCATCGAAAGGTCTTGAGGATCTCTAGAGCACGTGAGAGAACCCTTGCATGAATGCGCAGTGCCATGCATGCGTGCAAGCAGTGCTTTTTTAGGGTGTATAGGATGCATCCTATAGGGGGGAGAATGATCGGCCATAGTAGTCATAGATATTAGTTCGATCCCTCTGATATGGAGTGGGTATGTGGAAGGTAAACATTAATACAATAGATGATTGCTGAGACGGCGGACACATTCAATTAGATGGAGTGGTCCCTAGTACAGGCGATTGTGCAGTCACATCTTTTTTTACTTTTATTATGGGGATTGGGGAAGAGATTATTGATTGATGAGGACGGTGTGAAGTAGGTAAGACAAATTGTAGGATATACTGTTGGTCGAGGTGAAAGTGCTGACACAAGATTGTGGCTGTTAGTTTTAGTGCTTAGTGATTGTTTGAGTCGTTTGGTGGCCTGAGGAGGAGGGGCCACGTTGTTGTATTATAAAATAGATTAGTTGGTGAATAGAATTGTGAGGGCCTGTGGAGGGCCTGTGGAGAGGGCCATTATGTTTTTTTCCCGGGTGATTGAGTTTGGGGGTGAAGGTGTTGAAGTGGAGAGAGATGGAGTAGGAATGAGGTAAGTAGGATGTTTAGTGTGTGTGTGTGAGGAGTGGGTGTTGATTGAGTATATGAGGGTGGGGATAATATTTATTTTTTCTTAACAACTTGGAGACTTGTACTAGTGAGGCAATTGTGATTGGCACTTTGTTTTGTCAATTAGGAGGGACGCTAAATTGAAAGGGAAAGTCAGAGGCATTCACGACTGTGGTAAGTGAGTCAGAGTGGATAAACGGGGGAACAATGGGGTTGATTGGGATCATGGACACACCCCAGGACAATCTTTGTACTAAATTGCCCCAATATAGAAATAACATATTAAAATCCCATTTTCAGTGGGTGCAGGACACAGGAGGGCAGTGTTTCAGAGAATGCTAGGAGAAAGAACGTTCAATAGTGACACAATAGAAAACATGTTTTCATATTTATTGGCAACATATAAACATATAAATGCACCAAACTAAAGAACAGGCAATACATTTTAGGCCTATGCAGGCTGTACGAGGAGAAAAAAGGAACCCCCAAAAGAGGCAGAGAAAGGTAGTGACATAGCGGTGCTGCCCACCACACCACCTCCTGGTCTGTATCCAATGCTGAAATCTGCAACACAGTACAAAAATCCACAACGGGTGTCCCCAAGTAGGGACAAGACAAAAATAGGGAAGGAAAAGCCAGAGGCTAGGACCACTACCACTGACAAAACAGCAGCAAAAAAAAAACTTAGCTGACAAAGAAAAAAGTGGGTGGCAGCAGTTAGAGACAATGGCCTTCATTCCGAGTTAGGACTACACTATGGAGTAAATAGCTCCATGGTTGGCAACCATAGAGCTATTTACTCCATGGAATACCGGCATGGTGAATGGAGTAATTTCCGGTCCATTCCAAGGTTCGATGGACCGGTAATTCCCCATTCACCTTAGCCCTTCCCCATCCCCATTTCTGCCCCCATAGGGCTCAATGGGAATGGGGAAGGAGATAATTACGGCACGGTAAATTACGGTGCCGTAATTTACTCCATGGTCACTTTGCGGGTCCCGTAATTTACTCCTGCTAAAAGCAGAAGGTAAAGAGGGACCCGCAAAGGGAACTCGGAATACGGAGGTAAGGGATTACCGCCATTGGGGCCCTTAAAGGCGCCGGTAATCCCTTACCTCCAACCTCGGAATGACCCCCAATGTTCAAGGCAGCAGAGGATGAGATAGAGAGGCCGTTCCACAGCAAGGAGGAGGAGCGAGGATCAGCACAAACACCAGGTGTCTGGATGTCCAGATCGAAAATGTTTAAATTGGACAAGAGGACCCAGAGGAGGAGGAAGAGGTTTCCGCTGGGTCCGGACAAAGACAGAGGAACAGGGGGTGAGCAGGGAGGATATGGGAGGAAGGGGGATGGAATGAGGACAGAGAGATAGAAAGGGAGGAAGAGTGAAAAGGGAGAAGGGACAGAGAGATAAAATAAGAGAACGCGCCTTCAAACACTTGTCTATAGGCGCGTTATAAATGCCATATCATATCATATCAGAGAAGTTTTTTTAGTTTGTTTTAATTTAGTACTTGTTGTGTCGTGAGGACTGGAGCCAATGGACAGGGTGACTGGGTCCAGGTCTCCTTTGGGAACTGGGTCACTAGGGATCAGCAAAATATTCCATCACACTATTGTACCTTAATGTGCACATGGGCCCTGTTGTATCACTTCTTCTATATGTGTGTGGGGGTTGTTCTATGGCATTGTAAACTGTGTCTTTCGCCAGTATAATCTGTATATTGATCTGTAATCAATATAAATGGGAGTGGAACATAAAGGTGAGGGGTCACTTAACCGCGCAGCCAATATCTGTCCAAATATATGTTGTGTATCTCTTAAGCCTGCAGATTGCATACAGCTCACAAAACATGGGTGATTAAATAACGGTGTCGCTCGTTTACTGGGAGTGCCAAAGAACCAAATGCTTAAATGCCTCGCACCCCTGCCCCCAAATTTAGCTGCAGTTACGTGGTGCGGAGGGGGTTAAGGGTAATCAATTATGTAAGAAGAGTAGGGTGCAATCGAAAACAACATCGGTGTTTGCTGCAGTGATCACACATATCCTTAAATAACTGCACCCTAAGTCTTGTATAATAGTTATAACAGGACTACCTTGAATATTCATGATATTGTATGTTATTGAATCAACTGAATTGAATTGCAAATTCACATAAAATCTAGCACTTACAGGAATAGGAACTGTGGTGAGGTTGTGTTTCCAGAGCACAGTGCAGAAATTGAGTCTTATTGACACATATTCGATTGAGGATGGTGTAATAATAGCAGCTAGGATACAGCGGTGATATAAGTAACAGACAGGAGTTCATTATAAAGAAAGGCCCTCCACAATATTGTTTTAAAAACGTTATTACAAAACAAGTCCAAAGCCAAAGCAGTGTTAAGAACACGGCCAGCGCTAGAATTACTGGCTCTCACTGTTACATTACACTAAATGATAAACCACAAACACACTTCCGTGGACCTCATGAATAGAATGTCAGAATGACAAGATATGATAAAATAGTTCATTTATATAGAGCCTACACACAATGTGTTTCAAAGCGCTTCACGGCAAGGGAAAATACAATGACAGTTTTACAGGCCATGTACAACAATAATGCGAAATTAACTATCACATGACGACATTTCAGATAGAGCAAGAGCTAAAACACACATAGGAAGGAAATGGGAAACAGACAGGTGACTACCAGACTAAGCCTGACGACATTACTGGTAGAGCCGGAGATTAAAGAGAGGTGAAGGAGGGGGGGGGGCAGAGGAACAAAACAAGTGACTATCGTACTAGGCCTGACAACATTTCTGGTAGTGCCGGAGATTGACAAAAGATGAAGGGGGGTGGGGGGAGAGGAACAAAACATGCGACTATCGTACTAGGCCCGAAGACATTTCAGATAGTGCTGGGGGAGAGGGTCTGAAATTTCAAGACTGAAATTCATCATAATCTGAACATTTAAAATGGCGTACAATCCATAGAAATTGCAGAAGTGAGGTTTGTCTGTTCACTCAAACATTACTGCTCCCTTATCTTGTTTTTAGTTCAATAAGCAAATGCATGCATTTCACTTGCTTTCATAAGGCTTTTGAATCTCATGCAAGGGCATAGAAGTTAATATTTGCATGTTCCTATTCACATGCTGGGTTAATTACGCCTACCTAAAAAAGTATCCATTGGGCATTTACAGGTCAGCTAACCATTTAATCCAAGACAGGGGAGCATACAGGTTCAGTATTTGGGTATCTTAAAAACACGTAGGAGAAAGACAAGCAGACACACCAGACACAAACAAAAACTGGGAGGTGAACAACAGAGTGGGACAGCATGGGTAGTGGGCCAAAGTAAAAATACTGGAGTATGCGGTTCATTGCACACTGCAGCCAAGGGAGAAGCAGCCAACCTGTCCCTCTCCAGTGTGGGCTGCCGAATGTTTGTGTGCTAAATGAGCCTACACCTCCAAGGGTTCTATTGAATGAATGAACATAGGTAAATCTGCTATGTTCGACAAAGAAAACCATGCCAGCATGTTATTATGACATTCTAGCAATGAAATATTAGATGATTGCTAAGTTAATAGAACGATTGTTTGATTTACATCAATTAATTGTCTGGCATTATACACAAAAAAAGTGCCTGTGTTAAGTCAAATGGACAAAACCTTTTGCATGCTGTTTTATATTTGCATATATTTCAAAGTAAAATAACAGGGGTAGCAGAGCACTATAGAAGGAACTAACTTGGTAGCAAAGTTGAAAGTTTACATACCATATGCCTAACTTTGTCATGCCGTTTCATAGGCAAGCACATTTGTGTGTTAGAATAACACCACTATATATTGTATCATTATACTTTAGATTTTACATAGGAAACCTGAAAAATGAATTGGAGGTGGAGAGGGGAAAATAGGACACCATGTGAAATTGTGGGGTTGGGGGGGTGCGGCCAAGTTCAGAGCTCTACCACATATTCGGGGTGATGGTAGAAAACGGGATCGGGATTGGAAATCGGGATCGGGAATGAAAGTGTGTCACACGTATAATAACCGTCAATCTTTTCAAAATATTTGTGGTTATTTGTAGTCCACTGCTAATAATACTGCGGTTATGGGAAAAAAAAGAGAGTTAGAAAAATTAGATGAATACATAAAAAGGGGGAATTTTACAGCTACAATGAGGTGTGGGGTAAACAATTGGGGCACCATTTCAAGGGATGCAATATGGCACTGGCCAGTGAGCACACAGTTTGTGCTCATGGGCCAGTGCCTGAGGCACTGGCTAGTGGGCCGGAAAGAAACAGATTGGGGGAGCATGTACAGTGTACATGACTGATGGCCATGGCTATGGGCTCGGTAGTGTTTTAAACGATACATTGGTTATGGCTGAAGAGCATACTGAATTGCCAGGGCCAAGGGCCCTGATTAGTGGGCCCAAAAGGCATGTATAGTGGCCACCTAGTGGGTCCAAAAGAAACATATTGGGGAAACATGTACAGTGGACACAGCCGTACACCGTGGACACCGGCCATGGCCACGCCACATTCAGATCTGCATGCCAAGAAGATTGTCTCTGATGTGTTATTGATCTATGAATGTAACAGTGCCATTGTAGTTGTAGGTTGTGTTGATACAAGATGTCTGCTCAATTCTAAATGTGCTCTCTACTAACCTCACTTGCAGCTTGTGCTGATCCGGGATTTGCAAGTGCAGCAGATGGAATTTTTTTTTTTTCTCATGTGACATGAGTTCCTGCGGATACACGCACAAGCTGCTCAGCGCAGCTGTGACACTGGATACGCGTGCTGCCTTCAGTGTCCTTTGAGAGGAGGCCAGTGATTAACTGAAGAATTCACAAAATACCACATTACATGTCTTACATAATGTTCATAAAAACCGGATTTGGAAATGACAGCAATGTGTACCTGCACAGTGATTATGGGCCTAGTCTACTTCTTGTTGCAGTGTGATTTAAGAAATTATGGTTTATTAAGACGTGAGACATCTTATTTTTGCTTGAATTTTTCCTCCACTAAAGCGGGGAGATAAACATTTCCATAACTCTCCTGAAGGCTGTTCATGTTGTTTCTAGTGCTGAATGGAAACACAAGCACTTCCTTTGAATACAATGAACTGCATTTTTTGCATGTGCACATTGAAAGTGGTTATAAACGTGGTCATTCTGATATCCACCTTCTCATCTCATTGACAAAACAGAATTGACTGGTTTGTAAATGATAAAACTGTCATCATGTAGCCGTAGGAACTGGTAGTGTATACACTTAATTAATGTCCTTCCACATCATGAAGATGTAAATGGAACAAAACAATGCATTCCGAGTTCAAGATAAATTGCATATTTTATTTTGGGAAGTGTGACAACATTACTAGTACTGAGGGAGATTACCTGTAACTAGATTATGTCATTACTGGTTTTAGGTAATTGTTCAAAACAAAATCTTAACTCATTATGAGGATGAAAGAATGATATGTTTACCCCACGTTTTGGTACCCGAAAAAGGATATAACTGAAGTAGACTTTCTCAGCAAAGTCTTTGTTATTTGTTGCTCTTGAAACCCGGCATACGATTGTCCCTGTAATTTTGATACTGCAATGGTGCATCCTTTCTGTGGCGAAGCCACTGGACACCAGATTCTTTGAAATGGGGAAAGCCAAGTCTGTGGTTGTGTCTTATACGCTTCCTAATCACGTTATGGCCTGGGCAAGGACTTGGGAAATCCTCCTGCCACCTTGCTTATGTCGTACCAAAAATCCTAGATGCAACATTGAAGTCTCAAGAACTTGTGAAGTTCTATTTTCGCATCATAAGTAAACACAGTTCCCACTGCCCACTGGGGTAATATGAGTGAATCTATGTGCTCACTTCTAAATCCTAATTGTGAAGTCCTGCTGTTGATGCTACTGTTATCTGCCAGGAGAAGAGCTGAGACTCTCGATCACTCACAGTCTTATGCAAGAATTCTTACGAGAATTAGGGGCTAATCGGCCTACCACAGGAAGGGCAAGAAAACCCATTGACTTATTTATTTGGGAATGATCAGTCCTGTAGCCCTATATGGGGTATTTAAATAAGGCAGATCCTCAATCACTCATTTAGGTTGTGCAATATATTTGTGTGTACTGCTACGCCTCGTCCATTTGCAGATGACTTTGATGCCGGTGATGGCAAACCAAACTCTACCAAAGTTGAATAGGCGTCCATCCATTGACAGCGCTGGTTACTGACAGTCTTCCCGTCCTATTCCTGAGGGTCTATGACCACTCCCTGCTGTTTTCCCATTCACCAAGGGAGGGGGAACAGAGGTAAGACAGGGACAACGATCTTACTAGGCCGGCAAGTGCAGGGATGGGGGAGGGGGAAAAGTGCTGAGGGAAAATGCCCATTGTAGACTCTCCAGTGCTGTACAGAACATTGCCCACACTATGCCAGGAGTAACAGAGGTGTAAATAGCCGAAGTCGCTAAAGCTGTGTGGTCAGAAATTAAGGAAAAGTTGCAAGTACTGTGGACAACAGTATGAGGAATGCTTCTGAAAAATTGAGTTTGTCAGAATTAGAAAAATATAATAAGGCAGTTCCCAATCAGAATGTACCCACCTTGTATTATGTATGTCAGAAGCAACATGGATGTGATGTCAAAGGGTGCACATTACATTTGAGCATGCCCATGCGGTAAGCAACTAGGACTCGACTTCTCAGCAGATAGTGGGTTGTATAATAAACAACGCACCAAATAAATGCAAATACAACATAACATGCCTGTCACAGCGTTTACGTTTAGTGATGAGCTCTGCAGAGTATCAGTGATGAACACTGTATCTGACTATACTTACTCCTTGCTATTTTCACATCGCACACTACTAACAAATAGCTATGTAAGGGCATAGTGATGTGCAGTCCCCCACGCATGGACATCCCCACTGAGGTGCTGTGAGATAACACTGTTTTCAGGTGTGCCAGTCGAGAGAGCTGTTCTCAGGTCAGCCCATTGTATACAATGTGTTGCCACTCCACGTTTGCCTAGAAGCTAGCATGGCAGTGCCTGATGCAGCCATCCATGTTCCTCTCCTCACTATCCACATGCTGATAGACGGATGACTCATATAGTACTTTACGCTGAGTTAAACACTACTCTTAAGAACCTGGTGTTAGGGAGAATTCTCTGTTTAGGCTGAATTTCCTAACCTAGTGAGTCCCCCAGAAGCTTTGCTGGATTTCTGGAGTTTGTTTTTTTCCATCCTGTCAAGAGTGAGACTCTTTTTCTCCCACTCTTCGACATGAATGTGTGTAATTCCTTTAAATGTCAATGTGTTCTATGGGCTATGGGGTCTTTTACTCCATAGGGTCTCATATGTTTTGCTATGGGTGTTACAACGCACCCTCCGCGCCGTAACACTGGTGCGTCCTAGCGGACCTCCACCATAGACTCCATACCCGGGGACTGACTACTTGCCCCCACGGGCATGTAAAGTCACCATTGGCTTTACTAAACCTAAATTTACTAACAGAACTAGTATAAACCATCCTATTGTGGAAATACTAGTAGGAGTGATTTGATTACTCCTGGGTCTGTTATTCGAGGGGGCACTGTCCCGTCCCCCCTCGTCGAGTTTTGGCTGGTGGCAGTGGAAACTACTTGTTATATTCGACCCCGAATATAACTCTATGGGGTTCTTCCCATTGTTGGAGGTTAATACTTTTCGTCGTTAATCTCTAACATACCACCGGTTTATTTATTTTAAATAAATCTATCGGTTGGTATTTTCTGCCAGAACTCAGTTTTTAAAATGGCGTCTGTGTTCGTCTCTGTGACTCCTAAGCCAAAGGTTGAGCCCTTTGTTCCACTTTTGGCGGGCCTCTACACAGAGGCCCTCCAAAGTGGTGTCATTCTGTCTGGGTACCACGGGGGTGTGGGAGGGGTTTAGGCACCCTGGACTGAGTTGCCTTGCCAACTCAGGTCACACTCTAGTGTGATTGGCCCAAGTGGTGAGCCACCCCACTCACCACTTATCGTGTTTTGATTGACAGCTAGGCTGAATGAATGGGGGTTTTCTGCATAAAAGCAGGGCTTTTGGGACTGGATCATCAGAAGTCGCCACAGGACCTAAGAATCCGACGAGGGTAAAGCTGAGCCGACCAGCAACGACGACACCTACGGTGGAGCCCTACTGAACCGACTCACCACTTCCCGACGACAGAGGAGATCTCCCTGCCGGAGAGTCTCTTCCCCTGTCTGGTGGGAACAACCAGTCCCCTTTGCTTTTTCTTCGCTCCAGGACGCAGTGGTCGAATTGCCCGTGCAGAGCACCTCGGCAACCGGATAGCCACTACCCCTGTACCGTGACCAAAAGGTGGTGCCTTGTGACGGAGCACTCTGCGGCTGGTCTCTTCCCTGGTGGTGCAACGATTTTCAACTTTCCTTCGACGACGAGATCATCTCTTCTCTTGGCAAAGACCCGACGTGCATCCACCACAAGGAACAACTGCCCCCGCCGGAGCTGTCTCTCCACAAACAAGGTACAGTGTCCGCCTGGCTTCCCTTTCTGCCGGACAGATTGAGGTGTCTTAATCCTCACATTTCCATTGGGTCGCCTCCAAGCTTTCTTAACTTTCTGTTCTGAACTGGTCCAATCTTTCGATAACAATTTGCGACAAAGACTTGAAGTGCATTTCCACTGTGATACAGTTTGTTTTGGGACACATCGCCTTGCCTCTCTCCGAGGGGGCCTGGCCTCTGAACTTTGCGATCTACAGTAGACTCTGCCTTACTCGCCTTGCAGTTGTCTCGTAAAAGCTTGATACCGAGTTGATTTCATAACCTGCCTTATTTTTCTCTCCCTTCCTAACGAATACTAGAGTGCCATCTAGGTTAAAGCATACACCTCAGTCTGCAAATAAGTGATGCCGGTGAACCTAGACTTGTCGAACTATTGTTAGGGGGATTGATCTTTTTCTTATAGTATTGTGATTTAAGTTGTTTGCCGTATTAGTGCCAGAGTGTTTTTCATAGACGTGTTTTTATAAATAAATAACTATATATCTTTATACCAAAGCCTTGTTCCGTGTTTGCTTGTTCTACTGTGTAAATTGCCCTATTTTGTATACTCCACATACTGCCTAACTCTTCTTGAGGGAAGTCTGACTGCTCAGCCACAGCTACCAAGTGAATGTGTGTGGTACAGACTTCTACCAAGTGGGTTTACTGCCAAACACCTGTAGTCCTAAATCTTTTGCAGTGGTCCCAGAGGGAACTGCACAGGTTTCCGCCTAACACTGGTGTACAGCGGTGGGATTTGTATCGAGTATACAGTTTAGAGTGCTTTTCAACACTTTAGGATAACTAACCACAAAGCTTAGCACTAAAAAGCAACTTTCAAAAACATGTCTAATATGGAAGTTTACAGTCAAGAGTCCTTGTCAGGTGAAAATACTGAGAGTTTACGAGCCCTCTGTAGACAAGAGAATCTTTCTCTAAAAGGCAAGAAAGTGGAACTGATAGCGAGATTGCTGGGAAACCAAAGTCTGGGTACTGGTTCAGAGGAACCAACTTCTCCAGCGAATGTAGAAACCAGTAATGGTATTGATCTGAATCAAAGTCTTGATAATGAGTCAGAAGAGGAAAGTGAACCTAATGAAGTTAGCCACTCCGAACCTCTGTCTGCCTTACCTACTGTACCTACGGGGCCCATACCAGGTCCCACATGTAACCCTGCTTATTTTGAACTTGAAAAAATGAAGCTCGAATTAGAATACAAATGGTTCTTGGCTCAATCTGAAAGAAACCAAGAGCTCGAGTTCAGACGGATGAATGCCCAGGCTGAGCAGAAGCAAGCTGAGTTAAGACTCAGAGAAATAGAACTTAATCACGAATTAGAGATGAATAAGTTGTCTGTGGAAAAAGCTTCTCTCTCCTCTGGTTCCTCTAGAAGCTCCAGTCCCAAAAGACCCCAGATGCCGAAGGAATTAGTGGGTATGTATGAACCGACATTGGATGTTTTGGATTGATTAAAACTGTTTGAGTACACTCATGGGCTCCAGGACCTCACCGGGAATGATCTACTTCCCTGGTTGTTCTCTAGGCTCCCCCCTGTTGCGACTGATGTGGTAATGGAGTTGGGGGAGGGGGATAAGAAGGATTACGAAAGTGTGAAACTAGCTTTGATAGCTAGATTCGGGAAGACCCCTTCCCAGTATCTTAAGAGGTTTACAACCCTCAAAAAGCATGATGGTACCCCTTGGGCTACCTGGGTGAGTGAAGGGTTGAAAAACTTAGAGGGATGGATTAGGGGTTACAAAGTGAACATTTATGAGGGTATGAAGAATCTTTTTATGTTGGAGTCTATTTATGATGCCTGCTCTCCTGAGCTCAGACAGCACTTGGCTGATTCGTAGGAATTGGATTCCAGGAGGCTAGCTAAGGCTGCTGACTTGTGGGTTGCCAACAGGGCTACTCATAAGGATTCTGGGGCAACTCAGAAAAAGGATGAGGGAAAACAGCCTAAAAAAGACTCAAAAGAGAATTCAAATAACTCAAATTCCAAAGAGGGCCCCAAACAAAACCAGAAGGGTAAGCCACAAGGAAAACCGCAGAAGAATAGTGTGTCTTCTGGTGCCAAACCGGAAGGAGGGCAGAACAAGCCACCATTCCAGAAAGCATTCGGAAAATACTTTGTTTGTGGCTCGACTGACCACGTGAAAGGAGATCCCAGATGTAAGGGTAAACCTTCAGGGGTCCAGCTTGTCTCCTTAGCCTTCGCTCCAGAGGAGGAAGTCCAAATGGCAAGTGGAAACTTTCTACTGCTAGCTGATGAACCCATTGGAGTCTCAGCCAGCGTTTCTTTAGTATCTCTGGGGTTGTGGGAACAACAGAATTTAGACGTCTATAATCCTATCCCCGATAATACTGAAGAGTATTATAAGGACAGTGTCCAGGTGAATGGTCAGGAGACTCCTGCCATTAGGGACACTGGGGTCAGCATAACTGTGGTGGATAAGTCGTTTTTCAGGCTGAGGATGTTGCTAAGGCACCCAAACGCCTCACCAAGTTAACTGGAGGGCCTGTGCAAATGCTTCCCCAATTACCAGTTCTTATCCAGTGTAACGACATGACTGTGAAGATCCCTGTCAGCATACAGAGTGAGGTACCAGGACGCGTACTGTTGGGTAACGATTTGAAAACTCTCGGAGTTGTATCGCATACTCCCAGACCTCCTAGTAAACGGTTACAGGAGCTAACCAGACCTGCAAGAGAGAGGACCATGCGCGGTACTCTCCAGAAGATGATGAAGAAAGAAATCACTCCTGCTCCCCTGGAATTGTCGGCCGCTGTCTCGAAGAAACCAGAAGCGAAAGGGAAACCTAAGACTTCTACCCCGAAACCAGCAGCCAGCATTTCAGTGCAGCAAACAATGACTTCCCCACGGTTGTCCAAAGTTACACCCGTAACTCCACCTCCAGCTGAGGCTGAGAGGGAGGTACAACCCTGTGTGGTAGAATTAGACTCTGAAGAGGAGCTAATGGAAGGCCAGGAACTAATCGGAGATATGGATCCTGTTGACCATCCTGAGCTGCAGTCTTTACTGGCAGAAGGTGGACCCAGCAGGGCAGACTTCAGTAAGGGACAGAGAGAAAGTCCAACTCTGGAAGGCCTTCGCCACCAGGCAGAAGCTCAGGGTGAAGGGCAAGAGCCTGGGAAATGCAGGTTACACTGGAAAGATGGCCTCTTCTACAGTGAACCGATCGAGTCTGCACCTGGAGATTACAAACGACTTGTAGTACCCCAAGAGAACAGACCACAGTTCTTGCAGTTAGCCCACGAGATTCCTTTGGCTGGTCACTTCAGTTTCAAGAAGACTAAGGAAAGGCTCTCTCTCTACTTTTATTGGCCAAAGATGGGGGCCGAAGTAGAAAAACACTGCAGGAGCTGCCACACCTGCCAGACCTCTGGTAAGGTTGGCTCCAAGAATGTGGCACCTTTAGTGCCTCTCCCAGTTGTGGGAGTCCCATTTGAGAGAGTAGGGATTGACATTGTTGGTCCCCTTGATCCTCCAACCTCCTTAGGCAACAGGTTTATACTTGTTGTAGTAGACCATGCTACTAGGTATCCTGGGGCAATTCCTATGATGACTGTTACAGCTCCGGCTTTGGCTAAGGCCCTCCTTGGTATTTTTACTAGGGTCGGGTTTCCTAAGGAAGTAATCTCTGACAGGGGGTCAAAATGTATGTCCCACTACATGAAAGCCATGTGGAAAACCTGTGGAGTTACTTACAAGTTCTCAACAGCTTACCACCCGCAACCAAATGGGTTGGTAGAATGGCTCAACCGAACCATGAAGAGCATGATAGGTGCTTTAAAAGAACCCCTTAAGCGTAAGTGGGACCTTCTACTACCATGCCTTCTATTTGCTTATAGAGAAGTCCCTCAGGAGGTAGTAGGTTATTCTCCCTTCGAGCTTCTCTATGGTCATCCCGTCAGAGGTCCGTTGGCCCTGATTAAGGAGGGGTTGGAGAGTGCTCCTTCCCCCAAGCCAGTCAGAGTGACTGACTATGTGATAGGTCTCCGGAGGAGAATGTCGCACATGATGACAGAAGCAAGCGATAACTTGAAAGCTGGACAAGCATTGGTCAAGCACTGGCACAATCAAAAGGCTAACATGGTTGAGTTTGCTCAAGACCAGCTCGTTCTCGTTATCATCACGACAAGGCAGAGGGCCTTGCAAGACAAATGGATGGGACCCTTCAGAGTTGTGGGTAAACTGGGAGAGGTCAACTATCTGGTGGACTTAGGCAATCCCAAGGAGGCTCCAACAGTCTTCAACACCAACCGACTCAAAGCGTATGTCTCAAGACCTGATGTAGGAGCGTTGCTTCTAGCATCATCCGAGGAAGAAGAAGAGTGTGAAGCTCTTCCAGATCTCCTCAGAGGCTTACCTTTAGACGAAAAAATTGAAGGAGTAAATCTCTCTTCAAATCTGACACCCGAGCAACAAGAAGAGTGCAAATCTATGTTGAATCAGTTTGCCTCTCTGTTCTCGCTTTCACCATGCTTGACCCCTTGGGGCCAGCATGACATACTCACTGGTGACTGTCTGCCAGTCAAAAGCACAGGATACCGAATGTCAGAGAATGTACGAACCAACATCAAAGGTGTAGTCAGCTAGATGCTTGATCTCGGGGTAATAGAGCCCTCTACTAGTCCATGGTCTAGCCCAGTTGTGTTAGTACCAAAGGCCGGATCTAAAGAACTTAGATTCTGCGTGGATTATAGAGCTCTTAATTCAGTCACCAAGACTGATGCCCACCCTTTGCCAAGAAGAGATGAGTTGGTGGACAAACTTGGCCCAGCCAAGTTCCTCAGCACATTTGACTTGACGTCAAGCTATTGGCAAATAGCCCTGACCGACCATGCCAAGGAGAAAACTGCATTTTCTACCCCCGTTGGCTTATACCAGTTTAAGGTAATGCCTTTCGGATTGAAGAATGCACCTGCAACATTTCAACGGATGGTAAACCAGGTTCTGACTGGGATGGAGGACTTCTGCATGGCATACTTGGATGACATTGTAGTGTTCAGCAATTCCTGGGAAGAACATGAAACCCACCTGAGAGATGTTTTGCAGGCTCTTGGACTAGCCAATCTGACCATAAAGGCGAGTAAATGCCAAATTGGACAGAGTAAGGTAGTCTATCTTGGACATGAGGTAGGAGGTGGAGAAATAAGACCGTTGCTCAGTAAGATTGAAGCTGTGCAAAATTGGACAACACCTACTACTCAAACCCAAGTGAGAGCCTTCCTCGGCCTCACTGGGTATTACAGGAATTTCATTGAGATGGGACCATAGCTTCTCCACTGAATGTCATCTCCTCGCCCAAATTTCATAAAAAGGTTAGATGGAACGAGGAGTGCAATCAGGCTTTTGAAAACCTGAAAAAGGCTCTTTGCCAAGCCCCAGTACTCAGAGCTCCTGATTACCGCCAACACTTCATTGTGCAGACAGATGCTTCAAATGTAGGAATAGGTGCCGTACTCAGTCAACTGGATGGGAAAGGTAGGGAGCACCCCGTTTGCTTCATCAGCCGCAAGCTGAAGGATCCTGAAACAAGGTGGGCAACAATCGAAAGAGAGTGCTTTGCTATCGTGTGGGCTCTGAAGAAGTTTAGGCCATACTTGTATGGTTCTACTTTTGTCATTCAGACTGACCACCAATGCAAATGAAAGGGGAAAACCCAAAACTACTGAGATGGTCGACCTGCCTGCAAGGGTTTGATTTCACCATTGAGCACAGGGCAGGGTGTCACCACAAAATGCTGATGGTCTCTCTAGGATGTATGTCATCAACTAGAGATATGAGATTCATCCAGGAGTGGATTAAATCCTCCTGTCCCTTAGTCTGGGGGGGGGCGAGTGTTAGGGACAATTCTCTGTTTAGGCTGAATTTCCTAACCTAGTGAGTCCCCCAGCAGCTTTGCTGGATTTCTGGAGTTTGTTTTTTTTTCCATCCTGCCAAGAGTGAGACTCTTTTTCTACCACTCTTGGACATGAATGTGTGTAATTCCTTTAAATGTCAATGTGTTCTATGGGCTATGGGGTCTTTAACTCCACAGGGTCTCATATGTTTTGCTATGGGTGTTACAACGCACCCTCCGTGCCGTAACACTGGGGCGTCCTAGCGGACCTCCACCATAGACTCCATACCCGGGGA
Organism: Ambystoma mexicanum; assembly: GCF_040938575.1. NCBI lineage: Eukaryota > Metazoa > Chordata > Amphibia > Caudata > Ambystomatidae > Ambystoma > Ambystoma mexicanum. Next base: position 563,780,736 of record NC_090937.1, on the reverse strand, counting down.
CTGACTACTGTCTCCCCGGGCATGTAAAGTCACCATTGGCTTTACTAAACCTAAATTTACTAACAGAACTAGTACAAACCATCCTATTATGGACGTACTAGTAGGAGTGATTTGATTACTCCTGGGTCTGTTATTCGAGGGGGCACTGTCCCGTCACCCCTCGTCTAGTTTTGGCTGGTGGCAGTGGAAACTACTTGTTATATTCGACCCCGAATATAACTGTATGGGATTCTTCCCATTGTTGGAGGTTAATAGTTTTCCTCGTTAATCTCTAACATACCACCGGTTTATTTATCTTAAATAAATCTATCGGTTGGTATTTTCTGCCAGAACTCGGTTTTTAAAATGGCGTCTGTGTTCGTCTCTGTTACTCCAAAACGAAAGGTTGAGCCCTTTGTTCCACTTTTGGCGGGCCTCTACACAGAGGCCCTGCAAAGTGGTGCCATTCTGTCTGGGTACCACGGGGGGTGTGGGAGGGGGTTTAGGCACCCTGGACTGAGTTGCCTTGCCAACTCAGGTCGCACTCTGGTGTTATTGGCCCAAGTGGTGAGCCACCCCGCTCACCACTTAGCTTGTTTTGATTGACAGCTAGGCTGAATGAATGGGGGTTTTCTGCATAAAAGCAGGGCTTTTGGGACTGGATCTTCAGAAGTCGCCACAGGACCTAAGAATCGGACGAGGGTAAAGCTGAGCCGACCTGCAACGACGACACCTCCGGTGGAGCCCTGCTGAACCGACTCACCACTTCCCAACGACAGCGGAGATCTCCCTGCCGGAGAGTCTCTTCCCCTGACTGGTGGGAACAACCAGTCCCCTTTGCTTTTTCTTCGCTCCAGGACGCAGTGGTCGAATTGCCTGTGCAGAGCACCTTGGCAACCGGATAGCCACTACCCCTGTACCGTGACCAAAAGGTGGTGCCTTGTGACGGAGCACTCTGCGGCTGGTCTCTTCTCTGGTGGTGCAACGATCTTCAACTTTCCTTCGACGACGAGATCATCTCTTCTCTTGGCAAAGACCCGACGTGCATCCACCACCAGGAACAACTGCCCCCGCAGGAGCTGTCTCTCCACAAACAAGGTACCGTGTCCGCCTGGCTTCCCTTTCTACCAGACAGAGTGAGGTGTCTTAATCCTCACCTTTCCATTGGGTCGCCTCTAAGCTTTCTTAACTTTCTGTTCTGAACTGGTCCAATCTTTCGATAACAATTTGCGACAAAGACTTGAAGTGCATTTCCACTGTGATACTGTTTGTTTTGGGACACATCGCATTGCCTCTCTCTGAGTGGGCCTGGCCTCTGAACTTTGCGATCTACAGTATACTCTGCCTTACTCGCCTTGCAGTTGTTTGTAAAAGCATTGATACCGAGTTGATTTCATAACCTGCCTTATTTTTCTCTCCCGTCCTAACGAATACTAAAGTGCCATCTAGGTTAAAGCATACACCTCTGTCTGCAAATAAGTGATGCCGGTAAACCTAGACTTGTCGAACTATTGTTAGGGGGATTGACCTTTTTCTTATAGTATTGTGATTTAAGTTGTTTGCCGTATTAGTGCCAGAGTGTTTTTCATAGATGTGTTTTTATAAATAAATAACTATATATCTTTACACCAAAGCCTTGTTCCGTGTTTGCTTGTTCTACTGTGTAAATTGCCCTATTTTGTATACTCCACATACTGCCTAACTCTTCTTGAGGGAAGTCTGACTGCTCAGCCACAGCTACCAAGTGAATTTGTGTGGTACAGACTGCTACCAAGTGGGTTTACTGCCAAACACCTGTAGTCCTAAATCTTTTGCAGTGGTCCCAGAGGGAACTGCACAGGTTTCCACCTAACACCTGGTTGAGTGTGCAGAAAGGTCTACATATGTCATTGCCAATCATTGTTCTGATGCTGCGGTTGCTTTTCCTCATTGGATATCAATGTCCAATGTGGTTGCACGTCTTTTGGTTAGCAGAAACGTTTCGGAATACTGCTTTGCTGAAGTCTGGCATTGTTCTGCCATATTCTGAACTGCCCCTCGATTGATGTAGCTTGGAATGAGGCAATTGCAGTGGGTCAGTACTGCCATGTGGGTGAGTCGCGGATTTAGTTTGGCCTGTGATACCCTCAGTTTGTCATGGTATGTCTGCCATCCGGTATTGATGGGTGCCTTCAGTATGGTTCTAGAGCTAAAACGGGTTGACTTCCTCGATGAATGGGGTGGCAACAATATGCTTCCCATATTCCTCCTCTTCTAAGACTCTTAGAGCACGACAAGGTGTCTTCAATTAGGTATGCCCAGGCCAGGAGTGGCACATTACAGAGGATTGCCACGGGTTGCACTTGTTGGTAAATATTGTCAGCACTACATATACGCTTTGTTAGTTCTGGTATAATTAGACAGGTACATTTGGTGGGGACAGTGGTTGTAGTTGTACCCCATCAGTGGTCAGCGGGACCAAATTTGTGGTTGTTCCCTCCAGTGCAGGAACCATACTGGATAGACAGATAATGGTGCTGTAGCTCAGTTGCTGTGGGACAGGGAATGGAAGGGTTTGATGATCATTTGAAGGATCGCATGGCTATTTATTGTTGGCCAATGGTTCTGTGTCCTCTGAATTACCAGGGAAGTCAAGTGGTCCTGGCTAACCTTTGGTGCTGGATACATCAGTACAGTTGAGGTGTAAGGAATAAGATGAGGTTTTGTTGAATCTCATGTGTCATGGCCTTTGAGCCTTCCTTTAACACTTTTGGATCTTTGGCCCTCCTGTGTTGGCAGTCTCTATATTGGGGGTCAGAGGGTCAGCAGTTTGCAGGAAGATGTTTATTGGCAAATGTATGAGTGTGATTGACATAAAGACGACCATGAAGCATGGATTGTCTATGACAATATGTGCAACCCGAGAGCTTTGGTAAGTGTGTTGCCTGGCCTGGTGCATGGCTGCATTTATCTATATAATTCTGTGGGTTCTGAGGCCTGTGCACTTGTGGTGGAAGAGACATTTCCAATTATTTCGTGTTATCTTCATCAAACTTGTGTGTGGTGAATGTTCTTTCAGTATCTAATCATGTCCTTTGCATGTTTATCTCAGTGGGTGACATCATTCCTTGGCTGTGTGACAGTTCCATTGTTTGTAGATACATGCCTGTCCCTTGTCTATTGACACTACCTATGCTGTGTGCTTGAAGCTGCCTGAGATCTTCGTATAACAGGTGAATTCTTGCATGTCTAGTAGTCTAAGGGAGCACAATGTGTTGCTTGCTTTACACTTTTTTAGGGGTTCTTTGTGTTGTAGTTCAATCATTTGAATTTGGTGGCAGAAGTAGTCCTGTTGCAGTACCATTGACAGTATATGGAGATTGTAAAGGCACATTTCCTTTCCTGATGTACTTATGAAGGTGTGCTGATGGATTTGCCATAATGGTTTAATAGCCATGCTTTTCTGTGCTAACAGAATATTCACTGAATGTTGGTGTTATTCCTTTTTGACCAATTTTACTCAATTCGAGTAGATGAGAATTTCAATGTGTTTGAGTGTTGGTCTACATTAATTTCATGTCTTTATATTGGTTTGTGTGCATGCTGTACTAACATTTTAAAATGGTGTCTATGTATGTTTGGTGTAGTAAATCTCTTTGTTGGGTTAAGAACATTCTCAAAGCCTTTAACATGTAAACATCATTGAAGGGTTGGCTAAGAGCTAATACATTAGAATTAAACAATGGCAGCCTTTGAAACTGTTTACCATGGAAACTTGTGTCTTTCTCCCTTTTGAGTAAATGGCCTTCTGGCTCACATAAGCAATTATGTTGAGATAAAGGGCTGTGACAAATCACAGAAATGAAGCGGCAGTGCCTACATTCATTCTCCACTACCTGTAATTTACTGTCTAATAATGTCTTCATTACATCATTATATCAAGCAGAAGGGCATCCGTGGGCAAGGCGAGCACTGTGTTTTGGACCACTTGTAATTGTATGGATAATTCATGCAGTGGACTGCCTCATTTCTGAAAGGGTCTTATGGGCATCAGGAAAGGCAAAGGAGATGACATGTCTATTCATGATTTGAATTAGTACCGTATTCGCCAGCTGGACACGTTTCTGCCATTGTGAAATGTGGGGGAGGTTGTGAGGTTTCCTTGGTTTTCCGATTTACAGAGTGATTATAAAAAATAAACATTGTCGTGAACGTCTTTCAGGTACGTCGGGTCGTATAACAGTAACTTTGCACTACTGCAAGTGCAATCAGCAGCAGGAAAAACATTGTCGAAGTGCAAAAAAAAAACATAATCTTTCATTGTATTGTATTGTTGTACGTGGGTAACGTGCGCCCTAGTTTCCTAGTTTGAGTTCCTTTGCCTGGTGGAAAAATGCATTGAAAGAATATTTTTTTTCACTGTAGTATCTTTTCCCCTAGTGCTAATTGAACGTATACTAGTGAAAAGTTTACGTATTACCTTCCTTATTTATTTCATTAATAAACCATATCGTATTTTTATTTCACCACTGCCATCGTTATGTTGGAATGCTTGGGGTCGGTGTAAAGCAAGCACTGTCATGTGGAACCAAACTCAATGCAGCTAATTTTGCCTCAGCTCACAATTTGGCAGCGGGAAGCCATTACGTGTAGAATACATGTAGTGGGCTCCCCACTGCCAAATTTGGGTCTTATGTTCACACATGAGTGAACATGTTCAGGGCAAAAGGTTGGGTGTACGCTACCTTTTTCTCTGCACATTTGGACTCCACCTTTCCAATGAGTAAACGCTATAAAAGTAAAAGGTTCCATTTACAATGGATCCCTTTGGAGTCTGCTCATAAAGCTGGCGGGCTCCATAGGGATCCCCAGCATTTGCGCCGGATTGAAAATGCATCCCAGTGCATATGTTGTGGCATTTGCAATGTTCGAGAGAAAGGGAGGCGGTGGAATTACAAGTTCCGTTCCGCCCCTCTTCTCCCCCATACAAATGAATGAAAATGGGGCATGAGTTTATGAAATAGTGAACTTGAGTGCCAAACGGAGTGCAAAATCCCGTTCATCGTTACATGGAATCGAATGCGCAAGACTTTTCCTGTACTTGCCTGGAGTTCCCAGAGGCTCAGCACGTCTCTGCGAGCCATCGGGCGCCTTGCATGATACACTACACAGTGTGTGGGCGTGGCTTGCGCACAGGGCTCGGAAGGCAGCGATACACAGAAAATGGAGAAGAACATGCAAAAAAATGGGCATTCTGAGGGACGGCCCGCAGACATATCCCTTGCACGCCCACAATTGTGCTAAATGGCACATATTCATGGAACCACCCACGCAGCTCTTGGCATAATCCCTCGATCTCTAAGCCACCTGGAGGCAGGCGTAAAGACTCTTGCGCATAGGAATCGTAGCATGGAGGCGTGTTTGTATGTCAAATTTAGAGGTGTGTGTACGCAACGTGGGATCCGCTCTACCTTAGGGGTGCGTGTATGCAGTGTAGCAGGGTGCAGGAACGGTTTATGGGGGTTTGCACATAGATTTTTACTGTGTTATGATTTTTCATACGCATGTTGTCGGGGTGACGTCAACAGTTAGGAGACCCTGCGCAGGGTCACCAAGATGCAGGCGTGCTTGTGGGGGGTCCCCACACACTGTTAGGAAGGTGGGTGTATTCATGCCTTGAGGGAGCACGAAAAGGTAGCTGTTCTCGATGTTTATGCTTTGCATGGGGGCGTGCCAGAAGCGTTCCAGGCGCGACTTGCGAATAGGGTTACTTTGCACAGTGAATTCCATGAATAAGCAGGGCACATATTTTTTATTCTGCGCGCAGGCTCATGCAGTTTCCTTCTCATTGCAAGGCCATTGCAGGATCTTTGCGCACATTTATTTGAATCAGGCCTTAAGGCTTTTACACCTTCCATTAAGGTTACGCCACAATAGAAATTAGCTTCAAAGGCATTTAATGTGCAAGAACTCATTGTGGCTTGACTGGGATGCATATGGCCATGATGCACTGTTCATTTCAATGCAAAAGAAAATGAACATAATTAGTGAAAGCTTTTTCTTGGCAATGCGCGCATATGCAGTGTACTATACTGTATTCAACTTATGATGTTAGTGGCTGGCACAACATGATATTATACACTGGTGAGGTTCGCATGGTGCAAATGTTTCCAACATGTATATTGTCTTCAATATTATGAATAAAGGAGGAAGATAATGCAATGACGTGAAGAACTTGAGCCAGCAGATGAAGTTCAGGTTTCCATATCTCAGTTCTATTCCGTTATACTGTTTCATGCTTTCTGTTTTATACCCTTGTGCCACTGAACACACAATGAACCTGATTCACATAGAGTCGGGTAACTGCAAGTAGCACAGAAAGTGAGATTTTTTTTTAGATGCATGATTCTATAAAATGCAAAGGTTAGTTTTCTCACAAAGGGGACCTGAGCATTCCTTTCTCTGGTGCAGCGCTGCAAATGATGTGCTGGAGAGTCCCCTTGAATGCATTAGTGTGATTCACACCCACAAATTCTACACAATTATAAAAGAATCAGCTGTATGATTGTTGTTTCCTATGTCTAGTTTTTTTTGTCAAAACACCTTCCTCTGTCAACAATGCAAAGCATTACTTTAATATGATACTTTTCTTGTGCTGCAGAGTACTGAATAACAATCTGACCATATCTTCAGGTAATAAAATAAACACGCGCTGTTTATGTTGTGTTTTATGCCCACAAGACAGGCCTCAGCATCGTAATGTTCAAGGATGATAAAGCAATCATTCCAAAGCCTGACCAAGACTGAATGTATTACTGATAGAAGGGAACTTGCCAAACATATCTTGATTGAGTCTCATGGCCCTCACAAAAACCACTATTGCAGTGCAAAACTTTATTCTGCCCCTTCTTCGTGTTGGTTTCAAGACTGTGCTCTTGTCGACTCAATAAATAGCCGAAGCACTTCTCCACTCATATGCTCTACCTTCTCTCCCATCGTGTATTTCTCTTTTATTCAAACCTTATATAACCTTGGTTCTGATTGCAAATCCTATATGCTTCTATCAAATATTGTGTGCCAAGAACTTCAGGCTGATGTTGTGCTTGATGGAAGGGATGGCCAGCTGGTCTTACATCAAAATAACCTTATACACAACCATAGATAAACCATGTAGGAACGCATGTGATTATACACCTACATTTGCATATTCATCCCATTTAATACAAATATGTCATGGCTCTTGGCTTGCTCATCTGTTTGAACCCTCTCCCTTTCACTACACTCATGGTGAGGGTGCCATGATGCACCCCGCCCTCATTATGTAATGCATTTGTTTATTTGTATCCTCATCATCTCTATCTGCAGCATATTTACTTTTTTTTTATTTTAGTTCCTGCTGTTCTGTTGGCTCATCACTAATATTGTGTATTTTTCTTTGTCTTTCACTGTACTCACACTCCTGAATGGAGTCAATTGTTTGGTTTAGTTCTAGGTTGAACCACACCCCTTTCTTGTGTCGGTTTTTCCTTTTTCAATGTTGTTTCATATTTTATTCTCAACATTTATGTTACTGTACCTCTTTGTATGTTTACCTGAGGGGTTGTTATCATTCACCTGTTCTCTAGTTTGGGGTATTTGCGTGACTAGTCACTTACCTGTCCATTTTGCAATTTCACTCTTGTGCTCTTCATTTTTATTTGGCATTTATGTGTGACTTCTTTGGTTAGCAAATAGTCTCCCTACCTGCTCAGTGAGCATTCTCACATTCTTGACCCCTAAAGTAATCTCTTTGGGCTCTAGGCCTATGTTTATTTGATTCAAAATGCCCTTGTCTGTACTGGTTACCATTGTAACGTCAGTTGACGGAGTTGACGAATTTGGTTAGTCTTTCTCCTGAATTCCCTTGACAGGGGAGGGGGAGAATGTGCCGGTGTACTCTGTCCATAACCGCCTTGTGCTCTGACTTGAGCTTAGGATCGTGGGCTTTATGTCACATTAGGTCTTTCATTAGGCTGGTATTATTCCATTTGTTGAATCCCCGTTTCAATGAACCTATCTACATATCTTGGTTCCATTTGATTACTGTTCACATATGTCATTGTAGTAGGATTATACATAATTTAAGCTCCCAATGCCTGGTACAGTCCATGAGGCGATTGACCTGGGGTGCTAGTTGATTTTGCTACACTGTACTAAAAGCATAGCTGGGGAGATTTTCCTAAGTATTGTGGGCTTATGTTAGTAGATGTGTCCCTAGGGATGGTATACTGAAACACTGGTGATGTTACATTCCCTGCCTGTGCCCCTCCTTGCAATGGTAAATCTGTCTGTAATGCTATTCTTTGTCTTTTCTGTCTCAAATGCCATACTCTTCCCCAACTTAATTTCTGCAAGCTTAGGGCCAACTAATGCCTCATTTCCTTTGTTCTTTGGCTCTTTGTGTGTATTTTATGTGTGGGAGATGACTTCCCAGAACTTCAAGCTTGATCTAGAATCAAATGAATACTTTTCAATGTTGCCTTGAAGTCAATGGAATTGACATCACAGCCGGCATAGAAGCGTACACATGCCTTTCTTATTGTTTGTAGAAATTGCCTAGGGTACTCCTCTGGGCCCACTGACAATGCATAAGCCTCTCGCTTCACTTTCAGAATTGATTTGTAGGGTGAAACGCATTTTCTCACCTCTTCTTGGTATCTTTCCCATGAGAAAACCTGTTGTTCATTTAGACTATGTAAAAAGCCAGCATGATTTGGTTGAACTGTCCAATTGAAAAAACAGATGTATTTTTTTTGGTATTATTCAAGGTTTGATAAACCTGTACGACCTGATCAAAATGTTCCTCTATAGACCCATCGGCATCCTTTGTAAATGGCTTCATAATTTTTTTCAGTGACTTCATCACTTTAACAGGGTCTACATGCACTACATTTCCTTGACCATACCTGTGAGACCTTTTTTGGCACTCTGTACGGTCCCATTTCATAATCACCTCCTTCTGCACACTTCACATTTAGCTATGCATCATTCTCCTTTCTGTTATTTTCCTGTTCTACATGTCTCTCACTCCCCAGTGATTTGCAAGCTCTCACTCTGAGCCGTAGAAACTCTACATCTACCTCCTCCGGCACATTCTTAATCTGCTGACCCCGGCAGCCATCCATTTCTTGGTGGCTGTGCTGCTGCTGGCTCGACTCCCAGGCCCTGGAATGACATGGACTCACTCATCAGCATATTCTGCAGCTCACATTAACGCACATTTTAAATGTGTCCTCATTAACCTCTGTTTTGTGGCTTTGAGTCTCTTATTTGTGCATTTATAAACTTTACCCCACCTTGAATTGTACTCATTTTACTTTGCTCTCATTTTAATCTTGTGTGACTTGCTCCTTGTAAACACTGACTTTTTCTAAACTTGTTTCCCTCTCGCCCATCAAGTTAGTGATCTTGTCTGATAAGCAATGAACATCATGTGACAGTTTTTTATGTTCTTTACATAACGACTGCACATCTATCATGCCCTCATCTACATCAACTAGAAACTCACCTAGTGCCCCTTTTAACTGGTCAATGTGTTCTGAATACTCGTTTATCTGTTTTCATATCACCTCCAATTCACTGTGCATGGTATCACATCGCTGAGCATTCATTTATAAGTATGATAACTCTTCCATTAACTCCTGAAATCTTACATGCACATATGGAAACTGTAGCCCCTCCTTACCTGTCGTACTTTCTAGATGAATCCGTTTTTCATGTAATTCCGTCAATTCATTTTGACACATCACCATTGTTTGTACTTCATTACTCTGAATATTCAATATACTGTGCAGAATGAACCACCTAACTAGACATGTGTGCAGCACTGTACCCTCTCAAACAATTGATCAGGTGACACTTTTTCAATCTCTGAAATTAAACACTTAATGACCACGTTCCAAAACCAAGGAACGTAGTCTCTGCATAATCTTGAAAATTTGTCATGCTAACTTCATCCATATTTCACTCTGTTTGCATAGCTCACAATGCCAAGAACCACTTTGTGACACAGTATCTAGAAATTCACTTCATGTACAGCATCGTACTGACAACACAATGTTATCACACCCAACTGATGCACCAGCTAATTTGCCTGCATTCTCCACCAAATATGTAGGAAGAAGTATACTTTTGCATACTCTTTGCTAATCTTATTTTAGTTTGGACCTTTAAGCTATGTACCATCAGACCTAGTATTGCATTCACTGCTGGACACAAAAAGAACAGGCTCTAGCCACAATTAAAACCGCTACATACCTTTCAGTTATGCACTTTATATAGCCGGCTCTGACTCCCACGCAGCTACCAGTCCCAAGCTTGTTCCAGCCAGAAGGCCCTTGAGGGAAAGGTCCAGCCTGAGCACGTCAGTCAGAGTTACACACCGAGAGCTTTTCCTCCAAGATCACCTCCTGACGAGATCCCCTTTTTTCTCCCCATCCCCTATTTCAAACCTCTTCATTCATCTCTGCCCCCCCACTATATGTATCTGGATGTTTTCTTTACCATTTCCCACCTTCTTCATGATGCCATCTCTGACCACATTACATGGCAGAACTTTGCAGCTCCTACCTCGCCCTCTTGTGAACTTTGAACAGCGTTCCATTTAGCACAATCTCCTACTGCTCACGGAATAATGTTGCACTTCACTTCCACCCCTTTCCCTTCCTTTCCTTCCCTCCTGTCCAAACAATGGTTTGTTTCTCTCAAGGTCAGTGGGCCTCATTACGACCCTGGCGGTAAGGGGTTTACGCCAGGGTTAGCTGCGCCGACCCCTTACCGCCAATTACGAGGTCCCTTAGCGCCATGGAGCTTTTAACACCCGCTTTTAGCGGGTGTTAAAATCCATGGCGCTAAGGGACCATGGAGTTAATTACGCCACTGTAATTTACGGTGGCGTAATTAACGCCTTCCCCACTCCCATTATGCCCTATGGGGCAAAAATGGGAATGGGGAAGGGTAAATGGGGATTGGGGACTTACCGCCCCGCCAAGGTCGGAATGGGGCGGTAAGTCCGCCAACCACCATGGCGTAAACGTAGTTTACGCCATGGTGGTAAAGTCACGGCCCAGGCGGTAACTTACCGCCTGGGTCGTAATGAGGCCCAGTGTCCCTTCTGTTACATTGCTCTGCATAATGTGAATCTTTTTTCATTCACAAAACACTGCTGTTTTCATTTTAACTGTACTTGAGTTTTCAAAAGCCAACTATGTCTGTGTGCCTGCAGCTGTGCTACTAGAATGTTGTGGCCCAAGTAAATTGAACCCACTCTACACAACCCCAAATTCTAAATATTTGTGTAAACTGTAAGTGTAAAACATAAAACACTGGTCTATCGTGCCCTTATTTTCCCTGAAGCTAGCTTGTAAGTCACTGATTATATATTCCCTGCACTGTATTGTCAGCATATCACTGCTGCCATCTATTATTTAGGATAATCATATTATTGCAGTATAGGATGGCTGTTGGTCCACATCATGCTGAAAGTTTTCAGGTAATTAGCAGAGATGCATACATTTGTCTGGAGGGCTTGTCTGTGTCCGGGAATCGGCTTACTCAAGGATGGCGGTGGTCTGTTTTCGTCATCCTTGAGTAAGGGATTCCCGAACACTGAGAAGCCCTCCAGCCAAATAGATGGTGGCAGTGACATGCTGACAATACAATACATCTAACAGGAAACACATGGAAGACACTGTAATCTATAACAATGTTTATGACCACATAAATGTATGAAATTAATACATGAGATAACTAAATCAAATAATAATGAATGAATGGATTGCACTCCTATAGCGCTACTAAATACTAAATGTACTAAATCAACAATCTGTATGAAGTTACAATTGCATGTTGAAAGTTATATGACATGTATTAGAACGACAATCTGTAATCTGATATTAATGTACGAATGTACTACGCAATAAAGTTAATTTCTTTTATTGTAGTTTTTCGATAAACAAAATCTTTACAACATTAATTAAAACTTTTGTAGAGTCATTTTAAAACCAAAAATAATATTTACATTTGGTTACATAAAATCACAAAAAAAACGAAAAAGAAAACGAAAAATAAAACGGTAAATATAACATAATGAACACATAATATAAACAATTACCAATTCAACTATAAGTCCATGCGAAAGAGCAAACAGCAAATCAACTATAAACTATATACCATGAATTCATCAACACAATTTACATTCAATTTCAGTTTTGTTTTGTTAGCATATCTTCCAAGACTTCATCCACCCAGGATTTTAATATTTACCAAATTCAACTCTATAACAGATAAAAGAGAAAACAAATCAATGATCAATGGTTGCCTATGGCCCCACATACATTGTATCCACAGTAATTCTAGTTTATGTATTACTGGTACATCCACATATTTCCCCAAGTATATTTGCCGCTCCTTTACAAAGTGAGGACAATAGAGCAAAAGATGTTTCAGAGTTTCATTTACTTGAGCTTTACAGAATCTGCAACCATCTACATGTAATAAGTCAGTATTAGGCCAGTGTTGTGTGTGTTCTAATGTTGAAAACAGGTTAAATTTAAAGCGCATATATATTGTCCGTATCTTTTGACAGGGAACCTGCCTAATATAAGCCAGCAATGGTTTATGCTTATGACGAAATTTCGCGTATTCCTTGTATACTGTATAGTTCCCAATTTGATCAGCTGTCATTGCCCAGTCATGTTGAAATAACTTCCTCTTCACAATTTGTGGCTGTTTAATTAGGTCGTCTGTATCCATTGCTATCGTTTCCAGGCTTTTTTGACAATATTGGGCCGCAACATAGACAGATTTAGGAGTGCCATGCTTGAGCATTTTTCCTAGGTCTTCATATAGGGAATTTGAAACTGGATCTAGCCAATTCTCGCCATAGATGTTTACAAGCTAAGGACGTAAGTCCCAGTTCGTGCATGATTATAGCATTTGGTAACGATGTCGGTAAATGCAGGACTTGTTTACAATTTTGCCTTGGATTTTATTCAAGACAGACCCAATTTCAAGAGAACATAAGTCTAAGCCATAGATAATTATTGCTTCCACTTTAAGCATGTAAATTCAATCAATGGAAGCAACGAACATTGGCAGACATTAAGTATATTAATTTCATCTGTGCAATCAATGGAGCAGATTTGATGGCAATTTCTACCTGCCAATTTCAAATTGCCATTGGCAATTGAGTCCGAGTTGTTTAAGTTATATCCTAAGTATATCATGCCCAATGCACGAGGTATAATCAACCCTTTAATGTTACATTGATAACTAGTTATCTTTCTCCTGTTCGTAAAGACCAAAATATTCGATTTTTTTTTAATTTAACTTCAAATTGTGAGTATCACAGAATTCGACTAGAGATTCCAATTTATTTTGAAGTCCGAATGGAGTTAGGTCAAACAGTATTAGGTCATCTGTGAATGCTAACCATTCTAGACGCAGTTCACCCAGTTTGACCGCAAAGGAATTGCAACTTGTCCATATGGTGCCAATCTCAGTTAGATATAGATTAAAAAGAGTCGCAGCAAGGTTGCATCCTTGCTTAACTCCTATGTGTGTAGCAATGGGGGGGTTAAAGATCCAGTTTTGTCTATTTTTATCCTGTAATTTGTGTTGGTGTGTAGCAGTACTATCATGGCTATAAGTTGAGATGGTATTTATAGCTCTTGCATTCTTTGCCACAGTATTTGTCTTATTACTGAGTCAAAAGCCCCAGATATGTCCAACAGAGCCATATAAATTGGTCCATGATCTTTCTGCCTAGAGAGCTTCAATATGTGTGTCAGCATAATGGCAAATAGGTGCATGCCCATTCCCTTCCGAAAACCTGTTTGGCATCGAGAAAGAATCTTCTGCTTGTCAATAAATGTGTTTAGATCCCTTAGGATTAAGGCAGCAAAAATCTTTGCTGAAACGTCTATAAGAGCTATCGGTCTAAAATTACCAGGATCGTTCAACAGACCTTTTTTATGTATAGGTATCACAATGGACGATAGCCATGATGCCGGTACAGTTTTGGATTGGAATACACATTCTAAACGCCTTAGTATGATTGCTGCCCACAGCTTTGGGTCATCTTTTATGACACAAGGGGGGGTACCGTCCGGACCAGCAGCCTTAGAAGGTTTCAATTTCCCTGTTACCTGTTTGATATCATCTATACCCCATGGGCATTGTAGTGGCAGATCTGTTGTAATATCCACGAGTTGGAGGTCGCTGAATTTCTGGGGCATATCATATTTGTTCTGATATAGTTCTATCCAAGCTTCCCCACTCACGGCCGAACATAAAGTCAAAATTCCTTTCAAAAGAGCATCTTTCAGCATCCGCCACACTTCCCTTGAGTTTTTATCGATAAGATTATGGATCATTTTCTGGTTTGATTTAATATATTTATCAAACTTTAGTTGTTTAAGATCATTTTTATATCTTATCAGAATTACCTTTTTTCATCAACATAAGAGGTTGTACCTTTAAAGTTTTTAAGTAGATTGCGTAATTCAATGTTTTTCTGTTTTTTCCTAGACGCAATTGCTGCATTATAAGTACCCCCAAAGTTTGTGTGTTTTTCAATTATTTTTTGAGCTGCCAGCACTTCAATGTGTCTGCGTATCATGGAATCATTCTTCATTTCGCAAAACTTAGATTCTCTTATGGACATCATTTGAGTGTTTATTTTAACCATGTCCCGATTTACCAAATAGTTTAAATGCCTATATAAACTTGTGTTCCATCTAATGGACAAAGCTTTCCGATCTATTTCCAATAAGGACAAAGCAGGTATAGAATTATATACTGGAAGATTACATTCAAGACTACACTCCAAGATGCAGTGATCACTTAGGTGGGAATGTATGATGTTACACACCGATGATGTATTAGGTAGGGGCCCAGAGATCACAATGTAGTCAATAGTCGAGGTCTTAAGGCCACGGGACCAAGTATGTAATGGGTCTTTATCGGAAAAGGGCATTTCTTGCATATCCCATTGTTCGAAATAGAATACTACGCAATAAGAACCAATGATCATATGTGGATTTAGCCAATTTTTATATTTTGTCTTTCCTGGCCTCATCCAGAGAAGCTTATGATCTTGATGATCTTTATGCTAAATTTAATTTCTCTTTTCTTATTTGCTATGGCAGAGTCATAAATGTTGTGCATTTCAATATTATATTTTGCCTAGATTTACAGATGCCTATTCATTCATGGGTCTGCTTGGTCAGAGCCTCTAATATAGTGTCCAGACACATGACTGGGAAGCCACTATAAGAGATCAATTTTCCTTCAATTTGTTGTTAAATATTCTGATATTAGATTTACTCTAGGTGATTCGATTACCTCTAGGATTAATGGTGAATGTTCCTGATAATTTAAGTTGTTGTTTATGGCAGTTAATATTTATTTAGTTTCAGGATTGAGTGATCACTTCATAAATTTTGTATGATCTGAAATGAAATGAAATGACATTCTTTCATTGATTCTACTAGAGGTGCTCCCGTTTGACTATATCTGGTTATTACCCTATTGTGTGTGTCCATTGCCATCTACTTAATCAAAATTGTACCTTTTGAGGAAAACTTAACCATTTCACTCCTGATTCAATTTGGGGTGTGTTATTTACAGTCTTTGTTTTTTTTTTCTCGTAAAGAGCCTCCTTTCCTTTTTTTTCTATCTTGACCATGTCACAATATATATTAAAGTCTCCAGCAATGATGACTTGATCTACTGTGTGGGACAAATTACATTCCATAAAGATACAGGTTAGGATAGACATCAATGCTGAGGTTGTTAGGCCCTAAGGTGGACCGTAGACATTAATTATTACAATATGATGCTTACCATGAGAATTAGTAATACTCACGGTGGCACTTAGAGCATACGTTTTTGCTGGCGATGACGGATGCAGCCAGAGACTTTTCACGGGAGTCCTATTGGAAATATTGAATACAAGGACAGCAAAAAAGAACATACTGAGCCAATCTCAAACAGGTTTCAGGAAGAGTTATGGAACAACAACTAACATTGCAGCTCTGCAATTTGTGAGAGCAATACCCCCAAACGGGGATAACACATTATACTGCTGTTACGTAGATTTCTCTAATGCCTTCAATCTGGTGTCTAGAAGTAAATTGTGTCTCAAACTGAAGGATTGGTGCATCGATCCGGAGCTCCTATATTTTATACAGGAGCTATACAAAAACACCACAGTGGCTGTCTGTCTCAATCAAGAGGGGGTACTGACAAAATACATCGCAATCAAGGAGGGGCTGAAACAGGGATGCGCATTGGGTCCTATCCTGTATAATCTTTATACGGCAGATATGTACCGAGCCCTAATGGATACAAGAAATTTTCCACCAACTATAAAAGGCGTAAAAGTGGTCATGATGGCTTATTCTGATTATATAATTTTAGATCAGACACAAATTGGCCTGCAGCACTCCTTGAACGCCCTAGAAAAATATGCTAAAGAGAATTCCATGATTACAAAAACAAGAACAAGAGAAGGATAATGTGCCTGAAAGATTCCTATAGAAAGGCAAAAGAAATATCAAGGTACTTGGAAGGCACAACATTGGAAAGGGCAACAGAAGCGTTATATTTGGGTTTCCCCATATGGGCGACACCATCGGTATCGCAATATAACGAATATATCATAACCAAGATATGGAAAAGGTGGTTGGCTATAAAATCTTTTGTGGAGCACAGTGGTGGCGGAAATATAGAAGAGTTCTTAAAAATGTACAAATCTAGTGTGAACCAGGCGATACTATATGCACTTGAGATATTGCCAGAACAGGATGTCGGGTGGCTACTGAAACTGGAAGGCAAAATTCTGCAATCTATAATGAACATGCCGAGGGGAGTGCCAGTGGAGGCCTTGAGAATGGAGAATGGATTAGAGTCTTTACTTTCAAGTTGGTCCATCAGAAAAACACTTTTGCATTTAAAAATCGGCAAAAGGGTAGCAGGCACAAACCCGCTTCTTCAGCTAATGGGAAAAGCAAGAAATGGTGAATGCTCCAATTATTTCAGGAAATAGCTGAGTCTTTTCACAGAAGAATATTTGCATTCTTTAGGACTAAACATAGACACAATAAAGCGAACAACCGGAGTACATGTCAGTCATCAAGAAGAAAACCAGGGAGATGGACCTGGTAAAAGATATCAAGAACCTATGTAAGCTGAGCAGATACAGAGAGTACTCTCACCAAGGATTTAACAGGATCAAACCTAGATCCTACCTAACAAAATGGTCTAATCCATCGCATAGGAGATTCACGTGCAAATAAGACTCAATGGGCCTCATTACGAGTTTGGAGGTAGCCATGGTGCTATTAGCACCATGGCTGCCTCCAAAATCGTGTCCGGGTTCCCTGAATGGCGATTTACCGGGTCATTCCAACCTTGGAGGACTCGGTATGTCCCCATTCAAAAAACCATTCGCCATTCCCATTCGAGCCCCCATAGGGCTCAATGGGAATGGGGATGGAGCTAATAACGGGCCCGTTAATAACGTCTGACCAGACGTTCTGTGCGGGTCCTCCAAGGGAACCTCGTTATAGGGCAGAATGGGTTTACCGGCACCGGCACCATTACCGGTGCCGGTAAACCCATTACGCCAACCTTGTAATGAGGCCCAATATATTGGGGACTAAAGAATACATAAAGAAGTGGAACAGGGCGGCCCATGAAGTCGAAGACATAATGTGTAGGCTTTGTGATACAGAAGTGGAATCAATCCGACATTTACTGACTGCAAGCACAGTACTGAAACCCCTTTACATCAAAGGCTGTGGAGGGTGTATCACACATATATAGAGTATAGGCAGGGATCAATTTTGGTCAGTCTTAATAGGGGCAGAATCCATAGTACATAACACTGCTGCCCATCACATATGGCTAAAGGCGACTAAGTAGATATGAACTGAATTTCAGTGATAAAAGGAGCTTCCATATTGCTAATTTAGACATCACACATAGAAATGTGTCATCATTTATATATATATATATAGATAGAGGTGTTTTTGTCTTCTATTTGTAACTACTGATATTGAAGATATTGAAGAATTTGTTTTATTTTTATTTTTAAACTTAGTAAGTAAAGTGTTTTTAATAGTTTATCAGGAAATGTTATTTTAATTGTGTGATTTTTTTTACATGCACAATTTTGTTTTTGATTGAATATAAACTAAATGCATTAATAACAATAAAATAAAAAAATAGGGACAATTTAAGAAAGGTATGTTTTCACTTAATTTGTAATTCGTTTTGGTGCCTATGATCAGGTTTTCAGACTTTAGAACCTGTAGTGGGTGTTCTATTTATGATGTGATAACCATATTGCATAACCACATCTCTTGAAGTAAAAGTGCATCACAAGCAGTAAGAATATGATACCCCATGGGATTATGAATCAAGTTGTAATGATCTCTAGTATTCCATGTTATGCTGAGTGGCACTAAATGTGTCTATTTCATTTGTTTTTACATAGAAGCATCAAAGGGAGTCTTAGCCAATGTTCCCAGTATTCTTGATTGAAATTATCTTTGCATCTTGAATCCAATCTATACGCATTTCTGCCATTACCGGACAAAATAATTTTGAAGTTACTTAGACCAATTGTCTGTTGGCCTGCAAAATTACCCAGCATGGTCTTTGTTGTGTGAGAAATTGTTACCTCATAACCCATTTTTAAAAAGTGTTGAAAGTACGGATAGATGTATTCAACAAATATCGATAAGCAACAATGCACATATGCCCAATTTGCTATACTATACCGGTCTGGTAGTTCAACTAATTTGATATATTTAGTTCAAACCACTCTTTGCTGGGGAATAAGATGTAACAGTTTCAACACCTGTTTCCCATTCAAGAACAGGGTCTATGTGGTTGCAGACAGGTTAGATAGATTTATAGACTGCATCCCTTGATATGCAGCTTGTATTAATAATACTAATTTAGCTTTTATATAGCGCTACGAACCCTCAGGCATCTGAGCACTGCTTATTATCACCCACGGTGCGTGGTGCTCATTTATCGACCTTGGAAGGATGAAAGGCTGAGTTGGGCCCTGCCGGGACTCGAATCTGCGCCAGCAGGCTCTGCACAGATGTCAAAGCGAGCGCTCTACTCGCTGTGCTATCGGACCGTCTTGACCCAGGGCGGTGTCTAAGGCCTTGGTGGGTGCAATAGTTGTAGACCATAATATGGGTGCAAACTCCTGAGTTTGACAAGATTTAATAGAATTAGGTTTACTATGGTTGGCTCCCACCTCTGGACTCAAATTAATTTCAGCGTCAAGTACGTACATAGAGAGTGGAGATGAGGTAATGGAGCTCAATTTTGTATTCTCTTCAGCCTATTCTCTCAGCCACTGGAGTCAGTTGTACAATGTGCCCTTGCTCTTTTGTGCGTCTATGTAAAATCCCTGACTCAAAGACAGCACATACCTATGATGCCATGAGTTGGGCTAGACAAATCACTGATGTCATCAGGAAACAAACAGAAATAAATGGCCCTGGTAGGGTGATCTCAACCTCTCAGTTATCCAACTCCTGTCTTGTACTTGCAGCAGACCACACAGCTCGTGGGATAGTTGGCAATCAGAATATGACAAGCCAGGTGATGTGTAGTGATGGTTTTGCTCATCAGAAGGAGCCCAACTGGGGGAGAAGCAAAGAGCATTTTGTGGTAATGTACAATGTACCTAGAAATGACAGTCAGGATAAAATCATCAATAAGACGATAGATTGGATCACCACAAAAAGGGCAGTGCCTCTGTGATTGATCATAACCAACAGTGTATGCCCAATGGCACTGATGACTACATCCAAGTATTCTTGAAGAACGAGTGGCTCACCCAACTTATTGTCAATTCAGTGTAGGACGTAACCTCCCTTCTGGCTCCAAGAGTATCCTAAAACCCAGTGTCCCACAACTCGAATCCCAATTGACATGAAATATAGCAAGAGGGAGAGAGAGACCCCCTGCAAACATACAACAATCCATGATGTTCCTCCGTTAACAACAGATCACATTTACAAACTGTTGTCATGGAACATCGCTGGAATTAAAAAGCATTTCATTGACAGCAATTGGTGAACTACCCCTTGAGCATACAAGCATCGCTTAGCTAGTTACTTTTCAAGCAAATGTGAAGAGTTTGGGCTGGAAACAAATGTAACTAAAATTAAAGCCATGGTTTTCAGCCAAAGAAACTCCAAATATAGAGCTGTGTATTTGAGTGTTGCGAGTGTCGAATTGGTACCATGATACAATTACCTGCGCATTAGTTTTGCAAACAATCCTGCATGGGGCCCCCAGTTACTCAAGGCTAATGCCACTCTTGAGAAAAACAGCGACACATTGAAAAAGTTTTATTTTAGTCATGGCGGGGACACAGCTAATCCTGCCTCAGAAGTCTAAAAAGCACAGGCAGGAAGGCTTCAGCTCTCTTTGGAGCTGACATAGGGACCACGCTAACATACAATGTTTGCTTGAAACAGAAAGGTTCTTGAAAAACATTTTCTTACTTCCACAAATACAGCAAATGTTATAGTAAGGATGGAGCGTGACTTGAGCCCAATTGATGAGGAGGCCGGATTAAGGCCAGTGTTTTACTGGCTACGGATCTGGACAATCAGACCCTCACAAAGTACTGCAAGACTCTGGATTATGTAATGTCTCTGGAAGGGGGCGTACTTTCGCATGGCTTTTTTACACCAAGATTTGGTTAGGGGCATTAGATGTAATCTGTTAATGGGAGGATCCCATCTTTATTACTAAAGAAGCCAAAGCTAGAGTCAAAGTTACATTCTCTGAATATAAAAGAAGGAGGATGATGAGCTCCTGTCTCCCGTTTGCTTTAGGGCCAGAACATTCTCCCGATAAAAATGATTGTGGCTATGAAAGTTACCTTGATATAGTAACGCCTATCTATGCACGTGCACTTTACCTGGAATGGAGGATGGGATGTTGGAAAATACCTAAGTTTACCTGCTTGTGGAAAAAACATACTGGGTGCTATTTGTTTACTATGTGGAGCTGCAGAAGAGTCTGTAACGCACTTTATTTTCATTTGTGAAAGCTTGAAAACTCAGAGAACTTGGTATCTTAAACTTGTTAAACTTGCATCTGTTTTTTATGCAACTTCTGAGGGTATGAGCCTTTGTAAATCTACCTTGAACCTGAATGTGGTCTATTATGGGTCCTAGTAAATTCATGGGCATGGCTAAGGAGGAATTCTTCCCTCTCACACTTGAAAGAGTGCAGTTGAGCACTTTGAGTTTTATGTATTTTATCGTTTCACTTCTGCTGTAATGATGTTGCAATAATATTGGTTTTAAATGTTGTGTACTTATAATGGTTTTTAATTTGTACCTGCTGATTCAAAATTGAATAAAGGAATTAAACAACAAAATGTTTATTGCATGGGAATCTGATGTGATTGCAAGGGAACCAGAGTTTCTCTTGGGCACCCCAGTTCATTTTTAAACCAAGGCATTTTGAAAGTTGCATTCTGTTTGTTATTCTTTTTACTCTCCTTCCTTCTGTGCATTTTCCATTTTGCCGACGAGACAGAGTTATCTGTCAAAGGTGTTAATACTTCGAACTCAATTATGGGGATCTATTGTTAAGAGTTGGTCTTGGTTTCAATAGCCAATTAGCACACTCTCCCATCGGTGTGCACTTGTGAGGTTGGGGATTGTGAGTCCTTCCGGGAAGGATTCAGTGGTGTAAAACAAAATGTGGGGGCCCCCCTGTGAGCCATGCTGAGGGCCCCCCCAACTCAGCAACAAATCAAGGTTCGCGCCACACTCCGTGCCGGCATAGATTATCACACTTGCACAAAACACAGAAACATGCTGCTGAAGGGATATGCCGCACACTGCGCTAGGAGAAAGATATAAATATGTGATTTAATATAATATGCAGCAAACTTTCTGAGAAAAATTGGCTAAAAAGCCAGAGTGTTTGCTATTTTTTTGTAGGGTTACACCAATCTAATAGATGCAAGTCACCAACAGTGCACAGGAACATTAATGCTTTTCTATTAAAAATGCAATGCCACAATGAAAACGTGTCCAACTATCTGCACAATGTAGACCAGTGTAGGCACGTAATAACAATATAGTAAAGCTTGCCAGGCCACATTTAGACATATCTAGACTGGTTGCACCAAAATGCCAGTTGATGCAATAACACTCATCAAGAAGAGAACACACATTCAAGCCTGAGTCTCTGTGGCCCCTAACAACAAAGCCAAACTCTTTCAAATCTGAAAGGAACTGGTCAGTCCTGTTGCAGTCTTTATCTCTCCTGTTTCCTCCCAGGCCCTCTGTATGACTATGTCATCTCACTTCTGTGCTAAAACTCAGGACATCCTGCCCTCCATCTCCTCTTCCTCTACCTCTTCCTCTCTTGGCCCCCCTTTGGCCATCTCTACCTCTCTTCCTTCTTTCTTCTCTCTCTCTCTGACAACACCTGCCAAAGTTTCTAGACAAGTCCGATCTATGAAAGTGTCATCCAAACAGGTGCTTTCCTGCTCCACCAGAACCGTCAAGAACCATATTGACACCATCGCTCCAGCCTTGACCGATTTCTGTAATCACTCTTTCGCCACTGGAATGTTCTACTATCCCGTTAAGCACTCCCTTATGCACCCACTCCTCAAGAAGCTGTCTGCCGAAGCTGCCGTCCTTGCAAAATATCACCCAATCTCCATCACCCCTTTTCTGGTCAAACTGTTGGAAAAGCTCGACATCACCCAGCTTACTCTCCACACGGAATCTGTTGGTTGTCTCCATGACCATCAGTCTGGCTTCAGAGCTGCCAGAGGCATGGAAACTGATGTCCTGAACACCTGTGAAGATCTGCTCTCTAACCTTGATTCCAGCACTCCTTCTGTCCTCATCCTCCTTGATCTTTCCTCTGCTTTTGACACGTTGAACAATGTTATCCTGATCAATCCTGATCAATCGACTCAATGAGAACCTGGGCATCATTGATCAGGCCTTTGAGTGGCTGACCTCCTTCCTCTTGGACTGACCCTCCCAGGTCCAACTTGGTCCCTTTCCCTCTGCTCCATCCTCTCACTCTGGTTTTTCAACCTCTACGTGGCCCCTTTTGCCCACCTGATCTCTACATTCTCCTCTAACTTTCAGTGTTATGCGGATGACACTCCGCTTTCCTTCAGGCTCCCCTCAACTCCTCTCCTCTCTCGTTCATTTCCGACTGTCTATCTGCGATTCAGGATTGGTGTGCCTCCAACGATCTCTGCCTTAATGTCAGTAAGATGGAGATGCTTCTCATTTGGTCTCCTGCCCCTGCTTTCCCTCTCTCACTCTGGCCGCACACCATGGGCCCTCTTCCTTCGCCTTCCTGTGAGGCAAACAACCCTGGTGTCATCTTTGACTCCACTCTCTCTTTCTCTCCTAACATCTCGTACATCGCCAAGAAGTTCCATTACCAGCTGCTCCTCCTCAAAGGGACTCTTCCCTTTCTCACTTTCCCCCTTAAGCTCACTGTTTCTGGGGCCCTGGTTCTCTCTAGGCTGGACTACTTAAACAGCCTCTTTCTCAATCTGCCTTCCTCTACTCTCCAGCCTCTGCAACTAATCCAGAACAGGACTACAAGACTTATTCTTGGCCTCAAGCCCAGGCATCATATCTTTCCAGCCCTGAAATCTCTCCACTGGCTCCCAGTTGCTGCAAGTATCAAGTTCAAGACCCTTTGCATTGTCCACAAGGCTTTGTGTGCCCCGGACCCGTATTACATTCAACGCTCTCTTCCAAAATATCTTCCTTCTCAAGCCCTTCACTCAGCTACCCACAACTCTCGCATTTTCACAATCTGAATGACACAAGGCCTAGTAAGATTGTTGTCTTGTCCTCCCGCTATCGTCCCTCCCTTGTCTTGTTGCGCCTAGAAACACTTGTGTGCAGGTGTGTTATAAATGACTCATATCATATCATTTGATCACAGATGCCCAGAAAAATATACAATGCCGCAGTAAGAAATGGCTAGACTGGCAGCAAACAAATGGCAGTCTAGCCAGGTAATTCACTTAGCAGGACTGCTTTATCAGAAATGCCCAGTTAAAAAAAGTCATACCAAACTGAGGAATGACTAGACTGGCTGCACCAAAATGCCTCTCTAGCCACTAATACCACATATCATGCCTGCTTAGCCTGGACATGGATAGCCATTATGATTTTTCGTACAATCCTGCCCCCCACACATTCTCTCTCCCTCCCACCCCAACCTCCAAAATCAGCTCCTTGGCCCAGAATTACCTCACATCCCACTGCCCCCCCCCAGAGCCCAGAGCTTACGGTTGAGGTTCCTTGCCTCATAGGTAAGTTCTGGAATGAGGAAGAGTGAGACTAGGAGTAATGAAGACTACAGGTAGCTAAATCATTCATTACCTCCATGTACCTCTACCTCATCCCAGTACTTGTGTATGAGGCAGATTGCCATATACACAAGTACTGTCTCATACACACTGGGACGAGGAAGAATAGGAGTAATGAAGATTACCAATAAGTAATCCAGGCATTAAACACAAGTATTGAGTTGACTGGGATTCAGCCCCCCCCCCCTGAAATGTTGGGCTATGTTGGCTCGACCTGGCTGAACTTCAGAGCAGTTGCCAGACAGAACAGGACACAGATGTTAACGGCACCTGGGTTACGATGTTAACAAGAACCCAGCAATTACTAACATAAAGCATTTCACTGTTAATACCTGCATTCAAATGCCAAATTTCTTAGGCAATTGAAATCGTAATGTGGGTTTGATACTTGCATGCCAGGGGAGTGATCGGAATGGTAGAGAGGGAACAGGAGACCACTCATTCTCACAGCAGTCCATAAGTGGGTGTTTTCAAACTTAAAGGAGAGAGTTAACTGCTTGTAACATTGAAGCTGCACTAGAATAGTCTCATTAAAATGCGTAAAGAAATTAGATGCCCCAAACAAATAGGTTTGCCCCTCCCCCACCACCCATGAGTTAGTGCCTCTCCCAACATGTCAAGGATTAGCCCTTGAAATGTAGGTTTTGTTGCACCCCTGAACTCAAGCACACACACCATTCACCATATAGACACATGCACACCCAGCTGTCTATACATTTAAGTGTGCATTCTTTCACATACTGGCACACCCAGGCAGCCATCCATACTTTTAAGTGTGCAACCTTTCACCACACAGGCACGCCCAGGCAGCCACCCTACATTTACATGTGCACCCTTTCACCATACAGGCACACACACCCAGGCAGCCACCCATATATTTAAGTGTGCACCCTTTCACCATACATTCACACAGGCAGCCACCTATTTATTTAAGTGTGCACCCTTTCAACATACACTCACACACGCACACGTCATGGGCTGAGGGGAGCCCTAACACTTCAAAAAGAAATTGGACCTCATTACAACTATGCCGGACTGGAAACAAAAGTGCCGGTAAGCTTACCAGTACCGTTGTTTCCGGGTCCGCATATTACAGCTCTGCACACGGTTGCAGTCCTGCCGGGCAGAACGGCACCCACCCGCCTAGTTTTCACTGAAGCACCAGCACCGTTATTAACAGTGCCAGAGCTCTGTGGTCCCCATTCCCATAGAGTCTGATAGGAATTCATGGAAATGGGGACTTACCATTTGCCAGCGCTTGACTTCCCAGACCACTGGGGTTGTAATCCCCTGGTGTTACCGGGAAGTCGGGTGCCGGTAAATCATTACGGGTCCGGTGCCAACCTTCTGGTAGCACTGGCACGATTACCGCCAAATCCGTAATGAGGCCCATCTTTTCTTTTTGAAGTCACACTGACTTCATAAAGAAATTATTTCCGTTAAGGACCAAACCATAACGGCAATCATTTCTTTCTGAAGGCAGAGTGACTTCAAAAATAAACGATTTATTTTTGAAGTCATAGGTCTCCCCCACCCCATGACATGGAGGCGACCAGCCTGGGTCTTCCATGTCATGTGGAGGGGGCAGTCCTCGGATTTCAAAAAGAAAGTTTCTTTTTGTAGTCACTCTGCCTTCAAAAAGAAATTATTTCTATTACAGAAATGATTTCTTTATAAATGCAGAGTGAATGAAAAAAGAAATAAAAAATGTTGGTGAAAAAAAAATCTTTCTTTTTTTTCTACAAGTGGTGCCCCCTCCCAGGACATGTGCTGCAGGGGCTGCGGGGGCCCCTGTTACACCAGTGGAAGGATTGCTCAGGGATAACGTGCACGCCTTGGAAGCAAGATGCTGCAGAGCAACAGAGGTATGATCCCCGGGTCCACGCTTATAAACCTCTGGGTATTAAGCGTGTTGTAAGCAACCAATTATAATGCAGTACACATCGAAGTACCACACTCCTGTTCTTCCTTCATTTTGGGGGGAATCTAGCTCGCTGTTAGTTAATACCACTTCTACAAGCTTACTTATCTCAAAATCTTGTTAATTTTGACTCTTTAAGACCTCAGTGCAAATTGATAATATGGCTTTCAACACATCAGTAATGGTGTTAGTGACACAAGTGAACTGATTGGCACTCGACTTGTTAAATGTTGTGGAATCATTGGGTGATTCTTTTAAACAATTGCCTATTTTCTCTAAGTCTGGTGTTTTAGATAAGTCAAATCCATTAGTGGTGCATACATGATTTCATGTTGGTATTGGTGTACCTACAGTAAGACTCACATTGTAATCTATAAAACAGGTTGAGTAGCGAGTTAGTATGTATGGATGGTAGGGTGGCAGTGATGTTTGTTAGCTTTTGGAGGATTGGGCTGTTCCTCTATCACTTCTTTGGTTGATGCAATAACTAGTGTGGCAACAGTTCTAATACACGGTGTGAAGAGTTCAATGTTTTTACCACGATGATGTTCACTTTGTCTAAGCTCCTTAGGTATTGCCAGCACACTAAAATTCTCTCTTGATGCGTTGTGATTATGTTCCATATTTTCCGGGTGAGTGATGGGTCTTGGTAAACTCGATGCACTATGAAGATCGCAGCTTTTTTTCCCATGGCATAGTAGCACCGTACATCAGGCACGTACATGCCCTGTGCGAGTCTCAGTATCAGAGTCTAGCCGTCACCATTTACCCGTAACAACTGGAGACTATTGGACACCCTCACACCTAACTGCACCGGGACCCTCACACCTGAAATTATATTGAAGCCCATAGTTACCGTTCTTGCTGAATATCTTTTATGTTCTCATGCTGCATTGAGCTGTGTTATCAGTATTTGCAGCCACAGAGAAGCACTGGGACCATAGAAATAGTGTCAATAAGTTCAGAATGGGCTCCACTTTGGAACCTTTCGCTTGACTCCCATACAGTGAAGTAAAGCAAGTTCATTAACAATTTGACTGCCCTGAGTACATGCTTAGGAGCTTAGATTGTATAAAGACTTATAAAGGTCTTACACCTATCAGTAGTATAGCTTGATCATGATTTTGTATTAGACATGCTAGGGCATGTCAGCGAAGACATGATTCACATGTTGTCCAAAACATATTTATACATTTAAGAACATGGGTTTCCCTTCCCAACTATACCTCAGCATTGTATTGCCTTGACATTTTTGTTAACTGAGAAGAGGGATTTGCCCCCTCTTTACAACCCTAAAGTGTTGTGACAGCGCTCATCCAGATGGGACCTATACAACTGTTTGAATGTGGACATAATGTGTGGACCACTGAGCATATTGCATTAGCCTGTTTCATTAGCAATACTACAACGTAGCCAATAAGAAGGGAGAAGCACCACACTCTCTTAATCTTCCGAAGGAACTTCTTCTTCCTCGTTCAGTTTGAAAATGAGAAATTACGAAAAATGACCTCATGAAGGACAAGGTTTCAGAACTGTTTACAAACCCGAATGAGCCAGTATAGAAAACACCTGTACAACTAGAAATGACACAAAGATAAAAGGGAATAGGAAATAACATTGATGCTCTTTTTTGTCCCTCATCTGCCTTGTGGAGGGAATTAATGGCCTGAAAGCCAGGCAGCACTGGCAATATGTTCATGAACAAAAAGATACAAAACACTATGTCCCAGAACACTCATACTTGTTCATTTATGTTTGTGAGCAATGTGACCCATCTATATTACTCTGTAGATGTGACAAAACTGAAGAAATCAGAATCATCGTTTTTACTAGTTAAAGTAATTTATCCCACATAAAACTGAGTGGCACAAATCGGACATTAGCTGAAGGCAACACTGCATTTGCATGTGCAATGGATACATTTGGAATGACGACACTCATGGGGCAAGTCCCAGAGTCATACCACGAAAGTTATAAGATGCAATTTCATATTGTGTACCACAGACAGACAGTACGGACTGCAAACATTGAGCTACTGAATACAAAGGTCAGAGGGAAGAGGGAATACAACAATAACCACAACATATCGACATCAGGTAAGAGATCAGTAAGTAACCCTGAGATAACTGGAAGAGGTAGATGAAGATGCTTCAGGGATGAAATGGGATACATAATGAAAGGGGGTAAGGACTGAATGGGCAAAAGAATTAAGGATGGTAGACATCCTATAGTGGAAGAGAAGTAGCTCTGCATGCATACATTCATCTTGCGATGAAATGAGCACCCTTACTGAGCCCACAATCACATCTGTTGCTTCCAAAGCCTTGGCAGACGGCGTGTGTCCATTGTTCTAAAAATAAGATTGACCAATCTCAAGTGAGCATTGTTTACCATGCAAAGTCCCTGATAAGGCTCTCGCAGCTAGCTTTACATCTTACATCTCTTTCCTCAATCTGGTCTCCTGTATTGAATTTATTAAAGGCACTCAAGCAGATTAAAAACCCCTTCAGAGCAGGTCTTCACCTGACCTGCTTTCATTATTAAAGATAATATCACCATCTTGTTTCCTGCGTTAATTCCATTATTTCACTGTTTTCTCCACACTGATGTTTTTGCTCAAGATCATAGAAAGTCCTACATTTTGCCTCTAACCAAGAAAACAATGGATGCCCTGGCTATCCTGGCAAACTAGTGTACGATTACCATTAAACTATTTATCCGCAAGAATTTGGAGAAGATGACCATCTCCCAACTCCAAAACTACTGTGAAACCAACAACTTGCTTTAGGAACATCACTCTGAATTCTGACCTGACAGGGTCAATGCATCTGCTCTGCTCTCTATTAGAGATGAGCTTCTTCAACAGTTAGATGGTGTCTTCAGTAACATCCCCTTTCCACTGAACCGATACTCTGCCTTTGACTTTGTTAACCATGCCATCCTGATGAACCACCTGGAAAGATCACAATGGAAATTAATTGTTGTGTTCTTAGGATCATCTCATCCTTTTTTATGATGGTGTGTTCAGACTAGGTCTGACCCTTCTGCTCAGATCATAAATGCTCCAAGAGAAGGGCCCCACATGGCTCCATAATGAGTCACTGGATCTTCAAAAACCACCTGCAATGTTTGACTGACAAATCTACACTGATAACATACAAACTGATTTCAGCATTGGAGGCAATGCTTATCTTGTTTCAAGGATATGTATTGCCTGTCTCGTCTGCATCTAGGACTGGATGTTTTCCAGCAACCTTTGCCTTAATCAGGCTAAAACTGCTATCATTTGCCTGAACACCAGCATGCCTTCATCTCAGCCTTTGTCCTGCCTTCTTCCTTGTCACCCTCCCTCTCCATCTGGCATCTTGGTCTCTTTGACTAAGAACGTAGACGTTTTTAGTGGCTTGCTATCCTTCTACTCTCAGATCCAAGACATCTACTCTTAATCACTTTTCCGGTGCCACTCATTTTCAACAAGGCATACATTATTAGGTATTTAGTCCTGTACAGGACAGATCTTTGTAATAGTCTCTAGCTGGGCCTGCCTTACTCTCTTCTTTTCTAGTTTAACATCATATGGTATAATGATCCTTCACTTGTCATTGGACTGACTCCTTAGACCACATTACCTTTCCCTGAAATACCTAAAATGCTGAAATGTCTATAATGCCTCCTGCTTGATTGCCATCATTCTTCACAAGCCTCTCTGCATCATACATTGGGCCTATTGGTTTCTGCTCCAGAAATCTCACATGCAAAGTGTTAGATACTTATTTTATAGGGTCCTAATGGATGATTACTGGAGCTCCTTGAAGGTCTGACAGCTGAAGAAAAAGACTCAGGGCTCTGCTGGGATATCCTCTTGATTGATCAGCTGACTTCACTCAAAATGGAAGAGAAACATCTCCTCTTCAGAAAAGGGCACACGAGCTTACTTTAAAAAAAATAAAAATAAAAACAAACATTCACCTTGTAGTGCTTATCCCTTCTCTGGATGCCTCTGTGCTACATTTTATCTGGCAGGATGTATCCTCTGCAGAACGTCCCAATGGAGTTTTCCTGGACTATTTTGCCTTCCTGCTTGTTCTGTAATGTAAAGTAAATGAAAGTAGCAAAAGCTAAATGGATGGTGCAGATACAGGATTTGAAAATGAAGCTGTTTGCTACGAAGATGTTCATAAAACTGATTTATTTTCCATATTGTATGTAAACCCCTTAATTTTAATCATTTAAAATCATCGCATTTCAAATTCCATCATTCGCGGCTGGAATTGGGCAGTTCTGTGTCTAGCTGATTTATAAAATGATGTCATTTATAGGAGGTTCCAAAAAGGAATGACTAGTTAAATTCAATCACTAAAAGTCCCTTTCAGTGAAGTTGTGTGGGCGAGGGTTTCTGCTGTTAATACGTGTATAGGATGCCTCACACTATTAACATGTGCTATGCCTTAAATATTGCTGAAGAATTAATATGTATGGTCAAGCTAAATTATGACTGTGGAAGCACTGAGAAACATATACAATTGTTTTATATATATATATCTGACTACAACTATTTGTTTTACTGTCTTTCTACTAGTTTACTCTAATTTAAGCTGCTACTAAGTATTACTGACCTTTCTTCAAAGTATATTTGCCCAGATGTTCAATTCACAATAAAGAGGCAGAATACTTGACCTTCAAGCAAAGCGAGAGACTTGCTATTGCTTGTGTAGCCCATTGTAACAGGTTGTATACTGAAGCAAACTGGGCTCCAGATGCAAAGGTCACAGTTTGTAAGGCCTACACATGTATGTTTCTTTGTTCAGTTACTTACATAAAAAAGTAGTAGAATGACTTCAAATCCATGGTCCGCACTGTGCTGGCACACCACCACGAGGTGGCAACAGCTAAAGGAGGAGGCCCATTTGAGGCTCCGAGGCTCATCCCATGTTAGGGGAGAATCAGCATCGTTCCCCACATAGCGACCCTGGACAGCATCAGTGCAGCCGAGGTGGGAGCTGGCAGCCAAGAGGACTCCGGTTAGTATTTAAATGAACCTTTTCAAAAGGCATTACCCATATCCAAACGGAAGGCATACACTGTGTGTTACCCTGCAGACTTTGTGACTACCACTGAATTTACACAATGGTCACAACCAATAAAGTGGCCCCAGCATTAAGAGCCAAAGGAAATTCAGACCCCTAGACTGAGACATGCAGTGAGTGTAGGCAGTTATGAATTGTACAAAAGTGGTGCTTCAGATGGTGTGCCATTTGACCTGGAATGTCGTAGAGGGTGCCTGTAACACTCCAACAACAATAGCTCAACTCTCTCACCCACTCGTGGCACAACATCTGATGAACTGGGACTGACAAAGCTCGACCAGACAGCCATATGCTAGCCAATTTACATCACGCCATACTTCCACCACAAATGTTAGATGTACTGAATTATGCTACTATTAAGCAGTTATTACAAAGCTGATGCAGGATGTAACAGATATCAACCAGGCGGCGCACCATGCTGAGAACCACACAACTGCATTCACGCCCAACATTACCTGGACCCCCAGCTGGTCTACAGGCTGCACATAAGGATTATGTAACCTATGCACATAACTCAGCCAAAACATTCCCAGGCCCACTTCCCCATTAAACACAAACTTGATACATAGGGCCTAATTCACAGAACGTTTTCCAATGGGGTTTTGCCATTACAAAATGCTTCTGTGAACTAGGACCATACTGTTATCCGATAACAGCTGCATGAACATCACTAGGTGAACAAAGGCCAGGATGACAGTCACAGAGACACCATGATTTGTAAGGTTAATGCCCTTTCCCTACATGAATGACATCCAGCCACAGAGAGCCGACGAGCCTGACTGTAAAGCACAATCATATGTGTAAATACATGTTAATTAAAAGAGTGTCACATATTTCCTGACAGTCACCCAAAATATTCAAGCAGAAGATGAAGGGCCAAGCACAACCTACAGGGCAGCATCTGGTATCGGCACCCCATCCTTGGTGTCGATAGAAGATGGATCATCCTTCAGCAAAAATATTTGTATCAGGCCACAATTCTGGCAGTCATTGAAAATCATTAGGCGTTACCCTATGGCCACCTCTTTGCCCATAAGCACCACATCTGTGTCCAACGAGCGCCTGGACACACAGACAACCAACACCAATGTCATGTCATAAATCAGAGACACACACAAACCACCACTCTGACCACCACCAATGCTGCTCCTCATGTGACAACTGCCACTACCATTGCCATCACCAACAAGACCACTGCTGCCTGCAATGTGTCAGCTGCTCAGAGCACACTTGTGGACACAGTCATCTCAGCCTCTTATCAGCCGGCGTTCATTTCTACCACCATGCCATGCACTCATGTTAGGGTCAATATGGAAATTCCTTGAGCAGAATCTTGTCCACTTCTCAGCCGTTCGCTTTTACCCACCACTCCCTCACTGCCTCTCTGTGAATTCCAAGGGGCAATAGTCTGACAGAAAGAATGGTCTGTTTCCTTGCAACATATCTCTGCCACAATTGTTATGCATGATCACTTGGCTGCTGCATTGCTGCATGCCTCTGTTGATATATATATATATATATATATATATATATATATATATATATATATATATGGGCAGGTTGTGCAGGTCATTTTCCACATCTAGCAGGGGCTGCATTTTTCTGGAAAGTTAAGTTTGGTGAAATCATGGTAAATACTCTTTTTGAATCAAATGGGTGACCCTGTGCTTAATATTTTGTACCTGACTCCATGTACCTTAACCTCTTGTGTAGATACAACAGCATTGACTTCTCTGAGGTTATCCTGCCTATTGGGGCATATTCCAGCAGTATTTTAACTTTTAGTACAGTGGAAATATGGTTTGTTTTTCTGCTGCAAATTCCACCATAGGAATTAGCTTTGGAGGAAGTATCAGCGCTGTTTGGTGGTATTTCTTCCGGTGCTAACTGAGCTCATGAATTTAGAGCCAGAAGAGTTACTGCCACAATTAACCAAACGGAATTTGGTGGAATGGTAAAAGTGGCAGTAATACTTTAGATGACTTTCATTAAAAATATATTTGGAAACAAAGAGATTACCATCTCTCCGGCTGACAAGGGAGGGGCCCTGGTTATCATGAATGAATGTGACTATGACATAGAAAGCACAAGAAAACTTACTTGCCAAGGCTGAAGACCTCAGATGGATTAACCATCATACACATAAGTTTCTCATGACCTCTCATCCATGAATCCCTAACTTCTACACCTTACCGAAAATCCACAAGTATTCCACAAAACCACCAGGTAGACCCATTGTAGCTGGTATGAACAGCATGCTACAAACTTCAGGGAAGTATGTAGACTTTTTGACGCAACCACTCATTCAGAAAACACATACATATTTGAATGACAGAACCCATTTCTGTCATTCAAAGCCGAAATCCGGAAAGCAAAAAAGGCCCACTACAACTCCCGAATCCTAAACTGCAAAAACCAAAGCAAAGAACTTCACAAAATTATCTCCGAATTCACCAATCCGGCTTGTAACACAACCATCCCGACCGCGTCACAATCACTGTGTGACTCTCTCTCCCTCCACTTTTACTCCACGGCTATCGAAAGGATAAAAACTCTAACCACCAAACTGGCTCTCTTACAGCCACCTGGCAATCCTCCGCCCGTACCGGCCAGCCCATCAGCTGCGACCTCTACGCAACCAACGTTCGAATCCTTCAGTCCAATATCACCAGAACAATTTCTCAAACTCCTATCCGCCCGCAAACCATCTGGATCACCATTGGACCCCTGCCCAGCCACAACCCTAAAAGAAATCTTTGCCTCCACCTGCGCAGGAGAACACGCAAGATCTATCATAAATGCCTCCCTTTCCGCCGGTATCTTTCCAGAAGCATTCAAATTGGTGCACGTCAAACCTCTAATTAAAAAACCTCGCTTGATCCTCTCGAGCCCAAAAACTACCGCCCCATCTCAAACACCAAGTTCCTTTCCAAACTCATTGACCGAACCGCCTACTCCCAACTAAATGCCTTTGTTGAAGCCAACAATCTCCTGGACCCCGCCCAATCAGGATTCAGAACCCGTCATGGAACTGAAACCACCCTAACCTCGATCTGGGATGACCTTAAAATGACAGCTGACTCCGCGGGATGCGCCGCACTAATCCTTCTCGACCTATCGGCCGCCTTTGACACGATCAACCTCTCAATCATCCTGGACCGCCTCCACTCCCTAGGGATACGTGGAACCGCCCTTAAATGGATAGCTTCGTTCCTCAAAGACAGGCCCCAAATAACGACACTCTCCGACTTTACCTCCCAAGCCCGACCAGTCGACACAGGAGTCCCACAAGGAGCATGTCTATCCGCCCTCCTGTTCAATCTCTACCTGATCACCCTCCCACCAATAATTCGTTCACACAACATCCTGTGTTACAATTACGCCAACGACACTCAACTAATTCTAAAAATCCTGAACGCAAAACCCAACTCCCGACCTGATATTGCATCCTGCCTCCTGAACATAGAACGCTGGATGACCCAAAGCCACCTCTTGTTAAACCCATCCAAAACAGAAATCATGGTTTGCGGCAACTCTGATCTTCTACCGCACCCACTACCCTGGCCACCCGCCATGGGCAACTCACCGACACCCTCCAACACAGTGAAAAATCTTGGATGCACCCTTGACTCCGACCTAACACTCTCGCGCCAAGTCAACAATGTCTCAAAGTCCTGCCACTACCACCTCAAAAACCTTAGGCGCATCTTTCCATATCTCTCATTTCCCAACAGAGTTTCCGCGGTCCAATCAATCGTCATATCAAGACTGGACTACGGAAACCCCCTATACCTCGGAGTTCATGCCTACCAACTGAATAAACTCCAAAGAGCCCAAAACGCGGCTGCCAAAGTGCTACTCGCGCTCGGTCCAAGAGACGCTTCCAGTAGCCCGTAGAGTGGCCTTCAAAACCTTATGCCTCACCCATCGAGCACTACATAAAACTCGACCGCAATATCTTCAAGAAAAGTTAATACCTTATCACCCCACTCGCACCCTTAGATCAAGCTCAGCCAGCCTCCTAGTAATTCCCAAGACAAACTCAGTCAGGTTAGGCGGAGCATCATTCTCAGCCCTGGCCCCAACCCTATGGAACTCGCTCCCTCCCCACATCTGCCTAACTAAGGACTTAACGGCATTCCGCTAACTACTAAAAACCTGGTTCTTTCCCTAAAACTAACCGGTTCCAAAACCAGCAACATCAATCATCATAATAACACGACCCAGCAAACCACAAAATAAATAAATAAATAAAGTACAGCTAAACTAACCAGACTGTAACCTACAATGACAAACAGAACTAAAACGAGTAATGTAGACCTAAAACAGTGAAGTGGACAATAGGAATAAATCACTGGGAATGTAGAAAGTGCAGAGAGCGGATGAACCTGGAGACCGGACGAGCGTGGAGAGCAGAAGAGTGTGGTTGGCGTGATTGGACGAGTGGGGAGTACGAATGACTGTGATGAGTATAGATGAGTGTGGATGAGTGTGGAGGATGAATGCTGTTGGCGGATGAGTGTGGAGGGCAGTTGAGTGTGTAGGACGGTTGGTGATTGGACGAGTGGGGAGTACGAATGACTGTGATGAGTATAGATGAGTGTGGATGAGTGTGGAGGATGAATGCTGTTGGCGGATGAGTGTGGAGGGCAGTTGAGTGTGTAGGACGGTTGGGTGTAAAGAGCAGACGAATATGAAGAGCAAATGAATGTGGAATACGGATGAATGTGGAGAGCTCATGAATGTACAAAGCGGTTGAGTGTAGAGAGCGGATGAGCGTGGAGAGCGGATGAGCGTGGAGAGTGGATGAGCGTGGAGACCCGATAAGCGTGGAGAGCAGTTTACTGTGGAGAGCGGATGAGTGTGGAGGACGTGAGCGGATGAGTGGGGAGAGCGAATGAGTAAGGATGAGTGTGGATAAGTATAGATGAGTTGTGGATGAGTGTTAGAGGATGAATACTATTGGCGGATGAGTGTGGAGAGCGGATGAATTTGAAGAGCAAATGAATGTGGAGGACGGAAGAGTGTGGAGAGCCGTCAAGTGTAGAGAGCAGTCGAGTGTGGAGAGCGGCTATGTGCAGAGAGCGGAGGCACGTGGAGAACGGAAGAGCGTGCTGAGCGGAGGAACGTGCAAAGTGAAGGAGCGTAGATAGCGGAGGCGTGTGGAGAGCAGAGAAGCATGAGAGCGACTGAATGGGGGGAACGACTGAGTGGGGGGAGCGACTGAGTGAGGAGAGCGACTGAGTGGGGAGAGCGACTGAGTGGGGAGAGCGGTTGAGTGTGCAGAGCAGTGGGGGGAGCGACTGAGTGGGGGGAACGGATGAGTGTGGAGAGCGGATGAGTGTCGAGGGCGGATGAGTGTCGAGGGCGGATGAGTGTCGAGAGCGGATGAGTGTCGAGAGCGGATGAGTGTCGAGAGCGGATGAGTGTCGAGAACAGATGAATGAGGAGGGCGGATGAGTGCGGAGGATGAGAGAGCTGAATAGGAGACCGAATGAATATAGATGAGTGTAGATGAGCATGGAGGAGGAGCGCTGCTGGCGGACGAATGTGGAGCGCGGATGAGTGTGGAGGTTGGTTGAGAGTAAAGAGCGGACAAATATGAAGAGCAAATGAATGTGGAAGACAGATGAATGTGGAGAGCACATGAGTGTAGAGAGAGGTTGAGTGTAGAGAGAGGTTGAGTGCAGAGAGGGGAGGAGCGTGGAGAGCTGAAGAGCGTCCAGAACAGAGGACCGTGCAGAGCGGAGGAGCGTGGAGAGCGAAGGAGCATGGAGAGCGAAGGAGCGTGGAGAGCGAAGGAGCGTGGAGAGCGAAGGAGCGTGGAGAGCGAAGGGGCGTGGGAGCGGCTGAGTGTGGAGAGCGGCCGAGTGTGGAAAGCGGCTGAGAGTGGAGAGCGGCTGAGAGTGGAGAGCGGCTGAGAGTGGAAAGCGGCTGAGAGTGGAGAGCGGCTGAGTGTGCGGAGAGCGGCTGAGTGTGCAGAGAGCGGATTTGTGCAGTGAGCGGCCGGGTGTGCGGAGAGCGGCCGAGTGTACGGAGAGCGGCCGAGCGTGCGGAGAGCGAACGAGGGTGTGGAGAGCGAACGAGGGTATGGAGAGCGAACGAGGGTGTGGAGAACGAACGAGGGTGTGGAGAGCGAACGAGGGTGTGGAGAGCGAACGAGGGTGCGGAGAGCGAACGAGGGTGCAGAGAACGAACGAGGCTACGGAGAGCGGACAAGTGTGTGGAGAGCGGACGAGTGTGGAGAGCGAACAAGTGTGTGGAGTGCGAACGAACTTGTGGAGAGCGAACAAACGTGTGGAGAGTGAACGAGTGTGTGGAGAGCGAACGAGTGTGTGGAACGAACGAACGTTGTGGAGCGGACGAACGCATGGAACAAATGAGTGCATGGGTGAATAGTGCATAGAGCGGATGTGAACCAAAACACATAGAATGGACCTGACCGCTCAGAATTGCGCGACGTGCATATTTTGTTTTGGAATGCAAGGAATCTTTGAAAGAGCATACTGCATATCACACCCCACGCTTACTCTCTCCTTACACCACCATTCAACTAGAACACAGAGATACTATGACACCATTCAGTATAACTGTTCTCATATCAACATCTGCCGCTCACCCCCCATCACTCTAAATAAACATGGCTGGTCTCACACCCCCAGCCAGGCGTTTCTCCTCAGGCCTAACGCCGCCACACTCGGTCTGGATAATTCCAGCCAGACCGAACACATATCCCTGATCTCTCAACCACCACACCTACCGCTAAGAAGCAGCTACCACATGAATTCCGCACCAGCTGCACACATACCGGTGCGCACACGCACCTTTGGACTCTCTCTAATCTTTCCACTGACCCGAACTTCGGTTCCCAAGGGCGTTCAACCTACCAGCGCCTTCAGACCATACCAATGGTATATAAGGCGCTATACAAATGCAAAATAACAATAACAACAGCTCAAAGAGACGATATACAATCCCAATAACATCCTCTTCATAGTGGACGTTAAAAGCATATACACATCTATCCCACTCAATGTGGGCCTTGAGTCTATTGAATGGATGTTCATGAAATAAGAAGAAATGCAAGCAGAAAAATAATTCATTCTTGTATTACTCCAATGTATAGCTGAAAACTCCTACTTCCAGTATAAGGAGAACTTTTACATACAAGTCTCAGGCACATCCATGGGTGCCATGATGGCCCCAATTACGCAAACTTTTTATGCATAAATATGAAATGGACCATGTACTCACACACAACACCTATAATAAGAACATCCAATTATGGATCAGGTACATTGATGACATTTTTGGAATATGGTCTGGCACAGAAGCAGAACTTGAAAGCTTTTTCTGTTACCTGAATCAAATCGACCCCAGGATTCAATTCACATACAAACCATCCAAGGCTGAGATCCACTTCCTAGATCTGAACATCAAATCAGGAACTAGCGGTTACACCACACATTTATATCGCAAGTACACAGACAGGAACAATCTCTCACTTCGCTTAAGTTTTCATGAGCCTAGCCTCATCAAAAATATTTCCGTTCATTCAACTGTGGCGGGTCAAAAGAATAGCCAGTGACCCAGAAGATTACATACGAGAACAATCAGAGATGGGGAAGAAGTTCATACATGTGGATACACGATCACGTATATAGAGAAAGCTACCACCAAGATTGATCTTATAGACTGAGATATGCTACTCACACAAAAGAAGAAATCGGTAGATGCACCACCATTGGTATATGTCCCCAAGTTTTCCACACAGAGTAATCACATTAAAAGCATAATCAAGAAGAATTGGAGAACGCTCACATATGATCAAAGAGTGGAACACCTGTTCAAAGAATGTCCAGTGTTTGCTTACCAGAGAAGCAGACATTTGAGAGATGAATTGGTTTCCACCAAACCATCGATTAATGAGCCTACCGAAAGGCGCACAGGAACATTTCCCTGTCTACATTGTTCTAATTATGGGTTCGTTACAAAGGGAAACATCATTAACCATCCCTGTAATGGTGAAACAATCAAACTGAAGAGTTTAGCGACTTGTGAGAGTAAGAACATAATCTGTTTGATCAAATGCCATGTGGGCTCTACTACATTGGTCAGTCTAAACGACCTGCAAAGGTCAGGTGGAATGTATACAGGTCCTGCATCAGCAACACAAACCTCAACTCAGCAGTGGCCAGACATTGGCAAGAAAGAAGGAACAATCTGTCCCAGATCAGGTTCCAGATAGTCAAAGATGTGACTGGATTTTATCCACACAAGGACATGAGAATTAAATTAAACAGAAGAGAAACTTACTGGATTGATCACCTCAGCACCCTCTCCCCAGTGGTGATGAACAAGGACATAAACTGTCAATGTTACACCTGATTGCTTATTGACTATAGTATCAGTTTTGCAGTACTGTATGTATGTATATTTATCCTCCTTACAACTCACTAATCAATCCCTTGGTATGGGGTTCATATACTCCAGTACTACAGTGTACGCCTTAGTTACACCGCTTTTGTCCCTAATTTTTGTACATATTAGGAAGCGGGCATAGCTTAGAATATCTACTTCTGCCCTGCAGTGAGCATTTACATCTATTACATATAGACCCTAATAATAATCTATGTCTTTTCCGCAACACACCATTGTAATGCTTGTTTACAGCACACCTTATTAGGTACTGTGTGTACAGCTAACAACTTTGGCTGGGCTGCACTCACGTAAGATACCAGTTAGTGTGATTCTTTCACACACCAGAGTTTAGCTTAGTCTGGCAGTTGGGAAACCACATGTAGTTACAATAACCCATGATCCACCCGGTAATCACAGAAGTGTTTGCTCCCTTGAATTTAACAAATGGCATATTCACCTTTGATTCTGAAGCAGACACTTCTTTCTGACTTTTGCTCTTACTTTCATTTTTCACAGTTGGCGCATATGCTAATCTCCGTGTTGCCATGGGGCTGACGCATCCCAACTAATCTATTAACATGTAGGGCTCGGGACGCAGGTGCAGTGGGTATGGCCACACTTTCGGGTGTGTCACCTTGCCGCATCTCACTGGTCGCCCTAGCAACACTCCATCACAAATGGAGGCGTACACCTGGTTTAGATGCCACATCCACAGTTACAGAAGCAGCAGGTGATCTTTTACACTAGATGTCTCGGCACAACTTATACATACAGAACAACTAGATCAATGTAACCCTTACATGCCCATACATTCAGTTTCAGAGACTGCTATTCCCAACGAGATTGGCACTTGTTCATCTCCAGGAGGTAATTGAATTCCATTTTATTAACACGCAGTGATCCACTATGATTCTGTTAGCACTATAATGTATATTTACATTGGGATTTCCAGATCTTGCACAGAGATTGTCCTGTAGGTCTTGCAATTAGGGTACCTCTATCTACCTTTCTTTCTTCTAAAATGAGTTAGTTTACTGTATTTTTGACACCCTGCATGATCTTCACTTTTTTACATTATCCCCACATGTATTCTTTTTTGCATTCGCTTGGGTATGTAATTTATTGGTTTTATGACATTGAATTATGGGAGTGTGGCAGAGTGCCGGGTGGCTTGCCAACAACTCTGCTGCTGTCCTTACTGTTTACTGGACTTATTTCTCACGGCTGTGACCCGCTCCACCGACTTCATAGACTTGTTGAGTCTTTCTTTGCATTTTGGCAGTTCCCAGACCCTGCAGATTTGCTGAGTCTGCCTTTGCTGCTAACCTTCAGACACTCCCCCTCCTGCTCATTCTTGCACTCTAAACCACCTGGAGTAGCGAAGTGTAGCGGAGTGTGGTAGAGTGTCTGGTGTCCGGTGTCCCATGGACGAGGCAATGACATTAAGGAGTTCCAAACAGCGGACCTCGGCGGACCCAGGGCAACTCTCTACGACCCAGACCTTAATGACAATTGGGACTTATCCTGATCCTGACACGGAACGGCATCTGGTGAGTAAGCCAATGACTTCATCCCTAAATGTAACTATGCAATTGTCGCGGCCTGTCCGGAGAGTGATTTCCCCTACTACTATACAAAGGCAGAACTGTCTTCCTTCTCTTTGCCTTATGTTCCTCCACAATCTATGGATCCAGCCTTTATAACTGTCGACACAGTTCGGGATTTACCCAGCTCAATTTCCTAATGTATGACGCTGCCAGGAGGACTGCCCTGCCTGCTAGTTAAGATGCCTTGCCATGAAAGCTCCCGGGGAGCAGATCGGCAGCCTTCCCGGGGTCCCACCCAGTCAATAAGCTGCTAGACCCTGGTCGCGGTGACACTTCGGGTTTCAGGTAACAGACTCATTTGGAACACCTCCGACGTTGCCAACCTTGGCACCAGTTTGGGGCTCTTTATTGGGCGAGACTCTCAACTTTGGGGAGACGGCTATTCAACCTGCCTGCGTTGCAGGCACATTGGTCTTGACCAAGGCCCAAGTACATAACAACTTAACTCCTCTATGCCAACCATCACAGAGCTCTTTGCACCGCAGTACAGAGAGTGAAAGTAATGCACTAGATCCAAACGCGGTGCCCCATTAGCCTGTGACTGCCACAGCTGCCAACAATAAACCTTCAGGATCTTCTCACCTTGTTGATGAGCGTGTCTCGATCTCCAGGTATTCCTCGTGTGACTTAGTTTGTGACACTTCGGACCCCAATGAGATAATGACATTGAGGAGTTCTAGTCCCTGCCCGAACCAACACTGCGCAAAGGACTGTCAAAAAACACCTTCAGTACACATCAGTGACAAGTCGCCAGGACGCTCGCTGGGGTCTAAGAAGAAAAAATATTTGAAACCATCTGTGAAAATTGCACAGGTACTTTGTACTTTTAACAAGCTAAGAAAACGTGGCCCGGTTTCAGGTCCAACCGTGCCTTCCATGTTCACTAAAAAGCCAACCTTGTTCATGCCAGAACCCAATTTTGGCAAGCCATCTGATGCCGACTTTTGGAAGGTGCAACGGCCTGGGTGTTTCCATCCAAAGACATTCAAGATCCAGTTGGGGACCGCAATGCGATTCATGATTTTGTGATCCCATTTAATTTTACGGCTTCTGCCGTAACACTAAGCAAGTGGCAGCCCCCTTCTTTGCTGTTTGAGCAGAAGGGCCAGACTGATGCCCCAATACAGGGCAGCAGTAACATCAGTTCTCTGACAGCAGGCTACCTGAGTCCTATATTCGGGTTGGCTGCATGCCCAGCCAACAGGCCACCACTTTCTACCGGGGCCCCACAGGGGACTGGCTTACCTGAACCGGATCCCCACCAGTGTTGCCCCCTAATACTGAGGCTCAGGATCAACAAAAGGTTGGTGCTATTGATAGAGTCGAAGGACAAGCTTGGGCCCTAAACCAGTCTAGACTGGAAGAAATACAGCCGTTTCGTGTCACCAGACTCAACTGGACGCACTACGGGCGAACAAGTCATAGCCTCAAGATCCCTATTAGTACAGGGAGCAGCCTAACACCACCAACAACAAATCTAACCAACACCTCCAGGACAAGAATTGATGCTCTTTTTGGTCAGCCACAAGCTATTGCTCCAAATAAAAAAGAAACATTTGACTTATTCTCCATCATGTCTACAATAACCATCGCCCATAAGCCTTTTACTAAATTATATGAACAACTTAATGACACACTTAAGGACCACACCATGTTACTGGCAATGTTCCATTCAAAACATATTTTCTTCGAAGGATTTGTCACTGCTAATGATG
This sequence comes from Ambystoma mexicanum, assembly GCF_040938575.1. Taxonomy (NCBI): domain Eukaryota; kingdom Metazoa; phylum Chordata; class Amphibia; order Caudata; family Ambystomatidae; genus Ambystoma; species Ambystoma mexicanum. Next base: position 563,737,564 of record NC_090937.1, on the reverse strand, counting down.
ATTGGAACCCAGGGAAGAACTCCCAATGCGGCATTTCCAACACAGAACACAGATCAGTCTTTACCACCAGCTCAAAGTCTGTCCTGACTACCAGCGCAGCTATTCCTGTGGATTTGATGGAAGACTCACTTGAACACCAAGGGAACCTTAAGCTCCCACAAAAGAGAGCTGTACCCTCCAGGCATGTGAGAAAAGGTCCCTGTTCCTGTAATGACGAGAACCTACTAAATATCTCAATGGTAAAATAGGCAGAAGGGCCTTCTGGAAACGTAGCATTTCCAATTTTCAACCAACCAACGCTTTCTGATACACCGGCAAGAACCAAACCTACTTCTAAACCTTGTGCCAATGCACAAACTTTAAAACAAAAACCTACCGAAAGCCCCCTGTGGGTAGCTCCGATTCGGGCACCAAGAAAACCATCTTCAAGGCCAGCAAGGCTGGCCCCAATGGGATTATGCAAATCATCTAAAAGCCTTGGAGTCCTGCGTTATCACTGCTCAAACTCTCTACTTATTCAATCGATACCTCTATAGGCAGTCAATCACCAGTAAGGGTGGTAGGTGCTGTGGCTCTTGATCTGAAGGCTAAAGTGGAAGAGGCAGAGGCACTGTTAGCCCCCCGGCTTCACCTACCTTTTTAACACTGGATGAAAAAAGGCAGCCATCTAAACCTAACGTACAATTTAATTTGCCCAAAGACCAAAGGGACGAGGTGTGTCCCGCCCCTCAACACAAAGGTGAGTCAGTTGCTAGAAAAGACCTAAGGAACCCGGCAGACCTCAAATTTATCGATCTTAAAAAAAGCAACTTTGTTCAACTTTTGGAGAGGTGACGGAACAAAATCGTCCAATCTCGAACACTTAAACTCGAATGAGTGTTGGATCGCAACAATTTGCTTATCCTCAATTGGCGAACAGTTTTTGATCTCTTCCACTCCATCCCCAACTTGAGGCAGTTGCACTCTTCGACCTGCAACAAATCGAATTCTGCAACGAAAGACACCTGGATGCGTGTTTCTTCATATCAGGTCGCCCGTTGTCAAAAACATATTGTTGGATGCATTGGAGAGCCTCTCAGTTTTGGGGTTTGATCTGACGGCGGGAATCCTCTGGGACGACAACACTGCAATTGGCCCAAAGCCCTCCTTAGGGAGAGACAATAACACCAACTGTAGTGAACATATTACTTCATTCGATATCATTCCAGCTCATTCATCATCATCTTACAACCACGTGGGCTCTGGCAAGGTGGGGAGAACGAGGCTGGACAACCACCTGGGTCTTGAAGGATCTAAATACCCTAGCCTCACAGCTGGAAGAAAAATAGACAACCACAACATTAGTCCCTGCCAACCTTTAACACTGATATTCAGCGAACTACTGGGAGTGGGCCGGATACCGCTGGGCCCGGGCCCAAAGCTAAGCATCACTTTTCAACCCCAGCTCCCCTCTCGCCATGTTAACTGTGTTGACCCAGAACCTATCCCCTCTACGCATGTCTGTTAAGCGCGCTTCCAGTTGTGCCCTCTCAATGGACACCAAGCCTTCACACACTCCACACAACATACCAGATGCTTAGGTTCCTAACCTGAGCTGAAGATTAGTCAGACTCAGATCCCGTACCCTCCCATTCCAACACCATGCCACCCCTACACTCATACCACACAGATACATCAAAAAAGGTAGCAGGCGCTCCTCTCCAGAAAGAACATGGCATGATAACCTGTTCTGATATGAGAGTTTGCAGCACACTCTTTTTGCTCATTGTACTTTTCACAGATGGGAAATATCCATTTGCAAATCAGTCTTTGTCCCGCCCACATGGGCAGTCCAGCACTGAAATGCTATGGCAATTCCTCTCTGAACAAGAGTACCAAAAGCAACCCCATACACATGTTTCAGCCTTGTTGGGCCTCATCAGTGAGGTGAAGCTTTGTCTCTCTGAGCACAGTGAGCAGGGAGTCCACGTCTGGTTGCCCCCAAGTAACTCAGGGTGACCAACCCCAAGTTCCTTTCATTCCACACAGAAACTGCCGATTTAGCTCACAAACTATCAAAGTGAACACACACCGCCACTGCGACAATACCTCTAAAGGCCACAACACTAGGCTCACACATGCCACACTTAGTGACAACTCCTACACTCCAGATACCACCTCACCAAAGTGAGACCCTCCTACCATACCTATAAAAAACCTGTGCCCCACGCTATACAAGTGCGCCTTAATCAATGTACGCTCGCTCAATGCCCACACCCTAGAAGTTAATGACTTAATAACCAACAAGACTTAGACATACTCCCTATCACAGAGACCTGGCTTAACGAAGCCTCCGGCCCAGCCATCACGCTAGCCTTACCGCAAGGGTATGCCATCCTTAGACAAGACAGGATCGCCAAACCAGGAGGGGGGGCAGCTCTTATTTACAAATAAACACTATCTATCAGAACCATACCCCACCAAGAGGAAGGAAATGTTGACACTCTATCAGTCAAACTAGCACTCTCGCCAAACAGTACTATAAATATTCATATCATATACCGACCACCTGGCCCCTCTGCCAATTTCATAGGTCAAGTCAATCACCTCCTAGGAAACAATATTAAGAAATCCACCAAATCACTACTTATAGGAGACCTAAACCTAGGATTCAACGACCCCAAGGACAAAACTTCTACCTCTCTAGCCAAAGACCTCCACGACTTAGGAGTCACACAAAAAATCACATTGCCTACTCACGCAAAAGGACGCATCCTAGATTGGATCACAGACCACAATTGTAACAAAGCCATCACTTCCAATATCAGCCTCCCGTGGACAGACCACAACTATCTCCAATTCGACATGCCAGTCCCAATATACACTAAAGTGCCTACCACTGCACCGGCGACCTTAGCCAGAAGTGCCAAAAAACTCACTGCGGACAACCTCAGCGCACACCTCAATCTGCCATGCCTAGCACTCTCTTTCTCCCCGGACCCCAACATCCTTGCAGAAATATTCAAAGACACCATTACCATGGCTGTTAACACCGTTGCCCCACTAGAAAACAAAAAAGAGAAAAAATCCTTCCACTCCAATTCCTGGTTCACACAGGAACTTCAGACACTGCGCAAAACAAATGCCAGGCGCTCAAAAAATGGCAGTGCAATCCTTGTGACATCACAAAAGATAACTTCAAATCCATAGCCAAAAAATATAAAGACGCCATCTTCATCGCTAAATCTGAAGCCTACAACCACCGTATCTCCGCTGCCAACTCCCACTACAAAGAACTCTTCAGTATCTTTAAAGAATTAACTGTACCACCCACATGCCCTGATGAGATCGTCAAAGACGAAGCATGGTGCACAGGCATACAATCAGCCATGCTTGCAAAAATAAACCTCCTCCAAAACAAGATATCTCACCACTGCAAAACCTTACCTAAGCAAAGCCCTCATGTACAGACACAACCTAATGTAAAAACAAGCAACATGCCCAAATTCACATTCACTGAAATTTCCGAAACCTATGTCATTGACATCTTCAGACACCTCAAACCCTCACAATGTAAGGGTGATGTGTGCCCCCCAAAATCATCAAGGACTGCGCAGAACCGCTCGCCCCTCTTCTCACGGCATTCATCAATGCTTCATTCAAAATGGGCATAGGCCCAGACAGCCTTAAAGAGGCCTGGGTGCGCCCTCTTTTAAAAAAAACAACGCTAGACCCCGCTAACCCCAATAACTACCGACCCATAACAACAGTTCAATTCCTCCTGAAAATACTAGACAAGGCCGCCCACAAACAGATTCAACTTTACCTTGAATCAAATGCAATCCTAGGAAAAAGACAATCTGGGTTCCGCAAGGGGCACGGAACCAAAACTGCCCTTCTAGACCTAAAAAACGAAATCGCTAACATCCTGGACAAAGGCAAGCCTGCTCTCCTCCTCCTCCTTGACCTTTCAGCAGCGTTTGATCTGGTAGATCATATCACACTTACCAGTCATCTTATGCATGCAGCGCACTTCTCTAAGGAAGCAGCATCATCGGTGACCTCCTATCTAGAGGGTAGAGCTATGAAAGTGTTCTCTAACACATCTCATGCAGCACCCTCCATCATCCACTGCGGTGTCCCACAAGGTTCATGTACTGCCCCCATGCTCTATAACCTTTTTACCAAGCCTCTCTTTGATAAACTGGACAGACTCAGGATCACATACACCAATTACGCTGATGACAACCAGCTTCTCCTTCCCCTTATGGGGCATTATCATCAAGATGCCACTACCCTACAGCAAATCTACACCACCATACAAGCGTGGATAGCTACTAACGGCCTCTGTCTGAACAGGAACAAAACCGAAATCCTCATTGTAGGCCAGAAATCCACACTCTCCAACCTCAACCCGCTGTACCTTAATTTAAACATAGATAACTGCATCATCCCAGTATTATCTTCAGTCAAAACACTCGGGGTCCACATAGACGCGACCCTATCTATGGACAAACAAGTCAGCGCCATAGTCTCAGCCTCCGCACTGAGTACTAAACTCATCAATCCAATAAAACCATTCCTAACCAAGGATAACTGCCTCTCCATCGCTAGAGCAACCATAGGAGACAAACTAGATTACTGTAATGCACTCTTAGCCGGCACCTCCAAAAAACCTATGTAGGCTCCAAACAACTCAAAACAACGCTCTCAGAGCAGCCCTCAGCATACCGAAAATAGACCATATCACACAAGCCAGGAAGACAGTTCACTGGCTCCCAGTCAAGGACCGGATTTCCTTCAAAATTCTCACTACCACTCATGAATGCATCAACCTCACATCACCTTCATACCTATCTGACACATTATACAGATCTCAATCCACCAGACCGACCAGACAACAATACAACAATCAACTCACTATACCTCGCATCAATAGGACCAAGGCAGGAGGTATAGGCTTCCCCTTCCTTGCACCTAAGCTGTGGAATTCCCTCCCCACTGACCTCAGAGCAGAAACATCTCTCTTCTCCTTCCGCAAAAAACTTAAAACTGCCCTCTTCAACTAACCATGCGCTCCCAGCTACCTGCCACTCAATGTATATATGTAAAAATATAATATTCACGTCCAATGTAACACCGACGGACCTGAATTGTATGTAACTAAGTATAAGCAACGCTGTAACAAGCGCCACAATGCCTTCCGTCTGCTGTACGCTCAACAAATGTGAATAAATAAATAAATAAATAAATAAATAAATCATCAAGAAGTCCTCTTTGGTCTCCACAGACTGGTCGTGGATGGCATGAGCCCTTTCAGGGCAAAGCATTTTGTAGCAACCCAATCCTAGCCTTAGAGAACATCTACAAGATCCGGCCAGTATCACCCTAATTCCTTCTTGCCTTAGCCTAAAAGTGGAACACTAGAGGGGTTGCACATTTAACATCTCCAAGTGACATAAACCTGGGGGACTATGACCTGATCTGCTTACAGGAGACCTGGCTGAGGAGAACCCCCATGATCAATGATTTTCAGACAACCATCAATCCGGCCACCAAGGGGAACATTGGTTGACCATCTGCGGGTCTCCTAACTGCGGTCAGGCAGCTCCTTAAATCTGGTGAAATGTTCAAACACTCACTCATTCAAGCATCAGTGATTGAATGTGAAACCGAGGGAACCTGACCAGGCTCCAAACTCATAACAAAGATAACAATAATCAGTGTCTACTGGAATCCCGTCCTGATCGCAGGTGAAGTATTTGTGGACCAATTTGCTAACTTATTGGAGGCCGCCTACACTCAGCATCAAACATCATATATAATCATCTGTGGGGCCCTTAATATTCCGGACTTGGTTACCAACACACAGGGGCATATTTGAAATCTGGAGGACCAACGTAATACGAGACGTAACTTGTTGAGTGAGCTTATGCCTTCAAGAGGCATACACTTGCTTAACGGCAACTACTTAGGCGACATTCCGTCTGAGCCAACATGGGAAAACATGGTCAGTACTTCAGTCATAGAATACATCTATGTGTCTCAGAACTTCCTACCTTTTGTAGAGAAATTCCAGATTATCAAGACCCTAAATAGAGACCATCACCTTCTGCGCTCGACTGGAAAGCCATGGGTGCTAAAGTCCGGGATCAAATGCCAATCAGACTTGTCACTTGCAACAGGGGGTGTCTTTTAAAACTTTCTTCCCCAAAGATAAGATCTCTAACAATGAATCAAGGTCAAGTTGGAACAACGGTTGACTATTCTCCACTTCTGGAACAACCACAAACATACATTCAATGCTGAATTAGTTGTCCGACGTAAAGCCTTGAGAAAGTTTCTATGTACAGCGGAGAAATCAAGATCATCAGCGGCCTATTTCACTGCCTGGACTGCCAAGTCAGAGTACAAAAATTGGCTTTCCACATCAAAACAACAAAGATCCCAACAAGACGCGGAAGCCATGCTGGAAACACTGGCAGTTAAAGCACCAAATAGATGTTGGGCTTTAATCAAGTCCGACGAGACTCCAATAAGAGCCGACCAATCAAATCCAATAAGCGAAGATACTTGGTGCACTCACTTCAGAACCCTGTATATTTTAGTTGGCGAGAAGGAAGATTTCAATGAAATAAGTGACTGTTTGCTGCCGTGGATTACTCCTAACAGCATGAGTGACATTATCTCACAAATTAGAAAACTGAAGGGCTCAAGAGCTCCAGGCCCTGACGGGCAATCAAATTGCATGCTGAAAGAATTCCCTGACGACTGGGCAACTTTCAAATCAATCTTGTTTGGCCAGATAGCTAGTTATCATCAGCTACCATGCTCTTGGAGGATAGCCATAGTGGTCCCTAATCATAAAGAAGGAGACCCAAAGAATTACCGCCCTATCGCTCTCCTCAACATCATTGGCAAATTCTAAAGCTCTTTCATCTTGGATCAGTTTAATTTGTGGTGCAGGGAAATTGGAGCCGTTAAAGCCTGGGCACTTCGATAAACATTCTCTTACTGCAATTGCTGAAGTGGAGACTAGGCACACAGAAACCTAAGATCTATATGTTTTTTGTGGACCTAGTCCAGGCTTTCTACTGAATCAATAAAGGCAAATTATGGTCAAAAATGGCAAGAAGGAACTGCCGGAAACCAATACTTTACCCGATCATGGCCATGCACCATGGTACCTCTTTAAGAGTAAGATTGAACAAAGCTGGGACACTCTCTAACAAAATAACCACCTACAGATGCATCAAGCACGGGTGCCCTATGGCCCCTGCCCTTTTCAACTTTTTCCTGGAAGATATGCTGGACGCCTTCTTGAACACTAGATCATTTCCCCCATAGGTCGGAGGAGAGCAGCTATCCTGCCCGTTATACATGGATGACATGGTGTTAATCGACCAGACACTGGTCAGGCTGCAACGTCAACTTAATGCCTTACATAGTTATAGCCACAAAAACAACCTCAAAATAAACAAGGGGAAAACTAAAATCTTGACGTTCGGCGTCGGTTTGAAGGCAAAAAATCACCATACCTGGTTCATTGATGGGGAAAAAATTGATCAGGTGTAATCTTTCGAATATCTGGGGGGCTGTCTGAGTAATTCCACTGCTGAGACACCAATGTTAGACCACCTTGTCGGAAGGATGAAATCACTGACCAGTTAAGCTACTCCATTGAACAGAAAGTTTGGGCAATCCTGCCAGCAGTGAAGTACTATAGAGCCAATGTGGTCCCTGTTGTAACGTCCGGGGTGGAAGCCTTGTTCAATCTACCCGACCCTCTTTAGAGGGGAGCTTTTGGAAGAAGGTGTTGTGCATCCATTGGATGGCACAACACCTCCATGCCTCCATGATGGCAATCGTGGTAGACATTTGTCTACCACGATTGCCATCATACAGAGGGAACTGGGCATAAACTGTTTGAAATTCACGGTCCATTGGAACAGACTGTTTCTGTTCAGGAAATGACATCACCCTTCACGACCGGCCATCTTGGAAATGGGGTATAAGGAAATGTTTTCCAACACAAACCCAGTTTTGACCCAATGGAACCAAACCATGACCCACATGTTGGATGAAATTAAAAGTTCCTTAGAGGAATTGTTGTCTAACCCGATACGGGTGAAAAAAAAACTACAAAACCATTGCTGGATTTTAACCCTGCAAAGGGCGAGTAGCTACCAGTCAGTAGCTCATCTCCCACTGGAAGCGCAAGGACAAAACACAGTCTGTGAGTACTTGAAACTGTTTCCTGACAAACGGGTCAGGGACCAATTTCTGAAAGTTCGCCTGAGCCTACACCCTACAGATGAGATCTTAGCAATTCGGAGCCAGGTTCCAGATAACCACTGTCGCTACTGCAAAGACCATTCTAAAGTTGAATCACTTCGTCATCTGCTGACATCCTGCCCAGTCTTAAAAGATCTTTGTTCAAGGCACTTCAAAATTATTTTCTCTGACTTTGAACTCTCTGATGATGAAGGCTGGTGGGCGTCCTTGATGTCAAGTCAAAAGATTAAACATGTAATTGCAACAGTGAGGTTCTTGAAGGAGGCGCTGCCAGAAATCGGAACTGTCAAATATTTTTTATTTATATATTGTACAATGTAAACTGTATGCGGTAAAACTGTAAATTGTATCTTTTAGTTCTTGCTGAAAATAATAGTTTATTCAATTTTAAAACAAATAAAAAATTAAAAAATATTGAATTATCCACTTTCATCATGTTTACTGCTGATTAATTTTTTATAACAATTGAGATATTGTATACTGAATTCATTAAATATATCTGATAGGTCTACACCTGATGAAGGTGATTTTCTTTGAAATGAATTAGCACATAAGCCCTTACTGATGAGGCAACAGCTCCACTCAACTACTATTCGTGCATTAAAGCTCCATTATTTTACAAAGGAAGTTTTTGGAATTGTTTCATCTAAAGTTCTTTATCATTTTCAATAGAGTTTGAGCATGAACCAAACCCCTTAAGTGCCAGGCTATTATGCAAGTCTATGCAAAAAGGACAAGCATGCTCGTCCTTGGTACTTAAGGAGAAAGACTTACCATTGTGTGAACTTTTTTTTCCAGATACCAGTAACCCCATTAGGGGAACAAAGTGAGAGCAACTGGCTAACCATGTGGTTTCCACACAGTTTATTTTGCACATTTCTAGTATTACGTTAGCCTCTACTTTTTCCCATTAACAACAAACTTGTAATGAGACAAAATCTATCCATATCAATGGCACCGAAGTTAGTCTAATTTGAGTAAGTGGGAAAATACTTGCCATAGTGCCCTTAGAAATATGTGGTTTTATTCCTATCCCTTACAATTAAAATTATGGCATCTTTACAGAAAGGTCAGATATGTCAACCAGATATTGTAGGTAACATGGCTGGTTTAAGTATGAATGCCTAATATTCTTCTGTCTTTTAGCAAGGAAAATGATCACACATTAATCTGGTTACTATAACACTAGTGCAATCAGTGTGAAAGAATGTCATCTGGGTAGATGTACAAGTTGGAACAGGTAATGTGAAATTTAGCCACGCAAGAATTTTATAGGAATCTCAGACTCCTATAGAAAATGTATGCCAGTGTACAAATGCTGATGGTGTTGCGGCTTGGATGTGGCTTTGCACTGATATGAGACACTATTGAGAATCATACAGAACAAAGAAAGGTGTGAGCATAGCATAGCTTGAATTAATTGAATTGAATAGTATAGCAAAGAGTATCATAGCAAAGCATGACAGTTTAGTGTTGTGTAGGGGCTAACAATTCACCTGCTAATGACTAACCCTTAACCATTAACCACTCATTTTAGAATACTTAACTATTAGTAACTATGAGGCCAGAGAAGTTAGTTTGTAAAAGGCACCATTCACACAGTGATGTGAGTTTAGAAAGAAATGCAGAACATTCAAAAGTTGAAACTGAATTGCAGTGTATGTGGCAGCCAGCGGAATGCCTTTTATAAAATGTCTTTGTTTGTTCAGGAAGCTGCAGGATGAGCATGTTGCATATGTATCCAGGCCTGGAGAATCAACACTGTACAAAGGTGATTCTTAAAGAGCTAAAATAACAGGCTTCTGGACATGTACTGGGGCACTGGCCTCATGAGAGGAGCTGCCTGATTGATGGGTGACCTCAGGGCAAGGGGTGGGGAAATAATATACCTTGTGTATGATGGTCTAAGCATAGTAGGATGGCAGGGAAAAGGCGTTATAAGTAAGAGAGAGTGAGAAGGAAGAGGGAATATTGGAGAGTTGCAGGGATTGCCGTGGAAGGCGTGTGCAATGATCTGAGACTGAGCCAGGCTGCTGTCATGTGTGCTGAGAGTCTGCAGCAGGAAAGAGGTTGTTGGGTGGCTGAACTGCTGTGGCGGACAGGGGTGCCGATGGGGGCACAGAGACAGGGTGCTTCAGGAAAGGGGTTTTGTAAGCATAAGTAGCAAAATCAGAATATAACTAAAAAGAGTGAGCTCATGCTATTTTCATACAATGCAAAATAGAGGCTTGTTCTCTGTGCACAGTTAGTCACTTGCTCGCTTGCGAAAACACCCAAATATTCCAAAGTGGCACAGATAACTCTGCATCGCCTACCAAGTTCTCTTGTGGAAGGTTTGGTGTAAATGAAAGTTTCCATGTGTTAATATCCCTGCAAAAATATTGCCACACAAAAATATTGCCATATTTTTCTAGCGATATTAAGCCATCGTACCTGAGGGGGACACCCCCACAACTGCCATAATATTTTTAATGGAGCGGGGGAGACCCCTGCAGCCCCTGGTCCCAATAACCACATAAATTATCCCCACTAATAATATTGCCTATGGCATTAACCCACAACCATATATATGGCAATATTAATGGTGGGGATACTATTACCTGATACCAAATGAAAGGGGCTTTAGAGTGTCTTCACATTTGCTGAGCTCCTATTTTCCTTGTCCATGAGTGTTGTATGCAGTTCTAATTTTGAAGAAATCCAGATAAAGGCCAAAAAGCGCTATAATAAAAATTGTGTGTGTATGCCTATCATTCCTTCACAATATAAAGAGATGTGTGATCAGCACTGCACCGAGTCTGGGATTGTAGCCAAGAGGACCCAAATAAAAGGGACATAACAGCAAGGTTAGTCCCCATGTTAGATATATGCTTTTGCAGGTGGTGAAGGTAACCAGAGATATAAAAAATCCATCATGTTTTGGTACATTGGCCGGGAACCCTCTTTGGTAAGTACAATTGCTACGCATGATCTTTTGTGGCAGGGTCGTATTGTGTGGTGCTGATGCATTTTGAATCCCATTTTTGTTCTGCTCTGCTGTTTGAATTACTTCAGTGACATTGTGCTTAGAATGGTGATGGTGCTGGGTGCACTTTAAAATCAATTTCTTTAAATGCGTTTGTACAAGTAATTGTGTGTGCACTCAGGCTGTGTTGTGACAAGGCATTTACTGCAGCACAATATTGTGAACATTAGTACACTGCAACATCACAGAAGATGGGATTACTAACCAGTGCACTTATGCAGCGACAATGATGTATCACTGGCAACATGATCTTCTGACACATTGCCAAGATGGCAAGAATGCATAATTTCTGAGATTGATTAGAAAGCTCCAGAGGAGCTGTTTGCTGAGGGAAGTGTGTTACAAACATATATGTTGAGACTCTTTCATTTCAGAGATCTTAAAGAACAAACAGACTGCCTATTTCACTTTGCTGCAAAGACGTGTTTTAATCTACATAAGTTAGTTAAATTGAGGACAAAGGACAGGGAGATAATTGCAGGCTTGCACACAGACCTGGCAGCTATGCGTTAGGAAATGTTACAGTTAGAAGAGAAATCAAAACAGGGTAAGCATTGGCTGCAGTTACAGGCCCAGTTTGAGCATGTCTGTGCATGTTTGACACAGAGAGACAGTTTTCTGAGAGTGAAAGAGAAATTGAAAATTCAAAAACTGTTTTGGGGGGCGTTCAAAAAGATAGAGACACTGCATTATCAGAAATACAGGCACTCTGGAAAGTGTGGTAGTCAGTATACTAAAGAATTACAATTGCACTCAATGGAAGATTACATTTTAGGCTCATGGATGAGATTGACAAAAGGATGAAAACAGTTGATAATTTTAAAAGGCAAATTACAGAAATTAATGTGGTAATAGTTAAGCTAAGGAAAGAACAATCTGCACTCTACAGTGAAACACAAGACCTCCAGGCACAGCGTAGGTAAATGTGGTGACATAATTCGGGTGTCAGGGGTATTAGAAATACAACACCTTTCTTGGCCTGCGGACAGCAGGGTGTTGTCTTCACTGAGGCTGACTGTAGCTGTGGTCTGGGAGATGTGCCAGCTGCTGTTCACTCGGCAGGAGCTGACTGCTCTCCAGTACTCAAGGATGAGTCTGTTTACCCAGAGCAGAGAAAAGGGAGTCAAAATGATCCACTTTGCAATGAATCATACACTGCACTCAAAATAGTATAACAAGAGTTTGATAAAACCATTCAAAAAGGATTCAGGTATATCCATAAATGAACACATCGAGAGTGTGACTGAACTTTTTCAGATGCTTGAAATCCCTAAAACCCAATATGGTAGGTTCTTCAAGCTCACCATGGACCCCGCCTCTGCTAGCTTCATACAAGTTTTAAATGACAGAGGACTTTATCATGGGAAAACTACAAAAGGGAAATTAGGAAACAATTCTCACCATATTGCTCCATCCAAGATGCCAAGAAGGCAGAGTACAGTGTGGCGGCTCAACTAGATGAGTCACCATGTCGGTTTTTGCAAAACCTGAAAAGAGCATTCTCACATTTTGGTGTGGCATGTGAACAACATAAGGCCATGGTCAGAGGACGGTCACCCCATGCTCCCCCCCCTGTGTACTGGGAATTCAGGGGATAGATAAACAGGAACCAGTCTCTTGAAAGGTGCCAAAACAAGCCTAATCAGTGGGAATTCAACCAATACCGGCCTAGAGCACAGCGTGATGAGCTTAGGGATATGGACAGATTCCAGTGCTTGAAGGCATGGTGGCAACAAATTACTACTTAGCTTGGCTCCCCACAATGAAAGCACATCATCTAAATCAACACCTAAGGCCCAGACTTGGTCAAAGGAGCTACCAAGACCAGACCTACTTTTATTAAATGGTCACACCAAAGGTGACCTGCCATCGAGACCTACTTGGAAAAATGGGAACTCAGAGGCAATATTGGAATATATGTACATCTCCCAAGAAGTGAGAGTGTGAATAACATCATTGCAATCTATTCCAACTATCTTTAGTGACCACCACAAGTTGGTTATGTAATGGGGATTAAAAGAAATACAAACTACACTTCAAATGCTCCCTTCAATGAGCATGACGTATATTAACAAAAGGATAAAAATCAATATTGACCAAATGGATAACTTAAAACGTACTTTCTTGACAGCAAAGATGACAGAACCACAAAAAGTAGATTATGAATGGCTTCTACAACCGTACAAATGGACAGTACGAAATAAGATAAAAGAACAAGTAGCTCATAAACATGCATATTATAAACCACTAGCAATGAAAGAAAAACAACTCCATGCCGATTTATGGAAAATTAAACAATTGCCGCTGGTCCAGCAAGTTCAAAAAAGGAAAGCTTGTTAACAAATGTAAAATAAATTGGCTATTAAGTACAAAGATAACACAGGTTCAAAATGATGCAGAGGAAATGCTGCAAGCTCTGGCAGGCAGAACCACAAGAGATCTGTGGAAATTATTGAATGGCCATAAAACTCAGATTGACCTTATAAGAACGAATGTGTCATAATCAGCACAGATTAGTTACTTCACACAGATCTTTCGAAAGAAAACGATGAAGCCCAATGATGTTGAAATTTAGTCTGACATACTGTGGAATCTAACATGGGATTACACTGACCTATGGAATCATATCTTGCAGCTTAATTCTTCTAGAGCCCCAGACGCAGATGGACTTTCAAATCAAATTCTAAAATCTAACCCAGAAGCTTGGGCGGATCTATATCTTACTCTTTTTGGAATGATCACCAAAGATAAACAAACCATGCTACTTGGTGTGCTGCAATTGTGATACCAATATACAAAAAGGATGACATAAGCAATCCCAGCAACTACCACCCGATAGCTCGGCTTGATCCCTTGGGGAAAATATTCGCATCATTCCGCCCTAAAAAAAACAAAGAGCTCTGAAACTTTATCTATATGTAAAGAAATTCGACGTGGTCAATAAAACAAAATATAGATATTTGGTTGAACCAAGGCATGTCAGAAAAAGAATGGCATAACCACTTAAGAACTAAAGTGAAATCCTTGGCCAGACAAGGTTTAATACTACAGAAGAAATTTGGGAAGTTTTCGCTAAAACCAATAATAATGTTCTACAGGAAAAAAGTTGCTGCAATTTTAACTTTCGCCAGCGATACGTTCCTAAACCTGCATTGGGAATTCTGATCAGCTACAAGAAATATTCTGGAGAGGAATATTATACCTTCCAATAAACAGAGTAAGATTTGAAATTGCGACTCAATTGCTAAGATCTATCATGACCTGGAAATCATTGGATCGCTTCAGAAAAACAATATTGGTGGAAGAAAACTCACCACTTGAAATTCTAAAATCAAAACTTCAAACATCTCGTGCCAGAAATATTGGAAAACTGGAAAGCAGCCTGCCTAAACAAAATACAACTGCTTGAGTCAACTCTAGAAACCTTGAAGTTGAGACCACAGATAATCAAACACAAACTTCAAAGATTAGATTGGATAGAGACAATCCAAAAGAAAGATCAATATAAACATAGTATAAGAGGAGTAACAGAAACCAGAGCTTTAAATTAGCAGCCTGAATACCTGGTTCCCTTTCCCTGTCCAAAAACAAGAGACCTCTTTCTAAGATGAGGCTTAATATACTTCCAACAAAGGAAATGCTTGGTTCCAGAAAACAACTTGCATGAAATAATTGACTATGTCGCTTCTGCAACGAAGATGCCCAGACTGAAACATTATACCATATAATTATGGAATGTGGTGCCTTGAAAGAAGAGATACAAAAATATGCTGCTATGTTACTGATGACAATTCTGATGTTATCACCTGATGAAAGAAGGTCAATCCTTATGTTGGAAGGTGACAAAAAACTGATCTTCAGAGTAACTCAATTCTGGTTAAAGATAATGGAGAACAAATTTAGTGAATTGGAAAAATGAAGACAAAAACACGATGAGTGTACATCTGAAAAATGTGACAGTTGTTAAACAATTAAAAAAGTGTTTTAATTAAAACTATCTCATAAAAAAAAGAAAGTGCAAATGACAAGGATTTACCATTGAATTAACGCACTGAATTGCTTTGGGATTTAAAACTGAGAAAACAGATCAATAGTGATGACATAGTAAATGAAAAAACACGAAAGAAAGCGGTATGGTTTAATTTAGAGTGGAATCAAACCTTTCACGTGTGTGAAAATGAGAGCGAACAAAACAGAAATACACAGGAAGAACCCATAGAACAAAGAATATAAATACAGTTTAAAGAGGACATGCATTGTGAAATAAATGAGAAGCCGGGTGATGCTATATAACACAAATGAATATGTTGCATTGCCTGACAATTCTAATAGTGATCATGTCCCCACAGAAATGACAATATTGCAAAGATCAGATGAAAATGAATTCCCTGAAGACTATTTCGAGCCACAGATGTTCCATGAGGCAGAAATGACAGGTATGATGCAAGAAATAGGTAAGTGTTACACATCAGAAACGGATGTTCTGCCACAGGATGCTAATGAGAATTCAGAACAATAGGGTTCCAGAGTGGAGGTAAGTCGAATGGATCCAGCCAATGGGGAAAACGCAGAAGAGGAATGGGGAAGAACACTGGTGGTCCCAAAGGGGGCCAATCAGTGGCACAGCTCCAGATTCTCAGGACAGAAAAATAAATAAAGAAGTTGAAAAAGACATGAACAAAAAGGGGGGGTTAAATGTCATTTCATTTGCCACTTTCCCTAGCAAGAAGCTAAGAGGACTGAAATAAAATGGACATAACAGCAAGCTAATTCCCCATGTTTTAGATGCATGTTTCTGCAGGTATTGAAGGTAAACAGAGATATCCAAAAACATCCTGCATACCCTTCAGCACTTTTTCAATCATTATAAAACCTGGTGAAGGTGGTTTTCTTTAAGTAGGTGTGCTCAGCCAGACATATTCTTAAACTATTTTCTGTGGTTAAAATTTTGTTTTGTAGTTACAGATGAGCTGACATCTACCACAGGGAGGAAGTAACATAATGCTGTGCACAGTCCAAAGACAAACCCACATCTGAAAGTTAGAAAAGTCACATGAAGGTTTAAGGGTGCAGATAGGACACAGTGTATCATGTTTTCAAAGGTATATTACTTTTAGAGCCAATTGACATACAGACAATGCTATAACATTGTGTACAACAATAATGGTCAGGTATATATAGTACTAGTGTAGAAGCCAGTGTACACGGGTCAAAGTGCAGGTTTTCATTTATATATCCTAATGCAGCAGCTCCCTCTAGCGGTGACAACAGGTGAAGCTGTGCAAAGTCACATTGTCTCTATATATCCTAAGGCAACAGCTCTGTAAGGATATTTGGCATGTTACAGCACAGAGTACAGCACTACTGCACAAGTAGCACATTTTTTGCAGCACCACCACAAGGGTGCGGTACATTGCTATATGGGTTACCAGATTAACAAGGAAAGACAGGCTATTCAGTCAAAAACGATTTTAACATATAAGATGCAAATCTATTTTTACAGTTAAAAGCACACGTGCTCATTTAAAAATGCACACTATTTTTCACCTGAAATGCCTATGGTGCGAGAGACACATTTGAAAATTAACAGCTAACCTATTAACCATTAACCTGACTAATAAAACCTTATTTAACATAACCCACTAATAAAATGTGTTCTCCACTGCAGAATTAGGCATACTCTGAAAACCATTTAAATGTGTGTGCAGATTTTTTTTTCTTCTCTTCTCTGCCTGATTCTCCGTGTTTTTGTGCACACTAACTGCAGGAAGAAGGAAGTCAGATTTGCAACAATTGCAAATGTATAAGCGAAGCTATTGTTGAAGAGTAGGAGGATGAGAGATGATGGATTTCATTGGGACACGTCATACAGAGGGCTGAGAGGAAAGTTTTAGTGGGCAGTAACGGGGAAAAAGACAGGAGACATTTTCTGCACTACTGGGGAGAAGACCTGGCTGTGGGGCTCCTGACTGAATGCAGATTCCTGTGTCCTGCTGCAGTCGAGATTGGGGAGAGCTGAAAGAAGGACCTTTCCACTGGCTGAGGCATTCCTATCTGTAAAAGCTGAGAATTCCAGGCAATGACCCCGGTTTGAGAAGGCAAGCGTTCCTTTTTGCTGGAGTTAATCTTCAAGGGAGTCACATTCACAAAGAGAACAGCCAAAGAGAACAACTAAAAAGATAAGGTAATGAGAAGTGTGGGAGCTGAGTGTGTACGGTAATATGCAGTCAGTGTAGGATTCCTGTGCGTGTCTTAATCAAATACCAATGTTGCAATTTGAGTTCTGTTCTCCGCCACGCTCTTTGCAGTGTGTCATAGACAATGCTTTTACTGTACCATTTTGTTTATTTCTGTAAAGAATGAGATCGTGTTTAAATGCAACTTTTATAATACAGAAAAATATTTGAAAACAGACGGGTGGTGTATTTAATATTTATCATTACAATGCCGATGAAGTGGGGAGATTTTAAACAGTGCAATGGTCATTTTAAGACAGATGTGTGCATGTCAGATTCAGTATGAACAGTTGTGAGTGATTGTAGCTCGTTGGAGGTACATGAGCCAACGGGAAGAGAGACTCTCAGAACATAGCTCCCTACCGTATATAAGGTAGTGGAAATTACCACAAGATTACCATATATAGCTCTCTGTCGTAAATAAGTCAGTGAGTTCGCCCATGGTGGCACACCAACACTATCACTGGAAAATGTGGTATTCCTAGAATGCAGGTCTGAGGTCTCTCTAGTGATCACACGAAAAATCTAAGCAAAGATAAGGGATTCTGGACATTGGGGCCACAAATAAAACAAGGGAATTATGCTCACCAAAATACCACCAACCACGTATACCAAATATGCAGGTCTGGGTGCTGAAATAATGCATGTCCATTGTATTATTGTTGCACATGGCCAAATCTGAATACAAAGAGTGATTATTGCTAAGTTATTTTTCGGCGGTAATAAAATACCGTCAGGCCCCAAATCTCCACAAAATACCCTACATATTTATGGTGCGTTGCAGGCCGGGAAAGTGATCATAGAGTACCTACTGGGCGTGGCAAGCGTGTCTCACACTGCCATTTGCACATTAAAGGGAACACATTTTATAATAGCAGTGTGCCACTAAAAACGAATTTCAGAATGTCACAAAGGGAAACCACATTCTCAGATCTAGTGCAATATTTAGAGGCAAAGTTATTTGCACATGGGAATTGGTCTTCGAATAGCACGTTAGAATGGAGTAACCGCATTCAGGGTGAGGTGCAGAAAGAAAAACTAGACAGTATTTTTGCAGAAGGCAGCATAATTCAGGTCTGCCTTACAAGATTATTGAATGCAGCCGATAAAAGTGCAGAGAAAGACTGTTTAATACGGCTATGCGGCAAAATATGGTTTATTTTAAACAAGTCCCTGCGAATGCAAGAGAATGATACTCAGCTAATTAACAGGTTAAAGACTGAATTAGAGGGGGAAAGTAAAAATCAGGAAATGTTGAGAGCAGAATTGGATGTATGCCAAAAAGACATGCAATTAAAATGCAGAGACTTTGATACTCAGTTATCCAAAAGCAAGAAACAATTTGAAGATAGTGAGCAAGAATTGGCACACTTAAAAGCCTTAGTGGATCACATTAGGCAGGATAAAGATGAGGTTGTTTCAGAAATGCAGATTTTACAAAAAGAACATTGTGAAAAAGAAGGTGATCTCCAGAGTGCAGAACAAGAAATGATTAAAATGATTCAAGAAAGAGACAAAAGAAATAAAGAGTTCAATGAATGCCAAATGCAAATGTGCGACATGCAGGAGGCGATTAATAAAATGAGCGATGAAAATAATTATTTGCAGAATGAAGCAACCAGACTCCTTAAAAAGTGTAAGGACTTAGAACAGCAAATGTGCATTCCCAGGTCCCAAGAGAGGCGGCAGGGTACCACATTCAATGGAGTGGAGGTGAATTCTAGCTCTGCCCAAAGAGCTAGTGCCCCAGTGACTGGGCCGGTGACTGAACTTGGTTGCAGCGCCCTTGGGGGATTTGATACTCCCATTGGGGGCAGTCACCAATCTCATACACCTGAAAACAGGATTGACTCACAAAATAGTGCAATTCCATGTATTGCAACAAGTAGCCCCATAAAAATAATGAAATCCATTAAAGCCCTGATCAAACCATTTAAAAAGGGAGGTGAATGCTGCATTGAGGATCACTTAGAAGCGGTGCATGACATTTTTAAAGCACTCCAGATACCTAAGGAACAGTACAGACAATATTTTCATTTAACTTTAGATGCCCCGACGGCCAGCATCATAAGGGGATTAAATGAACAGCAGAATATGACATGGCTGGAGTTTGAAAAAGAAATTAGGCGTCATTTTTCTCCTTTTCAGTCATTGCAGGAGGCAAAGAAAGTCGCGTACACAATTACTGCTGGACCTAATACATCCCCTCGCCAATTTTTACAAGACTTAAGAAGAGCATTCTCTCGCTTTGATGTATCTTTTGACTCAAATTCCAATGAGTTTAAAACTGCATACTTCTATGGGCTACAGAAAGACATCATATCCCAATTGGTCCGTGAATTTGACCGTGACAAGTCCCTTGAATGGATTGTACATCAAAGCACAAAGCTATATGAGGTACTCTATTGTCAGGGTAGAGAAAGTGATAAAATGAAAGATACGAGGCCTAAATCTAAAGAACCCTCAGCCACAGTAATGGAAATCAGGTCAGCCAAAATGTCCCTTGAGTCTGCTCAAAGTCAAGGTAAAAATAATGTGACACCTGAACAAAGGGGTAATCAACAAAGATCGCCATTTCCTGTACCAATGTTCCAAACACATGATCCTAGTAATAGAGAGAGCTACATCAGCCCTAGGTATTTAGGGGATAGACCCCGGGTAGGATATCGGCCTGATATGGCAGGTATGAACAATAACCAGAGACAAAATCAAGATCAAAGAAATGAGGGTCCCTACCAGTCATTGGGGACACAGAGCAGATTTGATCCCAGCACCATGATATATGGTAATCAGGATAGGCCCCGATATGTGGATCGATTTACTGATAATGGAAATCAACATAGGGGCCAGTACCCACAATCTGAGAGACAGGACATGAGGCAAAACGTGAACTACAGTCCACGCCAGTACAATGATTCCCCACCAAGGGACTATAATCAAAGGATGGGTGCAACCCGCTCCCCTCCACAAATGAATCAAGAGTTCAGAAACCATCCCAACCGACATCAATCACCTGAGAGGTATCAGAATAGATCCAATCAGGGGGAAAACAACCAATATCGACCTAGGCCACAGAAAGAGGATCCTAGAGAGATGGAAAGGTTCCAGTGCCTTGAGGCCCAAGTGAAAATGTTAGCTGAGCAAATAGGAAAGCTCTATACAGCGCAAAAACAACCTTCCAAAGAGGGGGCTGATGGCCATAGCAATGACCGGGGGGCTTCCGAAAAGTGACTAAGTACTCATGATAACTGGAGTGCCAAAATGACAGATTGCTCTGATATAATTTTGCATAACAACTCTGAGATGCCTAATGGATTAAAAATGAAAGTACCAGTAAATGAAATTGTGACAGAAAGTGCAAATATTTCTAAAAAAGAGGTACGGTTTAGCTTAGAGCTAAATAAAACAGTAAAGATTTGCACAAATGAAAAAGAAACATTAGGAATTCCAAAAGAACAAAGGAACAGATTTAAGAAAAATGACTCATGCATGGGGAATACCAGTGAACAGGGAGTAAGTGGGGATGCCATAGCTCCTTCCCTGGGCAAGCAAAACAATGACCAAACACGGACAGAAAAAGGAAATACTCACAAGGAGGGTACAAGTCAATCACCTGAAAAATTCTTTGAGCCACATATTTTTGAAGAGGCTGAAAGGGCTGGTATTACACTAAATGATCACAAATGCACAGAATTAAAAAATGACAAATTGCTGAATGATGTTGTTACACATGTTCAGTTGGAAGGTTGTAATGTGGTCTCTGATATTACCCAGATGGATGGGCGAACAGTGGCCACACTCCAAAAAACCTCTGAACATGGAGAAATGAATAATATATCTCGCACAGAAATGGGTAAAAAGGAGGGAAAAATGTCTTTTCATTTACCAATGTGCTTAGCCAAAAGTGAAAAAGACCTGAGAAAGGTGAGCCCTGAAATCAGTAAGAATTCACATTTCTTATGTGTATTAGAGGAAGTTGAGGACAGATATTATGCACCCATCACTGTAGAAGAAAAATGCCACACCTTCGCTATGATTGACACTGGCGCACAGGCCACAATTATGTCCAAGGAGCTGGTAAAGAGTATCAATGAAGGAAGGCCTCCACAGAGTCAGATCACAGTGAAGGCAAATCAAGGCCCAGTGCATAACTTTAATGGGGAGGAGGTGCCCATCATAGGTGTAACTGAGGTTGACATAAAAATAGGAAAGCACAGAATGAAACAAGAGGTATTGATCACATCTATTTGTGAAATTCCATTTCTGATGGGGACAGATTGCCTGAAAAGATTGTCTCCTCTCATAGATGGGGTGAATGGAGTGCTGTGGTCCTTAACCAAAAAACCATTGAGGCCTAAGAAACTAAAATCACAAAACAGCAATATAAAAGAATGTCACACCGTTGCCAAAACAAATGATGCTGTGGAGGTATATCTCCAGAATAGCTGCATACCTAGTGTCACTGTTATATTAATGTGTCAAGACAAAGATCAGAGCGACAATGAAAAACTACCTGTACAAATATACTTGGACCCAAGGAAAGATTGGCAGACTGCCATAGATGAGCACACATTACGTTTCTATTTAAAAGAGAAAACATGCAAACAGAATATTGTTCCTAAAACAGATTCAGAAAAACACATTACCACTCTGGCAGAAATACACATGGAAGATGAGCAACCATGGGTTCATGTTGGTATAAATGATTATCTCAAAACAATAAAAGCCACTTTAGCACTTGAACATGAAAGGAGTTTCATTAATGAGAAATTGTTGCAAAAAATTATGGAGAGGGAAGAAATCCCGAAATTTAGGATTAAAAACCAATATGTTTCTGGGTTGGACAGTCCAGACTTTGAAAACCGAATTGCAGGCAGATGCATGCTTAAAATTAGCATTGGGCAGAAAACAATTTACCATAATGTATGGATAGTGAGTGGAACACAAAATGAATTTTACATGGGCAATGACATCATGCACAGAATGTGTATGGTGTTAGATTTCCTTAATCAAAAAATATGGTCACGCCTAGGTGGTCCGGCACCTGAATTTGAAGACAAAAGAAGGGCTTATCATTGTGCACAACTGGTTCCTTATGCAGTCGAATTACAAATAAGGAAAGATACTATTATTCCTGCATTTACAAAACAGTTTGCAGTAACACTGAAATGCAAAAATGGGCAGCAGATGAAAGGCTCTGATGCATTTGTATGCCTGAATGAATCCATAAAACAGCAAGGCCTGGATTATGAATACATTCCATTGGTAGACATTGGTGAGGGATCTGTAAAAATCATGGTAAATAATAAAGGTTGTCAGGATATTCATTTAGAGGAAAACTCCCCATTAGGAATGGCCATACAAAAATCACATTATACGGCAGATTTAAATAACATGGTGATTGGGAATATTCCTGAAAAATATGTAGATGCCAAGGGCGAGTTGCCAGAACACCTGGACTCTCAGCCCAAAGGAATATTTAAAATTCATTCTGTGTATCCTTATGATTCAAATGAGACAGTGTGCTGCCATCAAGAGGATTGCATAATATTTAATTTAAATGAAAATGAAACAGGAAATCAGCCCATTGAAGTGGAAGCTGATATGCCGAAATATTTAAAAGTGGCAGCTCTACAAAAAGACACAGCCACACAGTTAGAGGAAAGCGCTGAGATTCCTTTACCAGAAGAGTTTCCAGAATTTTCCAGAATGGTAGAAGAGCAGATCTCCTTAGCGGATGCATGTGACAGCGATAAGGATAGAGACGACCTTAGGGAAATATTTATGGAGTTTAAGGATGTATTTGCAAAAGATGCTTATGATTGTGGTTTAACTGATTTACATGTGGCCACACTACCAGAAGGTTGTAGCAGAAATCCAGTGTTTGTACGCCAGTATAGACTACCGCTGGCATGCTTAGAATCATTGGCAGAGATTATTAAAAATTTGGAATCACGGGGAATAATCAGGCCCATTCATAGCACATCCAATACGCCTATTTTAGGTGTGTTAAAGCCAAATGGTCAATGGCGGCTGTGTGCAGACTTAAGAGAGTTAAATAAAAGAGTACCAGTATCTAGATGCCACTACCATTCATTGATCAGGGCCTAGCTCAGATACATGGTTCAAATGTATTTACCACGTTAGATCTCACATCTGGATATTGGTGTGTGCCATTGGCAGAGGAGATACAACACTTATTTGCCTTTACATTTGACAGGACTCAATATGCCTGGCTTAGAGCTCCGTTCGGATACATCAATAGTGGGAGAGAATTTGGCATATTTGTGAGAAAGGCCATGCCGGATGCAGCGGAAAGAGGAACAATAGTTTATGTGGATGATGTCCTGATAAAAAATGAAAGCCTAAAAAGCCATTTTGATGAAATAAGACATGTACTTGGCCAATTGCAGAAAGCAGGCGCCAAAGTATCTTTGCAAAAAGCACAATGGTGCAAGAAAAAAGTGAACTTTCTAGGGCATGAAGTGACTGAACATGGGCTAAATCCACAAAGGAAGAAAATAGAGGCCATACAAAGATTAAAAGATCCTAAAAATGTGAAAGGAGTAAAAAGTTTATTAGGGATGACAGGCTATAACAGAAAGTTCATTGAGAATTATGCAGAAATCACTCAACCATTGACTAAACTGCTTAAACTAAATACTCCCTGGAGATGGGAAAGAGAGCAGTCTGATGCAGTGGCTAGATTGAAGGAATGTCTTGTAAAGGCACCATGTTTAGCATACCCCATACAGGACAGGGATTTCTTTATAGAAATAGGTTTTTCTGAACATTGTATGTCAGCAGTGTTATCACAAAAACACGATTTGAATCACAAAACCATTGCATATGCAAGTAAGGCATTTTCCCAAGTTGAAATGAAATTTAATGAATGTGAAAAGGCCCTATTAACCACTGTGTGGGCGCTACAACATTTCCGCCCCATTGTTCAGGGAGAAAAGGTGATTATTGAAACAAATCATCAACCTTTGCAATTTTTAGAGAGTAAAAGAATTAGATCAGGCAATCTAGCGCAATCCAGAATCACTTCATGGACGCTGGCATTACAAGGTTTTCCCGTAGAAGTGAGATATGGACAAAATAAAAAGAGCCCAATTGCTCAAGGGTTAGCTGACTTACATGACTGTGCAGCTGAACAAATACCAAATGAAATGGAAGTGGAAACTAGTTTGCAGGAATTTGAACAATCATCACACAAAGCTTTTGATGAAAAAACATGCAAGGATTTGCCAACTGTATATGTGGATGGTTGTGCTTTTCACATTGAAAATGACAATAATAAACAATTAGTGGCAGGAATAGGAAATATCTGGTTGAAATGTGAAGGCGTTCCTAGTATAGGGATGAGGATTGGAGATAGGAGCAGTCAGGTGGCGGAATTGGCAGCCATCTATAAAGCAATTGCTACTGCAGTTGATAAAAAGTTCAGTGAAATTGTCCTGGTGACTGATTCTGACTATGCACGGAATAGCTTTGTGGAGTATTTGCCTGGTTGGAAAGCAAGAGGCATGGTTACATACAACAAAAAGCCACTTAAACATGGAAAAATGATACAAGCCATAGACAAATTGGTGTCAGAAAATAATTTAACAATATACTGGAGAAAAATTCGTGGGCATTTAAAAACACCAGGAGAGGATAAGGAGGGAAATGATAAGGCAGACCATCTGGCTAAGATTGGGGCTGTGATGGGAGAATTGCTACCTATTGATTATTTAATGGGTGAAATACAAATTGATGCAGTCACACGTTCTAAAGCACCAAAGGAGGTAGATCAACCGGTGGTGCAGTGGAGTCATGACACGCCAGACCAAGATTTGATTGAGGCACAAAAGAATGATCAAATTTTGGGAATCTATTATAATCATTTGATAGATCCTGAACAAAATCCTGTAACAGAAAAAGATTGTATGGGAAAAGAAGAGTTGAGGGTGTTATTAAAGAACAAAACACGAATTAGATTACAGGATGGGCTCATGATTGGAGAGTCCATAACAGGGCAAATACAGTGGGTAGTACCCCTTTCATTCAGAGGACTAATGCTACACCATGCACATGATGCCATAACTGCAGGCCATAGAGGTTCACAAAAGACATTAGAAATACTAAAAGATCATGCTTACTGGCCACATATGTCCCAAGATGTGGAATTATATACTAGAGGATGTCTAGTATGCGCCCAATTTAAACCTGCTTCACCAATGCATAGAGCACCATTGATGAAAAGAGGCCTAACTCTCCCATGGTCAGATTTGCAAATAGACTATGTAGGTCCTTTAAAAAGGTCGAGCAGGGGACACCGTTATATTTTGAGTGTGGGATGTTTGATGTCAAAGTGGATTGAATGCATTCCTGCACCAGATTGTAGTGCGCAAACAGCAGCCACATTGCTGGTGAACCATGTGTTCTCAAGGTTTGGGTTGCCACAAAGAATTGAGTCAGACAGAGGAAGTCATTTCACAAGTACTCTAATGAGTAAGGTATGGCAAATACTAGGTGTAAAAAGGAAACTACATATCGCATATCGGGCGGCGTCTTCAGGTACAGTTGAAAGAAGCAATAGGTCTGTTGTGGATATTTTAAAGAAATTTGTGGCAGAAGCAGGTTCCAGCTGGGATTTACGTTTACCGTTGGTTCTGATGGCAATCAGGTCGACTCCTGCCAAAGCAACAGGTGTTAGCCCCCATGAGGTCTTGACAGGTAGGAAAATGGTGTTACCACAACACCTACTATACAGAACACATGAGCAAACTCTAGTGAGTGCATCCACAGTTCATGAATATATTGATGAACTGAGGAGGCATTTGCAACATGCATTTGCTTTTGTGCAGAGAAATCTGGAAAGAGCTGCTGACAGTGCAAAGTCATATTATGATAAAAAGACATCAGTAAAGGAATACAGTGTAGGGGATCAGGTGTACAAGTTTCATTTTGGAAAAAGTAAACAGAAAAATTCTAAATTTCTAGCGGCCAGCAGGGGCCATTTCGAATTATAGATAAGGTCTCTCCTGTAGTGTATAACATTTTGAAAAATGAAGGTGAAACAGCAATAGAGCAGTTTGTCCATGTAAATCAAATCAAACCATGCCATCCCAGGCATGAGATCAGGCAGCTTGAGCATGTAGAAACAGATAGAGTCCCTTGAGAAAATAAATGGGTGTAATCAGGAGGCAGTGACAAAGAAGTTAAAAAAAAGTTGATTGTTATGATGGCACATAAACACTGTAATATATGTAAAAATATATAAAATAAATAAATAAATAAATAAATAAATAAATAAATAAATGCACATATAACGGAAGCTCGTGGTTGGTGTGCAGAGAGAAAGTGTATTAAATATTGAATGCTGTTTTATATATGCTTGTTTTCTTTTAACTTGTATTTGATTTCAGAAAAAAAAAAAACAGAAAAAAAATATAAACGAAATATTTTTACCAAGCATGTTTTATTTTTGGCAAAAGGATGAAGTTAGTATTATGCTATGTACTTAATTTGTTTATTTTCTATTTTGATTTAGACAATTAACATTATTTGATCGGAGGTTCCGAGATCAGAGCCCACGGGAGAGACGATGGAGTCCTGGAGTCCCCTGGATGAAGACCAAAAGATGCCTGCCTCCAGGTGGAGGTGAAGACAAAATAACCGGAATGCCAAAAGAGATGACTGCTGTGGATTCAAGATTGCCAAGATGAAAGAATACTCGAATGAACCGAATAACATCGCTGGTCGGGACATACCAAAAGAGACAAAACAAAAGTTCCGGCATATGAAGTTCCACGTATTTATTATTTTAATTATTTATTTTAATTTGTTATATTAATTATTTGTTTTAGTTAGTTGTTTTATTTCGTTGTTTTTAATTGACTTGGAAAATTTAAACTTAAAGTAATGCCACTTCCACTGAGAAGGCAAATGTGAAACATTTTATGAACTGATGGACTCAGATGAAGTGTTGATTGCAAATTTTTCATTGATGCACATGAATATTCATTTTGTTGGATTGCTATATTTTAAAAGAAAAAGAAAGAACAAGTTGTTTTTAGGAATTGGCTTGGATTATAGCCAAGTTCTAAAAACAAAAGGAGGGTATATGTAAGGATATTTGGCATGTTACAGCACAGAGTACAGCACTACTGCACAAGTAGCACATTTTTTGCAGCACCACCACAAGGGTGCGGTACATTGCTATATGGGTTACCAGATTAACAAGGAAAGACAGGCTATTCAGTCAAAAACGATTTTAACATATAAGATGCAAATCTATTTTTACAGTTAAAAGCACACGTGCTCATTTAAAAATGCACACTATTTTTCACCTGAAATGCCTATGGTGCGAGAGACACATTTGAAAATTAACAGCTAACCTATTAACCATTAACCTGACTAATAAAACCTTATTTAACATAACCCACTAATAAAATGTGTTCTCCACTGCAGAATTAGGCATACTCTGAAAACCATTTAAATGTGTGTGCAGATTTTTTTTTCTTCTCTTCTCTGCCTGATTCTCCGTGTTTTTGTGCACAGTAACTGCAGGAAGAAGGAAGTCAGATTTGCAACAATTGCAAATGTATAAGCGAAGCTATTGTTGAAGAGTAGGAGGATGAGAGATGATGGATTTCATTGGGACACGTCATACAGAGGGCTGAGGGGAAAGTTTTAGTGGGCAGTAACGGGGAAAAAGACAGGAGACATTTTCTGCACTACTGGGGAGAAGACCTGGCTGTGGGGCTCCTGACTGAATGCAGATTCCTGTGTCCTGCTGCAGTCGAGATTGGGGAGAGCTGAAAGAAGGACCTTTCCACTGGCTGAGGCATTCCTATCTGCAAAAGCTGAGAATTCCAGGCAATGACCCCGGTTTGAGAAGGCAAGCGTTCCTTTTTGCTGGAGTTAATCTTCAAGGGAGTCACATTCACAAAGAGAACAGCCAAAGAGAACAACTAAAAAGATAAGGTAATGAGAAGTGTGGGAGCTGAGTGTGTACGGTAATATGCAGTCAGTGTAGGATTCCTGTGCGTGTCTTAATCAAATACCAATGTTGCAATTTGAGTTCTGTTCTCCGCCACGCTCTTTGCAGTGTGTCATAGACAATGCTTTTACTGTACCATTTTGTTTATTTCTGTAAAGAATGAGATTGTGTTTAAATGCAACTTTTATAATACAGAAAAATATTTGAAAACAGACGGGTGGTGTATTTAATATTTATCATTACAATGCCGATGAAGTGGGGAGATTTTAAACAGTGCAATGGTCATTTTAAGACAGATGTGTGCATGTCAGATTCAGTATGAACAGTTGTGAGTGATTGTAGCATAGCTCGTTGGAGGTACATGAGCCAACGGGAAGAGAGACTCTCAGAACATAGCTCCCTACCGTATATAAGGTAGTGGAAATTACCACAAGATTACCATATATAGCTCTCTGTCGTAAATAAGTCAGTGAGTTCGCCCATGGTGGCACACCAACACTATCACTGGAAAATGTGGTATTCCTAGAATGCAGGTCTGAGGTCTCTCTAGTGATCACACGAACAATCTAAGCAAAGATAAGGGATTCTGGACATTGGGGCCACAAATAAAACAAGGGAATTATGCTCACCAAAATACCACCAACCACGTATACCAAATATGCAGGTCTGGGTGCTGAAATAATGCATGTCCATTGTATTATTGTTGCACATGGCCAAATCTGAATACAAAGAGTGATTATTGCTAAGTTATTTTTCGGCGGTAATAAAATACCGTCAGGCCCCAAATCTCCACAAAATACCCTACAGCTCCAACAACAGGTAGAGCTATGAAGGCATCAGAGGACAAACACACAGTACAAACGTACTTCTGGCCTTTTATTTTACTGTTAGATTAGCCAATAAGAAAATTCAGAGTGCAGTCAATAACAACTGGTATTGACTGCATTCTGAAGATTCTGAATTCAAAATTAGACATGGAAACAATCATGCAATTCTCAGGCAAGATGGCTTTTCAACAAGCACTTTCTCTCTAGGAGGGCCTGTTTTTTAACTGCAACAAAAGCTAAAACATGGGAAAACACTTGTAGACCCTACATAGAAAAAAACTCTAAAAACAAAAAACAGAGTATTTAAGACATCCTTGGTGGTGCCAAGAAAAAGAAATACAAACTGTACAGATACTTACATTATTGAGTTATTTGGCTGAATATTGATTTATGTTGCAAATACTGATGTTTATATATGATAATAACAAATGAAAAATGATATGGTTGAATATTTTGGTCATATTTCTCTTGATGGAATTGTTGAGAAATAAGGAAACAAGCACCTTTGCACCTTACAATTCTTGGATTTAGTTTTTGGCATTTGCTCTTATATTACCCATTCTTCTCTGTTTTGCACCTGTTTGGCATGAAGGGGCTATTGCCGAGATCAAGGCTATTACACCCTTTGGTGTCTTTTATTTTCTTTAACCTATCAGTCCAAGGTACTGTCCCTCGGTACGATTTGTTTTGTAGTATTACATATTTGTCTTAAATAGATTGCTTGAATACATATGGCTCCCATTTCAATTTTTCAATAACTATCAAAAGAATTATGTTCATTTGTTTTGTTTGTCCCTTTGATTGTCACACCAGAAAAAACATTGAGTATGATATCAGGTTGAGATACCCGATTACATTGAATTATATTAGAAACAAGAAAAACACAAAAGTCCTTTGGTGAAACCTTTTTTGTTGTAGTGATA
Source organism: Ambystoma mexicanum (assembly GCF_040938575.1). Taxonomy (NCBI): domain Eukaryota; kingdom Metazoa; phylum Chordata; class Amphibia; order Caudata; family Ambystomatidae; genus Ambystoma; species Ambystoma mexicanum. The sequence continues at coordinate 563,707,289 of NC_090937.1, read as the reverse complement.
TATTGCCCCAACCACCATTGTTAGTAGGGGTTCATCCTGCCTTTGGAAACTGGAAGAGTGATATTGTCATGATGGAGATGCAGGAGGGAATCACTTTCACTACACGTTTCAGGATGCCATGGAACTAGCCACTTTTTAGGTCCTTTCTGAAGGAGAGGTAGTGTTTGTTGCGGCAGATGTGTAATGGAAAGCAGTTCCAGATGGAGAGAGCTTGGATAAAAAAGGTGGATCCTCCCATTCTGGTGGAGTTGTAGAGGGGATAATGAGAAGGAATTCCGAACCTGATCGGAGAGATTTGGTCGGTGGTAGCGAGAGATCTTGTCCTGGAGAAACTGTGATCCAGTATGGTGAACGGTGCAATGAGTGATGCAGATGGCTTTAAAGGTGGGCCGTCAGCTGATAGAGTATAGTGCTCTGAGAGTAGGGGTAATATGTTCTCTGGGTGAGAAGGCAAGGAGGAGTCTAGCTGCAGAGTTTTCGATTTGTTGGACTTTCCTGAGCTGATGTGCTGGGATGCCTAGAAAGAGGGAGCTGGCACAGTCTAGGCAGGAGAGAATAATGGCAAATATTGCAGAGAGTCTATGAGTGCAGGATAGGTAAGGGAAGATTTGCCTTAGGATCCATAGTAGAAGTTGCATGTTCTTGACACAAGCTGATGTGCTGGGGGAGGGATAGCTCTGAGTCCATTGTGCATCCCTGATTTTTTACAGAGGCGAAAGCTGCTGGTGGGGCTCATTGGACATGTGGCCAGGGTATTGGTTAGGGGATTTGAGTTGTATTGCCACATAGTAGTATTTCAGTTTTACCAGGGTGTCGGAGAAGGTGGATGGCTGTCATCCACTGATCAATTGCAGAGAGGCAGGAGGAGAGGACAAGTCAGGAGGTTGTTGGTATTTTGGGATCTTGAAAATTATCTGGGCACCATCTGCATATTTATATCAGGAAAGAATCTGAGAGCAGACTAGTGATGGCAGTGCGCTGGGAAAAGAGATTGAAGAGAAGGGGTGACAGGGAGGCTACCTGAGGGAATATTATAGGGACAGGGCAAGGGACGGAAGTGAAAGTTGTAAGGAGCATGCTTTGCGATCGATTAAAGAGGAATGATGCGATCCATTTTAGGGCAGAGTCTCTGATGCCTATTGTGTGAATCCTGTCCATGAGAATTGCGTGGTCAATGGTGTCAAAAGCGGCAGATAGATATAGCAGGATGAGTGTGGCACATCCTTCCGAGTCAGCTGTTCTTTTTAAATCGTTGCAGATGCACAACAGAGCAGATTACATTCCACAAAGGGGTCTGAATGCAGGTTGGGCTGGGACGAGGAGCATGTTGGCTTCTGTGAATAAGCCAAATTGCTTTTTAGTTGCGTTGGAGATAGGTCTGTAGTTTCAGGGAAGGAGGAGGTCGAGAGAGGTTTTTTGAGAAGAGGTTTGACATATGAGGTTTTGAAGGCTTGCGGGAAGATACCAGATGAGAGAGAGTTCATAATAATGGCACAAGCAACATTGCAGGTGCATGTTGTAGTTAGGATTTTTTTAAGAAGTGTTGCAGGACGGGGTTCTCCAGGGAAGCCTGAGGGATGGCTTAGTGCTAGGAGTTTGAGGAATTCAGAGTGGGAGATAGGTGTGAATGAGGGGAGGACTGGCCGAGTGGGCCAGGGAGGGATCCGACAGAACAAAGGCGGGGTTGACCAAAGCTAGTTTGGAGAGGATGGGGTGGTGTCTTTCCATAGCAATGTTCTAAAAGTACCTGGATAGTGTGTCGCAGAAGGCTTTGGAGTGTGGTGAGTGATGGGTTGAACAGCTCAGGTCTGGAATTCTGTGATGATTTTGAAGAGCTCCCTGCTTGGGTTTTTGGAGTTAGAAATCTGGTTTACATAGAAGTTTTTTTGGCTTTTCATATTTCGGTTAGGTATGCCCTATTTAATCAAGCACAGGCGATTTTGTTTTGAGGAGTGATGGTTAGCCCTCTAGGTTCGCTTTAGGCGATGCTTGATGGTTTTAAGGAATTTGAGTGAGGGTGTGTACCACTTTGGGATGGGGCCTGATCTCTGAGAGGAGCGTCTGATCAGCATGAGGGGGATCAGGGCACTAGTACGCCAAGAATTGAAAAGGTTGATGCATGGGTAGCCAACCCGCAGTGGGAACACTGCAAGGGTGTTTAGAAGTAAATTGGCCAGATCAGGGTTTATGCCAACTTTGTTCCAGAGGGGTGCTCTTGGGTGGGGGACAGAGGTGGGGTTTACGGGGCAGAGGGTGAGAGATGGGTACATTCTGGAATAGAACATTTTGTAGTGATCCATTCAGATTTGTATGGGGCGAGGTGGGAGGATGGACACTAAGTCTGATGTGCTGAAAAGGGTGTTAAGGGTGTGCCCTGTGGTGTGAGTTGGGAGGGAGATCAGATGAGTCAAGCTGAGAGCTTCCAAGATGTCAGTTGGCAAACTGGTCATCAAGTTTGTTGGGACATCAAACCAGATGTTGAAATATCTTGATATAGTGAGGGATGGATGAGGGATAAAGGTGGCTAATTGGTAGTTACAGAGGGAGTTGGAAAAGTTCCTATTAGAGACTGGAGGCCTATATATGAATAGGAAGCTTTGGGCGAGGGTGGGGAGGAGGCAGATATTTAGTAGTAAGTATTCACAATCCGAATTACAGGGTAGATTATCAGTGGATATGACTGAGAGGTGTTGTTTGTGGGGGATGGCTAGTCCTCTTGCTCAGCTGGGGACATTTTGTACGATCAGGGAGTATCCCAGGGGAAAGCCTCATGTGAAATGGGTCCACAGTTTTCAATGAACCATTTTTCTGTGATGAATAGCATATCAGTATTTTCATTGGAAATAAGATTGACAATGTTTTATTTTGTCTTTTGAGACAGAACTGGCATTAATGAGAATGCAGGAAAGATGACTTGGCTTCTGGTGTGAGGTCCGATAGGGGAACGCAGGAGAGGTTGGTGTTGGGGTTGGCGGATAAGGGTGACAGGGAGTGAGGATGGCTTGAGGGAGATCAGAATGGTGATCAGTTGTGGTGCTGTAGGCCGTGAGGTGAGGATGTGGTTGACGGCATATGCTCATATTAAACTTTCTCCAGTTTAACCAAGTTTGCAACTGACATGCTTAACCTTTGAAGCAATCTGTTTATTTAAATACTAAAAATTGTAACATATTTAATTTACTGATTTTGTGATTTACATTCTCATTATTAAACTAAATATTTTACTTCCCCACCAAAACTCCAATGTAGGTTTTGCTAGTACCACTATTGCTCAGGATAATTAGCCTTCCCCAACCTATGGCTATCAGCTTCCCCACTGGCCATAACTTGGTGTTGAAACATTAACCTATCAAAATTAGGTTTCTGAGGGACATGCACGTATGTGAACACACTGAAAGCAACTTTTGCTGATTGACAGCACAGATGACCACAGCCCTTATATACAGCTGATAGTAACACTTCAACATCAGAAATTACTAAAAGCTAATACCGGGTATGTGTGTCCCTCAGAAACCTGATTTTTAGATGCTCTACATTTCATGAAATAAACCGTAAACCCAGAGGCTATCACTACAACAAAAATGCTTCTCCATAACATGTTCAAAGAGAGATACTCTCACCTGGCTAAGCACTGCTGAAATCATTCATTGTAAGGAAGTTTCTTGGCATGTCTACCTCATACAGGTCAGCGAAAACAATATAATTGAACTCTCATGAAGAATACCCCCTTTTCTTGCCTTGAAAAAGACTGTAGCGATCAACACATGGGTTGGCTGTGTTAGGCTGTATTAATGTGGAAAGGAGTTGTTTTTTTATGAATATCATTGTTGAAACAAAAATTAAATACTGTTTATACTTCAAGTCTTGGAACTGACTTCATTTTATTTAGAAACAATTGGTAGTTACATAAGGAATTGTACTATATGAAGAATAATCCTTAAGTAGGCTTATTAGTACTATGCTATAGTAACTTTGTGTATTTTAGACACACACACACACACACACACACACACACACACACACACATCCAATGTCTTCCAACACAGTTACAGGCATGCATGCATTACACAAAACACACCTTGGGTCTATTCTTTTGAGGCACCAAGTGTGCACTGGGCAGGGGAACAGGCACATCACCAGGCAGTAGCAAATCCAGGCATGCAGCACTGGCATACCACAGAAGGACCAGAACACCCAGGGTGCACCAACTCCATTGCACCAGCAACGTGTTTGCTTTGCAAACCCGAGGAAGCAGCGTGCAAGACCACACATATCAGCATATGCAAATGATTTAAATTACATTTGCAAAATAATCTATGCAGGAGCCAAGGGGCATGAACTCTGCACAGAGGAGGAGCCCAGTGGGTGACTGACACCCCTTGCCTGTCCTGGCTCTGCCACTGCCTTGGATCTTGCCCTCAACTGAGGACAAAGAGACAAGGACACCTAGGTACCGAAGGGAGGAAACATAGAGCTGCATTAGTACCCATTGAGAAAAAAGAAGGAGGAAATATAGCTTAATATATGTATGGTTCTCTAGGGGAGCCCTCGTAGCATTCACACTAGCACCTGCTGAAGCTCAGTGGACAAGGAATGGAAGTTGCACCTTTTTGGCTCCACTAAGCACCCCTTGAACCACAAACAACTTCCATTAAACCTTCATGACCTGCGTCACCATCTAATCTTTACATACTGCTTGGCTACTCATTCTTCTGAAGAGAGATACTTTAGTCTTTATGAAAAATCAAGGGTATTTGTCCCTTCTCCCCAAGGGGTAGCCTCCCCCTTTGGGGAAATGGAGTTGAGCAGGCTCTGCAAGATCCTGCCTAGGGGTCTGATCAAGTAGGACCTCACTGGGAAAGATTCCTCCTCAGGGGACAAGCACTCCCGTTCCGGTGAAGAACTCCATAAACCCTCCACCATAGCAGCGTATATGGGACTACCTCCTATGAAGAATTCTCTGATATCAGGGTGTTTGGCAGAAGGCAATGCTGAAACTATCTATTTTGGAAAAGGAAAGGAACATTTCTCTTTAAGGAGAGAGGTATATTTAACTGGGTCGAGTAGGGCGAAGAGAGAGAGAGATGATCGCAGTGCACCTTGGAGAGGCGTAGCAGACTTACGGAGAGCGTGCCTTAAGCAGGGGAAGCCCCCTGACATCACTACACCTTGGAGAGGCGGAGCCAAGGAGAGCTGTGGAGCCCATGACTTTCAAAGAATCAGAGGATGCCAGTCCAAAATGCCAGAGGTCCGGCATTTGCAAGAACAAAGAAGCTGTTTTGAGCCAGGAGAAGAGAATCCTAGGTTTGGTGGTGGTGTGGCCACAATTACATCATGGTGGGCATATGCCCAGTGAACCTCCCTGAAACCATCACAGTGGGGATTTTGTGAAGCTCCCTGGTGCCTGCACCCATACACAGTATCAACGAGAGAGAAGACCGAGAATGGAAACACAGCGGCTCCAATAAACACGAAATTCATAGCAGAAGGAGAGGACCCGAGTGAGTGCCGACCCCTTCCACATTCCCCTGCACAATAAGAGGTAACGAGGAGAACAGGAGAAAAGGGAACCCACCGCGGCACCATTATGAAATGAGAAGAACTCAACCCAGTGAGACAAACAAGATACCGAATATAAAAATGTCTAACTAGAGATGTGAAAACACAATAAGGAGACTAACAAATACAACAGAAATAAAAGTAAATATACACTGGACATGACTAACAAGGGAAGAGGGAAACTGTGCCATGGCATAAGAAGTGAAGAGTGGAGAAAGCCAAAGATAAAGTCCTGTTATCACGAATGGGAAATCAAAATATCATATGAACAAGGTAAGGGGAGAAGCCCCAGGAGAGGTGAATGGTTATATGGGAACAAGGCATACTTAAACTAAGAAAGCCTGGGCTACAATACTAGAGAGGCATACAAGTTTAGCCTAGAGTATAAGCAAGTCTATCAAGGAGAACTGTCTAAAACCTAGTATGTTCTGAACAAATTGAAAGAACTTATCAAGGAGCAGTCAAGAGTCTGTTCAAATAGATGTTGCTAAGACAACCTTGCAATAAAGAAGAAACATTTCTATAAGAAACAACCAGGAGAAGAAAGACATTCTCTTGGTCTCATTTAAGTTAGTTAACATAGTGGTAGGGTAAGTGAGAGTTAGTTTGGACTGTGGACATATTCATTTGGGTCTTCCTGGTGACCAACAAGCACCTTTAGATTATTTAGATAGCCAGGGATACCCTCTAGAAGTAGGGAAAGATAGGCCTTATTCTTATCATTGGATTAAACTTCAGTCAAAATGTCCTTCATGTGTCCAACTCCTTCTTCTTACCCACCACACCTTTTGAATCTGATGCTGTCGATGGCACAACCCAGCATCTCCACTTCACTCACCCATTTGTAATGAAATCTTTCGCCTCACTAAAATTACATCACCAATGAAGACAATAGAGCTGCACTGACTCGAAGGCGCAAATGCAGTGACTAAACACAGTTGATTCATCAAACCAGCATTTATTGACACAGCCACCAGATACTGAATATAGATTTGCCAGCCGGATACCTCTGAACAACATCTTGAACCCACAGAAAGGATGCAGACGATGAGCTTGACACTATTGACACTTCTACAAAGAGCTAATGGGACAAATTGTGAGGCAGGTGTAATTCCCAGGCATCCTGCACATCTGGTAATGTTTTCCTTCCCTTAACCCTAGCAACGTATTAGATTTCCATTTCCTTACCATAACCAAATACATCTCAGAAATGATGTGTGTCCTATTTCCTTTTGTAAATCATTTGTCTTTATCCTTCTCTCCTAAAGTTGAATTCCAAATTATTTAATGTCATACAAGGCACGGAAACCACTCAGAGTTTCAAGAGCGATTCAAACCTGTTTAGTAATTTATTTTTGGAGCCTAGGGCAGTTACTCTTTCTCTCGCCTCCCTTGAAATTGCCACACTAACCATAATGCCAGTCCAGTGCTACTGGTTGGTAACCCCTACTGTCTAAATATTTACTCTATACTATCAAGGATTTCCCTACATGCAGGCTTACTAACTTCCCCAGGGATGTCCTATTTTTTACTACACTCACCATAGGTGAGTTGCCGAATGGGAATAGGAACAATGCCTCTGATACACTGTAAAATATCTTGATTCCAAACACACCAACCTTGCCTTTCCTTTCCACTCTTCATGCGCCTCCTTTGCAACTCCTTCACCACTCGTTTGTCCCTTCAATGTTTTCCCCCACCTCTCTCCTACTACAAGCATTATATGTTTCCTCTCTGTTCGTTTCTACTCCCCCTACTCCCACTCCCACCCTACTACTCCTCCTTCAATTCAAACATCCTCCAACCACTAGTATGCCCCTCCAACTACTACTTCTCCTCTCCAGCTCCTACCACTCCCCTCAAACCAGTACTGCTCTCCTCCAACCACCACTTCTACACTCCTCAAACACTAGTACACCCCACCTTCTTCTCACAGTCACATTCACAACACACTTCACATTCACACCCTAAACTATCTCCCCCTACTCCCTTACCACTAACACTACTAAACCAATACCTAATTTGCTCCAACACACTATTCCACCATTCCTTGCACCTTCTTTCCTCATGATTGTCTCTTGGCTATCCTCCTCCTTCACTGCTGAACTCATCTGGCATACCCACAACTTCCTGTTTCATCTCCCCTCATAAAATATTCCCCCTTCACAAGGATTGGTTCACTTTCCCTAACCAATGAAGTTGCTTTCCCCACCCGGGACGTGGATGTGAGAAAGGAATATTTCAAAAGGGGGTTTATCCTTGCCCACTGGTTCCACTGACCCCTATGCCAGAATGTCACGTCTCTGGCAATTATTTATATCCTGGGGAACAGATTCCAATGTCATGGGTCAGTCTTTGTTGTCCCTGGTGGTTTAGTTGATGCATGTGGGAGCCCCATGCTGTGTGTCTACCCGAAACCACGCTGTCACTGAAACTGTTGTGTATGCCTGTGGCTTCCCGGTGCTGCTCCCTCTCACCTTCTGTTTCACTGGGTGGCTCTGCACTGATGTGAGCAGGCATAAAAGTTGCTGAGTAGGACTTGTGGTTCTTTCCTGGTGTGGGTGGTGTTACTGCAGCATTTCGCTCTGCTTGGTCAGGCTGATAGCATTGTGCTGTAGTAGATCTGAAACAAGAAGAGAAACACTGGCAAGCATCATTGGTATGGGCACACGGGGGGGGGGGCAATTGAGGCCCTTACTGCAGCCATCATCCACCTCAAGGGTTAGACTGACTCTGGATGGCTCTCTGATATGGCTTCCACTCCCAGCTGAGATGGGTTCCAGCGCCCTTCTGACAAGGTATGGATACTGTCCTTGTAAAATCAGACTGCCTCGAAATCCATATATCCATTTTGTTTTTCTGTGTGCTTTCCCTGGTTGATGTTGGACATTTTCCTGCTTAGGATTAGAGAAAATCATGTTCTATACATTGCTTTTTAATTGCATTTTATATAACTTAATTCTTGGATCAGGTATTTGTCACTCACCCAAGACCCATATACACCTTAAAGAATAATGGCACATTCCAATCCTAGTCTTTCCCAGTTTAAGTCAAATAATGTGTACATCAGGTTCCATGTCTCCACTCCGCTGAATTTACTGTGTGAGGCAATACTGCACAGGGAATAACTCAGATCTCTTTCCATGGTTGCAGGCCCCCTGTTCAAACGTGCCAAGCATCTTGGAATGGGGGTGCCCCTGTCCCAAGCATCCTACGCTCATTTACCTCTTAATTGGACAACAGCATCCACAGCATCGTTTCCCTTTTGGGTTCATCCCCTAAACTGTGCCTGTCAAACATCATTCCAGGACCCCTATTGCACCAACAAGCCTGCTCCCCAACTGCTCCCCGCCAGTCTTGCAAGCATTAGCCTACCCATGCCTTGTTTGCAGCATCAGATGGTGCGGCAAACACTAGAGGTTACATTTTCTTACACCATCATATGAATGCAATCTGTATGCAATTTGTAATTTTGTTCTCAAGTGTATGATATGATATGATAGTATTGGTTATTTATAACATGCTTAATACCTAGAGGTTTCTAAGCGTGGACCCGGCGATCAAATGTTTGTTGCTCCATGTCATCTTGCTTCCAAGGCGAGCACGTTGCCCCTGAGCTATCCTCCCGAGCCACTCCTGTGTACTCTCTATCTGTATCCTTACCTTGCTCATGAAACAAGCCCTACAATCTTGAATAGGTTTACTGAAGGTTTAAATTATGATTTTTAGCCGGCATGCTTTCTACATGACAGTTAAACTACATACCATTTATAAGCAGTTTGCCCATGTTAAAAAAAATTTAAAAAACAGGGCCTTTCATTGAGAAATGGATGCATAAATACATTCTATAACAGTGGGCCTCATTCTGAGTCTGGCGGTAACCTGCTGGTTTTTCTGGCTTGGGTACCGCCAGACTCATATTACCATTGCGCCTCAGTGATTACCGGAATTACCAGCGCATTGCAACCCCGGTGACCCGGGAATTCCGGAGGCAGAATTCAATAAATCTCCATTCCCATTGAGTCTCATAGGACTCAATGGGAATGGGGACCATGGAAACACCAGCACCATCTCGTGATGGTGCCGGTGTTTCCACGTCCGCCTGCAGGCGGGTGGTGTTAAACCCACCAGGTCAGACCTGGCGGGAATGACACCACCGCCTGCAGGACTCGAGATCACACGGTATGGAAACAACAGTGGCGGCGGGTTATTTCCATACTAGGTGACTCGTAATGAGGCCCAGTGTGTTGATGTGCTCTTAGGACAAAGGTCTACAACCTTCCACTCTCCATAGTTTTTGGGCATCTTTCATCAGCCAAAACGAACATAGTCAATCATTAGGTTGAGGGCAGGTAGTCTGTTCTGTGTGGAATTCCCTGCTTTGTGCTTGAACTACAGAACAAATACTCCAATCCATTAATTGTTGGCGACTTCAGTCTTCCTGCCAACTCCAATGCTGCTGGTCAGGTAGCCAACTTCCTGTCCCTGAAATCTGAAGTTGCCTCAGCTTAGCCTGGAACCTACACATCAGTTGTTGAATGTTCTCGACTTTGTCTGTGCTCCCAGGGTCTTCGCTTCTGTATCTCCTCCATGTCCAGTAGTGTGGTCAGATCAGTTTCTAGTTCACTTTTTTGTTCACCAGGCTGACTCCACTGTATTCCCTCTTTGCCCTGCTATTCCTATACGCAGTTGGCACAAGGTATTGCATCCTGAATTAGTGGCCTCCCTTCTTCCGCGTTATGGCCATGGTGCTTCCTGCACTCTGGTCATGATAGAAACCTCATTTACAGCAGCCACTGATTTGCTGGCTCCCTTTAAAACTGTCAAACAAAAAAATCACTGATCTGAGCCTTGGTTCACTGAGGAATTTAAGGCTGGTAAACTAGCCTGTCATCAGGCAGAGAGAAAATAGTGAGTAAGCTACTCTGCTGAAACTAAATCTGCCTTCTGCCATGCTCTATCAGTCTACCAAAAAGAAATTAAAAAGGCAAACAAACACGCTTTTGATCACAAGGTGGAAATTGTGAATAACCAGCCTAAGGCCTTATTTGAGCTGGTCCAGTCTTTGTCTACTCCTTCTATGGTGGACCCTCAGGTGGCTCCTTCACAGGACCTCTGTGATTTCTTCTCTTCTTTTTTTCATACGAAAATTGAGGCTATTCGAAATAACATTGACAGTAGAGTGGGTCAGTCTCCTGTTGATGGTGCCCCTCTCGGTTTTCCTCCCGCTAATTCTAAATGGGCTACATTTCCAGTTTTCTCTGATCAGGATATACTGGGGGCTATTGCTTGTCTTAAATATGCCTATCCTGTTTATGCTATCACTCAAGCTCTCCTGAAGTAAATTTCAGGTGATTTAATTCCTTTACTCACTACTGCAATCAACGCCTCTTTCCATGACAGCGACATTCCTGCTCCTCTCAAGCATGCTTTGGTGATTCCCCTCCTTAAAAAACCTTTCCAAGACCCTGCAGTACTTGCAAATGTATGCCCTATCTCCCTCCTGGTGTTTCTTATGAAGCTGCTGGAGGCTTTGGTGTCACCTTTGCTGTCTGCATTTTTGGAATCTTCTGGGTTATTTGACTCCTCCCAATCTGGTTTCCGGCCTGGGAGGGGAATCTGTCTTAAATTCAGTTTTAGACAATCTGGCTCATTTGGTAGATCATGGTGGTGTCAGAGCAGTTCTGTTGTTAGATCTTCCAGCTGCCTTCGATACAGTTGACCACTCCACCCTGATCGTCCGTTTAGCGGCAGAAGTTCTATCTGGCCAAATTCTGGTGTGGTTTCTGGCTTTTCTTACTGACCGCTCTCAGTCAGTCTCTCTTCCTCCTTTTCTTTCTAAAGCTATACTGCTGTTGTGCAGAGTCCTTCAGGGCTCTGCTCTTTCACCAATCTTGTTTAATATGCACATAAGACCTCTTCTTCTTCTTATCTTATCACATGGGTTCCGCTACAACTCTTATGCCGATGATACACAGATCTTGGTTTGGTTAGACCTCACCCGCTCTGACGCGTCGGCCCAGTTTAGGAGATGCCTGGAAGATCTGGGCTCGTGGATGGCGGCCAACTGGTTAAAGTTGAACGGTGATAAAACTGAGGTTCTGGTTGTGGGCACTAGTTCTCCTCTTTTGTTCTGGACCACTGATTTTTGGCCCTCGTCATTGGTCCCTTTTCTGCTGCCATCCTGCTCAGTCAGAAATCTGGGTGTAAATATCTCCTCTTCGTTATCAATGGCTGAGGAGGTGGCAGCGGTATGTAAGACTGGTCACTTTAAACTGTGTGCTCTCCATAAGGTTCCCCCCTTTATTCTGGGCAAATTTCAAGTTGCTGTGGTAGCTGCTCTTGTTTTGAGTACTGTAGATAACTGTAACTCATTGTATCTGGCTCAGTCGCGTTTTCTCACTAATCGCGTCCAACTTCTTCAAAATGTGCCTGCCAGGGCTATTCTCCATCCCACTTTGGGGGCTCATATATTCCCTCTGCTTAAACAGCTGGTTGAAAAGCAGATTCTGTTTAATTCCATGTGCATCGTCCATCACGCTATTTATGGATTAGGAGCTGAGTATTTTTAAGCAAAATGTCAGTGTTATGTGCCATCTCGCTGTTTTCCCAAAATGTCTGCCCTAGTGGTCTCTGTCCCCTTGGCGGGTGGGCCTTCTCATTGGTGGCTGAAAAAACCTGGAACACTCTTCCTCTCTGTCTTTGTGTTATGGCTGATCATTTTGCATTTCGCCACCCCCTTAAAACCTATTTGTTCTGATTCCATCCTATAAAAACAGTTGCTACTTGCTGTCAGCGCCAAGAGGCCTTTGGACGTGCACTTAATAAATACTATTAACATAACATAACATATTTACATTAGATATTGTAAAAAAACATATCAGTGAGTCACTTGTTGAAGACCCCAGCCTTAGGAGCTACGTATGCATCGGGAAATGGACACAGTTAAGGACTTTTGTGAAAAAGTGTCTGGTTTTATCCCTTGCTACTAGGTTGTGCTGAGTTACATCGGGATGTCAGGAGAAACCATTCTAAAATCCTAATGTCAAGCCAATGATCCAAAATGTTCTTTTTGAGTAAGGTATTAGTGCTGTGGGTTGAATTAAACAGTATTTCGTGCTTATATGACCATTGATGCCTGGTCAATAGTCATCTTCTTTTAATATAGCTCACATGTCACTGAGACATCCTGGTGAAGTGTTTCTGTGAATTGTCATGCGCATTCTATACATGGTTCCCCTAAGCGACATTAGTAATGTCTGCTATACAGTAGAGCCTACCATAGAACACCATATCTGGATGATTGGTTGCACAGCTCAAGTTATAATTAAATTTTAAAATGGAATAATGTCTTTCTTTGTTTTTAGGCTTATATGGTTTCCTAATTAGAAAACCTTTAGTCAATTTATTAATACAAATACAAATACAAATGTTGCACTAAAGCTGCTAAAAACAATTACCTGTTAAATTAAAAAGAGGAGGAAAAATAACAGAGGTAAAAAAGAAACAACATGTCTCTAGCTTGCTCAAATTCTCAAATACTCAAACTCAAATTCATAGTTTTCAAATTTAGCGTAAATTGCTGACAGAAGTTTGGTTGAAGCAATTATAAAGTACATCATATTCAAAAGGTGCTAGAAAATTGCACAACCTGTCCACTGAGGTTCAGTATTTTTCAACATTTGCGTCAGTTTTGTAGGTAAGTCTGAATGACATTAAGGAAGTATCCAATCAGTTTGCGCTTTGCTTTAGTCTTTGTTAACTCATAACCTTGAATTTGCATTCCCATAATCAAGGTTCCATTTGTGACATTTCTTCATTAAGTAGACCACTCTGTGCAATGTCCTATTATTTTTTTCCAGGAAGCGATCATTTTCAGATGTGTAGATCAGTGCCAACCACAATTCTTTTTATTACATTTGCCATTGTATTTGATTTTATCCAAATGCTGTATCTGTTAATTCTGCAATAAGTCTGATTTTTCTTTTTAAAAAGTATAATTTTAATAGTGAAATAGAACTCTTTTACATGTCTTACTTTTGTCAGAAATGTCATTCCACCCATGTCACGTAAATAGTAAAAAAAAGATTGCAGACAACAGCAACTCGCCTATAAAATGCTGCTTGACATTTTACATTATCTCTCAAGGTGCCCAGGCATGTAATTCGGTGAGTGCTTAGGCTAGTCTGGCATATTCATTTTTTTAACCATATGCCCAGATGTTTCATGAACGATTTCTGTTCTGTTGTATGGTAACTTACAAAGCACCCTACTTTACTCAATTTGGAAAGGATAGCAAGATGTTCCATCAAGTGCATTGTCTCCCTGGATGTTAATAATATCATCAATGTATCTTACATACATAGCTAAATGTGGCATCCATCTCGTGGAATTTAATACATGCTCAGTTTCCAAGTGGAGCATAAACACATAGGTATAACTTGGTGCCATAGCAGCATCCATAGATTTCCCAGACACCTACAGGAACAACTGCTCTCCAAAGACAAAATGGAATTTCCCTCTCTATTGCTTTGATAACTTTTTTCAGCCTGGGAGGAGTGATTTGAACTGAAATGTGACAATATAATGTGTGTTTATAATTAGATTTGTATATTTTTTTTATCAAGTTTAATATTCTGTCTTTTTCATAGGAAATCTTAATGAGCCTCTGAAGGAATGATGGAATTGATTTTAGCATTTTATTTTTATGAATGTGTTGATTATTTGATATTTTAGTATGTTTATGAGTGAGAGTTTATGTAATGTTTATGTATAACTTTACCTTTGCTTAACCAATTCACATTTCATTAAAAAGGTATTTTTGCCAATTTTTAATGGAACTTTGAAACACAAAAATGCTAAAGAACAAGACAAAGTACAAATACCACAAACCCTCAATTCCAAAAACACTCCTGAAACACTGCTCCAAAGCTACAAAGGTCTGCCTACCACTCTTCAAATGTGAACCTACCCTGTGTGCTCCTTCCCCCACAGGCTTGCGAAAGTTGCATAGTAACAGGAAGTGCGATGGACCTTAAATACTTGGTCACATTTCTTTTAGGAAAATCTGTCCAAGGGGGCAACCATTGACCTTCAAATGTGAACCTGCCCGGTGTGCTCCTTCCCCCACAGGTCTGTGAAAGCTACATAGTAACAGGAAGTGGGATGGACCTTATATACTTCGACTTGGTCACATTTATTTTAGGAAAATCTGTCCAAGGGGGCAACCATTGACTTGATGAGCTCAACAAATACATCTGAGATAGGATCTGAGAATTTATTTGAGGACAACTCATTGTGAAATACCTAGAAACCTGCCATGACTTTGGCCTGGAATTCACTGTTGCCAAAAACCTACCCAATTTCCACTGCAAGCAAATGTCTTCAAAATAAGATTTGAGGGGTGATACATTTTTGTATCAAGTTCATTCATGGCTAACCCCCAGAGCGCTTAACCCACGTGTCATTTTGTGTTTCTTAATCAGGGCCTGCGGCTGCCACAAATAAACTGTTCACGATGTGCCATTATTAAATTCATTAGTATGGAATGTGATTTCAGTGCGAGCATGTCAAATACATAGTTAAAGTTTGTCATTAGTGCCATCATCACTACTTCAGTTCATCCCCAAAAGGACAAATACAACCTACTGAGGTGCCGTTGAATAATCCAGATCTGCTAGGCATTGGTTGTGTGTAAATCCCAATTACTTAGAATGCTTGAGTACTCATATAAACCCAACATCCTTTAAATAATGACTTGATACACATTTCTTCATTGGGAGGACTCTCAAAAGTCTCCCAATGTATTTTATTGTGTGAGTACTTAGAGCAGGGCTTGAAAAATCTACTAGCCCCCTAGCATTGGCTAGTAGTTTTTATAAGAGGCTAGTACCATTTGCATGCGACTCGATCTTGCTGGAGGTACATTTCTCTTGGGTTAAGTATGTAAACTAAGGAAATTGCCCTGCAGTTCTAGTGGGATTTTGAACAATTTGCAAGACCTGAAATCCTGCACTACTCTTACATGTTGTGTTCTTCATTCTTTGGGGTGCTTTCTCCTCCACCAAAGCTGTCACTATTGCCCTATCGATGTTCCTCATTCGGTTAGCAAGAAAAAATGGTTTCCTGGAACCATTGCCGTATGCCCCTGATATTTGCAAAATAGCCTTACATATTTATAGACCCCAACCCTCACCGGTTGTCATGACCATCAGTGGTGGTATGCAGCAATATAACATTTTACAAATAACACATACCTCCGCAGTCCATATTTGACCAGTTTTCAAAATAGTAAGACCACTCAACCCTCTTTGGTGGCCTATTGTGATGCATTCCCCTGGATAATTGTTGCACTGAAGTACTGCGTTGTGATCTCTCCTATTTTTCTTTTGCCAGAGGATGTAAGGGTAGAACATCATGCTGTCCCTGGAGGATCTCAAGTATAACACCCATCCTTGAATCATGTAGCTGTTGCCCAATAACATTTCAGAGGTTTTTGGTCTATATCTATGCACATATCTTTTTTAAATTTGTTTTATTAGCTTTTTCAGTCATACATCACATAAAACAACACAATAAAAATCAGTACTAAGAAAGGAATATATGTTAAAAAGAAGGAAAAATACAACTAATATCAGACAGAAAAGACTGACGCAGCATTGGTATCTATCCAGCAACTAGACCATCTAAGAAAAAATAAAAGTGGACACTCAGCGTTGGAATGGAACATGTAACTTCTTAAAACAAAGGAAGGGTATTGCAAGGCAGACTGACATCTCAGGTGAGCCCATGAAACCTTTGAATGCACCCAATCTGGGTACCAGATCGTTAGACCCATATCTACAGAACCCCACCTAACAATCACCTGCAGGTCCTAAACAACATCTTTTCTAACATATTTATTTTAAGCGCCCCAAGAGGAAGCTATATCATGCAAAGACCTCATGGAATGGCCTATCTTCAAGAATGCCCCTTTGTTCATCAAACATGCTCATATAATTGTGTGCCAGAGAAGTCTACGTGTCCATTCAGTATATATCCCACAACATCTGAAGCCAATCCATTTTATTTGGAGACAACAAAGGTCTCAATTTCTGAGTCACTGCAAGCCTACCTGCTTTAAAAAGTGCTTCCCACATTTTTGGAAATCTATAAGTCTCATAATAAACAACTAATGCCTTGTGTAATGGGTTTATAGGCAGAGGAATTGCTGTTAATTATTTAATCCAGCATAACAGTTATGTTCCAAAAATCTGTCTAAGAGGACACAACCACCACATGTGACAAAAGGTTCCCACCGTTCCCACTTGGCCACGACCTCTATAACAAAGGGGCGGGGTACCTGAATGCATTTTATATAGTGGCGAAGGGTCTCTGTGCCATCCATGGAATTATGCTCCATAGCATGAGTGAACAGATTACCATGAACAATTATCCGGTATATCGTTTCCCAGAGTCTGGGATACCATACTCAATTTTAGATTCCCAATACTGTTTGTATTTTTGGCTCCCTGCCAGATGACATGAGACCAGTACTTTATATTATTTTGATACAATTCTGTTCCATAATTTAGCCTCATCCAGAACGTTTTCAAAAGGTTTAAGAACCCTTGTGAGGTTACCTAACTCACTAGGGTTTGTCAGAAGAACCGTTTAGTCACAGGTAGACAAAGGTCCTGTTTGTGTCCTCCACCAACATATCATGGACCTCTGTAAGTTCATTACATGTCCATTTGGAAACAAAAGTGTGCTGCACTTTACAGTTCCTGACCAGACCACAATTAAGTATTTATATGCCCTCAATAGATGTTAATCTCACCTGTCTCTGCAGAGGCGTTGGGGCACGGTTGTTAGGGAGAATTCTCATCTTATGGCTAATTTCCCTTACCTATAGGGTCCCCCAGCAGCTTTGCTGGATTTGAAGGGTTTGTTTTTTTCTCCTGCTAAGAGTGAGACTATTTTTCCCACTCTTAGGCATTTTTCTGCTATGTGTGTTCTAGGTTATTTTTGTGTTTAATGTCTATGGGGTTTTTCTCACCCTCATAGGAACCATCTTTATACACATGTGTTACACAGCACCCTCAGTGCAGTGACACAGGGGTGTCCTAGTGATCCCCAAACATAGACCCCATACCCTGGTGCTGACTATTGTCTCCCAGGGCATGTAAAGTCCCCATTGACTTTACTAGTCAATTTTTATGAAATAAACCAGTACAACCCATCTTACTATGGAGGTACTGGGAAGGGTTAATAGTTTTTCCCTGGTGTTCATTTTCGAGAGGGTACCATACAGTCCCTCTCTCAAAGGTTTCTGGCTGGTGGCAGTGGTTACTACCGTAAATATTCGACCGCAAATATTTCCCTATGGGATTTTCCCATTGTTTGATGCTACCACATTTTCTGACAGCCTCTAACATACCGCTGGTGTATTTTAATATTAACTTTACTCAGGTAGGTTTTATTTGCCAGAACTTTAATATAACTTCTTTCTCGTGTATTTCTCTAAATTCCTAACCCAGGTCGGGGATCCTTTGTTCGTCCTTTTGGCGGGCTTCTGCCGAGAAGCCCTCCTTTCGGCACCACTGAGCCTGGGGTGGGTCCATTGTGTGGGAGGGGGAGTAGGACCCCTGGACAGGATTGCCTCAGCAACCCATGTCGCACTCTGTCCTGATAGGCCAGAGGGTCTCCCGCCAAGATGACCACTCCACTTTGTGAGTGACAGTTAGGCTGTATGAATGGGGATCTTTTTGCATAAAAGCAGGATCCTGAGGACTGGAAGAGCAAGACGTTGCCACTGGAACTAAGAAGCCAAAGAGGAGAGAAGCCAAAGACACCTGCAACAACTGAACCACCGGTGAAGCCCTGCTGCAGCGTCTCACCGCTTTTCTCCACATGACGAGAGAGCCTTCTTCCCTTGAGCTGGTGGGGTCAACCAGTTTGCCAATCGCCTTCCTGGACCTGCCTTGGTCGAATCACCAGTACCCTGTACTCGGAGACCGGATAGCCAGGCACCCGTCCACCCGGACTGCGATGTAAAGGAGGGTACCTTTTATTCGTCGGGCAGCACCGCGGCTGGTTTCATCCCTGGGTAGTGCAGTAACTCAAACCTTCCTCCACCACAAGAGCCTCTCTTCCTCTGCTGGATACCCCAAACTGCAGGAACTACCAGGAACAACTGTCACCGCAGGAGCCACTTCTTCATATTAAGGTACATTGTTGCGCCAAGCCGCCCTTTTTGCGTGGTAGTGCTAAAGGTGTTTTAAATCCTTTACCTACCTGATGGGTTGGCCACCCCTATCTTCTAAACATTGTCTTTCACCTTCTGCATCCACCTTTTTCGAAATCGTTAACCAAAGACTTGACTGAAGCTACAAGAACAGTTTGCTCCTGGGCCCTTTGTCCTGTACCACGGACTTTGGCACAGGCCTATTGACTCTGGCTAAATTTGTTATAACTGCCTTCCTACATTGCTTCTCAACTAGAACTGTGTTGGTGCACCTACTTCTTATAACCACCTTTTCCTTCCCATTTTTTAAACTTGTTAAGTGCCATTTTGCTTGGTTTTCATTTAAGTATTCTCTATGCTAAAGTACTGCCTTGCCTAAATTTGTTCACAAACTTATGGGAAGTGTTGCTAGGGTGTGTAAGAAGATATTCCTGTATAACTTGTGCTTTCCCTCCCTTGTGAGAAATTGCTAGAGTGCCATTTGTGTTTGGTTTTCACTGTGCCATTTTTCTCAGATTTCACTCTTGCTCAAACTTGTCTACAATTTAACTAGGGAGTTGTGTATACTTTTCTTGACTGATTTTAACTTGCTTTATTAATTGTGATTAATGTGTTGAACTAGAAGTGTGTAAAATAAATATAAATATTATTTTTAATACAAAGCCTTGGTTAGTGTTTCCTTGTGCCATAAGTACTGTAGCCCTATTGTGTAAACCCTGAATACTGCTCATCTCACTCTTGAGATAAGTCTGACTGCTTAGCCGCAGCTACCAACTAAATCTTTGTGGTACAGACTGATACCAAAGGGGATTTATTGCTCATACCTGTAGTCTTAATCTTCTGTAGTGCTCCCCAAGGGAACTGCACAGGATTCTGCCTAACAACGTTTGCAGCCCTCCCTGAACTTGAATCACCCCCTTCAGGCCTCTCCCTCTGTAGAAAAGCTGTGAGCACTGGTACGTGGTGATACTGCTCCTGCGTCGATATAAGAGTGTGTGAGTGTGCCAATCTGTGATTGTTGTACCTCTTGAACCCTTCACCCCAAATTATGGTTTCTGTGAGCATACGTCTGCCAATATAGCTCACCTGTGAATTATGGAAGATAAGCTCTCTGTCCTGCTACTTCTGGCAGAGGCGCGTTTAACGGGATCTAGTTCCTTCACTGATCCCTGATAAGGATTAGTCCAGTCCAGCTGCGACTATGATTCTCCTTATGGTTGGTAAGTCTTTCTTGAGATCTTGTGATTCTGTTCTTTCTGTTTAATGTCTTTATATGTTGCTCCTGTTTATACTCGCAATAATATCTCTCTTCTGTTTTCTTCCCTTAGATGGAAATGCGGCCTCAATGCAGCTGTGAGACGTGGCCGGATGGAAGATGGATGCTACCACAATGTTCGACATCAGGTAAGTGATGGTTTGAAGAAAAGCGCAAAGTATGGTGAAGCGCAACCTTAAACTGTTTTTTCGATGTCTAACCTTTTCTTCTGTTTTTCCTTGCAGGCGCTGCTGTCGACAATGGAGCATGTCGTGCTGTGGTGCCAAGATGAACATTTCGACATTCCAGAAAATGTAAAGATGAATACTTGGTTTGCCGAAGAGATAAAAAGGTAAGAACTGCTTTCCCCAGTTGGTACGTATGCTGGCAGGAAGCAGGATATCCAGGAAGCAGGATCTTCAAAGGTAAGTCTGACCTCAGGTGACGGTGAGCGTTACGCTGCTTGCAAGTGCAGAATAACGCAAAGCGTCTGTCTTGAGGATCGGGCCAGCTTATATAGCTGAGATTGTGGGCACGCCCATTAGGGCCGGCTTACTAGCCACACCCTGCCACTCCTAGAGAGGGAGCATGTGCGAAGGCAATCCATTAGCAGCCACACTCAACAATACAGTTGGGGCTGCTTAATGGATGGAATGTTCAAGGTTAATGCATCTGAAGTGCTATGCCCATAACAAAGGCTTTTTGGTGTTAAATGGATGTTCTTGTTTACTTTTGTTCATGAGCCTGGTGCCAAAGGCGCCAGGACAGTGTCCACCCAGGTCTCCTGTGCATGCAAACCCTGCATGCCTGTGCCCCTGACTTCATGACCATGACAATTGATTAGGTCAAATGGGAACCCTACAGGGAGCTCAAAGGGGAGGGACAGATAAAAAACAGACATGTAAAGATATATTTTTCCACAGTGACTACCTACGGTGTGAATTGAAAGTCTGGCTTAAGAGCTGCCAGGGGCACGGAAACTGCTCTCCTGAACACCTGTGAAGATCTGATCTCTAACCTGGATTCCAGCATTCCTTCTGTCCTCATCATCCTGGAACTTTCCTCTTACTTTCGAAATGGTCAACCTGGTCAATTCACTCTGTGAGAACTTGGGCATCATGGATCAGACCCTTTAGTGGCTGACCTCCTTCCTCTTGGACCGCCCCTCCCAAGTCCAACTTGGTCCCTTTCACTCCGCCACGTCCCTCTACATGTAGCATTCTCCAGGGCTCTATCCTCTCATCCTGGTTTTTCAACCTCTAATTGGCCCCTTTGACCCACCTGATCTCTAACTTCTCCTCTAACTTACAGTGTTATGCGGATGACCCTCAGGTTTACTTCAGGCTCCCCTCAGCCTACTCTCCTCTCTTGCTTATTCCTGGTGTCATCTTCAACTCAACTCTCTATTTCTCTCTGTGCATCTCGGATGTCGCCAAGAAGTCCCACTACCAGCTGCACCTCCCCAAAGGGACTCTTCCATTTTTCACTTTCCCCCAGAAGCTCACTGTCTCCAGAGCTCTGGTTCTCTCTAGGGTGAACTACTGCAACAGCCACTTTCTCAAACTGCCTTCCTCTACTCTCCGCCCTCTGCAACTAATCCAGAACAGGACTGTGAGACTTATCCTTGGCCTCAAGCCCAGGAACTGTATCTCTCCAGCCATGAAATCTCTCAACTGGCTCTCAGTGGCTGCAAGAATCAAGTTCAAGACCCTTTTCATTGTCCACAAGGCTTTCTGGGGCTGGGATCTGCACTACATCCAATGCTATCTTCCAAAATACCTTCCTTCTCGAGCCCTAAGGGTTAGATGCTTCTCCAGGCAGAGAGTGGGGGTGGGTAGATCCTTATCCCCTGCAGGTGCCGCCCTCTGAAATGGCCTCAAT
Organism: Ambystoma mexicanum; assembly: GCF_040938575.1. Classification (NCBI taxonomy): domain Eukaryota; kingdom Metazoa; phylum Chordata; class Amphibia; order Caudata; family Ambystomatidae; genus Ambystoma; species Ambystoma mexicanum. The sequence continues at coordinate 563,685,369 of NC_090937.1, read as the reverse complement.
GACCATCCCAAACATGATCCGGACAACCTGACGCTCCGCAAGCAGCTCAAAACATTCCTCTTCTCCTCTGATTTCTCTCTCTCCCTCCCCTGCTGACCTACCTGTCCGCTGTACCAACTGGTTGCTTGGCTACCCTCTGTCTCACTGAGTCCAGGCTCTTTCTTGATAAGTCACCCTTGCACTGCCTCCAGGCCTACCACACAGTTAGGGGCTGTAACTGTAACCCTACAGTCCCTTGTTCTCCTTGCACTACCCAGAGCCGTGCAGCCCTGGAGGTATTTAATCAGAGCTTTGTTGCCCTGTTTTCCCCTCCCCTCTCCCTCGCACTTCCACCCTCCCTTTCCCCTTGCACTTGTCATTCTCGCACTTGCATGACCTGAATGAAACAAGGCTTAGTAAAATCATTTGTCTTGTCCTCCCTCAGTTTTGCTTCCCTTATCTTGTCGTGCCTAAATACACTTGTGTACAGGTGCGTTATATATGACTTATCATATCATAACATATCATTTTATCACAGAGGCCCAGAAAAATATAGAGTGCCGCAGTAAGAAACGGCAAGACTGGCAGTAACCAAATGCCAGTCTAGCCAGGTGATTACACTTAGCAGGACTGCTTTATCAGAAATGCCCAGTTAAATAAAATCATACCAAACTGAGGAATGACTAGACTGGCTGCAACAAAATGCCTCTCTAGACACCAATATCACATATCATGCCTGCTTAGCATGGACATGGGCGACCATTATGATTTATTGCACAACCCCACCCCCACACATCCCTTCTCCCTCCCATCCCCTACCCCAACCTCCAAAATCAGCTCATTGGCCCAGAATTACCTCCATGTTCCTCTTCCTTTTCCCAGTGCTTACGTATGAGGCTCCTTGCCTCACTGCTAAGAACTGGGATGACGAAAAGTGGGACTAGGAGTAATAAAGATTACAAGTAGCTAAGTCAGGCATTACCTTCATGTACCTCTACCTTATCCCAGTACTTGTGTATGAGGCATAATGCCTCATACACAAGTACTGCCTCATACACCAGTACTGGGATGAGGAAGAATAGGGCTAGGTGTAAAGAAGATCACCAATAATTAATCAAGGCATTAAACACAAGTAGTGGTGCAACACCATTGAGCTGACTGGGCTTCAGCACCCCCCCCAGCCCCCACTGAAATTGTGGGCTATGTTGACTTGACCTGGCTGTCCTACAGAGCAGTTGCCGGACAGAAAAGGACACAGATGTTAAACGGCACCTGGGTTTTTCCGTTAACAAGGGCCCGGCCCAGCAATTACTAATGTACAGCATTTCACTGTTAGTACCTGCTTTCAAATGCCACATTTTTTAAGCTATTGAAATTGTGATGTGGGTTTAATACGTGCATGCCAGGGGAGTGTTTGGAAGGGTAGAGAGGAAACAAGAGACCAGCCATTCTCACAGCAACCCCTAAGTGGGTGCTTACAGACCTAAAGAAGAGAGTTAACTGCTTGTAACATTGAAGCTGCACTAGAATAGTCTCATTAAAATGCGTAAAGAAGTTAGATGCCCCCAAAAAAATAAGTTTTCTCCTCCCCACCACACGTGAAGTTAGCGCCTGTCCCAACATTTGAAGGGTTAGCCCCCTGAAATGTAGGTTTTGTTGCATCCCTGAACACAAGCACACACACCATTCACCATATATACACACACACACCCAGCCATCCATATATTTAAGAGTGCACTCTTTCACCATACAGGCACACCCAGGCAGCCACCCTTACATTTAAGTGTGCAACCTTTCACCACACAGGCACACACACCCACGCACCTACCCATACATTTAAGTGTGCACCCTTTCACCATACAGGCACACCCAGACAGCCACCCATACATGTAAGTGTGCATCCTTTCACCGTACACACACACAAACGCATAACCAGCCACCCATACATTGGTGTGCACTCTTTCACCATACACTCATACATGCACATGTCATTGGTTGAGGGGAGCCATAATACTTCAAAAATAAATTGGGCCTCATTAGGTCCCCTGCAGTGATGGTATGAACGGTGGCGGTACGGCACCGGTGGCGGTACGGCACGGCACCATTCATACTGTCCCGCCGCATTACGAGTTCTGCTCGCTGGTTCCTGACAGCTTGCCAGGTGTTGTGCGGCACCAGAAAGCATAACTCAAAATTACGCTGGCACTGTTAACAACGGTGCCGGCGCAACCATGCTCCCCAATGCCATTTTGCACTATGGGGCAGAATGGGGATCGGGAGCCCGGCAATACCACCACCCGCGAATGTGGAATTACCGCCCCATCCATCTCGTAATGGGCCGGTTATTGCCCAATCGTGGGAGGCGGTGCCGGTAGCGAGCATGGGGGTAGCCGTGCCTGCCATACAGGCACGGCTTCCACCATGCTCGTAATGAGGCCCATTGTTTCTTTTTGAAGTCACTCTGACTTCATAAAGAAATTATTTCTGTTAAGGACTGAACCATAATGGAAATAATTTTTTCATGAAGGCAGAGTGACTTCAGAAATAAACTATTTAAGACATGGAGGCATCCAGCCTAGGGTCTTCATGTCATGGGGAGGGGGTAGCCACCAGACTTTTTGTATTCACTCTGCCTTCATAAAGAAATTATTTATGTTACAGAAATCATTTCTTTAGAAATGCAGAATGAATTCAAAATGAAAATGTAAAAAAAAAAAATCTTGAAATATATATATTTTTAACTCCAAGTGGGGCCCCCTTCCAGAAATTGTGGTCCCGGGGCCCCCCGCACCGCAGGTAGTGTGGGGGCCCCTGTTACGCCAGTGATGTCATCCTATGTGGCAAACTACAAAAACCTAGTGGCAAGTGTGATAGGGTCTAAGGGAATATCTAAGTGTACGATCCATACTCATCTAAGGCAGTGAAAGAAAGTGAATCATTTCATAGCATGAGGTGGGGCAAGTTAGCCCTCCACTAAAGCAGGTCACTAAGAACGTCACTAAATACACAACATCCCATTGGCTATGCAAACTATAGGACCCTTAATGAAGTTGTCCCCTACCATTGGTTGTCACTCTATCCTCTGTCAGTACTTTTCCTTCTACGTCTAGCACCACGCAGAATGGGCTTCCAGGTTCTGGTGAGCGAGTCTTCAACCATAGCTTCCCACCAATTAGCATAATCATCCATCATCACCTCAGTGGTCTGCCGTCAATTAGGGCTTTGAACTTGTCCTTGAGAGTGTTCTTTGCTCTGGAGAATCAGGGGAGTGAAGGCATGCTCTGCCCTTGACCATCTCGGAAACTCTTCTCATACTAAAAACTTGGCTGCACAGTTTTCATCTTGTTGTATACACAGTCCAGCTTCAATACACCTTGAAAAGGGACATACTACTACTATCATATATCTATATCCATTACATACTTGCAGCATGTCGACATAGTCGATATGTAGATGCTGAAAGGGACCATTAGGTCTTGGATAACTCATCTGATTGTGCGCAATGTGTGCCCAGCAGTGAACCTTTGACATACGATACAATTTATTAGATAAAATGCAACGCGTTCTACTATTTTGGAACTAACCAATCCTCCAAAATTGTTGCGTCGATGCACTCTCTGATAACGTGAGCAGCGTAGTGTAGCTGGTCCTACGCCACCCTTAATAAGGCTACAGGCATCACTGTTTTACCAGTGCTGTCTTGTCACCACAATGCGCCAGAGGGGTTTAAAGAACACCCTCTCAGCGTCCACAAGTCTTTTTCATGTTGAGGCCTTTCCACTAAAATCTCTACCAACTGAGTCCTAGAAAAGTTATTATAACACTCAGACACACTCATCATCACCACCATGCTTTCATTTACATCAGGCTTGTCAAATGACATGATTACTTCTAAACATGCAATTCGCTTCACTTTCTCATCTGCTTTTTGATTTCCACATCCAATAAAGTCTGCCCTTTTAGTGTGAGCTGCACACTTAACGACTGCAATGGCTACTGGGAGTTGTAGTGCTCTAATGTGTCTATCCAATAAGGCTGTGTGTTGCACTGGAGTGCCGCCCGCTCAGAGGTAGCCCCTCCTTATCCAGCGTGCTAGCCCTACGTGTACTGTCAACATCACATAGGCGGAGATACTGTACACTGTTACGTACTGGTCTGCGTGTCTCTCGAGCACGATAATCAGTGCCACTAATTCTGCAGCTTGCGCTGAAAAGTGAGACGGTAGCCGGGCACTTATCAATACTTCAAACTCTCAATTGGCTGTGTGCTTCACCACAGAGGCACCTGTATTTCTCTGTCCATCATTTTGATCGATTCTTGAAGAACCATCAATAAAGAGAATCTCCCCAGCTGGCCAACACATTTTCCTTCACCCTAGGGAGCTCATCATAGAATTCCTCATAATTCGAGCAATCATATGCGTGCTCGTCCTCTGCCATTGGTTCTGCTACAAACATGGAAGGATTCTCTATTCTGCATCTGACTATTTTACCCGCCAGATTCAATTTGACCACCTCGTAGGCAGAAGCACTTTGAGAAGTCAACATACCTTTAGGTTTTTCCAAAATGGCAAACAAAGCATGTTCAGCATATAATGTCATGAACACCTCATCACTATGCTAGCAGCCTTCTCAATGGTGAATGTGGTGGCTGCCAAAGACTATTCACACAGAAAGTACCTCTCATTACTGGGTCGGCATCCCACTGTAATATGCAATGGGCCTGTACCCCAATGTGGCTCTCTGTGTGAGTACAGCTGTCATAACAGTGCCATTCAAAGAATTCCTCAGCATAATTGGAAATTCCTAAAACTGGCGCGGTGCAAATTGCCTTTTTCAATCCGTCAAAACCTTCTTCCATTTCTTCAATCCAAACAATTTTTCTTGATTTCCCTGTGCTTTCTTCAGAGCCTGCAACAAGGGCCTTGTGTATAAACTGTAATCACAGACCCATGCTCTCACATAATTACATAGTTCCCAAAATCCCTGCATGTCCTTTATCGTGAGTGGCTTTACTGTTTTCAAAATAGCCTCAGCCCTTAACACGAAATGAACTAGCCTATGTGCAGCCCTTTTTCTTGACAATACTGCAATTTCTACTTTTCTACTTTATACCCTTTGTCTGCAAAGATCATCATTAGCTGTATTGGATCACATCTGCACTCTTCCTCTGATGTGCTACAGACCAATATATAATCCACGTACTGCAACACAACACTTTCTAAATCAATATTGCTTAAGTCCATATGTAGGACCCTATTGAAAATCGATAGGGACTCACAGTACTCGTGGGGTAAACAAGTGCTTTTCAGGTGAGTTTGTCTGAATGTAAATGATATCAGATATTGCGAGTCCATATGCAATGGGATTGAGAAAAACACATTTTTGAAGTCACTCACAGTGAAATATATTGCCTTGCCAGGAATATTACATAATAGTGTCACCAGATTAGGAACTAGAGGGAACTCGGCCTCTACAATCTGGTTAATCAATCTCATATCTTGAATTAAACACCACAACCCCCCTTTCCTTTTTTGATCTGATAAATTGCGGTATTACACAGTGACTGTGATGTCACTAGGATGCCCTGTTCCATCATAGCAGATATCGTCTTAAAAATACCTTCATCTACCTCTCGAGACATGGGATACTGTCCTGCTTGAGGTAAAATTGCTCCTGGTTTTTTAATTTAATCTTCACATCCCCAGCCCCCTTTAATAGGCCTACATGATAGGGGTGTTTTATCCATTATGAGACTTGCACTTTTTCCATGTCCTCATCAAAATACTCATGGCGCTTTCATGCTAGCATAATTTTCTGAGGAACTTCACGTTTAATTGCTCTCACCCAATAAGTAATACTCATCTCAAATAATACTTTGTCATCTGATGGATGATCTCTAAACATATCCTCATCAATGAGGTCAATCAATCTGTAACCCTCCCCAATGGCAATCACTGTGCACCATTGTCAGCCGTCATAATCAACTCCATCAAGCATAGATAATTCTCCTCGCACTATAGCTGCTTCTAATTCTAAAGGAAATACTTGTCCTTCCTCTTCATCCAATGGTATCTTTGCCCTAAACACAAATTCATTAGGTATTCTCACAGTTTTACCCACTAAACCTGGCAGCCATGTTAACAGAATGCGTACCCCATTGTGAAAAACTTCTGGTTCTAATGGCACTCCTCGTATGACCACTTGTCCCGCAAATGCCATAATAAATTCACTCACATTTAAATAATGCATTCCTGGTGTTGAGCACACTATGCCTTCATCAGTGAACGAAATCGTCATGTTCAACTTTGTCCTTAAATCTCGACCTAATACGTTGACAGGTGTCTACCTCAAATACAGTAATGGCACAGACATGTCACACTCTCCTATAGAGACTGGCAATGCGTCAGTAAAATGATCTCTCCTTGTAGCTCCTGTGAACCCTTGAGTATTCATGGCATTTCCAGACATCAAAAATGTCCCCTCTCATATATATGAGCATGTCGCACCCGTGTATACTAAAAACAAAAAGGACTTGCCTCCTATATTAACGTCAACTCTCGGTTCCTCTTGAGAATTAGGCATCATAGATAGTATCGAACACATCAAGTCTCCCAGTAGGTTGTCGTATTGTGGAAACATTCTCATCCCCTTACCTGTGAAAGGATTTCCTTCATCAATAGTGACACCCCCTATTCAAGGAGTCATTAAATGGCCATTTTTTGAGCTCTGCTGTATCTGCATGGGGGACTGCTGTGACTGCCCATGTGGTGGATTCATAGTTGCCTGCTGCGTTTGAAATTCTTGCTGCACCCTCAGTGCTTGTGTCTGCTGCAATGTTTGATTCTGAGCAAACCAATCTCTTTTCTGTTGTGAATATGCAAGCAGGTTTATAGTCTGCCCTCTTGAGAATTGCCCATTCTGCATGATTCCTTGACTTCTACATGTGCGAGAAAAGTGCCCTGTCATACCACAAGTCCAACATATAGGCGGAGGTCTTCTAACTTGCCCCACCTGCATTCCTTGATGATCGTTCTGCATGTTTTGAAACCCACCTTGATTGCTCTGTAAACTTATCTGATTATTTTGAAAGCCTATCTGATTATTCTGAAAGCCCCTTCCTCGAAAACCTCCCCTTCCCCATGGTGCAAATCCACTATTATTTTGGTCAGACTGCCTTTGGTTATTCAACTGCAGCCTTTTTGCTGCTTTCTGTAAACCCGACCCGTCTCCACTAATCAACATTGCCCCTTCAATGGTGCACTTGATAGCTTTTTCTGCACCAACTTTGCCTCTTCACCTTTCCTAACATTGGGGGTCATTACGAGGTTGGAGGTAATGGAAAAAAACCTCCGGCCTATTCCGACCCACGAACTCTGTATAAGAGGCGCCGCTAATAACGCTGCCGCTAATAGCGGCATGGGAGCAGGCATGCGGGCCTTGAGGCCGGCAATAGCGGGATGCCGCTAATAGGAGGACATCACAAGTTAGGCGGACATGCAAATACCAGCATCATGAAGGTGCTAATAAAGGATACCGGCATGCCGGCAATACCGACATTGCGAAGCACCCATAAACTGATATGTGCAGTGTTCACAACTGCCACAGGCGCACACATTCAGCACAGGTGGAGGCAATGGAGTCTGTGCCAGCACAAAAGGAGCACACCCACACACCACACCCCTTCCCACACCAAAATGATTTCACTGGTAATAGCAATACTGGAGCTAGAGGACATGCTTGCATTGCTACACCAGTAACAACCACAGCAGGCACCACAGAAGAGACACAGGAAGAGAAGAAGGGTGAGACAGGCCCTGCATGCCCCACCAGTGCATCCAGTGGAACCACACAGGCAGCCCCCAATCCCTCGCATCAGAGCCAGTCCATCCAACCTAACCCCATAGCAGATCCACACCCTGTACCATCTGGACCGGGACACCATCACCACCATTGTGGACATGATACACAACAACATTGTCAGCCGCATAGAAATACGCAGTGCCATCCCCCCTCTACTGAAGGTAGTGTTGGTGCTCCACTTCCTTGCCACAGCACCTACCAGCACACAGTGGGGGCACATGCATGGCATATCACAACCCTTATTTTCTCGCATGCTGAACCAAGTGCTGGCTGCCCTCCTAAAGCACACAAGGGACTACATATCCCTACCACGGACTCCCCAGGAGATTTTTGATACAAAAGTTGGCTTCCATTCACTGGCAGGCATGCCAAATTGTATAGGTGCCCTAGACTGCACACACATGGAGTTGGTGGTCCCACATGCCATGGAGGGGGTGTACCACAATCACAAGTAATACCACTCCATCAATGTGCAGAGGGTATGTGACGCCAGCAAGATCATCACACATTGTTGTGCCCGATATCCCGGATCAACTCATGACTCAATGGTCCTGCAGAACCCCACGCTACCATGCTACATGGAGCGACATGCAGGAGGACGTGCCTCGCTGCTTGGTAAGTTGCATGAAAGGCACATGGCAGTGCAATGGGGGGATATATGCACACACCACCATGGTGTCATTGTTGATGTGACAGCATGAAGTGCACATCACAAAACACTGTACCCCAAAGCATCCCAAACTGAACAAGACAACCAAATCCCATAGCAATGAAGTAAGCTGGGCACCTATCACTACATGCCAAACTTAAAACCACCCCACATCCCACAACACATGCACCACCCATCCTTGTGCCTCACCCTCCGCAACACAATCCAGCAACATGCTGTGAATATTCACTATGTAGCTGTCTGCAGCAAATCACAACACAGGACAAGCATCCATGGGCATGAACTGAACAAAACCACCAAGGGAATCCAATGCCTGTCACAGGGCTGCCACCACCACAGGAGTGCAGCATGTCACCATTGGAATAATCAGCGCTCAATGGCAAATAATGCAGAGAGTACTGCCAACGCTGCAGTTAGTAAATCATACAGAGCACTACACATCACATATTCAACACAAACACAGCGGTATGCATCCACAATGCATGAGCAACATCAAGGCAGTGTACACCGTGTATCATATTGAAGATGCAACTCACACCATAAGCCCATGGCACAGAACACATTGAGGGCATGAGAAATGTGTGCATAGAACCAGGGACATGTGCATGTGACTATGAATTCTCTGCAGGCATGTGTGACAAGTCCATCATGAATCGACTAACATATACCTTTAATTTCCTCTCATACAGGTTATAGTGGCTATCCCTTGAAGCTGTGGCTCCTGTCCGAAATCCGCAGAACAGGCATGAGGAGGACTACAATCATTCCCATACCCATACCCATGTGGTCATCGAGCAGCCCTTTGGACTGTTGAAGGTACGGTTTCGCTGCCTTAGGCGGTCAGGTGGGGACTCCTCTACAGGCATGAGAAGGTGGCCAAGATCATCATGGCATGTGTCATGCTGCACAACATGTGTATCCGATGGAACGTGCCCCTTCCCCCTGACATTGAACTGCAACCACCTGGTGAAGATGAAGGGGTTGAAGAAGATGTGGGCGCAGATCATTGCGGTACAGATGCACATGAGGGACGTGCTGTGCATCAGTCAGTGATTGCACAATATTTCTAAAACACATGAGTGCGGAGGGTGACAAGAAAGTGGGACAGAGGGCACTGGGTGTGGGAGTACATGTACACTATGCACTGTATATCAATAAATGACACATATGCAATAAGGAATGTCCACTCAAGAGCTTTTTTCTTTTTACGGAACAGGTGTATTTAGATTTCCAATAGAATTAAGCGCTCAAACCCTCCAGCTCACACACCCTCTTCTCCCTCTCTCTCCCCCACGCACCCTCTCCCCCCTCCACCTCCCCCACAACTCCCCCACACAGCCTCTCTCCCCTCTCCCCACAACTCCCCCACACATGGTGTCCAAGCAAATGCTTCATGTGTCATTGTCTATTGCCTTAATCAGGCTGCCCCGTCTACATCCTTCCACTTCCTGCACCTATTGGTGGCATGTCCGAGCGGCGCAAGGTGCGCCCTGACCTGCGTCGGGGGCTGGTTTGGGTGGAGCTGGATGAAGAAGGGGTGGCCGCTTTTTCCTGTCTGGGGGTCTGGGGGCCAGACGCTCAGCCTCCATGGAATCCGCAATGCGGGAGAGGACCTGCCTCAGTGCAGACACCTCCTCGCATAGTCTTATGGCCTGCCTCAGGGAAGCAGTGTTGTCACGCCCCTCCTGCCTTGCTTGGGCACTGTCTGTGACAAACTGCCTCACTAGGGCTGTGAGCTCCTCCTGGTGCTGCACTGCCTGTCCTATCTGCTGCAACCCCGTCTGAACACCAGTGGAGGTGGAGGGTACATGTGTGACATCCCCAAATCCATGTGGGTACTCTCTGGGATGCATGTTCCCTTGTACGGCCTCCACTCCAGACTGCTCGAGTAGACAGATGTGACCTGGGGGGATGGTGCAGGACTGGGTTTTGCAGGAAGGTCAGAGGAGTCGTCCTTGACAGGTACACACACCTGGCCCTGCACATCATCATTATCTGTCTGTGGTGCCATAGCTGCCGCCTCCCGAACTGATTGTGCCCCATCACCCACTGTCTCCTGTGCAGGTGACACAGGTGTTGTGGGGACTATGGTAATGGGCCTTAGTGGCACCAGTGCCATGGCATCCTGTGCTGTTTTGACTTCAGTGCCTGTCATGGCTTGTCTGGGCCTTTAGAATTGGAAGGCCTGTTGCCTTCATCCCTGGCCCTCTTCCGGGGTGTGGTTGCCTGTGGGGATGAGTCCCGGGCCTCGCTGTCAGGATCTGAGCCTGTGGGGGACCAAGAGAGGGACGGCATGAGTGATGGTTTGACAAGCATCATGCATACATTTGTATTATTGCTCTTCTACACATTAGAGGGGATTAGGCAGTGGAGTTGATGATCATGTTGCTTGCTATATGGGTGGAGCATGAAGGAATCCGTCGGGGTCACTCATGTTGGCGCTGGCGTATGCTATCTGACATGCTTTTCTGTTGTGGACTGCATGCAGTGTGACTTATGCCATTTTCATATTTGTGTGGTGTGTGTCAGATATGGCATTGCCATGCTGCATGCATGTGCATGTGTCTGTGCTGCAGACGGCATCTAGGCAGAGATGTGTCAATGTGTATGTATTGGGCCATGCATTGCCTCTTTGGACAGACAAACTGGTTGACTATCATCATGCTTAGCATTACAGTGTTTTCTTAGGACACTCACCTCCTTCCGCCGATGAGGTGGCGCCACGCTCCATCTCGCCCACACCTTCGCCATGGCCTGGTTCCGGTTTGCGGACAGAATGTTCCTGACCATCAGGTGCAGGTCGTCCCATCGCTTGCAGACATCCTTGATGGTGCGGGGGGTGTTGCCCGTGGCACTTACTTTCTGGGCAACAAGTTGCCAGATCTCTTTCTTTTGTATCTGTACCTCCCTCTTGAGGCAGTTTGCGAAAACAACCTCTGCATTGTCTGCAAGTGTCTCAGCCAGTATAGTAAGTTCATCCTCATTGAAGCGCTCTTTGTGCTGCCGGGAAACGCCTTTCTTTACTTCCTTGGGCATGATGCTGGTGCTGTGGCTTCATTTCTGCAGTCAGAAAAAGGATCCAGATCCTGTGTGGTGAGGGTGACAATGGATTGTGTTTTTCAAGATGGCTGCCGTGCTCTTTCCCGTTCCTGTGCGATGACGCTACTTCCGGTTCCACTTATTTACAGGCACCGCTAATACTGTATCCATTGATGCCGGTAGTGCTGTCTGCGCTTTCCATGATGCCGCTAAGGGGCATTTTTAGGGCTTTAGCGGCATGCCGGTAATGTCGTTACTGGAAAACCGCTACGCTTGGGCACGCAAACTCGTAATTGCCCTCGGTTAGTGGGCTCTTTACTAGACAGGCACAGTATTTGCTCCATGTCAGTAAGGACAGTTACTTACCTCCAACCTCGTAATGAGCCCCATTGTCTTTCTTTCGATTCTTCTCTTGCAAAATCCTGCAATAATGTGCAACGATCAGCTGTATTTCTGACCATAGCTTCGCTTCCATGCCCACCAATTTCTTGAGCTGCTTCTACACTGGGTCTGGCACAATATATGATAAAATACAGGTATAGATTTTTCCTAAGCTTCCCGTGTCTCCAAGGCCCACTGCAATTTTGAATGTAAACAAGTGAATTGTCCCCTTCCTGCATCTTTTTCACCATTATAGTTCCCATATCTGACGTGTCCAGATACAGTACTCTAAGCACTTTCCAGACCGCCGCCCTACAGTTATTGAACGGTACTCCATCATGAGCAGTGTTCACTGTGGTAACACTAGAATATACTGCTCTTGACCAAACATCATCAGCCCTTTCACCAAGGATAGCAATCAGGAGACCTGTAATGTCCTCTATAGCTAACGTGTTTCCTCCTGTCATTTTCTCTTACTCATGTATCCATTTCCCAGTGCTAGAAGTTAAACTCGGGAGTTTGCACCTTAAATTGTCCTTATCCATCTGTGGCTAAGGTATATACTGTGGCCTCGCTCCTCTCTTCTCTAACAAAGGAAACTGTGAAATCCCAAACTTGCATTCATCACCCATTGTCTGTCCATCCATAGCAGGGACAATGGTTCCACTCTGCCTTCTACCTGGCAGCGACCTTAGCCTGCTTACATAAGGTGGCGAGTCCCACCGCTGACCATGGGATTGCTCTTTAGGTCAGTCTAGCCACGTCAATGATTCGGACGCCTGAGATTTGGGTAGATCTAAATCTGACCATCTTACTTCCTTATCCATTGAAAAAAACCTTCAGGGCCACATGCATTGCCTTCGGTGTCCAGTCAATTGGTCGAAAAAAAACTGGTCGACTGCAATTTGGTCGACGCAATTTGGTCGAAAACCAAATGGTCGAATTTTTTTTTTTATTTATATATTTATTTTTCGGTTTTTCGTTTAGTAAAAAAAGGGGTTTTTAGAGAAAAAAAGGGGGTTGGGGGGGACCCCCCCAAAAAAATTTTAAAAAAAGGGTTAAAATAAAAAAATAAAAAAATCGACCATTTGGTTTTCGACCAAATTGGTTCGACCATTTGTCTGGTCGACCAATTTTTTTCGACCAAATGTCTGGCAACCATTGCCTTCCTCTTCCCCACAGAAGGTTGCTCTGTCCTCGTCCGACATATCCTGTCCCCAACTCGTGTGACTTCTCTCCTCTTCATCTCTATTCAGAGTCAGTGTATCTAAAGACAGCTCTTTTTGCTCAAAACTACATCAGGCTCCCTCTTTGTCGTACAGCTGAGTACTCTCGAGTCAATCGTTTTTGCCCTTCCCTTGCAGCATTTTCTTAGTATTCATATCATGATAGACTTTATTGATAGTATCTCCAATGCTTCTCAAGTCTAACTCATCCTCTAGATTGGCTCTAGATGGACCTGCCATTGGCTCATGTGCTGGGAAGAACTCTTCTATGTCTTCCCATGACACTGCTTGATTAGGATCCATTACTTCCTTGTCCATACAATCAATATCACATACTCTCTATCTTCTGTTTCTTTCTAACTCATCATCAAATTCTCTTTGATTTCTTTCTTCCTCTCTTACCTTTTCTTCCTCTTTTCTCTTCATGTCTCTTCTCTCATTTACCCTTCGTATTTCCTCATCTCTACGTCTTTGCATTCTGTTATCCCTTAATTTCTGTTCTTCTTTCTCCATTCTTTTCCTTTCTACTCTTTCTCATCTTTGATTGCCGTCTGTCTGTTATCATACTTTCTCTGCTCCTCTGCTCTTTCCTGCTTTCTCAATTGCTCCTCTTGATACAATTGTTTCTGTCTTTGTCTATCCTTTCTTTTTGTCCCATCGTCTTTCAATCTTTCCTGTCTTTCTTTATCCTTTTTGTCTTGCCTATCTCAATCTTCCCTTTGTCTTACGTCCTTGATGCTCTTACCATGAAGTTTGAGCAAAATCTGACCACCCATCCATTTGTTCTGTATAAGCGCTCACTCATCAGTCTTCCCTTTTTCTCCTTTCCATCTCTTCATTTCTCGTCCCATATCCAAGGATGTACTTAGTCGATCACTTATCGTGTCTCTTCTTGTCCCCCGGGACCTTAGAGATTACATCTCTCTCAGTATTTTTCTCTGGGACCTCATCCCTGCTTTGTGCAGGCGACTCATATGTCGGGTTACTACACCTTGTTGCTGCCTTGAGCTCCCTTAATGGGTACAGCCCATCATCTTTCTTGCTATTGCTGTCTGCTTATGGTGTGGTGGGGGAAGCAGAAGGCTCCTCACCCCCCTCTTTGCATACATTTAGTATCCAGTCTACAGGAGGCGGCTCCTCTCTCTCCTCCCATTAAATCTTCCAGAGCAATAAGCTGGCTAGTCTCTTTTCTAACTTTTTTCCCTCATATGCAGCATGCAAATATGTCCTCATATGATGCAGAACAGCCTTTGATAGTGATCCCCCTTGTGGCCATGGCATAAACATTTTGTCTGCTTTGCAGTCAAACCACTCTGCACTGTACTGCCTCAGCTTGGGTGCATGTTTGGGTAACTGCTTGCAGAGGTGTAAAAGCCGAGAAATATCCTCCATTTTGACACGTCACTCTTTACTGTCAATACTCACCTTTACACTTTGCAGATTTCAAAAGTATGTTCCAGAAAAACAAAACAATATGAGCGTGATCAATCGTTGCAGGCTCCAAACCCTCTATATCACGTTTTTTACTTTAATCTATTTTTTCACTAAACACCATCATTTCAATACCAACAAATAAATAATTAATTCACAGTTCTCATGTTTTCTCTTTCACATCTATCAATTCCTCTATTTTTCAGCATATATAGTCACATAAAACAAACAAACAAATGGACATGCAATGCCATTTGTGATGTTATCTTTGATGTCCTGGGTGTTAGTCTTAGCAGTGTACGGTGGTGGCACGAGTTATGGTTGCTTAGCTTAGCTTCCCATAACTGGAGAATGTCTGAGGTTTTTCAGTTTTACTTGTAACCATAACGTCCCTTTAACAACGTTTTTTCATTGAATTTCATAGGTTTTTATTAGTGCAGCATAACCATAACGTCCCTTTTAGCAATGTTTTTTCATTGAATATGTATACATATATATTACACGCCCTGCGGTAGCGGGCATATAGTTATGGTTAAGTTGCTAAACCCATAGGAAGAGCACTTTTTGGGTGGCTTATAACTTCCACCCCCTGGATGAATCGTCACCAAACTTTGCAGAAAATGTATATGACCTGCACTGAATCCTTTTGCTAGTTTGTTGAGGTGTCATCAAGGGGGGGCAAAGGTATAGGCGGGTCTCAACATTGTTTTTTTTCCATAGACATAATGGAAATAATTTTGCTCATGTCTACAGCCCAAACCGCTTGACGGATCTTCACCAAATTTGCGCCAGGAGTGATGGCTTGTTCCGAAAGTGTGCCTTCATAAATTTGGTGTAAATTCGTCCAGTAGTATTTTTTTAAATGACCAAAAATTAGGTCCAAAAAATGTGTGATATCGTGCTCGTCTTCATGGACCCATTTCCCTGTTCGGTCCACGCAGCATCCGGTTGGCCTAGAAGGCGACGTGATGTCCGAGGACACCGGATGCACCCCTGATTGGATGGTGAAAAGCATGAAGTGCGTCAGATATTTAGAAAGGCCTTTCAAACTTTTCAAACAATCTCTCGTGAGGCAAGGGGTGATGAGGATGGGATGGGATATGGTCGTAAGAAGCCAAAAACAGCTGTTTTTCACCTTGAAAGTCTGCAAACAATACAGATATTCGGGGGCAGCCCTGTGATGTTCGTGGGCACTTCAGATGTTAGGGGACATCTGTGTCTATTTCTTCATTATTTGGATGGATTATAACTTTGGCACCACTCAATGAAACTGCATGACATTTTGGAATTGTATTCTAGACTTCATTCAGAGAGATATTAGATCCAACCTTCTATGATTGTATAAAAACTGAATAGATTTTGTCAAGTGGGGGCTAAGTTATATGACTATTGTATGTACATACATTTTGACAATTTGGAGAAAATAAAACATGGGTGGATTTCAAGCAAACTTGTGTAAGGAGCATTGGCAAGGACCTTGAAGCATGGTTTTGCAAATGTGCCTGTGTTTTATTTTTTGACAAGTGTCATAATGTAGGTACAAAAAATAGTGATATACTTTTGGTGACTGAGGTATAGCCAGTGGCCATGGGCAGTGGCCAGATTGTCCAGGTGATGGTATAAGGTCATGATGGTGCACTTGTGCTGAAGTTCATAATTTGCATTGCTTTTAATTTGCATTCTAATTTCATTGCATTGCATTTTAATTGTAACTGTGACGGCGTAGTTTTATTTCCTTTTAGACACATTGAACATCTAATTTCAGCCTGTTTAAATTTGGGCATTCATATTGTTACTACAGGACTTGCATTACAGGACATCATTGTTGTGAACTCACAGTTCTTAAAGGCAGACACATGCGAGGAAAGCATGAGGACTACATCTCCCAAGCTTTCTACAGTTCTAACCTCAATATTAACCACCCAACAGGCGCGTCAGCGCTGGCGGGTTGGGGACAGTTATTGACGGTTGGCGACGGGAGGCAGGAGGCAGGCAAGACCACTGACACGCTCTCAGGTAAAAATTGGCATATTAGAGGTTATAGATGCTATTAGGGTGGCCAGAGAGAAAATAGATGCCAGAGGATTGATAAAGCTAAGTACCACTTCCACGGTGCCTTTATCTATACCAATCATGGCCCCTGCGAAGACTGCATTAGGTAATAAAGCAGTACAGATTAAAAGTAGCACAGAGGGAAAGGACAGGACGGTATGGAAATCTTGTTTATTGAATACACAATCACTATGTAAGCATGCCCAAGACATGCATTACCTAATTATTGAGGAACAATTAGATATTATATGCTTGACAGAGACCTGGCTATAAGAGCCAATTGGCCCTGTAAGCTCCATGGCAGTACAGAAGGGTACAACATGTATAATAAGTATTGAGTAGCTGGGGTAGGAGGTGGGATGGCAGTGATAGCATGTGAGGAATTTCACCAGTTCACGGCTATCACCACTTGTGTAGTTTGTGAGATTAAATGTTTGAAATGTACCCCTACTACTAACAACTGTATTAATATCCTAGGTGTATATAGACCCCCATCACCGAGCTCGGATTTTACAAACAAACTAACTTTGCAGTTAAATAATCTGAGGTCTTCCAATACTGCAAATCTGCTGGTAGGTGATTTTAATAGATGGTGAGGGAATCCGTTAGATGAAGAAGCCCGCCACCTGGAAAAAATGTTGAACAACTTTAAGGTCATTAATCAGGAACCTAGGGAAATCAGTTAGATTGGGTTGTTACACAGAATATGGAGGTACAAGCGGTAAAAACCTCCCCATGCAACTGGTCCGATCACAGCAAGGTTTCCATTGAGGTAGAAAGGTGCTATCCTTGTAAGAAAACTAACAGGCTAGACAAAGTATTGAGTTGAAATGTTTACAATGTAAGGCCTGCTCATATTTAACAATGTATGACTAAGATGCTAGAAAGCTTCCAGGAGGAAGATACTGGCGAAGTTATGTTACAGAAATACTCCATCATGATACAAGAGCTAGTGGAACAACAGGGCCCGTTGAAATTGAAGACTGTTAGAAAGAATGAGAACCACCAGAAATGGTTCAATAGTGAACTAGATAAACTTAAGAAAGAGAAAAGAGGGATGGAAAGTAAATGGATCAAGCTCCCTACACAGGAAAATAAAGATTGGTGCAAAGCCATTGACAAACATTCTAAAAATGGTATCAAGGAGGCTAAGCATTTTCTTTATAACGAGCAAATCACATCAGCCTCAAAATCTACTAGCAAACTTTTTTCATATTCTTAAATTCATTGAAAAACCACAGGTACTGTCATCTACTTTTGCCCCTACTCAAGAAGACTGTGATAGAGTGCAATAGGCATTTGCACAGCCAACACAGAAGGCCAGAGATACCATAATAACAGCTAGCGAAACTGCTAATAGAGAGATTGACAGCTTGGTAGGAGAACAACGTCAGTCGAAGGATAAAAAATGTCAGTTTCTCCCCATATCTGATGAAGAGATGAGGAATACATTAGCCACTATAAAACCTACATCATGTGCAGAGAATATAATCCCCCCAGAATAATACTAGAGAACAAGGAAATATTTATACCAGTATTAACCAGAATAGCAAATGCCTTTTTCAGAGAAGGCTTGGTGCCTAAAAGCATAAAAGCAGTCACAATCACACTCCTAATAAAAAAGCCTGGGTTAGACCCTAAGGCTCTGGGAAATGTGTGTCCCATTATGACCTGCAATTTCCTGTTGAAAGTCCTAGATAAAATAGCGACAGGTCAACTACAGAAGCATGTTGAGGGAAATCACATTTTACATGACTATTTTTTAACTCTGAAAGGTGGTTTCTAATGGAAACTTTCGTTTGTTGTTTTAAAAAAATATGTTTTGCAGGAGAGTTTAGAACATAAGGTGAGGAGGGAAATGAGGAAAGAGGCAAGAAGCACTAATATGGAGGGGCAGGTGGACAGGGGAAGATGTTGCTCGTGTGTTAGTTCTAAGGTAGCGGGCAGTGTTTCTCATGCTACTTCATTACAGCATCAAACACGCATCGAAATTGCTTACCACTGCAGAGTGGCGTGTTGCAGTATATACAGAGGACTGTTGTCTTCCAAGATATGGATCAACAACCTTTTTAATTGCTTGCATGGAAGCTGGTGTGATTTTGTGTCCCACAGAAGTAGGCTATATGGTTACAGTATTGGTTGAGGAAGATGATGTGGAGGAAGACAGCCTACTACTTGCTAAGAAAGGAACAATGTTTCTGAGAGCATTGCAGTAGTCGGATTTGGTGTGGCGGCGCATGGTGATGGTCCCGTAGGAGTAGGTAGTCCGCGACTGAGTACAAAGTTGCACTCAGAGTGTAGAGAAGGAGCCAAGTACCCCCACGTCAACCATCACACCCGCAGCACCTGTATGTTGTGTCCCAGAGTGGGAAACATGTGCGGTTCCAGTAAAAGTACTGATACCTTGGAGAATCTGGGAGGCAAGGTTCCCATCAAGAAAACCACACCTGCATACAAGACAATATGATGATTGTCTGAATGAAATCCCTGAAGAAGCAGAGAAAATGAATGATGAAAAAGAATGGTGATGTCACCATCATCAGTGACTTCATAGCAGAGTAATGCTGAAAAATAGAGAAGAGATGCAGAAACGAAAAGAATGCAGACTAATCTATAAGACATCAAGAAAGTATCAAGACTGAGGACATATTGGGATCAAGATGAAGAAACCTATGCTGCAGACATAAGGGAGAGATCAAGCTATTTCACACGTGTATACATGCAAGCAATGCAAGCAGATGAAGTATTCTTAAAAGGCTAGCTTTATAGTGAATAGATTGTGGCATTCAACAACATGTACATATACATTACATGGCCACGGTTATGGTTAAGTTGCTGTTTCCATAGGAAGAGCACTTTTTGGGTGGCTTATAACTTCGCTCCCCCTGGACGAATCCTCACCAAACTTTGCAAAAAAAGTATATGGCCCACTCTGAATTTTGCAAAGTTTGGTGAGGATTCGTCCAGGGGGGGCAAAGTTATGGGGGGGGTCCCAAAACTTTTTTTTTCCCATAGACTGAATGGAGAAAAAACTTTGCTCGCGCCTACAGCCCAAACCGCTGGACGTATTTTCAGCACCTGCCATCATGTATTCGCGGACGTCCGCGGTGAAACTTGGTTTATAATTTGTATTTAGTAGAGTGTGTTGGTGAGTAAAAGTGTTTGGGGAGGGTGGGAGAGTATGAGGTTAAATGTTGTGTTTTTTTAAGTGGTAGACGCTATTGTTGTGTTCAATTTGTCCGCGGACAAAACGGCTGTTCTGAAATCTTCTAAATAAACTAAATGGGGGGTGTTCTGAGGATGCAATATGTGTCCGTTTTGTTCGCAAGCAAGCAGAAACTGTTCTAAGAACACTCGCGTTTCCAGAAATGTTCTTAGGGTGTGTCCTGAAGACGCTGTCCGTATTGTTCGTTGTCAAGTGTAAAGTGTTCTAAGAACACTCGCGGTGTCCTGAAATGTTCGCACATAAACAAAATGGGGGTGTCCTGAGGACGCAGTCCATATTGTTCATTGTCAAGTTTAAAGTGTTCTAAGAACACTCGCGGTGTCCTGAAATGTTCGAAAATAAACAAAGTGGGGGTGTCCCGAGGAAGCTGTCCGTATTGTTCGTTGTCAAGTTTAAAGTGTTCTAAGAACACTCGCAGTGTCCTGAAATGTTCGTAGGGGGTGTCCTGAAGACGCTGTCCATATTGTTCTCTGGCAAGTTGAATGTGTTCTAAGAACACTCGTGGTGTCCTGAAATGTTCATAAATAAACAAAATGGGGGTGTCCTGAGGACGCTGTCTGTATTGTTCGATGGCAAGTTGAATGTGATCTAAGAACACTTGCGGTGTACTGAAATGTTCGTAGGTGGTGTCCTGAAGACGCTGTCCGTATTGTTCTCTGGGAAGTTGAATGTGCTCTAAGAACACTCGTGGTGTCCTGAAATGTTCGTAAATAAACACAATGGGGGTGTCCTGAGGACGCTGTCCGTATTGTTCGATGGCAAGTTGAATGTCTTCTAAGAACACTTGCGGTGTCCTGAAATGTTCAAAAATAAACAAAATGGGGGTGTCCTGAGGACGCTGTCCGTATTGTTTGTTGTCAAATTTAAAGTGTTCTAAGAACACTCGCGGTGTCCTGAAATGTTCATAGCGGGTGTCCTGAAGACGCTGTCCATATTGTTCGATGGCAAGTTGAATGTGTTCTAAGAACACTCGCGGTGTCCTGAAATGTTCGAAAATAAACAAAGTGGGGGTGTCCCGAGGAAGCTGTCCGTATTGTTCGTTGTCAAGTTTAAAGTGTTCTAAGAACACTCGCAGTGTCCTGAAATGTTCGTAGCGGGTGTCCTGAAGACGCTGTCCATATTGTTCGATGGCAAGTTGAATGTGTTCTAAGAACACTCGCGGTGTCCTGAAATGTTCGAAAATAAACAAAGTGGGGGTGTCCCGAGGAAGCTGTCCGTATTGTTCGTTGTCAAGTTTAAAGTGTTCTAAGAACACTCGCAGTGTCCTGAAATGTTCGTAGGGGGTGTCCTGAAGACGCTGTCCATATTGTTCTCTGGCAAGTTGAATGTGTTCTAAGAACACTCGTGGTGTCCTGAAATGTTCATAAATAAACAAAATGGGGGTGTCCTGAGGACGCTGTCTGTATTGTTCGATGGCAAGTTGAATGTGATCTAAGAACACTTGCGGTGTACTGAAATGTTCGTAGGTGGTGTCCTGAAGACGCTGTCCGTATTGTTCTCTGGGAAGTTGAATGTGCTCTAAGAACACTCGTGGTGTCCTGAAATGTTCGTAAATAAACACAATGGGGGTGTCCTGAGGACGCTGTCCGTATTGTTCGATGGCAAGTTGAATGTCTTCTAAGAACACTTGCGGTGTCCTGAAATGTTCAAAAATAAACAAAATGGGGGTGTCCTGAGGACGCTGTCCGTATTGTTTGTTGTCAAATTTAAAGTGTTCTAAGAACACTCGCGGTGTCCTGAAATGTTCATCGGGGCTGTCCTGAAGACGCTGTCCGTATTGTTCTCTGGCAAGTTGAATGTGTTCTAAGAACATTTGTGGTGTCCTGAAATGTTCGTATATAAACAAAATGGGGGTGTCCAGAGGATGCTGTCCTTATTGTTCGATGGCAAGTTGAATGTGTTCTAAGAACACTTGCAGTGTCCTGAAATGTTCGCAAATAAACAAAATGGGGGTGTTCTGAGGACGCTGTCCGTATTGTTTGCTGGCAAGTTGAATGTGTTCTAAGAACACTTGTGGTGTCCTGAAATGTTCGTAGGGGGGTGTCCTGAAGACGCTGTCCGTATTGTTCCCTGGCAAGGTCAATGTGTTCTAAGAACACTCATGGTGTCCTGAAATGTTCGTAAATAAATAAAATGGGGGTGTCCTGAGGACGCTGTCCGTATTGTTCGATGGCAAGTTGAATGTGTTCTAAGAACACTTGCGGTGTCCTGAAATGTTCGCAAATAAAGAAAATGGGGGTGTTCTGAGAACGCTGTCCATATTGTTTGTTGTCAAGTTGAAAGTGTTCTAAGAACTGTCACGGTGTCCTGTAATGTTCGTAGGGGGTGTCCTGAAGACGCTGTCCGTATTATTCTCTGGCAAGTTGAATGTGTTCTAAGAGCACTCGTGGTGTCCTGAAATGTTCGTAAATAAACAAAATGGGGGTGTCCTGAGGACGCTGTCCGTATTGTTCGTTGTCAAGTTGAAAGTGTTCTAAGAACTGTCGCAGTGTCCTGTAATGTTCGTAGGGGGTGTCCTGAAGACGCTGTCTGTATTGTTCTCTGGCAAGTTGAATGTGTTCTAAGAACACTCGTGGTGTCCTGAAATGTTCGTAAAAAAACTAAATGGGGTGTCCTGAGGACGCTGTCTGTATTGTTCGATGGCAAGTTGAATGTGTTCTAAGAACACTCGCGGTGCACTGAAGTGTTCGTAGGGGGTGTCCTGAAGATGCTGTCCGTATTGTTCTCTGGGAAGTTGAATGTGTTCTAAGAACACCCGTGGTGTCCTGAAATGTTCGTAGGGTGTGTCCTGAAGACGCTGTCCGTATTGTTCTCTGGCACGTTCAATGTGTTCTAAGAACACCCGTGGTGTCCTGAAATGTTCAGAAATAAACAAAATGGGGGTGTCCTGAGGACGCTGTCCGTGTTGTTCGATGGCAAGTTGAATGTGTTCTAAGAACACTCGCGGTGTACTGACATGTTCGTAGGGGGTGTCCTGAAGACACTGTCCGTATTGTTCTCTGGGAAGTTGAATGTGTTCTAAGAACACCCGGGGTGTCCTGAAATGTTCGTAAATAAACAAAATGGGGGTGTCCTGAGGACGCTGTCCGTATTGTTCAATGGCAAGTTGAATGTGTTCTAAGAACACTTGCGGTGTCCTGAAATGTTCGAAAATAAACAAAATGGGGGTGTCCTGAGGACGCTGTCCGTATTGTTCGTTGTCAAATTTAAAGTGTTCTAAGAACACTCACGGTGTCCTGAAATGTTCGTCGGGGGTGTCCTGAAGAGCAGTCCGTATTGTTCTCTTGCAAGTTGAATGTGTTCTAAGAACACTCGTGGTGTCCTGAAATGTTTGTAAATAAACAAAATGGGGGTGTCCTGAAGACGCTGTCCGCATTGTTCGATGGCAAGTTGAATGTGTTCTAAGAACACTCTCGGTGTCCTGAAATGTTCGCAAATAAGCAAAATGGGGGTGTTATGAGGACGCTGTCCGTATTGTTCGTTGTCAAGTTGAAAGTGTTCTAAGAACTGTCGCGGTGTCCTGAAATGTTCGTAGGGGGTGTCCTGAAGAAGGTGTCCGTATTGTTCGCTGGCAAGTTGAATGTGTTCTAAGAACACTTGTGGTGTCCTGAAATGCTCGCAGGGGGTGTCCTGAAGACGCTGTCCGTATTGTTCCCTGGCAAGTTGAATGTGTTCTAAGAACACTCGTGGTGTCCTGAAATGTTCGTAAATAAACAAAATGGGGGTGTCCTGAGGACGCTGTCCGTATTGTTCGATGGCAAGTTGAATGTGTTCTAAGAACACTCGCAGTGTCCTGAAATGTTCGTAAATAAACAAAATGGGGGTGTCCTGAGGACGCTGTCTATATTGTTCGCTGGCAAGTTGAATGTGTACTAAGAACACTTGCGGTGTCCTGAAATGTTCGCAAATAACAAAATGGGGGTGTTCTGAGGACGCTGTCCGTATTGTTCGCTGGCAAGTTGAAAGTGTTCTAAGAACACTCATAATGTCCGCGGACATTAAAAGTTTCCATAGGCCATGGTTGAAATGTTTGACTCTATGGGTGTGGTATCCTGCGATGGTTGGGGCCAGGGCATCTGGCCATGCACCCAAGACTCTATGCCCTAGCCACAACCACCACAGCATATCACACTCATAGTGGCTTATGACTTTGAGTCAAAAACTAATTCATAAGGAACACAGTTATAAGCCACTATGGGTGTGATATGCTGCGATGGTTGTACTTATTATAATATACTCACTGTTTGGTTTAGTAACTGGAGAACATACATTTCTGTGATAAAATAAAATAGCATGTTAGTATTAGTATTTTGTAATGACTTATTACATTGTATAATCAACATTTTTTTAGTAGATTACAAACCAGAGTACAGTGCAATTTGCTCAGATTCTGTGTTTGTTGATAAAATCATTGGGTCTGTGGGAGAAAAAAAATCCATGTCGGATTAAAAAAAAACCTTTTTCTGTTATGCTACAGTTCATTTGTTTGTTTGTTTTCAGTGTTCACTTGTTGTTTCTGGCTAATGATTTATACATGGCTTGTTGCAGTTTTTTGGAGCATTAACATATTATTTATTTGTTTGAATATTGTAAAATTATGGAGCAGTTAGATACCAGTAGGTGTATTCTAACTGTCTATTTTTTATATATTTTAGTGGTATTGATATATCTGTTTGGATATTGTTAAATTTTGGGACAGTTAGATACCAATTGGCGTATTCTAACTGTCTATTTTTTGCTCTAATTTAGTGGTATTCATTTATCTGATTAGTTGTTGTAGAATCTTTGCGCATTTAGATAGCTTTTGGAATATTTTAACAGTTTATATTTTTTTACTACAAGTTTACTTAAGGTTTAAGTACAGTATAGTTATCAAATTTTGGTTTTAAGAACATTAAATAGGCGTTTGTAAGATTTGCTGGTAATCTCTGCTTTAGAGTAATGGTACTATCATTACATTCAAACCATCCACATTTCTTTTTTATATATGCAGTGTAGTGCCCTGAATTGGTTGTGGCTCCTGTGTGGTAGATTATACCTAATGTTGTGAAAGTTTTCTTACCAAGTGATATTTGACCATGTGTGAATCCAGTCAGCTTGCAGTTGTTTTTGGTACCATCTGCGTTGTAACGTAGGAGCATTAGTATTACGTATTTACTATGTGTTTGTCTTAATAACGTGGAGCGATTATCCGAATTGCAGGTAGTACATAATCTACCATGGTTTGCATTTTGTACAAGTTGCTGAAATGGAATGGATTCACAATTAGGTATTGATATATATATGAAGCGTTCATTGGGGATTTCTTCTTGTGTCAAATTGTTGCAGAGAGTGCATGTATGTTTCCACATGTATGAAATTTGGAAGATTTCATTTATAGGTATGTTTTTATTTTCCAGTACTTGTAGTAAGTACATTAGAAATTCTTGTGGATCTTCCTGTGAGTTTATAGTGAATTTAACCATTCCAGCACAGTAGTCCAATTGTTGTTGTATTCCATAAACACTATACGTGTTATCAGGATTGTTTGTTGCATTTCTGTGAAGTACTAACATTTGCAAACACAATTGGTCTGTACTGTGTAAGTAAATGTTGTCAACATTTGGTGGCAATTGAAATAGAATATTAATTGCTACGTTTGCGTAGCAACTTACTCCAACTATATTTGAGAGTTTAAATGGACTGGGTAGTTCTATATCTGATTGATATTTTTTTAGTTTGTCTTCCTTCTTTGATGAAGTACCGTGTTTACTTTCCCTAATGGGTTCTTTTATGTTTGTGGTACTTGATGACGTTTTAGTTTCTTTTACTCTCTTTGGAGGATTTTACAGTGAAATCCTGTTGCATTTCTGTATGATTTAGTTTTCTTTTAGAACGTTTTACTTTTTGTGGTACAGAATATGTGTTTAGATGGGGTGTATAGTGAGCGAAGTCTATTGTATTCTAAAATACAAGGAATATCAGCGTTTACTTTACTTGCATCAAAGTTGATTAGAAATAGACCGTCAAGTGTAGCTCATGCCTTCTTTAAAGACTGTGTTACCAATGTCTATCATTGCTTTGTCTAGGGTAAGACCTTGTGATTTATGAATGGTGACTGCATATGCAAGAGTTAGAGAAAATTGTTCTCTGTGTACATACATGTCTTTGAAGAGAAGGAATCGAGCTGTTGAGCGTCCTATCCTTTTAATTTAGAAAGTTTGTCAAAGAGAATATTGACAAACTAAATTTTGTTGTCACGTGGGTATGTTTGAAAGCCAACAACTGTACCCAGTGCTACATTAACTAGTCCTTGGTCCATCAAGGTTACTTTTAAGCATTACTCTGCAATTTAAGGATAATGTTAATATCTTTTCCAAGCCTGCTGTGTTTGAGATTGATTTTTCTAAACTATTTAGTCTTGTTGTGGCTTGGTCTCACATTGGGTAGTGTCATACCATGTACATCTAGTTTGTCTGTGGAGCTAATTTCCATTATTGTTTGCATTTCTTTGCTTAACATTATTTCATTGAATTTTAAACAGCTTGCAAGAATTGGCATTAAGGCCATAGAATTGACATTTTTGCGGGCTAATTGTTCCATAACATCTGTAGCACATGCATTATCACCATAAAGTGCATGAATGTGTCAGGTTTTCAATACTGCATCTGTTTCTTTAGAAAGTATACCAGATTGCTGCATGTTTTCTGTTAATTCTCTGTATTGGAAATGTTGCCAAAGGTTGACATTTCCAATGTTGCCAACAGTTTTACAGCAGAGTTTGTGTCCTCATGTTTTAAAAATAGGTTCACCTTTTACTGGTGTCAATTGAACAAGATCTCCGAAAACAATAATGTGTTTTTCTGCAAAGAGCTCTTCATAGTTTGTTTTGAGTACTTCTTGTAATCTGTGGTGAATCAAAGCCAAAGTTTGTAATAGTCTAATTTGTTTTGGTGTTCCACTGGCAGGAGCAGTAATCGGTGTAAAGTGACACCACCTATGTTGTAGGCAGCTAAACCTGTGGGGGCAGTGACAACAGCTGACAGTTTGTTGTGTGTCATTTGTTGAAGGAACTTACGGATGATTTTGATTAGGAATGTTTTGCCAGAACCAGCTTCACCACTGACGTAAAATAGTATAGGTTTGTAATTTTGGCAGGTGCATTCTTTGTTTTCATGTTGTACACCATGTGCAATTTCTTTTGTTACTTCTTGAAAAATGCTAAATTGCTCATTGTTAGGTTTGATTGTAGTATAGCTAAGTCTTCTTTATCTTCATACTGACACATGGTGTTTTCTACTTCTATCATAGCTAATTCTGCCTCATTTGTTATTAGTGGCTCTCCCAGTGGCTTCCTGTTACAGAAGGTTGACTACTGTCAGGAGTGTCCTTATCTAGTTGGGCCTGGAGTTCTTCTTCGTTTTGCTGTTCATTGTGCAACATTGTTTTGTACTGTGTAAAGTTTACAGCAGTTATAGTGCTTTCATTTGCTTTGAAAGCGTCCAGATATGAGCCATAGTTATCTAGTATTTCTTCTTCTTTTCTCCATGGTTTAAAGAGTTGTAGCAGGGACATGTAATATACTTCTTTATGTTGAGGAGTCTTTAATGACAATTTGATATGATAAATTAAATTTGGTTTGGTGAGTTTTACTAAGCTGCCTTCACAGTTTTCACTCTGTATTTACCATTTTTTTAAGTTAAACTGCTTCATAGGATCCTCATTCTCTATGGGACAGCATTGTTATGCCGAAGCTGTATCATTTTTGAGATACTGTTTTATCTGATGACTGGTCATTCCAGAGGTCTTGCAGCTCTGTCTTTTCTGCTTTGGTTAAGTATGCTGTGACATATAGTGCAACTGCAGTAAAATTGTCTGGAATGTACTGCACATCTATGTTTGCATTCCATAAGTGGGCAATGATTGCATTGTAATCATTGATATATTTTTCTTCTTCTTTTGTTTTTATGTAATATGTATTTTTAGGTGACTTACCTTTAACACTGTGTGTAACTGAAGACATGAGGTTGTTGACTTGACCTGCATTTGTAACTGGTCTAGGGAAACCAAATCGGCATTTGGTGTAGTATTTCCCTTTGTTTTTGTATTTGCAATGACAATATTTGCCACATTTGTGTCTTTGAAATTGTAAAATGTGTGCATGAAGATCACTATTTTGGGATTCCGATGGAATTTCACAAGTGGCATATTTTTCAATAAACTGTAAAACAGTGGCATCACTGTCTTGACCAAATTTAGGAGCATCTTTAATCCATAAAAGCATGTGGATATGTGGTGCTCCTCTGGCTTGGTATTCTTTTCTCCAAAAGAAGTGTTGCACTTCTCCAAGGGGAGGAAGAGTTTTATTACAAATATAATGTAGCCTAGCAATGAAGCGATGGTGAAAATATCTTGAAATATTAACAGGATCCAGAGAACAAAATTCTCCAGGTATTAGTATATCTATGTTTGTTTTGTTTTTGTTTGATATGCGTAGGAAATCATGTAAATCTTCCCATTTATATTCTACACAACTTAATGTAACAAACCAAGTGGGTGGGCCAAGGTTTCTGATCATACAACGCACATATCCATGATGTTGAAACCAGTACTCTTTAGTACTACGCATATTTGCTAATAGATTTGTAATATTTAATTGTAAAACCGCATCTTTTTGTTGCACCTTTTGTAATAATTGTGTAGCTGTCATATTTTGAAAGTGTGATCCTGATTTTAATATGTGTGCAACTCCGTAACATAAAGTTGCTAGTTCACTTTCAAAGAGTAGGTGGAATATGTATACCACGTGTTTTCTAAATCTGGGATCTTCAGAATACATCCGTAATGAGCGGCATTCTGAAGCTGATATTTCAATAGGTCTATCATCGTACCTTCCTCCTTTGCCAGTAGGATAGAGTAGAGGAAAAGAACGTGCTTCTATACTTTTTTCCCATATGCTGATTGGTGATCCTTTTGTTGGATGCATTTGGTACGTTTCCAGTGCATCTTCTATGGTGTCATTAGAGTGCAATGGATGAATTGTATAATGGTCTAAAGTGTTTGATATTGTAGCAGGATCTAGTAGCTCAAATTGACCAGCTTCTTGTGTCTCTTGAATTATTTCAGTTGTATCCTTCAAGTTTTCTTCAATATTAATTTCTTTGTAATATTCATTATTCTCTTTAAGATATTGCAAGGCTTCTCTAACTTTTTGTAAATCTTCCACTGTTGCCAATTTTTTTTTGTCTTTTGTAGATACTCCATTTACCAAGATAATTAAAGATTGTTGCATTGGACGTTGCACTCCTAGAGTGTGCACATTTTCTTTTAGATCTAATGGTAAATACACTACTTTTCCTCGAATACCTTTCACTAATTCAGAGGGAGGTAATTTTGCAGTTTTTAGTTGAAGGCGTATTATTGCTTGAAAGGGGTGCACTGTTTGAATTATGATGCTCTCATATAAATTAAGTTGTTGAAGGGGTTTTGGTAGTGGATATAATTCCAAATTATTTGTGATAGCATGTGAAGGAGTTTGGTTGTTGTCAAGTTTTGTAGTGCAGTAACTACAAAGTATTACGGAGTCAGTTATTTCATATTTGTTTTCTACTATAAGGTAGAGAGCTAATTCAAACCATTTAGAATCTTCATTGTCTTCTATTTTGTATGATAGGTCTACAGTTTTTGTGTTACTTTTATAAAAAGTTCTGCGGCAACATACACACACATGGTTTGGTACTTCAGCTGATGTACTTTTAAATTTTAGTATTTCTTTTTTGTATGTGTGTAGTAAAAGGTTGCCATGTGTAGAATTCTTACTAATTTGGTTTACAGCTATTTCATTCTGTAAGTGGGTTTCACTTCCAAAATATTTTTTCTGGATATAGTCAATTTCTTCTAGTAGGTGTTTTGCTGTACCAGGTAGAAGAATGTTATTTAATTTGGCTAGTGCTAAAGCAGGACTTTTAGCATAGTACAGTTTATAAACTAGATTTCTTATACTTGAATGATGTGTTGATATCCTTTTGATCTCATGGAAGGTGGTTTTGCAAGTAGGTCCTGTAATGCAGGCCAATGAATGTCCTTGTAGTCTGTGTACTTGTGTACTGGACAGGTATCCATATTTTGCAGTAGTTTAATTTTGATTTTGTCTTTGTCTTTGCTTTTCACATATTGATTAAGGAATTGGCGTAAAGACTTGAAAAATTGTTTGCAAACTAGACGTTCTCATTCAGTTGAATGGAGTGGTAATTCTAAGTTGTCAGGGCATATTTTTGTAAGGAGTGCTACTTGTTCCATTATGGTTTTATTAACTTTTTCATAACCTCGACCACTGCTATGTATGGCAATTGTATTTGTTTGCTTTTGTTTGTACGCTTCTTCATTAAAGTATGGTTCGGTGCTCGTAGTGTGACTCCATTCGCCTCTGCAGATACTTAAGAAGTTCTTTCTGTTGACATTTAGTTTATTGAGAAGTCTTTTTTGTAATTTAGTTAATAGTTTTGTTAGTGGTTTCATTTTATTTAACACTAAAATACATAACTTTCTTTTGAGAAGAATTGCACTGTCAATCAACGCTTCTAAGATTAATTTCCTATGATAGGTTTTAAGAATTGAACCTGGTTTCTTTCCTGTTTTTATAAGATTTTGAAGGGGCTTTGTGATGGAACATTTTGGATAAAATACTTTTCTTGGTATGCTTACTTTTAACTATATCAAGATTTAAAGAATCAGTTTTATCTGTAGTGATAGCTGATTTTCTGTTAATTGTTTTTGGTTTGCTTTACATTTTGATAGAGGAGGCAAAGTTTTTGTACTTGAAACTTCTTTTGTTTCACTAAATGACTGTATTAGCTATTTTGTTTCAACTCTTTTTACAAATTGTGCTAGAGATGGATGCTTATGTTGGACACTTTTATTTTCATTTGCTCTACTTCTGCGTTGCTTTCTATGTACTTGATTTTTGGTAGGCATTCTTTAGGGTCTGTTGAAAAAAATAAAGAAGGTATGGGTTCGGGTGTTCTGCAATGTATGTGTGGTGTGTGCATGAGTGTTTGAGTAAGATGATAAAGATGTGTGTAATTGTGTGTGGTTGTGCATTGGGAACTACAACTAGTAGGGATGGGTATTATTGAATGAATGTGTTACTAAACTGGAGTTCAGAGGACAGAAAAAAGTAAGCTAGTGGTGTGGAGAAGTATAAACAGTATATCTAATGCTATACAATTAAAACAGTTGTTTGTTCTAGGTTGAGTTGGGTAATTTGTGTGTCGAAAAATAGGAATTTGTGGGCCATTCTGACTGTAAATCGCTGTTTAAGACATGGGGATTTTTGGACAGAATGGTGCAGAATCTCTATTTTTAGGCACAGAAATAGCATGAATTAACCTTAAAGTGTGTTTGAGTAATAATACAAATATTATGGTGATATTCTACTTACTTTTTTCCTAAAATGAGCAGGTTACTTCTTAGTTGTTCTTTGTACTTCAAATTCGGCTGCTTCTTTTCAGGAGAATGCTCTTCGCTGCAATTGTAAAAGAAACAAATTAGTAATTTTGTTTGTATATAGCACTGTTTTTAATTTTTAATTGCCATCCTCAGCACCTTCCTCAAAACCATTAAAACTATCTTATTTACATAAGATACGTTGCACCAGTTGAATACATATGATATGTTCTCAATGAACAAATTGTATTGCAATTACTAACTGTAGCAAACAAAATATATTTACTATGTCTTGTGAAATTCATAATGTAGCACTGAATACCATTATTCCTGTAACTAAGCTCTTCCAAGTAAAAGTGCCTCAATGTCATGGGCTGCTTGTCCTATGTAAATGTAAGTAATTAAATAAATCAAGAAATAAAAAAAATATGTAATTGTACAAGTATTATTATTTGAGATTTGAATATAGAGTGTGCAAGTAATTTTGTTTGACTATATGTAGTCTATATATGTCATTTAAAAATGTTAGTTTAACATGATTTGAGTGTGTGTGTGTATAACGAAATTAAATAGTATAAAGGTTTGTAAGTGACAGTTGATTTTAGGAGATTAAAAAAAGATAGTAGATTCATTTTACAGATTATACAAGCTAAATGTCTGTTAGAAAATGTGTTCATGTACTGTACAGAAAATATGCATGCCTGTAGTTTGTGTTCATGCATATGGATATGCATGGAGCTGCAAGTAGAAATCTTGGAGACTTGTACAGTATTTCTTGTAGATGGTGCTTGCCAATGATATGACACTTGTACTCAGAGAGATTCACAGTAAATTTGCAGTGCTGATCTATGATGATGCAGTTAGATGTAGAGGTCTTGAATGTGATTGGTGGATGTTCATGTGACTTCTTAGCTACATCCAATGAGGGAATGGCACAGAGAGTGAAGTGGAAATGGTAGAAGGGCTGTTCATGTTACGATATGTCCGCGGACATGGCGGTAGTTCGCGGACATCGGGTGTTGCATCTGGGGATTTTTGGGTTCAGAAGTCATGCAAATGAGAATGAGCACTGAAAGGGATTGGTCAGGAAAGTTTAGTGGGTGTGTTGTGCCAGGAGAGAGTTTCTCAGATACTCTTTTTGCTGAGAGAAGAACAGATAGCTATGGCTGTGTGTTTCCGAAAACAGATTGTTTGGTAGCTGTAGACCTTGGATTCCCACATGTGAAAGTACACTGGCATGGAGTACGTGGAATGAAGTGGTTGGACTTTTTACCTCTCTGTGCTACTTTGGAGACAGAGCAACATCCAGATATAATTATAATTCATTGTGGAGGGAACAGTTTAGGACATGTTTCTGGAATTTCTTTGCAATTTGCAATGAAAGAAGGACTTTGGAAGGTCATGGACATGTTTCCAAATTCTCAAGTAATTTTTTCACGGCTGGCTCAGACAAATGTGGCTTTGTTCTTCTTCATTTGGTCAACAAATGGAGAAAGCAAGGCGCAATGTCAATAAGGCTGTTTGTGCCTTTCTAAGAGATTTTGGCATGTCCTCTTTTCACAATGAAAATATTATGTTTCGTAGTACATACATTTTTCGCAGAGATGGAGTACATCTAACTTATGCTGGCAATCAGATTTTTCTAAGAAACATACAAAATGCATTGCGACCTTTTTTTAGAATTACAGCATCCATTTTGAAGTAGGTGTTGAGTATTTATAATTTTTGAAACACAAACACCTCCCAAAGGCTCTTTTCATAGCCACCACTTCCTCCCAGAGAAAATTGCAATGGTTATGATAGGGTAGCACCCCAAAATTTGAGATGTGCGCGGACTTCTAAAAAATACAAAGGGCCCTGCTTCATTTATTTTCACTTCTATTTTTTAACTGTGAAAGGCGGCTCTGAAAAGAGCCCTATTTTTATTTTTATTTTTTGTTATTTTATTTTTTTTGGGTTTTTTATGCACGGCACACTAGGAGAGGAGGGGAAAGGAGGGTAAAGGGGGGGACACCAACCACAGGGATAAGAAAAGGCGAACTGAGAGAGGAAGATGTAGAGTGGGTTTTATTTGGGTAGTGAGCAGGTCTTCTCGTGCTCTGAGATGATAGTCTCAAAAGCACTACAAAGTCGCTCCCCCCTGCAGAGTACTGTGTCACAGTACATACACACAACTGTGGCCCTCGAAAGGTAAGGGGCACCAGCATTATGTATGGCCTGTGAGGCAGCTTGAGGAAGACGCTGTCCCACAGAGGTGTTCCTTGTGGTGACAGGATCGGAAACAGAGGATGAAGTAGAGGAAATAAACCTACTACGCTCCTCGCAAGGTACAACCTTGCGAACGGCCCCAGAGTGAAATGACTTGAGGTGTCGCTTCATGGTAGTGGTCCCAAAGCTGTACGAACCATGCATCCTGCGACTGAGCACCATTTTGCACTCATTGCACGTGACTCGGTTCGCAGGAGCCTTAGGACCATTCCCATGAATGTTAAATAACCGCCCCACCCAAGACTCATGCCTAGTGCGGGTAGTAGGGATTTCCACTACCTCATTCTTGTCATCCTCTTCTTCCTCCTTGGTATCCTCACTCCTGTTCCCCTCTTCAGGCCCTTGGGGAGGTGGGGGTGGGGGTGGTGCTGAAGTAGGTGCAGCACCAGGTGGCAGTAGTTCAGCCATGGATGCCATCTCGATGATGGTGTAATCTGCAGGTGGCAGCAAAAATCGCTATGGTCTGAAGAATAGCCAGAAACACAATGAGAATAAGCTCTAGGGTGTGGTCTTTTATAGGGGTGCTTGTAGGCGGTTCGCGGACATGCGCGCTGTCCGCAGACAGATCAAACACAAAAAGAGGTTCAAATGGTTTCAAAAAGTATGGAGAAACTCAGGATTAGTATGTGGGACTTGTGCTATGGTGAATTTTTATTGAGAAGTATTGTGGATTACTTGAAAATGTACTTTTAAATTGTTCGGGGAAATGAACAGTGTCCGCATTCAGAACACGCAATCAGAGTGGGTGCGGTCACATGATCACTTTGCGAACATGTTCGCGAAGGAAGCGGCTGTCCGCAGGACACCAAATGCATGGACATTGGTTGGCGCGATGATGTTGATGTTCTACAGACACTGTTCGGGTCCTGAAGTAATTAAAAGTGCGTCACACGTCAAACGAACAGTTACCGACAACTGTTTGTTCTTAGAACAGTTTAACTTCCTTGCGAACAATATGGACAGACATAGCATCCTCAGGACACCTCCATTTTCGTTTATTTACGAACATTTCAGACACCGCGTGTGTTCTTAGAACAGTTTCAACTTGCTAGCGAAAAGTACAGACAGGTATACTGTTATTCAGGACACCTCCATTTTCATTTATTTATGAACATTTCAGGACACCGCTTGTGTTCTTAGAACAGTTTCAACTTGCTAGCGAACAATACGGACAGGTATAGTGTTCTTCAGGACACCCCCATTTTGTTTATTTATGAACATTTCACGACATCGCGTGTGTTCTAGAACAGTTTCAACTTGCCAGCGAACAGTACTGACAGGTATAGTGTTCTTCAGGACACCTCCATTTTTGTTTATTTACGAACATTTCAGGACATCGCGTGTGTTCTTAGAACAGTTTCAACTTGCTAGCGAACATTACGGACAGGTAGAGTGTTCTTCAGGACACCTCCATTTTCGTTTATTTACGAACATTTCAGGACACTGCGTGTGTTCTAAAACAGTTTCAACTTGCTAGCGAACAGTACGGACAGGTATAGTGCTCTTCAGGACACCTCCATTTTCAGTTATTTACGAACATTTCAGAACAACCGCGCTGTCCGCGGACACCTAAATTGTTTTTTTTTTTTTAAACTGAAACTAATTACAACACAATATAAAAATGTAACTTTATTTAACATATATTAACAATTTATGACAGAAAAGGTGAGGCAGAAACAGAAACACAACCAGGAGAATTAGGGGTTTTAACATGATTGGTATCAGGTAAAGAAGGGATGGAAGTCTCATCAAAACGTTTTGGGGTATGGAGAGGGTTTGGGGATAATTTACTGGGATATGGTGAGGGGGAACAAGCACATGTGGGACAATGGTATGAGGTTTTTGTTTTAAAATGATCCTCAACAAAAGGTTTCAAATTATTAAAATTGGTCAACAAAAAATCCATTTTTTCTTTTATGCTTTCAAGAGTGTTATCCGTAACAGTTTCTTCAGAGGTATTTTCTATTTTGGTATGCTCTGTACAAAAACATATATATGTTAAATATATATAAAATAATAATAATTAGATGGTTTATATTGTAAAGTGTGTACCATTAGCTTCACTATCTTCGGACATTTCCTCATGTGGGAAATGCTCCTCTAGCCATTCCAGAGTACTAGACATTTCTGTGAGAAAAAAAAAAAGATAATATATTTTTTTTTATCTAATACAGAAAGTTTATAAATATATGAGTAAAATGAAGTACACTTACTATTTCAGGTAAGATATGTTCTGAGTATTCATATTATCTGAGTAGGTCTGGTCTTGCTCTTAGTTGTGGAGTGTCTGTGAGGTAATTATGTTGGAAGCCAATTTATCTTCTTTTGGTATATTCCATTTTAGAACATATTGTATTTAAATGAATGGTTAGTGTGTTACATTTCTTATGTATTACTACATATAATATGTATGTGTGCTACTTTGTGAATTTTTTAAATGTTACTATATTATGATATAACAATGAAACATACCCCCCCAGAGTTTTTAGGTAGTGGTACTGTTCTCCGAACACGTCCGCGGTCATCAAAAAAGTTTGCGGACATCAAATTCATTAGAAGGAGTTCGGTATGTTCCATATTACATGTACATAAAGTCAAAGTTATTATTTTTAAGTTGTGCTACTAAAAACCTATGAAATTCAGTGAAAAAACATTTTTAAAGAGACGTTATGGTTAAATTGCGCTACTAAAAACCTATGAAATTCAGTGAAAAAAACGTTGTTAAAGGGACGTTATGGTTAAGTTGCGCTACTAAAAACCTATGAAATTCAGTGAAAAAAAGTTGTTAGAGGGACGTTATGGTTCCAAGTAAAACCGGAAAAACTCAGAAATTCACCAGTTATGGTAAGCTAAGCAACCATAATTTGTGCCACCACTGTGTACTCCTAAGACTAACCCAAGGACATCAACGATGACATTCAAATGTCATTGATGACAGCACTGATGACATCACATATCTGACACACTTGTTCTGTTCACAGACATATCTACACCAGGTGGTTTTGTAAATATTAAAATTCAAAAGGTGTTGTATATCTAGACGTTAACCTTATGTTCTTAAAGTACTTTCCTTAGGGTTTGGTCTCAGCTCATGGTGCACATACATGGGGCAATAGGCAGGCCTCAAACGAACAATTCATGTGTATACATGAAGATAAACTTTAAGGCTATTAATAATTTTCTGATGATGCTGTTTCTTTCTTCCTTACTTTAATTTCCCTGTATGTGCCTCTGATGTGTATGCATTTTGGGTTTTCATATGTATTGTTTGTACTAGTGTGTAGTAAGTCTTGTATTCTTAGCTAGTTATAACATGTTTAAAATTACGCAATGACCTCTGACATCTTTTACCAACATTATAAATACAACCAAGCGTAGGGACTTAATACATTTCACATGTGATGTCATCAGTTATGTCATCAATGACATTTGTGATGTCATCTTTGATGTCCTGGGTGTTAGTCTTAGCAGTGCCCAGTGGTGGCGCGAGTTATGGTTGCTTAACTTACGATAACTGGCACATTTGGCGGTTTTTCGGTTTTACTTGTAATCATAACGTCCCTTTAACAAAATGTTTTCATTGAATTTCATAGGTTTTTATTAGTGCAACTTAACCCTAACGTTCCTTTAACAAAAAATTCAATATATATGCACACATCTCCATAAGGATGTACCCTTTTTTAACCACTGATATTAGATGCCATGTATTACCATGTATTGCCAACATTGTCCACTTGCTCACATGAAGTGGCAGTTAATTGTACCATAAAAGTGTTCAGAAAATGCATTCTTCTTAACTTTACAAAATGAAAAATACTGTAGTCATTCTCATATACCTATCTGTTATGGGTGTTTTATTAGATACTATTAAAAGTAGGCATCCCTAAAATGTACCAGGATTGTCAACATATAAGGCTACACTATTTTATAAGGACAACTACCACATTACATGTAGTGCCAACATATTGCACCTGCTTACACCAAGTGTCAGTTACAAGTAGTATAGATATCTTTGGGAAGTACATTTCCATTGCTTGTAAATAAAATGTACACATTTTTGGGCTCCTAAAGCACCTATGCATTTTTTGACTTTCAGCAAGATACCACTAAAAAGATCAATGTTTTAAATGAACAGCATTTGTCCTTACACATATACATGTCTAATATTTTCCAACCATTGCTATCAAATTCCCTTCTAGTGCTACCCTTCTCCACCTGTTCACATCAACAGACACGTAATAGTATTATACCAGTGTACAGCAACTGCATTCCTTTCCTTTTGAGAAAAGTAAACATTTTGCTGCTGATGATGTACCTACACACTGTAGAGTTTTTACTAAAATACAAGTAAAAATAAGCCTTCTTAAAATGCATTGGCTTTCTCTACATGTACAGGTACACTGTTTTAAACCCAGTGCTACCACTTTCCATATAGTTGCACAAAAGTGCACCTCATTACTACAAGCGCCATTTAAAACAGTTGCTGGGATATTTTGCAGGCGCATTTTACTTATTTCATAAACACAGTGAGAAGGTGGAAGCCCTAATGCACCCATACCTTCTTTGCCTTTAAATTTGCTACTAAAAAGAATCAATCCCAAGAGCCTTACTTTTCCTTACATGTGAAGAACTACGGTTTTCCAACCAGTGCTATGACATATCATATAGTGACAATATAGTTAACATATGTCACTACTCCACACATAACACAACTTTACTCACTCCTTTTTCCAATAACTGCTCCTACCACAATAATAAAAAGCTATGCTACTGAAACTACTAGAAAATTACCACAAATATTAACTAGCTGTCTTTTACAATAACCGAACAAAGAAAACTGTTCACATGCTACAATGTAAGCATATTAATATAGCATGTACATCTCTCTAATTGAATGAATGTCATTTATACTTTTATATGCAATACTATTGTATTACAATCTTACTCATTCCAATGCAGCAGGGACACTATTTTGTTATCCTATTTCAACATTGCTCTTTATTCAATAGACCACAAATTCCTTAATGCCTAACAACACAACTTTCTCTCTTAAAACGTCTACACCACAATTTCATTTCTGTATTTTTCCATACCCCTATCCTCATCTTCTCCTTAATTCAAACCCAAATACTTTCACACTTGTCGCATTCCAAATTACTAATTACTCAAAATACACACTGTTTGTCACCTCTTTACAATTACTCCCACACAAGCCTCTTTCCTGCACAGTAAATCAAACCATTACAGCAACCACAGTTTTTCTCATCGGAGCATAATATTCCTAATTATACAATGAAATCACCACTCCTTTACTCAATAACACCTGCACTGTGCAATACAAATAACGATAAATACTTTATCACCCATTTCCAATCACATTAACATACTAATTTCACACATCACCTGCTTTATATGTCATAATTACTGAAACCCATCACACCAATGCAACCTCTTACTCTTACAACCTTCCCAAACCCACCAGTCACCCCACTACACAATTGAACAGCATTATTTTTCAACCCTCTACAATTACACCCACACACCCATCATGTTTATACAATAACACATGAATACACATTCCATGACTTTAAAACATGTACTTTCTTCTTTTCAACAGACACAACAGAATGCCTACTAACAGAATGCCTACTAACGCCTCCATAGAAAACAATGAAAATGTAGAGCAAATAAAAATAAAGTCATATAAGCACCCGCTACTAAACAATGTATAGTGTAAGGACATGTATAGCATTTGGCAAACATATAATAACATTTTTATTGCCAGCAGATAATAATATTTTGCTAGTATGTGATATGGCATTTTTTTGCCAGTATAACATAGCATTATTGGTAGAATGCAAGGCACAGGATTTACAATACAGCCAAGCCCAATTTAAGCCAACACATTCAGAGCACGCACACAGAGAGTAATTCATAGAATTTCGCACAAAAGTGGCGCACGCGGCTGGCGCACAGTGTCCCCGTGCGATACACTGCGCCAGCCGCGTGCGATAAAATCCTTTTCATCGCACAGCGTATTCATGGATTTTAGCCTCAAAAACCAGCTGTGGCGCAGAGTGGCGCAGCGACCCTGCAGCAGCGCCAGTTACGCCCCCAAGAACGCCCTCGCGCAAGGAAAAGCCTTCAAAATTCCCAAATCATCGCAAAGGGCTGCGCTAACCCTGGACCAGTTCACAGGGCTGCCAAACAGCAAACGCCAAGCAGGGAACGTGTATTTCAGTGGTTCGCGGGAAGTTTCACACGCGATTGTCCTGGGTACGTGTACATCAAAGGTGCGCGGGAAGTAACACACGCGATTCCATCAGGGCACGTGTATTCCAGGGGTGCGCGGGAAGTATCACACGCAAAAACAGCAGGTTATGTGCATTTCAGGGGTGCGCAGGAAGTATCACACGCAATTCCATCAGGGTACGTGTATTCCAGGGGTGCGCAGGAAGTATCACACGCAAAAGCAGCAAGGTACATGTATTTCAGGGGTGCACGGGAAGTATCACACGCAATTCCATCAGGGTACGTGTATTTCAGTGGTGTGCGGGAAGTATCACATGCAAAATCAGCAGGGTACGTGTATTTCAGGGATGCGCGGGAGGTATCACATGCGATTCCATCAGGGTACGCGTATTCCAGGGGTGCACAGGAAATATCACACGCAAAAGCAGCAGGGTACGTGTATTTCAGGGGTGTGCGGGAAGTATCACATGCAAAATCAGCAGGGTACGTGTATTTCAGGGGTGCGCGGGAAGTATCACACGCAATTCCATCAGGGTACGTGTATTTCAGTAGTGCGCGGGAAGTATGACACGCAAAATCAGCAGGGTACGTGTATTTCAGGGGTGCGAAGGAAGTATCAGACGCGATTCCATCAGGGTATGTGTATTTCAGTGGTGCGCGGGAAGTTTCACACGCGATTGTCCTGGGTACGTGTACATCACAGGTGCGCGGGAAGTAACACACGCGATTCCATCAGGGCACGTGTATTCCAGGGGTGCGCGGGAAGTATCACACGCAAAAACAGCAGGGTATGTGCATTTCAGGGGTGCGCAGGAAGTATCACACGCAATTCCATCAGGGTACGTGTATTCCAGGGGTGTGCAGGAAGTATCACACGCAAAAGCAGCAGGGTATGTGTATTTCAGGGGTGTGCAGGAAGTATCACACGCAAAATCAGCAGGGTACGTGTATTTCAGGGGTGCGTGGGAAGTATCACACGCAATTCCATCAGGGTATGTGAATTTCAGTGGTGCGCGGCAAGTATCACATGCAAAATCAGGAGGGTACGTGTATTTCAGGGATGCGCGGGATGTATCACATGCGATTCCATCAGGGTAAGTGTATTTCAGTGGTACGCGGGAAGTATCACACGCAAAATCAGCAGGGTACGTGTATTTCAGGGGTGCGCGGGAAGTATCACATGCGATTCCATCAGGGTACGTGTATTTCAGTGGTGCGCGGGAAGTATAACACGCAAAATCAGCAGGGTACGTGCATTTCAGGGGTGCGCGGGAAGTATCACACGCGATTCCATCAGGGTATATGTATTCCAGGGGTGCGCGGGAAGTATCACACGCAAAAGCAGCAGGGTACGTGTATTTCAGGGGTGCGCAGGGAAGTATCACACACGATTCCATCAGGGCACGTGTATTTTAGGGGTGCGTGGGGAGCACTACACGTGAATTGCCTGTGTGGGTCCTCCCAGGTGTTCCCTCTAAACTCTCCACTGCCCCTGCAGGCGGCCCACACCACAGGGGACTACCCTGCACATGTCCCGTAGGCAGCCCATCCACCATGCCCCCAGCCAACCCACATGTCACCTTGCACTACTGCCCACCAATGCATGTCCCCCTGCACCCCCACCCCCCAGCACTTTGGTGCACCCTCCACCAGGCCCCCACTCATGCCTCCCTGCACCCCCACCCCCCAGTATCCAGGGGCACCCTCCACCAGGCCCCCACTCATGTCCTCCTGCACCCCCACCCCCCAGCATCCAGGGGCACCCTCCACCAGTCCCCCACTCATGTCCCCCTGCACCCCCACCCCCCAGCATCCAGGGGCACCCTCCACCAGGCCGCCACTCATGTCTCCCAGCACCCCCACTCCCCAGCACTGTGGGGCACCCTCCACCAGGCCCCCACTCATGTCTCCTTGCACCCCCACCCCCCAGCACTGTGGGGCACCCTCCACCAGGCCCCCACTCATCTCCCCCTGCACCCCCATCTCCCAGCACTGTGGGGCACCCTCCACCAGGCCCCCACTCATGTCCCCCTGCACCCCCACCACCCTGCATCAAGGGGCACCCTCCACCAGGCCCCCACTCATGTCTCCCTGCACCCCCACCCCCCTGCATCCAGGGGCACCCTCCACCAGGCCCCCACTCATGTCTCCCAGCACCCCCACCCCCCAGCATCCAGGGGCACCCTCCACCAGGCCCCCACTCATGTCTCCCTGCACCCCCACCCCCCACCAGTCAGGGGCACCTTCCACCAGGCCCCCACTCATGTCCAACTCATGTCTCCCAGCACCCCCACCCCCCTGCATCCAGGGGCACCCTCCACCAGGCACCCACTCATGTCTCCCTGCACCCCCACCCCCCCAGCACTGTGGGGCACCCTCCACCAGGCTCCCACTCATGTCCCCCTGCACCCCCACCCCCCTGCATCCAGGGGCACCCTCCACCAGGCCCCCACTGATGTCTCCCTGCACCCCCACCCCCCTGCATCCAGGGGCACCCTCTACCAGGCCCCCACTCATGTCTCCCAGCACCCCCACCCCCCAGCATCCAGGGGCACCCTCCACCAGGCCCCCACTCCTTCCTACCACCCCCTCACCCCCCCGAAGTGTGATTCGCCTGTGTACGTGTATATCAGGGTTGCGCGTGTAGTCTGACATGCAATATCAGCAGGGTACGTGTATTACGGGGTGCGCGGGAAGTTCCACATGCGATTTCAGCAGGGTACGTGTATTCCAAGGTGCGCGGGAAGTTCCACACGCGATTTCAACAGGGTACATGTATTCCAAGGTGCGCGGGAAGTTCCACACGCGATTTCAGCAGGGTACGTGTATTCCACGGTGCAAGTGAAGTTCCACACGCGATTTCAGCAGGGTACGTGTATTCCAAGGTGCAAGTGAAATTCCACATGCAAATCCAGCAGCCTACGTGGATTCCGGGGGTACCGGCCAGTCCTACAAGTGAATCCGCCGTGTGGGTCCTCCCAGCTGTTCAACCAACACCCTCCATGGCCCCTGCAGGCGGCCCACACCACAGGGGACTACCCTGCACATGTCCCGCAGGCAGCCCATCCACCATGCCGATGCCCCCCAGCCAACCCACATGTCACCTTGCACTACTGCCCACCAACGCATGTCTCCCAGTCCCCCCACCCCCCAGCACTGCGGGGCACCTGCCAGCAAGCCCCCACACATGTCCAACTCATGTCCCCCTGCACCCCCACCCCCCTGCATCCAGGGGCACCCTCCACCAGGCCCCCACCCATGTCCCCCTGCACCCCCACCCCCCACCAGTCAGGGGCACCCTCCACCAGGCCCCCACTCATGTCCCCCTGCACCCCCACCCCCACCAGTCAGGGGCACCCTCCACCAGGCCCCCACTCATGTCCCCCTGCACCCCCACCCCCAGCACTGTGGGGCACCTTCCAGCAGGCCCCCACTCATGTCCAACTCATGTCTCCCTGCACCCCCACCCCTCTGCATCCAGGGGCACCCTCCACCAGGCCCCCACTCATTTCTCCCTGCACCCCCACCCCCCACCAGTCAGGGGCACCCTCCACCAGGCCCCCACTCATGTCCAACTCATGTCTCCCAGCACCCCCACCCCCCATCATCCAGGGGCACCCTCCACCAGGCCCCCACTCATGTCTCCCAGCACCCCCACCCCCCTGCATCCAGGGGCACCCTCCACCAGGGCCCCACTCATGTCCCACTCATGTCCCCCTGCACCCCCACCCCCCAGCACTGTGGTGCACCTGCAAGCAGGCCCCCACATGTGTCCAACTCATGTCCCCCAGCAGCCCCAGCCCCCAGCACTGTGGGGCACCCTCCACCAGGCCCCACACATGTCCCCCAGCCAACATGTCATCACAATCTAGATCCCTGGCCCTTATGGTCAGCCTCCAAATGCCAAACACCCACCCGAGTATTGCATCCACCCACTTAGAAATGGCAATAACATGATAGAACCCCAATTGCAAGTTTGGAAATGAACACATGTCCCTCACATACACCCAATGGGTGT
Organism: Ambystoma mexicanum; assembly: GCF_040938575.1. NCBI lineage: Eukaryota > Metazoa > Chordata > Amphibia > Caudata > Ambystomatidae > Ambystoma > Ambystoma mexicanum. The sequence goes on along the minus strand of NC_090937.1, from coordinate 563,641,541 downwards.
CAGTGAATGTCAAAACCCATATCATGATATGCATGAAACCAATGAGATGATACTACACATTGAAGTTTGAAGAAAAAATATGTATTAAAAGCAACATAAATTGAATCAAAAATAAACAAACAAAAATGGGAATTTTAAAAAAAAAAAACAGCATGTCCGTGAAATAATGCAAAACCACAAATCATAATCCAAAGGAAAGTTGTCCAAAGTCACAGTCCACTAAAGTAAATCCAATGGAAAATTAAAATCGAAAACCATTGGTCCATGGGTAAATCATTAAAAAAAATGAAAATCCAACAGTCAACTATATACAGATAAACAATCCAGGGTCCATGATCACAACAGAAGAAATGAAACCTATCTAATAACACTACCTAATAAAAAAAATGATATACAAAAATGTGGCCCATTGTCCAAAAGGTCCCAAAAAAATGCAAAACCAAAGGAAACCCAACACTAACTACAGAACTATTTACAAGGGCAGCGGGCTAGTCCGACGGCTCACTTTGGGATGTTCCGGGCCAGGGCATCATCAAACTCCTGTTCAATGTCCCGGATGCGGTCCTCCTCCATGGCCCGAGGGTCCGCAGGGCCGTCGACATGTTCACCTCCAACTCCCTGCGGATTGCCTCGAGGCACTCGGCCCGCCTCAGGGCCCTCCGCATGGAGTTCTCCGCCCTGACCATCGTGAGCCGTACCTCTTCCGCCGCTGCCGCTCCGCATCTATAGCGTGGCCCAACCGCTGCCACACAGAAGACACTTCCCGTCCTGGGTCCTCCTGCCCTCCGGCCGATGCCTGCCCCTCCGATGTCGAAGGCCCCGAGCCATCATGGCTCCCACCTCGTTGCTGCTGCTGCTGTGCCTCTGCCCGTGCACTGCCTCCTGCTGCCTGCACATCCTCCACTGGCGGGGGTGCAGTCGTTGATGTGGCCACCCCTGCTGGACGTCCGACTCCCGACTGTGGCAGGGATGCCTCCTCCACCAGCCTGGCCGCACCGTCAGAGGCAGCTCCACAGGGCACCCAGGTGACTAATGGGTGGGAAGATGGCACGGAGGACGACTGGAGCATAGGGGATTCAGTTGAGGAGGGGGTCTGAGCAAGCCCCATCAAACGGAGGAATCCGGCCTGGGTGACCTGTCCCAGTAGGCCGATGACTCCGTGCCATCTTCCCCCGTTGGGCCCTGTGGGGTCCCAGCTGCCCCTTCTGCTGCCGAGGAGTCCAACTCCAACCTCCTCCTCTTGGACCTTCCCCCGGCAGGTGCGGCCTGGGACGCGGCACCGGACTCCTCACTCCCCGACGAGATCACAACCTGGGAGGGGAGCCGGGCCTTGCGTCTCCGGCTGGCGATGCGATCCCCGCCGCTGTGCTCCACAGCACCTTCTCCGCCTTCTTCATCAGTTGACGCTGCAGACAGGGAGAAATAAAACACAGGCATCAGGGCACTGTACAATGGACACATACACACATGACAGTTGTACATGAGTGGCATTGGCAAACCTCAGACATGGCATCACAATACGCCAACACACATGTCATTTCAACTTTGACACATGAGCCATACCACAGCCATATCGCAACTGCCAGCACCATCCATACACATACAACAGCATGAGCAGGCAAAGGTGAGCCAGACATCACATGCAACTCAAGGAGTGCGCTACACATGCACACACACCACCACACTTGCATGCATGTGTACAACTCTGCCAACTGTCGCAGTGTTCAGATGGGCATCCATGTCACATCTGCCAATCAGGCTTCCACATCCCGCTGTCACATGCATCCATGTTGCATCACTGTTGCACCCTTGTCAAATACACACACATGTACATGTACACAGTCCTGATACATGCAGCTGAAAACAACATACATGCATGAGATCACGAACATGCCTACTTACATACACATTCATCCAAACATGTGTGCCCACACAACTGCATTTGGCATGCAAGCCTACACACACAAGCACCATCCATGTCTCACACATGACAGCCCTCCCATGTGTTAGCCTCATGGCCCTGTACACCCCCACCCATACTCGGCCCCATACAAACAGATGTGCAACCTGCACACTACTGGCACATCACCACACGCACAGCTTACAATCATGATGCATGTACACTTACCACTTGACTCCAGACGGGTCTGCCTCTCAAGGACCTGGACGTGGAGCGCTGGGGATATGCGTTCCAGGACCCTCATCTGATCTTCCGACAAGTGGCCCCAGCGCCCCTTAGCATCTGCTGCCTTCAAGAGGCGGCGGGACTTGTTGAGGGTCCTGGACCTGAAGTCCTCCCAGCGCTTCTTGAAATGTTGGAAGGCGCAGACTGCCACCCCTCTGCGTTGATGGCAGTCACGATGTCCGTCCAGATCCGAGTCCGTCCTTCCTTGTTGGCGCGGGAACTTCCGAAGAGGGCATCATACTGCCCCAGGACTTGCTCCACCAGGACACCAACTTTGGTGGCAGTGAAGCTGGTGCCCCTCTGCCTCTCTGGCCGGGGGTTGTCAGTGGTGCCAGATGTTGCAGTGCCCGACATGACAACCCCAGAGGCAGGAGTGGGTGAGCAACTGGGTCCTGGGGCTGGGCTGTGGAGCGATGGAATCCCAGTCGGGAGTCTTCGGTTCCAGCAGGGGTGGTCACAGCAACAGCACTCCTGGCTGATGTGCAGGCAGCAAATGGCAGGGCAGGGGGCAGCAGGCAATCAGGCAGCAGCAGATGGCAGGTGGGAGCGTGCTCGGGGCTCTGGGGGGCAGTAATTCGGCCTTCTGGGCAGGAGCGTGGTCTTCCGTGTGCTTACGCGTGGCCAGCTTGATACGGAGTGATTTGGCATGTGAAAATCCAGCACATCTGTGTGTAATACGAGGAAAGGGCCTTAGCGCGTAAGCGCGTCAGCACACGTACACGAATTCATTGTCCCAAAGGCCAACAGCGTGTATGCGTGTCTGTGAGGTGCGTGCGCGGGCGTTTCCCTGTACTCGGGTGCATGTTACACGTCCAATGACTGCACGTCAGAGTGTCAGCGCATGTAATTGGAGGATGGGGCCTTAGCGCGTACACGCGGAAATGACGCCGGACGTGTGGGCATGTTTAAAAGGTATGTGTAGAATGCCATTTCCTTGTACGTGCTTTTCGTGGAGAGCGAGTGGGTGAAATCTGTACTTCTTGTCGGTTCACACGCGATTTACTTCACGGCGTTCCAAGTTCCAACTCCCTGTTACCTCTGACAGCTTTTTCTCTTCTTGTCTTTTTCCTGGGCCTGTTTCCTCAAACAGCATTCACTTCTCCTGTTGTCCTGTCTCCTCAGACAGCGTACAATTCTTCTTTTGGCGGGGGTGTTGCCAACGTGCACCCACGCGGATTTTACACGCGATTTATCCTGGCAGACGGTGAGTTGCGCACGTATTTGACATCTGTGCTTGCCCCATGTGTTGCCTACCCCTTCAGAGGTCAGTCTAGGCTGCGTGTGACACACATACGTTCATTTTTGTGTTTCTGGGTGCTACAGCGTAGTGCAGGTTTTTTTTTCCACGCACGTGGTCTAGGAGGGGTTGCATGCACATTATCTACCTTTTTCGGGGTACCTGTGCGTTGCGTGACCCGTCACATACAGCCTTGCTAGAGCACTAGGGTACAAATTCCATCTAGTACCCTACCCCTTTGACCCCCAATTGCCCAGGACAATATTTTACTCCAACTCCCATAAGCACAACAACATCAGTGCCATGGTTGGGAGGCGAGCACGCGGTAAGGGTGGCAAAGGTGGGCGAGCCACAAGAGGTGGCCGTGGTGGAATCGGTAGGGGACATGGCCAGGACTTGCAGGGTGCCCCTAGCCCCCCATGGGTGGGTGACCAGTCAGGGACACCCATGCCCTCCCCCTGGTTGAGGTTAATGTGGCTGACACCATCCCTGCTCAGCCCTTGTTGGACCAGCCTATTGTGGCACCAGACCTGGCACTTGGTGACTCCATGGCCGACTTCCAGGTCAGCAGGTCTAGGCCACGTGTGGCGGTGCACGTTGGTGTCACCAGCCCACGTGGATCAGGGGCAGCTATGTCATCTGCTGCACCGAGTAGGCAGGGTGGGGAGGCTGCAGGGGCAGCTGTGGCTCCATCCACCCCAGCTGAGTATCCCAGCCAGGACAGTGTCAGTCCTAGTCCATCCTGCTGACGTTCCCCCTGACCACATCACACTTCAGCTAATGCCTGCACCAACTTCCATGGTGAGTGTTCATTCCCACACTCCTAGTCCACAGTCCACCGGGGCTCCTGCCCCTAGTGTCCAGAGCGGCATAGGACACTCAGTACCACCACCACCTTCCAAGCGGAAGAGGATGAGTGCTCGTCCAGTAGAGGCTGATGCCCCAGACACGGCTACACAGTCCGGCCCACCAAGGAAGCCCTGCTTCAATCGGGTCGAACTTGATGCACTTGTGGAGCATGTGTCCGCACATGACACCGAAATGGTGATTACTGCATGATGCAAGACCACACCTGCACAACGTCAGGCACACTGGCAGACCATTGCAGAACTCATAAGTGCCCTTGGCTAATGATTGCTACAAGTGCTGGAATGACCTTAAGCGCAGGGCAAAGAAAAAGCTGGCCTCAAGTCATGCCGCAACTCTAGTGACTGGAGTTGGGTCTCCGGCAGAGGATATAGAACTCACTCCACATGAGTATTTTGCTGGGACCTATGTCACGGAGGTACAGATCCAAGGCGTGGGAGACCTGCCAGATTACGAGGCATTGTCCGGTGAGTGCACATGCATGTGTGTGTCATCCATGTGCATGGAGTGTGTGTGAGTGCTTCTGATTGAGTGCCAGGTGAGGGGGTGTGTGCCTGAGTGGTTTGGGTCACCCATGTGCTTCATCCAAAACATTCTGCGCACCAGGATTTGGGTGTTGCAGTATCCCTTCTGGCAACAGTAGACATCACGCCAGTTGCCCTTGAATTGTCATCTTGCCACAACATAGTTGCATGTCATTCTGTGTTCATTCAGGCTGATTGTCTGCATTCCACCACTTTCACTAGGCATTTCTCAGTCCTATTGTCACATGTGTGACATGGCTACGGTACATTCCATCTGTGTGATGGCATGTGTCATGTATGTGTATTGGACATGCCAATCACAGGCCAATGTGTGATGGCACTGCTAGTCAGCATGCAGCAAATGTGTTGGTCTTCCATCTTAGTGTCATCAATGTGTGCCATTTACCTCCCCATCATACGCAGTGACAGTGCAAGCATGGGAGGGTTATAGTCATGTGGGACATGTGTCAATGAAGTACTGTTTCTGTTGCTTCTCAGCCCTAATTGTGTTCCATGTTGCTAATGCCTGTTCCCATTTCTTTTCTTTCATGTCTTTGCAGGGGATGACGCACTTGATACTGCTGGGGTTGTGGAGATAGTGCACACCCAGGAGGGGTCTCAGGCCCGACCGGGCACCAGTGAGGGATGTGGTGTGGTGGTGTGTGAGAACCCACACTTGCTGCAGGCCGTCATCTCAAGGGGTGTCTCTGGGTGCACCTCCCCGGAGCTCTATTCAGGTGTCGATTCGGATGATGAGACATATGTGCCTTTACAGGTAAGTGTCTCTGGGAGGGATTCTGACTGTCCAACCCACCTGCACCAGGGGTCGAACCCTCAATGGGGATGTCAGTGTTGGTAGGTCAGCCTTTGGTGGTTACGGATGCAGGGTCACACTCTGCTACATCTGATCCTGTTCCTGGGCCAGCAGATCAGAGGGGGAATGCAGTCCTGCAGCCTCAGGCAGTGCCGGCACAGCAAGGCGCAGTTCACCTTGCCCCAGACAGGTGTGATGCCCGCTGACGCAGTGGCTGTACGCCACCAGGCAATACCGCATGGGAGCAATCCATATACGGTATGGCAAACCAACAGGCAGCATCAAATGAGATGATCGCTCAGGCCATGGATAGGGTGGCCACTTCCATTGTCCCCCAAGAAAGGCTAATTGAACAACTACAGCAGGCAACAGACTCCATTAGCCAGTCACACAGGGGGGACATGTTGGCGTCCAACAGGGACAGGCGGGCGGCACTGGAGACTCCGCGGGAAGCCATTTCCATTGAGTCCCAGGGCCACAGGGAAGCCCTGAGGGTGGAACTCCGTCCGCTCAGGGCAACTCTGGTTGAGCTTGAGGCTTCAGCTAATACGAGGACAGAACAGCAGCTGGAGCGGCTCACACGTACGCTCTCAGCTGAGATGCAGGCAACTAGGGCGGAGGTCCGGGCATCCCATGAGTTGTTGCATGGGGACCTCCGCACAATTATCCTCCAGAACCAGACCTTCCACACCCGCATGCTTGCTGCCATGGAGGACCAGACTAGGGCTTTGCGTGGGCTGCCTCCCATAGTGCCACCACCTTCTGATGCAGCTGCAGAGGGTGAGGAGAGCGACAGCAGCGAATCTCTCACAATAGGATAGCCGTGCAGGCCATGAGCCCATGGAGGTGTTTTTTTTCGCAAGATCCACACAGGTGGGTTTTGGTGTGCACCCTGTCCTCGGACCTTCTGGGTGGCCTCCCTCACCCCCCGGCCCATTAATGGCCATTTTTGATATATTTTTTATTTTTTTATTTTTGATTTTTGATTTTTTGGACAGTGTGTTGCCTTGTGTGGCTCCCGTGGGCATACGCTGTATTGTGGCTGGGCACATGCAGGCTTGCTCTGAATTTGGGTCAGATGCTTGGGTTTGTGTGACACAGACCCCTCCTGCTTCCCGTTTCCATGGGCTTGCAAAGGGTGTGCCCAAGTGACATTGACGTACACAGTGACGTTGGACTCCCATTTGATGTGTGGGCAGTCTGCAGTCAATACTGTGTATACATTCCTAGTGCATATTGTTGTTGTATTGTACACTGCATGGTGTATTGATATGTGCCTCTGCATCCATCTCATCCTCCTAATTTGCAGGTCCATTTCTCATGTCTTCACAAGGCGGTCTACTTTGGGACTGGAGTCCATGTTGTAAGCAGTGCACCTACACTCTTGCGTGGCGCTAACACTGTATACTTGGAAGTGTTCGAAGTGCTGCCATTATCAGGTAGTGAGGCTACCAATTTCTTAAGTCTGTACTGTCATGTTTATGGTAGGTTGGAGGTTGTGTAGGTGATTGGTAATCTTGGTAAGTATTTGGTAATGTGTGTTTTTGGTCCTGCATTACTGTGAGCATTTCATGTGTGGCCAGTGTCCATTAGGGACACTGTAGTTGGTGACACTTGGGGCATGTTGTGGTGATTAATTTGTTTGCTCTCACATTGCATGACATGCCATGGTGTGTTGTGTGGCCGTGCCGGGGAGGGGTTGGGTGACATGGCACTGTTCTCATGTTGTATTTTGCAAGTGGGTATTCATTTTTGCTGCATGGAAGTGTGTCTTTTGATGACACTGCATTGGTGGTGTTTGTGTAGGTAGGGATGCACACATTGTGACACTTCCAGATGAACAATCTCAGGCTGCTATGGTTCTGACAGTTGACTGCCCCTTTGTTCATCATAATTGTCAGATTGAGTCATCATTGATTGTCAGATGGTATGTGCCAGGGCTGTGTGCACTCAACAGGGGTGTGCTTTCTATGTGAAGTAATTAGCCACCAGCTGCGTACGGGCTGCCTCACCCCGTGCCCTTTCCCCTCCCATGCGCAGCGGGCGTGCATGTGGTTGGGGATGTGGGGGCACCACCATGTCCACAGCCAGGCCCCGGCGTGTTGCAACATTGTGCAGGACACATGCTGCCACTATGATCCTGCACACTACTGGGGGAGCGTATAACAGCTGCCCGCCAGAACGGTCAAGGGAGCGAAAGCGTGACTTGAGCACTCCGAATGTGCGCTCCACCATGCCCCGTGTTGCAATATGGGCTGTGTTGTATCTTACCTCGGGAGGCGTGATGGGGTTCCGAATTGGCGTCATCATGTGTATGCTCAGAGGGTAGGCACTGTCCCCTGGGGAGCTGGTGATGGGGATCATTAGTGGGGTATTGGCATTACTATGTATCTGTCATGCATGCGTGTGCTGTGGCATTTCTACTCACCAAGCAGCCATGCATTGCCATGCCGCCCAGCTTCCATGTCCCGGTTTAGGGTTGACATCCTGTAAATGAAGCTGTCGTGGGTGGACCCTGGATATTTGGCATATACTGAGGTGATGATTCCCTTGGCATCACGTACTACCTGGACGTTGATGGAATGCCAGTGCTTGCGGTTTCTATAGATGTGCTCAGATGCCTTGGGGGGACGTAGAGCTACATGGGTGCAATCAATGGCACCAAGCACTTTGGGGAATTGTGCCACCCTGTAGAAATCCTGGCTGACAGCCTGCCTTTCTGCAGGTGGTCTGGGCAGGTATATGTGCCTGCGGACTGATGGGCGTGCAGTGAGGATGGCCAACACCTGGTGTAGGCACCGTGACTGCGTGGCCTGTGACAACTCCCCCCACTATGGCACTTGTCCGCTGAAATGATCCGGTAGCCAAGAAGTGCAGTACATTGAGGAACTTCTCCAGGGGGCTCAGTGCTCGGGAGCACAGGGTGGGTGATGTGAGGTCATCCTCCCACTCACTGACCAGGTCTGAGTATTATGTGTGGTGGAAACCTGTACCTCCCATACACCTGGTCATCTGGCATACCAAATAGGTTGGTTCTGGGTGTGAAGATTCTGGCTCTGACTATCCTTCTCCTCCTCCTGCGGTATCCCACGGCCACTGCTGCTAGGAACGGTATATTCATCCTGGCGTCTGAGCTTGTTTGTTGTTTGCGCACTCTTTTATGCTGCGCGGGACGTGTGCCTGCTTCATGCTGGCGTACGTGTTTCAGGATTGGTCCTTTTATTTTTTGGCGCGTTGTAGGCGAGCGTGTAAATCTTCCCGCCCACCCCAGGAATACACGTAACACAATCTCCCAGGCCAAGTCGCAAGTAAATAATCCCACCCACCCCTGGAATACACGTACCCTACTCTCACAGGCACAGTCGCGTGTGTAACTTCACGCGCACACACCGAAATATACGTACCCTGCAAATTCACGTGTGAAACTTCCCACGCACCCCGAAATACACGTACCCTGCTGAAATTGCGTGTGGAACTTCCCGCGAACCCTGTAATACGCGTACCCTGCTGATATTGCGTGTCAGACTACTCGCGCAATCCTGATATACACGTACCCAGGCGATTCGCACTGCTGGGGGGTGGGGTGGTGGTAGGAAGGAGAGGGAGCCTGGTGGAGGGTGCCCCTGGTTGCAGGGGGGTGGGAGTGCAGGTAGACATGAGTGTGGGCCTGGTGGAGGTTGCCCCTGGATGCAGGGGGGTGGGGGTGCAGGGAGACATGAGTGGGGGCCTGGTGGAGGGTGCCCCTGGATGCAGGCGGGTGGGGGTGCAGGGAGACATGATTGGGGGCCTGGTGGAGCGTGCCCCACAGTGCTGGGGGGTGGGAGTGCAGGGAGACATGATTGGGGGCCTGATGGAGGGTGCCCCTGACTGGTGGGGGGTGGGGGTGCAGGGAGACATGAGTGGGGGCCTGGTGGAGGGTGCTCCTGGATGCAGGGGGATGGGGGTGCAGGAAGACATGAGTGGGGGCCTGGTGGAGGGTGCTCCTGGATGCAGGGGGGTGGGGGTGCAGGGAGACATGAGTGGGTGCCTGATGGAGGGTGCCCCTGGATGCAGGGGGGTGGGGGTGCTGGGAGACATGATTGGGGGCCTGGTGGAGGGTGCCCCTGACTGGTGGGGGGTGGGGGTGCTGGGAGACATGAGTGGGGGCCTGGTGGAGGGTGCCCCTGACTGGTGGGGGGTGGGGGTTCTGGGAGACATGAGTGGGGGCCTGGTGGAGGGTGCCCCTGGATGCTGGGGGTGGGGGTGCAAGGGGACATGGGTTGGACATGAGTGGGGGCCTGGTGGAGGGTGCCCCTGGAAGCTGGGGGGTGGGGGTGGAAGGAGACATGAGTTGGACATGAGTGGGGGCCTGGTGGAGGGTGCCCCTGGATGCAGGGGGGTGGGGGTGCTGGGAGACATGAGTGGGGGCCTGGTGGAGGGTGCCCCTGGATGCTGGGGGGTGGGGGTGCAAGGAGACATGAGTTGGACATGAGTGGGGGCCTGGTGGAGGGTGATCCTGACTGGTGGGGGGTGGCGGTGCAGGGAGACATGAGTGGGGGCCTGGTGGAGGGTGCTCCTGGATGCAGGGGGGTGGGGGTGCAGGGAGACATGAGTGGGGGCCTGGTGGAGGGTGCCCCTGGATGCAGGGGGGTGGGGGTGCTGGGAGACATGATTGGGGGCCGGGTGGAGGGTGCCCCTGACTGGTGGGGGGTGGGGTGCAGAGAGACATGATTGGGGGCCTGGTGGAGGGTGCCCCTGACTGGTGGGGGGTGGGGGTGCAGGGAGACATGAGTGGGGGCCTGGTGGAGGGTGCTCCTGGATGCAGGGGGGTGGGGGTGCAGGAAGACATGAGTGGGGGCCTGGTGGAGGGTGCTCCTGGATGCAGGGGGGTGGGGGTGCAGGGAGACATGAGTGGGTGCCTGATGGAGGGTGCCCCTGGATGCAGGGGGGTGGGGGTGCTGGGAGACATGATTGGGGGCCTGGTGGAGGGTGCCCCTGACTGGTGGGGGGTGGGGGTGCTGGGAGACATGAGTGGGGGCCTGGTGGAGGGTGCCCCTGACTGGTGGGGGGTGGGGGTTCTGGGAGACATGAGTGGGGGCCTGGTGGAGGGTGCCCCTGGATGCTGGGGGTGGGGGTGCAAGGGGACATGGGTTGGACATGAGTGGGGGCCTGGTGGAGGGTGCCCCTGGAAGCTGGGGGGTGGGGGTGGAAGGAGACATGAGTTGGACATGAGTGGGGGCCTGGTGGAGGGTGCCCCTGGATGCAGGGGGGTGGGGGTGCTGGGAGACATGAGTGGGGGCCTGGTGGAGGGTGCCCCTGGATGCTGGGGGGTGGGGGTGCAAGGAGACATGAGTTGGACATGAGTGGGGGCCTGGTGGAGGGTGATCCTGACTGGTGGGGGGTGGCGGTGCAGGGAGACATGAGTGGGGGCCTGGTGGAGGGTGCTCCTGGATGCAGGGAGGTGGGGGTGCAGGGAGACATGAGTGGGGGCCTGGTGGAGGGTGCCCCTGGATGCAGGGGGGTGGGGGTGCTGGGAGACATGATTGGGGGCCGGGTGGAGGGTGCCCCTGACTGGTGGGGGGTGGGGTGCAGAGAGACATGATTGGGGGCCTGGTGGAGGGTGCCCCTGACTGGTGGGGGGTGGGGGTGCAAGGAGACATGAGTGGGGGCCTGGTGGAGGGTGCCCCTGGATGCAGGGGGGTAGGGGTCCAGGGAGACATGAGTGGGGGCCTGGTGGAGGGTGCCCCTGGATGCAGGGGGGTGGGGGTGCTGGGAGACATGAGTGTGGGCCTGGTGGAGGGTGCCCCACAGTGCTGGGGGGTGGGGGTGCAGGGAGACATGATTGGGGGCCTGGTGGAGGGTGCCCCTCAATGGTGGGGGGTGGGGGTGCTGGGAACATGAGTGGGAGCCTGGTGGAGGGTGCCCCACAGTGCTGGGGGGTGGGTGTGCTGGGAGACATGAGTGGGGGCCTGGTGGAGGGTGCCCCTGGATGCTGGGGGGTGGGGGAGCAAGGAGACATGAGTTGGACATGAGTGGGGGCCTGGTGGAGGGTGACCCTGGATGCAGGGGGGTGGGGGTGCAGGGAGACATGAGTGGAAGCCTGGTGGAGGGTGCCCCTGGATGCAGGGGGATGGGGGTGCAGGGAGACATGAGTGGGGGCCTGATGGAGGGTGCCACTGACTGGTGGGGAGTGGGGGTGCTGGGAGACATGAGTGGGGGCCTGGTGGAGGGTGCCCCTGGATGTAGGGGGGTGGGGGTGCTGGGAGACATGAGTGGGGGCCTGGTGGAGGGTGCCCCTGGATGCTGGGGGGTGGGGGTGCTGGGAGACATGCGTTGGTGGGCAGTAGTGCAAGGTGACATGTGGGTTGCCTGCGGGACATGTGCAGGGGTGCAGGGTAGTCCCCTGTGGTGTGGGCCGCTTGCAGGGGCCCTGGAGGGTGTAGAGGGAACAGCTGGGAGGACCCACATGGCCAATTCACGTGTGGGACTCCCCGGCACCCCAGAAATACACGTAGGCTGCTGGATTCGCGTGTGGAATTTGCCGCGCACCCGGAGTACACCTACCCTGCTGAAATTGTGTGTGGAACTTCACGCACACACCGAAATACACGTACCCTTCTAATTCGCGTGTGAAAATTCCCCCACACACCGAAATACACGTACCCTGCTAATTTGCGTGTGAAACTTCCCATGCACCCCGAAATACATGGACCCAGGGCAATCGCGTGTGGAACTTCCCGCGTACCCCGAAGTACACGTACCCAGGCCAATCGCGTGTGGAACTTCCCGTGCATCCCAAAACACACGTACCCAGGCCAATCACGTGTGGAACTTCCCACGCACCCCGAAGTACACGTACCCAGGCCAATCGCGTGTGGAACCTCCCGCGCATCCTGAAACACACGTATCCAGGCCAATCGCGTGTGGAACTTCCCGCGCACCCCGAAGTACACGTACCCAGGCCAATCGCGTGTGGAACTTCCCGCACATCCCAAAACACACGTACCCAGGCCAATCGCGTGTGGAACTTCCCGCGCACCCCGAAGTACTAAGTGAGGGCCAGATAAAATACTGTGTGTGTGTGGCTAAGGTTTATTGCAGTGTAGAGTAGTTATTGAATACTTGCATGTTTATTTTACATTATTTTCAGAATGTGGGAACATTAATCCATGTGTAAAAAGAAATATCTGCTTGTTTTGTTTTGTTCTCTTGTATTACAGATGTTGCTGTAATTGAACTCATGGTAAGATTTGGTGACTTGTAAATAAGATAAAATACTTCTTGTAGTTATAAAAACCAATGGGATTTATTGACATTCATGCATCTGTGAATTACTTTACATAGGTGATGTATAAAAGCGAGGCTCATATCAGTGCAGTGGTGCATTTGCCAATTTACCAATGCAAGTAAAATTTCAAACAAGAGAAGGTTTGTGTGCGGCATGATGAATGTTTCTTGCCTTGCATGCTGATGGGAAAGCATCTGATACATAGAATACTGGATGTAAATAAGCCAGTAATGTCTTATGGCACATAGATTACTGGATGTATATAAGCCAGTAGTACCAGCTACGAACGCTAGGTGGCGCTATGAATACAATCATTGGGTTCTGCTGAAGTGCATAGGTCTAGAGCTCTCTACAGACAACTAGGGGGTATTCTAATAGAAAGGAAAGGTTTATTTTATGATGATGTTATAGTATAAAAAGAAAACCATGCTCACTACTATACCACAGGTATAATTACAGCAAAACAAGACACCACTAAAATGACCACCAATATAAGCTAACAAGGTATGGGCACTGAAATAGTGTGATACCAAACCCAATATAAATGCAAGACTAATTTACTGCCAAATTACTGCCAATATTTTTATGGTAAGAAAATACAGCCAAATCTCGAATTTACCCCAAAAGAACAACATCTCTTTCAATAGAAAACATTCAAACAGAACAGCTCCTTACCGCGTTCAATGAAACGAAAACAGTCAGCACTAAAATAATTAAGCCCCCTCTTTCAAGAAATAAAAGTGAAAAAAGATGTACAAAGGAAACTAGACCTAATGCTGAACCTCACACTATATCCACCTATGTTAACGTAGCCACAGTAAAACATTCCAAAAATCAATTTTACATAAAATGTTCCAGCATAGATTTCTTAGTAATCTCCTAAAAAAGAAAAGTCACTTTCTATGCTTAAACTTGATCACAGAAAACAAATCTTCAAAGTTCTGATTGACAGAGCATGTAAACTAAAGATTTTAAACAATATGAAACTGCTAACTAAATTAATCAAGAAACTACAAAGACTACTTCTAAAAATGCACAATGTCAATATAGATACCTTTTCAAACTTATGTGCAGGTGAATGGTTTCACACCAGCAGCACACTACCAAATTTCTCACAAAGAGACCTATAAACAAGAACAAAGAATCCCAATTGCCATAAACAATAACGGGCGAGGCTATGAAGTGGTAGCATACACTATTATGGCAATATGATAAAACTTTTAGAAACAAACTTCCCCAACAAACTTTCAACCAAATGTTCCTTTTGTCCAAACAATTCTCCCAAAGTACAAATGTACCTGCAACTCAATATGTTATGTCCACCAACAGTCATTCAAATGCTTAGGACAATTCCACAATCACTATGGCAAACTAAAAGGCAAAACTAGAATTACTACTTTACAAACCATAGACTCCTGCCCAGTGCGTATCCACACTGGACTGCAAGGACATTCATTAGCCTATATTTCAGGAACTATTTGTAAAAGCACCTGTCATGACCCTCGCCCAAAACCCCCTCTGGCAAACCCATTGGCCAGGTGAAGCCAGGACTCGGGCCTCTAGAGCCTGGCATCCTCTTCAAAAGCCCTCATGGGGCCAGTCCTGGCGCCTATGGTGCCAGGCTCATACACCATGAACAACAATGGGAACTACTTTATTGTATTGTCAGCCAACATGGAGGCATCCACATAGCTTGGTTCCTAAGAACCAAGCTATGCGGTCTAGTTTTCTGGGTGTGGCAGGCCTAGAACTACTTTCCCTGGTACTACTTTACGTGGGCTATATAAACCACACCCTGACTGCAGAACATGCGTCGTGTAACTTTGCAGCTTGCAACGTGACGCTCACCGTGTCATCTATTCCCTCGAACCTTGAGAAGCAGAACCTGCAAGGAGACAAAAGGAACATCATTAGCAGCCACATCTTACCTGCAGTCTTCATCTTTAAACACTTGCAGCTACTGAGAACAGCTTCCTCGAATCTGCACGCCTCCCGGACAGAACGACCTGAAAGAGGAAGATAGAGGCAACATTAAAGAAAGCTGTAGAGACATTTACAAATTACGAACTGCTCAAAAGGCTTACCTGGCTGGTCGCTTCTCGGCTGGCACCACTCCGGACATTCCACTCGTGCTGAGGAACACTGCGACCTACAAGGAAGGAAAACACAGGTTAGCAAAGGCAAGACTTCGCAGTGCTGCGCATAGCGCTTACTTACCGCATCACAGCGCTCTTAATGCGCCATCATTTACCAGCGGGGCTCAACCAAGCCAGTTCGCCGCGCTGAAGCTCTGCATACCTAAGGGAGAAAAAAGAGACATTTTAAACAAAGAAAGGCATGCAGGATAGCAACAAAACTAAAGAACAGCAATAAGACCCACCTGAACAATATCAAACAGGCCGGCGTCAGTGAAGTAACTGGACAACACTCACCCATGAAAGACAACGCGCCCCTGCAAAGAAGGCAGGATGGAGAGCATGCCTAATTCTACCACAAGGCAGAATCTTCCCCGCAGACCACATCAGGGCAAAGCTGAGAAGCATACCAGCGAGTAACCCAGCTGGGTGGCGTCCCTGTGGATACCAGGTGAGCGTAACAGCACCTCCCATCACATCAAAATGTTAGAAATACATAATTCTTCTGTGTGAAACCTTGTCCATAGATTGTAATATGCAAAGAGTTGATTTAGAAAATTCAATTACTTTAGAAAACTTTAGCGAACACCTCACCAATACCAACCTCCTTACAACCACTTATAAAAAAGAAATAGCAATGTTTCAAAGCACGTCTGCTCAAATAACAGACCGAATATGTGTCTGTTGTCACAGAACTTTTCATAAAAAGAGTACAAAAATAGTAGATATGGCGTAGGACAATGAACGTCAACAAGAGGAAAAAATGAAAACTCTACTAGATAAAGACACTCCTGAAGGCAGTCAACCTTCTCTTTCAGGAAGCCAAGAACCACTTTGAGAACCAGTCTTTCAAAAAGAAGCAGAAATAGCCATGGCTGGGGTAGAAAACACCATGTATCAATCGAAACAATCTGAAGATCTGTCCGGGTTCAAATCACAGCTAAATGATGACCAACTCACCATTTACCTAGAAGTCACTGAAGAAACCGAATATGGACTAAAATATGAAACTAAAAGATTTAGATGTAAAAATGATAAACCTCTACTCTAGTATTTAAGTGGTGAATCTGGTTCTGACAAAGCCTTCCTAATTAAACTGTGTACAAGGGTTAACAAATAGCCTTTCAGCTGTTGCAAACAGCCCCTACAGGTCTATCTGCCTACAACATAGGAGGTGTAACATTACAACAACTACTTCTCCTCCCAGTAGAACACCAAAACAAATTAGAATACTACAAATTATCATTAGAAGCTGCTACTTAAGAATGCAGAATTCTGCAACAAACTCCTCCTAGTTGATGAAGTGAACATGATTTCCAACCTCGTGCTGGCTTTAATAAAAGAATGCCTGAAGTCCTAAAAACTCATAGGAAGAACATGTTTTGGGCAGTTTAAAACTTTGCCCCCTGTACGAATCCTCAAAAACCTTGCAAAAGAAGTATAGGCCCCCCAGCAGAATGATTCTGCAACGTTTGTTGTGATTCCGTCCAGGGGGCAAGTTTATAGAAGGGAATCCTCATAGGCACATTGGAAAAAAAATGCGCTTATGCCTACAGCCCAAATCACTGGACGGATTTTCACCACCTTTGTGGCAGGAGCAGCGGCTGGCTCCCGAAAGCGTGCTTTTATAAATTTGGTATAAACTAGTCCAGTATTTTTTTTTTTAAACTGCCAAAAAGTAGGTACTAAAATAGTGATATCTGGGTCCGGTCCGCAAACTCACTTCCTTTTTCACAGTCCGCCGACACCTCTGGACCAATCAGAGTCTGGCTTGATGCCTGCAGGCATTGTACATGCCTGCTGATTGGATGGTGAAAAAAGTGAGCTGCATCAGATATTTTGAAACAGTCGTCATATTGGATCTGCAGACAACAGACATTGTCCTCCGAGATCTCAGTAAAAACATATGAAAAAACACAACATTGCACTTTTTAAACTAATGAAACAATCTCTGGGGCAATGAGGATGGTATGGGATATGGCCCTAAAAGCCCCAAAACATTTTATTTTATCTCATAAGTCTGCAAACCTCTCAGATATTCGGGAACATCCATTTCTATTTCTGAATTGAGAGTTGGTGAATAGCAGTTATTAGATGGCTTAGAACTTTAGCAACACTCAATGTAACTGGGTAAAATTTGGGATTTTGTCAAGAGGGTGCAAGTGCTTATAACTTTGTTGCTGTTTGAAGAATCTGCATGGTTTTCAGTAAGATTAATGATCCCAGCTGGAATCGTTGAGCAAAGTCTGAATGGACTTTGTCAAGTGTGGGCTAGGTTACATGACTATATAATGAACGTACATGTTGACACTTTTCAACAAAAAAAAACATGGACTGATTTGCAGCAAACTCGTGCAAGGAGCATTGGCAAGGACCTGAACGCATGGATTTGCAAACTTCTCTATGTGTTATTTTTTTAAAAGGGTCATAATGTATAGACTGTGGCCATGGCCAGTGGCCAGATTGTCCGAGTCATGGCCAATCTGGCTACTGGCCGTGGCCACGAGGGATGGCATTGGGGTTAAAGTGGGAATGGCCACCAGGGACCGGTTATGTGGTAAAGTTATTTGAAATTGGGATAGGTTTGAATGGGGAAACACATTCTGCTCGTGGCTACAGGCCGAAGTGCTGGACACGATTGCAGCAAACATTTGTGAGGAGCATCAACAAGGACCTCAAAGCATGGTTTTGCAAATATGTACTGTTTTTGTATTCTTTCTAAAGTGTCAACATTTAAGTACAAAAAATTGTGATATAGGGAGTCATTACGAGTCAGGCGGTATGGGATACCAGGCACCGGTAAGGAGACCGGTGCCGGTAATCCCTTACTGCCCGATTCCGAGGTCCCTTGGAGGGAACCGTAAGGAACGTGTGGTCTGACCACACGTCCCTTACGGGTCCCGCTAAGGGACCAGAGCGCTTATAACGGGCTTGCCATTCGTGAGCCTGTTATTAGCACCCTCCCCATTCCCATTGAGCCCTATGGGGGCTCAAATGGGAATGGGGAATGGTTTGTTCAATGGGGACTTACCCGTCCCACCAGGGTCGGAATGCACCGGTAAGTCCCCATGGAACAAGACCGGACTCAGACACGGTATGGGATGCAGCCATGGTGCTAATAGCACCATGGCTACCGCCCATCTCGTAATTGGGGAATGCGGCATAGCCGAAGCCCATGCCCCATGGATTGTGGAAACTGGCCATGGCTGCAGGCTATGAGCACTGGCCATTGGTCACATTATGTGGGTAGAGTGGACACAGAACTAGGATGCGGGGTAGGTGCAGTGGATACTGGGGGGTGCTTTCTTGGGGCTGGGGTTATAGTTGAGCCACATGCCTTAGGCAATTCAATGATGATGTGTTTCTCCAGCATTTGCTGCTGATAACACACATAAGCACATATTGCAAAAAATATGTTTGTTAAAGGAGGTTTGTATTTCTTTCATATATGTTAAAAGAGGAATTATTAATAACTTATATACAGTGATGTAACATCAAGAAACATTTTCACTTATATGAAAACGTATTAAATTGACAAAAAAAATGTTGTTAAAGGGATGTTACAGTTACGATGCACCCCACGCTTGGGACTCCTCTGCCCTATTGGTTATCCAGTGGCCTCCCACCTTGTCATCCCTCAGCACTTCCCTCCTGGTCTCCCATGAGCACTTGCCCAGCCATAATGTCCTTTCTAATTATGCACTTATCTCAATGCATAATGCATATGTGCATTTATAGGAGCACTGTGTACAATTGTTTTGTATAAGTAAGGGCAATGCAGATGCAAAAGATTTAACATTAAGTGACAGTTGGTGTTTGGAAGTTTAATATGTTGATGGGGCTATATTAGAGTTTTTGGAAGTGATTGGTGGATGGGTAGGTGACAGTTAGAAAGAAGGCAATGAGGGAGCGTTATAAATATAAAATTAAAAAGGATAGAAGGGCTGTCCTGTGCGATGGTGTGCATGTGCCATTCAGGTCTTTTAATGATGCATGTCCTGGGATAGGGACGGCAGAGACCACGGGGCCGATTCATGGAACAAATGTGCACCGAAAAAAGTGGAACAAGCTGGCGCAAGCAGGCGCAAGCGTGAAAAAGGAAGCGCACGTGCACATGTGTGATTCATGGAAGTCCCTGCGCATGTTTTTCTCGGGATGTACGCCAAACCTGTGCGTGACGCACAAGGGCGCACACGTCATTTCAACATCCTGAACGGCGTGCGCGATGCGCACAGTGAAAGCGCACAACGTCCATGTACATACTAAAAAGGGGGCGGTACATGGGGCGTAATGCAGGGAATGGGGAACAACGCGTGAAAAAGAAGGCGTAACTGGGGAAGTACTGCAGGGAAATAACCGGAACGCCCACACACACGCGAACAAATCATATTCATGGATTTGAGTACGGGAAACAAGCACACGCTAAAAGACACACACAGGTGTCAACACGTCCCCCACAGGAAGGCAGGTGTAAGCGTCCCCGCACACAGTATAAAAGCGCGCACAAATAACAAACACGTGCATACTGCTACGATGAATGCCCCATCTGTCGCAGCACTGATCGTGGGACACAGCAGGAGGAGGAGAATAGCCAGGGCCCGCATTTATTTGCCCCTACAAGCCTTTTTGGGATGCCTGATGACCAGGTCTATGGCAGGTATAGGTTTCCACCTCGTATCATCCTAGACCTGTTCAGGGAGTGGGAAGATGATCTTACATCCCCCATCCTCTGCTCCCAAGCATTGAGCCCCTTGGAGAAGGTGCTCAATGTCCTGCATTTTTTGGCCACAGGGTCATTTCAGCGGACTACTGCCATAGTGGGGGGGGGGGTCTCACAGGCCACGCAGTCACTCTGCCTACACCAGGTGTTGGCAATCATGACTGCACGCCCCTCAGTCCGCAGGCACATATACATGCCCAGAACACCCGCAGAAAGGCAGGCCGTCATCCAGGACTTTTACAGGGTGGCCCACTTCCCCAAAGTGCTTGGTTCCATAGATTGCACCCATGTGGCCCTACGTCCACCTAGGGCCACTGAGCACATCTACCGAAACAGCAAGCACTGGCATTCCATCAACGTGCAGGTGGTATGTGATGCCAAGGGAATCATCACCTCTGTTTATGCAAACTACCCTGGCTCCACCCATGAAAGTTTCATATACAGAATGTCCGCGGTGAGCCGGGCCCTGGAAGCTGGGCAGCATGGCGACACATGGCTCCTAGGTGAGTACAGATGACCGTTCACATGCATGCATGTCAGACACAGACAAATACACAAACCCCAATAATCACAACAATTATCACCTCTCCAGGGGACAGTGCCTACCCTCTGAGCAACCACATGATGACGCCAATCCGGAACCCCACCACACCACCCCAGGTAAGATACAGCGCTACCCATATTGCAACCAGGGCCATAGTGGAGCGCACATTCGGAGTGCTCAAGTCACGCTTTCACTACCTTGACCGCTCTGGCGGCCAGCTACACTATGCACCCCCAGTAGTGTGCAGGATCATTGTGGCAGCATGTGTCCTGCAAAATGTTGCAACATGGCAGGGCGTACCGGTGTACATGGTGGTGCCCCCACATCCCCAACCATAGGCACAGGCGCTGCCCATGGGAGGGGATAGGGCAAGTGGCAAGGCAGCCCGGACCCAGCTTGTGGCCACATTTTTCACCTAAACTCCCACCCCTGCGGAGTGCACACAGGCCTGGCACATACCAGGTGACAATCGATGATGACAAAGAGACAGTCCACAGTCACAACCTTACCACCCTCAGAATGTTGCCATGGAAGTGCCACATTGTGTGCATCCCTAGCAACTGAAACCTAACCATTCCTGTGTGACCAAAAGGTACATATGCAAGGTGTGTATCACACAGACCTGCAAAATGGGGCCATGACAATCACTGGTATGTCACACAAATCCACCAAAACCACAACATGACATGGCAAGCAATAGCAAAACACCAACACAAGAACAATAATGTACACATTGACATGTGAAAAATTCAAAGTGGCGTCAGACAATGATGCCTGACATGGAATCAGATGAAACGACTGACCAACAACCTCACACACAAAGCAAGTCTTACCCAAATGCCTAACAACAGTTTTAGCTTGACCATAACAATGAATGCCTGTTCACATGCACATTGTGCACGGCAAAATAAACACTGCATAATACGTGTGCTGTGTCCATCTCCTGCAACACACTGCTCAGCACACAGAATAGTGACCTGTCTTTGTGTGTAATGCACACCCTGATCATCACATGACAATGACAAACTAAATAGAAAAACAAATCACGCATGTACAGGATACACAAATGGTCATAGATCATGTGCTGCAGGGACACAGTGGTCCCCAGAAGGCTAACTGTGTGCACATGTGGACATGGAAGGGTGGTTGTACATGTTGTGGATCATAGTGCGAGTGTGTGTGTGTCAGTAGGGACATGCACTCAACACATGCATGTGCAATCAAGTGACCATCAGTGTCCTCATCACATGTGAACATTGCCCATTTGAACACCCCAGCATGTCAAACCACAACTATACCCTCACACCTGAAAGGTAAACACAACACATGAACAGCCATTGATCAGCAGAATACATCATGTACATAGGATACCACAATTACAATGTCAGGGTGTCCATCACACTGTGGGGCAAGGCAACTGTCCAACAACAAAATACCCCCCCCCCTCCCTCACATATCACCATGACCCACTGAACAACTGTGCATGGGGTATGTAGCCTTCGTCCTTGAAGTTCACCTGGCCACAGGATCACCCTTCCCCTTTGTCTCCATCTTCCACCTTGCGTGTAAAAAGTGTCCAGCACCCTCAGAGGCCACCTTGACTTGCAAAAACACCAAATCAAACAGATCTCAAAGCAGGCCAACACAGAAGCCAAGCAAAAAGCCTGCAGGCAGCAAAACAAACCAGAAGAGCCTCCAGTAGATGACTTGAAGTAGCAGTACGTCACAAAGCCCAAGTACTAGCACAATGATGGAACAACCAAGGTAGCACAGTAAAACAATGTCACAACAGGATATGTACCATGTGTGGTACATAAAATCGAATGATGCACCACGAACTGATGTGTACTGTCACAGCTCCCGTGTATAGGCGCAGGCGTGGTACAAACCAACCACCCCCACTGTGGTCTGGGTGCCTGTAAGTTCAAACTCACACAGGCCTCTGAGACCCTGGTGGGGAAGGAGGGTCAGGGATATGCAGTTGGGACAGGCATTGGTATACTGGATAACCGGAATGAGGGGCAGGAGAGGGGAGTAGGATTGACAAGGGAAAGTAGGGAATGTTAATCACATTAACACATACACAATAAGACCAAACGTGTACATCATGCACATAGTACCAAATTACTCAAATTGAAGTCAAAGAGAAACTTATCTCTGGGGTGAGTGCTTACCTCCTGCCTGCGCACTCTCAGGTCCGGTAACATGAGCAGTTCAATGCTGGAAAGAGAGCCAGAGTCACTAATCTGTGCGTGCCCATAACACACACACACACACCACCATGAATGCCCCAAAGTAACAAGATACTCTACAAACTACCTGGTGTGGTGCTTCATACCCATACGCAAGATTCCCCCCGTGATGGTTCATACACAGACAATGCAGTAAGTAATGCGTCGGTGGGTGTGTGGCAAATGTAAGACAAATGTGTCAAGATTCACACAACATCCAATGTCCCTTGGGTAAGCATCCAGACGCATTTAGCAAGGTACGACTTCATTATAAGTCGTGTTCCAGCATAACCTAAATAAAGTAGGTAGTGCATGTGGCAATTCAAACCTGTAAATGAAATGCACTGCACACGAGTCTGTCCCTCGCTGTCTGTCCCTGTGATCTACTTCTTTCCCTGTCTTGGAATGCTACATGGCTAATACAACTGTCCCAATGGACCATGTTGGACCGGAGGATATGTGCCACTCCCCATGCATGTGCCTCTGACAACTTTCCCATCAACTACCCATTACTCCACCAACACATCTTAGCTGTACTGTGTGCTTCAACACCAATATCTGTCCAAGCTCACCATCAGTGGTGCTACTTAGCATGCATGTGCAACTGTCCTGGTGGACGGTTGGCTGTGGTGTGGCCCTTTGTGCTGCTCACCTTGCCTGGAGTTCCTTGAAACACGTCAGCTTCTGTATGATGTATGAGTGCAATCCCTGTGGCTCTGCCTGCGCACACATGTGCATGTCTGCACCACCGAATGTGGCCAGCTTACAGACATCCAATGGGCCATGTCTGCTGGGAAAGGTGGTCTGGAGGCTCATCTCCCTGCAGAAAGGGCAGAAAAAACATGCTAAATGCATGACATTTCCCTGTGTGTGTCTCCTCAGGCATGTCATGAGTGGACCATGTCAGAGACGTACATCAGAAATCACTCCATCAGTGCAACTTCCCCAGCCAAAGTGTGTCAGCTACTGTCTACAGCATGAATTGCATGATCACATGTACAGCAAAGATAAGAAACACACTACACAATGTATAGCAATTAATGCACACATGAATCATGAAACCACCCATCTAGCAAAGGAAGAACTGTGGTCAAAATCACCCCTATGACTCCCACTAGGGGTGTCAACACAAGTAGTACAGCAGCAGACATGCCACAGATATGACAGTCCAAAACCCTTGTGTAATAGGCTGTTATACCGAACCATCCTTGCAAGCCCATGGATAAGGGAAGCAGGAGTGGCATATGTGAGTCAGGGCCCCAAGCTGCAAACACATACACGAGACAAGCTTGAAGGGACCAGCTGGAACAGACAGTGGATGCTTTCAAAAGCCCAAAGCACCACACCGTCACATGAAAACACAACAGACAAGCAATTTTAAACTATATTAACTAATTACACTAACTATGAAAAACCTACATTACCTAATTAAACTAACTATCAAATAGAAACTGAACTAACTAAACTGAACGAAAAATCAAAAATGGCCACATACAAACCGGGGGAGAGGTACCCAGGTGAGGGGAGGTACAGGGTGCTGCTCAACACCCACATGCGATGATGTTGAGGAAAAAAAAACCTCCATGGGCTCAACGCATGCACAGCCCGACCTATGTGGGAGATACCTCTTCGTCCGAGTCTGGCTCTTCCTGGAAAGGATGACGTGGCACAGGAGCCTGACCACGCCTAGCCGCAGCTTGCTCCTCGTCGGCAGCAAGTCTGCCGGATGGGTGAGCCTGGTTCTGTGTGGCGATGACACGTAGGTCTGCATGCAGAACCTCACGTGATACGCGTGCTTCCTCTTGCAAGGTAACACGTGTAATACAGAGTTCCTCCTGCAAGGCCTGGCTGGACAACTGATGCACCTCCCGGCAAACATGTAGCTCAGACGAGATGGTACGCTCAAGCTGTGCAAACCTCTCCTGAGGCCGCCATGCCCAACCTGAGCGAGCGGGCTGTGGACTGTGCCCCCTGCTGCTGGAGAAGTACCTGCCTAGCAGGGGGGAGCACGGATTGAGCCACACGCTCCATGCTCACAGCAATGTTCTCCATTGCTGCCCCCTTGGTTCAGAATTGACAGTCATGTCTTGCTCCCACTCAGTATATAGCGGCTGCGCGCGGCGACCGCGTTGCTGGGCTTGACACCTGCGGGACCCAAGGACCGGGTGTCCTCGTTGTGTTGGCACCGCCCGTGGCTGCACGGCACGACTACATGCCCCCGTCGACGTGATGGCCCAGGCACCTCAGTGACTGGTGTGGAGGGTGACCATGCATCCCGATCCACCACAGGCAGAGGTTCCAAGACTGTCTGACCCCTCAGTGCAGGTGTCACGGACAGAGGAGTGCCCACATCAGAATCACTCACCCCTGACATATGGACCTGATGCACATCCAACTCGACATGGACGTCAGAGTTGTCATCAGGGCTGGACTCATTGCCAGCCAAAGACAAGATGGACTGTAGCACATGTGGGTTTTCGTGGCCTACCACCCCACGACCCCCACTTGTGCCGGGTTGCTGTAGTGATAACAACCTTGTGCCTGGCATGACAACACCATCCTCTGGCTCCATTGCGTCATCATCTGAAAAGAAGAGAGAAAAAATGTCACTACACATGTTAGAAGCACACAACACACACACACATAGAAATCAGACAGACACCAAACACATGAAGCAGACATTTCACACACAAAAGAGAACCTGCCATGCATGCTGGGTCAACTTGACATTGCTTATGTGATTAGGCATGTAGAAGAGTGTTATATCGCTCTGAAGTGGGTCGATGCAGTGCAGCACATTTGTACATTACTCACTATCAACATGTACAAGTACTTAATGATGTGTATCAGAAAATGTGAAGGCAGTGCAAGGTCAACTTCAGCCATCACGTGCAATGTGCATGCAATGGGTAGCATGGCTACAAGCAAACCACCCCTCCCCCAAGTGCAAATGCAGGGATGCCTTGCATGGTATCAAAAGGATGACCATAGACCTGTGTATTGACAGACAGTGTTGACTAGCATCAATTGCATCATGTGAGTCAAGTGACAACACAGCTGATGATGATGGGACAGTAAGCAGGACACATGATGAAACCTCCGGAGTACACCCACGTGTGAAGAAGACACTACACCAGTTGGACAGAGTCATTGGCCATGAAACTGGCTGAGGCCTGTGACTCACACAGACTGTTACACCCTAAACATGTGTGCAACGCAGGACTGAGCCACAGTGGCCATGGGAAGGCTAATGAATTGCCATGCAATGTAGGTCACCCTGGACACGTACTACAATGATAATCCAGTCAAGGACACATAGGGGCATGCATGGAATCCACATGGAGCATGAATGGGCACTCATGTCCCTGCGGGGCATCTGACCTGTGCACAGTCCAAGTGAGACACCCTGCATCAAGTACAAAGGATGTACCCCACAGCATATGTATGGCAGATTGGCTGGTGGAAGTTAGCATGTACACAGGATGCATGAACAGGCAAGTACTCAATGGCAAGATTGAAGCAGACCAGTGCAAAGGTGGAATTGGGGTGCAGAGGGGGTGTGGAGCGGCAAGGGAGCATGCCTACGTGGAGCACCCACATGCAGGCAGAGGACACATGCACATCAGTCATGCTATGACATAGTCCCAGGGCTGAGAGCAAGGTCACCCCAGGCTACATGCAGAAGTGCCAGTGAGCTGTAACATGGACCGGCGGGGCATCCCGGTGACCAGCATGTGAGTAGGGTGCAATAGTGGTGATGCGGACAGTCCCCGTCCACTCCACATGTCCACCATCCTGCAGAGCAGCCATGCATCAGTGAAGCATTGCATTACTTGCACATCAGAACCATGTACACATGACATGTACTGGCAGTCAGGCACAGCACATCACACAAGTAAAACACACATGTCCTCAACAAACACGCACTAACACTTACTGGACTGGGCATCAAAGTCTGGCATCTCTCCCACTCCTTCGACCGATTCAGGTGGTATGAACTTCGCAACGATTGACTCGTGCGGAGTGAGGTCTTCGTCATCAGGTGCAGGCCCACTGCCAGTCACCAGAATCAAGTTGTAATTTGAGTCACGCTTATCCTTAGCGTTGCGTTTGAGGTCATTCCAACGCTTTTTGCACTCTTACGCCGTGCGCACCTCATGGACGAATGCACTCACATGTTCCACAACTTACTTCCAGTGGGTATCACGGTGGGCAGCCATAGTTTGACAATTAGGCCCCACTGGCATGTCACGGCTGTGGTCCCGCACGTAGTCCACGAGGAAGTCTGGTTCCTGGGTGCAGAAAGGCTTCTTCCTCGACATGCAGAAGGTCGTGGCTGTGTGTGGGGTCCCAGCCTGTGCTGCAGGTGCAACCTTCCTCCTCTTGGATTGTGGCGCAGACCCTGGCTGGCAAATGCTGCCCTGTTCAGTATGGCCACTGGCACCGGTGGATTGAGCCAAGGGAGTGGCAGGTGGAGGGACGACCAAAGGCCTGACTTGCGTCAGTGGTAGCTGGGTGCCTTCTAATGGACCCTGCGCAGCAACATCCGCTGTGGCAGGGTCATTGACCGCGACTGTTCTGGTTGGCAGACTCACAACCGGGGTGTTGTTGGCTGTATCTGCCCCTGCACTTGCCAGCACCCGGCTGGTCGGGGCAGCAGATGACATTACTGCCCCAGGGACACGTGTCTTGGTCAGGGCAGCCCTGCGTGCACCTACGGTTTCCCTCCTGCCCTGTTGGTAATCTTCCAAGGACTCTTCAAGTGCCAACGCAGCCTGCGCTGGCAGACCCTGAGCCTGGGTGGTGGTGTCCACAGCTGCACCTGCAGCTACCACTACCCTTGGGCCCATGGCAGTCGATGAAATGGACTGCTTGGTTACACGGTTGCCAGTGCCAGATGCAGAAGCTGCATCTCCCGGAACCACAGGGGGTGGTGGCATGACTGCACCGACACATGGCACAACATCATGCACAAGTGGCGCACCCCTGCTTCTTCCCCCTCTGCGGCCACCCTGGACACCCTGGAGTCCCCCTACTCGCTGGTCACCCCAGCCACGTCCCTGACCACGCCCGCCACGAGGAGGACTCCCAGCTGAGGCGCCCATGATCTTTGGTGGCCTCCCAACCATGGCACAGATAAAGTAGTTGCCGGCACAGATGGAGGAGTGCCAATGGGAGGTGTACACCACAATTGTCCTGGGCAATTGGGGTGAAGGGGGTGGCATGCAAGATGTTAACAGCACCCCTGCACCTGCAAGGCTGTATGTGACCCCGGTGATTTAGTGACGGGTCACGCAAAGCTCAGGCACCCCAAAACTGCAGTAAAAGTGTGCATGCAACCCCTGCAGCCTACGTGTGTGGAATTAACCTCCCGCAGTATGCGGTGGCAACCAGTAACACGAAAAACGCATACGCATGGGACACGCAGCTACTATGACCTCGAAAATGGGTACGCGATACACAGGGGCACCTGCAGTGGGAAAAATAGCATGCACAACTCATCGTCAGACTAGCGCAATGATGAAAAACACGCGTAGCCAATACCCCCGCCAAAAAAAAAGGGATAAGTCCTTGATCCGCTGTGAAGTTGAGATGGCGTGCGAAACAACACGAAGTAGCAACACACACGTCGGTCTCCACGAAAGGCACGTATAGCAAACTGCTGGCCCCTCTCACCTTTAACCCGTGCTGAGGGAAACACCTGCGCACATCGTGTCACTTACGCGTGTAGGCCCTTTCCTCGGATTACACGCATTCACACATGGATGTACAATTTTGTCACGCGCTGAACCACTATGCACACGTCACGAGGGAAACGGCCACGCGCGTAACATCACAGATGCGCTTTTCCTCGGATTTCACGCTGATGTGCAATTTTTTCACTTGCCAAATCACTCCGTATCAAGCTGGACCACACTCCTGCCCAAAAGTCCATTTTCCTGCCCCCAAGAGTCCCGAGCACGCTCCCACCTGCCATCTGCTGCTGCCTGCCTGCTGCCCACATGCCCTGCTATTTGGTGCCTGCACGTCAGCCATCTGCAGGGGTCCAGTTGCTGTGTCCACCCCTACTGGAACAGAAGACTCCAGACTGAAATACCATCGCTCCACAGCCCAGCCCCAGGACCCAGTTGCCCACCCACGCCTGCCTCGGGGGTCGCCATGTCGGGCCAAACACCATCCGAGACCACTGCCGACCCCCAGCCAGAGAGGCAGAGAGCCAGCAGCTTCAGTGAGTAGGAAGTTGGTGTCCTGGTGGAGCATGTCCTGGGGCATTATGATACCCTCTTCACACCACTGCACGCCGACAAGGAAGGACGGAGGAGGATCTGGATGGACATCGTGGGTGCCATCAACGTGGAGGGGGTGGCACCCCGAGACCTGAAACACGTCCAGAAGCGCTGGGAGGACTACAAGTCCAGGACCCTCAGAAAGGCCCGGTGCCTCTTAGAGGCAGAAGATGCAGTGGGGCGCCAAGGCCAGTTTACCAACCAGCAGATGAGGGTCCTGGAGCACATTCGCCCAGTTCTTCGCCACAAGATCCTCAGGATGCAGGCCCATATGGAGTCGAGCGGTAAGTGGCCATGCATTGCTGTGTGAAACAGGGCATGTTGCAGTGTGCTGGTAGTCAGCTACTTGCCTGTATGTGTAACATAGGCCATGTATGGATGTGTGTGAGCCGGGACATCATGGTAGTGCATGTGAGACCACTAATGTGTGAACCACATGGATGGTGTATGTGTTCCAATGAGACATGGGGAGTTGCATGCGGAATGCACACATGAATGCACGCCAGTCCCTGTTCTTGGACATGGGTGGGGGGTGAGAGATGGGTGCTGCTCTCATGTACATGTATGGTGTGCATGTCTGTGTGTCTGAGAAGCGTGTGTGTGACTTTGAAATGCCATGGATGTATGACACATGTCTGTGACGATGTGTAGATTCATTCATGCAGTCTAGTCACCATTGTATCCACTGTGTCTGTGGTGTACGAGCCATGATGCATGACCCTCCGGTGATGTGTGTGCATGGGGTCAGTATGAGCCATGATGCATGTGAGTTTGAAGGCAACATTTATGTCCATGGAGGGCTTTGTACATGGATGCTGATGTTCATTGCATGTGTCATGCCTGTTCCTGCATATGTGTTGCGTGTTTGACCCATGTGTTCTGGAGGGACAGGATGGAAGTGACGTTTGACAGTGCCACTCATGTGTTATTGCTTCCTGTCTAGGGAACTATTTTACAGTACCCTGATGCTTGTGTTCTATGTCTCCCTCTACGCAGCGTCGAGTGTAGAAGAGGGTGGAGACGATGCTGTGGAGCCAAGCGGCGGGGATGCCTTCACCGTGCGGCGACGCAAGGCCCAGCCACCCTCCCAGGAATTGCCATCATCTGGGAGCGAGGGGACTGGTGCCGCGTCTGCCACTACGGCTGTAGTGGAAGGGCCGGGTGACTCCCCACAGGTGCTTGCAATGGCGGAAGAAAGTGCAGAGACATCCAGGTTGGTGGTCTCTACAGGGGGCCTGGTGGGGGGTAGTACCACTGGTGCAAGTGGTGCAGTCCAGGGTCAGGAGGCAGCACAGGTCACCACGGAGGGGCCTGTGCATGTCTCTGTCCTTGACCCTGTGACTGCACCACCATGCACCAGCAGGTATGCCCCATCCCAGGCCCGTCCACAGGTAGGGGGGAGGCCCACATCATCTGGCTCTCCACTACCTGCGGACAAGGGGTCCCATGACTGTTTGGGCTCCGTCCTGATTGGTGTCACGTTGCGCACGCGTGACATTCATGATGACGTGCATGCTTCCTGGGGGGAGCACGCACGCCATCATGAAGAGCTGCGTGGCAATGTGGCACTGTTGGGAGGGGCCCTGGTCGTGGGTTCCTACATGTGTCGGGCACTCTGGCGGACCTCTCCTCCCCTGTGGAGACTATGCGCCAGTCGTTCTCCCTGCCGTCTTCCAGCCCAGATTCCACCAGGGCCCCCTGTGGACCTGGCCCGACCAACACAGCCAGCTTGGTGGAGATCCCATCCCTGCCACAGTCGGGAGTCAGCGGTCCAGCAGGGGTGGACACGCCAACAACTGGAGACCAGCAGATGGAGGATGTGCAGGCATCATCGGACAGGGCACATGGACAGCAGCAGCAGCAGGCTCTAGGTGGGAGCCATGATGGCTCGGGCCATCAACATCAGAGGGGCAGGCATCGGCCAGAGGGCAGGAGAACCCTGGAATGGGTGCATCTTCTGTGTGGCTGCAGTTGGGCCAGCGTATAGATGCAGAGCGGTGGCGGGCAGAAGAGGCACGGCTCACAATGGCCAGGAAGGAGAACTCCATGCGGAGGGCACTGAGGCGGGCCGAGTCGAGGCTATTCGCAGGGAGTTGAAGTCCAACATGGCATCGTCCCTGCGAACCCTCGGGGCCATGGAAGAGGACCGCCTCCAAGACATTGAGCAGGAGTTCGATGATGCCCTGGCTGGACATCGGAAAGTGAGCCGTCGGCCTAGCCTTTCGCCATTGTAAATAGTTTTTTGTGTTAGGTTTCATTTTCGTTTTCATTTCTTTTGGGGTGATTGGACTATGCCCCACACTTTTGTAAATAGTTATTTCTTAGGTAGTTTCTTAGATAGGTTTCAGTTCTTTTGTTGGGCTCATGAACCCTTTCAGAATTGCTTGTACATAGTTGGACATTGGATTTATGTGTCCATTGTCTTTGGATTTCAACATGGAGCAATGGAATTTGATTTTTACGTTTCCTTTAATTTGTTTTGGTGGACAGAGAATTTGGACCTTTTTTCTTTAGGATTTATTTGGATTGCATCTACATTTCATTTTTCATATTTTTGGACATGCATTTCATTTCATGTTTGTATTTTTGTGGGGGTTTCATTTCATTACATTGATTTTGTTAATAATACATTTTGATATTTTAATTCCATGTGTGGGATTCGCTCATTGGGTTCATGCATGTCAAAATGTGGTTTCACACAATCTATGGCAAACAGTGTGTGTATGTGACGGACATGTGTTGATGTACATGGTTGACTTTTGATTTGTGTCCTGACATAGGCATGTCGGTGTGGGGTGGATTGGTGAAATCATTGCATGTCAAGACTGGGGTGGCGTGCTGTGGTATTTTGGTGCACATGAGGCCCATGATTGTGCAGCTTCCTTTCATGTTGCAGGGGGACATGAGTCGGGGCCTGCTGGCAGGTGCCCCTCAATGCTGGGTGGATGGGGGTGCTGGGGACATGAGTTGGGGCCTGCTGGCAGGTGCCCCACACTGCTGGGTGGATGGGGGTGCTGGGGGACATGAGTTGGGGCCTGCTGGCAGGTGCCCCTGAATGCTGGGTGGATGGGGTGCTGGGGGACATGAGTCGGGGCCTGCTGGCAGGTGCCCCTCAATGCTGGGTGGATGGGGGTGCTGGGGGACATGAGTCGGGGCCTGCTGGCAGGTGCCCCTCACTGCTGGGTGGATGGGGGTGCTGGGGGACATGAGTCGGGGCCTGCTGGCAGGTGGCCCTCACTGCTTGGTGGATGAGGGTGCTGGGGGACATGAGTCGGGGCCTGCTGGCATGTGCCCCTCACTGCTGGGTGGATGGGGGTGCTGGGGGACTTGAGTCGGGGCCTGCTGGCAGGTGCCCCTCACTGCTGGGTGGATGGGGGTGCTGGGGGACATGAGTTGGCGACTGCTGACAGGTGGCCCTCACTGCTTGGTGGATGGGGGTGCTGGGGGACATGAGTCGGGGCCTGCTGGCAGGTGGCCCTCACTGCTTGGTGGATGGGGGTGCTGGAGGACATGAGTCGGGGCCTGCTGGCAGGTGCCCCTCACTGCTGGGTGGATGGGGGTGCTGGGGGACATGAGTCGGGGCCTGCTGGCAGGTGCCCCTCACTGCTGGGTGGATGGGGGTGCTGGGGGACATGAGTCGGGGCCTGCTGGCAGGTGCCCCTCACTGCTGGGTGGATGGGGGTGCTGGGGGACATGAGTCGGTGCCTGCTGGCAGGTGCCCCTCACTGTTGGGTGGATGGGGGTGCTGGGGGACATGAGTCGGGGCCTGCTGGCAGGTGCCCCTCACTGCTGGGTGGATGGGGGTCCTGGGGGACATGAGTCGGGGCCTGCTGGCAGGTGCCCCTCACTGCTGGGTGGATGGGGGTGCTGGGGGACATGAGTCGGGGCCTGCTGGCAGGTGCCCCTCACTGCTGGGTGGATGGGGGTGCTGGGGGACATGAGTCGGTGCCTGCTGGCAGGTGCCCCTCACTGTTGGGTGGATGGGGGTGCTGGGGGACATGAGTCGGGGCCTGCTGGCAGGTGGCCCTCACTGCTTGGTGGATGGGGGTGCTGGGGGACATGAGTCGGGGCCTGCTGGCAGGTGCCCCTCACTGCTGGGTGGATGGGGGTGCTGGGGGACATGAGTCAGTGCCTGCTGGCAGGTGCCCCTCACTGCTGGTTGGATGGGGGTGCTGGGGGACATGAGTCAGTGCTCACTTGTGCATGGTGACATGTGGGCTGGCTGGGGGGCTTTGCCAGGGTGGATGGGCTGCCTGTGGGGCATGGCCAGGGGTGCAGTGTGTACCCCTGTGTTGGGGTCTGCCTGCAGGCCGTGGGGAGGAGGGAGAGGGCACACCTGGGAGGACACACACTGCCAATTTGTTGGGGCACTCCCGAAATACACGTACCCCGCTCTCACAGGGCTAATCGGTGGTGAAAATTCCCGCTCACCCCAGAAATACACATACCCTGCTCGCACAGTGCCAATCACGTGTAAAACTTCCCACGCACCACAGAAATACACGTACCCCACTCGCACAGGGCAATCGCGTGTGAAACTTCCCGCACACCCCAGAAATACACGTACCCCACTCGCACAGGGCCAATCGCTTGTGAAACTTCCCGCGCACCCCAGCAATACACATACACCACTTGCACAGGGCCAGTCGCATGTGAAACTTCCTGCGCACCCCCCGAAATACACGTACCCCGGTCGCACAGGCCCACTCGCGTGTGAAACTTCCCACGCACCCCCGAAATACACGTACCCCACTCGCACAGGCCCAATCGCGTGTAAAACTTCCCGCGCACCCTAGAAATACACGTACCCTGCTTGCACAGGGCCAATCGCATTTAAAACTTCCTGCACACCTCCGAAATACACACACCCTGCTAGCACAGGGCCAATAGCGTGTAAAACTTCCTGTGCACCCCAGAAATACACGTACCCCGCTTGCACAGGGCCAATCACGTGTGAAACTTCCTGCGAAACCCCAAAATACACTTACCCCGCTCCACAGGCCAAATGACATGTAAAACTTCCCGCGCACACCCGAAATACACGTACCCCACTCGCACAGGGCCAATCGCGTGTAACACTTCCCATGCAGTGGGGTACGTGTATTCGGAGGGGTGCGCTGGGATTTTTACGGACGTTTTCGTGGTTGGGGGGCTGTATGCTCGTCCACTGGGCTGTGCGCCATGTACGGGATTTGTGTGCTGTTCATGGTGCACGGGGAGGGGTTGGGGGCATAACTGGCGCTGCTGCAGGGTCGCTGTGCTACTCTACGCCACGGCTGGTTATGGATGTTGAAATCCATGAATACGCTGTGCGCGGAAATGGATTTTGGCGCATGCGGCTGGCGCAGACTACCGCACGTGCACACTGTGCGCCAGCCACGTGCGCCACTTGTGCGCTGATTTCTATGAATTACCCCCCCACGGATAGTTATAAAGTGCATAGATTATGGTCCTTATTGGATGCTAGAGAAAAGTATTTGAAACAGAAAATTGTTTCTGTCCTTTTATGTTTTTTCTCAAGTATACAATTGTCCTGAGTGTAATTCTTAGCAGTGCATGGTGGTCGCGCAAGTTATGGTTGCTTGGCTTACCATAACGGGCACATTTCTGGGATTTTGAGTTTTACTTGTAACCATAACGTCCCTTTAACAACGTTTCTTTACTGACTTTCGTATATATATTGCTGCTATGTGCATATGCACTTCATGGTAAATGGATTTGCTTTGGAGGATGCAATTTCAGCTTGGCTACATTGCACACATGTTTTGAGGATTTTCCAAGGCAGACCTTTGGCTGGCGGCATTTTGTCCACATTCTGTAAATATGGCATGTTACAGCATTATGTTTGTCAATTTCTTTTGTACCTTGGCATTTTAGCTAAAGTGCTATACAGAAACATGCAATGTGTAGGTTCACCATTCCAAGATGTCTGCCTGCTTGCCATATAAACTAGCATTGGCTTGTCATTGTCAGGGAAATAGAGGACAGACAACACCCTATTTAGCCACCTCTTAGCAAACAATTAAAATGTGTGAACAAGCATTGTGTAATGAGAAATGTGTCACTTTGGACTGCCTGTCCCTTGTTACCCATTGATGTATTTTTGTTAAATAAAGTTTCTGAGTTATCATAACTGTGCTTTTCTCAATTGTGTTCAGCAGCTCAATCCACGGAGTGTGGGCCTGCTGCTTTTTGCTGTAATATATATGTGTATGCCCTATAGTTAAGGTGATTTGGACTCCCACTGGAAACCCCCAAAAATTAATTGGTAGTAACTTTTGACCTGTCTGATGGATTTGGTCGAAATTGTGAAAACAATTGGGTAAGCCCAGGACCCCTCAGAATACATATTATGGGAAAGATTTGTTAAAATATAAACAAGTTATTAAGAAAACAAATAAAAAAAGCAGTTTTTGGCCACCTCCCCATTAACTTTCCTATAGAAAAAAGAGGTACATTTTTGCCTGACCACACAGCCTAAACCACTGAATGGATTTGGACTAGGTGCGAAACAATTTGAGCATGTAACATTGACTTACAGCTATTTTGTGGTTTGAAGTTTTTCCTTCCAGTAGTTTTTTAAAAATATTTGATGGAGAAATAGATAGCTATGTCTTGGGTAAAATACCAAGAAACCAGTTATCAATAAATAAAACTGCTAGCATCT
Source organism: Ambystoma mexicanum (assembly GCF_040938575.1). Classification (NCBI taxonomy): domain Eukaryota; kingdom Metazoa; phylum Chordata; class Amphibia; order Caudata; family Ambystomatidae; genus Ambystoma; species Ambystoma mexicanum. Next base: position 563,606,063 of record NC_090937.1, on the reverse strand, counting down.
TTTTTGTTTCTCGGTCCAAGATTTAGGAGCAGCTATAGCTGAGGAATCGTAAAAAGAAACGCAAAAGCTTTTGCAGGTTGAAGAATATGAAAATGCCATCAGACTAGTGGTGGGGGGGGGTGGGCAAGAGGACACCAAGTAGACTTTGAGAGTTGGAGGGGGTCTAGGGGCTGAGTTTTCAACATGAAGCTTTTCTGTAACCTCAGCTATTGGACAGATTAGCCACGTCTACCCAGCACCTCAACAGAACTTGCGTCACAGAAATGACAAGAGGTATAGGGGGAATGGGAGAGGGAAGGGGAGGTGAAGTGGCCATAAGGGGAGTGGAAGAAGCTGGCATAGATTTTTGGGGCACTTGGAGATGGTTTGGGAGAACAGAAAAGCTTTTTTTCTGCTGTTTTTCCTGATAGCCGTGCCTATGGCAAACCGAAACAAGCAATGTCATTGGGTGTTATCACACGCACAGATATAGAGCAGTGTACCGGCTATAGCCTGCGGTATACCCGTGGCTGGCTGACATTTTGACTGAAACTGCGACACAGAAATGACGCATGTTATAGGGGGAATGGGTGAGGGCAGGAGAGGTGAGGAGGCAATCAGGGGGGTGGGGTGAGATGACAGGGATGCTTGGGGCACTTGGTGAGGGCTTGGAATAACAGGAAAGCATTTCCTTTGTCGTTTTTCCCAATAGCAATGGCTATGACAAACAGAAACAAACACTTTGATTTGGTGTGTGTATAACCGTGGGCATACAGAATGCGACCAGGTGCACATAGCCGTGTTAATGTATAACATCAGTTGATCGCACGCTGCTGTTCACGTGGCTATGTAAATAGCAGCAGGTATTAAGCCATACATTTCTATGCAAAAGTCATATTATTATGTGGATGTTACACCACACAATTGTACATGTATTTCTGATTCCGTGCCCTCACCTCTACCCTTGTGTCATTTTACATTTTAAAGGTTGGCAAAATGTGTTTTTCAGTTAAAAAGAACTTTACGTTTATCCTCAGCTATGAGGGGGTATTTTTAGCAACGGGTGGAATAGCCGCGATTATAAAAAGATGTTTGAAATAAAAACGTGTTGTATGCATTTTGGTGTTTGCAATTGGTTGTTGTTACTGTTGCAATTGTGCCATTGTCTGTGATAGGTTGCAGTGAAAATATGTCAGCCATTTTATTAGTTTGCTTACTATACTCCTCTTTTTGTGCCATTGATTTTGGAAAGTATAATAGGCAGAATTGTGTAGACTTTTGTCATTCTGATTGCAGAACTCACACTGCGTAGATGATGAGTCTGTGGTTGATGTCAAAGTAAGTGTCAGTAAATGTTTACATATTTGAAGGTTTATTTGCAGTGTGGTGTGTGTCATCTATATTAAGTAATTGTTTTGTTTGTTGCTGAAGAGTACAAATTAGATTTTTAACTAAGATTATATGCTGTGCCACATGGTCGTTTTTCTTTTAAGGGATAACTTTTTAGATAGTGTCATTAAGTATGTACAGGTTTAATTGTAATGGACATTCTGAAAGTGCATTTGTCCAATAAGATGTGGAGGAACTCTTTTCTTGCACTCCACTGCAAATAAATTGGTTTGGTGCATTGATCCATGTAGAATGTGTGTCTTATGGAGGGTTTAAGGTAGATCTTAGGTTAAAGGATTATTTGCTTGCACATAACCTTTATATGCACCTCCACCTTGAAGTACCTCCAGCTGCCTGCAGTTTGTCCTGGGAGGAAAATGTAAAAAAAAATGAAACATACATGGGAAATAGAACTATGCCCGTGAAAATAAACATACTTTTTTTAAATAAATCAAATAATGATTTGACAACATACTCTGAGGTTAAAGTTTTATTTGCTTGAACTTGCCCTACATGTTCTCTGGTAGAAAACGGCAACTCCCACCGTGATCCAATTGTGACATTTGCAGCACAAAACTTTACAATGCTTCAGATTAGGTCCCATCAGCAATAGGGGAGGTTGGGTCCCAGCGGAAGTCGTGGAAGGTACAATGGTGGAGGTGGAATGTGCAGAGGTTGCTGTGGTGGTTCCTGGTGCCACGGCAGCTGTTGGCAGCAGTCAGAAGAAAAAGCAATGGGGAAAAGTAAAGGAGTTGTCACACAAACTCTATGTTTTTTTTTAAACAACTTTATTTAGTTTTCAAGGCATCACAGACACAAATATATCGATGGACAACGCATAGCAGCCCCTATCCGGGGATTCAACATAAATGTATAAGACTGTGTTGCTCATATAAAAGGGTGAAATAGAATTGGCAAAAGGAACAGGCATACAAAATAAAATAAACAACAAGTTATCTCCCTCCCAACATATCCCAACTTTTGGGTTAGTAGGTTCAACATTCCAATTTGTAAATTTAACAGATTGAATCACTTTTGGTGTAAGGATCAACTTCCGCAGATTGAAGATCAGGGTTTCAAATGATAGATATTGCTCAAAGCAGCCTTGGCTTAAAGAACATCTGTTCCTTGTCATCCATGAATTTGTGAAGTGGCAACCAGGTATTTAAGCACTTGGAATAGGAGCCTTGGGCCTGTGCCGTCACTTTCTCCATGCCCATCACCCCCATAGTCTCACCCATCTCATAGCTGTTATTGGTCCTTCCTTTGTCTTCCATGCTTGTGCAAGTGTTATTCTTGCCGCACTCACATGTGGGTTATAAGAGTGGCTGTAGGCCCTGAGTTTGCGTAGCTCCCCTCCACCTCCTCCCCCAGCAGTACCACTAATGGATCGTAGGGCAGGCCCACCCCGGTAACATCTTTGATGTGGCTTAGAATTTCCTTCCAGTAGGTCGCTGTCAGTGGCAGGACCACCACATGTGAATGAGGTCCCCGGATTCTCCGCAATTCCTCCAACAGGTTTCGGGATGTTCTGGATTAATTGCGTGCATGCGTGCAGGTGTCATGTACCACCGAAGGCAAAGTTTATATGCTGCCTCCTTTATGGAGGTGCATTTGGAACCTTTAGCTGTTTTTTTAATCCATCTTGGATGTTTTTCCAATTAACTAATTATTATATGTGAAGACAACAATGGGGTGTACAGTGCACATAGATTGTGTCAAAGATAGTGCATAGGATGTACTACTTATGAGGGTCAAAGCAACTAAACATATGTGCACAACTGTAACTAATTGTATTTCATAGAAATATGTTCTATAACTAATTATATTTTCTTTTTTTTTACAGACAGAAAAAACTGAGAATACCATTTTCAGCCTTTTGCTGAATTGATTTTCGCAATGGGGGCAAAGGTACCGTGGCATATGTTATTCTTGCAGACAGTCATTTTTCCGTAATCCGTGCCACTTAACTGTGGTTAGTTGAGGTTGTGCGATGTATCAGAACAGTCACCAAGTGACCATCAATAAAACAAGGGTTGTGTAGCATGATGCTTAACCAAAGTGTGTGATCCTTGCAAATACAACACTACACAATTACTGTCTCTTCGTTCATCCATACACCCTACCCACACTCTCTACAGCTACAGCTATATCACCAATCTTAGTCATGAGTATCTTCAGACCAATGGGACATTGGGCATCATTACGAGTTTGGAGGTGTCCATGCTTTTAATACAGGCAGGCTACCTCCAAATTTGTGAAAAAATCTGGCACATGCAAATAGCCAATTACCGGGTCATGCCGAGTTTGGCAGACCCGGTAATTGCCCATTTGCGGGTGCCGGTAATAAGGGACTTCCCATCCCCATTCGGTCCCATAGGGCTGAATGGGAATGGGGAGGGTGGTGGTACCGGTACCGTTAATAACGATACCGGTGCTACCATCATTTTCTGCTCACAGGTGCCTGTACGGCCACCAGGTCAGACCTGGTGGCTGTAAGGGCACCCGCAAGCAGAACTCCTAGTATGGCGCTACGGTAGCAATGGTGCTGTTAGCGATACCGGCAACATTGTTGCCTTACCGCCATACTTGTAATGAGGCCCATTGTGTACTTTAGACATGGATTTAATTGTCCCTGGGTAGCCACGACTATCTGGTTGCCCTGCTGTGTCCGCAGCTATTAAGATGAAGTAAACCAATGATCGATTGGTTGACTGAAGATATATTATGAAACATGTTGTTGTATTGGAGGGTGGTGTTTACTTTGCATTGTACTGAGAATGACCTGTGTAATAAGCAATTCTGAGGTTGAAGAGTGCACATTTGATTATTGGGCGGATATTTGGTGAACATTCTTTTAGGCTGAAAAATGCATATAAATACTAAACAATACGCTGACAACTCTTCCACGGATTTCTCAGGTCCTGAATCTTTTTCAAAAGATTGCAGAGGAATAGGTTATTTTGATGTAACATCAAACAGTGATGTGGAAGAAATTGAGAAATATTTTGAGAAGCATTGGATAAGATCATCTGTATGGTTTCAGGATGGCGATGTGGGAAGAAAAGCGTATGTGTGATTTGTGAAGAGCGATTTTTGATAGGGAGTAGACAATATTTCATTTCTGGGAACATGCATTTAATGCAGCATGTAAGGAAAGTTCACAGAGACATTTCATTTTTTTTGAAACCTCCAAATGGACTTTATAAGGGAATTGCAGAATTTGATACAATGTCAAACTAGAAAAAGTATAACATCAAAACAGTACTCCGAATGTGCTGAAATACTCCACTCAGTGTACCCCAAAACAGTATTTCTAAGGACTACATATTTCATAAATATGTATATATGTACAAAAACATATAAAACTTTCTTTTTTAATCATCATCCCAAACAGTGGCTATAAAAAAAGTCAAGGAACTCCATACCTTGCAGCTACAAAGACATATTCTGAAAAAATATATTTCAGCAACAGAAACTGCATAAAATAGATCACATAAGACTTTCTGATCTTTTAATGTAGTTTGTGATTTAATTTGTTTATTCTTATAACTTAGAGTGTGGCCCTTAAAAGGGGCATTTTAGTGGAGAGGGGAGGAGGTGGTTGGAACTGGGAAGGAGAGAACATTATGATTTACACATGTAACAATGGGTAAATAAAGGGAAGTGTTTTTTATGTTTTTTTTCTTTTTATTTTTTACAAAAAGGAGGGAACAATTACCACTTAAAAAGTGTATTTCTAGTGGAAATGGATATGGTGTTTTGGAATGTCCTCTGCACCGACATCTAGGGTGGCATCTCCCATCTTACCTCTACCCTTGTGTCATTTCAATTTTGAAACCTGTGTTTTTGAGTGTATAAAAAATGTATGCATACCTGCGGCTATAAGGGATTGTTCATAGCTGGCGGAAGAATAGCTGCAGCGTTAAAAACAATTATTATATCAAAAAACGTGTGTATGTTATTACATGTCTGTAATAGGTAGTCCTTAACAGGACTGTTTGGGGGTACACTGAGGGCCCTATTCTCAACAAGTTGTTAATTACCAAAGAAGCTGTATATAGACTTTCTGACTTTTTTGGTAATTAACACCTATTTTGAAGTAGGCGCATTTTACTGAGAGCGAACACAAAGCTCCTCTTTTGTAACATGTGCGCCGGTTGCTAGGATTGGCTGGAAACCAACCTAGCAACCAGCATTTTCAGAAAACTATTCTGTGCATGTTGATTCTCGTGGCACTCCTCCACAAAAGCGACAGGCTGAAATTGGCGCACATATAAGGTAACTATTTGGTGTCGGTATGTATTGCTGTTATGGAGGAGTGACAACAGAGGATTGCATTGGTAAATTGAGACGTTAACACACCATTGTGCATGAGAGCACATATATGTATGCTTCATTCAACATTGTAAGAATATGAGAACATAGCGTATTCCTTATTATGTGTTTCCAATGGAAAATAAACCCTGCTTCATGTGAGATTTAAATGCACTGTCCATTTTGACGGTTACAGGTGTTTGATCAAACTAACAATGATAAACCTGAATACTCAAGCAGGTTTTACAGTGGACTACATGTCTCCAGGGATCACTTAATGAGCCAAATCAAGGAGGTGTTCACTTAATGCATTTACTGATTTCATATACTTAGCTTTTGTTTCTAGCGTGTTTTTTTCAATTTGATTTATCATCAACATGGACTTCGAGGTATTTATATACCTTCAACTGTTTGAGGTGTTTTCCCTCAGAGGTCCAGTTACATCTGTTTACGAATTGATTATTTACCAGAGAAAACCTTAATCTTACTTTTCTCTATGTTTACAATCAAACCATTTAACTTTGTATATTCGTCTAGAGCGTTTAGCATAGTTTGCAGACCCTAGGGCATGTGGTCTAACAGAAGCAGATACCTGCGTAGGCAAGCCAACTCACAGTCTCAAACCTCAATTTGACCGGGCAAGTATGCAAGTTCATAAACTGATTGTTCAAATCAGCTAAATGCAAATTGAACAGCGTGGCTGCTATGATGCACCCTTGTTTCACTGCACAATGGGTGGGTATTGATTTTGATAATTACCCCCTCCAATTCAGACAGACACATACTGATGTCTCTGTATAAAAGTAGCATTAACATTCTTAGTAAACCTAATGGCATGTTCCATGCTAGCAATTTGTTCCAAAGCCTGTTCCGAATAACAGAAGCAAAGGCTGCACTAAAATATATGAAGTGGGAGAATGGAAGACCAGGCTCCCGTCCTTCACCTCTCGCGCTTGGCCTAGAGGGTCACGGCCCAGACACCCGCCGCGAGAAGAGTTTGTCCAGTTACCAGACGACCAGGTACCCTGGTACAGGAACATACGGATGTGTCCACCTGCCTGCCCAGCAGCCCGCACTGGCCATGCCGACACCTGCGGCTCGGATCAGCTAGACTAAAAACCGCACGTCGTTAGAGATGCCATGACGACCTAGACAACGGGAAGCACATCTGTACAAATATACACACTTAACATTTCCACACCAATCTACACGAAGAACATACTCAGTGCTCTGACGTAGGCGACAGGCATATTCACGGACGTGCATCTTTATTATTTTTACATAGGCTTTCAGAATGCAGAAACGCAAGATGCATCATGAACTCATCTATAACGCCGCTTGCTCACGCTTCTCTTGAAACCCGTTACCACCACGAGAGGTATAATAGAAACACGATACTGGTCATGGAAATATATGCCACTATAACCTAAAGCACCCATGCCCGAAATGGATCACTTATACACCAGGCCCAAGTAGGCCTCAAGCAAGAGTTCCCGTGGACATTAACAAAGCAAAAGTCAGGTTGCTGATCCTGCAGAATGAGCCTGGTGGAGCAACCAGCCAAGGTCGCGATGTTGCAAACCCACATCTAAGAACAAATCATCAAAGGCACGATGTTGCAACCTCGCACTCCGCATACCAACGTTAAAGTCATATCTACAAATTAAACCAGACACACAGTGGAAAAGCAATATTAATTGTGCAGACTTCTGCCTCTTTCACGGTCCCGCCTCACGTGACCAAGCCGAACCTGACGAGATGCCAAAACCCAGGAGAGAAAAGGCGTCTGGGTCCCTCACTACGAGACACAGGCCGAGACACATGAAAGGCTCAATGAACACCTGCTACAGTGGGAGCGGTCAGCCTTCCACCTATGAATAAATCCTCACATTGTCTGCACGTACCCATATTGAAACATTGTTGCAAACACAGGTACACCGAGAGCTGGGAACAACGGTGGTCCCAGGCTGGGGAGCTCACGGATGCACCAATCAGAACATGGGGCTCTTATCTCAGACGTCAGTAACATTAGCCAATCCTCAGGGGTCTTCATGTAACAATTCTTATGTATCTAATTGTAGGGACAACCCAGATATACCACCTGACTACACCTTGTCCACTAATATCATTCTCTATATGTGTACTATACTAACCCTACCACTCGAGCAACCAATTAAGAGTGGCGATAGGTTTTTTGCTAACTTTTTGACGTGACGCAAGTAGCGCGTCATAATACAGTAAAAAGGGCCTGCGAGCCCCACGATTGTGTGTGTGTCAGGACGAACGCGTACGCTCCTTGACCCATCCCTGCCGTTTGCATAATAAACAGCAGAGTCGCCTTGCTCCTTGTGTGTGTCTCATACTCTATCTCATCTGGGATATACGGGAGGAGTTGGGGCCTCCCTGCCCGGAGGTCTGCGGACGGCCCGGCCGACCCCGGCAGAATTTCCCCCCGACAAGTTGGAGGCACTGCTGAGATCTGTTTAAGATCGACTTTTTATTTTTAATTTTTCCAGGCACTCCCGTTGCGAGGAGGCCCGGCGGCGCTGCCCCCTCTGCCGTTGCCCCCTTCTGAGGACTACAGGACCATCGCGGAGCTGCGAGAGGACCGGACAGCGCAATCCGGATATTGGCCCTCGGGAGCCGGTTGAGAAGTATCCCGCCCGCGGTCGGCGAGTGTCCAGACGTGGTCCAGACGAGGGGAGGTGGCGAGCCGCTTGGAGGGGTGCACGCAGTCGAGCGGCCCTGCATCGAGAGAACTTGGTGAGCATGACACGCGCAACAAGCAATGTGAAATTGTGAGGGAGCGGGAGGAAGTAAATAAGGGAGGGGGGAGGTATTGTACAGATGTGCGGCGAAGGTGTTGCTAATGGAATGAATGGTAGTGAAACGAGTGCGAGAACAGTCGGCTAACGTTACGCGAAAGAGGGGGGCGGGGCACGAAAACATCACGTGCAGCCGCTCGTAACAGTAAGCTAACGTTATGCGAAAGAGGGGGCGGGGCACGAAAACATCACGTGCAGCCGCTCGTAAGAAACTGATGGCTTAAGGTGCGACTAAGTGTGAGGGTGGGTGTGTGTGGTTTCCTACGACTTGACATTTATTGATCAATGAGTAGATGAGGTTCCCTATTGTTCGAGCAAGAAACTCGATAGGTAGATGACGTTTCCCTGTGGCCGGTAGCTAGTTCCATAGTTGCCCAAAACGGAAGATAATTGGCTGGTTAAGCCCTCCTGTTGAGGGGCGTATCACACGCGAGGCGATGCAGCGTGCGCAGTCCGGTTATATTATTGATGAGATTACCTTGTTCCAGGAGAGACAGGAAGACAGCTGTAGGGTTAGCGGGGTAGATTGCAAGTGTATTTTGAACTTAAAGAACATAACAAGACTATACCAGTAGCTCGAAGAAATCGGTGACGTCACCAGTAGGGATTTAATAGGATACCGCGAGCACAAGGAATTTTGGGTTTGAGAATGGTGGGGAAGAGAAGCATGATAAAGGAGCTGATACGGAGATAAACTATAAACCAGTGGATCGAAAGAAGAAGGGGAAAGGGGCGTGGCTGCGCACGGAGAACGCCGGCCACGGCAAGTGTAAAAGGGGGAGGAGAACGGAGAAACAGGACGACTGTATAAGAACGTCGTAAGGGGTACGCAGCCGCAGGGGGCTGCGTGCGCTTCGGCCGTAGGGGAAGGAATATAATATAACATCATATTTATTATTATTGCATAATTTGTCAAAGGATTGTCGTAAGTCCCCACACTTGCGGGGCGAGGTATGCAATAAAAGGTTGTATATTGTAAACTGCTAGTAAGGGGAAGGGTAACAAGGGGAGTGGAACTATGTCATACAGGAAAGGGTCGGGAGGGTGGGGGAACACCCTCACTACCCCACTACAGCACATATGCACCACACTGCCACCACACAGGGAGAAGTTAATTAAGTACAGCATAGAGTGGACCCAGGGGACAGACAACAAAATGTTAACACCATGGCCGCCTAATGGTAGTTTCGATCCATATGCCCAACATTCACTACTGAACCATCTGCACAATACATACAAGGGGAAGAAGTTGGCAAACCATGTGGAGGTGTTTAACTTATGGAGGATGTTCCAGGGGTCTCGACCAGGACCAAATGGAATGTTCACTATGGGGGAAACACCGGAAGAAAAGGAGATTAAGAAAGAAGGAACGGGTGGGGAAAAGGAGTGCGAAAGCACAAAGAATACGGGGAACGAAAGACAGGGAGGAGAAAATGTTGATAAATCAGACGATATAAAAAAGGAACCGAGCAATGAGATACCCATAACACCGGGAGTGAAAACAGAGGAAGGAGGGTTGTACCCTTTAAGAGAATTAGGAGAAATAGAAGGACAGTTAAGGGCGGCTGAAGGATACTCAAACCCGGCATACAGCCCTCCACCATATGTGGCTCATGGGAAGATACCAATGGGGGAAGGGAGGATTAGAGAAGAACAGACTGTAGAGATAGGAAACGATGAGTGGGTAGCTGCACAGATATTGTTGAAATTACGAGGCTCACTAACTGGAGAAGAAAGGGAGGCGGTAAAGAGGACAAACGAGGATAGTGCCAGAGAGAGTGAAATGAGGGGAGAGGAGCTACTACGGCAGAAGGAAGAGATTTTGGAGGAAAGATTAGCAAAACTAAGGGATGAGCAGAATGAACTGATCAAACAACTTGAGAGGGAGGAAAGAGAGAGAGTGAGGAAAAGGAAAGAAGGTAAGAACGAATTGGAAAAATTAAGGGAACGCAGTGAGGAGCAAAAGAGAGAAGGTGAAAGGGTAAAAGCAGCAGCAGATAGGGTATCAAGAGTAGTGCTGAGAGAGAAGAAGAAGGAAGAAGAAGAAAAGGAAAAAGAAATGGAATTATGGAGGAGGAGGATAATATCCGAGACAGCTAAGAAATATGAAGAGGGGAAGGTAATGGAGAGTATAGTAGAAAGAGAAAGGGTGAAATGGGAAAGGAAGAGAGAGGATGAAAGGATATTGGAACAGATGAGCAACGAAGTAATGGAAGAATTGAAAAGGAAAAGGGAGGAAAATAGTAGGGAAATGGAGGAGAGAAGTGAAGGAGGAAGAGAAGGGAGGGGTAGGGAGAGTGAAAGATGGGGAGACGTATATAAAAGTAGGGAGGTAGCAACGACATCAGCATTAGGGGGAACAGTTGGTAACAACGAAAGGGGAGAAAGAGACCTAATAGATTTGAAAACAGTAACAATAAAAGGAAAAAAGGCAGAGTGGGGGGTGCCATTTATGAATGATTTTATGAATGATTTTTGCAGTGAGGAGGAAGGAGGAGTGGAGAAGGATGGAAGAAAGAGTGAAAGGGAAAGCTTAGATAAACTGTACCTCACTAGAACAAACATAGATTCGCCCTGGATAAGTAGAAGATGGGAGGAGCTGGAGAGAAGTAAGGAGGAAGTGAAAAGAATAGGGGAAACACAAACCAATGAAACCACGCCACCCACATCCCCACCACGCCGCCCTCCCACGCCACAACCTACATGTTCAACCACCGCAAGCTCTCTGCACAGAATAAAGCTCGCGCCCTTCATGAACGAACTTACACCTTATGCATGTCGGCTTAGGGACCTCCCTAGTCGCAGGCAAGACAGACAAATAAACATACCCATATTGAACACAGGAAATGATGAAAGAAGGGGAAAGGAAGAAGAGGGAGGTAGGGGCAGAGGTAGTAAGGAAGAATTTGAAGTACTAAAAGAAATGGGGGAAGAGGAGGGGTGTGAAGACTCAATATCATGGAGCGTAAAGGGTGACACAAGACAGAATTTAATGCCACTGCTGGAGAGAGGAGGGGTTAGACCACAGTATGTACCTTGGAAACATACGGATAAGGAAAATATAAAATGTAGGCTCCCATCATTAAGTGGAGGTGCGGGTAAGTGGATATATGAAATGGAAAAACACACCGCAGGACAGAAACTAGCAGTAGGAGATGTGAAGGGCCTGTTAATATCAATATTAGGGGATAGAGCGGATGACATTTGGAAAAGAGCGGGATTCCATGGGGTAACAATAACAAACACATCGCATGATGGGGCACCATTTGCAAACTGCAGACATGCGCTATGGCAGGCACTGAGAGTGCAGTACCCAGACACATCAGACATAGGAGCCATTACTTCCCGTAAGATGGGTGAAAATGAGGATCCTGTTGATTATATCCAGGATATTCAAGAGAAGTGGCGCATGGAAACTAGAGAACAATGGGACAAAACACCAGCCATATTTTACCATATACTAGTACAAGGGCTCCCAGAAGGAGTTCAGAAACAACTAAAGAAAGTAGTGGGGATGGAAGCAAAACCATGGCCAGAAATACAACTGACTATAGTACACCACTGCAGGACATGGCAAGGAAAAATGAAACAAAAGGAGGAGGACAGGAAAACAGAAGAGGCCAAATTAGTACAGAAAAAACTTACTAAATATACAATGGAAGGGGCACTAATAACTACGCCCACACCAATTGCCCAAAGCCCAACGCAAGTAGTGGCTGCACAAGATCCAGCTCAAATAGCGCCTCCACAAGGTGTAATACAGCAAGTGCCGCCTCTGCAATTACACGCACCAAACATGGGAGGAGGGTACCCAATGCAAGGAACTGGGTATTATAGTTATAACAGAGGGAGAGGAGGGTTTATGAGGGGGAGAGGATATGGATATAATACCCAGCAACAGGCTGGGGGACTAAGAAATTACTACCCCACAGGGCAACCCGTATACCAGGACAACACAGGGAGCTTCCCATGGCAAAACAGGGAACCACCCGTGTGTTGGAGCTGCGGACTATTAGGACACATGTCACGTACATGTAGGGTCAGGCCAGGAACACCAGCATGGAATGAACAAGCACAACCTAGGACCCCACAAGAACAGCAGGGCATACAACAACAGCAGATGTCACAACAAGGGAGTGACCAACAACAACAAACACAACAGCCACAAACCTATTCACTGCCACAACAACAAATAACACAGCAACTGACGCCGCCACAACAACAAGTGGCGTTAATACAACCACCACCCCAAAATGAACGAACACAATTGGGTGGGGTGACGGTGTTGGGACACAACCCTTACACAGGGAATGGCCAATCATTGTACCCCCAATAGGTCAGCCCACAGACGGCCTTGGTGTGTCCCATCCTGTCAGTAACACCTAATAGTGCGGAGGAGCCACGCATAGAGGTAACGATAGGTGACAAAAAATTATCATTCCTTGTTGACACCGGGGCAACCCGGTCTTGCATAAGGGAAGGTAAATTTAAGATGTCAGGCGAAGCCATGAACACCCAAGGATTTTCTGGGGCTAAAGGGTTGGTTCCATTCACTGATAACGTTCCCTTATCTATTGGAGATTATGATCTGTCAGTTCCACTTTTGTATTATAGTGCCTCGCCAGTAAATATACTGGGGAGAGACATAATGAACAGGTTGAATATGACAATCTCCTTTACAGAGGATGGCATAATTTGCTCTACTCCAGGGATTAACATGCTCGCAGCACGACAGATTTTGCAAGCATACTGTGGACAGACAGCGATTAGGGCGGAGCCACTGGATGGCGAGATATTCCAATATGGCACAGACATGGCATTTGCATGGATGCCAGGGATAGGAGGGAAAATATGGAGGAGACCAGCAGCCTATCTATTCCGACCAGAAACACCAGTTAATGAACTAGAAGGGAAGGTGTTTGTAGTGGACATTGAGAGCATTATTGCAACGGCTGATTATGTTGCTGTGCACGCCCAAGATAAAGAAGGGAGAGCATGGAGGGCGGTGATAGCACTAGCAGAAGGATGTAGGCTGACCCAGGTGTCAGATGAAGAGCTGTTCTCAGAAGAAAAGGAAGAAAATGAAATGGTGTTCATGATGAGTGTAGAAATATGGCTAAGAGTGGCTTACAAACAAGTAGCACAGAAAATTGCAATGGCACTTGAGGTACCCGCAGGCACCCCAGTCCCATTTTTTAAGGAGGATATGTCAAAGGTGCCCAAATCATTATGGACTATTAGCCCTTATGACGTGGGGTGCATAAAAAGCATAGGGGGTGTAAGGATAAAATTGAAAAAAGGTGCCATATTACCAAGAGTGAAACAGTACCCATTGTCAAAAGAGGCAGATGAGGGCATATATGAAACCATAACGGCCCTTATAAACAATGGCATATTGGTCCCCTCAGAATCACCATGTAACACAGCTGTGTACCCGGTGCGCAAGGCTAAAGGGGGGTCTTGGCGCTTCATACAGGACCTCAGACCCTTGAACAACATAGTAGAAGCAGAGTATCCAGTAACAGCAAACCCGGCCACAATATTGTGTGGCATTCCAGCAGAAGCATCACGATTTACAGTGATTGACCTTAAAAATGCTTTTTTCTCAATACCATTACACCCAGACTCACAAGATTTGACAAGCTTCACTTACCGAAATACAAAGTGGAAACATACCAGATTACCACAGGGGTATTGTGAGTCACCCTCAATTTTCAATAGAGTAATACAGATGGATTTGGGTAACGTTGAGGTGGAAAGCACAGTGTTACAGTATGTGGATGACATAATAATTTGCAGTACAAACGAAAGCAAATGTAGAGAGGACTCCTTAAAAATGTTGACAATATTGGCTGAAAAGGGGTACAAGGTAGACATGGAAAAGATACAATACTGTCAGGAACAGGTACTTTACATTGGCCAGCTGATATCCCAACATGGAAGAAGGATTGCACCACAAAGAGCACAGGCCATCTCAAGCACTCCCGTGCCACAGACTGTGAGAGAATTGCAGCAATTTCTGGGGCTGTGCAACTACTGTAGAGCATGGGTATTTGATTATAGCTCATACATAGGACCCCTGCTTGAGGGTTTGAAGGAAGCAAATAAAGGGGAGAAAAAGTTGGGATGGACTATGGAAATGAGGGAGGCATTTGACGAATTAAAAGACGCGATATCAACTGCTCCAGTACTGGCATCCCCAGACTATGAGCGGCACTTCTTTATATTTTCACATTGCGACTCAGCAGTGATGAAAGCAGTGTTGGCCCAAAAAACTAGCATGGGCTATAAACCAGTAGCATTTTACAGCGGTCACTTAGACCCTATAATGTTAGGCCACTTCTCTTGTGAACAAGGTCTTGCTGCAGCTGCTTTTGCAGTAGAAAAAGCATCAGCAATAACTATGGGGTGCCCAACTACACTATTTGTGGAACATGCATTATTTGCGATATTGAATAAACCTAAGTCCACACTAACGACACAGAGGGCATCAGGTTATGAGATTATTTTGTCTAAAGCTGAACTAGCAATTGTTAGATGTAGCACGGTTAACCCTGCAAGGTTCCTAGCAGAAGTAATTGAAGAGGGAGATTACGCCCACGACTGCACCCAAGTAACTGAAATGTACTCATGTACTAGGAAAGTTGAAGAAAACGCACTAGAGGGAGGTGAGCTTTTGTTTATTGATGGGTCATCAACTATTGATCAAGGAGATGGGATACGAAGGACTGGGGCAGCAGTAGTAAAAATGATGGAGGCGCCGGTGTGTGTGGCTATGAAGTGTGTACAATTACCACAGCATTACTCTGCTCAAGCCGCGGAACTCGTTGCACTAATATTGGCATTAAAGGAAAGTTTTAATAAAAGAGTAACTATATATTCCGACAGTGCATATGTTACATCGACTGTCCACTCAGGGCTATCAAAATGGAGAAGAAGAGGGTTTAGGAGAGCTGATGGCACTCCAGTACAACATGCCCTCTTGTTGGCTGAACTAATTGAAGTAATAAACGACCCCCAAGAACTAGCCCTAGTAAAATGCACCGCACACACCAATGGAGAAGACTACGTCTCAAAAGGAAATGCAGCAGCAGACGCACATGCGAAATATGCTGCATATTTTGGTGAGATATGGAACCCCACAGACTCACAGAGAGGGAGAGGGAGGGGAATAGCTAGGGAGATGTTAATAAGAGAAGGGTACACCCATCTCCCAGCCACACAGATTATGGAACTACAAGCGGCTGCACCAATGGCCGAAAAAGAAGTATGGGTGAAAAGAGGATGCACAATGTCACCAACCGACGCACTATGGCGCCAGGGTGGCACTGGGAAAGTTGTAATACCGTTGGCACTGTTAAATACCGCCTTGAGCCAATTACATCACCCTGCCCATACAGGCAAGGAAATAATTGCAGCACGAATTAGAGAAGATTGGTTTTGTCCCGAGTTAACCTCCCATGTGTCAAATTTTATCAGCAATTGCCTAACATGTCAACAGTTTACGGCCGGCCATACTCTAAAAGTGATAAGAGGTACCATACCCCGGCCAGAAGGACCTTTTCGACACCTTCACATTGACTATGTTGATATGATCAACATCTGTCAAGGCAATAGGTATATGATTGTAGTAGTATGCCCATTTTCTAGGTGGATTGAAGCAGGGCCCTGTTCACACCCTGATGCGTTTAGAGCAGCCAAATTCATAGTAAGGGAGGTCTTCCCCAGGTGGGGAGTGTGCGAGGTGTTAAGATCAGACAACGGCCCCCATTTCGCAAATGAAATGTTACAGCATATCACATCCCTGCTGAACATTAAACACAAATTTGCATGTGCATACCACCCACAGGCTAATGGTGTATGTGAACGCCTGAATGGCTTATTGAAGGAGGCAATTGCTAAAATACAACAAACAACAAAGAAAAGTTGGTTGTATTGCCTTCCGTTAGCATTGTTTGAACTTAGAAACAGGCCAGGGTCCGACCACCACCTCACCCCTCACGAAGTGGTCACTGGACGTCAAATGCGCCTTCCCCTAACACCAACATCAAGGGCATTCACCGACCACGAAAGTTCAGCGAATGTGTTAGGTGATGAAATGTATCAATATGTGTCTTCTTTGATTACTAGTGTCGTGTTTGTGTCTCAACAGCTCGAGCGCACACGGGGCGGGTCTACCAGCAATCAAGAAAAAGACGAAAGTACGGAATTGGGAAAGGAGAACTCGTGCAAACTTGCCAAAGGTGACCACGTACTACTTCGCAATTTCAATAGAAAGTGGAACCAGAAGAGGTTCACTGGCCCCCATCTGGTGGAGGACGTATCAACAAGAGCAGTAAAACTAAAGGATAAGCGTGCCTGGAACCACCTACATGACGTAAAGATCTACAAACTGCAGACCCGCCCCAGCGCCAACGACAGGTCCATTGGAAGAACAGCAACAACATCCCCGACAGCGGAAGAAAGTTCCACTACAGACAACGACCCAATTGTTCCCTCGGAGACAATAACTGACGAAGAAAGGGGTGATCCCCATACTGCCCACCCCATGATCACTCGCTCAAAGAGTAAAAATACGTCCGCCATTTGAGCACAAACCCCCCCCCCATTGACTGCTAAGTACAGTTGTAACTAAAACTGAAGGACATGCTTGCACTAATACACATGTAAACACGTGAATGTTCTCTTTTTCTCTCGCACATACAGGAACTGCGTAATATTGTATTGTTAAGAAAAGCTAATTAACAAATTCAGTGTGCAGGTGTAGATGGTGCTGCCAGACGATAACTACCCAGAAGAATTGTCACACCAATTTGTATACGAAATAAAAAGGCCAACATACTTAAAAAGGAGAAGGGTACGTGTCTACTACACAGCCTTCCTCCTGGCCATAGAAAATTACATGCCCCACCTTCGCCCATACTTGCCGGTCCTAAGAGACCGATCACTTAGAGTAGCGTGGGAGCAGCTCTTCGCCTGGGCACTGAATGACTACTTGATAGGGAGAGCTTAAAACTAACATTTAATAACGAGCACTTTTGAGAATTTTTAGGCGGGCAACTTTAACGTCACAAGAATACGCTGCCAGGACTGCAGCAAGGTAAGAGCAAAATGCCGGTGAAATTAGCATATGTAATAAAAATAATAGGGATTTTTATGATCACCGGGTTCTTGGCTGCCTCTGTCTGGCAGTACAGCTATGCTATCGATTTTATTGCTGCACCCAAACCTAATATACCCCCGTTCCCTGCTGCAACAGGTGTTACGTCAGGTGGTAATAGTAACATTGCACCCAAGCAAAATAGAGTTAAACGCAGCACATACTCAGACAATAAAGGTATTGATAATTATGTACAAGATTCAGCACACGTCACAAACAACATATGGTACCAGCACATGACCCGCATTGGTAAGCAGACAACTGAGGATAGCTGTTACGTTTGCTCATTAATACCATACGCCATGAGCGCTTCACGAACATTTGTTGCCACAGAAATAGATGAAAAAACAGCACAGTGCATAATATATTTGGCCCTGTTCCAAACGAAAGGAAGATTCCAAGGAACAGTAGTGCACATGACATGGAAAACACGAGACTCATACCCATATGAAAACAACTTCCTCAAGACCTATCTGAGTTATCACAAGACCAGTTTACATGCTGAAGCATTCAGATACATAACAAGTGGCCCTGCAAAAGGAGAAACAAAGAAGGTAACACTGCAGTATCTACCATGTGATTGGTACGCCACTGAAGTTCCGGGTAAACAAGGATGCTGGGAGAGGCCGCTACTGACGATAACAGGAAAGGTGTATCTGGGCAACAGCTGGGAGATAGGAGTGATTGGCAGCAACATGGTAACAAAAGAAACTATCTCAACCATCGAGGCACACAATCATCGATGTTGGACGACGTGGATCAAGTATGTACCAATGCTCACGTGGGTAGAAGAAGATGAAGACCCAATAACAATACTACCATTGACTGCGCCCAAAGTATGCTACCAGCATAAAGGTGAGGTGGACGTAGGATATAACACCAATTGTGCAAGCGTGATGGAGTTACCTGAGGGGGGAGCGGGAACAGCAGTAATAATGGACCATTATTGGGCCTGTGGAGAAAAGGCATATCATACACTGCCTCCCCTGTGGAATGGTGTGTGCACAATGGTACACGTCAATGTACCATCACTGGTGGTACCTAAGAAGCATGTCAATGTGGCGAAATTTCCTAAAATGGATGAAGGGGATAAGAGACGAAAGAGATCTGCACCACTCCAGAAGGAGCAAGAGAACAAGACCAACAGCGAGGATACTGTCCTAAATAGGAGAAAACGACAAGGAGAGCCACTGACAGGAAATTACCTGTGGGGAAGGTCGGAAACGGAACTAACGTCAATACCGCCAGAACACAGACTATTCAGCAGAGCAGCAATGTTTTTCTCCTCAATAATACATCCGGGACTGCAGGCATACGCAAACGCAAAATGGCTCCAAATAACAAGGTGGGAACTAATGATGACCATCAATTCAACAGTAAATGGGTTCAACGCAATTAAAGAGGAGCTGCGAGCTGTAAGGATGGTAGCACTCCAGAACAGATATGTACTAGACCTTCTCACAGCAATGGAAGGAGGAGTTTGTGCAAAGATAGGACAATCTTGCTGCACGTTCATACCTGCCAACGATGCTGACAATGGTACACTGACAGAAGCAGTTTCACAACTGGCCCAGATGCACTCCAAAATGATGGACGAAAGTAACGGTGTAAACAAGGATAAGAGCTGGTTTTCACTATTATGGTCATGGATGCCATCTTGGCTGTCAGATGGACTGAAAATAATAGTGGGATGTGCTATTTTGGCTGGAGCTGCCCTGATCACAATTAGATTTTGGAAGGACCGGAAGGCACGCACGACTGACGAGTTGCTGGAAATGGTGGGAATGCACCCCTTAATGCCAGCAGATGACGGCCAGCATACAGGTGTGATAATACAAGAAAGGGAGAAGTTGCGCACCCAAATCATCACCAATCATCTAGACCCACCATCAGTGAAGATCGAGAACCCAAGGAACCCCAGGAGCTACATAGGAAGATGGGTATACTGTACTCCTGGAGGAACGTGTGAATACATGTATTGGTCATTTGAAGATCATGTAAACCATTATGGACATCTCGGAGGGATAACTAAGATATGGAGGGTAAGAGGAGATAACGAGAAGGATATGTTTGTGGTCGACAAGTCGACCAGAGGGGGGACTGAAGTGGGAGAATGGAAGACCAGGCTCCCGTCCTTCACCTCTCGCGCTTGGCCTAGAGGGTCACGGCCCAGACACCCGCCGCGAGAAGAGTTTGTCCAGTTACCAGACGACCAGGTACCCTGGTACAGGAACATACGGATGTGTCCACCTGCCTGCCCAGCAGCCCGCACTGGCCATGCCGACACCTGCGGCTCGGATCAGCTAGACTAAAAACCGCACGTCGTTAGAGATGCCATGACGACCTAGACAACGGGAAGCACATCTGTACAAATATACACACTTAACATTTCCACACCAATCTACACGAAGAACATACTCAGTGCTCTGACGTAGGCGACAGGCATATTCACGGACGTGCATCTTTATTATTTTTACATAGGCTTTCAGAATGCAGAAACGCAAGATGCATCATGAACTCATCTATAACGCCGCTTGCTCACGCTTCTCTTGAAACCCGTTACCACCACGAGAGGTATAATAGAAACACGATACTGGTCATGGAAATATATGCCACTATAACCTAAAGCACCCATGCCCGAAATGGATCACTTATACACCAGGCCCAAGTAGGCCTCAAGCAAGAGTTCCCGTGGACATTAACAAAGCAAAAGTCAGGTTGCTGATCCTGCAGAATGAGCCTGGTGGAGCAACCAGCCAAGGTCGCGATGTTGCAAACCCACATCCAAGAACAAATCATCAAAGGCACGATGTTGCAACCTCGCACTCCGCATACCAACGTTAAAGTCATATCTACAAATTAAACCAGACACACAGTGGAAAAGCAATATTAATTGTGCAGACTTCTGCCTCTTTCACGGTCCCGCCTCACGTGACCAAGCCGAACCTGACGAGATGCCAAAACCCAGGAGAGAAAAGGCGTCTGGGTCCCTCACTACGAGACACAGGCCGAGACACATGAAAGGCTCAATGAACACCTGCTACAGTGGGAGCGGTCAGCCTTCCACCTATGAATAAATCCTCACATTGTCTGCACGTACCCATATTGAAAAATTGTTGCAAACACAGGTACACCGAGAGCTGGGAACAACGGTGGTCCCAGGCTGGGGAGCTCACGGATGCACCAATCAGAACATGGGGCTCTTATCTCAGACGTCAGTAACATTAGCCAATCCTCAGGGGTCTTCATGTAACAATTCTTATGTATCTAATTGTAGGGACAACCCAGATATACCACCTGACTACACCTTGTCCACTAATATCATTCTCTATATGTGTACTATACTAACCCTACCACTCGAGCAACCAATTAAGAGTGGCGATAGGTTTTTTGCTAACTTTTTGACGTGACGCAAGTAGCGCGTCATAATACAGTAAAAAGGGCCTGCGAGCCCCACGATTGTGTGTGTGTCAGGACGAACGCGTACGCTCCTTGACCCATCCCTGCCGTTTGCATAATAAACAGCAGAGTCGCCTTGCTCCTTGTGTGTGTCTCATACTCTATCTCATCTGGGATATACGGGAGGAGTTGGGGCCTCCCTGCCCGGAGGTCTGCGGACGGCCCGGCCGACCCCGGCAGAATTTCCCCCCGACATATATGTAGACAGAATATATATTTGCATCACGTCTCTTTCACCCATATTCAACTGCAGATGTTAATATCAGAAGGTTATGTGAAGTATTGCATTTACGCCTGAAACCCTTCTGGTTGGGGGGAGAATATTATTATTTGCGGCAATCCAGATATTTAGTTCTGCCAACAAGACCCTAGCAAATTTTTTTGCGGGGAAATCTAGCATTGCTTGCATTTGGTAATTTGGTGGTACATTCCATGCTCCCTTCTTACATAACAGCAAAATATTACTCATACTCCACGTGTCTGGCAGTCTGCTGTGCAGGCCAATTTCTGCCAACAGAATATGAAGAGCATGTTCCCAGACACCTGTGGACAATTTGAGCAGGTTGTTGCATAATTATAGCAATAATGTCGAGTTTTGATGCCTACTATATTATAGGGGTTAAAGTTGCCCTCTTTTTTATTTGGTCACTCTCATCTCGTGGAACAATGGCCATATCTGCAATCAGAGTTAAGCCCTGTAAGTTGACAAACAAGTAATCTATGGTAGATGCACTTCTCCCATCCACGTGTGTGCATGCCACATGTGCATCACCAGGCCAAAAAACATTTATCCTGGTATATCCATTTTCGTCCAACATCTTAGCCCAAGGCTTACCCTGCTGGTTAGACGTGGAGGACTTACCGGGGCCGAGGTCACATATGTGCTTAATTCCATATACTGTTCACCTATTAGATCATTAAAGTCACCAATGAGCCATACCAGCAAGCGATGGGAATAGAGTATCAACATTTTTGCCACTGTCTTCACATTAGCCACTGTGGCCACATAATTAGGGGAATCATAGATGTTTACCAATATAATACTCAGCCGCAAACATGAGAGAGTAATCGCCTGTATCATATTGTGAGACTCCTTGAGGACTGCAATCTTCCAAGGCTGCCTTACAGAAATCAGGAGGCCTCTCTTGGGACGCCCTCTCAGACCTTTCGTTGCAAGCTGCTGGACTGTATTACGGCCATCAAATTGGACAGTGTCTACCATCCATTTTTCCTGCAAAGCGATGATAGCAAATTTCTCAATATGAGCCACTAAATCATCCTCACTGAAGAGGTGGATAAACCCACACATGTTCCAGGAGCATACTATATTGACATCATCGAGATAGTGATGCAAAATGTTGTTTAAAGAACGTTGGTAACCATTGCCAGCAACCGTCTCTGAGTTAACAACAACACTGCCCCAATCATGGCCCAAAGGAGTGCTTGTTGTCTCTTAGAATCACACACTTCGATATTGGCTCCCTGTTCAAGAGCTGCATCACCACTGTTCTGGACTACCATAGAACCAGTTACCAGTGTAGAAGCACAGAACAAATTGGTGCCACTCTTCGGAGTAGGGGTGGTAGAACGGAACTTGACAGGAGAGATCAAAACAATTTTACCGGTATAATTCAACAGATACAGTTCATCCTCATATCCAAGTTGGTAATCATGTGTGACCACAAAATTAAACCACACATTAGTTATATACTCAGGTCTGTGTTCATCCTGGTCTACAATCTTAATATCTTCAGATGATATCACTCTCAATGTTACAACTGTATGAAAAATACGAAGCACTGCTGCACTATTTAGAGGTGGGAGTTATCTGTGCAAGACACAGGCTGAAGTTGTAATGCCTTAGATAAGCCACCATTTGTTGAGACAGCTAGTACTGGTGTCGGTATTATTGGGTTAACTATATTAGCTGCCCATATATACGAGAGCTTGGTTTGTGTCTGCGGTCGTGAGAGAAATGCACATTTGCATTCCATAGCAGGACAGCACGCTATACACCTCTCAGACACACCTGATTAAACAGGCCTGGCATTGGGCATGGCATTCTATTTAGTACATTCCCCAGGGCGGGAGAAACATCCGGCCTTGTAGTTCGAAGACCGACCGGACCATCCAAACTCAGCATAGATACACTACCACTCAAATGATCATGCATAATCTCATTACTAGGTCCAGATTTGTCACTGACAACACATGCATTCGTACTTAATCTCAAATTCTTTGTGTACATAAAGGCCTGGGAAGTAGGTTTTGTTTTACTCTTTATAGTGACATTTTTTTTTCAACATTCAATTTGTTCTCGAGACGGTCACATTTAGCAGATAGAGTTGACAAGAGATTATCAAGGGCCCAAAACATGTTGGTCGAAGTCATGCTATTTGAGCTTATAGCATTCACACTTTTATTGATGATGTCGGATGGGCAGTCAGGTCACCCAGATCACTTTTCAGACACTTTTGGACTGCAATATTTCCATCAAGCCAATCAAGGTGGCCTTGTGGTTCATCCATACGTAGATCAAAAAAGGTATGTGGATCAATATCTATTTGGCAAGGCGTAGAAGAGGTTTCCCTAATATCGCCCATGTACTCTACCTCGGGAACATCAATGGACATATCTAAATTATTTACATATTTACCAATATTTGCACAACCATGGACCATTGCAGGGATGAGTACCTTATCCTTCATTAAGATATAAGTTAGTGAAGGTTGATTTATATTTAAAGGATGCATATCAAGTTGCATGGGGATCAATACAATAAGCAGTTGTTGGAGCCTCATCATCATTTTTATTCACACCCTCATCAAGCAATTAAATCAGTGATTCAAACAATTTAACACCCAAACAACCCAGTGATACATTTAATTTGTCAATGATTTATTTTGCTGCAGTTACCTCTTCAATGCGACATAAAGTCAGCACGTGTGTTGGTAAATAACCCAAGAACACTGCAAGAACTCTGTTAATTATTTAGTGTCCTCACTAAGCATCTGACCGCAAGCTGCAACTCATACAATAAGAGGCACAATGCGGGACATACAGTAACTGGTTCCGCCTGGAATATTAGATCGAAGGTTGCAAC
Source organism: Ambystoma mexicanum (assembly GCF_040938575.1). Classification (NCBI taxonomy): domain Eukaryota; kingdom Metazoa; phylum Chordata; class Amphibia; order Caudata; family Ambystomatidae; genus Ambystoma; species Ambystoma mexicanum. The sequence goes on along the minus strand of NC_090937.1, from coordinate 563,581,831 downwards.
CGTAGTTCACCATGTACAGCTGCACACTACCTTCACAAATGTGTGTACTAAGATGAAAGAGGATAGCACGTTCTTAGCAGGCACTAAATACCTGCTTCTGCCTGCGTGATCACAACACAGATAAATGAATATGTTTATACAGTAAGACAACAACACACAACACACATCACTCAGCACAAACGCAAACAGCACTTGGTAAAGTACTTTGAAAATGCACGTGTCGGAGTAGATATAGGGCTTCTAGGTAAAGGGGAGGGGCCTCACAGCTTACTTCCTATAACACAAGAAAAATAGGTGTACATTGCATGCGCTAGCTATTAAATAAGGCCAATACTGGTTGACAGTCCTAGAGACAATAAACGTGTCCATAAGTGTCCATGTAGGCATTCATAGCACAGTTTATTCTTGCATGAAGTATTTCAAATCCAAGAAACGGCGGATCCAGCGAGTTCAGTGAACATGCACTCCCATCATGTAAAAGAGACACAGAATGGGTTTCCAAGTGCAAATTTCCCCAAGAAAAACAGGCACCTTGTGGGCCTCAGCCCACATATACTGCTCTCCATATGTAGAATAGGCACAGTGTTTGGAGACATTACCTCAAATAGAAAAGAGCCTTGTGGAGGTACACTGGTGTAAGGTAACCTTCCCTCAACACAGAGTTTGTAAGCATGAGCCATGGAAGGACAATCATTCATCAAATAGAATAGATTTAATCACCAGTGTACGCTTGCCTCAAATAGAATTGTTGCAGCATGGACCTTCACAGTGTTCAAAGTGCCCTCCGGTACGAGGTGAGGAAGCGGTTGGATACTTTGTGTGTTTGGTGTGGGGGCAGTCCACGATTCATTAACATACACAGAACAGGGACATTGTGGGTAGCAGTACTACAACTTTCACTAACACAACCAGACAAATCATGTAACACAGTAACATAAGTTTGCATATGCAGAACAACTACTCTTCTCAGTCTTTCACACACACAAACACACAAGGTTAAAATGAGCTTCCTTAATAGCAAAGGCCACAGTAGGCCTCGGAGGAACAATATTTTCCTAAACAGATCAGGTACTGAATTAGACAGGGTAGTGCAAGCGTGTACAAATAGATCACATCAACATGGGCAGTACAAGTGAATGTTTCCCTCACAAACATGTCACCATGGACTACAGTATTGCAAGCTTTGCTCGGACAGAGCAAGTCCCTGTCAGCCTCAGCATTAATTCATTCCCTGAAGTAAAAAAAGAGCCCTGTGGGCTGCGCTAGTGTAAGATAACCTTCCCTCAGCATGAGCCACGTAAGTTTAAGCATCCATTATATAGAACAGATTGAATCAGCAATGGAAGCTTCCATCAAATAGAATGCTTGCAGAACGGGCCTGAGCAGTGTACTCTTCCCTCACATACAATGTATATACATTGACACTATCAGTTGAAGCTCCACTCACAAAGAACATTGAATGGCCTCAGTAGTGCAAACTCCCCTTATGTAAAAGAGACATAGCATGGATTCCCAAGTGCAAATTGCCACAAGAAAAATAGGCACAGTATGGGCCTTAGCAGTGCAATCTAACCCCGATGTAACAGTTGCAGTATGGGCTTAGTTGGGCTTTCTCCCCTCATGTAGAATAGGCACAGAATGGGCATCAGCAGTGCAATTGCACCATGCATCTAATAGTCAGAGTATGGGCCTTGACAGTGCCTGCTCCATTTGCATAGTTTAGAAATACCAGGGGACTTTGCAGTCCATGCTCCACTCATATAGAACATACATAGTGCTCAATTCTCGCAATAACAACTATATGTAAGCCAGGGCAAATTCATTTCTGTTTAACATTTCAATGTGCAGTGCTGTGCAAAAAACTGAAATTACTCATGACATGTATTTATAAATATAAATGTGGCACATCCTTATGAAAATATGCATGGGGCCACTGCTTGTATTATTAAACATACCCTGACTTTGCAATCATTGCTTATGATGAGCACACAGGAAGGCCCATGATGAGCATAACCAATGTTTAAAATTGAAATCACAAGTTAGAGGCCGCCAGAGCAGCTTCTTATCATAAGCCCAAAACAGAAGTGCAGACCCTTTTTTTGTCAGTGTGCACAGGAAGGCACTGTAAATACATTCCCAGATACTAAAATAGGAAAGGGGCAAAGGGGGGGCATGGATTTTGTGTAAGAAGGATACAGGCCTACACTCTTAGAAGTGGCAAATAACACATACTGCAGACCTCAACCAATGCATCATTTAGACGTGTGAGGAGCGCTGGTACTCAGCACTGCCTATAAATTAAGTTTCAGGTGCTGGATAGCTGCACAAATTAAGCACTGGCTAAACAACTTGATTGGTTATATGCTGTTAATGTGGGGTTGGTAACTTCCTTTTTTCCCGTTTCTTCAATGTGCATGCAGTAATGATGTTTATACAATTACACATGTTAATGATTTTAGGTTGATACTGTGACTTCATTTTGACAAATGGCTGCTTATAAACATGTAGGTTTTTAAAACCTAAATATTTGTAGCAGGGGAAAATAATTCATGACAAATGTAGGCTTTCTACATGTGACATTTTTTAACACTTGTATTCTTGTGCAGGCGTTCCTCCCCCAATCTCTGTACCTGATCCATCCACCTTATCTCCAACATCTGTACTTCCTTATACTCACCCTATTTGTTTTTTTTTCTGTATCACCACCCACTTAATATGTTCATATTGTCTTTACCCTCACACACCCATCTTATCTCCATGTACCTACCTGTACCAGACTACTACTCCCCTCTGCATCCCCACACGCCCAGCCCATCCCTTCCCTCTATATACTCACCCACCCATTCTACACCTGTTTTTGCTCCCCTTCATCCATTCGCCTAATATTTGCTTTTTCTATCTGCATTCTCTATATGTGCACCCATGCTACTTCCACCATTTTTGCTCCCATGCACCCACCCTTACCCCATCCTTTCTACCCCCATGAAACCTATCCCATCCTCTTTTGGTCCGATCCACCTAAACCCTCGTTTCTACCATCACTCTCCCCATCTTGTCTATGCTCACTCATTCTACCCCCACTTTATCTACTCCTACCCATCTACCTTATCCCCACCCTTTCTACCCTAACCTGTTCATTCTATCCCACCCTCTGTCCCCATCCGCTGTTCCCTCATCCTCTATATGCCCATGTATCCACTGTACCTCCACAGTCTTTATTCCCACCCACCCATCCTTTGTGCACCCAATGTACTGTACACACTGAACTGTACACACTGTACCCCTATCCATCCTACCTCCTTCCTCTCTATTGCTATCTATCCACTTACCCTTGCATACATCCACTATCTACTCCCACCATGTGTAATGTGTGGAAGCGAGGGGCCAATAGGCCCCTCTCTGCCATCACTTCTCAGTACAAAACTCAGACCAAGTGCCTCCAGTAGAGGGTACGCCCCTCGCCCTTAGGCGACGTTAACTTTGGGTTACATTTGCATAGATGGGACCACTGAGCAGGACACAGGGCATCCATTTTTGTACCCCCATCTTGGTGACCAGGCCTCACTGCGATAGTACAAAATGCCTCTCTCCCTTTCCCCGCCACAGCAGCTCAGAGCACATGGCCCCCACCCTTGTTCCCACTCTGACTGGAAAACTCTGCAGCTCCATTCTCACGCTGAAGCCGGAGATGCTTGCAACAAATAATAAATGTAACACATCTCTTTTCCTCTGAGATCACTGTCATGCATGTGAACCAACATGAGCCAAACACATAGCTCGTCCATCTCCACAAAAGTGTCCTTGCCCCAACCAACCCGGAGGAAGAGATGATACCCACACCTAAGACATCACCCTGGCTGACCAATCCGGGTCCAATTTAGCATCATATGTTAGATATGTCAATGTGCTTATATAATGTGTTGTAACCTTGATGTGGTCAGAGCGCTCTCAGAGATCTAAATAAACTTTTCCTTGAACTCTCGCAGCCTGCTCTTTTGTGCCTTATTCCCTGTCCAGTGAGTGTCTGTTTTATTCATTTTACACGTGTACGTCAGGGAGGCACAAACATTTGGTGACCCCCTGCGACGTGATCGGAGAGGTGCCTCGATGCCGCCGCTGTGCGGCGAGATCCGGGACGCCCCCCAGCAAAACAATCGCCTCCGCGGCCGACCAGCCTGTGCGCACTACGAAGAAGGGTCAAGGGTTCCCGATTGACGAATACCCGACTGAAAAGCTGCTCGCTGAGGCGGGCCACGGCTTGGTTGGGGTACGGACCTAACTGGGGTCGGACTGCGAGCGTGACCCTCGGGTCACCTGACTGAACACGTGAGTGCCGGTTGCGAAGGTTACCAAGGAAAGGTATGGGGGACATAGGAGGGGACAGGTGGTAATGGGTTATAGGGAAGAGTAGGGCCTGTGTGAGTGATGATGAGGCTTTTCTGATCTGTCCTTTATATGGCCATTAGGTTTTTGTGAGAAGTGAAGAGAAGAAGAGAAGAGGTATCCTAGCCCGAACGGGGTAGAAGGCGGCGCCACGTAGCATTGTCTCATCCAGTGCAGAATAAATAGGTGAAGACACAGAGAAAATAGTAGGGGTCTTGTATATTGAGTAGACTTGGAGTAGTTATTTAGAACATTCTTTTTCTGGGTACGAAAGAATTCTTGGAAAAGAGTAAGAGGGTGTAAGAGGTGGGGAGTGAATGAGAAGAGTAGGCGAAACGGGGAAGGGGTGACAACAAGGACAAAACGGGAAGTAAAAGCGCGCAGGTAGTGCATGTGCATGATATGTGTTATATGTCTTTTGTGTTCTGTCCATTTTTGTCAGGCACGATGTTCGTAGGACGTATGGGTGTGGTGCGCATGTGCGTAGATGTTCTACAGACAGTACAGACAGATATAGTGTCCTTAGAACACCTCCATTTGGGTTAATTGCGGACATTCCGGACACCGGGTGTGTTCTAAGAACAGTTCCATCTTGCTTGCGAATAGTACGGATGGGTATAGTGTCATTAAGACACCTCCATTATGGTTAGTTGCAGACATTCAGGACAGCAAGTGTGTTCTGAGAACAGTTCCATCTTGCTTGCGGACAGTACGGACAGGTATAGTGTCCTTAGAACAACCCCATTTTGGTTAATGACAGACATCGCGGACACCGGGCATGTTCTAAGAACAGTTCCATTTTGCTTGTGGACAGTACGGACAGGTATAGTGTCCTTAGGACACCTCCATTTTGGTTAAATACGGACATCCTGGACACCGCGTGTGTTCTAAGAACAGTTCCATCTTGCTTGTGGACAGTACAGACAGGTCTAGGACACTTCCAGTTTGCTAATTACAGACATCCCGGACAGGCGCGCTGTCCACGGACACCTTAACTGCCTTTTAAAAAAATATAAGAAAGAAAGGACTGAATTAAAACACACATAATATTTGTATTATTATATACAGGGAATGGATGGGAGGGGATGAAGGGATGGAAGTCTCATCAAAACGTTTTTCTTGGTGTTGAGGGTATGGGGATAGTTGACTGGGACATGGAGAGGGGGAACGGGTGCATGTGGGACAATTATATTTATTTTTTTCTTTTATGTGGTCCTCCACACAATGTTTCAAAAGATTGACATTTTCCAAAAGCTTGTCAATTTTTTTTTTGTTCCATGTGCTTCAGAGTATTTTCTAATATCTCTTTTGGTGTATTATTGTCAATGTTTGTATGGTCTGTTAAAAAAAAAATATATATATGTTAAGTACACATAAAGTAATGATTATTAATTTGCTTATATAGAGAAGTGTCTACAATTAGTATCACTGTCTTCAGAGATTTCCTCACGTGGGAAATTTTCCTCAAGCCATTCCAAAGTACTTGACATTTCTGTGTAAAAAAAAATACATTACTTTTACTGTACTAAATACAGAAAGTTTAGAAATATATAAGAAAAATGAAGTTTACTTACGTAAGTTGTGTTGTTACTGTTGTGTAAGTCTGATGTTGCTACTAGCTGTGCAGTTTCTGTGAGGTAATTATGTTGGAAGCATATCTTTTATATTTTGGTATATTCCATTTTAGTACATATGGTATTTAAATGGATGGTTGATGTGTTACATATATAGGTTCCACTTCATATTTATTATTACATATAATGTGTTTATATTCTGCTTTTTGAACTTGTTCTGTGTTTATGCCATGATAGAACAATCTAAAATACCCCCTAAGGTTTTGGGAAGTTTTGCTGTTGTCTGCGTCCATCTGCGGACATACGCACAGTCCGTGGACATCAAAATCACTAGCGGAGGGTTTGGCATGTTCTATGCACAGAAAGGATTGCTCGGCTCAAACCTACTACTTCCCTATGTACAAATATCACATGATGTGACTGCACCCAAAGGAAGGAATGCAACTACAAATATGAGCACATCCAGAGAAAGTACAGTAATAAAAAAACAGCAGAACAATAAGAAAGTGTTGATAACCCTTCTGATTTTCTTCATGAACAGAAAGCATTGTTATCTTTTAAGTGTGTATTTTTCCTATGTATATGTTTCATATGCTGTGGGGGGACCCTAAGTTAATTATTGTAAGAACATATTTAAGTATAAGTCTACAAATATAGTACTTTTTGATTTCTTTGTTCCTAACTATTACTGTCTAAGATATATCGCTAAAGGAAAAAACCGCGAGTCAGATATGTGATGTCATCAGTGATGTCATCAATGCAATGTGTGATGTCATAATTGATGTCCTGGGTGTTAGTCTTAGTAATGCATGGAGGTGGCGCGAGTTATGAATGCTTAGCTTACCTATACAGTCTGCACAACATCTAAGTACGTGCGCACCACACCTGTAAATCCTGCCAACATCGCGCCTGTCTGTAACTGTCCGTCTCACTTGTGTCGCACTTTTAATTAGCTTCAGCACCCGAACACTGTCCGTAGAACACCCGCGTGCATGCGCATGACCGTTCCGGCACATTTGGTGTCCAGCGGACCCCCGTTCCCTTTGCGGAAATGTTCCCAATGTCATCATGTGACCACACCCACGCTGAGCGTGTGTCCTAATTTGTGGACTCTGTCCGGTTCCCCAACATTTTAAAAGAACTTATTCAGACAATCCAAATTATCTTACTGTAAAAATTCACCATTTCACATGTCCCAGACAATGGCCCTGGCTTTCCACATACGTTGTGTAACTTTTTTAACCTTTTTGGGTGTTCAATATGTTCATGAGGCACACCCCCTCCACCCCTATAAAAGGCCACACCCCAGAGCTGATCTTCATTGTACTTCTGGCTTTTGCAGATTTTGCTGCCTTTGCTGCTCTTGCTGAGATTATCTCATCAACCCTAATGGCATCCATGGCTGCTGTTCCTACATCTGCCTCAGCACCACCCCCAAACCCTCCTCCACCACCACCTCCCCAAGGGCCTACTGAGGGGAACACGCGTGAGGATGTAGAGAACTAGGATGAAGAGGATGAAGAGAATGAGGTTGAGGAACTCCCTACTACCAGCACTCGCCGGGGGTCTTGGGTGTGGTGGTTGTTTACCGTTTATGGTAACATACCAAAAGCACGTGCGAACAAGGTCACCTGTAACCAGTGCAAATTGGTGCTGAGTTGTGGGAGACGTGGTTCGTACAGCTTTGGTACGACATCCATGAAGCGACACCTAACTTCGTTCCACAGTGCGGACATTCTCAAGGTTGTACCTTTTGATAAACGTAGTAGGTTGAGTTCCTCTACAGCATCCTCCGTTTCCACTCCTCTCCCCAAATGACACACTCCTGTCGGAGAGCGCATCCCTCCAGCTGCTTTGCAGGCCATTTGCGATGCTGTTGACCCTTACCTTTCGAGGGTCACAATATTGTGTATGTACTGCGACGCAGTATTCTGCAGGGGGTGAGTCTTCGAAGTGCTTTCCTTCATTACCCTCCTTTTCCCTCCTCTCTTAGTGTGTCGTGTGTAAAAAAACAAAAAAACATATAAAACAACAAAAGCCAATAAAAACAAAAGGCTCTTTTCAGAGCCACCTTTCACAGTTTAAAAAAAGAAGTGGCAAATAAACAGTGCAGGGCCCTGTGCATTTTTTTGAAAGTCTGCGGACAGTCCTAGTGCATATAAAATTTTAGGGTGCTGCCCTAGCAAAACCAATGCACTTTTCTCTGGGAAGAAGTGGCGGCTCTGAAAATAACCTTTTGGTGGTGTTTTTGTGTGTTTGAAAAAATTGAAATCGTCAACATCTACTGCAAAATAGGTCACTCTAATTCCTAAAAGGTCGCAATGGATTTTGTACATTTCTCAGAAAAATCTGATTGCCAGCATAAGTAAGATGGACTCCATCTCTGCGAAAAATGTATGTGCTACGAAACATAATATTTTCATTGTGAAAAGAGGACATGCCAACATCTCTTAGAAAGGCACAAACAGCCTTATTGACTTTGCGCCTCACTTTCTCCATTTGTGGACCAAATAAAGAAGAATGCAGCCACATTTGTCTTTGCGCAATACGAGAAAAAATTACTTGGGAATTTGGAAACATGTCCATGACCTTCTCAAGTCCTTCTTTCATTGCAAATTGCAAACAAATTCCAGACACATGTCCTAAACTGTTCCCTCCACAATGAATTATAATTATGTCCGGATGATGCTCTGTCTCTAAAGTAGCAAAGAGAGGTACCAAGTGCAGCCACTTCATTCCACGCACTCCATGCCAATCCACTTCCACATGAGGGAATCCAAGATCTGCAGCTACTCCACAATGTTCTGCATGCACCTCCAACCAATGTATCCATGAGTCTCCCAAAAATCCAGATAATCTGTTTTCGAAAACACACAGCCATAGCTATCTGTTCTTCTCTCTGGAAAAAGACGTTCTCACAAAATCTCTCCTTACACAACACACCCACTAAACTTTACTGACCAATCCATAGCTCCGCTCATTCTCATTTGCATGCCTCTCCACCCCAGAATCCCCATATGTAATATGCCCTGTCCGCAGACTACCGCCATGTCCGCGGACATATCGAAGATCTGAGCGTGTTGGATGTACATTCAAATAGTGTGCCCCATTTCCCCTTTGAGGAGGACTCTGAAAAGAACCGTTTTTTTAGTTTTTTTTGCAGATGCCTGACAGACACCTGCTTTTTTGTATTTTTTGTTTTTTTTCTTCTTACTTTACAACTAAAATCTTCACATAACCTTCTCCAAAGCAACCCTTACATTCCAAAACAACATGGCATTTCCCAAAAAGGATAAAGAAATACCATCTTCTTCAAAATAAACAGAATTACTCAAATCAATAATTTCATTATTACAGAAAAACATACCAGCTCTAAGCATGAAAGCACACATGCCTTGATTGATTGCACGCCTGGCTATGTTTTGCTGATGACAAAAAACAGAAATAATGTCCCATATTGCCCTAGGTAGTAATCCAGAAAAAATTACTTTTGCATTTGGAAAGATGTTCATTACTGCTTGAACCAACTGTTCCAAATCTGCCAACAAAGTAGGGGCGCTCACGTAGCCCAAATGGAAAGCACCATAGTATAAAACTACCAAATGGGGACTGTTCATCCTGGGCATATCTTCACAAACTTCCAGAATTCCCTCTACATTACCTCTCAGGTGTTCCCGATTGTTGGCATGTCTACCTATAAAACACAGAAATAGAGCAAATGAAAATAAAAGTGTCCAAAATAAGCATCCATCTGTGCCAGAGTTTGTACAAAATGTTCAAACAAAACAGCTAATACAGTCGTTTAGCGAAACAAAACAAGCTTCCAGTACAGAAACTTTGCCTCCTCTATCAAAATGTAAAACGAAACAAAAAATGGTTAAAAAGAATTCAGCTACCACACTGCTAAAACTGCTTCTATAAATCTTGATATACTAGCAAATAAGCCTACCAAATAAAGTATTTCAGCAAAAATGTTCCTCCACAGAGTCCTTCAGAATCTTATAAAAACAGGAGACAAATCATGCACAACCCATAAAACCTACCGTAGAAAATTAATCTTAGAAGCTTTAATAGACAGTGCAATCCTTCTCAAAAGAAAGTTATTCAATTTAGTGTTAAACAGAATGAAAGCACTAACAAAACTAAATACTAAATTACAAAAAAATAACTTCTCAATAAACGGAATGTCAACAAAAATAACTTCTTAAATATCTGTGGAGGTGAATGGAGTCACACCACGAGCACAAAACCATATTTTAATGAAGAAGCATAGAAACATAACCATAACCAAACAAACACAATTGCCATCCATAGCAGTGGACGAGGTTATGAAAACATTAATAATACCATAATGGAACAAGAAAAACTGCTTACAAAAATATCCCCAGAAAACTCACCTCTCCATTCGACTGAACCAGAACGTCCAGTATACAAATGGCCATGCATGTCAATGTGTACCATTCCCAAAACATCTTTCAAATCTTACGCTAGTTCCTCAATCAGTATGTGAAAGGCAAAGACAAAATCAAAATGAAAGTGCTGCAAAATATGGATACCTGTGCGCAAATACACAGGACTACAAGGACATTCATTAGACTGCATTTCAGGACCTATTTGCAAAAGCACCTTCCATCATATCAAAATGATATCAACACTTCATTCAACTATAAGAAATCTAGTCTATAAACTTTACTATGCTAAAAGTTCGGCTTTAGCACTAGCCAATTTAAATAACACTCTTCGACATGGTACACCTAAAGACCTACTTGAAGAAATCGACCATATCCAGAGAAAATATTTTGCGAGTGAAAGCCACTTACAAAATGCAATAGCTTTACAACAGACTAGCAACAATTCTGCACATGGCAACCTTCTACTACACACATACAAAAAAGAAATACTAAAATGTAAAAGTACATCTGCTGAAGTACCAAACCATGTGTGTGTGTGTTGCCGCAGAACTTTTTATAATAGTAACACAAAAACTATAGACGTAACATACAAAATAGAAGAAAATGAAGTTTCCAAATGGTTTGAATTAGCTCTCTACTTTATAGCAGAAAACAAATATGAAATAACTGACCACTTAATACTTTACAGTTACTGCACTACAAAACTTGACAACAACCAAACTCCTTCACGTGCTATCACAAATAACTTGGAATTATTCCCACTACCAAAACCCCTGCAACAACTTGAGAGCATCATAATTCAAACAGTGCACCCATTTCAAGCAATGATACGCCTTCAAACCAAAACAGCAAAATTACCTCCCTCAGAATTGTTAAAAGGCATTCGTGGCAAAACTAGTTTATTTACTATTAGATCTGAAAGAAAATGTGCACATTCTGGGAGTGCAACGTCCAATAGAGCAATCTTTATTTGTCTTAGTAAATGGTGTACCAACAAAAGACAAATAAATTTGACAACAACTCGTACACTTACAGCAAAGTGAGACAAGCCTTGCAATATCTAAAAGACAATAATGAAAACTACAAAGAAATGAATATTGAAGAAAACTTAAGGGAAACAATTGAAATAATTCATGAGTCACCAGAAACTGGTCAATTTGAACATCTAGATCCTGCTACAGTATCCGATATTTTAGACCATTATACAATTCATCCATTACACTCTAATGACACCATAGATGATGCACTAGACATATACCAAATGTGACAAACCAAAGGCTCACCAATCAGCATATGGGAAAAAACTATAGAAGCATGTGCTTTTCCTCTACTCTTTCCTACTGGCAAAGGAGGAAGGTACGGTGATAGACCCACTCAGATAACAGCATCAGAATACCGCTTGTTACCAATGTATTCTGAAGTTCCCAGATTTAGAAAAAATGTGGAATACATATTCCACCTACTCTTTGAAAGTGAACTAGCAACTCTATGTTACGGAGTTGCACACATATTGAAATCAGGAACCCACTTTCAAAATATGTCAGCTACACAATTAATACAGAAAGTGCAAGAAAAAGATGAGGTTTTACAATCAAGCATTACAAATCTGTTAGCAAACATGCATGGTACAAAAGAGTACTGGTTCTGACGTCACGGAGATGTACGTTGTATGATAAGAAACCTTGGCCCACCCACTTGGTTTGTTACATTAAGTTGTGCAGAATATGCATGGGAAGATTTACATGATTTCCTACGCATATCAAACAAAAACAAAACAAACATAGATATACTAACACCTGGAGAACTTTGCCCTCTAGATCCTGTTAATGTTTCAAGATATTTCCATCATCGTTTCATTGCTATGCTACACTTTGTTTGTAATAAAACGGTTCCTCCCCTCGGAGAAGTGCAACACTTCTTTTGGACAAAAGAATACCAAGCCAGAGGAGCACCACATATCCACATGCTTTTATGGATTAAAGATGCTCCTAAATCTAGTCAAGACAGTGATTCCATTGTTTTGCAGTTTATCGAAAAATATGTCACTTGTGAAATTCCATCGAAAGCAACAAATAGTGATCTGCATGCCAAAATTGTACAATTTCAAAGACACAAATGTGGCAAATAATGTCATTGCAAATACAAAAACCAAGGGAAATACTACACCAAATGCCGCTTTGGTTTCCCTAGACCAGTTACAGAACCAGGTGAAGTGAACAACTTCATGTCTTCAGTTAGACATAGTGTTGAAGGTAAATCACCTATGAACACGTATTACATAAAAAGAACAGAAGAATCAAAATATATCAATGATTACAATGCAATCATTGCGCTCTTATGGAATGAAAACATAGATGTGCAGTACATTGCAGATAATTCCACTGCAGTTGCACGATATGTTACAGCCTACTTTACAAAAGCAGAAAAAACAGAGCTTCAAGACCTCTAGAATGACCTATCATCAGACAAAACACTATCTCAGAAATTGTACAACTTAGGCATAAAAATGCTCTCTCATAGAGAATGTGGCTCCTATGAAGCTGCAGATCGTTTAACCGGTACTGCTTTGTATGGAAAATCTGAAAATATAGTATGGCTAAGTCTTGGTCCTGCTAAATCTAGAAAAAGAGTTCTCAAATCATATGAGGACATCGAAACAATAGCCAAAAATGATCCCAACAGCCAAGACATTTTGAAAAACAATTTATTAGACACATACTACCCGAACAGGAGTACTGCTTTGGAAACCATGTGTCTATACCACATAGCCCAAAACTTTGCATACAATACAATATAAAACCTGATGGAAAAAAAGGTAGATATAGAGTGACAGATTATGAAGGCATCTTAGTGAAACTTACCAAACAAAGCTTAATTAATCTTATCAAATTGTCATTAAAGAATACTCAACAGAAGGAACTCTATTACATGTCCCTGCTACAACTTTTTAAACAATGGAGAAAGAAGAAGAGATACTAGATAACTATGACTCCTATGAAGACGCTTTCAAAGCAAATGAAAGCACTATCACCGATGTAAACTTTACGCAGTACAAAACAATGTTGCACAATAAACAGCAACACGAAGAAGCACTCTGGGTCCAACTAGATATGGACATTTCCGACAGTAGTCAACCTTCTGTAACAGGAAGCCAAGAACCACTGGGACAGCCACTAATAGCAAATGAAGCAGAATTAGCTATGACAGAAGTAGAAAACACCCTGTGTCATTATGAAAAAGATACAGGAGACAACTGTACTACAATCAAAACTGAACAAAGTGCAGCACACCATTTTTCAAGCAGTAACAAAAGAAATTGTACAACATGAAAATAAAGCATGCACCTGCCAAAATTACAAACCTATACTACTATACGTCAGTGGTGAAGCTGGTTGAGGCAAAACATTCTTAATCAAAATCATCAGCAAATTCCTTCAATAATTGACAAACAACAACATGTCAGCTGTTGTAACTGCCCCCATAGGTTTAGCTGCCTACAACATAGGCGGTGTCACTTTGCACCGATTACTACTCCTTCCAGTAGAACACCAAAACAAATTAGACTATTACAAACTTTCTACAGAAGCTGCAATGGAACTACACAGAGTGTTAAAACAAATGAAAATGCTACTAATAGATGAAGTGAGCATGGTCTCCAACCTAATGTTGTCCATAGGAGCTCCTGCTACCTTCTTTGTAATGTTGGCTTTGATTCACCTCAGATTGCAAGAAGTACTTAAAACAAACCATGCAGAGCTCTTTGCAGGAAAACACAGTATTGATTTTTAGATCTTCTTCAATTGACACCAGTGAAAGGTGAACCTATTTTTAAAACCTTAGAACACAAACTCTGCCGTAAAACTGTCGGCAGCATAGGAAATGTCAACCTTTGGCAACATTTCCAATACAGAGAATTAACAGAAAACATGTGCCAATCTGCAGACCTCACTTACGCCAACATTTTAAAAAGTATTAGAGTTGGTGTACTATCTCAAGAAGCACAAGCAATATTAAAAACCCGGCACATCCATGCACTTTATGGCGATAACTCATGTGCTACCGATGTTATGGAACAATTAGCACACAAAAATGTCAATTGTATGTCCTTAATGCCAACTCTTGCAAGCTGTTCCAAATTCAATTAAACAATGTTGAAAAAAGAAATGCAACCAATAATTGAAATTTGCTCCACAGACAAACTGGTCGTACATGGTATGACACTACAACAAGACTAAATACCTTAGAAATTCTATCTCCAACACAGCTGGTTTGGAGAAAATAATACAATTATCCTTAAACTTTAGAGTAATGCTTAAACGTAACCTTGACGTGGAGCAAGGACTAGTTAATGGAGCACTGGGTACACTTGTTGGCTTTCAAACCTACCCACGTAATCACAACATTCAGTTTGTCAATATTGTCTTTGACAAACTTTCAGAAGTAAAAAGGATAGGTCGCTCAACAGCTTGATTCCTTCTCTTCAAAGACATGTATGTACGCAGAGAATAATTTTCTCTAACTCTAGCATACGCAGTCACCATTCATAAATCACAAGGTCTTACCATAGACAAAGCATTGATAGATATTGGTAACAGAGTCTTTAAAGAAGGCATGGGATACATAGCACTATCACGCTTATGTACACTTGACAGTCTATTTCTAATCAACTTTGATGCAAGTAAAGTAAACATTGATATTCCTTGCATTTTAGAATACAATAGACTACGTTCACTATACACCCCCCATTTAATAACATATCCTGTTTTACAAAAAGGAAAACATTGTAAAAGAAAACTAATTCAAACAGTAATGCAACAGGATCTGACTGCAAATCCTCCAAAGAGAGTAAAAGAAGCTAATACTTCATCAATTACCACAACCAAAGAAGAACCTATTACTTTAAAGTAACTCAGGTACTTCATCAAAGAAGCAACACGCACTCCGAAAAAATGACTAGGACACAGAACTATCTGGTCCATTCAAATTTTCAAATATAACTGGTGTAAGTTGCTACGCAAATGTAGCAATGAATATTCTATTTCAATTGCCACCAATTGTTGACAACATTTACTCACACAGTACAGACCATTTGTGTTTGCAAATGATAGTACTTCATAGAAACGCAACAAACAATCACGTATAGTGTTCGTGGAATAAGACAAGAATTGGACTACTGTGCTGGAATGGTGAAATTCACTATAAAATCACAAGAAGATCCACAAGAATTTCTAATGTTCTTACTAAAAGTACTGGAAAACAAAAACATACCTGTAAATGAAATCTTCCAGATTTCATACATGTGGAAACATACATGCACTCTGCAACAATGTGACACAGGAACACATCCCCAATGCTTAGTGTATGTATCCATACCTAATTGTAAATCCGTTCCATTTCAGCAACTTGTACAAAATGCAAACCATGGTAGATTATGTACCACCTGCAATTCAGATAATCGCTCCACCTTACTAATACAAACACATAGTAAATACGTAATACTACTGCTTCTACGTTACAATGCAGATGGTACCAAAAACAACTGCAAGCTGACTGGATTCACACATGGTCAAGTATCACTTGGTAAGGACACCTTCACAACAATAGGTATAATCTACCAAGCAGGAGCCACAACCAATGCAGGGCACTACACTGCATATATAAAAAAGAAATGTGGATGGTTTGAATGTAATGATAGTACCATTACTCTAAAGCAGAGATTACCAGCAAATCTTACAAACGCTTATTTAATCTTCTTAAAACCAAAACTTAATAACTAATCTGTACTTAAACATGAACAAAACTTCAATTAAAAAACTATAAACTGTTAGAATACGCCAACAGGTATCTAACTGCCCCAAGATTCTATAACAAACAAACAGATAAATGAATACCACTAAATTATAACAAAAAATAGACAGTTAGAATACGGGTATTTGGCCATGCACCCAAGACTCTACGTCCTGGCCACAACCACCAAAGCATATCACACCCGTGCTGGCTTATAACTTCAGTGCTTATAACTTCGTTCTTGGGTGCATGGCCTTTGTCCATGCACCCAAGACTCTAGGCCCTGGCCACAACCACCGCAGTATATGATACCCATAGATCACACCCATAGAATCAAACATTTTAACTGTCTATATGGGCCCACCCATATCACACTTTCTGCAAAGTTTGGTGAAAATTCATCCAGGGAGAGCAATGTTCTAAGCCACCCATGGTGGCTTATAACTTCAGTGCATATAACTTCAGTCTTCGGTGCATTTACTTTGCCCATGCACCCAAGAATCCAGGCCCTGGCCACAAACACTGCAGCATATCACACCCACAAACACTCACCATATCACATCCATGCTGGCTTATAACTTCAGTGCTTATAACTTCGGTCTTTGGTGCATGGCCTTCGGCTCTAGGCCCTGCCCACAACCACCTGATAGATATTCGATTCTATGGGAGTGATGTATGGGTGTGATATGCTGCGTGCTTGTGGCCAGGGCCTAGAGTCTTGGGTGTATGCCAACGGCCTACGGCCTGCGGCCATGCACCCAAGACTCTAGGCCCTGGCCACAACCACCACAGCAGATCACACCCATAGAATCAAACATTTCAACTGCGGCATATGGTCAATTATTATGTCCGTTGACACTGTGCGTGTCCTTAGAATAGTTTCAACTTGCCTGCGCACAGCACGGATGGGAATACTATCCTTAGGACACCCCTCATTTTCACTAATTACGAACATCCCGGACAGCGCGGGCATGGCTAATACATCAGTAGCGCCTGCCACCTAAACAAATACAGTATTTCACCCATCTCTTACTCCCCAAACCTCCCCAAGCACTCTTGCACACCAAACCACTCCCCAAAACTGCATTTCGCCTCTGTTTGCCACCGCGCTGTCGGCGGATCCAAGATGTCGGGCGCATCGGAACAATCTGACGCACATCATGCCTCACTTCAGCCAATCTGCGGACACGTTGCGTGTCCGCGGACATGACGTGTGCTGATTAGCCAATCGGTGTCCAGCCCGTAGAGCAAACAGGGAAGTGTATCCACGAAGCGGACATAGATATCACAAATTTGTTTAGACCTACTTTTTGATCGTTTTTTAAAAAAAACTACTGGACGGATTTTCACCAAATTTACAAAAGCACACTTTCGGGACCACGCCTCTGCTCCTGCCGCAAATTTTGTGAAAATCCGTCCAGCGGTTTGGGCTGCAGGCGTGCGCAAAGTTTTTCCCCCATTCAATCTATGGGAAAAAAATAAATTTTGGGACCCCTCCTATAACTTTTCCCCCCCTGGACCAAAACTCAACAAACTTTGTGTAAATATTCATAGTGGGCCATATAATTTGTTTGCAAAGATTGGTGAGGATTCGTCCAGGGGGAGTGAAGTTATAAGCCGCCCAAAAAGTGCTCTTCCTGTGGGATTAGCAACTTAACCATAACTACACGGCCGTAGTGGCCGTGCAATATATATTGATCTGATTCATGCAAATGGATACATGTGTGTTTTGTAAACTCTCAATAATATTAGATTATTGCAGGGTAGTTATATTTTGCATACAAGTTGCCTGTAAATTGTATAACATATTTGATAATTTCACCAGTATAAATTTGAAGGACCTCCTTTGGTTTCATTAATTATTTAAATAAAACTGAATATCAAGCCCAGCTATAGCCGTTGTCGTGTCCCAGAATGTTGGGGATTGACTGTGTACTAGGAGATTTAGATTAGGGGATGCAGCTTTGGTAGAATTCAAAATGTATCAATAAATCATCCGACATTTCGAATTTTGTGCAAGTGAGAGACATTGAAATATGCCCTGTTGGTCATGCATGGTTATGTTTTGCTTCTTGACAATTACCTCACTGGATGTGATGAATGTGTGGTGCTATACTCTCATGAGCTCATTTATAAGAACACTTAATTTGACCAGGGGGACCTGGTACGTTTGCATTGAGGCATAGCCAGGTACCGCCGCCACTGCATGTTAGCCAACTTTTCCTCTGCACATTTGCACTCCACCATGCAAAGTGAGTAAATTCTGCCTGGCGTACTCGCATGCCAGGCAGTGTTTACTTTTAATTGTTCATGCTATCTACAATCCTTGCATGGCAGGCAGCGTGCACAATTACAATTCTACACTGCTATCATGTTGAGCAGCATTCATTTTACTTGTGAACGCTGCTTACCAATGCATGCATGGTAAGCATGTCTGGCAGTGTTCTGGCAATTTTTATTGCCTTGTAGTTAGTTGACTCATGACCTTCTGGTCATTTTTTTGTTCCAGTTAAGTTGGGTGTTATCAATAATGTGATCTCGCTGAATAGCCTTTCAAAAAGGACATTGCTGAGCAGCGAGATCACGTTATTGATAACACCCAACTTAACTGGAATCGAAAACCTGACCTGTCATGATGCAATTTACCACAAGGACAACACCACAAGATGACCTTTGCCTTGAAAATGACCCAGTGTCGAAAGACGTGTCGGCTGTGGCAAGAAAAGAAATTCAACACAACAAAATTTGACGACTCTTAAGACTAGTGTACTGTGTAATAGACTAATGAGGAAAACTGTGCACACTAACATATACAGGCAAAGCACAAATTACCAGCACAAGCAGCGAATCTTTACGGAACATAAGAGGTTCAGGGTAAAACCTCTTTGTACTGAGACGCAGCTTGCCCAGAACTAAATGTGACAATCCAAGCGCACTCCCACACGGTTTATTACCTTACCAATCTTTGCTTACTTTCTTGTGTATATTTATATGTGGTTGAAACTGACCCAATTGAGCTTCACCTCAAGTAAATTCTCGTTTATGAAGTCACTATTCCATGTGTCCTTGAAAACCAGTCCATAAATCTAGTACATTGTAAAGATTACATTGTTCCAGTCTTTCAGAGGAGCATGCCCATGATAATGTGTCTGAGATTAGCAGCTACATTTTGAGAGATCTCTTGAATATCAGATGATCTTCCTCTGTGTGAAGTCTCCTGCAGGGACGTCATTTGCGGGTCACCAGAGGTCACAAGAGTCACTGCTGCTATCTCCCGAGTGACCTCTGAAATATTTTTGCGAACTCTGTATTTCCAGTGGTCCTGGAGTGGAGGTTGCGCTTTTAAAAATAATTTGTTGTTTCAACAAACTATTTTAAAAAGCGTACAAGCTCCAGATTGCCTGCTGCCATGACTGGGCTGTGCAGAAGCGGAAGCCGCGACGGCGTCACAGTGTCTGTGATCGTAAATGTATCCTTCTTAAACTTGAGCTGAGCTCATCCGGAGATTGGGCAGGGCTGAGGGGCAGAGCTCTGAGAGCAGATAGCAGCAACAGCAGCAGCAGCTCCTTGTGTGCTGGGGACGGAGACTGTTAGGTAGTGTTTTCGTTTTGCAAAAAGATTCATCAACCTATGGCATTTACATTGTGTTGTTGACCCTCCTTGACCAATGAATCGTCTACCTAACAATCTCCTCTCCATTTGGGTGCTGCTTGCCATTCTCTTCAACAGTCTGGCTCTGTGGAGAGCATCTCGCAGGAGAGAAGAAGTAGTTGCTTGGCAGCTATGTCCTTAGTGGTATCCATCGAACCGCATGGCACAGAACCATTTCAGTTGGTGCTATGTGCTTGGATGGCCTTTGCTTCAGAGTACGAGAATCTGAAATGGTGGTGTAGGCTATCGCGCACAGTGGCATGCACCTAGGAGGGGCAGGTCCTTCTCAATGATGATTTTGTGTTTATTTTTTGTGAAGGGCTCTGTTGTCGACCTGCACTCACGTATGCTTGAGAGCGGGCCCATGCACAGAACTGTTTGGCAAATAACTAGTTATTTCCTCTTGGAGAAATACTGCCTGCCCCTAGCAAGCTCCTCTTGTAATGTGCAAACTGGAGCCATCCCTGGAACCCAGATTACAGAAATTGTTGGTGCACTTTTTACACAAGTCTGTGGAATTACTTAAACCTGGATGTGCCCTGTTTACCATTACCCAAAAGCACTGTTAATACAGCTGCATACTCTTGTTTTCTACCATTATGTGGTGCTTTGGCTGACGTCTACTCCTGCTTACCGAATTCTATGCTTTACGCAAAAGATTATGAGCATGTTTTACAACCAGTTATCCTTGTTTTCAAATCCATACCTACTTGTTCCAGAGTTGGGCGAATGGTTTAAAAGTTCCTGTGTGTAGTGTAATTCGCTTGTGCACTTATTATAAAAAAGGCAACATGTTCACAGAAATGTTCGTGCACGTTTCGAAGCTTTCCATCCCATTTTTATTTGCAGGACTTTGCATGCAGCTGTTACAGAATAGCCATGCTGTCTATTACAGCAATGTCACCACATGTTATTTTACAGAATTATGGGGGGTACATTCCCAGAAATACCCAGACTTTGTATTATGTCTTATTGTGTTTACTCATGGTTTTAAACATTTCCATTTAACACCCTTTGCTAAAATCTCAAAGAGTGCCAATGTGCATTTTTCATTGTAAATGCTGACCATTTGCGAGAATATCTTTAGGCAATGCACACACGCTGCACAACCTGCGAATGGGTCTGTGCAGACCTGCCCAGTCATGGCATCGCCCAGGAGTACAGATCTGAACATTGGCAAACAATGGCCAATCGTGGTTACACCCAGGAATGCAGACCTCGGCATTGGATTGGTATGCTGAGAGAACAAGTCTGTACCAGCTAGGCACAGGCCGACCGTGGATTTGCTCAGGAGCCTGTCCCGACTCTTTATTGGCCTGGCATGCGGGGTGTCTCTGTGTGTGTGCAAGGCAGACACAGGTCAACAGTGGCATTGACCAGGAGCCAAGATTCAGCATTGGCCTGGCATGATGTGCTGCTCTGTGTGTGCGCAAGGCGGACACAGGGTGATTGTGGCATCACCCAGGGGAACAGTCAGAGCTGGCATGCTGTTCAGGTTGTTTGTTTGCATGTAGGAGATAATGGGTGCCCAGAGCATGGGATGCTGTATGAGTGTGCTGCTTTCCCCAGGCTACTCTAAATTCTTTAATACACAGTTTTGAACCCTCCCAATGGTATGTATTATGCAACATGTGAAGCCTGAAAAGTAGATCAACACAAGCTTGTGCAAGCTTGACATGTGGCCAACTTTGCTCCAGGCCTGCAGATGAACTGGCCTGCTGTTAAATCTCAGTTACCAGTGTAATGGTGTCCCTACAGAGTGTAATTTGCTTTCTGACTTTGAGAACATTCAGACATATAATTGCTCATGTCACTATAGCTGGTAAAACAGCTCAGTGGGTTCAGTACTGCTGCAATGTGGGTGTGATCTCCAGGTTACAGGTTCAAATCCCAGCAAGGCCAGCTCAGCCTTACATCCTTCTGGGGTTGATGAATGAGTACCAAACCAGGTCTGATGATGTATTATGAATATTTGCTCTATATAAAGTGCTTACACATAAGTGCTATATAATAACACATCATTATCATTTGGTGTTGGACGTCTGCTTGCTTTCATAGTAATTTGTTAATATGGGCCTACACACACTGATATTAATGCTACACATGGTAATCCATTCTTGTATGAAATGTGTATCACATTACAGTGATATCGTAACCATATATTTAGAAGTGTACTTAGGAACAATGCTATGTGACAATCTTTCCTGTTTTTTCAAGGTGTGAAAGGTTATGTTCCATCACTTCCTGTGATGTCAAATCACTTCCTGTGATGTCACTTCAGGGTGTGATTAAATGACACCCCTTCCTGTGAAGTCACTCTTGGGGGCGTGGCACTGTGATGTCACTTTCGCTACCCCTGGCATTTTGGTGAAATGACGTCCCTGGTCTCCTGGCCATGGTACTACATAGTTTCATTGCCTCCTTGATGTTTATTGATTGAATCACGGGAATGATTCTAGGGCCAGCTTGTTTGATCACATTTTTCTGACTAGCAGATACATTTCTTCTTGGTGGAGTCTGTGTCCTTTCCTTTGAAAATTTGATAGGCAACAGAAAGGGGTTTTAATTGAATGCTGCCTTTGCCGCAGAGTCAAAGGAGTGTTTGGAGAGCCAGGGCTGTGTTTTAATTTTCATAATTTTAGAAGGAGTCTAACTGCTATGTTTTAAGCGCTTGTATCTGGGCCCAGGTAGCAGCTATTGACATTATTGAGCCTGTGTACCACTAATGCAATGGCCCTTCATACTTCTAAGGGTTAAAGTGAGATAAGGCATGTGTCACTGGATGAATATCAGTGGGAAGATGATTCTTACTGTACTGTTACTTTGGGTTTTGAGTGTGAGAGAGCAGATATGATAAATCTCGGGTTTTTTAAATTGCTGTCAACTGGCGCAGGTTTAATTTCTTGAAAGTATATCATTGTTTTGGACGTGGTGTGTTTGGCACTACACAGTATGAGTTCCATTTTATTTGGGTGAAGTTTCAAACAATTTGTTAACCTCAATGAGTCAAATACCAAGGAGTGGTGTATTTGGGTTGATGTTTTGGTGAGTTTGTACGTGAGAGGAACAAGATCAGCGTAGTTGGTGCAGGTTAGCCTTGTTACTGATGATCTCCAAGAAGGGGCCATGCAGATTTTGAAAAGTAATAGTGATATGCAAATGCTTGAGGTACTCTACAAATTATGCATGCTTGTCAACATGACCCATTCCAATATGTAGGTGCGTATTCAGTCCTGTTTTTTTCTTTGCATTCTGGGACTTGTAGTCCAGGTTTTATAATGTGACAGACAGGTGGAGCTACAAGTCCCAGAATGCAAAGAAAAAAAAAACAGGCCTGGATAAGCAGCTACAGAAGAATGGAATGGGTCATTTTTGCAAGCATGGGTTATGTTGTGGTGGTGACTTGAGGATAACCATTGTTGGATTGTGTTGCTGATATTTTTAAATGCCAAGAAGCTGCCTAGACGTGTGAGTGCATTTGATGTGTTTGCTTCTGCGTTGTTTCGTTGGTGTGCCCCATATGGATGGGAGGGTTCATTCCATTACCCCATGGGCCTTAATCCATGTTGTGCATAATATTGTTAGTTGTAGTATTAAAGTGTTCGCTGAAGATGGGATGATAGTTTGCAGGTTAAATAGTCTTAGCTGTGGTTTAATTTCTTAATAACAAGAAGTAAGCGACTTTAAAGGCTTGCAATGTGGTTTCTTGTTCTATTAATGAGTTAAATTGTGGATGGAACGGAGTATTTGTTTGCTTCATTGGGTCATATCTGGGTTGATATTCAGGTGCAAGTGTATTCTTGTATCAAGATAGGGAAAAGGCTTCAAGGTTCTATTTGGTGGTTGCATTGCTATATTGTTTGGTTGGTTGGATACTGTTTGCAGGCTGCAGAAAGAGTCACATTGTAAAGCCATTGCATATCTCACAAACAGTGCATATATGCATGTTTTTAGGAATAAAAGTATAATCCTCTTGTTAGATTTGAATGCGTAGGCGTACATGTGCCTTACAGAATAATTAATTAACATATTGCCATTGCATAACATTGTTTTCTTCTGATTATAATGCAGAAACCTCAAATCAGAGATTCACATAAAACGCAAATCCCGGCTCTTCAAAAACACCGAATGGCAGTACTTCAGGTCATCAACAACAGGCAATATGCTGTGGTAATATACTGTAATTACAGGGCTTGCTTGAAATATTACCTAATGGGCAACATGAGTAACAACCTTGTTGTAAAGTTAAACTCGGAAAGGTGCAGGCATTAGCATAACATTCTATTTACATGAGTTATGCTGTTGCTTGCCATTTCTTTTTTTTTTTCTTTTTTGCATTACAATGCAGGAAAGAGCTCTGATTTATCACTGCATTTACCAAGGACAGTTCCACATATAAATCATAGTGCGAAGGGACGCGAACATCAAATATTTCA
Source organism: Ambystoma mexicanum (assembly GCF_040938575.1). NCBI lineage: Eukaryota > Metazoa > Chordata > Amphibia > Caudata > Ambystomatidae > Ambystoma > Ambystoma mexicanum. The sequence continues at coordinate 563,557,588 of NC_090937.1, read as the reverse complement.
AAAAGCCTGTGCCGTGCCAGAGTTTATGATCACTGGCAATACCCCCTGTTTACAAGGGTCTCTCTAAAAGCTAGCTAATAGGTCAATACCAGGGGTGATTCATGATTAGCTTGTATTCTCTATTAAAAACACCCCTTTTTGGGTGGAGGCAATCTCACTTATTTTTCACGATTCCAGAGGGATGGCTTTAGCATGGGAATAAATGATAGGTGCCACTAAAAATAATGATAAGTGCTCTCTAAATGTTATCCCCTGTAATTGCTCTGTGCATTTCTGGCTTCCTTGAATGGGGCCCGTCTCTATTATCGGATGTTTTATTGTACCCTTTTCCCAGCGTTTTGAATCATGTTCACTGAATAAAAAAAATGATGACATTGATTTTACTTAAAACTTGGTCGACTCAGTTCACTGACCAGTGGATACCCATTCACATTGGTAGCAATAGAATCAAGTAGGCTTGCAGCTGCTTGTCACACTAGTTTGTTACAGTGGTATGTAATATGGGCCTCAGTACGAAGTTGGCAGTTACCTGCCGTTGATACCCACGGGTTGCCGCCAACCCCGTAACACTGCTAATGGCGTCTGACATCCCACCTGGTGCTACCGGGATATCACAGGAAGCAGCGGTACAGTAAATCCCCATTCCCATAGGACTCAATTGGATTGGGGGCGTTGAAGCACGGGCACCATTGTTAACCGTGCCGGTGCTTCAGTGAAAATCATTCCGGTCGGCACCTGAACTCCTGACAGGTAAGGCCTGCTGGTAGTTCAGTGCCCCTACCTGCATACATATAGTTTGGCGGTCCGAAAGGGGGCCAGTACATTGCTACCTTTATTTCTGAACCGCCAAACTCATAATGAGGCCCTATAGATTGCTCTTACACAGGACAAAACCAACTGTAGTATCCTCGTAAAATGTGCAATGGTCCTTTTGCCAACGTTTACAGTCCTAAAACTGTAATGACGCATTGCTAACCTGCATGGCTGAAAGTACAGTCCAAAAAGGACACACCTTTGCATAAAGCTTACTCTATGTATCTATTGGTGACTTGAATAGCCAGCCCCACTTGCACATTGTCTTTTCTAGCATAGCCTCTCCTCGACATTGTCTGTCGCTGAGGATAGAAGCATCAGAACAGCACCAAGGGGTATTTGGATTTTTGTCAGGTGGGTTGCGTCTTATCAGTATAAAGTGACACCCAAGATGTTTTCTTGCAGCTATTCATTTTCTCGATCTCTCGAAACACCAAAGGTGCACCTGTGCTCTTCTACAGTGTAGTGCTTGAACAAAAGTGCACTTTTTATAAGAGCTCACTTGGCTAACCATATAGTGTTTCCTTTCCTTGATTGCACTAAGACACCATTCCGAAGATGACAGAACGTTGCTACTCGATCCAAGTGACCTGTCTTCACTTGCATGGTGTAAAGGATTACATTAGGTGAGGGTGTAGAAGCCCTTGATTTTTATATGTATTGATTAATAAAAAAATGTAGGGTAGTCCATCTCAGAAACGGCGGTTTGCTAATCAGACACACCTTCCTTGAAGCTTCATGCCAAAAGCCTAGTTCACATATGAGCACTGCTGCACCAGTCTCCTAATCTGCCACACCTGCCCTTCTTTGGCACAGAGTAGGTTCAGAGGTCACCTACCTGTTTTACAACTACTCTGACTCAAATGTACCACAGACAGAGTTTCCATTTAACTGCTGCGCAACTGATCCCAAAACACGATCATTGTGGGCATATCCATCTGATGGCAGATTCATCTCTAAGAATAAGGAATGCCTGGGTTTGTTATGGTGTCCTATAGTGCACACAATTATTGAAGCTGCATCAAATTGGTGTACTACTTATGTCAAGACTGTGAGATCAGGTCAGCTATCGAAAGGCTCTGTGAATTCAAGGACAGACCGCCTTTCTTAACATCATCAAGCAAGACAATAAACAAGAAGGATGCATCTTTTGATCCTCAGGGGGGTTGGATAGTGAATGCCGCTCCTCCAGCCCATTAAACCCCTGGCTGGAGAGCTACTGGGAACCATGCTTCAAAGAGGTACACCAATAATAAAGGCTGGCCTCACACCAGGTGTTGCATACAATGATATTTAGCTGCAGGGTTTGGAAGTGGGCAGGGTTATTGTAGCCAGAAAGTGCTGAAGGGAAGTCAGGTAAGGTTTGGTGGTCTTCATTTTCTCAGGGATCTCTCTTATTCCTGTACCCTACATTTCCTGCAGAACAAAGCACTCTGGGTATGAAGCAAAAAGCAAGGCCTACTTCTTTACTTGTTACACGACAGGAATTGTATCCCTTAAAGCAGGGTTGTGTTTGTCCCATTCCCTGTAGCCCGTTGCCTTTCAGGCAAAGGTCTTCCTCTCCTTCTTTAATTACATCAAGACAAGACATATAATACCTTGGACCTCTATTGGGAGTGATGTACACTCCAGAAGTGAGGTGAAGATGGAGTGATTCCAGGGCAGAGGTGGGCTCTGTCCCATAACCACCCCCAGAGAACATTGGGGGTGACTTTTGTTGGACCATGCCTTTCACTCTTCAAGCTGCACGGGTACACAGGCTGCTCACTGGAGGAGAAGGACTCCTGCAAGGGGTTGCTAAACTCCTTGGACTCAGAGAAAGGTGAACACTGACTCAACTTGTCTGAGAGCCCTGGGTTTGGCATTTGCAGCACAAGAGAAGTCAAACAGCTGTACTCCTGAGTTCCACCATTTCAAACTGCCCTCGATCCCAAAACGACCGTATTCAAAGCATTTGAACATTTAGGACCTGCGGTGCTGCTTTTGGGTCTCTCTTCGAATCGTTACACTGCTGTTGACTTCTTTGAACCAGTCTGTCCCCACATTGCACGAGTAGAGTTTATTGCCACTCTGGCAGAGAAGATATTGCCTTTGAACAGTACCTTAAACCATCAGGATCCCTGCAATGAACCAACCCGGAACTAATCTGAAACAGCTGGAAGCATCATTTTGCCCAGGGACTCACCCCAGCAGTACCCAAAGTCTCGAAATGGCTCTACAATAAAATCTACCATTGTGGACTCTTCGAACTGCACCATTCTGATGCTGAAGTGAACCATGCAGTAAATTATTTTCTGGACACATTTACGTTTTTCTCACCCAGTTACATTTAATTTAAACGTGTACAATCTGGTCTGAAAATAGAGGTGTCACATCATGATGTCCTCTCACCAGACAACTATTTGCAGACCATTGGGTTGGAAGTGTTGCAGGTAGTAAATACCCTATTCCCCCAATTCTGGCCAAGAAATGTAATTCTGCAAGTGTATGTATCAGGGAAGCTGCTCATAGATGATATGTTCATCAAAGCAGGCAAGTAAACAATCTCTGAATTAATGGGCATAGCTACTATTCATTTAGTTAAAGAGTATACGATTGTATTGCTCTATGAAATCTACTCCCTTCTGCACAACTTTACAACGTAGTGACATGTGTCTGTTATAGTAACCAAATGAACACAGTGGGCAAGATGGTAGTGAACTGTCAGCACTGCTGCGTCCTATTTTGACAGCTGTGTTTTGGCTTCAATTACTTTCTGTTTTAGGGATGTTGGCTCAGCGTATCTGCACTTTTCTAGTTACCTTGGGCCTCATTATAAGTATGGAGGTAGCCATGCCGCTTTTAGTGGCATGGCTATCCCATACCGGCTACCGGGTCCAGGTTCCAGGAACAGGGAATTACCAGGCCATGCTGACTTTGGCAGGCCGGCAATTCCGATTCTCGGGACCCGGACCCGGTACATCCCATTCCCATTTGAGCCCCCATAGGGCTCAATGGCAATGGGGAGGATGCTAACAACGGGCCCGTTAATGACAGGTCCGTTGTTAGCATCCTGGTCTGCTAGCGAGTCCTGCTAAGAATGCCTGGTCTGACCAGGCGTTCCAGAGCGGGACCTGCTGCAGACCTCGTAATAGGGTGGCCTTGAATGAACGATGCCGGTCCCTTACCAGCATCATTCATTCCGTGGCCGCCTTCCTCGTAATGAGGCCCCTTGTGTTGTTAATGCTAACCTCCCCTGAAGCTCATACTGCTCACTCTTTGATAAGCAAAGGTATGGAGCAATTTAGGAGTGAATAGAAATCGGATAATTTTGTACTGGGTGGTGCAGTAACACAATGCAGATAATAAATTTCTAATGTGTTTTTATTGAGCATTTGTTAGGAGCCTATGCAACAAAAAGATGTTTCCAGGTGCCACAAGGCAAAGTGAGGGGAGGGTCAAGGGGAGTAATTAATAATGGCAAAAAACAGTAAATATACAATCATGGTCCTACTAGCCTTTGTGACATTTGTACGTGCAAGTGCAGTGAAGAGAAGTGCAAGATAGGGAAAGGGTGGAAGGAGGAACGAATAGTAGGCAAGTGCTGGTGGGGGCCCGGGAGGGAAGTGCCACGAGGTGCCTAGGGAGGAGACCACTGGCTAAGTGCAATGGCAGAGGGATCGCAAGAGTGGGATTCATAGCCACCAGTCAGTGGCCCCCCAATCGCATTGCTGAGGAGGGGGTGGGGGTCTGGTGTCAACTGGGTAGAGGGCCTGGTAACCTGTGATATTCATGAGGACCAGGCCCCAGTGTCATTGTCAGCGGCAGTGGGGAGATTAGCAGGGAAGGGGAAGAGGGAAAGAGGTAGAGAAGAGCAGAGTTTTGAGCAGCTTCTGGTACTTAAAGAGGTCCGGCTCAAGTCTGAGAGTCTGAGAGGGGCAGGGAGGCCATTCCAAAGAGAGTCACTAGTCAAGGAGAGAGACTTCCTCCCCTTTCATTGCTTGTAAAAGGGTTTGACAAGCAGAGAGTTGGAGTTAGAGGAGCGGAGGGCTCTAGCAAGGGACTATTTGGAGAGAGAAAGATGGATATGATCTGGACCCAGTTCCCAGAATGCCTTATGGATGATTCAGAGGGTATTGTATATAATACTTGCAGCCACCGAGAGCCAGTTGAGAGATTTTAGGGTTGGAGAGATACATTCCCTAGGCTTGATGCCAAGAATATGTTTTGCAGCCCTATTTTTGATTAGCAGAAGGGACATAGAGAGGAAAGGGGGAAGTTGAGAGAGGACCAGAGCTCTGCAGACATTGGGCTTCTGGGGAAAAGTGATGAAAGGAAGAATCCCTCTAAGGAGGTGGAGCTGGAAGTGGGCCTTCTTGGCAAGGTCCAGGATGGGGGGTGAAGGAGAGAGAGGTGCCGAAGATGACCCCAGGGTTTTTGGCCTCACAGTAAGGTGATTGTAGAGGGCCCAAGGTGGGCGGCCAGAGGGTAGGTGGGAAACAGGGCGCAAGTGTTGCAATAAGAAGGATCTCTGTTTTACTGGAATTAAGACAGATGTTTACAAGTTACTTTACCATACTGGGACATTTTCATTCAGTCTGAAGGAGTAGTAGGGACATTAAGGGGCATTTTTGTTTCTGCTGTGCTTTCCTCCCCTGTCTTCAAATTAAATTTCTTTTTCAGCCTGCTTGAGATGGCCACGCTGGCACAAAATGAAGGTTTTCCTCTGGAATCTGCCTCAAGTTAGCACCTGCTGAATGCAGATGAACCCTATATCAATACGTTGTAAATTAAGTCTACAAAGTGTAAGTTATATTTGGCAAACTTCCCCTGTCAAGTGTTCTTCATGTCTGGGTTGCTTCCAAGTCTGTTCTTTGTTGAATCTTTTACACGGTTAACAAAATACTCTGCCACTTATATGCCCTTTGAATGACAAAACGAGAAGATGGTTATTAAGAGCTATCTTTATTGAGAACAACTGTCATAGAACGGTAGATGCACTTGAACTATGCAAAAAGATGAAGATCCATCATTGGTCTATACAGTCACCAAGGTTGTGCAGAGAGCCTGGCTGGTGAGAAAGAAGAATCTTTGATATATGCCTGTGAGGCTGTGTTTTGTTTGCATTCTGCAGACATTTTGCCCACACATTTATTTCAAGTTTGGCGGTGTGGAAAAACATGGCATTAATCCCACTGCTCTTACTTTTCACGCACTGCCAAATTATAATTATAACAGTTTTACTACCTTCCAAATTACTGTACAGAAAATCTGCCGATTTCCAGCTGAAAAGTGACAGGTACACCTCAAGCTTGTTGCTGGAGGTAAATCTTTCAATTTTACCTCCTACAATCAGCAGATGTACTGCACAGTAATTCCATCGGTGGTAAATCCACCAAAAATGTACATGGAGTCCTATGGACTCACAGAATTATCACCACTTGTAATCCCGTGGTATCTCCATGGAACCAAGTGTTCGTAACAGTAATTGAGTTTTGTGGTAATTTGTGGATTTACCGGCAAACTCATAATGAGGTCTATAATGATCTTGGTACATTGGACTGATAAGAAAGAACCTTTTATACATACTGTATCCTAGTATGTAATGTAATTCACACGTTTATTGCACACACACATCTGTCTTAAAAGGTATATAGACCTGATGATTGTGTATGCAATTATTTGATTTTTTTCCTTTTTTCTTTGCAACTACTGTGTTGGGTGCAGACTCTCTTTTAGGTGTGGTTTTATCATCCAATTTCAATTTAACTGTTTGCTTAATACCTACAATAAGCTATTATATATGTTTGGTTTATGTTTTATATATTATGACAAATCTAGCAACCTTGTCACTAATCCTTTGGAGGGAAACGTCTCTTGTGTGGCCAGGAAAGGCAGAAGCTACCTGACTCTGACCCTCTGGAGGATATCTGTGGGAGGACCACATGGGAGAAGACAAACTCCAGAGGAAAAAGACAATACTCGATCGAAATATCCTAGTAAGCATAATTTCTGATGACCTACATGAAGCTTTACAAAATACCTATATGGCCGATTGTGGTATAGATGAAGAATATACAGGTATTCCCCATCAATCACAGTATGATTGTGACTGACATGAGAGGTGTGCAGGAAATGCAGAGCAAAGGGAGCCCATTGTTCAAGTGCCAACAGCACCTGGAGCCATACACTGCAGGAAGAGGCAATGCTTGAGTTGCTTGGAGTCAGCGAATCAGAGAAAACTGAGAAATAGAGATGCAAGAGAAACAAAAGGTGTCTAGTAGGCACAGGGAAGCCGAATACGCTAATTGAGCACCTACAAGTGAATGCTGTGTTACAGAAGTAGCTCAAGGAAGGTAAAGCGGAACCTATGAGGAAATTGGTATCTTTGCAAATAGTACTGCGAAAGGGCAACCCACTGCATGAAGAGAGGTGACAAAGTGAATGTGAATAATGGTGAAAAGGGGGCAATGCCCTAATATTTGAAACACAGTGTTACAAACCTTGGTAAAAGAAGGTCAGTGACCCAATATTGCACAAATAGAATATTGTGGATAAAAGAAAGAATCATTTGAGAGCACAACATTCCTGTCAGTTTGGTGAACCAGATAAATGGTGAGGCTGGATTCACACACACATGAGAGAGAAAGAAAGCAAACTTGCATTTAGGACACAGTGATATCCTGGCAGGAGAGTAAACTAGGAGTGAGAAAGAAAGTGAATGTGCATTTATGAAACAGTGATATCCTGGCAGGCGAGTAAACCAGGAGTGAGAAAGAAAGTGAGCATTCATTTCTGAAACAGTGATATCCTGGCAGCAGAGCAACCCAGGAGTGAGAAGGAAAGCACATTTAGACCATGTGACACAGCAACATCCAGGCATGGAAAGCAAAGTAAACTTGAAAATGTAAAATTGTAAACAAGTATTGAAGGGAGGAAGCATCCCCCTTTTTGGAGGATAAATGTGAAAGACATAAATTTCCTGGTAAGGTAGTATACCAGGAGTTTCATGAGGAACACTTTTAACCCAATGGAAATACAGAGTACGATAAAGTGAATGTGAACTAGGATTGATTTACTTTTTGATTACTAAAAGGAATCTAGGGGAAAGGAAAAACCCTTTCCGGGTGGAACTTCATAATTCTTATCCTTGCTACAAATTAAAACCCTTTGTGTTTGGGAACTTGGAAGAAAAGCTATGAGTTGTAGCGTATGTGAATCCGTTGGATCACATTATATTAATATTGGAATGTAAAGCTCAGTTTAGAGTTTGGACACTGGATGGAAGACACAGTTTTTTGTTGAATATCCTGGCACAGATGATCCTTAGATTTGTTGAGACAGGGAAACCCCTCTTAGAAGTAGGAATAGGTTAGAATTCCTCCAAACCCATTATGATAAAAGTATTTATCCAGTACCCAACATGCCAGTGTATCCGAGGTTTACTCTTGATCCCTTACATTATCTAATGATTTTATATCAATAATAGTATTATGATTGATTGAAATTACATCCGCTGGGCCAAAATGGACCAAACATTTTCTTGTAATCTTACATGTAACCCTGAGATTTTGTGAAGGCCAGTTTTATTGCTGGGTACAGTCTCACAACAAGATTGATTACTCGACCATGCAATGTTGACTAAACACTTGCTGGTGCAACCAGCTAAAGATGCTTTTTCATGTAATCCTTTGAATTTATGTTTGAAGAAAACATTGTGGATTATTGATAGCCTGCCTTTTGTATTCATTTATACACAATTTATAGTAGGCGCGGCAGTGGAAGAGCATTAGATGTCATGTTACTTGATCCAGCAGATGGTGTTGTGGGTAGGGAAGGTCTTCCCTGAGGGATGGAGGTAAGGAGTTCCAGAATTGTGCTGCTTTGAGAGGAAAGCTATTCCCTCCAGACATAGTGCGTTTGAATCTTAGTACTAGAAGGAGGTTCGAATTGGCCTTTCTAGAAGGGCGGCAGGAAATCGGTCTGGTGAATCTCCTTATCAAGTATTGAGGGGCTGCTTGGTGTAGGCATTTATGAGTCAGAGAGACAGATTTAAGGAAAATTGTATCTTTTTGTAGAAAGCCAATTGCACGATCTTCTAGTCTCTGAGATATGCGCTTTCTTCGGGAGGGTTAGTGCTGCTCTTAAGGCATTCTTTTGTAGGGTTTGAATTTTATTTGTAATGCATTTGTTACTGCCTACGTAGAGCGCGTTGCAATAATCCAGCTTGGATAGGATCAATACTCTAGCTAGAGTGATGCAGTTCATTGGTGATAGGAATGGTTTGGCTGCCCTAATAAGTTTACATGTATAAGATGTGGCGGAGGCCATGGCATTGACTTTTTTTTTTAAAGTGAGCGTTGAGTCTAAATAGAATCCTAGGGTTTTGACCTCCTTGGCTACGGTGATGATATTATTGTCAATAATAAAAGAAGAGTAGTTTTGGCCTAGTTTATTGAGGTTGGGTGCGGTGCCTAGGATGAGGAGTTCTGTTTTGTCATCATTCAGGCATAGACCATGAGAGGCCATCCATGCCTGGATGATGAGGTACACTCGATTTACGAAGGCCAAATCCTTGTCATAATCCCCCGTCAATGGGATGAGGATCTGGGTATCATCAGCATAGTTATTGTAGGTGATACCTAGGCCATCTAGATCATCGAAAAGGGGCTTTGTAAAAAATGTTGTACAGGGTAGGGGAGACACAAGAGCCTTGTGGCACACTACAAGTAATGGGCATAGGGTCAGCAGCTGCTGATGGGGAAAAACTCACATAGTGCGGTTGTTAAGGAAGGACTGAATCCATTCAGTTGCCTCTTGGGAGAAGTGAGCTGCCCACTGTAAGTGTGTGCAGAGGATCTCGTGGTTGACCAGATCAAAGTGCAGCTGAGAGATCGAGAAGTAACAGTAGTGCTGTCTTGCCCTCATCTCTCAGCTCATCTATCTGTGCCTTAAAATCTATAAGCGCAGTCTCAGTCCTGTGCTGCGGTCTGAAGCCTGACTGTCGGACTCCTAGAAGGTGGTTAAGTTCAAGGTAGTGTTGAATTTGTTGGTATGCTATTTTATCAAGGATTTTGAGAAGAAACGGCACTGTAGTGATGGGACGGTAGTTGGTGAGGATGGCAGGATCTAGATTTGTTTTTTTAAGGAGTGGGAGGACCCAAGATTGTTGCAGATTGTTGGATATGGTGCCGGCGGTAAAGGATGTGTTTATTAATTTAGTGATAAATGGTGAGAGTTCTCGAGCTGCATCTTTTATCAGTTGTGCCGAGCATAGGTCTCCATGGCAGTTTGAAGGTTTGAGTGCAAGAATAACTTTGTCAACCTCTTTGGTAGAAACTTTACTGAAGTTGAAGAGGGGAGTAGGCACAGGAAGTGGCATCCGGGTGGGTTGTGGCAGAGAGGAACTGGTGTTACTCAATTTAGAGATGGAGAGAAGGGATTACTTTTTATTACTGATCTTAGTTTGCAGAGAAGTAATTTTAGTGGCAAGAGCATTTTGTATATCTATGTCCTTGATGCATGAGTCAGGCGGCTGGACAGGAGTTTCTACTTCTTTCAGAATTGTAAAGAGCTCTTTAGTGTTAGATTTCGCTTGAGAGATTCGAAGGATATAAGAGGTTTGTTTTGCAAGGATGATTTCTTTTTTTGTTCTGGGAAGCTAACTTACTTAAGTTTATCTTATTAGTTTCTGATGGATCTGATCTCCAAATTTGTTCATGGTGTTGTTTCTCCTGTCTGATATCCTTAAGGTGAGGAGAGAACCAAGTGTTCACATGTTTGCAAGGTTTGCTCTTTCTCAGTTTAAGAGGTGCTATGGCATCAAGGGAGGATAGCATTATTTTATCATACAGATCTACCATGGTTGAGGGATCTGTGTGGTCAGGAATAGCGTTAAGAGTAGGTCAAATCAGAGGGATATGTTTTTCAGGAGTAGTGTTTCTCTTATTTCTAGGTGGGACAGCTGGAGCTATGCTGTTGGGCAGTTATGCACAGCCAACCAGTCCAGGGTTCTACCTTTAGTGTGGGTAGTAGCTGTGATTTCTGAGTGAAGCCTAGTTCCTCTAGGTTGTTATTGATTATGGTGGCATTAGTGTCTAACGGGTTACTGAGACCAAGGTTGAAATCTCCTAATATGAAGCTTTGGGAGGAGTTCTTGAGATTATGCGATAGAATGTTTGTTAGGTCCTCTTCAAAAGATCCTAATGGACCAGGAGGTCTGTATATTAGGTGAATGGATATAGACTGCGTATTAGATAAAGTTAACTTAGCCGTTAGGGATTCATAAGAACTTATGTTGTGTGGTGGTGAGAGATTCAATGTTAGGTTCGTTTTAGCTATAATAGCAAGCAATTGAATGGCATTTCAACACATGATATGTCTTAGGCTGACTTTCTTCACCGCACATCTTTTTCTAGTGCTAAGATTCATTGCAGGAGTTTGATTATGGCAAAGCATCTCTGGAGCGAAAATTAATCTTATCGTTCCATGGGTTTCCATTTATTTTTTCCTATCATGCATGATGCATTTAACTTTTCGAACTCCAATTAAATTAGATTTGCTGTGCTTAATAGAGGGTTTAAACATCTTCCTCGTGTTTGTATCAGGTACAAATTTGAAATAAGGCGAATTCTCATCATACTATGCAAACACTGTCAAGTACTCTGCTGCTGGGGACTTGAGACGTAAGTAATGTGTTTTGTTGACAAATCAAAAAAATAAACCTTTTTTCTTCAATTCTTTTAGTATAATTGATTTTGGAATAAGTTTGATAATAGCTAGAGAGGCCAGGCAACCCACCAAACATTATAATGCATTTTCAAGGTTTACATAGCAATCCAAAGTGTGCTCCTCACCCAGAAAAGATGAAGTAGCAACCCATCCAACAATTTAACAGTGAACTAAGAATAGTTGTGGGTATAACCTGAAAAGAATGTAGTAATCTCGGAAACATAACCATTTTTACCACTGCAACCTTACCCCCAAGGGATAAAGGTAAGACAGCGCAGAAATCTACAACAGCAGTCAATTTCAACACTCTGGCCGCCCCCACCTTATCCTGGTATATCTTTTTTGAATTTAGCATTAATCAAAACAAACCCAGGGATTATTAGGATTGAATCAAAGGCAGCACATATAAACCTGAAATCCTGCAGCTTGACAAGAAATATATGGTGAATTTAGTGCAATTAATTTTAAAGCCAGATAAATGACCATAATTGCTCAATAGCATCTGGCATGCTTGGCAATGATACAGAGGGGTATTTAGCATAGTGATATAACATGACTCATAATTGCCACCTGTACGACATATTTTTTAAATGTCATCCAGAATTTGCATGCTAATGGTTCAATCATATAGCAACAGCATGGACGATAATGGGAAACCCTGCCTGGTGCCCCTCATGATGGGATCAGAGACAAAATAATGTGTTTTGACCCTTGCCATTTGGCCATTCTATAGTAATCTTAGCCAACCCAATATTTGAGAGCCAAAATGTTGCTGTATTAAATACATGAACTTAAAATTGACTGAATTCAAGGTCTTCTATGTGTTCTGATTGGCCACAGCAAAATCACCTGGATTGTAGTTTACCCAGAATATGATTATAAAAAGCCTTCTCATGTTCTGTGAAGTATGCCTTTCAGGCACAGAACCAGATTGATCATCTGCACTGACCAGTGACAAAACCCCTGCCAATCTACCAGACAACTACAATTTTAATGTAAGTGTTTATTAAGGATAACAGCCTATAAAAACCTCTTGTGCCCTCTGGTTTACCAGGCTTCAATGACGGTGTTACAAAGAACTTGTACATTGTTGGTGGTAATAACCTTTTCTCAACCTCGTCCACAAACACCTCAAGAAGCTACTGTGCTAGAAGATATGAGATGGCACAGTAAAATGCACTTGGTAACCCATCAGGGGCAAGAGATTGTCCCTTTAATAAACTGTGCATGGCTCAACTAATATTCAGCGGAGTAAATGGAGTATCAATCATTTGTCGTTCTGCATCAGACAAGTGGGGGAACTCAATATCATGTAGCAGGTCTTCCGCCTGATCCAGGGACCATTTTCCATGCCGGGTGAATACAATTATTTAAAAGTCATTTAAGACCTCATTGCCAAAGGAAGCCTCAACCTAGCGACCTAGCCATCAACATGGGTAAGACCAAAATGATGGTGGTCTCTGGAAGTAAGATAGCTAGGGTCAGCCTGCACATTGACTCACAAAAACGGGAAGTATATTGATATCTACTCATAACTGGGACTGGAGTTAATGGTAGAGGGGGACCACAGGGTCATAGTTGAGAGCAAAGAGAGAAAAGCCATACAACAAACATGTTTCATTAATATATTTGCAAACCGAACAGCAGGGTATTTGAGAGAATCTTAAAACTCAACAAACAGGGCTTCTCACCAGCTATCCTCTGTGGACTTGATGCTGTGGCCATGAGGGACCTGACATGGCTAAACATGGTGGAGGGCCAATTCTGGAGGAGGCTCCTGGGCTTACCACACGCCATGCCAATGGCATACCTAAGGTTAGAATTGGGATTAGTGTGCCTCTTGAGCCAAGCACTCACACAAAGGGGCATACTATGCAAAAACATCAAGGAATCAACCTACATGTCAAATGCTGCAACTCGCGGGTTCGAAGTACGAAAAGGGAAGCCATCAGGCTTATGCTACTCTAAATGAGGCGTGTTTTACAAATATAAACTGGACCCCAGATTTTGAGCGGGACCTGAGGTCATGAAGGCCCTATATTAAAACAAGGTGAAATAGTCAGATTGGCTGGAAAACTACACTCACCTGCAAAAATTACATAATTTCTAATATGTACAGGGCATTACTAATCACTATTTTAAGACCAAACACTATCTCTTGAAGTGCCCCAGTCTGGTGGTTTGGAACTTTATGTTGAAATTGCAGACAAACCAGTTGCCACTGCAGGCTTATTAAATACAAAAAGGACGAAGGTACAGAATAGTTAGAACACCATCATCTCATTGGCCTAATAATAGAGGAAAATTCATATAGCAAAGAACAAACTGAAAAAATGAATGTCCTGCACAGCCTCAATATACTATTAAATTTCAATTCAATTTATTCGAAAAAATTATTGTTATTTTCTTAAAAAAATATATTTCTTCATTGTAAAAAGAATTCATAAATTTTATAAAAACATACAGCCACCCATTTTTATCCCTTGAAAAACCTTCAGTTAAAGGAAATCACCTGTGTAAATCATGAATACATCACATAACAGAATTTACAACATACAACCAAGACCGTACATAAAGAATACATTTTTCAACATGTGTCTCAGAAAATAAAATCCCAACATGTTTCTGTTCACAATGTCTTCAATGACGGAACATTCATCAGGGGAAGAGGAAGAGAAGTGGATTCCTTCCACACCAAGTTCTTCAAATACACGTCATGTTTATGAATAGCATAAAAAACCCCAACAGATATCTGAATGGTTCGTTATTTAATGACCACACTTCTGGTCTCCGTCCATTGCTGGACTACAGATTTAGATTGATCCACAGCGTGGCAGTAAATGCACACACCACTGAAACGTTAGTTTCCACCAGAACGCGCTACGCCAGATTTGCGGCTTCAGGCTTTGCAGGGTGTAAAAGCAGTACTAAAGGCAGAACAGCAAGTATGTTGTATTTGTGCAGGTTAAAAGAGAATAAGGAAACACCAAGACATATATTGATAGTGTGTCCAGGAAGGGGGTCCACATATGTGACAATGCTGGGTCAGTTTCTGGGAAGCTACAAGGCTATTAAAAGTGATGAATTTTGGAGTTACTGTTTAAAAACAGACTTGGATTCCGTGCACATGCCCTTATATTCAGTAAGGCATGTGATTTTAGTATGTTTAAACTTTAAAAGTATGACTTGGCAACCCTATTGGCGTTTTCTACTCAGTAGTCTCTTGACTCTCAGTAGTCTCTTGATACTGTGGGAACCAGTTAAGTGACAGATAATTAATTAATCCCAGATATTAAAGAGCAATGTATAGAGTGAATGAACTGAGGAAAAATGTTAACACTTATTTTAATATGTACCTTTTGTGAACTTTTATTATGAATTGTATCATACATTTGTTACAGATTTTATGAACATATGACTTCACAGGGTGTGGATTTGAGTATATTTTAAATGGACCAAAGTGAGATCTGTGAATATGCAAATAAACTGAAGTTTTAACAATGAGGTCTGAAATGGTTTTGTCGATAAATTTAGTTAAGGTTCTTTTGCCGGTCCTTCGTGGTCATGGCCAGCAGCCAGATTTTCCAGGTCATTTCCTTTGGCCATGACTCTGACAATCTGGCCACTGCCCATGGCCACGGGCTATACCCCAGTCACCAAAGGTATATCACTTTTTTGTACCTATATTATTGTACTTTTCAAAAAATGAAACACGGAAACATTTGCAGAACCATGCTTTCATATCCTTGCCAATGGTCCTTGCATGAGTTTGCTACAAACGTGCCCATGTTTTACTCAAAATGTACTTACATAAAATAATCATATAACTTAACCCCACTTGACAAAATCAAGTTGGACTTTGCACAAACATTCAGGGTTGTGTCTATTATGTGTTCAGATTCGTGAAACGGCAACAAAGTTATAAGCCATCTAACAATGTGGAGCCCCCCCCTCTAATTTTGTCCTACCTTGGCAAAATCCCACCAAACTGCAAATACATTAGAATCTGGATCTAAAATCATCTTACAAATCTCTGTGCAGATTCGTCAAATGGCACCACATTTATAAGCCTTTCAATATTTTGGGACCGCCCTATAATTTTGCTCTCTCTTGGCAAAACAGCAACACACATTGCAAAACCATTCAGGGTCTAAATTGTGGTGCCAAAGTTATAAGCCATCCAAGAACAGTTTTTCACCAACCCTGCATGGATGGCCCTGAATAAATAAGATGTTCTCTTACATCACAGGACTGTCGCCGAACATCCGGACTGTTTGGGTATTTTGTAGAAGAAAAAACTAATGTTTTTTGGGTTTTTTATGGCCATATACCATCCCATCCTCATCACCTCTCACCTCCCCAGAGATTGTTTCATTAGTTTGACAAGTGCAATGTTGTGTTTTTAATATGTTTTTACTGCAATGTCCGCGGACAATGCCCACTGTCCGCAGATCCAACATGGCAGCCATTTCCAAAAATATGATGCACCTAACGTTTTGAGTGACCAATCAGCATGCACATATGATGTGTGCCAACATGACACCAGACCCTGATTGGTCCAGGACGGTGTCTGCGCAGCAAACAGGGAAGTGAGTCAACCAGTACATCCATGTACTTTATACCATCCTCCTTCATTGTTACTTTCCACATTACGGGATGAGAAGCGTTCAGCCACTTGAAGCAAGCAAAGGTTCTCAAAATCTCAAGACCTGTTTAGATATTAGATAACAATTACATTTGTTTTAAATATTTCTGTACTATCAGGTACTCTTTCAGCTAACGACTCAATTTCAGTCATAGGCTTTAGTACCCATTTTCTGCAGGAAAAGAACTTAGCCAAATAACATTAACCTCTTTAGTGCCAAGGACGAGCTATCTCGTCCTTGGCAACAGGGAGGTAGTCTGTTTTGTGCAATCCCTGCCAAGCAGGGATCGCACAAAACTGTAATCCAACCCCCAGGCTATGTGAGGAGGAGGTTCCTCTTCATGGCCCGGGGGTTGGATTTCCTTCAATTTCACGTCGGCGTGCGGGTGCAATCTTCATCCCTACTGTTAGGGAGAATTCTCTGTTTAGGCTGAATTTCCTAATCTAGTGAGTGCCCCAGCAGCTTTGCTGGATTTCTGGAGTTTGTTTTTTTCATCCTGCCAAGAGTGAGACTCTTTTTCTCCCACTCTTGGACATGATTTGTGGTATTTCTTTGAATGTTAATGTGTTCTATGGGCTATGACGTCTTTTACTCCGTAGGGCCTCATGTGTTTTGCTATGTGTGTTACACAGCACCCTCTGTGCCGTAACACTGGGGTGTCCTAGGTGACCCCCACCATAGACTCCATACCCTGGGACTGACTACTGTCTCCCAGGGCATGTAAAGTCACCATTGGCTTTACTAGACCTAAATTTACTAACAGAACCAGTACAAACCATCCTATTGTGGACGTACTGGTAGTGGTAATTCGATTACCCCTGGGTCTGTTATTGAGGGGGCACTGTCCCGTCCCCCCTCGTCAAGTTTTGGCTGGTGGCAGTGGATACTACTTTTTATATTCGACCGCGAATATATTCCTATGGGGTTTTCCCATTGTTCGAGGCTAATACTTTTTTCACATTAGTCTCTAACATACCGCCGGTTTATTTAATTAAAATAAATTCACTGGTTGGTATTTTTTGCCAGAACTCGTTTTTTAAAATGGCGTATGTGTTCGCCTCTGTAACTCCAAACCAAAGGTTGAGCCCTTTGTTCCACTTTTGGCGGGCTTCTGCACAGAAGCGCTCCAGAGTGGTGCCATTCTGTCTGGGTACCACAGGGAGTGTGGGAGGGGGTTTAGGCACCCAGGACTGAGTTGCCTTGCCAACTCAAGTCGCACTCTGGTGTGATTGGCCCAAGTGGTGAGCCGCCCCGCTCACCACTTAGCATGTTTGATTGACAGCTAGGCTGAATGAATGGGGGTTTTCTGCATAAAAGCAGGGCTTTTGGGACTGGAACTTCAGAAGTCGCCACAGGACCTAAGAATCCGACGAGGGTAAAGCTGAGCCGACCTGCAACGACGACACCTCCGGTGGAGCCCTGCTGAACCGACTCACCACTTCCCAATGACAGAGGAGATCTCCCTGCTGGAGAGTCTTCTTCCCTTTGACTGGTGGGAACAACCAGTCCCTTGCCTTTTCTTCGCTTCCAGGACGTCTAGTGGTTGAATTGCCCGTGCTGAGCACCCCGGCAACCGGATAGCCACTAACCACTGTACCGCAACCAAAAGGTGATGCCTTGTGACTGAGCACTCTGCGGCTGGTCTCTTCCCTGGTGGTGCAACGATCTCCAACTTTCCTCTACGATGAGATCATCTCTTCTTCTGGCAAGCCCCGACTTGCATCCACCACCAGGAACAACTGCCCCCGCCGGAGCTGTCTCTTCACTCTCAAGGTACTGTGTCCACCTGGCTTCCCTTGTGACGGTTAGCGTGAGGTGTCTTAAATCCTTACCTTTCCACTGGGCCGCCTCCAGACCTTCTTAACTTTTGTTCTAAAACTGGTCCAGCCTTTCTGTGACATTTTGCTACAAAGACTTGAAGTGCATTTCCACTGTGATACTTTTGGGACATACCGCCTTGCCTCTCTCCGAGTGGGCCTGGCCTCTGAACTTTGTGATCTACAGTAGACCCTGCCTTGCTTGCCTTGCATTTGCTTCGTAAAAGTGTTGGTACTGAGTTGGTTTCATACCCTGCCTTTTTCTCTCCCTCTCTAACGAATACTAGAGTGCCTTCTAAGTTAAGCACTCACCTCTGCCTGCAAATAAGTGGTGTCTTTGAACCTAGACTTGTCGAAATATTGTTATAGAATTGATATATGTATTTTATATGTATTGATTAATAAAAAAATGTAGGGTAGTCCATCTCAGAAACGGCGGTTTGCTAATCAGACACACCTTCCTTGAAGCTTCATGCCAAAAGCCTAGTTCACATATGAGCACTGCTGCACCAGTCTCCTAATCTGCCACACATGCCCCTCTTTGGCACAGAGTAGGTTCAGAGGTCACCTACCTGTTTTACAACTACTCTGACTCAAATGTACCACAGACAGAGTTTCCATTTAACTGCTGCGCAACTGATCCCAAAACACGATCATTGTGGGCATATCCATCTGATGGCAGATTCATCTCTAAGAATAAGGAATGCCTGGGTTTGTTATGGTGTCCTATAGTGCACACAATTATTGAAGCTGCATCAAATTGGTGTACTACTTATGTCAAGACTGTGAGATCAGGTCAGCTATCGAAAGGCTCTGTGAATTCAAGGACAGACCGCCTTTCTTAACATCATCAAGCAAGACAATAAACAAGAAGGATGCATCTTTTGATCCTCAGGGGGGTTGGATAGTGAATGCCGCTCCTCCAGCCCATTAAACCCCTGGCTGGAGAGCTACTGGGAACCATGCTTCAAAGAGGTACACCAATAATAAAGGCTGGCCTCACACCAGGTGTTGCATACAATGATATTTAGCTGCAGGGTTTGGAAGTGGGCAGGGTTATTGTAGCCAGAAAGTGCTGAAGGGAAGTCAGGTAAGGTTTGGTGGTCTTCATTTTCTCAGGGATCTCTCTTATTCCTGTACCCTACATTTCCTGCAGAACAAAGCACTCTGGGTATGAAGCAAAAAGCAAGGCCTACTTCTTTACTTGTTACACGACAGGAATTGTATCCCTTAAAGCAGGGTTGTGTTTGTCCCATTCCCTGTAGCCCGTTGCCTTTCAGGCAAAGGTCTTCCTCTCCTTCTTTAATTACATCAAGACAAGACATATAATACCTTGGACCTCTATTGGGAGTGATGTACACTCCAGAAGTGAGGTGAAGATGGAGTGATTCCAGGGCAGAGGTGGGCTCTGTCCCATAACCACCCCCAGAGAACATTGGGGGTGACTTTTGTTGGACCATGCCTTTCACTCTTCAAGCTGCACGGGTACACAGGCTGCTCACTGGAGGAGAAGGACTCCTGCAAGGGGTTGCTAAACTCCTTGGACTCAGAGAAAGGTGAACACTGACTCAACTTGTCTGAGAGCCCTGGGTTTGGCATTTGCAGCACAAGAGAAGTCAAACAGCTGTACTCCTGAGTTCCACCATTTCAAACTGCCCTCGATCCCAAAACGACCGTATTCAAAGCATTTGAACATTTAGGACCTGCGGTGCTGCTTTTGGGTCTCTCTTCGAATCGTTACACTGCTGTTGACTTCTTTGAACCAGTCTGTCCCCACATTGCACGAGTAGAGTTTATTGCCACTCTGGCAGAGAAGATATTGCCTTTGAACAGTACCTTAAACCATCAGGATCCCTGCAATGAACCAACCCGGAACTAATCTGAAACAGCTGGAAGCATCATTTTGCCCAGGGACTCACCCCAGCAGTACCCAAAGTCTCGAAATGGCTCTACAATAAAATCTACCATTGTGGACTCTTCGAACTGCACCATTCTGATGCTGAAGTGAACCATGCAGTAAATTATTTTCTGGACACATTTACGTTTTTCTCACCCAGTTACATTTAATTTAAACGTGTACAATCTGGTCTGAAAATAGAGGTGTCACATCATGATGTCCTCTCACCAGACAACTATTTGCAGACCATTGGGTTGGAAGTGTTGCAGGTAGTAAATACCCTATTCCCCCAATTCTGGCCAAGAAATGTAATTCTGCAAGTGTATGTATCAGGGAAGCTGCTCATAGATGATATGTTCATCAAAGCAGGCAAGTAAACAATCTCTGAATTAATGGGCATAGCTACTATTCATTTAGTTAAAGAGTATACGATTGTATTGCTCTATGAAATCTACTCCCTTCTGCACAACTTTACAACGTAGTGACATGTGTCTGTTATAGTAACCAAATGAACACAGTGGGCAAGATGGTAGTGAACTGTCAGCACTGCTGCGTCCTATTTTGACAGCTGTGTTTTGGCTTCAATTACTTTCTGTTTTAGGGATGTTGGCTCAGCGTATCTGCACTTTTCTAGTTACCTTGGGCCTCATTATAAGTATGGAGGTAGCCATGCCGCTTTTAGTGGCATGGCTATCCCATACCGGCTACCGGGTCCAGGTTCCAGGAACAGGGAATTACCAGGCCATGCTGACTTTGGCAGGCCGGCAATTCCGATTCTCGGGACCCGGACCCGGTACATCCCATTCCCATTTGAGCCCCCATAGGGCTCAATGGCAATGGGGAGGATGCTAACAACGGGCCCGTTAATGACAGGTCCGTTGTTAGCATCCTGGTCTGCTAGCGAGTCCTGCTAAGAATGCCTGGTCTGACCAGGCGTTCCAGAGCGGGACCCGCTGCAGACCTCGTAATAGGGTGGCCTTGAATGAACGATGCCGGTCCCTTACCAGCATCATTCATTCCGTGGCCGCCTTCCTCGTAATGAGGCCCCTTGTGTTGTTAATGCTAACCTCCCCTGAAGCTCATACTGCTCACTCTTTGATAAGCAAAGGTATGGAGCAATTTAGGAGTGAATAGAAATCGGATAATTTTGTACTGGGTGGTGCAGTAACACAATGCAGATAATAAATTTCTAATGTGTTTTTATTGAGCATTTGTTAGGAGCCTATGCAACAAAAAGATGTTTCCAGGTGCCACAAGGCAAAGTGAGGGGAGGGTCAAGGGGAGTAATTAATAATGGCAAAAAACAGTAAATATACAATCATGGTCCTACTAGCCTTTGTGACATTTGTACGTGCAAGTGCAGTGAAGAGAAGTGCAAGATAGGGAAAGGGTGGAAGGAGGAACGAATAGTAGGCAAGTGCTGGTGGGGGCCCGGGAGGGAAGTGCCACGAGGTGCCTAGGGAGGAGACCACTGGCTAAGTGCAATGGCAGAGGGATCGCAAGAGTGGGATTCATAGCCACCAGTCAGTGGCCCCCCAATCGCATTGCTGAGGAGGGGGTGGGGGTCTGGTGTCAACTGGGTAGAGGGCCTGGTAACCTGTGATATTCATGAGGACCAGGCCCCAGTGTCATTGTCAGCGGCAGTGGGGAGATTAGCAGGGAAGGGGAAGAGGGAAAGAGGTAGAGAAGAGCAGAGTTTTGAGCAGCTTCTGGTACTTAAAGAGGTCCGGCTCAAGTCTGAGAGTCTGAGAGGGGCAGGGAGGCCATTCCAAAGAGAGTCACTAGTCAAGGAGAGAGACTTCCTCCCCTTTCATTGCTTGTAAAAGGGTTTGACAAGCAGAGAGTTGGAGTTAGAGGAGCGGAGGGCTCTAGCAAGGGACTATTTGGAGAGAGAAAGATGGATATGATCTGGACCCAGTTCCCAGAATGCCTTATGGATGATTCAGAGGGTATTGTATATAATACTTGCAGCCACCGAGAGCCAGTTGAGAGATTTTAGGGTTGGAGAGATACATTCCCTAGGCTTGATGCCAAGAATATGTTTTGCAGCCCTATTTTTGATTAGCAGAAAGGGACATAGAGAGGAAAGGGGGAAGTTGAGAGAGGACCAGAGCTCTGCAGACATTGGGCTTCTGGGGAAAAGTGATGAAAGGAAGAATCCCTCTAAGGAGGTGGAGCTGGAAGTGGGCCTTCTTGGCAAGGTCCAGGATGGGGGGTGAAGGAGAGAGAGGTGCCGAAGATGACCCCAGGGTTTTTGGCCTCACAGTAAGGTGATTGTAGAGGGCCCAAGGTGGGCGGCCAGAGGGTAGGTGGGAAACAGGGCGCAAGTGTTGCAATAAGAAGGATCTCTGTTTTACTGGAATTAAGACAGATGTTTACAAGTTACTTTACCATACTGGGAAATTTCATTCAGTCTGAAGGAGTAGTAGGGACATTAAGGGGCATTTTTGTTTCTGCTGTGCTTTCCTCCCCTGTCTTCAAAGTAAATTTCTTTTTCAGCCTGCTTGAGATGGCCACGCTGGCACAAAATGAAGGTTTTCCTCTGGAATCTGCCTCAAGTTAGCACCTGCTGAATGCAGATGAACCCTATATCAATACGTTGTAAATTAAGTCTACAAAGTGTAAGTTATATTTGGCAAACTTCCCCTGTCAAGTGTTCTTCGTGTCTGGGTTGCTTCCAAGTCTGTTCTTTGTTGAATCTTTTACACGGTTAACAAAATACTCTGCCACTTATATGCCCTTTGAATGACAAAACGAGAAGATGGTTATTAAGAGCTATCTTTATTGAGAACAACTGTCATAGAACGGTAGATGCACTTGAACTATGCAAAAAGATGAAGATCCATCATTGGTCTATACAGTCACCAAGGTTGTGCAGAGAGCCTGGCTGGTGAGAAAGAAGAATCTTTGATATATGCCTGTGAGGCTGTGTTTTGTTTGCATTCTGCAGACATTTTGCCCACACATTTATTTCAAGTTTGGCGGTGTGGAAAAACATGGCATTAATCCCACTGCTCTTACTTTTCACGCACTGCCAAATTATAATTATAACAGTTTTACTACCTTCCAAATTACTGTACAGAAAATCTGCCGATTTCCAGCTGAAAAGTGACAGGTACACCTCAAGCTTGTTGCTGGAGGTAAATCTTTCAATTTTACCTCCTACAATCAGCAGATGTACTGCACAGTAATTCCATCGGTGGTAAATCCACCAAAAATGTACATGGAGTCCTATGGACTCACAGAATTATCACCACTTGTAATCCCGTGGTATCTCCATGGAACCAAGTGTTCGTAACAGTAATTGAGTTTTGTGGTAATTTGTGGATTTACCGGCAAACTCATAATGAGGTCTATAATGATCTTGGTACATTGGACTGATAAGAAAGAACCTTTTATACATACTGTATCCTAGTATGTAATGTAATTCACACGTTTATTGCACACACACATCTGTCTTAAAAGGTATATAGACCTGATGATTGTGTATGCAATTATTTGATTTTTTTCCTTTTTTCTTTGCAACTACTGTGTTGGGTGCAGACTCTCTTTTAGGTGTGGTTTTATCATCCAATTTCAATTTAACTGTTTGCTTAATACCTACAATAAGCTATTATATATGTTTGGTTTATGTTTTATATATTATGACAAATCTAGCAACCTTGTCACTAATCCTTTGGAGGGAAACGTCTCTTGTGTGGCCAGGAAAGGCAGAAGCTATCTGACTCTGACCCTCTGGAGGATATCTGTGGGAGGACCACATGGGAGAAGACAAACTCCAGAGGAAAAAGACAATACTCGATCGAAATATCCTAGTAAGCATAATTTCTGATGACCTACATGAAGCTTTACAAAATACCTATATGGCCGATTGTGGTATAGATGAAGAATATACAGGTATTCCCCATCAATCACAGTATGATTGTGACTGACATGAGAGGTGTGCAGGAAATGCAGAGCAAAGGGAGCCCATTGTTCAAGTGCCAACAGCACCTGGAGCCATACACTGCAGGAAGAGGCAATGCTTGAGTTGCTTGGAGTCAGCGAATCAGAGAAAACTGAGAAATAGAGATGCAAGAGAAACAAAAGGTGTCTAGTAGGCACAGGGAAGCCGAATACGCTAATTGAGCACCTACAAGTGAATGCTGTGTTACAGAAGTAGCTCAAGGAAGGTAAAGCGGAACCTATCAGGAAATTGGTATCTTTGCAAATAGTACTGCGAAAGGGCAACCCACTGCATGAAGAGAGGTGACAAAGTGAATGTGAATAATGGTGAAAAGGGGGCAATGCCCTAATATTTGAAACACAGTGTTACAAACCTTGGTAAAAGAAGGTCAGTGCCCCAATATTGCACAAATAGAATATTGTGGATAAAAGAAAGAATCATTTGAGAGCACAACATTCCTGTCAGTTTGGTGAACCAGATAAATGGTGAGGCTGGATTCACACACACATGAGAGAGAAAGAAAGCAAACTTGCATTTAGGACACAGTGATATCCTGGCAGGAGAGTAAACTAGGAGTGAGAAAGAAAGTGAATGTACATTTATGAAACAGTGATATCCTGGCAGGCGAGTAAACCAGGAGTGAGAAAGAAAGTGAGCATTCATTTCTGAAACAGTGATATCCTGGCAGCAGAGCAACCCAGGAGTGAGAAGGAAAGCACATTTAGACCATGTGACACAGCAACATCCAGGCATGGAAAGCAAAGTAAACTTGAAAATGTAAAATTGTAAACAAGTATTGAAGGGAGGAAGCATCCCCCTTTTTGGAGGATAAATGTGAAAGACATACATTTCCTGGTAAGGTAGTATACCAGGAGTTTCATGAGGAACACTTTTAACCCAATGGAAATACAGAGTACGATAAAGTGAATGTGAACTAGGATTGATTTACTTTTTGATTACTAAAAGGAATCTAGGGGAAAGGAAAAACCCTTTCCGGGTGGAACTTCATAATTCTTATCCTTGCTACAAATTAAAACCCTTTGTGTTTGGGAACTTGGAAGAAAAGCTATGAGTTGTAGCGTATGTGAATCCGTTGGATCACATTATATTAATATTGGAATGTAAAGCTCAGTTTAGAGTTCGGACACTGGATGGAAGACACAGTTTTTTGTTGAATATCCTGGCACAGATGATCCTTAGATTTGTTGAGACAGGGAAACCCCTCTTAGAAGTAGGAATAGGTTAGAATTCCTCCAAACCCATTATGATAAAAGTATTTATCCAGTACCCAACATGCCAGTGTATCCGAGGTTTACTCTTGATCCCTTACATTATCTAATGATTTTATATCAATAATAGTATTATGATTGATTGAAATGACATCCGCTGGGCCAAAATGGACCAAACATTTTCTTGTAATCTTACATGTAACCCTGAGATTTTGTGAAGGCCAGTTTTATTGCTGGGTACAGTCTCACAACAAGATTGATTACTCGACCATGCAATGTTGACTAAACACTTGCTGGTGCAACCAGCTAAAGATGCTTTTTCATGTAATCCTTTGAATTTATGTTTGAAGAAAACATTGTGGATTATTGATAGCCTGCCTTTTGTATTCATTTATACACAATTTATAGTAGGCGCGGCAGTGGAAGAGCATTAGATGTCATGTTACTTGATCCAGCAGATGGTGTTGTGGGTAGGGAAGGTCTTCCCTGAGGGATGGAGGTAAGGAGTTCCAGAATTGTGCTGCTTTGAGAGGAAAGCTATTCCCTCCAGACATAGTGCGTTTGAATCTTAGTACTAGAAGGAGGTTCGAATTGGCCTTTCTAGAAGGGCGGCAGGAAATCGGTCTGGTGAATCTCCTTATCAAGTATTGAGGGGCTGCTTGGTGTAGGCATTTATGAGTCAGAGAGACAGATTTAAGGAAAATTGTATCTTTTTGTAGAAAGCCAATTGCACGATCTTCTAGTCTCTGAGATATGCGCTTTCTTCGGGAGGGTTAGTGCTGCTCTTAAGGCATTCTTTTGTAGGGTTTGAATTTTATTTGTAATGCATTTGTTACTGCCTACGTAGAGCGCGTTGCAATAATCCAGCTTGGATAGGATCAATACTCTAGCTAGAGTGATGCAGTTCATTGGTGATAGGAATGGTTTGGCTGCCCTAATAAGTTTACATGTATAAGATGTGGCGGAGGCCATGGCATTGACTTTTTTTTTTAAAGTGAGCGTTGAGTCTAAATAGAATCCTAGGGTTTTGACCTCCTTGGCTACGGTGATGATATTATTGTCAATAATAAAAGAAGAGTAGTTTTGGCCTAGTTTATTGAGGTTGGGTGCGGTGCCTAGGATGAGGAGTTCTGTTTTGTCATCATTCAGGCATAGACCATGAGAGGCCATCCATGCCTGGATGATGAGGTACACTCGATTTACGAAGGCCGAATCCTTGTCATAATCCCCCGTCAGTGGGATGAGGATCTGGGTATCATCAGCATAGTTATTGTAGGTGATACCTAGGCCATCTAGATCATCGAAAAGGGGCTTTGTAAAAAATGTTGTACAGGGTAGGGGAGACACAAGAGCCTTGTGGCACACTACAAGTAATGGGCATAGGGTCAGCAGCTGCTGATGGGGGAAAAACTCACATAGTGCGGTTGTTAAGGAAGGACTGAATCCATTCAGTTGCCTCTTGGGAGAAGTGAGCTGCCCACTGTAAGTGTGTGCAGAGGATCTCGTGGTTGACCAGATCAAAGTGCAGCTGAGAGATCGAGAAGTAACAGTAGTGCTGTCTTGCCCTCATCTCTCAGCTCATCTATCTGTGCCTTAAAATCTATAAGCGCAGTCTCAGTCCTGTGCTGCGGTCTGAAGCCTGACTGTCGGACTCCTAGAAGGTGGTTAAGTTCAAGGTAGTGTTGAATTTGTTGGTATGCTATTTTATCAAGGATTTTGAGAAGAAACGGCACTGTAGTGATGGGACGGTAGTTGGTGAGGATGGCAGGATCTAGATTTGTTTTTTTAAGGAGTGGGAGGACCCAAGATTGTTGCAGATTGTTGGATATGGTGCCGGCGGTAAAGGATGTGTTTATTAATTTAGTGATAAATGGTGAGAGTTCTCGAGCTGCATCTTTTATCAGTTGTGCCGAGCATAGGTCTCCATGGCAGTTTGAAGGTTTGAGTGCAAGAATAACTTTGTCAACCTCTTTGGTAGAAACTTTACTGAAGTTGAAGAGGGGAGTAGGCACAGGAAGTGGCATCCGGGTGGGTTGTGGCAGAGAGGAACTGGTGTTACTCAATTTAGAGATGGAGAGAAGGGATTACTTTTTATTACTGATCTTAGTTTGCAGAGAAGTAATTTTAGTGGCAAGAGCATTTTGTATATCTATGCACCAGTTATGTCCTTGATGCATGAGTCAGGCGGCTGGACAGGAGTTTCTACTTCTTTCAGAATTGTAAAGAGCTCTTTAGTGTTAGATTTCGCTTGAGAGATTCAAAGGTTATAAGAGGTTTGTTTTGCAAGGATGATTTCTTTTTTTGTTCTGGGAAGCTAACTTAGTTAAGTTTATCTTATTAGTTTCTGATGGATCTGATCTCCAAATTTGTTCATGGTGTTGTTTCTCCTGTCTGATATCCTTAAGGTGAGGAGAGAACCAAGTGTTCACATGTTTGCAAGGTTTGCTCTTTCTCAGTTTAAGAGGTTCTTTGGCATCAAGGGAGGATAGCATTATTGTATCATACAGATCTACCATGGTTGAGGGATCTGTGTGGTCAGGAATAGCGTTAAGAGTAGGTCAAATCAGAGGGATATGTTTTTCAGGAGTAGTGTTTCTCTTATTTCTAGGTGGGACAGCTGGAGCTATGCTGTTGGGCAGTTATGCACAGCCAACCAGTCCAGGGTTCTACCTTTAGTGTGGGTAGTAGCTGTGATTTTCTGAGTGAAGCCTAGTTCCTCTAGGTTGTTATTGATTATGGTGGCATTAGTGTCTAACGGGTTACTGAGACCAAGGTTGAAATCTCCTAATATGAAGCTTTGGGAGGAGTTCTTGAGATTATGCGATAGAATGTTTGTTAGGTCCTCTTCAAAAGATCCTAATGGACCAGGAGGTCTGTATATTAGGTGAATGGATATAGACTGCGTATTAGATAAAGTTAACTTAGCCGTTAGGGATTCATAAGAACTTATGTTGTGTGGTGGTGAGAGATTCAATGTTAGGTTCGTTTTAGCTATAATAGCAAGCAATTGAATGGCATTTCAACACATGATATGTCTTAGGCTGACTTTCTTCACCGCACATCTTTTTCTAGTGCTAAGATTCATTGCAGGAGTTTGATTATGGCAAAGCATCTCTGGAGCGAAAATTAATCTTATCGTTCCATGGGTTTCCATTTATTTTTTCCTATCATGCATGATGCATTTAACTTTTCGAACTCCAATTAAATTAGATTTGCTGTGCTTAATAGAGGGTTTAAACATCTTCCTCGTGTTTGTATCAGGTACAAATTTGAAATAAGGCGAATTCTCATCATACTATGCAAACACTGTCAAGTACTCTGCTGCTGGGGACTTGAGACGTAAGTAATGTGTTTTGTTGACAAATCAAAAAAATAAACCTTTTTTCTTCAATTCTTTTAGTATAATTGATTTTGGAATAAGTTTGATAATAGCTAGAGAGGCCAGGCAACCCACCAAACATTATAATGCATTTTCAAGGTTTACATAGCAATCCAAAGTGTGCTCCTCACCCAGAAAAGATGAAGTAGCAACCCATCCAACAATTTAACAGTGAACTAAGAATAGTTGTGGGTATAACCTGAAAAGAATGTAGTAATCTCGGAAACATAACCATTTTTACCACTGCAACCTTACCCCCAAGGGATAAAGGTAAGACAGCGCAGAAATCTACAACAGCAGTCAATTTCAACACTCTGGCCGCCCCCACCTTATCCTGGTATATCTTTTTTGAATTTAGCATTAATCAAAACAAACCCAGGGATTATTAGGATTGAATCAAAGGCAGCACATATAAACCTGAAATCCTGCAGCTTGACAAGAAATATATGGTGAATTTAGTGCAATTAATTTTAAAGCCAGATAAATGACCATAATTGCTCAATAGCATCTGGCATGCTTGGCAATGATACAGAGGGGTATTTAGCATAGTGATATAACATGACTCATAATTGCCACCTGTACGACATATTTTTTAAATGTCATCCAGAATTTGCATGCTAATGGTTCAATCATATAGCAACAGCATGGACGATAATGGGAAACCCTGCCTGGTGCCCCTCATGATGGGATCAGAGACAAAATAATGTGTTTTGACCCTTGCCATTTGGCCATTCTATAGTAATCTTAGCCAACCCAATATTTGAGAGCCAAAATGTTGCTGTATTAAATACATGAACTTAAAATTGACTGAATTCAAGGTCTTCTATGTGTTCTGATTGGCCACAGCAAAATCACCTGGATTGTAGTTTACCCAGAATATGATTATAAAAAGCCTTCTCATGTTCTGTGAAGTATGCCTTTCAGGCACAGAACCAGATTGATCATCTGCACTGACCAGTGACAAAACCCCTGCCAATCTACCAGACAACTACAATTTTAATGTAAGTGTTTATTAAGGATAACAGCCTATAAAAACCTCTTGTGCCCTCTGGTTTACCAGGCTTCAATGACGGTGTTACAAAGAACTTGTACATTGTTGGTGGTAATAACCTTTTCTCAACCTCGTCCACAAACACCTCAAGAAGCTACTGTGCTAGAAGATATGAGATGGCACAGTAAAATGCACTTGGTAACCCATCAGGGGCAAGAGATTGTCCCTTTAATAAACTGTGCATGGCTCAACTAATATTCACCGGAGTAAATGGAGTATCAATCATTTGTCGTTCTGCATCAGACAAGTGGGGGAACTCAATATCATGTAGCAGGTCTTCCGCCTGATCCAGGGACCATTTTCCATGCCGGGTGAATACAATTATTTAAAAGTCATTTAAGACCTCATTGCCAAAGGAAGCCTCAACCTAGCGACCTAGCCATCAACATGGGTAAGACCAAAATGATGGTGGTCTCTGGAAGTAAGATAGCTAGGGTCAGCCTGCACATTGACTCACAAAAACGGGAAATATATTGATATCTACTCATAACTGGGACTGGAGTTAATGGTAGAGGGGGACCACAGGGTCATAGTTGAGAGCAAAGAGAGAAAAGCCATACAACAAACATGTTACATTAATATATTTGCAAACCGAACAGCAGGGTATTTGAGAGAATCTTAAAACTCAACAAACAGGGCTTCTCACCAGCTATCCTCTGTGGACTTGATGCTGTGGCCATGAGGGACCTGACATGGCTAAACATGGTGGAGGGCCAATTCTGGAGGAGGCTCCTGGGCTTACCACACGCCATGCCAATGGCATACCTAAGGTTAGAATTGGGATTAGTGTGCCTCTTGAGCCAAGCACTCACACAAAGGGGCATACTATGCAAAAACATCAAGGAATCAACCTACATGTCAAATGCTGCAACTCGCGGGTTCGAAGTACGAAAAGGGAAGCCATCAGGCTTATGCTACTCTAAATGAGGCGTGTTTTACAAATATAAACTGGACCCCAGATTTTGAGCGGGACCTGAGGTCATGAAGGCCCTATATTAAAACAAGGTGAAATAGTCAGATTGGCTGGAAAACTACACTCACCTGCAAAAATTACATAATTTCTAATATGTACAGGGCATTACTAATCACTATTTTAAGACCAAACACTATCTCTTGAAGTGCCCCAGTCTGGTGGTTTGGAACTTTATGTTGAAATTGCAGACAAACCAGTTGCCACTGCAGGCTTATTAAATACAAAAAGGACGAAGGTACAGAATAGTTAGAACACCATCATCTCATTGGCCTAATAATAGAGGAAAATTCATATAGCAAAGAACAAACTGAAAAAATGAATGTCCTGCACAGCCTCAATATACTATTAAATTTCAATTCAATTTATTCGAAAAAATTATTGTTATTTTCTTAAAAAAATATATTTCTTCATTGTAAAAAGAATTCATAAATTTTATAAAAACATACAGCCACCCATTTTTATCCCTTGAAAAACCTTCAGTTAAAGGAAATCACCTGTGTAAATCATGAATACATCACATAACAGAATTTACAACATACAACCAAGACCGTACATAAAGAATACATTTTTCAACATGTGTCTCAGAAAATAAAATCCCAACATGTTTCTGTTCACAATGTCTTCAATGACGGAACATTCATCAGGGGAAGAGGAAGAGAAGTGGATTCCTTCCACACCAAGTTCTTCAAATACACGTCATGTTTATGAATAGCATAAAAAACCCCAACAGATATCTGAATGGTTCGTTATTTAATGACCACACTTCTGGTCTCCGTCCATTGCTGGACTACAGATTTAGATTGATCCACAGCGTGGGAGTAAATGCACACACCACTGAAACGTTAGTTTCCACCAGAACGCGCTACGCCAGATTTGCGGCTTCAGGCTTTGCAGGGTGTAAAAGCAGTACTAAAGGCAGAACAGCAAGTATGTTGTATTTGTGCAGGTTAAAAGAGAATAAGGAAATACCAAGACATATATTGATAGTGTGTCCAGGAAGGGGGTCCACATATGTGACAATGCTGGGTCAGTTTCTGGGAAGCTACAAGGCTATTAAAAGTGATGAATTTTGGAGTTACTGTTTAAAAACAGACTTGGATTCCGTGCACATGCCCTTATATTCAGTAAGGCATGTGATTTTAGTATGTTTAAACTTTAAAAGTATGACTTGGCAACCCTATTGGCGTTTTCTACTCAGTAGTCTCTTGACTCTCAGTAGTCTCTTGATACTGTGGGAACCAGTTAAGTGACAGATAATTAATTAATCCCAGATATTAAAGAGCAATGTATAGAGTGAATGAACTGAGGAAAAATGTTAACACTTATTTTAATATGTACCTTATGTGAACTTTTATTATGAATTGTATCATACATTTGTTACAGATTTTATGAACATATGACTTCACAGGGTGTGGATTTGAGTATATTTTAAATGGACCAAAGTGAGATCTGTGAATATGCAAATAAACTGAAGTTTTAACAATGAGGTCTGAAATGGTTTTGTCGATAAATTTAGTTAAGGTTCTTTTGCCGGTCCTTCGTGGTCATGGCCAGCAGCCAGATTTTCCAGGTCATTTCCTTTGGCCATGACTCTGACAATCTGGCCACTGCCCATGGCCACGGGCTATACCCCAGTCACCAAAGGTATATCACTTTTTTGTACCTATATTATTGTACTTTTCAAAAAATGAAACACGGAAACATTTGCAGAACCATGCTTTCATATCCTTGCCAATGGTCCTTGCATGAGTTTGCTACAAACGTGCCCATGTTTTACTCAAAATGTACTTACATAAAATAATCATATAACTTAACCCCACTTGACAAAATCAAGTTGGACTTTGCACAAACATTCAGGGTTGTGTCTATTATGTGTTCAGATTCGTGAAACGGCAACAAAGTTATAAGCCATCTAACAATGTGGAGACCCCCCCTCTAATTTTGTCCTACCTTGGCAAAATCCCACCAAACTGCAAATACATTAGAATCTGGATCTAAAATCATCTTACAAATCTCTGTGCAGATTCGTCAAATGGCACCACATTTATAAGCCTTTCAATATTTTGGGACCGCCCTATAATTTTGCTCTCTCTTGGCAAAACAGCAACACACATTGCAAAACCATTCAGGGTCTAAATTGTGGTGCCAAAGTTATAAGCCATCCAAGAACAGTTTTTCACCAACCCTGCATGGATGGCCCTGAATAAATAAGATGTTCTCTTACATCACAGGACTGTCGCCGAACATCCGGACTGTTTGCGTACTTTGTAGAAGAAAAAACTAATGTTTTTTGGGTTTTTTATGGCCATATACCATCCCATCCTCATCACCCCTCACCTCCCCAGAGATTGTTTCATTAGTTTGACAAGTGCAATGTTGTGTTTTTAATATGTTTTTACTGCAATGTCCGCGGACAATGCCCACTGTCCGCAGATCCAACATGGCAGCCATTTCCAAAAATATGATGCACCTAACGTTTTGAGTGACCAATCAGCATGCACATATGATGTGTGCCAACATGACACCAGACCCTGATTGGTCCAGGACGGTGTCTGCGCAGCAAACAGGGAAGTGAGTCAACCAGTACATCCATGTACTTTATACCATCCTCCTTCATTGTTACTTTCCACATTACGGGATGAGAAGCGTTCAGCCACTTGAAGCAAGCAAAGGTTCTCAAAATCTCAAGACCTGTTTAGATATTAGATAACAATTACATTTGTTTTAAATATTTCTGTACTATCAGGTACTCTTTCAGCTAACGACTCAATTTCAGTCATAGGCTTTAGTACCCATTTTCTGCAGGAAAAGAACTTAGCCAAATAACATTAACCTCTTTAGTGCCAAGGACGAGCTATCTCGTCCTTGGCAACAGGGAGGTAGTCTGTTTTGTGCAATCCCTGCCAAGCAGGGATCGCACAAAACTGTAATCCAACCCCCAGGCTATGTGAGGAGGAGGTTCCTCTTCATGGCCCGGGGGTTGGATTTCCTTCAATTTCACGTCGGCGTGCGGGTGCAATCTTCATCCCTACTGTTAGGGAGAATTCTCTGTTTAGGCTGAATTTCCTAATCTAGTGAGTGCCCCAGCAGCTTTGCTGGATTTCTGGAGTTTGTTTTTTTCATCCTGCCAAGAGTGAGACTCTTTTTCTCCCACTCTTGGACATGATTTGTGGTATTTCTTTGAATGTTAATGTGTTCTATGGGCTATGACGTCTTTTACTCCGTAGGGCCTCATGTGTTTTGCTATGTGTGTTACACAGCACCCTCTGTGCCGTAACACTGGGGTGTCCTAGGTGACCCCCACCATAGACTCCATACCCTGGGACTGACTACTGTCTCCCAGGGCATGTAAAGTCACCATTGGCTTTACTAGACCTAAATTTACTAACAGAACCAGTACAAACCATCCTATTGTGGACGTACTGGTAGTGGTAATTCGATTACCCCTGGGTCTGTTATTGAGGGGGCACTGTCCCGTCCCCCCTCGTCAAGTTTTGGCTGGTGGCAGTGGATACTACTTTTTATATTCGACCGCGAATATATTCCTATGGGGTTTTCCCATTGTTCGAGGCTAATACTTTTTTCACATTAGTCTCTAACATACCGCCGGTTTATTTAATTAAAATAAATTCACTGGTTGGTATTTTTTGCCAGAACTCGTTTTTTAAAATGGCGTATGTGTTCGCCTCTGTAACTCCAAACCAAAGGTTGAGCCCTTTGTTCCACTTTTGGCGGGCTTCTGCACAGAAGCGCTCCAGAGTGGTGCCATTCTGTCTGGGTACCACAGGGAGTGTGGGAGGGGGTTTAGGCACCCAGGACTGAGTTGCCTTGCCAACTCAAGTCGCACTCTGGTGTGATTGGCCCAAGTGGTGAGCCGCCCCGCTCACCACTTAGCATGTTTGATTGACAGCTAGGCTGAATGAATGGGGGTTTTCTGCATAAAAGCAGGGCTTTTGGGACTGGAACTTCAGAAGTCGCCACAGGACCTAAGAATCCGACGAGGGTAAAGCTGAGCCGACCTGCAACGACGACACCTCCGGTGGAGCCCTGCTGAACCGACTCACCACTTCCCAATGACAGAGGAGATCTCCCTGCTGGAGAGTCTTCTTCCCTTTGACTGGTGGGAACAACCAGTCCCTTGCCTTTTCTTCGCTTCCAGGACGTCTAGTGGTTGAATTGCCCGTGCTGAGCACCCCGGCAACCGGATAGCCACTAACCACTGTACCGCAACCAAAAGGTGATGCCTTGTGACTGAGCACTCTGCGGCTGGTCTCTTCCCTGGTGGTGCAACGATCTCCAACTTTCCTCTACGATGAGATCATCTCTTCTTCTGGCAAGCCCCGACTTGCATCCACCACCAGGAACAACTGCCCCCGCCGGAGCTGTCTCTTCACTCTCAAGGTACTGTGTCCACCTGGCTTCCCTTGTGACGGTTAGCGTGAGGTGTCTTAAATCCTTACCTTTCCACTGGGCCGCCTCCAGACCTTCTTAACTTTTGTTCTAAAACTGGTCCAGCCTTTCTGTGACATTTTGCTACAAAGACTTGAAGTGCATTTCCACTGTGATACTTTTGGGACATACCGCCTTGCCTCTCTCCGAGTGGGCCTGGCCTCTGAACTTTGTGATCTACAGTAGACCCTGCCTTGCTTGCCTTGCATTTGCTTCGTAAAAGTGTTGGTACTGAGTTGGTTTCATACCCTGCCTTTTTCTCTCCCTCTCTAACGAATACTAGAGTGCCTTCTAAGTTAAGCACTCACCTCTGCCTGCAAATAAGTGGTGTCTTTGAACCTAGACTTGTCGAAATATTGTTATAGAATTGATATATGTATTTTATATGTATTGATTAATAAAAAAATGTAGGGTAGTCCATCTCAGAAACGGCGGTTTGCTAATCAGACACACCTTCCTTGAAGCTTCATGCCAAAAGCCTAGTTCACATATGAGCACTGCTGCACCAGTCTCCTAATCTGCCACACCTGCCCCTCTTTGGCACAGAGTAGGTTCAGAGGTCACCTACCTGTTTTACAACTACTCTGACTCAAATGTACCACAGACAGAGTTTCCATTTAACTGCTGCGCAACTGATCCCAAAACACGATCATTGTGGGCATATCCATCTGATGGCAGATTCATCTCTAAGAATAAGGAATGCCTGGGTTTGTTATGGTGTCCTATAGTGCACACAATTATTGAAGCTGCATCAAATTGGTGTACTACTTATGTCAAGACTGTGAGATCAGGTCAGCTATCGAAAGGCTCTGTGAATTCAAGGACAGACCGCCTTTCTTAACATCATCAAGCAAGACAATAAACAAGAAGGATGCATCTTTTGATCCTCAGGGGGGTTGGATAGTGAATGCCGCTCCTCCAGCCCATTAAACCCCTGGCTGGAGAGCTACTGGGAACCATGCTTCAAAGAGGTACACCAATAATAAAGGCTGGCCTCACACCAGGTGTTGCATACAATGATATTTAGCTGCAGGGTTTGGAAGTGGGCAGGGTTATTGTAGCCAGAAAGTGCTGAAGGGAAGTCAGGTAAGGTTTGGTGGTCTTCATTTTCTCAGGGATCTCTCTTATTCCTGTACCCTACATTTCCTGCAGAACAAAGCACTCTGGGTATGAAGCAAAAAGCAAGGCCTACTTCTTTACTTGTTACACGACAGGAATTGTATCCCTTAAAGCAGGGTTGTGTTTGTCCCATTCCCTGTAGCCCGTTGCCTTTCAGGCAAAGGTCTTCCTCTCCTTCTTTAATTACATCAAGACAAGACATATAATACCTTGGACCTCTATTGGGAGTGATGTACACTCCAGAAGTGAGGTGAAGATGGAGTGATTCCAGGGCAGAGGTGGGCTCTGTCCCATAACCACCCCCAGAGAACATTGGGGGTGACTTTTGTTGGACCATGCCTTTCACTCTTCAAGCTGCACGGGTACACAGGCTGCTCACTGGAGGAGAAGGACTCCTGCAAGGGGTTGCTAAACTCCTTGGACTCAGAGAAAGGTGAACACTGACTCAACTTGTCTGAGAGCCCTGGGTTTGGCATTTGCAGCACAAGAGAAGTCAAACAGCTGTACTCCTGAGTTCCACCATTTCAAACTGCCCTCGATCCCAAAACGACCGTATTCAAAGCATTTGAACATTTAGGACCTGCGGTGCTGCTTTTGGGTCTCTCTTCGAATCGTTACACTGCTGTTGACTTCTTTGAACCAGTCTGTCCCCACATTGCACGAGTAGAGTTTATTGCCACTCTGGCAGAGAAGATATTGCCTTTGAACAGTACCTTAAACCATCAGGATCCCTGCAATGAACCAACCCGGAACTAATCTGAAACAGCTGGAAGCATCATTTTGCCCAGGGACTCACCCCAGCAGTACCCAAAGTCTCGAAATGGCTCTACAATAAAATCTACCATTGTGGACTCTTCGAACTGCACCATTCTGATGCTGAAGTGAACCATGCAGTAAATTATTTTCTGGACACATTTACGTTTTTCTCACCCAGTTACATTTAATTTAAACGTGTACAATCTGGTCTGAAAATAGAGGTGTCACATCATGATGTCCTCTCACCAGACAACTATTTGCAGACCATTGGGTTGGAAGTGTTGCAGGTAGTAAATACCCTATTCCCCCAATTCTGGCCAAGAAATGTAATTCTGCAAGTGTATGTATCAGGGAAGCTGCTCATAGATGATATGTTCATCAAAGCAGGCAAGTAAACAATCTCTGAATTAATGGGCATAGCTACTATTCATTTAGTTAAAGAGTATACGATTGTATTGCTCTATGAAATCTACTCCCTTCTGCACAACTTTACAACGTAGTGACATGTGTCTGTTATAGTAACCAAATGAACACAGTGGGCAAGATGGTAGTGAACTGTCAGCACTGCTGCGTCCTATTTTGACAGCTGTGTTTTGGCTTCAATTACTTTCTGTTTTAGGGATGTTGGCTCAGCGTATCTGCACTTTTCTAGTTACCTTGGGCCTCATTATAAGTATGGAGGTAGCCATGCCGCTTTTAGTGGCATGGCTATCCCATACCGGCTACCGGGTCCAGGTTCCAGGAACAGGGAATTACCAGGCCATGCTGACTTTGGCAGGCCCGGCAATTCCGATTCTCGGGACCCGGACCCGGTACATCCCATTCCCATTTGAGCCCCCATAGGGCTCAATGGCAATGGGGAGGATGCTAACAACGGGCCCGTTAATGACAGGTCCGTTGTTAGCATCCTGGTCTGCTAGCGAGTCCTGCTAAGAATGCCTGGTCTGACCAGGCGTTCCAGAGCGGGACCCGCTGCAGACCTCGTAATAGGGTGGCCTTGAATGAACGATGCCGGTCCCTTACCAGCATCATTCATTCCGTGGCCGCCTTCCTCGTAATGAGGCCCCTTGTGTTGTTAATGCTAACCTCCCCTGAAGCTCATACTGCTCACTCTTTGATAAGCAAAGGTATGGAGCAATTTAGGAGTGAATAGAAATCGGATAATTTTGTACTGGGTGGTGCAGTAACACAATGCAGATAATAAATTTCTAATGTGTTTTTATTGAGCATTTGTTAGGAGCCTATGCAACAAAAAGATGTTTCCAGGTGCCACAAGGCAAAGTGAGGGGAGGGTCAAGGGGAGTAATTAATAATGGCAAAAAACAGTAAATATACAATCATGGTCCTACTAGCCTTTGTGACATTTGTACGTGCAAGTGCAGTGAAGAGAAGTGCAAGATAGGGAAAGGGTGGAAGGAGGAACGAATAGTAGGCAAGTGCTGGTGGGGGCCCGGGAGGGAAGTGCCACGAGGTGCCTAGGGAGGAGACCACTGGCTAAGTGCAATGGCAGAGGGATCGCAAGAGTGGGATTCATAGCCACCAGTCAGTGGCCCCCCAATCGCATTGCTGAGGAGGGGGTGGGGGTCTGGTGTCAACTGGGTAGAGGGCCTGGTAACCTGTGATATTCATGAGGACCAGGCCCCAGTGTCATTGTCAGCGGCAGTGGGGAGATTAGCAGGGAAGGGGAAGAGGGAAAGAGGTAGAGAAGAGCAGAGTTTTGAGCAGCTTCTGGTACTTAAAGAGGTCCGGCTCAAGTCTGAGAGTCTGAGAGGGGCAGGGAGGCCATTCCAAAGAGAGTCACTAGTCAAGGAGAGAGACTTCCTCCCCTTTCATTGCTTGTAAAAGGGTTTGACAAGCAGAGAGTTGGAGTTAGAGGAGCGGAGGGCTCTAGCAAGGGACTATTTGGAGAGAGAAAGATGGATATGATCTGGACCCAGTTCCCAGAATGCCTTATGGATGATTCAGAGGGTATTGTATATAATACTTGCAGCCACCGAGAGCCAGTTGAGAGATTTTAGGGTTGGAGAGATACATTCCCTAGGCTTGATGCCAAGAATATGTTTTGCAGCCCTATTTTTGATTAGCAGAAAGGGACATAGAGAGGAAAGGGGGAAGTTGAGAGAGGACCAGAGCTCTGCAGACATTGGGCTTCTGGGGAAAAGTGATGAAAGGAAGAATCCCTCTAAGGAGGTGGAGCTGGAAGTGGGCCTTCTTGGCAAGGTCCAGGATGGGGGGTGAAGGAGAGAGAGGTGCCGAAGATGACCCCAGGGTTTTTGGCCTCACAGTAAGGTGATTGTAGAGGGCCCAAGGTGGGCGGCCAGAGGGTAGGTGGGAAACAGGGCGCAAGTGTTGCAATAAGAAGGATCTCTGTTTTACTGGAATTAAGACAGATGTTTACAAGTTACTTTACCATACTGGGAAATTTCATTCAGTCTGAAGGAGTAGTAGGGACATTAAGGGGCATTTTTGTTTCTGCTGTGCTTTCCTCCCCTGTCTTCAAAGTAAATTTCTTTTTCAGCCTGCTTGAGATGGCCACGCTGGCACAAAATGAAGGTTTTCCTCTGGAATCTGCCTCAAGTTAGCACCTGCTGAATGCAGATGAACCCTATATCAATACGTTGTAAATTAAGTCTACAAAGTGTAAGTTATATTTGGCAAACTTCCCCTGTCAAGTGTTCTTCGTGTCTGGGTTGCTTCCAAGTCTGTTCTTTGTTGAATCTTTTACACGGTTAACAAAATACTCTGCCACTTATATGCCCTTTGAATGACAAAACGAGAAGATGGTTATTAAGAGCTATCTTTATTGAGAACAACTGTCATAGAACGGTAGATGCACTTGAACTATGCAAAAAGATGAAGATCCATCATTGGTCTATACAGTCACCAAGGTTGTGCAGAGAGCCTGGCTGGTGAGAAAGAAGAATCTTTGATATATGCCTGTGAGGCTGTGTTTTGTTTGCATTCTGCAGACATTTTGCCCACACATTTATTTCAAGTTTGGCGGTGTGGAAAAACATGGCATTAATCCCACTGCTCTTACTTTTCACGCACTGCCAAATTATAATTATAACAGTTTTACTACCTTCCAAATTACTGTACAGAAAATCTGCCGATTTCCAGCTGAAAAGTGACAGGTACACCTCAAGTTTGTTGCTGGAGGTAAATCTTTCAATTTTACCTCCTACAATCAGCAGATGTACTGCACAGTAATTCCATCGGTGGTAAATCCACCAAAAATGTACATGGAGTCCTATGGACTCACAGAATTATCACCACTTGTAATCCCGTGGTATCTCCATGGAACCAAGTGTTCGTAACAGTAATTGAGTTTTGTGGTAATTTGTGGATTTACCGGCAAACTCATAATGAGGTCTATAATGATCTTGGTACATTGGACTGATAAGAAAGAACCTTTTATACATACTGTATCCTAGTATGTAATGTAATTCACACGTTTATTGCACACACACATCTGTCTTAAAAGGTATATAGACCTGATGATTGTGTATGCAATTATTTGATTTTTTTCCTTTTTTCTTTGCAACTACTGTGTTGGGTGCAGACTCTCTTTTAGGTGTGGTTTTATCATCCAATTTCAATTTAACTGTTTGCTTAATACCTACAATAAGCTATTATATATGTTTGGTTTATGTTTTATATATTATGACAAATCTAGCAACCTTGTCACTAATCCTTTGGAGGGAAACGTCTCTTGTGTGGCCAGGAAAGGCAGAAGCTATCTGACTCTGACCCTCTGGAGGATATCTGTGGGAGGACCACATGGGAGAAGACAAACTCCAGAGGAAAAAGACAATACTCGATCGAAATATCCTAGTAAGCATAATTTCTGATGACCTACATGAAGCTTTACAAAATACCTATATGGCCGATTGTGGTATAGATGAAGAATATACAGGTATTCCCCATCAATCACAGTATGATTGTGACTGACATGAGAGGTGTGCAGGAAATGCAGAGCAAAGGGAGCCCATTGTTCAAGTGCCAACAGCACCTGGAGCCATACACTGCAGGAAGAGGCAATGCTTGAGTTGCTTGGAGTCAGCGAATCAGAGAAAACTGAGAAATAGAGATGCAAGAGAAACAAAAGGTGTCTAGTAGGCACAGGGAAGCCGAATACGCTAATTGAGCACCTACAAGTGAATGCTGTGTTACAGAAGTAGCTCAAGGAAGGTAAAGCGGAACCTATCAGGAAATTGGTATCTTTGCAAATAGTACTGCGAAAGGGCAACCCACTGCATGAAGAGAGGTGACAAAGTGAATGTGAATAATGGTGAAAAGGGGGCAATGCCCTAATATTTGAAACACAGTGTTACAAACCTTGGTAAAAGAAGGTCAGTGCCCCAATATTGCACAAATAGAATATTGTGGATAAAAGAAAGAATCATTTGAGAGCACAACATTCCTGTCAGTTTGGTGAACCAGATAAATGGTGAGGCTGGATTCACACACACATGAGAGAGAAAGAAAGCAAACTTGCATTTAGGACACAGTGATATCCTGGCAGGAGAGTAAACTAGGAGTGAGAAAGAAAGTGAATGTACATTTATGAAACAGTGATATCCTGGCAGGCGAGTAAACCAGGAGTGAGAAAGAAAGTGAGCATTCATTTCTGAAACAGTGATATCCTGGCAGCAGAGCAACCCAGGAGTGAGAAGGAAAGCACATTTAGACCATGTGACACAGCAACATCCAGGCATGGAAAGCAAAGTAAACTTGAAAATGTAAAATTGTAAACAAGTATTGAAGGGAGGAAGCATCCCCCTTTTTGGAGGATAAATGTGAAAGACATAAATTTCCTGGTAAGGTAGTATACCAGGAGTTTCATGAGGAACACTTTTAACCCAATGGAAATACAGAGTACGATAAAGTGAATGTGAACTAGGATTGATTTACTTTTTGATTACTAAAAGGAATCTAGGGGAAAGGAAAAACCCTTTCCGGGTGGAACTTCATAATTCTTATCCTTGCTACAAATTAAAACCCTTTGTGTTTGGGAACTTGGAAGAAAAGCTATGAGTTGTAGCGTATGTGAATCCGTTGGATCACATTATATTAATATTGGAATGTAAAGCTCAGTTTAGAGTTCGGACACTGGATGGAAGACACAGTTTTTTGTTGAATATCCTGGCACAGATGATCCTTAGATTTGTTGAGACAGGGAAACCCCTCTTAGAAGTAGGAATAGGTTAGAATTCCTCCAAACCCATTATGATAAAAGTATTTATCCAGTACCCAACATGCCAGTGTATCCGAGGTTTACTCTTGATCCCTTACATTATCTAATGATTTTATATCAATAATAGTATTATGATTGATTGAAATTACATCCGCTGGGCCAAAATGGACCAAACATTTTCTTGTAATCTTACATGTAACCCTGAGATTTTGTGAAGGCCAGTTTTATTGCTGGGTACAGTCTCACAACAAGATTGATTACTCGACCATGCAATGTTGACTAAACACTTGCTGGTGCAACCAGCTAAAGATGCTTTTTCATGT
Source organism: Ambystoma mexicanum (assembly GCF_040938575.1). NCBI lineage: Eukaryota > Metazoa > Chordata > Amphibia > Caudata > Ambystomatidae > Ambystoma > Ambystoma mexicanum. The sequence goes on along the minus strand of NC_090937.1, from coordinate 563,515,283 downwards.
AATCCTTTGAATTTATGTTTGAAGAAAACATTGTGGATTATTGATAGCCTGCCTTTTGTATTCATTTATACACAATTTATAGTAGGCGCGGCAGTGGAAGAGCATTAGATGTCATGTTACTTGATCCAGCAGATGGTGTTGTGGGTAGGGAAGGTCTTCCCTGAGGGATGGAGGTAAGGAGTTCCAGAATTGTGCTGCTTTGAGAGGAAAGCTATTCCCTCCAGACATAGTGCGTTTGAATCTTAGTACTAGAAGGAGGTTCGAATTGGCCTTTCTAGAAGGGCGGCAGGAAATCGGTCTGGTGAATCTCCTTATCAAGTATTGAGGGGCTGCTTGGTGTAGGCATTTATGAGTCAGAGAGACAGATTTAAGGAAAATTGTATCTTTTTGTAGAAAGCCAATTGCACGATCTTCTAGTCTCTGAGATATGCGCTTTCTTCGGGAGGGTTAGTGCTGCTCTTAAGGCATTCTTTTGTAGGGTTTGAATTTTATTTGTAATGCATTTGTTACTGCCTACGTAGAGCGCGTTGCAATAATCCAGCTTGGATAGGATCAATACTCTAGCTAGAGTGATGCAGTTCATTGGTGATAGGAATGGTTTGGCTGCCCTAATAAGTTTACATGTATAAGATGTGGCGGAGGCCATGGCATTGACTTTTTTTTTTAAAGTGAGCGTTGAGTCTAAATAGAATCCTAGGGTTTTGACCTCCTTGGCTACGGTGATGATATTATTGTCAATAATAAAAGAAGAGTAGTTTTGGCCTAGTTTATTGAGGTTGGGTGCGGTGCCTAGGATGAGGAGTTCTGTTTTGTCATCATTCAGGCATAGACCATGAGAGGCCATCCATGCCTGGATGATGAGGTACACTCGATTTACGAAGGCCGAATCCTTGTCATAATCCCCCGTCAGTGGGATGAGGATCTGGGTATCATCAGCATAGTTATTGTAGGTGATACCTAGGCCATCTAGATCATCGAAAAGGGGCTTTGTAAAAAATGTTGTACAGGGTAGGGGAGACACAAGAGCCTTGTGGCACACTACAAGTAATGGGCATAGGGTCAGCAGCTGCTGATGGGGGAAAAACTCACATAGTGCGGTTGTTAAGGAAGGACTGAATCCATTCAGTTGCCTCTTGGGAGAAGTGAGCTGCCCACTGTAAGTGTGTGCAGAGGATCTCGTGGTTGACCAGATCAAAGTGCAGCTGAGAGATCGAGAAGTAACAGTAGTGCTGTCTTGCCCTCATCTCTCAGCTCATCTATCTGTGCCTTAAAATCTATAAGCGCAGTCTCAGTCCTGTGCTGCGGTCTGAAGCCTGACTGTCGGACTCCTAGAAGGTGGTTAAGTTCAAGGTAGTGTTGAATTTGTTGGTATGCTATTTTATCAAGGATTTTGAGAAGAAACGGCACTGTAGTGATGGGACGGTAGTTGGTGAGGATGGCAGGATCTAGATTTGTTTTTTTAAGGAGTGGGAGGACCCAAGATTGTTGCAGATTGTTGGATATGGTGCCGGCGGTAAAGGATGTGTTTATTAATTTAGTGATAAATGGTGAGAGTTCTCGAGCTGCATCTTTTATCAGTTGTGCCGAGCATAGGTCTCCATGGCAGTTTGAAGGTTTGAGTGCAAGAATAACTTTGTCAACCTCTTTGGTAGAAACTTTACTGAAGTTGAAGAGGGGAGTAGGCACAGGAAGTGGCATCCGGGTGGGTTGTGGCAGAGAGGAACTGGTGTTACTCAATTTAGAGATGGAGAGAAGGGATTACTTTTTATTACTGATCTTAGTTTGCAGAGAAGTAATTTTAGTGGCAAGAGCATTTTGTATATCTATGCACCAGTTATGTCCTTGATGCATGAGTCAGGCGGCTGGACAGGAGTTTCTACTTCTTTCAGAATTGTAAAGAGCTCTTTAGTGTTAGATTTCGCTTGAGAGATTCAAAGGTTATAAGAGGTTTGTTTTGCAAGGATGATTTCTTTTTTTGTTCTGGGAAGCTAACTTAGTTAAGTTTATCTTATTAGTTTCTGATGGATCTGATCTCCAAATTTGTTCATGGTGTTGTTTCTCCTGTCTGATATCCTTAAGGTGAGGAGAGAACCAAGTGTTCACATGTTTGCAAGGTTTGCTCTTTCTCAGTTTAAGAGGTTCTATGGCATCAAGGGAGGATAGCATTATTGTATCATACAGATCTACCATGGTTGAGGGATCTGTGTGGTCAGGAATAGCGTTAAGAGTAGGTCAAATCAGAGGGATATGTTTTTCAGGAGTAGTGTTTCTCTTATTTCTAGGTGGGACAGCTGGAGCTATGCTGTTGGGCAGTTATGCACAGCCAACCAGTCCAGGGTTCTACCTTTAGTGTGGGTAGTAGCTGTGATTTTCTGAGTGAAGCCTAGTTCCTCTAGGTTGTTATTGATTATGGTGGCATTAGTGTCTAACGGGTTACTGAGACCAAGGTTGAAATCTCCTAATATGAAGCTTTGGGAGGAGTTCTTGAGATTATGCGATAGAATGTTTGTTAGGTCCTCTTCAAAAGATCCTAATGGACCAGGAGGTCTGTATATTAGGTGAATGGATATAGACTGCGTATTAGATAAAGTTAACTTAGCCGTTAGGGATTCATAAGAACTTATGTTGTGTGGTGGTGAGAGATTCAATGTTAGGTTCGTTTTAGCTATAATAGCAAGCAATTGAATGGCATTTCAACACATGATATGTCTTAGGCTGACTTTCTTCACCGCACATCTTTTTCTAGTGCTAAGATTCATTGCAGGAGTTTGATTATGGCAAAGCATCTCTGGAGCGAAAATTAATCTTATCGTTCCATGGGTTTCCATTTATTTTTTCCTATCATGCATGATGCATTTAACTTTTCGAACTCCAATTAAATTAGATTTGCTGTGCTTAATAGAGGGTTTAAACATCTTCCTCGTGTTTGTATCAGGTACAAATTTGAAATAAGGCGAATTCTCATCATACTATGCAAACACTGTCAAGTACTCTGCTGCTGGGGACTTGAGACGTAAGTAATGTGTTTTGTTGACAAATCAAAAAAATAAACCTTTTTTCTTCAATTCTTTTAGTATAATTGATTTTGGAATAAGTTTGATAATAGCTAGAGAGGCCAGGCAACCCACCAAACATTATAATGCATTTTCAAGGTTTACATAGCAATCCAAAGTGTGCTCCTCACCCAGAAAAGATGAAGTAGCAACCCATCCAACAATTTAACAGTGAACTAAGAATAGTTGTGGGTATAACCTGAAAAGAATGTAGTAATCTCGGAAACATAACCATTTTTACCACTGCAACCTTACCCCCAAGGGATAAAGGTAAGACAGCGCAGAAATCTACAACAGCAGTCAATTTCAACACTCTGGCCGCCCCCACCTTATCCTGGTATATCTTTTTTGAATTTAGCATTAATCAAAACAAACCCAGGGATTATTAGGATTGAATCAAAGGCAGCACATATAAACCTGAAATCCTGCAGCTTGACAAGAAATATATGGTGAATTTAGTGCAATTAATTTTAAAGCCAGATAAATGACCATAATTGCTCAATAGCATCTGGCATGCTTGGCAATGATACAGAGGGGTATTTAGCATAGTGATATAACATGACTCATAATTGCCACCTGTACGACATATTTTTTAAATGTCATCCAGAATTTGCATGCTAATGGTTCAATCATATAGCAACAGCATGGACGATAATGGGAAACCCTGCCTGGTGCCCCTCATGATGGGATCAGAGACAAAATAATGTGTTTTGACCCTTGCCATTTGGCCATTCTATAGTAATCTTAGCCAACCCAATATTTGAGAGCCAAAATGTTGCTGTATTAAATACATGAACTTAAAATTGACTGAATTCAAGGTCTTCTATGTGTTCTGATTGGCCACAGCAAAATCACCTGGATTGTAGTTTACCCAGAATATGATTATAAAAAGCCTTCTCATGTTCTGTGAAGTATGCCTTTCAGGCACAGAACCAGATTGATCATCTGCACTGACCAGTGACAAAACCCCTGCCAATCTACCAGACAACTACAATTTTAATGTAAGTGTTTATTAAGGATAACAGCCTATAAAAACCTCTTGTGCCCTCTGGTTTACCAGGCTTCAATGACGGTGTTACAAAGAACTTGTACATTGTTGGTGGTAATAACCTTTTCTCAACCTCGTCCACAAACACCTCAAGAAGCTACTGTGCTAGAAGATATGAGATGGCACAGTAAAATGCACTTGGTAACCCATCAGGGGCAAGAGATTGTCCCTTTAATAAACTGTGCATGGCTCAACTAATATTCACCGGAGTAAATGGAGTATCAATCATTTGTCGTTCTGCATCAGACAAGTGGGGGAACTCAATATCATGTAGCAGGTCTTCCGCCTGATCCAGGGACCATTTTCCATGCCGGGTGAATACAATTATTTAAAAGTCATTTAAGACCTCATTGCCAAAGGAAGCCTCAACCTAGCGACCTAGCCATCAACATGGGTAAGACCAAAATGATGGTGGTCTCTGGAAGTAAGATAGCTAGGGTCAGCCTGCACATTGACTCACAAAAACGGGAAATATATTGATATCTACTCATAACTGGGACTGGAGTTAATGGTAGAGGGGGACCACAGGGTCATAGTTGAGAGCAAAGAGAGAAAAGCCATACAACAAACATGTTACATTAATATATTTGCAAACCGAACAGCAGGGTATTTGAGAGAATCTTAAAACTCAACAAACAGGGCTTCTCACCAGCTATCCTCTGTGGACTTGATGCTGTGGCCATGAGGGACCTGACATGGCTAAACATGGCGGAGGGCCAATTCTGGAGGAGGCTCCTGGGCTTACCACACGCCATGCCAATGGCATACCTAAGGTTAGAATTGGGATTAGTGTGCCTCTTGAGCCAAGCACTCACACAAAGGGGCATACTATGCAAAAACATCAAGGAATCAACCTACATGTCAAATGCTGCAACTCGCGGGTTCGAAGTACGAAAAGGGAAGCCATCAGGCTTATGCTACTCTAAATGAGGCGTGTTTTACAAATATAAACTGGACCCCAGATTTTGAGCGGGACCTGAGGTCATGAAGGCCCTATATTAAAACAAGGTGAAATAGTCAGATTGGCTGGAAAACTACACTCACCTGCAAAAATTACATAATTTCTAATATGTACAGGGCATTACTAATCACTATTTTAAGACCAAACACTATCTCTTGAAGTGCCCCAGTCTGGTGGTTTGGAACTTTATGTTGAAATTGCAGACAAACCAGTTGCCACTGCAGGCTTATTAAATACAAAAAGGACGAAGGTACAGAATAGTTAGAACACCATCATCTCATTGGCCTAATAATAGAGGAAAATTCATATAGCAAAGAACAAACTGAAAAAATGAATGTCCTGCACAGCCTCAATATACTATTAAATTTCAATTCAATTTATTCGAAAAAATTATTGTTATTTTCTTAAAAAAATATATTTCTTCATTGTAAAAAGAATTCATAAATTTTATAAAAACATACAGCCACCCATTTTTATCCCTTGAAAAACCTTCAGTTAAAGGAAATCACCTGTGTAAATCATGAATACATCACATAACAGAATTTACAACATACAACCAAGACCGTACATAAAGAATACATTTTTCAACATGTGTCTCAGAAAATAAAATCCCAACATGTTTCTGTTCACAATGTCTTCAATGACGGAACATTCATCAGGGGAAGAGGAAGAGAAGTGGATTCCTTCCACACCAAGTTCTTCAAATACACGTCATGTTTATGAATAGCATAAAAAACCCCAACAGATATCTGAATGGTTCGTTATTTAATGACCACACTTCTGGTCTCCGTCCATTGCTGGACTACAGATTTAGATTGATCCACAGCGTGGGAGTAAATGCACACACCACTGAAACGTTAGTTTCCACCAGAACGCGCTACGCCAGATTTGCGGCTTCAGGCTTTGCAGGGTGTAAAAGCAGTACTAAAGGCAGAACAGCAAGTATGTTGTATTTGTGCAGGTTAAAAGAGAATAAGGAAATACCAAGACATATATTGATAGTGTGTCCAGGAAGGGGGTCCACATATGTGACAATGCTGGGTCAGTTTCTGGGAAGCTACAAGGCTATTAAAAGTGATGAATTTTGGAGTTACTGTTTAAAAACAGACTTGGATTCCGTGCACATGCCCTTATATTCAGTAAGGCATGTGATTTTAGTATGTTTAAACTTTAAAAGTATGACTTGGCAACCCTATTGGCGTTTTCTACTCAGTAGTCTCTTGACTCTCAGTAGTCTCTTGATACTGTGGGAACCAGTTAAGTGACAGATAATTAATTAATCCCAGATATTAAAGAGCAATGTATAGAGTGAATGAACTGAGGAAAAATGTTAACACTTATTTTAATATGTACCTTATGTGAACTTTTATTATGAATTGTATCATACATTTGTTACAGATTTTATGAACATATGACTTCACAGGGTGTGGATTTGAGTATATTTTAAATGGACCAAAGTGAGATCTGTGAATATGCAAATAAACTGAAGTTTTAACAATGAGGTCTGAAATGGTTTTGTCGATAAATTTAGTTAAGGTTCTTTTGCCGGTCCTTCGTGGTCATGGCCAGCAGCCAGATTTTCCAGGTCATTTCCTTTGGCCATGACTCTGACAATCTGGCCACTGCCCATGGCCACGGGCTATACCCCAGTCACCAAAGGTATATCACTTTTTTGTACCTATATTATTGTACTTTTCAAAAAATGAAACACGGAAACATTTGCAGAACCATGCTTTCATATCCTTGCCAATGGTCCTTGCATGAGTTTGCTACAAACGTGCCCATGTTTTACTCAAAATGTACTTACATAAAATAATCATATAACTTAACCCCACTTGACAAAATCAAGTTGGACTTTGCACAAACATTCAGGGTTGTGTCTATTATGTGTTCAGATTCGTGAAACGGCAACAAAGTTATAAGCCATCTAACAATGTGGAGACCCCCCCTCTAATTTTGTCCTACCTTGGCAAAATCCCACCAAACTGCAAATACATTAGAATCTGGATCTAAAATCATCTTACAAATCTCTGTGCAGATTCGTCAAATGGCACCACATTTATAAGCCTTTCAATATTTTGGGACCGCCCTATAATTTTGCTCTCTCTTGGCAAAACAGCAACACACATTGCAAAACCATTCAGGGTCTAAATTGTGGTGCCAAAGTTATAAGCCATCCAAGAACAGTTTTTCACCAACCCTGCATGGATGGCCCTGAATAAATAAGATGTTCTCTTACATCACAGGACTGTCGCCGAACATCCGGACTGTTTGCGTACTTTGTAGAAGAAAAAACTAATGTTTTTTGGGTTTTTTATGGCCATATACCATCCCATCCTCATCACCCCTCACCTCCCCAGAGATTGTTTCATTAGTTTGACAAGTGCAATGTTGTGTTTTTAATATGTTTTTACTGCAATGTCCGCGGACAATGCCCACTGTCCGCAGATCCAACATGGCAGCCATTTCCAAAAATATGATGCACCTAACGTTTTGAGTGACCAATCAGCATGCACATATGATGTGTGCCAACATGACACCAGACCCTGATTGGTCCAGGACGGTGTCTGCGCAGCAAACAGGGAAGTGAGTCAACCAGTACATCCATGTACTTTATACCATCCTCCTTCATTGTTACTTTCCACATTACGGGATGAGAAGCGTTCAGCCACTTGAAGCAAGCAAAGGTTCTCAAAATCTCAAGACCTGTTTAGATATTAGATAACAATTACATTTGTTTTAAATATTTCTGTACTATCAGGTACTCTTTCAGCTAACGACTCAATTTCAGTCATAGGCTTTAGTACCCATTTTCTGCAGGAAAAGAACTTAGCCAAATAACATTAACCTCTTTAGTGCCAAGGACGAGCTATCTCGTCCTTGGCAACAGGGAGGTAGTCTGTTTTGTGCAATCCCTGCCAAGCAGGGATCGCACAAAACTGTAATCCAACCCCCAGGCTATGTGAGGAGGAGGTTCCTCTTCATGGCCCGGGGGTTGGATTTCCTTCAATTTCACGTCGGCGTGCGGGTGCAATCTTCATCCCTACTGTTAGGGAGAATTCTCTGTTTAGGCTGAATTTCCTAATCTAGTGAGTGCCCCAGCAGCTTTGCTGGATTTCTGGAGTTTGTTTTTTTCATCCTGCCAAGAGTGAGACTCTTTTTCTCCCACTCTTGGACATGATTTGTGGTATTTCTTTGAATGTTAATGTGTTCTATGGGCTATGACGTCTTTTACTCCGTAGGGCCTCATGTGTTTTGCTATGTGTGTTACACAGCACCCTCTGTGCCGTAACACTGGGGTGTCCTAGGTGACCCCCACCATAGACTCCATACCCTGGGACTGACTACTGTCTCCCAGGGCATGTAAAGTCACCATTGGCTTTAATAGACCTAAATTTACTAACAGAACCAGTACAAACCATCCTATTGTGGACGTACTGGTAGTGGTAATTCGATTACCCCTGGGTCTGTTATTGAGGGGGCACTGTCCCGTCCCCCCTCGTCAAGTTTTGGCTGGTGGCAGTGGATACTACTTTTTATATTCGACCGCGAATATATTCCTATGGGGTTTTCCCATTGTTCGAGGCTAATACTTTTTTCACATTAGTCTCTAACATACCGCCGGTTTATTTAATTAAAATAAATTCACTGGTTGGGATTTTTTGCCAGAACTCGTTTTTTAAAATGGCGTATGTGTTCGCCTCTGTAACTCCAAACCAAAGGTTGAGCCCTTTGTTCCACTTTTGGCGGGCTTCTGCACAGAAGCGCTCCAGAGTGGTGCCATTCTGTCTGGGTACCACAGGGAGTGTGGGAGGGGGTTTAGGCACCCAGGACTGAGTTGCCTTGCCAACTCAAGTCGCACTCTGGTGTGATTGGCCCAAGTGGTGAGCCGCCCCGCTCACCACTTAGCATGTTTGATTGACAGCTAGGCTGAATGAATGGGGGTTTTCTGCATAAAAGCAGGGCTTTTGGGACTGGAACTTCAGAAGTCGCCACAGGACCTAAGAATCCGACGAGGGTAAAGCTGAGCCGACCTGCAACGACGACACCTCCGGTGGAGCCCTGCTGAACCGACTCACCACTTCCCAATGACAGAGGAGATCTCCCTGCTGGAGAGTCTTCTTCCCTTTGACTGGTGGGAACAACCAGTCCCTTGCCTTTTCTTCGCTTCCAGGACGTCTAGTGGTTGAATTGCCCATGCTGAGCACCCCGGCAACCGGATAGCCACTAACCACTGTACCGCAACCAAAAGGTGATGCCTTGTGACTGAGCACTCTGCGGCTGGTCTCTTCCCTGGTGGTGCAACGATCTCCAACTTTCCTCTACGATGAGATCATCTCTTCTTCTGGCAAGCCCCGACTTGCATCCACCACCAGGAACAACTGCCCCCGCCGGAGCTGTCTCTTCACTCTCAAGGTACTGTGTCCACCTGGCTTCCCTTGTGACGGTTAGCGTGAGGTGTCTTAAATCCTTACCTTTCCACTGGGCCGCCTCCAGACCTTCTTAACTTTTGTTCTAAACCTGGTCCAGCCTTTCTGTGACATTTTGCTACAAAGACTTGAAGTGCATTTCCACTGTGATACTTTTGGGACATACCGCCTTGCCTCTCTCCGAGTGGGCCTGGCCTCTGAACTTTGTGATCTACAGTAGACCCTGCCTTGCTTGCCTTGCATTTGCTTCGTAAAAGTGTTGGTGCTGAGTTGGTTTCATACCCTGCCTTTTTCTCTCCCTCTCTAACGAATACTAGAGTGCCTTCTAAGTTAAGCACTCACCTCTGCCTGCAAATAAGTGGTGTCTTTGAACCTAGACTTGTCGAAATATTGTTATAGGATTGATATATGTATTTTATATGTATTGATTAATAAAAAAATGTAGGGTAGTCCATCTCAGAAACGGCGGTTTGCTAATCAGACACACCTTCCTTGAAGCTTCATGCCAAAAGCCTAGTTCACATATGAGCACTGCTGCACCAGTCTCCTAATCTGCCACACCTGCCCTTCTTTGGCACAGAGTAGGTTCAGAGGTCACCTACCTGTTTTACAACTACTCTGACTCAAATGTACCACAGACAGAGTTTCCATTTAACTGCTGCGCAACTGATCCCAAAACACGATCATTGTGGGCATATCCATCTGATGGCAGATTCATCTCTAAGAATAAGGAATGCCTGGGTTTGTTATGGTGTCCTATAGTGCACACAATTATTGAAGCTGCATCAAATTGGTGTACTACTTATGTCAAGACTGTGAGATCAGGTCAGCTATCGAAAGGCTCTGTGAATTCAAGGACAGATCGCCTTTCTTAACATCATCAAGCAAGACAATAAACAAGAAGGATGCATCTTTTGATCCTCAGGGGGGTTGGATAGTGAATGCCGCTCCTCCAGCCCATTAAACCCCTGGCTGGAGAGCTACTGGGAACCATGCTTCAAAGAGGTACACCAATAATAAAGGCTGGCCTCACACCAGGTGTTGCATACAATGATATTTAGCTGCAGGGTTTGGAAGTGGGCAGGGTTATTGTAGCCAGAAAGTGCTGAAGGGAAGTCAGGTAAGGTTTGGTGGTCTTCATTTTCTCAGGGATCTCTCTTATTCCTGTCCCCTACATTTCCTGCAGAACAAAGCACTCTGGGTATGAAGCAAAAAGCAAGGGCCTACTTCTTTACTTGTTACACGACAGGAATTGT